>NC_143588.1:13980646-15356896 GCF_048544385.1 Mastigoproctus giganteus | reverse complement strand
CCTTTACCGCCATGATGATCCCGTTCTGCAACGGTAGAGATGATGTATGCACTTATGCAGATGATATTAAGATCCTAACACTCATCCAACCGTCCATGAATTGGCCTACTAAGGCTCATTGAAGATCTGAAATATAGGAAACAAACCGCAGTGTGGCTCGCTGAGGCTACTGTTGCCTAGTAGTTGTGTGGATTTCTGTCAAGAACTGTGTACGCAATTGAATAGTGTACATCTCACACAAGTTGATCAGTGGACGTGATGTTAAGATGAACTTTTGTATTACAATTGCCAGGACTCTAGACAGAAATGTAATGAAGATTAAATGTCATCTTTTCGTGTACATATATTTAACCTTTCTTGTATATTTTAGACATTCTTTTATTCACATTTTATGGTAATCCCCTGGCATTTTATGCCGTGAAGGGAATTTGTCACTTACCAATGTACACCTATATTTTAAATTTGGTAGGACAAATAAAGATTTATTTTATTTTTCCTCACGTTCCACGAACCAGTCTCGAACAATCCGGGTGGTGTGGCATGGCGCATTATCCTGCTGAAAGACGGCACCGCCAGAGGGGAAGACCGTTGCCATGAAAGGGTGTACTTGGTCGTTGCAGCAATGATGTTTAGGTATCGTATCGTATGCAAACTTGTCTTCGGGGGCACCAGGACTAATGCCATCTCCACCTTGTATCTTGTTTATTTGAGTGGATCTTTCACATATAGGCCTGCAGTGTAAATGTGTCACTGTAAGCGTAGTGTGATGTTCGTGTTTTTGGCAGGCCACTTAGCCACCTGGGAGCAGACGCCACCAGGGCATCCGCTACCTGGCGCCCCTTCCTGGCATGCAAAGCCGAAACTGGGTCTGCTAAACCTTCTACGCTGTAAGCACACAATCCCGCACCCATCAGTAGTAGTGCAAGACTGATAAATTTTCCTGCTTTGCCTTGCTTCTCTCTGATCGTTCATAGTAGGACACTATATAAGACTTGCCATTGTTTTTATTCTAATTTTAGAACTCGATTTCGCTGTAAATGGAGCGTTATTTTTGTCTGATTGTGCTAAACTGAATGGCTTAGTTTATTTTCTACATGATTATTTATTTTGCACGATGAACTGTCAATGCTTTTAGTGATTTTTTTTCTTTACTGTGCATAAATACACATGACGACTTGCTGAGGCCACAGAACTACTGACGCCCAAGAACACTACATGCAAATTCGTCCCTTCAGCACCCCCTGGAGGCAGAAGTTTGAACCCATACCAGCTGCAGTTGTAACTAAGTTTTCAGTAAACATTTTTTGGTCTGTGTCTCTAAAATTGCTGTTTTTTTTAATCGGACATTACATAATGAAGGTGCCAACTCTGAGCTCGAGAGAAGATTCTAGTTCCTCTCCAGAGGAGGAAACGAAGGATCCTAACCTTCCCTCTCTTAAATCAATCACCAGAACTTCACCCAGAAAAAAGAAGAACAAGAGAAGATATAAGAATTGTTCTCTACGCTCCTCTCCATCCCTCAGTTGGTGAACATAACAATTCGTCATCCGGGGATCCTGACCAGTCAATTTCCTCCAAACTAGATTTCAGCATCTTAATCCCTGTAGCAGCCTCCATCCTGGAATCATTTGCCTGTGCTGCCTCCTCACCACTCCCAGCTCCTCCACATACAGCTGTTTTCTTTCCCTCCTCCTCAACTGCCTAGGCTGATGTCTTGCCTCCTATGGCAATACAAACTATAACATCTGCTTCCAATGCACCAACTTACCTTCCACCACCATCCTCGCTTGATCAAACAATTGCCTCAGGAATTCCTGCTACTAGCAGGCTGGCAATTCTGGCTCTTCCATGCTCCAATGTGCAAGGGAATGTGACCGGATCAACCAATCCATCAGATTATTTCAGTACTCCATAAAAATATCATCACGTTTCTTAACAATGATGATAACAGATTCACCAATGCTGCAGGAAATTATATACAAAAGCTGTGGGCCAGCATAGAGACGAGCACAACTGCCCTCCTTATTGATAATGAGAAGCTCAAGGCAGTAAATGAAGAGCTAAAGTCAAGGACGACAATACTTGAGAAAGTTCTGGAAACGTTTTCTAGGCTTCTTCTACCGCAAGAAGAAAACGTGGAACTGGAGAAAGATCCTGGTCCCAGCCCAGCTCCTGTTAAAACCTATGCAAGTGCTGCAAGACCCAAAAAAATTTATCCCACAGCCTAGACCCATCAACCAAATGCAACCAACAAAAGGAGATAACTCGAAACCACAGCATATTCTTCTCCTACGAGCCTCGGAGGGATGTGAACTCAAGACCGGTGGAGAAATCAAAGATCTAGTACAACAAACTCTGAAGACAGATTTTAAGACTGTGAAAGTCAAATGACCATCTCAGCAGCCAGCAGCCTTCAAGAATTTCATCGACTTCCCCAAAACTAGCTAACCCCTCTTTTGTTTTATACGGTATACCGAGAGACCTCAGCAATGAAGAAATGTTGGAGGATCTGTTCTTCAAGAATCTTGCCGATTTAGGACACACCATTGAAAAGGTTCGGAGTGAAATCACAGGTTTAATATCAAAGCTAAACTGGGATAAGTAACGCACCGAGTTATCACACTGCCGCCAAACCTGTTCCGGAGCGTGATGTCCCTTGACAGGATTTTCCTTGAATGCAGCTCCCATAAATTGAGACCCTTCAATGTGGTGACAAAATGTTTCCTTTGCCTGGGGATTGGGACATACTTCAGTGCATTGCACCCACACATCACGAACATGTGGTCACTGTGCCCGAAGCGGTCACGTGCATGCCGAATGCCCGAGCAAGGATGAGCTCGGGCATTCGAAAAGAAGATTAATTGCAAAAGAAAACGACGTGACCGTAATCATTTTGTTATAGATGCAGCCTGCCCGGCATAACAAAAAGCACTAGAACTGGCACGACTTAGGACCGCAGAGGGCTGAAGTCCTCTGTCCAAGTCCCCAGTCGGCTGACCATCAAACTCCAGATATTCAGCTCACCAATCAACCAACTAACCATCTAAACAGAATATCCCAAACACTTAGGGTCATGCAAATTAATGGACAACGATCACGTGTGGTGGCGGATGAAATCCGAAAAGCAGCTGAAGATAATAAGATTGATATTATGGTAATTTATTTATTTATTTATTTATTTATTAATTATTATTTATTTAATTTTTGTTTTTATCATTATTTTGTTCGGATTTTTTTTTTTTTTTTTTTTTTTGGCTGGTGCAGCATAAGCCATAGGCTTTCTTGCACCATACGGCCGTTACTAATACTAATACTAATTCAGGAGCCATATGCAGTCAAATTCCTCGCTAGCAATACTCATAAAATCACAGGGTATTCAACCAAAGCAAGAATCATACAGCCAACCAATACAGACCTAAAAACTTGTATAATTGTTCTAAACGAGAAACTGGATGTCCTGGTGGTTCATGGGCTCTGCACGAGATTTGCAACTTGCATTCAAATCAGGCACCACTCAATACCCTTCTACTTAATATCCCCTCTACTGTCCGCCCCCTGGACAGTTCGAGGACAGTCAAATATTGATGTAACCATTACTACCAATGATCTCCGAACACACGTACAGAACTGGAAAACCATCCCAGACACTGGAAGCTTAGTGACCACAACGTCATATATTTCCACATTACTAATAACCAACCGCCAGTCCCTCTCCATGAACAACAGCCTGGCTTTGTCCGATTCTCCATGAAAAAGCTAGATTGGGCAACATTTAAAGAATCCATTAAACAGGACTTTCCGGAATCAGAGTCCTCCCATCTCACAGTGCTTTCGCCTGAAGAATTGGCAGAAACCATCACAGTCGCCACAACCAAGGTATCCTATAGGTGGGCAAGTAAGAAGAAAGTTTGCACCAGACCCTGTTATTTGATGGACAACGGAATTGACCAATCTAAGGAGAAATGATCACAGAGCGCGAAAACAATATCAGACCCACAGAGACTGGCCAGCTCCTGATGTCACCCGGCTCTATAGAGACTTCATATACCAGGGAAATAGCAAAAAGAAAGAAAGAGACCTGGTTTCAACTTTGTAAATGAATCAGGTAATGCGAATCCATGGGGATTACTATACATGTCAGCACGACACAAGACTCTGGCAACTGACATCTTTGGAACTATCAAATCTGGTCAGCAGGAAACCTCTAACTGGACTGACTCAATCAACGCCATTGTCAACAAACTCTTTTCTGACGATAACCCCCTGGAAGACCTTCCAGAATACAGTACAATCAGAAAAGACAATGAAAAATACCAAGCGTCAGTGCAAACTGACCCATTCACAAAACTGGAACTTGAAGCAGTTCTTAAGAAGATTAACATCAAAAAATTCCCAGGACTGTACATGGTGGAATATGCTTTCATCATTACACTACATAAATTAAACCTGAACTCCTGCTACTGTTATACAACAAATGTCTCTCTCACTTTTGTTTCCCACAAATCTGGAAGACTGCACTACTCTGCCTCATCGCTAAGCCCAATAAACTAATTATAGAGCCGAGATCCTTCAGACCCATAGCACTTCTGGCCAACTTGGGAAAAATCCTAGAACGGTTAATAGCTCTCAGCATTACAAATCTGTTTCTTTCTCGAAATCTGATCTCGCCTGCACAATATGGATTTACCCTAGGTAGGTCTTGTGAGGAGCCCTCTCAGACCTGGTCCTGCATCTGGAGATATCAAGTTACAAGTATGAAATGGCCTTGTTCATTGATTTTGAGGGGGCCTGGAACGCCTCACATCGGCAAAATGCTCTCGTAATCTCTATTGGCTAATTCGAAACTACTTTTCAGAGCGATCGATCATCGTAAATGCTAAATACCAACAGATCCACAGGCCTATTTACCAGGGGTGTCTACAGGGGTCGGTTCTGTGAACCCTCGTCTGGAATATAGTGCTTCAAAACTGGCTACTCAAATCGTTTGAACATACTAAAGTCATTGCATTTGCCGATAATTTGGCTGTCATTATCTGAGGTCATTCAAGATCGGTCCTTGAACTGAGGCCGCAGAAAGTCCTTGATAGTCTCAACTCCAGGGGGTGGCAACCAACAAACTCCAGATTAATCCCACCAAAACAAAGATGATGATTTTCAAAACCAAACTTTACATAAGAAGGGCGCCCCCCCCCCCTGGTCAAAATTAATGGTATCCAGCTCCCCCTGGTCGTGCAGGCCAGGGTCTTGAGCGTGATCATAGACCACAGGCTATCATTCCTACCTCTAGGACTGAAACCGTCTACGCCACGGCGAGGTAGGCCGCAACTACGCATGTAACCCTCTTGGTTTGCCAGCTCTTACTGCCCTAATATCAGAGCAAAAAATAAAATAAAAAAAAATATATATATACATACACAATAACTCCTCGACTTACGTAAGTCGGAATTTCCCCCATGCTTGTGCAGCTCTCGGAACTGTGCTCGCTGAATTGATTGAATCAAAAAAGAAATGTTCGACGAACATGTAAGTAGAATTATTTATTCAATTTTTTATCCCATGTGGAGGAAAAATTACAAAAGCGTTAAATTTAAAAAAATTTTAAATTATAAAATTACAAAAAAAAAAAAAAAGAGACAGACATAACGTCAGTAAGTTTTGCCACTCGAGCATCGTTGCCAGAATCGACGTCTTCGGCTGATAAGTACGCGGCTGCGGGGGTGGAGGGCTGTGGAGATTTAGAAGGGGTCGGGCGCTCAACCTTACGAAAGAACATATTAATGGACGGTGGCTTTTTTCTTTTCATCGTAGATTTCTTTGTAGCAAGCAAGCATACCATTCGCCCCTCTGTTAACTTTTAAGAATCGTTCGCTGTCAGGATCCATCTCAAACCTCGCCATTGCCAATGCAATTTCCCGAAATGTTTGTCTCGGCTCCTCATTTAGTTCATCTTGAGCTTCATTAGCATTTTCTTCTTTCACTATCGCTGCCTGCTAGTCAATAAGTTCTTCGTTACATAATTCCTTCTCTTTTTCCTCTATTAACTTCTCCACGTCTTTTGCATCAATCTCCAACTGAAGTAGCTCTGCAACCTTTACAATCTTATCTGTAACCTCTTCAAATGATTCGCCTTTTTCAAATCCTTCGAAGCCTTTTACGTGCGGTGGGCATATTGTCTTCCATGCGCTATTTCAAAAACGTTTAGTAATTTCCGCCCAGGCCTTATTAATGTTTAAGATGGCGTGGTAAATATTGTAAAATTTCCAAAAGTCTCTTAACGTAAAATTTTTCTCGTCTACTGAAGACAATGCCTGAGCAAATGTTGTGCGAAAAAAGTATGCTTTTAAATTCGAAATAACACCCTGATCCCTAGGTTGGATGAGTGAAGTCGTGTTTGGTTGTAGAAATATGACTCTGACGTTCGAATTGAAATCATCTAGATGCGTAGGATGTCCAGGAGCATTATCTAATAGAAGCAAAATCTTGAAAGGAACATCATTGTCTTTACAATATTTTTCAACCTCGGGAATGAAGCAGCATTTAAAGCAATCCTGAAAGAGAGATATTGTTATCCATGCTCTCTGGTTCGATCGGAAATGCACGGGTAGGGTGGCTTTATTGATGCCCTTAAATGCACTAGGCTTTCCAAAATGGTACACAAGCAGTGATTTTAATCTCCCGCTGCATTAGCCCCAAGCAATAGCGTAGCCCTATCTTTTGACGCCTTGTATTTTCCTCTTTGGCAATGTACGTTCGATCCAGCATTTTTTCCAATACAGAGCAGTCTCGTCAACGTTAAAAATTTGCTGCGTTCAATAGCCGCCTTCATCAATAATTTTCTCCAACACATCACAAAATTTCTCTGCAGCTACAGAATTGCAAACTTTAACGTTGTGGAAACCAGCGTGATGCTTGAACCTATTAAACCACCCGTTGCTTGCCACGAAGTTGGGTTGGGGTTCGCCATACTTATCCTTAATATCTTTATAAACACTTGTTGCTTTTGCTTGAATGGTCATTAGACTCAGGGGAACTCGCTTCTCAATCTGATTTTCCATCCATATTATTAACAGTCGTTGCACCTTCGATATCACACCTGAACGCTGTTTTGTGATCATTGTTGTTCTTAAGTGCGCTGATCCTTTGACATGCTCTTTTATACGCGCAACGTCCTTTAAAATAGTATTCACTGTTGAAGCAGCGAGACCTAATTTCACGATACCTCCATTTATTATTAACAGTCGTTGCACCTTCGATATCACACCTGAACGCTGTTTTGTGATCATTGTTGTTCTTAAGTGCGCTGATCCTTTGACATGCTCTTTTATACGCGCAACGTCCTTTAAAATAGTATTCACTGTTGAAGCAGCGAGACCTAATTTCACGATACCTCCATTTATTAAGGTGTAAGGTATGTCAGTGTTCAACGGCTCCTGGGATTTCTGCCATCTCCGCGGGTGTACATTGTATCAGCCCAGAAATTTGAAGGTGTGTGGGGGTCATGTGTTGTAGGTGTACAACACATGACCCACACACACCATTATTGTGTTATGCCCTTTGTTCCTCCGGTCTATTAGCTGCCAAGCCCCTAATGGGACCCGAAGTTACCACACTGTGCCACGGGGAGGCTGACCGGGTGTACCACTGATGCCAGAGTACTCTGGCGGGTCCTGCCACCAGAGTACTCTAGCATCCTGGGATTTCAGTGGTTTGGACCAGATTTGGGAATGAGATGATCGCTGTTTCTTGAGCAACGGTTGTAATTTTAACAGAGCGTGGGGTTGTTTGCTGTCACATCCGGTGGGGAGAAGTTGGTCCAGGATTCAATGATGAGGAATTTGTCAAGGTATGTCAAGACCCTGTCTTTAATTGCACCGCTAGTATTGTCCCAACCAAGTGGGGAGACCAGTTGACTACTCGTAATCAATTGACGTAATCAACTGACCACTTCCCCAGGTAAACGACACACACGTACCGGCCGTCCACATGGTGCAACAGGAAACGTGATTCGGACCAGACGACCTTCTTCCAATCACTCAAGGTCCAGTTTCGATGCTCACGTACCCATTGTAGGTGCTGTCGCCGGTGAGCCACAGTTAACATGGGCACTCGGAGCGGCTTGCGGCTACGCAGCCCCATTTTTAGCAGGGTTCGATGTAATGTGTGTTGTGACACATTACTCTCGTCACCAGCATTCCAATTACCGGCGAGTTGCGCCACAGTCTCCCTTCTGTTGCCACGTACCATCCGGGAGAGCCTTCTCTCAACTCGAGCATCGATGAGCCGTGGTCGTCCAACACCTCGCCTGCGGTTCGAGGGTTCCCCCTCCTCGGACCACTTTCGGTAGTTACTGACCACGGCTGACCGTGAGCATCCCACCAGCCATGCCGTTTCGGATATGCTCTGACCCAGTCGTCTGGCCATTACAATTTGGCCTTTGTCAAACTAGCTTAAGTCCGTTGCCTTTCCCATCTGAAGAACAAGAGTAACACTGATTAACGGAGCTCAGTATCAGGTGTTTTTCATACCGTGTCCCGACCCGCGCACGCGCCATAGTTCACCTGCAGTTGCATCGATTTGCATAACGACTCGCTGGTCATAATGTTTCGGGTCATCGGTGTATGTATTTATACTGATTAATAAAAAGCTACCTTTCTAATTCCACGTTCAATTTATTCAAACTACCTACTTCCATAACACTAGACGGAAGCTTATTCCAACAGTCAACTATTCTCTTTCTGAAAGCACATTTCCGTGCATCTATGCTACAACTATTCTTCCTCAATTTAAATTTACGCCCCCTTATGTGTGTTGTCACGAGCATTTAGTTTACCCAATCCATTTAAAGCCTTGAACACCTCAATTAGATCTCTTCGCAGGTGGTTAGTTTCCAAGCGTTCGCAATTTGCAGAAATGAATTCTTTCTTTCTTGGTAAGGGTAACAACTTTGTTCTCCTCGTTAGAATCATTGATCTTCTTTGCACCTTTATCAAAAGATCACATCCTTCCTAAAATGAGATATTTTTAAAAAAAAGTACAGGTATAAGATATCAAAATTATTTTTTCGTCCAGTTTTTGTTGCTGCATCATAGTACCCCATCAGCTTGGTCGGATAAGATCGCCCCTTAACAAATTCACGCTGTAACTGCAGTATAATTGTATTGCTGTGTAGATGGTCCTAAAAATTAAAATACAAAAACTGCACTTTAGCAGCACGTGAAGGGTTTTAATTTTGTTTCTAAGCATCACCTATTAACCAGAAATTGCGAGGAGCATATTTACCAGACTCTGCTCGCTACTTATGCAAATGAAATCAAGAGATGTCTCTGCCAAAGCATCTGACTTATCGTGGCGTTTCAATCTTCTAGAACCAGTTACTTTAATTAGATTACGTTGAAGAGGAGCAAGGGCTGTGGGCGGTTTACTACGGAAGCAGCAACCTTATGAAACGAAACTCAGCTTACGGTGACAAGATTTTTCACCTTTTAAAATAAGTGGAACTGCGCAAAATTTTATTAATGATTTAGAAGGTCCGTGTCCCATCTAAAATTTCTTTTGCACACTGGCACCTCGAACAAGGGTCAGTTGCTTACCCATGACATATTTATCATTTCTCAACCTAATCTTCCCAACATTTCAGGAACCTGTTTCTTTTATATTTCGGTTGTAAACAAAATTTCTGTTGCTGCTGGAAACGTTGTAGAGCAGCCTCCTGGATTCTTCTAGAAAATTTCTGTTGCTGCTGGAAACATTGTAGAGCAGCCTCCTGGATTCTTCTAGAATCGACTTCAGCCAGATAATTTTTTTTTAATTTTGTTCTTCGAGTTTATTGTTTGCTGGTTGTGAAAAAATTATGTGCAATGTCACAAGGGATAATAAAGAAACATAAAATACTAATCAAATGTTGATATAAAATTCATGGAAGGTTAGGAATACATAATTCAATTTTTGGCGTTTTAAATTACTAAAGGGAAATAATTCAGACTTTTCCCTAAAGGGATAAACTCATTTCAGCAAGGAGAACTTTTCTACGTTTTATGCATATTTTTAAAATTATAAAGTGCAAAAAGCAATTTTTTCGGTAATAATTATTATGAGTTTATTTTGATCTCAATAGAGTGGGAGCTGTTAAGGGCATAAGAGTTTGCAACCATTCTTTTGATTATGCACACACTAATTGAATTATAAATGCAAATATTTATTAAAATTTGCAAGTATAAATTATAAAAATTAATATAAATTATAAAAATTAATGCGCATACACTCGTATATTGTAAAATGACCTTCTCGCTATACAAAAGATCCTCTAATTACACTGCCTAAAAAATTGCATATCAGATTGAATCATAATACCTAAGTCTTGAACTCCGCCTAGCCCCTTTACCATCTCTCTAGTTTATAATACGACTCCATGATTTCTCTTCTCCAAATACACAACCTTATACATTGAGTTTCCACTAGATACACCTCATTATAGGGAGCGTCCCTTTAGTATTATGCGATATAAAGCAGGTGAAGAAGATACGTAGGGATGCTGTATGTGTACAATTCAGTGCAAAGAATTAGGAATGACAAAAGATTTAAGATTAACATTCTTGCTCTTGTCGATATCATCTGTCTTACTGAGACCTCTCTCAGTCACATCAAAAGACTTGTCGCTATTTTACGCAGCCGGATACAAGGCCTGCTTCAAATGGAGAATTAATAAGAGGGGTGGAGGAGGAGCGCCCTGTTTGTGCGTGACAAGTGATTTGAGATCATCTGGGTTTCTCTTACTATATCAGATTCAGAGCTTTATGAGGCAGTACTTGTACATTAAAAGTCCACAATGCATTCTTAGATATAGCAGTCGTCTGTATGGCTCCTGTCCCGCATCAAAAAATGATAAATAATGTGGTAGACTGACTTTTCAATAAATTACAAGTGTCAGTTACCCACATAGTATGTGGAGATTAACTTTCCACCACAGCTGAAGAACCTGCTGGACACCATGTTGAATGGACTACAGACATGCTACGTCTCGCTAATCAACGAACAACCACAGAAGGTGAAAACAGTCCAATTGCAATCCTCATAATGCTACCTTATATTGACTTTAACGTCAAGGACAAATGTAAGGGCCAGCTTGTGACTTCGCCAGCCTTTCTGGACCTGAATACATGCTGTCAGCTGTATCCCCATGGGAATGCCTACTCACATGTGATGCTTTACTCGCAACAACTCTCTTAACCGGTTGGATCAACTCTGCTGAAGAATTTGCGACTTCTAAAGTAGTAAGATCGAAAGCCTACCGGAATTCCAGCCTGTTTTGTTTAAACAAAAGCAAAGTGCACAGAAAATGGAAACTGTCAAATGATACACAAAACAGAATTAACTATTCAAGGGCCATAGCAATATTTAATACGAAAAAACCTAGAGCAATCAACCAGTACATGAAGGATACACTTGACAGGAGTGAGTAAGCCACCAGTTTGCTGGCATAAATATGACACATATCAGGAATTGGGTGAAGATGCTTGGATGGAACACATCAGTAGATTCTCCGACATACATCATGGGCCGCCAAAAGTCATGGAGTTTGAGTGGGTTCCGTTGGTTCACAATGAGCTGGAGTCTATTACTATCACTAAGGAAGCACTAATATAGAGTATTAACTCCCTCAGGGTCACTAAGACAGCTGGTGTCGATCGGGTTGCACACGTCATGGTAAAGTACTTCGGCCCATATCTAATTTAATCACTCCAATCAATTTATAACTCCATTCCTTGCTCACTGAGTTTTCCTTGAAAACTGGAAAAGTATGCAGTAATCCAATGCAAAATCACAAAGCCTAACCTTATGGAGAACTACATGCCTTTATCTACTGCGTCTGCACTCTTAAAAATAGTGCAGAAAGCTCTACTGCCAAAGTTGACGGATCAGATACTGGCCAGTTGGCCTCAACGTTTTGCATAACTAATAGATCAACAATTACAAACCTCCTCACAGTTCAAACTGCGACACTGACTGTCTTACAAGCTGGAAACGAAGTTGCAATAATATATGCTGATATAAAAGCAGACTTCGATAGTCTGAAAATACATGCCCTACTACGTCTCCTGCAACAAACACCTTCCAAATAAAGGAAAGATGCTGAAATTCTTCCAGTCCATACTAACCTGTCGTTCCATTTACTTGCATACAGACAATCGGATCCTCTAGCGCCCAGTCCATGCAGGAGTTCCACAAGGTGGCGTCTTATCCAGACTCCTCTTTACCGTCATGCTGATCCCGTTCTGCAAAGGTAGGGATGATGTATGCACTTACGCAGACGATATTAAGATTCTAACAACCATCGAACAGTCCATGACCAATTGTCCATTGTGTGGCCAGGTAAATCTTAAGCTTCTGGAGTTATTCGTGTACTTAGATAGATTGGCGTATGTCTAAATTCACAGAAGACTGTAATGACGGTGTACTCTCTGAAAAGATCTCGTACGCTTATACAACCAAAACTAAATGGCATAACTATCCCAATTGTCAAAACTTGTATAGATCTGGGAATAACATTTGACACTAAACTTACATTCACGTCGCATATTTACTTGTTTGTAAAGAGAATGAACTACTTACGTTGGACAACCTAACAACACTTATTGTACGTGAAACAAACAACAACACACGATATATAAGTACCACTGTGTATTTGGCCATATTGTATGGCGCTGAATTGTGGGCGTCAGCCCTACCCATATTAGGGGAATTTATGCTACTGAATTCTGGCTGCTGAAGTGGGCAAACAATAAACAGCCTGCCCCATCAGTTAAGGACCACGCAGCTTGCTGAACAGCTTAAACTACAGCATTTACTACACATCATTGCTTGGAAACGATTGACAACAATAAAGATGACTGGCGTGATATCATTACCATGCTTCTGGCAGCTATGTGAGTGGCACATCCTGTCATCTGGCTTAAGAGGCACCAAATCTCTGAGGATGAAAGCCAACAGACTGAAGATGGCCAATAGGTTTATACCAGCCAGGGTGTTGGAGTCAATTCAGAGCTTATCACTTATGGGAATCGACCTTGGAAGGCTTATAGAAGATCCGAACTCTTGTCAACAACTGTGTCTGCAATTGTGTCCGTATGCGAAGTGTATATCTCGCATAGAGTATATATCATGGATGTGTTGTTAGGCTGAACAACTGCCAGGACTCAGACAGAAATGTAGTGCTAAGCTGTTCTTTATATGGTATTTTTGCTACTTTTATATTTCATTATATGTCAATCCTCTGGCATTTTCTGCCGTGAAGGGAATTTTTTCTTCCCAAATGTACCACTATGTTTATATTTGGTGGGACAAATAAAGATTTATTTATTTATTCTCCAGAAATTCGAACTTGCTTTCGACTATAAATATCGGAGAGAAGTTCAACTCATCTACCACTTCGCTAGGCTTTCTGACCTTCCACTTAACCATTTAAGGGGACCTATTTGAGTTACCCTCATCTCTTTTGTAATATGTTTTAAATAAAACCTGTTAAATCTCGGTATTAAAATACTAAAACTAAGCCATGCAATGACAAAGAAAATGAAAATATTTCTTTAAATAGATATATGTCTTTATGGATGTAAAACCTCTTGGCAGTGAAATTAATATTCAGCGAATTTCAAAATATGATTCAAGACGAGAAGTGGCTGTTCAATTAAAAATTAATATAATCTGGGGAAATATGGGGGGGATTCGTCATTATTTGCTCGTACATTTTCAGAGAATGGCACTATGGGGTTCTAATACAGAAATCAATATTTGCGTTGGACGCCAAACACTAAGAGCGAACAGCACAGCTGGTTTTGCTCTCTCACTAAACTGTTAGAAGCGTTTCGCCTCTGGACAGAGAATGTGAGTATGCGGACTTTTTGAAAGGGGGAAATGGTCTTCAGAGTTCGTGATGGCATCAATTATTCCACAATAACAAGCTAAGTTAATGAGCAGGAAGAAACGGAAATAAACCAGCTTCATTCGTATTAACATAAACGTGGCTTGCAGACTAAATTAGGCAAACCCTTTGTATTAACTCCTTCTTTAGCAACAAAGTCAGAAGACAACTTCAGTACTAACACCAAATAACAGAGACATTTGATCGACTGTAACTATATAATCCACTGCGTTATTTAAATCAAGTTGCTAAAACCACATCGTATTTTTGGTACCCTGGACGAGACTCTTCTTCCTGAGAAGTTTTTACCTATAATTTGTCTTCACCTTCTTTTAAGCAATTGTTAACCTCTTTCAGATTACATCTAACGTCCAACGGTTCCACTATCAAAAGCAACTAATTTCCTTTTTATGCCACCAAATGTATGTTGCTGTACTTTTGTCCTGGAGGCTGTGGTGTCCGCTCTATCTGGCTGCGTGCAATAAAAGATTATTTATTTCACTGTAGCATTACAAATGAATCCTGGACTGTCAGGTTTCCATTTTCTATTCCTTCAATGCTATCCTATTTCTCGTAAAATCTTTACTTCCACCTAGAGTAAGCCATTTTTACTCCTAACACTCCTTGACACCATCAATCCGTCTTGCTCTTCCTGGTCAGCCTCTGGGCTTTTACGATTAATTCTTACTTCGAATATCTGTTTGGCTACTCTCGTTTCTCCCATATTATACATCACCACTTCATACTAAGTTTACGCCACTTTATCTTTGACTGTACCCCAAATGTGTTTCTTATTTCCTAATGTCTAATGGCCTTGCGAGTGTTTCCAAATTGATTTTAATTGCGATCAGTTTTCTTATTTCTTACCCAGCTCTACGTTCCACGGATTAAAACAGATTTATGATTGCGCAGTGTTAATCACAGATAATCTTTTTCTTAATTTAATCAGCCTTTCAAAATACACACAGGATAGTAATTTACCGTCTACAAATTCTGTGCTTCATTTCGAAATAAATGATTTAAATGTATATTCGTTTCCAATGAATATACATTGAAAGAACAGAATTGATGGGATAACTTTTTCCTGGGCAACGCGACGCTGTCACCCCTCTCGGTAGTAGACGAACTCGACACGTGGCAGGTATATAAGTACGCTGCATCAATGCATTCACGTAGACGGTAATTCGATGTTAGTATGGATAAACGTCGTGAGTTAGCAGACTTTGAAAGAAGGATAATAATGGGTGCCCGACGCATGGGTCACTCTATCGCGGAGGTGCAACAGAAATTGCACTATCCCCGTTCGACAGTATCAAGAGTGTATCGGGAATACGCCATTTCCGGAATAACATCTCATCGTGGACAGCGCTGTGGGCGGAGAAAGGTGATGGATGAACGTGGCCGTCGACGTCTATCTCTCACTGTTTTAGCCAACCCAACCAGAGAGCAACAGTGGCATAAATCACATCCGACTTCAACGAGGGAGATGCCAGAAATGTCTCTACCAAGACCATCAGGCGATCATTGGTTTCAATAGGTTATGGGAGCCGCAGACTGACCACAGTCCCATTGCTAACACCACGACACAGAACTCTACGCCTCAACTGGGCGAAAGAACATCGGCACTGGACCTTGGATGATTGGAGACGGGTCTCCTGGTCCGATTGAGTCCTGTTTCCAGTTATTTCGAGAGGACGGGAGGGTGCATATTTGGCGGAAACCGCACGAAGCTATGCACCCGTCATGTCAATAAGGAACTGTTCAGGAAGGTGGACGGTCGGTAATGGTCTAGGGCGTGTTCGACTGGCACGTGTTGAGACCTCTGGTAAGTCTAAACGCATCTCTGAACTGTCCAAGTTACGTATCCATCCTTGCAGACCATCTGCATCCCTTTATGGTCATCGTGCACCCACAGGGCAATGGACTCTTCCAGTAGGACAATGCGCCTCCCCACAGAGCCATGATAAATAGAACATGGTTTGAAGAGCATTCCACAAATTTTACTATGGAATGGCCTCCCCGTTCACTGGACATGAACTCTTTGGGATGCTGTGGAAAGGTCCGTTCGAGCTTTGGAATCTCCACCCAGGAATGCGACGGAATTATGGACAGCGGTGTAGCAAGCATGGATGGAAAACCTGTGGAACGCGTTCGTGAACTCAGTGCCTCGTCGTGTGACTGCCCTTATCCGGGCGAAAGGTTGGTCTACCTGTTACTAGGTAGGTGTCCCATGATTTTTATCCACTCGGTGTAATCATTAAGAATCAGCTTTCCGCCTATCCAAATCGTTAGTGTATTTATCTCTGAAATCAATGAGGGGAGGGCCCCTTCACAAGCCGACCGCCCCCAGTCAGCAAAAGAGAACTTTTAGAACATGTTATTAACTTGTTCTAGAAGTAATTAACTACCTGCTTGGATCCGCCTAAATACCTCTGTTCAGTTTTAAAATTGCATCATATTCCATAAGCAAAGAGCTCAATCAACTTTTCAACGCGCTTCCCTTGTGTTCTTGCTCAGCTACAGGGTTGGAATACTCGCCACAAAGCTCAAATCAAAATCCTCAGTAGGTTTCATTTCGTAGGGTCCCTATTTCTTAAAATGCATAGAAAATTCATATTCTAAGAAATTTCACAACAGATATTCGCACATGGCGAATCTTGCACTCATGAATGCCAACGAAGTAACGAATGCAGTATTTATTGATCTAAAAGCAGCGTTCGACTCTGTTATGTGACACACCTGCCCTACTGCTTGAAAAGTACAGTAACAGCAAGTCAATAAAAATGTCGGTAGAGAGGTCGAATTGGGAATTTCGGGAGGAGGTTCACATCGTTCTTGCTCTTTGTCGTAATCTTCATGCTTCTCCTGGATTCCCAACCGGGGTTTATGTTTATTGCATATGCTCATATGCATTGTTTGCTCCTTGCAAAGTAATGAAAAATCAGAAAGGCAGTAAATATTTAGGTCTCAAATGGGGGGGGGGGATTCTCGCCTGAGCCCAACTAGCTCAGCTACAGAGTGAAAAAAGTTCTTCACCACTGACGGGATTTGAACCCTGGCATTTTCTACCCGGGGTAAGGAGGATGGTGATTATAACCACTCTTCTACCCGCGAGGACTCCTCAACCCAGACAAGCCAAATTATATCATATTTAAAATAAGTAGAAGTGTTACACTGGACTGTGTCCATTCGCTAAACTCGTGCCTAGCAGGACAAGATCCTGTAAAGTTGTCTTGGTGCAATTTTTTAGACTCAAGTTTATCTTTCAAAGCTCCAGTATTCAGTACCTAAAACTGAAAGCACTGAAGCGCTTTCAACGCTTTTTCTGGAAAATCATACTAGTTCTGTGTAAAGCACAACAGGGACATCGTTAGGAAATATACTATCTCTCTCTTACTTCGGTTTATCTCCTGAGCTATGCTGTAGAGCTAAAGTCTGTTGTCCCACAGAGCATTCTAAGGAAAATTTGAGGTCTAGAGTTCTGGATTCTCAAATGTGCATACCTCAACTACAATCTCATTTTACACTGGCAAATCCCAGTTGGAGACCTCCATAGTTCCGACTCTGTATTCAAATATGAAGAGACTGACCATCATCAAGAGTTACCCAAGTGCAAATCTGCACACATTAAACACGCTTCAAATTGAACTGAAAATCTGTATCTCCGACTCAAAGTACAAAGCAGCCACCCTCCATACCTTGGAAGCATATGAACAGCCAAACTGATTCTAACAAACAGACGCTTGGCTTCACAGTGAATGACTGACGATCTATGTCATCAAAATGAACGGACTGTTAGCGCCCCCCCCCCCAATTCGGATTTTAGAATCTCTGAGACAAAATTTTGTATTTCAGTTTATACTTCAACTTTAGGCTCACGCTTGGTGCACCTATGTGGTAAACTCATCACTGACTAATACGGTATTTTTGGAGCATTTAAAGTACCATTTGTGAAACAGAAACGCAGAAATCAGTAGCTGCTTGCCCTCTGCGTACTTAAAGTTGTGAAGATTATACATTCAATAATTTTTTTTTTCACCCTTCGACAGTTGTTTAAGGACAGCTCATCCACAAAAGTTTTAAAGTCTTCCTTACATAGAAAGTGTATTTGTAATAGCTTCAAATATTTCATGAACGAGATCGATTTATCCAACCTTGAGTTATTCTTAGTGCGCATAATTTATACCGAGCAATTACTGCCCTCACTGCACCGAGATGAACTGTACATTACTCATGAACCATTCATTGCTGAAGTCGTGAAGGTCCTATAATTTTTAGATTATCGTGATGTGCGTCACTGACTCTTTGGATCTAATCTAGCATCACTACTCTTGTTAATAATAGAGAACGAGAATATCAACCTCCAAAGTTAAAAGACGCCATACGTAATTCGTTTAACCATCTCAATAATTTTACTTGACTCACTAAAATTTATCGAGGGCCACCAGAAAACACATTCAATTGAATCCCTATAATTACCTTATCATATTCTTGAAAAACTCAGCATCTGCGAAATGTATTCCGTTGGAATGCATTTCGCTTATCAATGGGCTTAACTTTTATATGGGCTTAATCTCATCAATGGGCTTAACTTTTATATGCCTTGTAATCCCCCACACACTGTGACAGAGTTAGTCGGTTTTGCGAGAGGATTATATGATTTTCATCCAGCAAAACAATGCGGAAAGTAGATCACACACCATTAAGAAACTGTATACGGACGCCTATTGACTCTGGTTGCCTCGGAGAAAATTCTAAACAATCCCAATCCCCAAAGGAGGAACAGCTCTTTGCACTCTTTTTTTTGGAAGTTAGTCTCCTTATTTGTTTTCTATCTCATCAACGGCAATGCTTCGAAGTGTCCAGTTAATTTTAGCTGCAATCCAAACAGTTCTAATTACTGACGATCGCTTCTACCTTCCCAATCTCTTCTCCCCGATTTTACACTTATCCAAGTAGCAGTCAGACTTTCTGCTCCGTTTCCCACAGCCATCGGCAATAAATTTTACCCATCCTGCTTTCCTGTAATTCTGAACTTCTCAGTGAATCTCCACTTGCCATATAGCGCACATCTGCTCAACAGCTATGTTTTTTTGTCAATAGCTCTATGAACTTTGAATATTCTTGACAGCAGTCTCTCATACGAAAGGCATTTTCCCACGGACTCCTAAAACTTATGATACAGAGCCATGTCCAGTTTCGTTTCTCCCTTTTACTCGTTTGTCCATTGGTGTTTTGATTCATCACGAAAATTTGTTCCCATCTAGCCAATTCAAAAGTCAATTTAGAAGAGCAGCAAATCCCTGCCTTCCAATTACGTTTGGTTAGTTCTTAACTCATTTTAAACATTTCTGACGCGTTATACTGCGAAACAGACTTCCAACATGTGAGATGATATTCGGAAAAGCTCTCTGAAATCCTTGAAAGTAAGCCTTGTTGTTTGATAGCGTTCGTCTGAACCGCGCATGTCCTGTCAGCAGAATAATGGCTGGTATTAAGTTTTCCAAGTGGACATTACAAGCTAACAGTAACCAGTGATGTGAACCGGTTCGTGTTATTCTCTCAAATGAATATCCTTCTGACATTGAGAAACAGTATCGGTTCTTACGGGCGTATTAGATCGGGGTAGTCAATAAACAAGACAATGGCGGCGGTGGTCTGAAAGACAAGATAAAAGAAGGTGGGTCTGCTCGTTTGGGAAGAAGAAACTTAAAAACAGCATCATTAAAACATTTATCCAGAAGTAATAATAATTTATCCAGAAGCGATTACAAACAGAGAAAACATTTTATGATGGATCCTGCTTTATAAAGTCCATTACTTTGAAATATTTACAAAGAGCCACTTCTGTTTGGTTGCAAGAACAAGCAAACAAGAAAGAAATCGATAGTCCTTTTATAAAATATCTTTTAAATTCCCTCTTTGTTAGTTATAAGTGACAGCGGCTTAAAAGGTTTTCTTTCTTTCGCGAGAAAAGGGGGTACCGACAATCCCTTTTTATAGCCCAAGCGATGAAGTCATTTAAATTTAATTAATAACTATTTTATTAATTTAGTTCTTGTGAATAACCCAGTTGAAACCCAAGAGATGTACGGTTTGAGACAAGATACACTGGGGCCAAAGTGAAGTTCCTTACAGCCCCAGTAGGCAAGGCGTGACTTGCCCACATCAGTGCTGCGTCTTTTTTCTATTAATTTTTCAACTCCCTCTTCCTTTTTGCAAAAACACTGGCGTGCACGACCAGGTCCTTCGCCGTATGAACAAACCTGGAATAACTAACAACCTCTGCAAAGAAAGAAAAAAAAAAAAGAGATTGCACCTGTCCGACATTCTGTGTGTCCCTAAGTCATTATTTATCATACGTGTTCTGAATTTTAGTTCGGTTCATTACTATCTCTCTTTTCTAGTAGAAGATACTGTTTTGACTGCATTACCACGAAAACAATCTGCGATATTTTCCCAAAAGTGAGCAATGCTAAAAGCCAGTTCAAGGTAATGTCTCTGCCAAATAAATTCGCGTGGTTTATCTAATCTTCTCCCAGAATGCGGGCAATCGCTCACAGAAACCTAACTGTCCCCCCCCCTCTCGCTGGTACCACGAGCTAGTTGGTTCGTCACTATCACCAGAGTCTCATCGATCCAAGCGAGTTGCAGTTCACCAAAATTCACGTGACTGATACCAACCTTACATATTCACGCAACAGTGATTTACATTTCATGATGGATCAATGATGATATTGCAAAGACCCATCGTATACTTAACGTTTGCCTTTGGGAGTTGAAATTGTTGTTTAAATTTCTCTGTAACATGCTATATTCTGTGACTGGATTGCTTTGCCATTTTTTTTTCTGGATGAAAACCCCACTTTCTGGAAGATAAATCCACACCTGGTACTGATTAACTATGCCAACGCTGTGGAAATAGGTATAATTTATGACATCACTATACAGTGACACGTAAATAAAAGTTTATTAAAAACCAGAATGATGGACAACATCAACCTTTTGTAAGTTTTGGCGTATTCATTTTATATTGGATCGCATCTGTATTTATGGTTGCGACTAATCGTAAAAGTGGTTTAAGAACCATCATAAAATTACAATACAAGCCAATAAAATTCAAAGTTCTCTGTTATAAATTTTTTTTTTCGAATGAATGAGTTACTTAAATAGAGTTGATCACCTGGTGGGTCTTTTGAAAGTCTTATGGTTGTCGTAGTTTATGGGGATCATTTAATAACTTTGTTTCCTATTTTCTTTTTTCAACAAAAATTTGTTTCAAAAAAACTTGAGAGCCAACCCACCCTTCATGCAAAATTTCATGTTAAACTAAACAGCCTTTGATATTAACTAAGTTCTTTTGTAGATGGACGAACCCAATGAGCAATGCAGTGAACTATTCTTTCCATTCACTGGAAAAGAGCTGGGTTGAATCCCCTATTGAGATGGAAGGATCTTATGGACTCATTTTTATGCGGCTACTACTCAATCTCGGACGAGTGTTGCTTGACTTCTCCCCGGAAATTGCGGATTTCCATCCAGATTGCAATTAAACAACACAAGAAATGCAATTTTCAGATATAAAATATCCATCAGCGTCTGCACTTGAGTGGATGGAAAGTATTTCCTCATTCATTCCACAGTCCCAATCTTGGCCTTTCATTGAAAATTTCATCTATTCGGAAAAGAAAAAAAAAGTCCGACGGGAACTGTTTGAAAAGAACAGAGGAAAGTATGACAAAGCAGAACCAAAACTGCTTACGTTCAAAAAATGGTACGAGAGAAGACTCGATGGAAATGTCTTATGAATATAAATGGATTGAGTAAACTAAATGCTGATGGCATCCTTGCTCTTTCTCGGACATCACAAGTAGATATAAATTTAAATTGCAAAAGGAAATTTTCTTCAGCAAGAGAGGGTGCTTGTTAGAAAAGGCTTCCATCTGATGTTGTGGAAGTCTGAATAAATTTAAAGGACTGGGCAAATTATTAGAAGAGATGAGCAAATTCGCTGTGTCATTTTTCCAAGACACAGAAAAACTGTTTTATTTGCCCTCATGGGTAGTTGAGCGCATCCCCACACCGGCTGGAAAAGACTCTAGTTCGAATCTCGTCGATGACTGGAGGAATTGTTATGGATCTTTTTCACAACGTGGTCGATTTAGTCGGTCTCAGGCGAGGACAGCATGGTTTTTTTCCCCGGAAGCTGGAGTTTTCCGTCAAGCAAACAGAAAATCGACCTCAGAGCACACGCAATTTACAGACAATATGCACGGAGTTTTCGGAAGATTAGACTAGTCGCAGAAAGGAGTCAATGTGAACGGAGAGTACCTAAACCATTTACGATTTGCAGATGACATTGTGGTCATAAGCCACGATCCCAAGAATTAGAGGAAAATCTTAATCAGTTATGCAGAGTTAGTAAGGATTTTGGACTAAAGATTAATATGTTATTAATCTTTATTTTTGACCAGAAGCTCTCCTTTATACCACACATAGACCACCTGCAAAAAAAATTCTGTCGACTCCGGTGGATGCTTAAGCAACAACTTATGCATGTCCATGACCAGGCCGTTGGGTGCAGGTATATTAAGACGTGTGTCTATCCGGTCATTCTTTATGGAGCAGAAGTCTGGACCTCAACTGCCGCAACGCATCTAAGACGGATTTTTGCGGGCGAATTTTGGCTATTGAAGTGGGCCATATGGAAATTCCGACTTCCCCCTGCACGAAGGACCACCCAGATGGCAGCATCTCTAAACATCAGACGTCTTCCTGCCATTATCCATGAGAGAAGACTCGTCTTTTCTGTAAAAATGATGGTTTGGCATTATTTCGCACCCAGACTTCTGGGCCAACTGTGGTTGGAGGATCCCGGTCCCAAGCCTTCGGGCCAATTCAGTCCTCCAGGCCACCCCAAACCGGTTAAAGTTATCCGATCGCTTCATACCCGTGCAAATGCTGCAGGACGTATACTCCTTGGATGGCGACCTCTACAAGTTCGCATTGGATAAAAAATACAGGCAGAACTTACTCCATCGACTTCCTTCTCAGGACCATGTCACATGGCATTAGAACCTGCTCCCAAGGACCTGTCCATCACTCCCATGGATCCCTCACTACATTGCTCCAACTTTCTGCGCCTGCTCAGATGACTCCAACACTGTAAGAGAATTGCTCCCTGGAGGATAAATTAGCATGATAACATGCTGTTGTGTATTTACGTTCATATGTAAATTTTCCATTTGCTTTCATTTCATTACACTTGTATAATTAGTAATAAGATTATTTTTTCTCCTATCTCATCCTTGTTTATTGCAGTGTATTAGCCTTTGTAACCTTTATATTAGACTTTTACCTTGTGTTAACCTTTACTGTAAACCCCTGGCTTCTAGCCGTGAAGGGTATTGTGTACGGCATATGCATTTTGTATACAATAAAGATTTCTTCTTCTTCTTCTATGTCTAAAACAAAAGTAATGATGAACAAGTATGCCACAGAAAGGGCATACTTGTTCATTATCATTACTATAATGATTGAAGGAGCAGTAATTGAAAAGGTGGAGTCATATACTTATCTGGGATAAGTTATTAGCTGTAATAATGATAAATGGCTGGAAGTCAAGAGAAGAATAAATTTTGGATGGATAGCATTCAGGAAATATAGTCACATACTGAAGAGCAATATCCCAGTTTGTCTGAAACGTAAAATAATGAACCACCATGACTTATGGAAGTGAAACTTGGGCACTCACCAAAAGAATGGAAGAGAAGCTGAGAACTACACAGCAAAGAATGGAACGAATTATTGTTGTTGTTGTTGTTGTGGAGTTTTATGGCGCATAAGCTGCTTTGGCTATAATGCGCCTAGGAACGAATTATATTGGGAATCAGACTATTAGATAAGAAGCGAAACACATGGATTAGACAGCAAACTCAAGTAAAGGACATTCTTATCAAAACTAAAGAACGAAAATGGTCTTGGGCAGGACACATTGCTCGAAGACACGATGACAGATGGACTAAGAGAATAGCAGAATGGTACCCAAGAGGAGCTAGAAGAAAACTTGGAAGACAACAATGAAGATGGACAGATGAAATTCATGAGTTTGTGGATAGTAAATGGATGGCCAGTGCTCAAAACAAAAGGACATGTGTTTTTGTAAGTGGCGGCCCCTAGAACTTTAGTTCAACTCCGCCTCGTATCTCTGTGAAGAACAGTATCACTACAAATGGGCCAGATATATGTGTGACGTAGGTTTGTGTGTATGTGTTCTGTTGTTATGTTCTGTCCTCTCGGCTACCCAGAAGCATCAGTCACCTGGACAGATGTGTCTGGCCAGTCCCAGCAAAACACGTACAGTCTCAATACGAGACTCTGGTTCACCTGACGTTGCCAAAAGGTGGGCCAGACTCCTCTAGGAGCCCACTCCAAAGGAGGAAAAAAAAAAAAAAAAAAAAAAAAAAAAAGTAATTTTCCCGTGGGGCAAAAAAAAAAAAAAAGTGATATCACTGTAGAATGAGAAACAACAACAAAAAATATATAAATAAAAATAATAATAATAAATAAATAAATAAATAAAAAAACATAAGTGTGACAGCAACCCTGAAGAACACAATAAGAGGGGGGGGGAACCACGTGACAGCCACTGAAGAACGCGCAGAGATGGGGGGAAAAAAAAGTGATATTACTGTAGAACGCGGAACGACAAAACAAAAAATAATAAATAGAGAAAAAAAATTAAAAAATACTAAATAAAATAAAAAAATAATAATAAAATAAATAGAAAAAAAATTAAGAATTAAAAATAAATAAATAACTAATATTAAAAAAAAAATACTATCATATTAGGGCCACCCGCGAATTATCTCATCTACCCGTGGTATTCTGTAAATTGAGGGTTTTCTCTGGTCTGTTTTTCTGTTCGAAAAACCCGAGCTTCCGGGATGAAGGACCTTTCTTTCTTCGCCTGAGACCGACTAACTGAGCCATGAAGCGAGGAAAACCCATAAAAGTTCCTCTCGTCACTGATGTACAGCGAACTTTACTAACCAGCTACCAGATATTTATGTGTGCGGCATTTCTGTGTAACTGCAAATTCAAAGATCCACACATCAGAGACATATTTCAAAGAAGCATTTTTTACATTTATTAAAATGAAACAAAAAATAAGGTGTCTTTATGTGCCAGGTTTCTTATAATGATCAAGAAATAAACATATCGCTATATTCGTTGTCCACTCAAAATTATGACAACCCCCCCCCCATGTTTAACAATCTGCCAATTCTCCCCGTCTAGTGGGACACGCGTTGAGGTAAATGTGATCCTGCAGATACGACGTGCATACTGTACATATGAAGTTCTTGATCTGATGGACTTCGAAAGAGGGATGATTGTGAGTTCCGGTTGAACGGTGCCATTACTAAGGAAGCTGCGAATCTTTGTGCTGTTCGTGGATTTCTGTAGTTAAAGTAAAGACTAAACGGAGTGTGGACAGAGCGGAAGTCGCACGGCCAATGGCGGGCGCCTAACCCAATCCCGCCTTGTGCGAGCCGATTGACGGAAACAGTGAACGGCTGACCATGGACTAACCAGCCTACGACCAGCGGTATTTCTAAGACCGTGATCGGCGCCCAGCTAAGGTACCCATGCTTAAGGCCATCCATCGCCAAAGACGCCTAATGTTTGCATCTGAACAGAGTCATAGGAGCACTGACGACTGAGAAAAAAGTTGCCTTTTCCGATGACGAAGTCCAACAGAGACAGGAAAGTGACGGCAGTGTTTTAGTATGGAGATTTTTTCCTGGGAATCTCTTACTCCTAGCCTCATACTGAATGCTAAATACTAACTGTCCATTGTGGCTGCTCAGGCACCCCTTCATGGTGACCGTCTTCGCGGTTCGCACAGGTGTGTTCCAGTTGGATAATGTGCACTTGCAACGTTACCGGTATTGTTAAAGAGCGATTCGCCAAACATGAAAGTGACTTCCAGGTGCTCCTTGGGTGCTGAATTTGCCGGACATCTCCTAGAACACCTATGGGATTATGTGAATGGACCAATCCAGCATTTTGATCTTCTACCATTGACTATCACAGATCTACGGGAGGTAATCACATGGTACAACTTACCTCCTCAACGTTTAGAGGCCTTATAGAGTCCATCCCTTGCTGTGTGGCGGGGGTATTGTGGGCAAGAGAAGATATACTCATTGTTAAATAGGTGATCATAATGTTTTTACTCGACAGTGTATATATACATACTAACATAAACATTAGCCTTTATTATAACAAACTATGCTTGGTAACTCGGCAGGGCCCGTCTTTCAGGGGGCTTAGGAAAGTCATTTTCCTATGTCGATCCCATTGATTCTACCCCAACTAGTGTATAATTCAAAAGCAATATTTCAAATCCACGTTCGTGGGCATGCCTCACTGAATCACCATGCATAACCTTGCATAACACAGCATAACCTTGCCAGCACTTTATTGCACTTTTGCCTTTTTTTTTGGGGGGGGGGTTGATTCTGCATGCGTCCAATGTTTTGACATTTGTTTAGTTTTGGTTCATAGTGATGGATCCAAGTTTCATCCATGGTGACCACAAACTGCTCTTGCTTTTCCTGGCTCATCGACATTTCATGCGCATATTGTACCCTTTCATTCTTCTGGAAAGGGGTCAGAAATATGAGAACGCTTCTAGCAGACACTACTCATATGCACCTGTTTGATGGATGATGTTCTCCACAGTATTTTTGATGGCATAAATTTGAAGCCTACACTCATTTAGAGCTCTGCAACTAGTACTTCGACACTAATACGGCGATATTCCAGGATTAAATGCTCAAATTTTGCGACACTCTCCAGTTACAGCAGTCGTTGGGCGTCCGGAATTTTTTCATCATGCACTGGGTTATTCCACATTTGAATTGTAATCTGCAACACCTGTAACCCAGATAGTCTTCTCCATACATAGCGACAGTTTCTTCTTGAATTGTTTTGGGTGTGTTGCAGAAAGAGGAACCGAATCACTGATCTGTATTCTACTTCATCCATTGTGGCACTTCACTTCATTGAGCGTTGCAAAGAAAAAAAAAAAAGGAATTATCAGATTGAAAAACCAAAATTTGTGGACAGTGCACTGGGCCCTCCATGATATGAGTTACCACCGTCGTACAGCCGTTCGCAAGCCACTAAATACCTCGACTAATGCCAGATGCTGTCCAACTTGTGTAAGGCTCACCGTTCGGAAAGCTGTGCTTTGGAATGACGAGTCACGGTACATGGTCTATCAGCTTGGCGATCTTGTCTAGGTGTGGCCGATACCTGGAGAAGGCTATCTACCCGACTGTGAAATTTGGTGGAAGAAGCGTGACGATCTGAGGCTGTTTTTTCATGGTTTGGCCTGGGACCATTGGTTGTTTTGGACAAAACCATGAATTCTGAGCTCTATTTAAACATCATGGACAATAATACATTATCTAAATGGTGGCAGCACATGAAGGAAGGTCCACATCTGTATTAACAGGACAATGCAGCAACATTACTTTGGCTACATCACACGATATTCGAGTTCTCGATGGTTACCTTAAAAAAAATCAGGAAGAACAACATATATTGAAGTAATATTAAAGACATTTCAGCAAGGCTGCAATGATCACGTATAGCGAATAAATTGCTCCTTCAAGAAGTTGAATTAAAGCTGCAGCCTGTATAATTGTAATTACTAGCATTGGTTGCAGAAATGGTGGGCATGCAGTTTCCTTCAAATCTCCTCAGTTATATTCTTAAGTCCATCTCGAAACCAGCTTGGTTAACGGGGAGATTTCTATTAATGATTCTTTCACAGTCGCGTCTCTTCGCATGTCCCCGTAATAATTAGTTTAAGTGCGTGCTCAATTAATCTCCAGCAGAGTACACATTAGCGAGGTTGACAACTAAATAAATCGCAACCCATTCTAACTGCGTCTGACGAATGAATTATGCAAATTAAATACCGAGGTTTCACTGTTTGATGACACTTTCCACAATGCTTCCAATGTTTCATTCTTCGTTATATAAGCATCCACGATGGTCTTGAAAAGAGAGATGTCACGGATCCAAATGTGGCATCATGCAGTAAAGCTCACTAGAATGGCATATCTGATAGATGGCAGTTGCATCTGTATAATGAAGTGTCTTAATGCGGAACAACTTTATTTCTGAGCCGTAACAGCCGGATTATCTGAACTCCAGTGAAGGAGCAGAGGCGGAAGGGTACCCTGCCCTATCTGCCACTCTTTTATGAATGAAATCGGACGACGGCCTTTCCAACACAGAAGTTGAAGTGAAAAGAAAGTTTCAAACGGATTGTAACTGAAAGGCCCAGGATTGTAAACACCATTTACAAGAAATGCAAGAAGTCATCAAAAAGAACTGGAGAGCCCAATTCATCGTGGATATTGCATGAAATGAATCACGAATAAAAATCACTGTGAAAAACTGTGGCGATTAATTCGCAGGGCGAGATATCGATTGGTGACTACTCTTTGAGGCTGACTTAGTAAAAGGTACAATTTTCTCTTAAGGAAATCTCAGTTTGCCTAGACAATAATGATGTTTAATAATCAAGTGACCTTGGAGACTATCGCAGCCAATTAGGCGGCCCCTGTTTTCCAATAAGTGCTCCGACAATTCACTTCCAATAGGAGGCATCCCGCTTATCAGTGTCCCTTTTTTCACTCAAAATAGGGTAAAATAAACAGAGATGTTTTGGGAAAATCAGAGTGATGAATAGTGAGCATATTTCCTTTTTAAAGATTTTTTTTTTAAAAGAAGCAGGCGTTATTGCTCGTCATCGTACACTATGCTACGTTCTAATTAAAACACCCAAGGCGCATCTGCTCTCATGTGCTTGGAAGGTTGGAATTTTCAGTTCTTCTCAGTTAATCTTACTTTACGATTATGATTAGTGGTAATAGCGGCACCAGATTGTATCGCTAGACTAGTCTGCTTTCCTTTTTGCTGTATTCAATTATTGTGTGTAAACTACAGCAGAGATCAATTTAATTAATTGGCGAAAAAATTAAGCTCAGCCGAGAAAACGAGGTAGTTAATATCCAACAGGAGAATTCACTAAAGACAGATTTTCACCAGAATATGAACTGCTTCTCTTAATTGGGCACCGTTCTTCTAACATTTCCAAATAAATCTTTCACGCGGATTAATTATTATTATTATCTTCAGGTGATTTCGATTAATAGGCTCCTGGGCAGAAAACAGTATATTTATTTAAGAATCAGTTTTCTGGGGTTCGTTTTATTATGACCAGAACTTGCTCAATATTCAAATACCCACTGGCCTATATGGAGAAATTCCGTTGAAAGGGTTACAGAAACCCAAGAAGTGGCTTGACACTTCAAAATCATTTAGTTATATTTAGCAAGGTTTGGTTTGGTTATCTCAGCAAAGATCCTTCCTAAAGTCCATCTTTCACAAATCTGAAATCTTCTGCACGTATTTAATGAAGATAAACACCCTCTACTTATGTTTCCATTCTGCACAAACAGTTGAAACTTTTCAAATATCCGCCACCAAAATTAAATTTCAGATTCTTTGCAAAAATAGTTCAATCACTTGTGTTCTTCTTAATAACACTCACATTTCTTATTTCGATGTAGTGAATAGCGTTCCTCCCTTAATGTTTCTGTTCGGATCGCCTGATAAAAAAAAAAAAAAAAACCTCCATGAATCACAGCATCTGGTCCCAGTTGTCTCGAATTAGTGTTTGTCTCCTAACACTAGCCATTGCTCAGACCACACTGATGGGGCAATTCTCGTAAAACTCTCATCACAAATGTTCCAACGAAAGTATCGAGGCCATTCATTCCATTCAAAAATACCATAAACTTGATCCACCACCCAAACCGAAGTTTATAAGTGGATCATAACTCTATTTGTTGACATTAACTGTGCTTAAAACTTCAAATTTATAAAACTGCTAAATAACACAACTTAATAACAAAGAAACTAAGGAGAGCACATCACCACTTGGCCCCACTCAAGGGAGATAGGACCTTAGAACGCAAACGTGTTCTCTTCTTGAACACTGCAACTAAAAAATTATTAAAATAAGAGAATTTGCTCTTATCCACGAATATGGCTCCAGGATTAAGTTGCTCCAAGTTCCCTATAAAATTTCCAACTGCAAATTTCCTTAGGTCAATATAATTTATCCATCTTAATATCATATGAACGGAAGTCTCCTCTTCGCCACATGTACATAACCCATTAGGAGCTAAACATAGCTTATATAGCCTTTTGGCAAGTCCATGCCCCGTTATTAGGAAGGCAGCACTCAACTCAATTTGAAGCCAAGATTTATTTCTGGCACTAAGTATTTCTACTATCGGCAGAAATAGATGAGTTGTCTGCCCTTTATCTGTATCGTTTCATCTTTGTTGCCAGATTAACATTAACTGAGCAGTAATCCTCTTTTTTTCTTCCATTATGTCATTCCTGGCGTAGTGCTTTCCCTCCTCAGTACATGGAGTGATATCCAAAATCGTAATTTTTGTTTTTTACTCATGTACAATACGTCAAGGCCGACAGGACTATCTGTAAATCAACTGGTAATTTTCCAACAATGACCTGGAGTGCATCGGTGGACACCGTGCGACAGGCCCTGGTGATGGACAAGAGACCGAACCTCTGAGCTTGATAAATATGCCTTTTTGTTTGTGAATGGGTTATTCTGTGAACCCAAGCCCCGGAGGCGTTGGTCATGATTGGGACTAATAAGCAATTATATAATAAATTCAACGCTCGTCCTTCAATTCCCCAGTCAGTACTTAACAATCCTGAGCTTGGCGTACCTAACCCTTATCTTGCCCTTGGGATGCTCCAAGAAGTTCATCTGCTCTCCCACACATACACCCCCAGGTACCGCATAACGGCCCCATACTTGATTGACATACCCCTGGCCTTCACCAGAGGACTTGTGTTCATACTAAAATGCCCCTTTAAGAACATCCGCATAGCCTTAGTTTTTCAGATCTGGAGCATATACTGCTCCGACCACTCTAACGGATCTCCCAAGACCTGGGACGCTTTCTTCTAACTGAGATCTCGCATCTCCGTAAATAAGCAGCAACAGGTCATCGGCATAGGCAATAATATCGATACCAACATAATTTTGATTTATGAATTCGTTTAAAACAACGCACCAAGCATGGGGACCGACAACCGAGCCCTGAGGATATCCTCTTTGAATATTTCTTGTTATCTCAGTGAACTCAGTCTGCACAACTATCTTTATATCAGAAAAATATTGTCTAAATACTGAAAAAAACTGATTCGAGCATCCTGTCTGTCTTATCCTCAACCGGATGCCCTCCCACCAAAGCATATCGAAGGCGCCATGATAATCTACAAATATACCCAGAACATACTTTCCCTTGTACTCCTGTACATACTTCATCATTCGATAAATGGCTTCCTCAGTTGATATTCCTTGTCTATAACCATATTGGTTATCTGAGGACATACAATTCATATTGTACATAATATTAATCGGCTAACGCATAGCCTTTCATAAGCTTTGGCCTCACGGATAGCAAGGCTATGGGTCTGTATGATCCAGGCTCATGCGGCAATTTATTAGGGCTTTTTATTATTAACTTCAATAGCGCCACTCTCCACACTTCGGGGAAGACACCCCGCACAAGGCATTTATTGTACATTTGTACAAACACACCAGACTTTAATCGAAATGCTTGCGTTAGGACTCTGACCTCAATGCAGTCTAGCCCCGGCGATCGATTATCCACAGCCCGTGCAATCACATCATAGACCTCTTCATTTGTAAATAAACGGCCTCAATGCTGGATCGATACTCCACATCGTCTCTGACCATATGTTGCTGCGCAGGCGTTAAGTCAATATTTTCTATCAAAGGAAACAACTCGTCCAGAAGCATACCCGTGGACTGTTCCCAATTTAAAGTATCCACATTTCCATTCCTTACAGTACTATTTACCGAGTTAAAACAGACCTTTTCGGTAATTATCTTAAAAACAGACCATGTGTCTCTCGATCGTTGCTTACAAATTGTTGCCAAGAAGCCTTTTTAGCGGTATCTATAGCTAACGTACTCCTTTCTTAATTTTCTATATTCACACCTATAGATGTTAACCATCGACGAATCTTCCATTATTTTATAATGCTGGAATTGTTTTCTAACATATCTTAATTCTTTTCTTTTCTCACTTAAATTCCCGCTCCACCAAAACCTCTTTCATCGGTCTCCTCACTCCTCCAGAGCAAGGAATTCGAGTTTGAGCCCATTGCAACAACAAGTCACGTGGCAGGAGTGTCTGGCATATTCTCTCTAAATGACTCACTTATGGTTCAATACCACCTAAATGGTGGAAGTACATGGACATCACATATATCCTTCCCAAGGCGCCAATAATTTCGCAACAAGCCGTAAACTCATTCGATTTTTAGCACTTCTTTCTTTACTTGTTCAATCGTTTGAAATTTGGTGGTAGCCGATTTTATCAATATCATCTTTGGCACTTTCTTGACATCGTTATATGCTTCCTGGACTTTGCTTGCATACGTTGCTGGCTTTTCTTTCCGTTTTTCGAGTCGATCTCTCAAAAGCACACGTTCCATATAAACATCCATAGCTTTTGACTCAAGAGTATCCCAAAATTCCAGAATCATTCGGATTGAAGCGGTGGGTGCGTTGCTGTGGACATCAAATAGGAAGCTTCTTAAACGTTCTCGGGCCTCCCTACATATGGAACCCTTCTTGATTGATCTTTTTTCTTTGCTTTTATCATGCCTCTTTTTATGTCCATCTCCTGTTTCTAGTGATATGAATTGCTAGTGATAACGCTAGCAGAGTCCTTTTTGCCAGCTTGCCCTATTGCTATTGCTTGCCCTATCCTTTCGCTTTTTCGCTTTCTTTAAATTACTAGAGCCCTTAGGCAGACCAGAGAGTGATAATACCTAGGCCTTGAAAGTGTTCTATTAAGAGTTCTCCCAGAAAAGACCTCGAACTCCGTTAATTCCTGGGCTTGGTACAATATTTCCTTGTTGATTTCACATTCGTCATCGGTAACATCAGATGTGGACTGCAACAGTTCTTCTTCATTTATAACTTCTTCTGGCTCTGTAGATTCCTCCATTTTGTATAAAATAAAATAACTATATACAATCTAAAAGTGAAGACTCAACAACGAGAAATCACTCTATATACAATATTTACAATTATCAAAATCAAGAATCGAAGAGCCCAATCTCACAGTTTAATTTTGAATGGATTACTAAAGTATCTCAGAAATCCAAGTTTAACTGGTGAGGGTCCCAGCAGCTCAGCTCGCAAGAGCACGGAAATGCAAAATTCAATTTTCCTCTGTTCCTTCACTACTCCCTTCACCCGTTTAGCCGGTCCAGGGAATCGCCCCCCCCCCCACCGCCTGCCTCAGACCAGCGAGGAGGTAGAGTATCTTGTTGAAGATCTTGTTGTTTATTAGATTTATAATAAAGACAGTATTGGTTGTCCAGAGGAGTAGAGTCATATGGAATGCATTTTTGTAAGGGGCGGCTCCTAGAACGTCAGTTCAACTCCGCTTTGTGTTTCTGTGAAGAACGGTATCACTGCTAAAGGGCCAGGTATGTGAATGGTGTAGGTTTGTGAGTATTATGTGTGGTCTGTTGTTCTGGCCACTTGGCTACTCAGAAGCATCAGTCACATGGAGAGATGATTCTGGGTACTCGTCCACACCACGTGAAGGTGGACCACTCCTACATCTAGCTGCGACTTAAAAACCATTATTTTAGTTTTGCCGGGATTGATTTTAAACTTATTTTCTAGTGTCCACTGGTATAAATATTGTAAAGTCAGGTTAGCTTTAAACTCCAGTAATGCCGTTGATCTGCCAGATATGATTATTGTAAGATCATCGGCAAATGGAACGACCTTATAGTTCTCAAAATTACGCTTTACCCAATTATACAATACCATGTTTACTAAACCAAGGGACTAAAGACTGAGCCTTGCAAACATCCCCCCCCCCTAGTTACTTGCTTCTCATACAAAAGATGTTTTCATCTAATCAGTATCAATCTATAAGAAAAAATAGCTCCTGAATAAAAGAAAAATGTTGTTTAGGACATTCAGCTGTAGGGCAGACTTCCACCAGAGGGATTCAAACGCCCCTTCAAAATCAATGAAAATAGCTAACTCGTATTTGGCCCCGGAACTTTTATGTGGCTAACAAAATCGACTAAGGCATCCTCACAAGATCTTCCCCTTTGAAAAACTGTACTGATATCATATTTCGTTCAGTTAATAATTTTAATTTTATGTTCTTCGAGCCATGAAACGCTCTAATACTTTTACCAGGTTAGCTAAAAGCCCAATTGGTCTATACGATTTATTTGGAATCTAGAATTGGTTTATGAGGTTTCCTAATCAATTTAATTAACGAAACTTGCCATGCTTGGGCACCACCACCATCGGATAAACATTTATTATAGATCTACGAAGATTTTCAGTAAAAAGTGTCATGTCTATACTCGATTGCTCTGTACTGCTATAAAAGTTGTTGTAGTTATTAGATTTTAGCAGCATCGGCGATTTGGCCACGTTGCTCTGTATATACTGTCTGTAAACTGCGTGCGTTCTGAGGTCGATTTTCTATTTGCTAGACGAAAAACTCGAGTTTCCGGGAGAAAAAACCATGCTACCCTTGCCTGAGAGCGACTAACTCAGCCACGTTGTGAAAAATACCCATAAAAATTTCTCACGCCATCGACGGGACTCGAACTCAAGTCTTTTCCACCCAGTGTGGGGAAGATGGCGATCCTACCAACGAAGGCGCTATAAAAGGTGGTACTTAATGGTGAACTCCACATTAGATAAATCCGATCCTGAGTCTTAAAACTTTCTTATATGCTTGGTAAAAAACTAATAACTCAATGAACACTCCGTTGATGACTTTGATCTCTTGTAACAACTCACACTCTGCTTTATTACCCCTAAAGTATAATGGTGGTCTACTAAATTTTTATGATATAGCTCTTCTATGATATCTTCCTTAGATAATTCCTTAGGAACATCGTAGATTATTATGGATGGATTATCTCGTCGTGGTACTCCAGTTGACATACCGGCACATGATAATAACTCATTATTTCTGCATGTTGTTGTATTTTCTGGCGCAAGGGCTACTTAGGCCATATTACGCCTCTCAATATTTGTATATGCCCCGTCAAACTTCCTCCTATTTCCTGATTAGTAACATTCATAATTTATGACATATACCTGTTAGTCAAACTAAATGCACCTTATCGACTAGTTCAGCCTGGTATCTTAGTGTACTGTACAGCGCAAACCAACAGAACTAATCCTCACTGATCCGATTGCCACTTAACATTCCGGATAACACGCCAGTTATTGACACATCTGTCCGAAAGTATTGCCATTTCTTATTTCCTCTCAAATACCTTGAGGATTAGTTGTCGCTAGTAAGCTGATAACCGCTGACCTGCCACCACCACACAGTGGCAGGCTTGGTAAGGACTGGGAGGATGGTGTTCTCCTGTACATTTAAGAGTTGAAGCTGATAAGATTAACATTAAATGTTTGGGTGCTGAAGATACCTGCGTCTTCGTTGGGAGTCTTATTAAATAATGGTTCTAAGCCCTTGGGAAGAGCTGTTTTGAGACAACTGTAGATTTTAATTAACGGGTCCAGAATAAAAGGACTCGCGCATCTCACAATAAATTAGGTACTCCGTCTGATTCAGTAGTAGTTGCTTCGAAAAGTGTAGAGGTTCCGTTTGATTAGGATTTCAGGGGGATGATAACTTGTGATTTTCATTTCGGTTGAAAACCTAGCCATGAAGTCCAACTACAGTTAAGTTCAGAGCGCAAAAAATTGTCCGTTAGCTGCTTTGTGTATATTCTCTTTCCTTTGCTGATGGTCCAGTTAACGTGGTTCCTAATCGCTATCGATACTTTTAATCGCCATAGCATGTAGAAAATAGCTCGAGCTCTTGGGTAGTTCTGGGTTTTCAAAGGTCCTTTTTTGTCCAATGCCTGTAGATATTCTATTTCTGTTAAAGGTTCGGCTCTCGTCACATATTTGAATTCAGCTGACTTTCAAGGTTGATGACCACTCAGCTGATCTTCGGCCGGCTGCCTGACAAAATAGTTTCGCTGGGCCACGAAGTTGAAGACTTCTCAACCCCTTTCTTTTCTCTGAAATAACCTTACTTCACACATCTTGAGAGGAATGTAAGTGTCCTTAGTTCTTCCTCTAGACGTGCCCACTCACCTAAAAGGTTCAATCATCGTTTTCGTTAGGGCTATTATTGAAAAAAGAAAATAACTGGGGCCGGAAATCGACAAAATGAAGAAACAACGCGGATGTCATGAATATTTCATAAGCCAAAGGCTAAGCTTAATTAGTAGGGATTAAAATGCAGAGAAAAAAAATTCTAGAACTCTGGAGAGACTTTTTCTCTTTGCACCACGGCTACAAAAGATCATCGATCACGCTGACAGAAGAATAACGTATAAAGATATTTTTAGCAGGTGAGTAAGCGATGCCAATATTCACTAATGAATCCACAAAGAAATGCTGCTCTAATTGCGAGATCACGTTAGATACGTGCAAAGAAAAAACCAAACCTTTTCTGGTCCTCGCTTAATTAACGAATCAGAATCTCGGTGGATACGCCAGCCTTTTTAGATACAGTACTTCGTATCGCGTGACTTCACTAACAAATATCTGAAAGACATCCGATTTGGTTTGGGGAAAGTATTACGCTGGTTGGAAAAAAACTAATTCAAACGAAATGGTTGGAGAAATAATGATGCTGCTCTGTATTAGCCATCGACTGGAGCGTGTCGCTGACGCACAAACAGGTCCAGAGGAGGGGGGTGGTTCATTATAACGAAAAGAATTTACACGCAGTGATCACGATCCCCGTGCTAACCACGAAAATGAATTATGTCGCTAAACGAAACTTTTATGAACAAATGTAGGTTTTAAGCGTGTTGGAACTTCCATTACAGAAAAAAGTAGAGCCGGTGTATGGCGCTGCATATTAACTGCTAATTGCAACTTTTTAGAAAGTATTATTAACCATAAAAGCCCGAATAAATTTGTGCATCACGCTTGGCACTACGCCAGCTCTTTGCAACAACAGGAATTAGCCATCCTATTCGAGCTGTCACAGTGCAAACGTGACGTCATGATAAGTAAAACAATCCTCTTAACATGCAGATGTTAAAAGAGGATTGTTTTAATTGTACTCGAGTAATGCTAAGAGGATTGATTAATCTTCTTAGCATTACTCGAGTACAATGACTTCAGCATATTACTGCAATGTGACCGTTCATATTGCAAATTGGCTGAAGAATTCCCGAACTCCTGAAATCTAATAACATCTAAAAATCTGGAACTTGCGGTAGAAAGCGGGGAATGTTGAGGGGAGTGCGCAGTGCGATAGAACAGACGCTGCAGAGTAGCAAATCTGAAAATGTTATTATTAGTAGTAATAGCACCGGCAAATGATACACATCACTAGGAAAAAAAAAACGTGCCCATTTCACTGTCCATCATCTAATAATACATCTAATTCTTCTTTAAAAATATTCAAAATACCCACTTCAACAGCACCACATGGTAGTTTGTTACAGCAAATACTCCCTGGCTGAAAGTAAACTTTCACACATGTATCCTAGACATCCTTTTTCAATTTCAGTTTACGTCCCCTTGTTTGAGAAACGGATAGGTTGTCAACAGCATTGAGCTTACTCAATCCATTCAAAGCCTTAAATAGCAGATCTCCTCGCAGATGCCTAGTCTCCAGACGCTGCAACCTGCACAACTGAAACCTGTCCTGGGCAACAGCACCTTCTGTTCACTTTACTAATGTCGCTGCTCTCTGCATCCATCCCAACAGATCCATATCCTTCCAAAGATGAGGCTTCCCGATCTGTATGCTGTACTCAAGATGTGGCCTGACCACCGCCTTACAGGATAATCACCTCCTTATCCTTGTTGGCAAAGTTCCTGTATATCATTGACAGAATCCCATGAACTGTTCTGGCAACCTGTCTGCACTGCTCAGAGAAATTCGTGTGGGACTATACAAATATCTCTAGGTCTCTTTCGTTCTCCATCACCTTGAATGTGGTACCAACTAAATGGTACGTTCTTCTTATTACTGCTATCCATATGCCGTACCTTGAATTTAGCAATGTTAAATCCCAAATTCCACTTCTCACCTCATCAGCATAATTTATCTAGGTCTTCCTGTAGTAGTATATAGGAATTGCTGTCATTAATCACCCTGCTAATCTTTGTATCATCTGCAAACTCAGACAATAAGCTTGATATCCGTTCATCAGTATCATTAATAAATACAGGTAAGGGTCCAGCACTGAACCATGACGAACTTCAGTAATAACGGAAAATAGTGCCTATTATAAGCACCCTCTGTCTTTGCAACCATCCCTTTCTCTCTATAACTATTCCACTCAGTAATGGCATTAGTGTAGTGGCCATACTAGTGATTCCCGAGCCTCGCACCCTACCAGAACAGTTTGTGTGGCCACGACCACTTCTGACTTTGATAACCCTACACTGTATGAATAGCACATGCATCGACCACCTGTAGTCTAGTTGTTGATACGCACTGTTCTCAGAAGGATGTGAAGTATTAGTATTAGTAATGGTCGCATGGTGCAAGAAAGCCTATGACTTATGTTGCACCAGCCAAAAAAAAAAAAAAAACCCCGAATAAAACAATGATAAAAAAAGAAAAATAAATAATAATTAATAAAAGAAAAATGAAATTAAACATATTATCCTATGCACTTCCCTCACCCGAAGGTACTATCCAGATGACCTTTGAATTTTCCCAAACTGTCAACCTCTACCACCCATGAAGGCAACTTATTCCAGTAATTTATAACTCGCTGGCTAAAATAAAACTTCCTGCAGTCCAATCTAAACATTTCCCCCCGTAACTTGAATTTATGTCCCCTAGTTCTAGCATCATTTATAATCTTGAAAATTTCGTCCTCATTCATTTTACTGATGCCTCTCAGAGCCTTAAACACCTCAATCAAATCTCCTCTAAGGTGTCTAGTTTCCAAACTCTGCAACCCACATATTCGAAGTCTTTCTTCATAAGGACGCCCTTTTGCCGATCCCATCAGGCGAGTTACCCTTCTTTGCACCCTTTCAAGAAGCTCGATGTCTTTCTTTAGGTGTGGTCTCCATAGTTGAACACAGTATTCCAAGTGTGGTCTAACATAAGCCTTATATAATGGGATTATCACGTCCCTATCTCTACTTGCAAAAGTTCGATAAATCATCGATAGGACACCATGGGCCTTCCTTGCAACCTGTGTACAATGCTCAGAGAATTTCATGTCTGACCGTATCGTAACACCCAAGTCCCTTTCCTCCAGTACTGGGTTTAGCTGAACTCCACCAAGTGAATAATTTATTTTGGGATTACTGTTTCCCAGGTGTAATACCTTACACTTTGTTGGATTACAGCATAGCTGCCATTTTTCTGACCATTCCTGAGTCTATCTAGGTCTCTCTGAGGAAGCTTAGCTTGACAGTGATCATTAACTACTCTACCAATTTTAACATCATCTGCAAATTTAGACATCACGCCCTCTATCCCTTCATCGATGTCGTTTATGAAAATTAAAAACAACAGTGGTCCTAATACTGATCCTTGGGGAACCCCACTTCTTACAGCAACCCAATCTGAGGAATAGCCATTTATAACAACCCTCTGCCTCCTAGCATGAAGCCATCCTGTGATCCATCTATGGAATTTCCCAGTGATTCCAACCTATTCCAGCTTATAAAGCAACCACTCATGTGGGACTGAGTCAAAAGCTTTGCTGAAATCTAAATAAACAATGTCGAAATTATTCCCTAAATCCAGCTCGTGAGTGACCCTTTCGAAATAGCGAACCAGATTTGTTAAACATGATTTTCCCTTTACAAAACCATGCTGAGTATCCTTGAGAATTTCAATTCGATCCAAATGATCCTGAATTCCACCCTTGATCATTGCCTCCGTGATTTTCCCTACTACTGAAGTCAGACTGACAGGTCGATAATTTCCAACTTCACTTTTAGAGCCACCCTTATGTATGGGAGATACATTTGCACTTTTCCAATCCAAGGGAATCTCCCCAGAGTCTAGTGATGCTCGCATAATTAGCCTCAATGGTTCAATGCACTCGCTTGCCTCCTCTCTTAAGATTATAGGGTATATTCCATCAACTCCAGGAGCCTTACTGGTCTGTAGGCTCGAAAGTTTTTTTTTTTTTTTTTTTCATTAAATAATCTTGCGAAATTTCAATATCATTAATTACATATTTTTTAAGTTCGCTCCCACAATTTCCCATTGCCACAAAAGGCTTTTCATTTGTAAATATCGATGCAAAATAACTGTTGAGTTCATCTGCAACGGCAGCTGGTGTATTTATTACTATCCCCTTCCCCTTACGTAAAGGTCCAATCTGGTTTGTCCTGCTCTTCTTGGCATTTATGTATGTGAAGAATTCCTTATCCCTCCCTCTTTTCTCTGTTTGCTAGTGATTTCTCATAAACTGCCTTTGCCTGTCGACCCTTTTCTGTGGCTCTATTACACATCACCTTGTAGCTGTTATAGGCTTCAGTACTTTTTATTGCTCTCTAACCTTTCCATGCCACCTTTTTCTGCTCAAGTAATGTGGCAACTTCACTATTCATCCAACTTGGAACCCTTCTCGTGGAGTATTTTTTTAATGGTATATACGCATTCAAGCCATCTGTGATTAATGTTTTAAAAGCGTACCACAGTTCAATTGTATTCATTTTCTGCGCGATATCTACCCAGTTAATAGAGGCCATGTAGTACCTACCTTAAGGCATCGTAATTTCCTTTTCTGAAATTAAAACCCATTCCTTTGCCTTTTACTTCTGCTACCTCTCTCGTCACCATCCACCGTAGAACTCCATGATCACTTCCTGCTACTGGTTCCTCTAATGTCAGCCCTGTTATGTCATCTGATTCATGGGTGATGATGAGGTCTAGGATATTCTTTTCTCTAGTACTTTCCCTGACATGTTGATACAAATAACAGTCATCTAGTTGATTTAAAAATTTTGTTCCCCCTGTCGAGTTTCCTTCCCATTTAGTCCAATCAATTAGAGGCAAATTGAAATCACCCATAATAAGACATTGACGCTTACTTGTCCATTCCATTTGCATGTAGAGGCTTTCGTCATAATCTTCACAATCACCTGGTCTGTAGATTACTCCTACTCGCATTATACCTTTGTTTCCAAATATCTCACACCATACAGATTCTATACTAAGTATATTCTCATTAATTCTACTGGTCGGCTTCAATTTCCTCCGTGAAATAATTTCGACAGATTCTCGCAGGAAACCTGTTCAAAAACTCAGCTATGTGCTTTGAAAGTTCTCAACACCCTCAGTTTTCAAATATTGTAGGTTAATGACCGAAAACCAAGCCCTGTAGTTGGATTAATAATCTTTTCCATCTATTTTGTCTATTTATTTTGTTTAATTTTTTACTCTAGAACATTCGGGAGATTTCTAGAGTATTCGGGAGCTTTCCACAACATTCGAGAATGTCCTGGAACGTTCCAGAATACCGTTGTGTACAGAAGAGAGGTCGAAATGTTTCTGCAAGGTTTTAGGACGTTCGACAGAATTCTCTAGAAACCTTGTGAGTCTTCTAGAAACTTCTACCGGTATATATAGGAGTGGCAAGCATTTTTGTATTTCAAAAAGTGTGTTTCAGAGAGCGAGTGGTGAACAAGTGTTTTAGTCAATTAGTGTTTGTAAACAAGTGTTGCATGCATTAGTATAAATCGTGAACTGTGTTTAAATGAGAAATAAAAAGCCATTGTCACAACTTGGGAGAATAGCCTATGAACTCCATCTTGGATATAAGGTCGGAGATCAAGATAAATTATGGGCTCCAAACTTATGTTCAAGGATATTAACAGGCTGGCTTAGAGGTAGTCATAAATCGATGCCTTTTGCTGTTCGGGTGATGTGGCGGGAACCTCGAGACCACAAGAACGATTGTTACTTTTGCATGAACAATATTTCTGGTTTTCTGGGAAAACATAAAGTAGAGTATCCCAAGTTCCCAACGTACCTTCTGCACTAGGGCCGGTTCCTCATGATGATACAATGTCAGTGCTAAAGCCACCAGAAACCCATGGACTTGACTGATTCAGGGTAGGAAAAAGGAGTCTCCAGAAGATGCAGACTTTTCAACTCTTGATATGCATCCAATTACTCAGGCAGAATTGAGCGATTTGGCCAGAGTTTTGGACTCTTCAAAACCAAGGCTCAATTATTAAGATCACGGATTCAGCAGTTCTGGAAAAGGGGTGTCAAGGTGTCCTTTTAAAGGAAGAGGCAATCTAACGTAACAACCTATTATTCTAAGGATGGTGCTTTGGTTTATTGTAACAATGTCTAGGAATTAATAAAAGAGTTACAACATTAGCATGTCCGCAAGCAGCGGTGACTTTTCATTGATTCATCTAAGGTCAGTTTGGAAGCAGTTTTACTCCACAATGGAAATAAATATCCGTCCATACCATTGAGCCATGCAGTTCATATAATGGAATATCTGTGCCGACCTAAAAGAGGTAGCTTGGCTGACTGGGTTGCAAGGTGGATGCACTAAATATTTCTGCTTTTTATGCGAATGGGACACTGACTAAAGGATTGCCACTACAGGATAAAAAATGGCCAGACCGTTCAGAAACTACCCCAAGGCAGAAAAATCTAGCACATCCTCCTTTGGTGGAGTAGTCAAAAATCCATATACCTCCATTGCATATAAAGCTGGTTTGATAAAAAAATATTTGTGAAAGCGATGGAGGCAAAAGTTTCCTCTAATCAGTGTGGCCAAGATAAAACAGGAAATTTCTGTTGTTCCTCAAATCAAAACTGCTATTCCAAGACGAGGAATTCACAAAAAAATTAAATGCTATAGAAATAAGAGCCTGGAAGGCATTCGAAAATGTCTATCGGAATTTTTTAGGCAATGAGAGATCACAAAATTTACAGTGAAATTGTGGACGAGCTAATTTTAACGTACAGAAAGTTGGGATTCAACGAGTCGTTACAGCTTCATTCCTTACATTCCCATTTCGACCTTTTTCCTGAAAATTTGGGAGCGGTCTCCGATGAACACTGAAAGATTTCACCAAGGTATTTCTCAAATGGAAAAGAGATACCAGGAAAAATGAAATCCAAATATGTTGGCAGACTACTGTTAGAATCTTGTACGAGAGATATCAATGGATGATTATAAAAGACAAAAAAACTACAAAATAACTGTTTTGTTATCAGATAAACATTTTTGTAAATAGAATAAGGTTAACAAATTTATGCATTATGTTCCTTTAATAATTTCCAAACACCAATTCTTTTTGTGACCCATTTTAAAAATATTGGACAATCGCAACACCCATAGTGGAGTTTCGAAGTTGACATCAAATGAGAAATTTCCATTAGCATTACTCGGACTGACCGCTAACATTAAAATCCCAGATGCAGACCGATGTAAAACAGATCGGAAGACTTTATTGGTAGTCATTCTAGATGTCCAAGATGTTCAATAATATCCTCTTAGACAAGTGTAGGAATTCGTTCTCAGTTCACTTAAAGAAAATCTTGTTTCTTCTAGGAATGCAGTATCTAAAGAAATGTGAATCTTTTTCACAGCTACCCTCAGGGAGAGGCCGTTAGAGCGATGTCTCTGTCTGAAAGACGAGGATTCCAAAAGATGTAACTGGACACTAAAATGTTTTAAAAAGAAATGCTTGTGCGGATCATCGAACACTAACCTCAATTTGAAGTAACACTGAAGCTTTCCATGTCACATTAACAGTCTGTTTCTATAATGTGAAGACCATTTGAAAATTAACCCGTTTTATTAATGCTGGTCTGTAAAATGTCACCTTCATCATCGAGGAGACAGCAGTACGATTGTGAATGCAAGATGCCCCAATCAAAGGAGTTAATAGACTTCCAGCACCGAATTATAACAGGGTATTACATAAGCAATCGATCTGCATGGGACATTTCAGAGACACTAAAGATCTCCAGATTGGTGATATGAATTGTAAATGGAAGCGGACTGGTGTCGAAACTGACATGAAACGAGCCGGGGAACCCCCGAAGCTGGTGGAACGAGACAGGAAAGCCCTTGAAAGAATTGCCCATTCAAAAATCAGGTCGATGTTTTCGCAACACACACGCAAGCCCTCAGTGAGACGATTGGGTCTCATTGATGGAGTCTGATTAATGCCAGACGCCTCAATTTTGGTGTAAGGTCCGAAGTCCTTGGATCAGAGGCCTGAAAGCTGTGCTTTGGCGTGACGACTTACAGTATATATGCCTGTGACTCCGAGCATCCACCACACAGGCACGACAGTCAGGCTGGTATACTGTCGTGCCTGTGTGGTGGATGCTCGGAGCAGGCTACTTGCCGGTATATATCGTCATAAGATCAAAGGAATTAGAAACGTGAAGAAAAGGTCTAACATTAATTTTTTCCAACGTTATATGATGGGAAAAATTAATCCAAGTTATACGTTAGTTTTATATAATATTTTTATCAGAAAAACTAGGATTATGGTGTTTGCGCAATTACCTTCTTTCTGCTAAAGAAGGTAATTGCGCAAAAGTTTACAAATTAAAAATGGAAGGACGCTAGTTAGCTGAATGATGGGTGGAACCTAAACCAAACTAACTATGTTTGATCCTTTTAAAACGTTTTATGATGTGGGCTGTCAATGACTGGATGCTGGGAACAGGAAATAATATACGATTTTAGGAGCATCGGCAACTAAGGCCATATTGATCCGCTGTCTGTAAATTTCGTGTGTTCTGTGATCGATTTTCTGTTTGGTGGACGAAAAACCCGAGTTTCTGGAAGAGAAAAAAAAAGGCCATGCTACCCTCACCTGAGGCTAACTAACTCAACCAAGTTGTGAGAAAGCCCATAAAAATTCGCCACGTCATTGACGGGAACGTGTACCTTTTTTCAGTATAACCTAGCCTGTTTTTTAATTTTATTTATAATTTGCAAAATTATAAATATATATAATTCTCCATATTTTGTTATAATCAGTTGATGACTCCACTAGATGTCTGAAGACGACCGTGCAACCATGCTTCCTGAAAAGCTTACCACAACGTTGGAATAGATGACCGTTGCATGTCCATATGCCTCACTTCCCATCCGAAAACGTCCCACAGATGTTCAGTTGGATTGAGGTCAGGCGAATTTGGAGGCCAATCAAGATGGGTGATATGCGCACTGTGTTCATGGAACTGTAAGATACCTTACAGTTCTTACAAGTCTAGAAAAATAATAAATTTCAGTCTTTGGAATTAATTATTTTAAACAGATAGGGTTAGGCTAATCGCTTGTGCATAAAGTTACCACAAGTTTTCGTTGAGGTAGAGCGCTGATTAGTGTCGTCAATGGGGGTAGTTCGGACTAAGAACGGAGCAATTGGTGTGTGGGAGACCGCTCTGTTTACTTGTAAATATAATAGTTCTGTACACAGGCAATGGCCGATCGGAAATCTTTTTGGGAAAGGAAAAAAGGTACCGACTTAGGAAAAATTGTGGTATGGTAGAGATAAAAGGATGGATAGCTTAGAATTGACCGCGGAGAGAGAACGCCCAGCCAGAAATTGTCTATACGTCAGGGTAATGGAAGATAACTTAAGCTTAGTGTAGGTACAAAATGACCGACCCTGCGATGCGGTTTTAAGCAGAAGGGAGGTTAGGTCTGGCGAAGAGCGTAGCAAAAAGGATTAATGGATTAAGAGAGTGGCCATTAAGGAAAGTAATCGATGGAAACAGTTCCGCTAACCTGTGAGGGACTTGCTCAAATCGGAAATAAAAAATCTGTACTTGACCGTTTTACCAGCATCGACTTGCTAACCCTGGAACATCCAGGGTAGGATTACCTGCTAACTCACCCACATGGTTGGATAGGCTCCAGTGATGAGAAGAAGTGAGGGGAAAGATTTTGGAAGGGAGGGAGAAAGGGCTTCAGACCAGTTCAGTGGGTAATTAGAAGTAAAAGTGATGGGAAACGTTAAAAAGAAAATGTTATGAGAAGTGCAAGTGCTTGGGTGTAAAGTTCGGAGTCTAAATGCCAGAGGAATGTTCCAGCAAGAGCCTTGTTTTATTGAGAAAACCAGTAAAGAATGCAGCAATAGCTTACCCGATTTCCCTAAACTTAGGATCCAAGAGCGACTCCGGAGATGTACGCCTAGAAGACAAGACCAGGAAGGCAGCCTCTTAGAAGCGTAGGAAAGATCAAAAGCGAAGAATCGTCAACTGGAGGAAAGAGAAAGGCAGAAAAAAGTAACTCTCCTAGTATTGATTGTTTAGAAACTGAAGTTTGAATAGGACTGACGGACTTAACTGCATCTAGAGATTGCAGTAGTTTGGTAACGTTGTAGAAATAACTAACTAAAAATAGAAAAAAGAGGTAGAGAAACTGTGTTAATTAGAAAGAAAGAGTGATGAGAGAGAGAGAGAGAGAGAGAGAGAGAGAGAGAGAGAGAGAGAGAAAAAATGTGTTGTCCTTCTTTGATTCAAAAGCATTGTTAGAACGAATGTTTTGAAACTCTTTGTTTACAGAAAGGAATCCTAGGTAAAGTGTAGGATTTATGTTCAAGGTTAATATTGACGTGGTTAAAGTTATGTAAGTATATGTGTACATGTTTAATTAACTCTTACATTAGGAAAGTGTATTGTTCATGATTTGTTAAGAGATGTCAGAGTGCGTGAGGATTGCACGCTCAGGTCTAAAAGAATGCTCATTAAATTACGTGTATAAAGAGGACAAATGATTCTTCAGCTAGGAAATTAGGAGTCAACGAGACAGATAGTATTACTAATATAGACAGAGAAGGTCAGTAAAGTAACAAAGATTATGTATATTAACTTATAGACTTAAGGACCACCACTATTTCTAAAGGTTACAACCACAAAATCTTTACTTAAGGTACTCTTTACTGATGAGAGTAGGTTCAGTCTCAGCAGAGATTCTGGACGTCAGCTAATCTGGCGAGAGGTTGGCACACGGTATCACCCCGCAAACATCACTGAAAGGGATCGAGGTGTTCTCGTCTGGGGAGGCATTATCTTGGATGACCATACACAACTCCAGATACTGGAAAGCGGTACTGTAACCGGTGCACGCCACTGTACTGATCTAATCCTTCCTATGTGCCTCTGTTCCGAGGTGACATTGGCCCCGAGTTCGTGTTTATGGATGATAACGCCACACCCCATCGCACTGCAGCTGTGATATGTTTTGGAAAGTGAGGATATTGTTCGTGTGGATTGGCCTGCCCGTTCCAACGATCTAAATCCCATCGAACACATATGGGACGCTCTGGGGAGACGACTAGCGGCACATCCACACCCACTAGAAAATGTTCACCAGCTGAAGATGGCGCTGACAGAGGAATGGACGATGTTACCGCAAGAACTTATCAACCAACATTGTTCTAAGTATGGACAGGCGGTGCAAAGCCTACATCGACATTAGGGGTGGCCATATCTCCAACTGAGGACCACCTCTTCCCTTTGTTCCATCTGTGGAAGTGATGCATCTGTATCATGGCAGCCAGTGCTACGTTGCCATTTTTGAATAAAAGTCTCTCTGTACCGTTTTGTTTCCATTGTTGTGTCGGTGTTGTTTCATTCATCATTTCTGTACCTCACGAGGTTCCTTTGGTATGCTTTTCCCATATCCAGGCCACTCCTATGAGAAGCTACAGGTGACTGGTCCTTAAATTTTGCACACCAGTGTATATGTGTGTTGAAGGATTGAAAATATATTTGGTACAGGAGCTAGATTTTCTTTACTTGAAGTAGTGATTTATGTACACATGTTTTGAGAAGGAAAGTGGTAAAGATATTTGTACATTTTACTTAGAATTCTGTATTATTGTGTAAATTTTGATATTGAAAATAAATCTCTGTTATGTATAACAGAGATTTATTCAAGAGAGGTTCACACAGCTCTAAGAAAAATGCATTGAGAATTATCCTAGTTGGGGAAAATAAAAGAAAACCTCAATAATCTAGAATCTTCTGATACAAGAAAAGGTTAAAAATAAAATGTTTGAGCAGTGAGATAGCTTGTGGGCTTTGGAGGAGTGAGGCACTAGTTGTTCTCCTTTGGAAAAATTATAACAACTACCTAGTTGGGTTCCAAAGTACAGGGGTATATATTTATATCGTTAAATAATTAGATAAATAAATAAAGAAAGAAAACCTCAGTTCCCACAGAACCATTAGTGACACGCAGCAATAAAAAAATGCAACACAGTACGGTGCACCTGGTAAACCTCACCAGTGAAACGTTGGCCCATACGCACCACAGGTCCTAATTCGTGCCAGCAAAACAACCGATATTAAGCAACCATCGCCATCTGCACGGATAGTGAGGACCATGCACAATGGGTCCATGGATTCCTGTTGCTTGCGCCATATATGAAGGAGTCCCTCGGCGTGCTGCACCAGGTATTTGGACTCATCCGACCAGCATACTCCTTTCCAGTCCTTCAGTATTCAACCAGCATGTTGTTGACACCACAGCATACACCGTCGACGATTATTGGCGGTGAAGAAAGGGTAAAAGGTGACTCTTAGATTGTCTGCTGTGGAGCCCATACGTCTGAGTTTGCAGTGCATCCTCATTTGGGATGTTCTTGAATTTCCCATATCGATGTCAACTGTCGCACAGTGACCTGTACAACGCGCTGGCGTTTTATACTGCGAACTATGCGGCATAGTCCATTACGTATGGGATGGTCACAATTCAGTGATCACTGAGTGGGACAATGGCAAATTGACCTAATGGGACAATGAGAGGAAAGGAAAGTGCTGCTCAGAGTAATGCAATACCAAGAGAACTATTTGTGAAGATGGAGTATACGAATTATGAGAGCTCCAAATGAATATTACAGGGAAAAAACTAAACGTTTTGTCTTAATTCTACGAAAGTTAGAATATAAAAAAAAAAGCCCGGAAACTCTTGGCTGAATGAAAACACGGCCATGAGAACATTTTACGGGAGGGTGGATTCGTTGTATACCCTCAGGTTTAATGTACACCGCATTTAACATGCAAACGAAACACTTTAGTGGCTTCTAGGAAGGTGTTCTTCCATCTGTGCAAAAATACAAAACAACGCAATTACAGTGTATCTGTAGTTTTAGGCTGGAGCTACACGAGACTTGTCAATCTTATTCGGCAAAAGAGCACCAAATAATAACTTTTAATGCTATCATCATGACGCTCCACGCAAGGCACGAGCAGCACAACAGCCTATCTCAGAGTTCCATCATTCACAGCCCACAGGCGGCCTTCCGTGTCATAAATAACAGTCATTGACGAGTAATGTTCTTCAGGCGAATCTAAAAGTACCGATTCCACACGGCATGGGCAGTGCCTCTGTTCGACGTTACATAAAATCACGTGGTTTTCAACCGAACGCAAGTGGGGTGTTGTTTTTTACGTTTTCGTGCTGGCAGTAGGACGGCAAATAAACAAACAAACAAGAGGATGAAAATAACACATATTTCGCCGCACTCCGAGGCTGTCTTCCGCTCACACGAAGACTGCGCTTACAACGATCCATTGTCTTTAGGATTGTTGTATTCTCCAAATTCCAGGCACTATTTTCACACGCGAAGCTAACGCCCCCAGAGAATTGCCATTGCTATGACAACACATCCACAAGTGAAGGAACTGTTCGACTTCACTGCAAAGACAATGACCCGAATTTTCCTACTAACAATCGTCTTCTTGTGCATACAGTTGAAACTACGGGACCATAGCAATATTCACCAAACCCCTTCCACACAGAAGCGAAGAATGAAAATACGAATGAATGAAATTTATTAATATTCTTTGCAGGGTTTGTTTTCGCATATAATTTGGATGAGAGCAGACATGAGACAGTGCGAATACCATATCTACGAGTATTTTCTTATCGCGTAGTCTAATAGCCCAATCGTATCAGTTACTGTCGGTAGTTCACACTGAGTGGCCACTTTAGTAGGCACACCGACCTAATGGGAAATAAGAAACTTCTTTAGCCCTCAGAGAATAGTCAGGATTCCTCTCGGCATGGATTCAGCGAGATTTCAGACCAGCATCGTGCAAAGGCAGGATGCTGGTCTGTGTTGACTCAACCGCTTCCCACAGTTACTGGATGGTCGCAGATCTCTATTGTGAAGCTCTCGGTCCATTTCATCCGACTGGTTCTTGACTGGATTAAAATCTGTTAACCAGGACGGCTACCGCAATGGAAGAATTCAGTCTTGTGTTCTACAGCCACTTCTGTATAATTCTGATATGGCGCGTTATGTTGGAAGAATCCATTCGTAGACAAAGAGAGACTAGATCCAAAGATGTTTTCTGTATCCAAACCAGGCTTTCTGTATCATATCGAAATTTAAATTGGAACTCTTCCATTATTTGTACGGGGGGGTTGAAAATATTTTAGCCCAATATATAAAGGCAGTTCTAAGGGTGAAGCAGGTACACTGAACTTCTTGAAAGGGTCCAAAGATGGGCCACTCGCATGGTGAGATCGGCAGAAAGACGATCGTATGAGGAAAGACTCCGATTATGAGCTACAGAGCTTGGCAACCAGGCATCTCAGAGGTAACCTGATTGAGGTTTATATCGATCTGAGAAGAGTTAGTAAAATGAACGAAGGAGGAATTTTCACTGTTATAGAGAATTCCAGAACTAGGGCCATAAACTAAAATTACAGGAGAAGAAGTTTAAACTAGATTGTAGGAAGTTTTCTTTTAGCCAGAGAGTCATCGATTGCTGGAACAAGTTGCCTCCGCAGGTAATTTGAGGCTGACAGTTTGAATAAATTTAAAAGGTCTACTGGACCTTCATGAGGAAGGAATTGCATAATTTGTTTATGCAATTCCTTCCTCATCTTATTTTTATTTTATTTATTTATTTCTTGTTGATTATAGACCAATAAGCTGATTTATTTATTTCGTGATCACATTAATCGATTTAAAATTTCGAAAGTGCGATTAATTTTTGACCTCTTAAAACTGCCAAAAGGATTACAGCCCACCTGCTCCCTCCTTTAGACAAACGATGGAGCAGGTGGGGTGTATTCTATTTATTTGCTCTTTGACTGTATGGTATTGGAGAAATTCCGAAGAATCAAGCTGACATGACACGCGTACAGTTTGAAAAGATGCCAACTGCTTCTAATCAGTTTCCCGTGCACACTGTTTTGTGTGGTAATTTTACCCAGGCAGGGGGACAAACAAAAAAACAGAATGGGTGGGATTAATCAGATAGTGACCTTTTGTTTGAAAGGAGTAACATCCCCGACACAATTCTTCATTCAATATTTGTTTCTAGGCTTCCAGTGAAGTAAACATCCGGTGGAGACTAAGAAAAGAACTTCAGCAATGATGATGCTGTTTTTTTTTTCTGTTTCAAGCGTCAATATCATCCCACGATGACACCGATGCTTGCGTAATTGTGTTCGGTCTTACAAACTACGCATTTACTGTTTCAAGTTCTTTAAATGTGTTTTCGACTTGACGGTTTACAGTATGAGAAAAAGTAGGATAGAATATTGCTCGGTTAACTAACCTTGACAGATTCACTGATAGTTAAATAGTATAAGTGTTACTATTAACCGTACTGTGCAAGAAAGCCTGGGACTTTTTTTTTTGCCATAACAAAAGGGGAAAAATAATTAATTCATAAAAAAATCAACAGCTCCCTGGTTAAAAGAAAACTTCCTCCAATCCAGTCCAAACCTGTTCTCCCCGTAATTTCGATCAATACCTCTAGTTCTGCAATTATTTGTAACAGAAAAAATTTCATCCTTATTCGTAATCAGGTCTTCTCTGAAGTGCCTGGTTACAAACCCTTCAGCCCACATCCATCCGAAGACAGTTGCCCTTCTTCGGATCATTTCAAGCAGTTCAATCTCTTTTTGACCTCCCTATCTCTACGAGCAAATGTTTGATAAATCATTGATAGGGCACCATGGACCTCCCTTGCCTCCTGTCTACACTGCTCGGAGAACTTCGTGTCCGACCGTATTGTAACTCTCAGAGATAAGATCCTTTTCTTCCTCAATGTTTTTAATTCAACTCTACCAGGTGGGGTTGCTACTCCCCAAGTGTAAGATTTTGCTTCTTTGAAACGTTGCTACCTCTTTTCTGACCATCACTGAAACCTCTCCACGTCATCCTGAAGAAGCGCTGCTTGGTGTTGATCATTAATTGTTCTATCGATCTCGAAACCATGTGCAATTCTCACATCACGCCCTCTATCCCTTCATTGATATCACTTACAAAAATCAGAAGCAGTGGTCATAGTACCGATACTTGGGCAATCTCACTTCTTACATTGGCTCAATCTGAAGCATAACCATTAATCACGAATATCTGTTTCTTATCCTGCAGCTACCAAGCGATCTATCTAGGGATTTCCCCTATGATGTCATGTTCCAATTTATTCGGAACTGAGTCCAAATAGCTAAACAGGATTTTCACTTTACAAAACCAAGCCCTGTTTTCTTCAGAATTCCATTTCTGTCTAAATGATTCTATCCTGCACTCTTGAACATAGCTTTCATGCGTTTGCTTACCAGAAAGTTAGATTGAGGTCGGTAATTGCCCACTTCACTCTTGGAAGCGCCTTTATGTAATGGCAATATATTGGCACTTCTCTAATCCGACGATGCCATAATAATTAGCCTTATTAGTTCAATCCGCTCTCTTGCTGCATCCTTCAAAATTCCTGGTTATATATCCAGTTGCCTTTAGGCTCGACTAATAAACAATCATTTGTAATTTCGATATCACTAATTGCATACTGCTCAGCTTCAATCGGAGAGCCTCTCCTCACTGTGAAGAGTCTTTCATCTTTAAAAATCGATGAAAAGTAACTCTTCAATTTTTTAATGAAAACCCCAAGCACGGAAGTTATTGGAACCTCTAGTACTTTGTATGCTACGTGAGTTGAAGGTCGAGATGACGAAAGAAGATCCTTTTTGATATGAATTTCTGAAGATTGGAATACAAAATACGTATGAAGGAAGGTTGTTCCAGAAAACTATTGTTGAATGAATAAATGAGGAAGAAGAAAGGTTGGTTCTGTGAGAATGTTTTGTCCAACTTTAAGCCCAGAAAGGTGGGTTTAAAGTTGGACACTAAAAGGATGCTGACTAGTTTCGGGACACGTTCAGACTGCTTTGGAAGAGAGATCGTGAATTATAAAAGCCAATTCAGAAAAGTGCCCATGGAAGTATCTATAGAAAAAGTGCAGCAGAAACAGAATATCTATGAGCAGAGAGTTTGTTAGAGATGGGTAATTAATTAACCGTATTGCCACTTTTGAATGGAGTCTAGAAGCGTAAGAAAGGTTATGTGCGAGTATTATTCGATGGTAAGATGGATTTGAGATTTGTACAGAGTGAGTATTTTATTAGCAACATTATCTAAGACTTTCCCCAACCCATTATGCAAGGATCTGATCTGATTCGTTTTTCTCTTCTTTGTGTTCATATACGTAAAAGACGCTTTATCCCCGATCTTTGCTCTCTCACACAGCGATTTCTAGTAATGTGCCTTTGTCAGTGTAACCTGATCTGGGTTACTATTACAGATCAACATTATAGGATTCAGTACTTTTCATCGCTTTGTAACTTTCCCACGCCTGTTTTCTGCTTATTAAGCGAATATGAAGTTATTTTATCCCCCCCCTAGTATTAACTTCCTTTTCGTCTCAAACGTCGCTACCCTCAGAACTATTCAATGTGGATCTTGCCACTATCTGTTGTTGTGCAACAGACAAGAACTACTGAGATGAGTACAAGCGTTATTTCAACACACATCAGATAACCGCGTGTCAATATTACCCGTGTACCCCGAAACTAGCAGTTTACCATTAGAGTATCCTTAACTTCAGACATGCACATTCTGGCCTAACTCTCCGCTTTTTTTTTGTCAACAAGGTCCTATATAAATCCAACAAACCATCAGTTCATGTTCATTTAAAACATTGTCCCCTCATAAACAATAATGCTATCTTTACCCACCTCCCACTTCTAAAAATCTGGCAATCTGTTGCATCATCAACGGTTGGTCTTGGCAGACACACCCTATTCCTAGTCCACTTATTGTTATTACAAAGTGTCACCTCTTCCATAACTATGGAGTAGTAGTAGTAGTAGTAGTAGTAGTAGTAGTAGTAGCAGTAGTAATGGCAAATGATGCAGGAAAGCAAGCTTATATAGCATCAACCATAACCCCGCCCCCACACGCAGTTCTCCCATCCATACCTTTCAAGAATTTGTTTAGTTCTCTCTCTCTCTCTCTCTCTCTCTCTCTCTCTCTCTCTCTCTCTCTCTCTCTCTCTCTCTCTCTCTCTCTCTCTCTCTCTCTCGAATTTATTTAACCCACCTACTTGCACAACAACAGACGGAAGCCAGTCCCAATGGATGAAAGAAAACCTTATCCCAAAGTTTCTGTATATCATTGAAAAATTCCATGAGCCGTCCTGGCAGCATGTCTACACTGCTCAGAGAATTTCATGTCTCGCTGCACAATTAACTCCAGGTCTTTTTCATTCTCCACTACTTTGTGTTGATAAGTTACTCCGGGATTGCTGTTACCCATATGCAGTCCCTTGCATTTTTCAATATTAAACTTCAAATCCATCGACCCAGTTTTCCTAGATCTTGTTGCAGTAGCTCACCCTGATGACTGTCGTTGACCACCCTGCCAACCTTTGTATCATCTGCAAACTTAGACATTAAGCCTGATGTACCTTCATCAATATCATTGATAAATGTTAAAAACAAAAATGGACTTGGGGAACTCCAATAATAACATTAGTCCACGCAGAATAGTGCTCATTGCTAACTTCTCTCTGTCTTCCATTTAACCATCTATTTATCGTTAGCAGTAACTTGCCCTTAATGCCATACAGCTCCAATTTGTACAATACTCTTCCATGCAACTGTATCAAAAGCCTTCCTGAAATCCAAGTATATGATGATATCAAAATTATTTTTGTCCTCCAGTTCCTTGGTCACCGTATCATAGTAACCCATCAGATTGGTTAGACGAGATCGCCCTTGACAAATCCAAGCTGCGTTTGCAGTATAATTACATGCCTGTCCAAATGGTCCTGCATTACTTCTTTAACCAGTGACTTCATTATTTTCACTGGAACAGAAGTTAAACTAACTGGTCTGTGAATACTCGCGTTGCCTTTTGATTTTCCTTTATGAATTGGAGATATATTTACACTTCTCCAATCCATAGGGATCTCCCCCGAATCCAAGGATTCTCTCATAATTATGGCCAAGAGTTTGCTTATCTCCTTTGCTGCCTCTCTTAATATAACTGGATGGATTCCATCCGCCTCAGGTCCTTTTTCATGTCCATCCCCAACAATTTCTCCTCCACTTTTCTTTCAGTCATTTAGCTTGTAAGAGTACACTCTTACAAATATAATGGAAATATTTTTTTTTCTGAATTTAAATGCATGAAGGTGAGAAAATATTGGGAATTATTAAGGTTGAATATAAGTTTGAATATGGGAATTATTAGAATTTGAATATTAAGTTTGAATATGAGAATTTTTAAGATTTGAGTATTGAGATAAATTTGAATAGATTAGCATTAGTAGAGGCATACGATGCAAGAAAGCAAGCTTATGCAGCATCAGCCAAAAAAAAAAAAAAAAAAAAACTCTCGGATTTCACCCCTCCGTTCATTCCAAATACCTGTCCAGCTCAGCCTCAAATTTATTTAGGCTATCAACTTCCACGACAAGGGATGGAAGTCTATTCCACCAATCAACCACCCGCTGGCTAAAGGCAAACTTCTGCACATCTATCCTACAACTGCCTTTCCTCAATTTGAATTTATGCTCTCTGAGGTGATTATTCTGAGCAAGAGGAAGAAACCCATCAGTGAGCGCGCTCAAACCTTTTAAGACTTTATACACCTCAATCAGATCACCTCGCAGGTGTCTAGTCTCCAAACACTGTAATTTGCAAAACTTAAGCCTTTCTTCGTAAGAGCACCCCTTTGTTCCATTCACTAATCTTGTTGCCCTTCTCTGTACTCGTTCCAGTAGCTCTACATCCTTCATGAAATGAGGCTTCCAGACATGTATATAGTACTCAAAATGTGGCCTGACCATTGCCTTATACAAGGGAATAATCACCTCCTTATCCCTGCTAGAAAAATTCCTATATATCATCGACAATACACCATGAGCTACTCTTGCAGCCCGTCTGCACTGTTCAGAAAACTTCATATCTGCCTTCACAATTACCCACAGTTCCTTTTCATTCTCTACAACTGTCAGTGTAGTACCACAGAGTTGATACGTTACTCTGGGGTTATTGCTTCCCAGCGTAGTACTTTACATTTGTTAATATTAAACTTCATTTACCACCTCTCAGCCCATCTGCTTAACTTTTATAGATCCTGTTGCAGCACCGTACTGTTATTAACAACCCTGCCGACCTACGTATCGTCTGAAAACTTGGACATTAAGCCTGATATACCATCATCAATATCATTTATAAATACAGAAAACAACAATGAACCCAACACTGAACCCTGAGGGACTCCACTAATAACATTAGTCCACGATGAGCAGTGTCCATTGATTACCACTCTCTGTCTTCTCCCCCTCAACCACCCCTTTATCCATAGCAGCAATTTGCCTCCAATGCCACACTGCTCCAATTTGTGCAGCAGTCTTCCATGTGCAACAGTATCAAAAGCCTTTCTAAGATCCAAATATATAATATCAAAGTTATTCCCTGCATCCAGTTCTTTTGTGACTGCATCATAGTATCCAATCAAATTGGTCAGGCAAGACTTTCCCTTAACAAAACCATGCTGTGTCTGAGCTATAAGTGAAGTCTTGTCTAGATGATCCTGCAGTGCTTCTTTAACCAGTGCCTCCATTAATTTCCATGGAACAGAAGTTAAACTAACAGGTCTGTAATTACTTGTGTCTCCCTTTGATCCTCCTTTGTGGATTGGGGTCACATTTGCACATTTCCAGTTTATGGGTACCTCCCCTGAGTCCAAGGAAGCTCTCATAATTATGGCTAAGGGTTTGCTTACTTCCTTTGCTGCCTCCTTTAATATAACTGGATAGATCCCATCCACCCAGGGTGCCTTTTTTATGTTTATCTTCAACAATTTCTCCTCCACTTTCCTCTCAGTTATTACAAAATATAGCTCACTGCCAGAGTTTACTTTACTTCTGGCATTCCCCTCCCTGAATAACTCCTCATGTGTGAATGTAGATGCAAAATACTCATTTAGTTTGTTAGCCACCTGAGCAGGATCATCATCAGTTGAACCATCAATATCCAGTGGACCAATCTGATTCATCCCTTTCCTTCTAGAATTTACATAGGTAAAGGACTCTTTGCTGTTTTTCTTTGCAACCTTTGCCAAAGATTTCTCATAATCTGCCTTTGCCTGCCTAACCTCCTTTGTGACTTGATTACAGACTAGCTTATATCTATCCTAGGCTACTGTGTTACATGTTAATTTATATGCTTCGCATGCATTTTTCTTCTCTGCCACATGTCTCATCAGTTCATCTGACATTCAATTTAGACCTTAACCTTGAACAATATGTCTTAAGTGGTATAAAAGCCTAGTAGCTTTCAAGATTAATTCCTGGAATGCTTCCCATTTACAATTTGCTGTTGGTAACATCATCATCAGTTTGTCGCACTGTATAGAATTTAAAAAATGTCTGAGACCACTGTAGACCACTTGAGGAAAGCAAAAATCCTTCCCTTTACCCTTGATAGTAATTATATGTTTAATTAAATTCCAAATTAGTACAACGTGATCACTGACACCCCGTGGTTCTTTCATCTGCAGATTCTTAATGCATGAAAAATCACTGTTGATAAGTAGATAAAAGAGTATTGTTTTCTCTTGTTGCTTCTCTTACATGCTGCTTTAGAAAACAGTCATCCAAGAAATCCACAAAAGTCTTGCTAGTGCGCGGGTGACAAACCCACAAATTCAGAAGCAGGTTTAAAAGTGTGGAGGTATTTTGAAAGCAGCAAATTGAGCCTATAAAACTGTCTGATAACCGGGGAAAATGTTAGTTGTTTGGTTGTTGTAGGCGCATTAGTAACTTAGGCCATATTGCCGAAATTAGTGGGGGAGGGAACAACGTATCACTCATCAGCCACGTAAGGCTTACGCGGATACTCGAAGGTTATCCACAGTCACGGACACATATGCAGTTGACAAGGGTCCCGCGATTATATTTAGCATCCTCGTCTCGCATAATCGTAAATAAATCGGCTGGCAGTGTTTCCCTCAATTGCAGCGAGCGAAACCAGTTGCTGCGCGCGGCTTAGAAAAATCCAATTGCTGTAACTATTCGCACGAGATTGAGGAAAACTCTCTCGATTCGGTCAGCAGTCCAACCCAAAGCAGAAATTTCCCTACTAATGACGCTTACATCTTTCACGGTACATTGGCCAATCTTCCAACTTTAGGATGAATCCGTTAAGTCTACAATCGATATTACAAGTGGATGAGCATCGACGCAGATTAGAAGGTAAGACGAAAAGCTTAGCAGTCGTACATCTGCCCTTACGACACGACAACGAATTATAATTTCCACGATGAAACGCACAAAGGTCTACACTCCAGAGAACGGCATCTTAACCGCCCCGTGCGAATTGGCATCGAGGATTAGGAGTGTTCAAGAAACTTATCGACCAGAAGAATTCCGCCGTAACGAAAGGTCAAGCGCGTATCGCTCATATCGAAACAAAGTAAACTATTGATTGCCGGAGAAAATCGATGTTCAGCTGCGAGACAGAACGCAGCCGTGATGAATAACAGTTGCTCGTATTTATTATAACGCAACGTATTCTGCGAAGAAAACACACACAATGTGTTCAAAGTTCACCAGAATCAATTTCGCACGTTCTTCGACTCAATAAACGAATGCGAAAGTGGTGCTGAATGGAACCCACGAAATCAATAACCGCGAAAGGGAAGCTGGAGTCCGGAGAGATTTTCTCGCCTCCTTTATGATAGGCGTCAATAGAAGTTTCATTAGGCTAACCGCCTTATCTTAAACATAAGTTGAGGCTTCCAGGATCGTCCACTCCAACTGCAGGATTTAATACGGTAATTCTTCGCCGGGCTACGATGCTATTAAACGATGGCTGGAGAGGGCCAAGATCTGTGAGAAAATCTGAGCTTAAGGGAGCGGCCCTTGAGAGATAGACCAGAAGTCTTACGATGTACATTTTCAAAACAAGCATTTGTAGAAATTGTGGGTTTTGAACTGCGATTGTTGTGATGCGTCAGTTCTCCTCCCCTCAATGTGAACTCTAGTTTCGAAAATTAAAAGTCACACGGCGTTAGGCCTGAAAAGTAGATGAGAGAGTCCTGCACAGTCAAAAAGGAACCGACGCCAAAGACAATTCACGAAGTTACAACATTGGGGAGGTTGCCTCTTCCTGTTCCATGATCAAGATGCTGGCAGAATTTAAACGAGGAAGGGAAATCCTGATAGATGACCCATGTTGTGGAAGACCCGCAACGCCCATCACGCCAGAGGTTGTTGACAGTGCGCATGAGCATCTCATCTGAACATGTGTAAACACATGATAACAGAGGTTCTCGCTATGAAAATTGATGTCGGCACGATCGATCCCAAAGATGTTGACAACAGATCAAAAACGCACAAGAGGAGTTGTCAAGTGAACATTTGTCTCGTTTTCAAGCAGATCCAGCAAATTTCCTTGCAAGATTTGCGACCGTAGATGGGACATGGATCCATCACTTTCAGCCAGAAACAAAGCAGCAGTCAAAACAGTGGAAATGCTGTTGGAATGTTGCTAGTGAGCTACTATCAGAAAAGCCGTACAGGGGCATATCACGGAGACCTTTCTCAGGCGTTTGCGTGGAAACATCAAAGACAAAAGCCGGGGAAAACCAAGCAAAGGAGTCATGCTCCACCAGGGCAACGCGCCGGCTCACAAATCTGTCATTTCCATAGTTGACTGCATGAGTGAGGCTTTGAAATCTTGGACCATCTCCAATCATCAGATCTAGCACCGTAAAAGTTCCACCTATTTGCTAAATTTAAAAAAAAAACTTCCTGGCTGGCTTCCTTCGCTGGAATCAACGCAATGCAGCATCGGTGGCAAATGGCGAGTTGGCTCCAAACGGGGTCCATGTTGAAAACTAACGTGTGCCAGGCTCCTCAGATAAATGCTTCATACTCAGGGCACGAACTTTTCAAACTCCCCTCGTAGTTTTTAATTCGAGTTTCTTAATTAAATTTTGGAAAACATAAAATTCCAGTTGACGATAATGTAGTTTTTTTGGAAATTCCCAAGTGTTTCTGACGTTCATTTAATGCAGGATTAATTGTGAATATAAAAAGTGAGTTGAAACCAGTACAGCTGGAAACGAAAATGCAAAAAGAATAACCAAGGGAAGGCAACGCGCGCGCTCTCAGAGCAGCTCCGTGTGCTTTTACTGCTAAATAAAAGTAATTTTCATTTCCATTTGATCCAGAGGCTGTTTGCCACGTTTCCAAATTTCATTTTCCATGTGACGTATCCACCAGTGATGAATGAGGCCTTGAGGTAATTTGCTGTAAGTCGCTATCTCTTGACGTAATTATTTTCTTTAAGAAATAACAAACGCTTTCGTAATTTTTCCCCCCTTCCAGCTCGCTAAGATCCGCATTCGTAGCATTAAAGCAACTAATCCGAATATGGTTTCAAAAATCCGGGAGTTGCGTTCCCGAGAAATAAACTCAAAGAAGATTCAAAGAGGATTCAACATAAATACCACGTGTTTGCCTGTGTCTAATTCGAAATGCCGTTCCAACCAGCCACTGGATGTTTTTAATAGATCGAAAAGCGAATTATAATTGCTCTCACTTCCAAGGAAGTCACCAACTGCTAGATAAGAAGGGGGGAGGGATATTATTAGTCAAAAGGATGCAGGTGTGTAAATAAGCGGACACGACAAAGAAGCAAAAGAAGGTGATGGAGAAAAGAAAGTTTTCTTTTCCATTACCACTCTAAATTTAGAAGACAATTTTGGCAAGTGCCGCGGACGAAAATAGGGACTGTATGTGTACGTTCGCTTTCTGTCGGTCACATGATAAGTAGAGGTAACTTAAAGAAATCTTGATTTGTCCGCGATTAAGATAGTAGCGCTTTTCTTTTTAAACCATTCATTCTCTAATCGGAGCAGTTTAAACCCGGGATAAAGAAACAGACAAACTCCAGCAGGGTCGAAATAAAGCGGGGGGAAGAAAATAGCCTCAAACGTAAACACAGAGTCAGAGTTGAGTCTGGCTATGAAGAACACTTTGCAGCATACCTCTTAACGCACTCACACGTGGGTCGCAAAGAAACTACGTCTCTGTATGACGCACTTCCCGTATATAGCGGGCCAATCACTTGTGCCATTAGCGAGTTCTCAGTTTGCCCTTACGTTACCTCTAAAGACGAAATTCGAAAAGTCCCATCTGGTACTTCGCCTATCGCATTTATGTCAACGATTATAACAAACTCGTTAATCTTTGACGCGAGATCTGCTCGGAGTGTAAGCCAACCCTCACTTAAGCCTTGACGCAATCCTTGATCGACGAACCTGACCGTTGGCAGTCAACGCTTAATTAAGAGCGGGCGCAGTCCAGTAAGCAATTACACCTAATAGAAGATGGACACGAAACAGCACGCATGCGTGAAAACGACTTTGAGGCGAGAGTCTCATTCTTCGTAACGATGTGGTACAACTACCACGAAACCGACCAATCAGGCTTCGACTAAATTTAGACTACGAAGGAAAATCTCCATCGTTCCTTCCCAACGCAGAGGATGTGCCCAATTACTGTCTTCACTTCGACTGATTGAAGACAAGGTCTGCACTCAACGTTTCAAATACTGTTTCATCAACTGATGAATAAAATAATAGACTGAAGAGAAGATCTACCCGTACTGAATGACTTTTAACACCCCATTTCCTGCTGGTACAACGATGGATTTTATATTCAGTGATAACCTTAATTCATTTATCTATAGGTAAATTTACAAAGAGATGAGGGAGGAAATCCTTAAGAGCAACAGCAAAGGTAATATTTACAGGTAACACACTGGTTCAAGAGCCAATGTAAGGTCGATCGACCAAGATCACCGCACTGTTTATGAAATCATTCAGGCAATGAGTATTACTAAATTAGGGACTCTAAAATTCCCACAAATTATTTTTCCATTCAAAAACTCACACCGATGCTCAAAAGCTAAGGGACCGAACAGAAAATAAATAAATCAAAAAACTTTTATTAGATTGACAAAACATTAATCAGATATTCGTATCAATGTGTTTAATAATTAACAGAGACTGGACAATTTGAACCAGATAACGGTCATCTTGCGAGGAGGTGACTGCGAGACACATCTAGCCACCTGAACACTTTGGCTTGACATTGCCTCCTGACCCATTCTCGACCTTAGCATCGTCCGTGACTCGAAATCAATAGTGCGAGCGATTAACCTGAAATTCCGAGGTTTCGAGAAGAGGTTGCTTTTATCTGGTGAACCGACTACAGTCCGATCTCCTCTCCACTGCTAAACAACGAAATAATACTAAGTAATCGGCATTTATTAAGCAATTTACTTTGGTGTAGATTCATCGATATTCCTTGAGATTATATCTTTCCTGAAGCAGTTTTGAAGTACTCGTGATACAGAATCATCTCCCAACTTTTGCGAACTACTTCGGCTGCATAGCGGTAACTAATGATCTCATTAACTTCATTAACTAACAACTCTTAAATTTGGAGAACCATTCTGTCGAGAATCCCTTTTGTACATTCAAAAGTGAAGGACCAAATTATTCGCACTGAAATCTTTTCATCTTGAATTTCCACTAATGAATGAAATCTATGAGCTGTAGATGAAAATGACAAAAGAATTTGTCCAGCAGCAGTTTCTCATTAAACCTGCCCCATTCTTCTTAAAAAGCGAACTTTATCGAGCTTTAAGGTTGTTGTGAAAAGCAGTTGAATTCAACTTTTTAAAGACATATTTTTCACTAGAAGTACAATAACCCCAATACTCCTTAGAAAGCTTCAGCTCTCCAGAATGTTTTTTTTCTAACTGTTCCTTAATCTATAATCTTTTCATTGAAAAAGTGGTCCTGAAGTCAGGTTATTTCAATTTATCGATGTAATCGACGATAATTTCTAAAGTCATCGATTCGATTTCCAGGTCTCGATGGGAAGTGGTTCTAACTTCGTGATGAGAGTCGAATCCAGGTCTTTTATACACAATGAGGGAGAAAGCAGAGACTTCGCTACTCTACCAACCATAAAATTTGGTGGGTAGCGTAGAAATGTTTATTCAAGACAGCGTGTCGCTGTCTTGATTAAATATTTATTTTTTCTGTCTGAGAGCATTCACTTCTTTTATGGTCATGCATGTATTTAATTTACATTTCGCTTTGTCGAATAAATCCGAAAGCAGATCAGATATTCAGTTTTCTTTGCTCAAATTTTCATTTGACAGCGAGGAAGTTTGCGACCCCTCTCCGATCTGTTTAAAGTAGAATTACTGAAATTCACTCACCCTGTTGTATTTTTAATGCAAACTTGAGTAGATGCAAATAGGAAATTCTTTAAGCTTAAATAAATACTAACAAAAAAAATGTCGATATCGTAAAAGAACACTCCATTTCATTTAAGAAGAAAACACCATCTGAGGTTAAATATGTGACTTCCAGTCAAAAATATTCCCTAATCCAATTTAGATTGCTCCTACATTTGTCGTAATTGCATTTAACTTTTATTAAATATGTAAAAACTGTTGGGATTTGAAGCATCGGAACATTATGCAATATGCAAATAAATCAGATGAACTCCCAGCATCAAAATTCTGATGTGGAAAATCCAATCAATCAACGTGAATAAGGCTATAAAGTATGTTTTCCTTCTCTGTTTCAACTACTTGCGTCTGGCTGCACATTTTTTATAGAAATTCCAATTAAGAAGCATTTTTTGAATAAATTTTCCCGTTCTACGAAAACTGATGAATTTCATACCACGTATACACTGCCCTCCCAAAACGTCTGACTTGCTTTTTAATGTGTGTAATCGAACCTCTTTATCTCTTTACAGCCATGCCACTGGAACTGTATACACTCTGGCAGCAGTACCCTTGGGGACTAGGGAATGTCGTGTGTGAACTTCGAGCCATCGTCCCGGAAGCTACTGCGTACGCTTCCATTTTGACCATCGTCACGTTCAGCACGGAACGGTACATCGCCATCTGCCACCCGATCCGGCAGCAGATCAAGTCCAAGTTATCGCACGCCATTCGGAACATTGTGATCATCTGGTTGATATCCCTGGCAGGAGCGACACCGTACGGCATCTTCACGCGTGTTAACTACCTCGTGAATACCGACCAAAGTCCCATCCTGGAGTCGGCGTGGTGCGGTTTTCCCTTCAACAGCCCCGACTACAACTGGGAGACGCTGATGCTGTGCTCCACCTTTCTTTTCTTCGTTGTTCCGATGACCCTCATCATCGTTCTCTACATTCGCATCGCCGTCACCCTACGACAGTCCAGCACACTCCAGAGATGTACTTCGGAGAGTAATTCCAATACGAGGAATGACGGAGAGAGGTCAAAGACTCAGTCAAGGCGTGTGGTTGTGAGAATGCTAGGTAGGTATACCCGATGGCTGTTTCCGCTTTGTGTTTAAGAGGTGGTGGGGGCGAGATCAGTGAATGGTGGGATACATCTTCTCTAATTTTGTTTCGGTACTTTTATTACCAAATTAAAACGGGTACCGCTATTTATGAGAAGGGCAGTACTTTTTCTCGTTATTCACAAAACTTAAGACATAGAATGCAAACTTAGCTTTCTTATGTGGGCCGTAAGGTCTGTCTACTGAAGTCTGGCGATGCGCCAAGCAGGAAAAACAATGTTCGCAAGTTTAAAACAAAATCAGTACATCTAGAAGGAGTCAGAGCACTAAGTGCGAATTTAAATCAGTGATGGCTGAATGAGGTCGAAGTTAGGACAGCAAATGCTCCACGTTTTTTTTTGCTAAAATTCACAAAACAAGCTTTATATTTTTCTACTAGTGTGTAACCCATGACATAATGAATCAACGTCAGGGTCTTGCACCAATCTCGCACAGTGACAAGCATGATACACAGATCTGTTCCACAGTTTACAACTTAAATTCCTTAAACCTGTGGAAAAACTGAAATGTTTCGAGATCCTAACTTTGAAACAGACCATTTTTGGCAAACTTTTCGTATACCACTTCCTTTCTTCGCTTAAGGTTAGTTCAATGAAAGTTGTCTTTTCAAAAACAAAACTATCAATTCCTTGGCCTTGTGCGTTCTCACTCTAACTTGTGTTCAATACTTCACTGTCCGCTTCTCCTGGAGGCCATAGTCATCTGATGTTGTTATTCTGTTTTCAAGTCAGAGCAATTAAGGCTATGAGGCATTAAATGCGTTAGGCTGCAAACTTATATTATTACTACACAGTGACATTTGTCGTGATATTATTTGCATGCTTTCGGGATGAAAAACCAACATTTACCCGAACCTGGAAACCACGCAACTTTCGTCCCAGACTGAGTAACTCGGCCACTTTCCTGGAGAATAACCCATAAAATTCCACTCTTCGAGACAGGGCTCGAACCCACTGAAAACTGTGGGTCTTTTGCACAATTTTGTAGCAAGATTTAGATTAACAAAATGAAAGTATCCAAATATGCATCAACAGAAAAATCTCTCGCGATTATATATCATCTCGAAAGAAATCTTCAGAATCAGACAAGGCTGAAGGTTTCCATCAGTCACCCAACCGCGCTAAGCATTTGCTTCTCGAGAGAAATTCCTCGAAGAGTTGCATATAGCGTTGGATTTCCGGTGGTATTTAATGCTCACTGTGTCCCTCCAATACCTGTCGTTTGTAACGGATTAGGCAACGCAATTCTACGTGATCTTCACGACCTTTCCACAAGAATTGGATTTCTTTTCCCATTTTTCAGACCTATTGATCTGGGACATGTCTCGCGATGGAGCGTGCACGTAAAAGTATTTTTGAAGATCTAAACATATTGTAGAATTATTGCACAGGAAATTAATATCTATTAAGTCCGAAGATTGCAATACGCATAAATTCGAAGAAAATTATTCATCCGAATATCTTTGCCTTATTAAGAAACTATCGAAGACTCATAAATGCCAAAGAATATTCGTAAACATCATTAACAGCAATCGATGGAAGGGTGTTTGGAAAATGCCTCAGGTCTTATAAGAGATCTATTGATAGAAAACTGTGTCAACGAACCTGGAGATATCCAAATGTTTACAGTCTAATATTTCTTGGTTCTTAATATTATTAGAAAGATGGTTGTTTACCTTTATATGTCACCCTCAAACATTTCTAGTTGCTAATTTTATTCGAAATTGTCTTCTTATTATAAATATGGTTTTTAAAGTTCTTTTAACTCAAGTTTATCCATTTTCAAGGAGAGAAACAAAAACTTAGAAGGGGGTGGGTATCTTCAGTTATTTTTCCATCTACTAAAAGAGCTTTCCTTCATTCAAAATGAAAATACGTACGACCGTAACGGCTGACGTCAAAAGGAACAGTGTCTGGAGGACTGAATTCTCTTACGCTTTCTTGACGTCACTTGACTGATATTGATTCAGGTAATGATTGCTTTCTCCAATCACCATGCACTTCCGTGGGCTGTTTCTCGCTTGCTTTTTCCAAATCACACAAAGATTGCGTGAAAGGGTTAATAAGTTATTGCAATTAGTAGGATGGATTGAGATTGTAAAGAACTTATCAATGATAGCACTTAATAATGCAATATCCGTCACGCTCTAATACCAGGGACTTAGCACGAGACTATAAATGACCTTTTTAAAATACTAAAATCCTAAAAACTCTGTGTCCGAGTGAGAAGACTGAGCTACCGATACATGCAGAAAGTTCCAATACAGTAGGTGACTGTACTGGAACTTTCTCTTGAATAGCCTTGTTCACTCCTTAGTAGGACACGAACTCATAAGAACAGTAGTTGTTTGGTTCCCGATGCTAAAATGTTCAACTGTTAATGGCCTCACTCCAGGTAAATCCTATCTATGTGCTAGAGAAAAAGAAAGAAAAAAAATTGACGAATTCTTATTCTCCTACTGCAAACAACGTGAATGACCAGAAGCTTCTTAAACCAGAAAGTACTTCTCCACCTTTGAAACTGCGATCCTTATAACGAATAGTCCAAGTTGGGAATTCATTTTTGTTTGTGAAAAGTGAACGAATGTTATTTATAAAAGGAACTCTCAAAGCATAGAGTCCAAGTCAACAATCTGATTAACACAATCCACATGTTTTAATCATATATTACACACGTGCAAACGGTTAACTACCTTCTGGATCCAGGAAGAAGAAAAAAGATGCAGACACGCGTTTATTCGCTAGTGGAGGTGGATGCCAGACAGCGAGGAGTTTTGTCAAAAGAATATGACAGTGTCAAGCGGTCACACCCAACTATTTCTACACTAGCCTCTACTTAACGCGTAAAAGTGAACATTCGGTAACGTCAAGTTACTGGCGAAGTTCCAGCCGCTAACAGATAACAGAAATATCCATTTTACTGGCAGTTGTCACCCGAGTGCTGAGGAAAAGTAACAGCGACTTCCTGGCTATTCCAAAGAGACGTTTCTAAGTACAGAATGACAATGTAGAGTTCATTGATGGTAACTCGGCGGTCTAACAATAGATCTAAGACCTTATCTCCTCCAAAGCAGAACCTGAAAATATTGCTGGCTGTTTCCTGACTAGATTCTTGCAATGATTGGCGTACACTTAAATAAATATTGATGGGTGTTGCTGATATTGTAGGAAATTCAATTTTAAATAAGGACAGTCTTTCTTCAATGCCTCAATTATAAAACCAATTTAAAAACAAATTGATATTAATTAACCTTACTTGTCTGTGGATGTGTGTAGAAGCATGGTTTGATTCCACCGATTTTCCTGGTGGCAAATTGGCGCCATCTATTGGCTAAGGTATTCATCGTCTATTAACTTTAAAATACGCGATTTTTTTGTGTATATCTTTGAACAAAGAAGTTTTATGAAATCAAAAGCTCTTTGTGTTAACTTCTGATACTCAGCTTAACTACGAAATCCCCAACAGACGATCGATATTGCAAGTTATTCTGGGACCAAAAATCCTCAGCGTGTTTCGTGGAGAAATTTCTAGTATGTTCTAAGGTTGGTTTATTTAAGGGATGGAAAACTTGAGTACCCTGGAAGGGTGGTAAGCATCCACTCTCAATATTTACGATCAATTTTCTAATTCACTTTCAAACTTGTGTTTTTTGCAGACCTCTTTAGTGATTCGCCGACTTAGGTCAGATCGATAAAGGGTGCTCACTTAGAGGATTATATTTATTACCGTTATGCGGCGCTATTTCAGCAGACCACAGATCTCATTCATCATCGCTGCAGCATCTGTTAACGGTCGATTTTAGAATATAATAAGCGGTTTTCTACAGCTCCTTAATGGCTGCTAATGTATATGGAGCAGTAGTAACTGTATTTAAAGAAAATAAACGACATACAGAAACATTTTTAAAAACACTTTGAAGTACTTTACAACATAAGCAGCAATAATTTGTTGTGGTTACGTTGTCTTGTCAGTGATGTATGGGCCTTTGCTGTATAATTAAATGTATCCGCTTTTCAAAGTACCCTCGCTCCCTCTCTCCCTCCCTCTTTCAGAATGCATTTGTTTCATTTCAAAGAAATGCCAACACCACTTTAGCTCTAACACTTCTTTTACCATTCGACCTGAGTTTTTCGCCCCTAAGTGCTATTTCGGCGGAGCAAACAGATGGAAATCGCAGAATGACTTGGGGTTTTACAGGGAACTAAATAAAAGAAAAATCAGGAACATAAGAGGCCCAACGGATACCAGATACAAAGATCGTGAAGCTTCTTTCTGAGCCATTCGAAGAGGTATAGAAGACCCCTTCATTTTCGTCTATAATTCGGGCCAGAATTACAAGCAATATTGAGCCATTAATAAGAAGACTGGAAGGTGAAGGAACACTACCGTGGATATTAGGTAGAACTTAACCCATTCCCTGCGGAGATAGCAGTAAGTGCTAAAACATGTCGGTGTCGGGGTGGTGATGAGCAGTCTTGTCAGTCTCACTGCTTTCTAAAACGTTCTTTGACTACAGTTATGGAGATCATTTATCCTCCATGAGACTCTCCCAACCTTATGCTTTTAGTAAATAAACGCTACTTTATCTGACACCGTGTCTGCGTAATCTGCTTTCGTACAAAACACTCAAAATATTTTTTTCCCTTCTAAAACGGCAACTTGTAAATTACATTTTTTTTCTCACTTCGGAGATCAAATACCTTCTTTTTATAAATCAACACCTTTGAGATGCTAAATATTTCCGCCCGCTTTGTGCTAACTGTCATGAAATTCAGGCGCTTCTGATTTCAATAATTTCATTTCTAGCATCGCTAGAAATTAGATTATTGAATTGAAAACCAGTTCACCGGCAAGATGAAAGTTTCCATGGCAAAAGAATGTATAGTTGAGCTAGCACTTACAAAGTCCCTTGAGGACTAAGTTCACGCTGCATTTCTTCCTTTTTTTTTTCACAAGTTCGAAAAATAAAAGCGCTGCCCCAGTTCATATTTCTTTCTCTCTCTCCACAGTTCCTGTCAACAGCCAAAGGGCTTCTTCCACTCCTTCATGCAAGAATTCAGCTTCCACGAAACTTCTCCAAACCACATCTACTTTCCGCCCTTTGTTTATCATAAGTCCCCTTTTATTATTTTGCCGGTATCTTCAAAACAGAGTGAGAGTTTTATAAAGGAACAGCACACCTTCTGATGTAGGGCTTCTCTTTGCTCGAGCATAAAAACAAAATCGGTGTACTTCTTCTAGCATAAAGCCAGGAGTCGAAAGAGGAATCATCAAATTATCCACTGGGCTAATAAATCACAAACAACTGATACGGTACAGGATTCTTTCCTCGTAGCTCGTGTTCGGAAGTATTTAGGTCGTCGAACAGATAAAGTTAATATTGTTTTCTCTGGAGAAAACATGTCTGCACCAGCTCAGTTAGGAGGAACAAAGGAAGAAGCGCTCATTACTGGATGTACGGTTCATGAAACCGACGGAGACGGCCCTTAGGGCAAACAGTAGCACCTCGACAGAGCATTAGCCGAGATAAGCGGCGAGGGAAAAGTAGGGTGGTAACCTAATACGCCCATTAAGTAATATTTGTGATTACCTCACTTCGGAAGTCATTTCGTTTGCTACTGTCTACCACGAATAAATCTTTGTACAACATACAGAAATATCTGGTCTTAAATGATGGTATGGAGTTCTCCAGCTACATTGTTATAGTGCACACCCATAACGTATTTTAACTGTCTTTTTCCATTTTGGTGTTAAATCCCTGTTGTCTTAGCAAGGATGGATATTTATTTATCCATCCTTGAAGATAAACAAATAAAAGAAGAGTCTTGTTACTTGCTAATGGCTTGCGACAATAAACATCTTATTTTAGAAAAAGAGACTCACAATTTATCAACTTCTTTCCTAATATTAAAAGAAAAATCGTTTTCCGCTAATTAGGAATAATCTATTATTCCTAATTAGAGAGAATTAATCCTCCTCATCAAGAAGCAGCAATCCCTGAACTGGGATTAAATGATAAAGTTGAAAATGTAGCAATCTGCAACTTTAATTTCTTAAAAATCCGGATATTTAGAGATTTCACTGCCTGCAATTCCCAAATTTTCTTACCATGTCAGTGATTTATTTTTTAGATTTTATTAAAATTATAAAAATATGACTTAATTTTTTTTTTTAAATACTTTACTTTTAAATGCTCATTTTAGAAATAATTTTACAACCTGAAAACGATCACTGCTTTTCAATATTAAGGTGAATAAGTGAAGATAATGATAAACCTAAAATTGAAATATTCGAAAATTTTATTAAATACAACGCACAATACTTAACATTTAATGAGATGATTGAGGCTGGATATTTTTAACAATTGTTCAAAATTTGGTTGCAAATTTGTGACGCCAAACTCAATACATAATGAAGATTATGTCCTGATGGTATTTCTCGATGGAGCTCCAGGTCCTGATGGTATTTCTCCAATTGTTCTCGAAACCTGCGCTCCTGAACTTACTCCTGTTCTATGCCACCTTTATTCACTTTCTTATTCCAAATGTGTTTTTCCTTCTGCTTGGAAATTTGATCATATCTAACCAGTTCCTAAAAGGGGTGACGAGTCCCTCCGATCCAATTACTTCTACTCTTTCTAAAGTAATGGAGAAATCACTTAACTGTCAACTCTTAAACTACCTAGAAACCTTCAGTCTGATTAACGATCGCCAGTATGGATTCCGTCAGTGTCGATCCACTGGTGATTTTCTTACTTGTGTTACCAATTTATGGCCAAATTGAATGGAAAAGCTCAGTGAAATACAAGCAGTTGCTCTTGACATCTCAAGGGCTTTCGATCGTGTTTGGCATAAAGATCTTCTAAACAAGCTTCCATCTTATGGTTTGCCAACTGTTTTTAGTAATTGGTTATCCAGTTTTCTCTGTGATCACTCACTGAGGGTGATGGTAGATGGCTCTCTGTCTTCTAACTTCACTGCTAATGTTGGTGTCCCCAAGGTTCAGTTCTTTCCCTCCATTCTTTTCCTCTTGTTTATTAATGACCTTCTTTCATTGATCGGAAATCCTATCCATAGTTTTGCTGATGCTAGCACATTGCATTCCACTTTCCAGTTTGAGACACCTTGCCCTTCTCAATCAGCTTCAACTTCTCAAATATCCGCAATCAATTCCTTTAATGCCGATCTCCAGTGGAGCAAAGACAACTTAGTTGATTTCAACCCTTCTAAAACTCAGTTCTGTCTTATATATCGCAAAAGGATTCTTCTGCTCCTATGCTTATCTTTAGTGACACTCCGATTTCTGTCTCTTTTGGGGATTACCCTGACTTCTAATCTCTCTTGGCACAAGCACATTACAAATATTGCTTCCTCTGCATCTAAAAACTTGGGTTTCTCTTTCGCCCTCGGCGTTACTTTTCTTCCAAACAGCTGTTCACTCTGTACAAATAGCAAATCCGCCCTGCCATGGAATATTGTTCCCACATCTGGGGTGTGCCCCCAAAACCTCTCTCAGGCTTCTTGATTCCATTCATAACGTGTTGGCGATCCAATACTTTCCCATAAAGAGCTGTTTCTTTATGCACAATGCAGTGAATTCCAATCGGAGTTTCAGCTCCGATATCTATCATTTTCTTGGTTATTCTACCCATAAGCCCAATGATTTTACCAATCATTTTTTGCACCGCCAGTTGTGACTCCTGCCAGGTTTTTAATATTTAATCCCAACTTTTCGAAAGATTGGCAAAGATTTTCACCTGTAGTTGTTCCGCGCATACTCTGTAGATCGGCTAAATCTTCAGTTGGGCTGTGTCATTTACATCAGTATTGTCATCCAGTGCCACACTAAAATATTTCATTTGTTTTATGTTTTCCAAAAGTTGTTCAAACAAATTCTTTCCAATATCTTCTACTCTTCGCATAATTGTTTGTTGAGACAAACCAATGTCTTGTATCATTGTTCGTTTCTCCGGACAAATTTCTTCCACAACTTTTAATAACGTTTAACAAATTCACCATCACTGAACGGTTTACTTTCAAAAGCGATCAAATGTGCACCCTGATAAATGGCACTTACAGCAGATAAATTTCTTAACTGATACGTTTTCAGTGTGTTTTGTTGTTTTCTTAATTCGTTTTGTAACTTTGGACACTTCCTTTTCGCAGCACTCCTTTATGTTGATCATAAGATTGGAATTTAAATTATATTCTTTAAAAACTCACACAGTCTCCTGACACACCAAACACACTGCCTTTTCGTGGTAATCAATGAAGAAATAGTCTTCAGTCCACCTTGGATCAAAAACACGACACTCCAAATCGATTTTCCCCTTTTGGAACATTTTTAAGAATGATTTTTTTTTAATTCAATGCAATGAACAAGCTATATCAAAATACATAACTGTATTTTGCGTACATATAGCTTCACTGAACCACATGTACATGTCTGATATAGTATTAATGGCCATATGGTGCAAGGCAGCTTATGCTGCACCAGCCAAAAAAAAAAAAAAAAAAAAAAAAAAAACCCTAAAATAATAAAATAAATAAATAATAAAAGAAAAGGAAATAGACAACCCATGCATTTCCCTCCTCCCATAGGTAACTATCCAGCTGACTTTTGAATTTCATCAAACTGAAATTATGGTCCCTAGTTCTAGCATCATTTATAACCGTGAAAATTTGGTCCTCATTAATTTTATTTAACACCTCTCAGAGCCTTAAACACCTCAATCAAGTCTCCTTTAAGGTGCCTAGTTTCCAAGCTCTGGAGCCCACATACTCGAAGTCTTTCATCATATGGACCCCGTTTTGCCGATCTCACCAGGGGAGTTACCCGTCTTTGGACCCTTTCAAAAAGAACAATGTCTTTCTTTAGGTGTGGTCTCCATACTTGAACACAGTATTCCAAGTGTGGTCTAACAATAGCCTTATATAATGGGATTATGACGTCCTTATCTCTGATAGCAATTGTGCAATAAACCATCGATAGGACACCATGGACCTTCCTTGCAACCTGTCTACAATGTTCGGGGAACTTCATCGTAATACCCAAGTCCCTTTCCTCCACTACTGACTTTAGTTAGACTCCACCAAATGTATAAGTTATTTTGGGGTTGCTGTTCTCCAGGTGTAAGAGGTCCTTGAGGAACCCTACTTCTTACATTAGCTCAATATAAGTAATAAATGTCGAAATTATTCCCTAAATCCAGCTCCCGAGTGACCTTGTCAAAGTAGCTAATCAGATTTGTTAAGGATGATTTTCCTTGTACAAAACCATGCAGGCGCACTATAGCCAGTGCAGCTTGTGCGCCATTAAATACCCATTACTTACACACACATTTTTTATCTAAATGATCCTGAATTCCACCCTTGATCATTGCCTCCATGATTTTCCCTATTACTGAAGTTAGACTGACCAATCAGTAATTTCCCACTTCACTCTTAGAGCCGCCTTTATGTGTTGGCGATACATTGGCACTTTTCCAATCCAACAGAATCTCTCCTGAGGCCAGTGATGCTCTCCTAATTAGCCTTAACGGTTCAATGCGCTCATTTGCCGCCTCCCTTAAAGTTACAGGATATGCCATCAACACCAGGAGCCTTACTCTCCTTAAGGCTCAAAAGTTTTTTCATTAAATAATGATGCGAAATTTCAATATTATCAATTACATAATTTTCAACTTCACTCCCATAATTTGTCATTGACATAGAGTTTTCTTCTGTAAATATTGATGCAAAGTAACTGTTGATTTCATCTGCAACCTCAGTTGGGGTATCTAATGCCATCCCACTCCCATTACATAAGGATCCGATCTGGTTTGTCCTTCTCTTCTTTGCATTTATATATGCGAAGAATTCTTTATCACTCCCCTCTCTTCTCTCTCTTTTCCAGCGATTTCTCATAATCTACTTTTGCCAGCCTGACCTTTTCTGTAGCATTACAGAGCTGTACTTCTTATTGTTCTGTAACTTTTCCTTGCCGTCTTTTTCTGCTCAAGTAATCTGGCAACTTCATTATTCATCCAACTTGGAATCCTCCTCGTGGAGTATTTTTTAATGGTGTATAAGCATACTTGCCCATTCATTTGCATGTAGAAGCTCTCATCATAATCTTCACAATCACTTGGCCTGTAGATTACTCTCACTCTACCTTTGCTTCCAACTATCTCACACCATACAGATTCTTCCACATCTCAGTTGTGTAAACGTGGCAGAAAATGCTTCATGAGCGAAGCTGTCGTACCCTAAGGAGGACTGCACAGAAAAATAAGACATCGACTGTGCAGCAAATAACGCCTGAATTTAAACAAGATTTCAACCTGTGCCATGCGCGAAGAATTTAAGAAATTGGATATTGGCAGTCGCCTGCATATTTGGAACCCACTTGTTTCAGAGAAAAAAAAAGAAAAATCCGATTGCAATGATGCCGAGAACGTCGTGATTGGACAGCGGAATAGAGTCATGAGTCAGACAAATTACGACACGTTTTGTACTGATGGCCGGCAGAGAGTGTGGCGAGAACATCACGAAGCGATGGACCCTGCTTGCCTTGTTAAGACAACCCAAACAACTGGAAGGGATATCATGTATGAGGAATGTTTTGTTAGCACAGACTGGGTCTGTTGATACCGACGGAATGTTGAATGTCATCCGAGGAGCACCTGAATTTTGTATCAAATCTACCACACCGTGCACTTTTATCCCGAAGGTGATGGTCACTTTGATGACAGTGCACCATGCCAGAATCGTGCAAGAACGGTTGGAGAACATGATACGAATTTCCACTATCTTTCCTCGTCCCCACATTCACCTGATCTCAATCGTATTGACAATGTGTGGGATGTGCTGGAGAGAGAGAGAGAGCTAATCGGCAACGAACTCCTCCTCCTTCAACTTTGTTGGAGCTGCGATATCTCACTGAAGGAGCAGTTGCAATTAGACCACAAAATTGCACTAAAATCCCTTGCAGAATGCATGCTGCGCCGCCGCACACTTCCTGTTATTTGAAACAAAGGCGGCCCGATGCGATACTGAATAAAGGTTTTTTTTTTTATTTTGGTTAGTATGTACGAATATTATGCTTGTGGATGGATCCATGTGTTCTGTGGTCAATTGCGGAAGGAATGAATATTCATTTCGCATTGGTATTCTTTGGCAAGTTTTTTTGTTTCCTTAAACAAGCGTAATAATTATTATGCATTATCATTTTATATTATTTTGAAAAGTGAAAGGAAAAATTACTGAAATTAGCCGAATTATGGAAAAAACGCTTATCAGAAAGAAGCAACTTTAAAAAAAGAGAAACAAGATTTATGTCGCAAGCTTGTGTAAGCATCACTAGGGTCTTGGGATTCGAAATGTCGCTCTTATTACTATGCATCTAATGCTCACTGCACGCGCGGTTTGTCTCAGTCAGATAACACCTCTAAGGTGAATTTATCTAGGGTCATAATTATGGGCTCGTGCAACTGTTAAAAGCGTTGCTAAGAGTTATAATTATCAGTTGAAGCACATTAGCGTACAATTTTTAATCTTAGTTATTATGGGAGAAATTTATATCTTTTCCTTTATACTACTCGCTGTTTGTACAGCTCAGAGTAATCTTTTTTTCTTTTCTTTTTTTCCAGTTGCGGTGGTGATAGCATTTTTCGTGTGTTGGGCCCCGTTCCATGCCCAAAGACTTCTGTTCCTGTACGTCACCCTCTACGGAACGTGGTCAGAGACGTTGCGAAAGGTGAATCAAGACTTGTTCTCCTTAGCTGGTAAGATTGTTTTTTTTTTTTTTTTTTTGTTTTTTTAAATTTCGTCTCAGTAATGAACGCCGAAATACACCTAGGAGCCAAAACGTTATGACCACTTACCTAATATGATGCTGGTCCTCCATGTGCAGCCAAAACAGCTCGTACCTGGCGAGGCATGGACGCTACAAGATTTCTAAATGTCTTTGTGGTATCTGGTACCAACACGTAACCAGCAGATCCTTTAACTCCTGTAAGGTCCGTGGTTGAAATGCCGCAGATCGGAGTTGCTGTTCCAACACAAACCACAGATGCTCGATGAGATCGATGTCTGCAAATCTGGAGGCCTAGACATTACCTGGAAGACTTCCTTATGTTCCACAAACCAGTCCCGAACAATCCGGGAGGTGTAGCCTGGCACATTATCCTGCTGAAAGACGGCATTGCCAAAGACCGTTGCCATGAAAGGGTGTACCTGGTCAGCAATGATGTTTAGGTAAAGTGTATTTAGGATCAAACGGCACTAGGGGTTTCCCCTATCTTCGTTTAGGTAGATGGTAGACGTCAGAGTGCCTGGCACATTGATGACTGGACCCAGGGTATCCCAGCAGAACACCACCCAAAGCATGACACCGGCTTGTTTTCGTCCCACAGTGCATCCCGGCGCCATCGCTTCCCCCAGGTAAACGACGCACACGTACCCGGCCGTCCACATGGTGCAACAGGAAACGTGATTCATCGAACCAGTCGACCTTCTTCCGATCACTGAAGGTCCAATTTCGATGCTCGCGTGCTCATTGTAGCCGCTGTCATCGGTGAACCGAGTGCCCATGCTAACCACTAGCAAGGCCACTAGGAGCAGCCTGCGGCTACGCAGCCCCATTTTCAGCAGAGTTCGATGTACTGTGTGTGGTGACACATTACTCCCATCACCAGCATTACAATTACCGGCGAGTTGCGCCACAGTCGCCCTTCTTTTTCCACGTACCATCCGGGAGAGTCTTCGCTCACCTCGAGCATTGATGAGCCGTGGTCGTCCAACACCTCACCGACGCTTCGTGGGTTTTCCCTCCTCGGACCACTTTCGGTAGTTACTAACCACGGCTGACCGTGAGCATCCCACCAGCCGCGCCGTTTCGGATATGCTCTGACCCAGTCGTCTGGCCATTACAATTTGGCCTTTGTCAAACTCGCTTAAGTCCGCTGCCTTTCCCATCTGAAGAGCAAGAGTAACACTGATTAACGGAGCTCAGTATCAGGTGTTTTCTACCGTGTCCCGACCTGCGCACGCGCCGTAGTTCGTCCGCAGTTGCTTCGATTTGCATAACGACTCGCTGGTCGTAATGTTTTGGCTCATCGGCGTAACACAGAAGAAGTTTTTCCGCTAACAGAAATTATTTAATAAGTCGCGAAAACACTTCTTGAGAATTGAGTGGACAGAAGATTGCCGCGTTTAAATTCTCATTTCTCTCCCTCGGTTAGGGTGGAGTAATGAGACAAACGCAACGCCTGTTGCGTTTCGAAATTATCCGTTATTTTTAAGCAGTTTCGACAAAGCAGAGGCCGCGATCAGATTACACGGCACTCGATAATAACAAAAGAGAAAGGAAAATGGCGAAAAGTAAATTGATGTTCCAATTGTGCGCAATATTCGACGGTGTCAGGTAATCTCCTCAATCGTGATCGAATAACCCGCGCGGTTTCTTTAATTACTTTAATGGAAATATTGCGCAGTTCTTTCTGTCATTCCCCCTTTGATTTTATTTTTTTAAAGAACGCATAAGTTTCTTAAGTATTCTCTACGAAAATAGGCATTTCCGCTAAGAAACAGGAGTGTTCGTGGAAGGCGTCTTTATTAAATATTGAGCTGTTTTCTTAACTCGTTTTCCAAATTATCTTTTTAAAGTGCTAAACAAGATGATGAAAATTAGGATGTCAAGTTGCGCCGAGAAATACCTTAAAAATTGAGAAACATCTTAAAACAATCCATTCCGGATGCGTCTTAATACCCTAAAGACTTTCAACCGGATGTTTCTCAATAATTCCCCGAAAGTCTTTAACACGCTACAAATCGACAAAGAAAGGCTGTGAAGGTAAAACGTATCGCAAATGGCGACTTACTCCGCGTTACAAATTTAACAGTACCCTTCGGCTTTGCGTGACCTATCTGTTATAAAGGGCAGCGATCCGAGAAGAAACTTAAGAGTATTGCAATGGAGAAGAGTTGAAATGTTTGCAGAGACAATTGATGAGCCAAATTACTGACTATAAAATTTGAAAAGTAATGGGCCTACAGAAGAATCACGGGGGGGGGGGGGGGTTCAGCACTTGGAGTGAACAGCGAAGACCGAATGCCACTGGATCGAATTTAGGATGTGGATATTACACTGATTTTTTTTTTTCTCACGAGGCGAAAGCGGATTTTTCCACCTCTTGATGGATCCCATCAATTCTGGCTCAAAGAAGTATTTCATCGCAACTACCAATCTTCTGCAATAATCTATTGCAGAAGACTGTTGGTGTGTATTTCTGTGTGTGTAGTGCCACACCGATCATTCCAGATTTTCTCTCTAGAGCGACTCGAGACGTACACTCATCTGGAAGTTATGGATGTACCCTCATCTAGAAGACGTACACTCATCTGGAAGTTATGGATGCACCGACCTGTATGTACTTTCATGGGAAATCAATGACTGCACAGACCAACTGACAGCATTGCCTACCCAGATGAGGGAAAACATGTAATGGAATCAAGTATTCTTCTATAGAACACTACGCCCTGAATAGTTTCTGCTGAACTTATCTATTATTTATGCATTGTATAACTGAAATTAAATGTTACTATCTTTGTTGTAATGCCCACTTTCTATACTTTCAGGCTGTTTCTACTACTTCAATTCTACTATCAATCCCATCCTGTATAGCGTTATGTCCAACAGATTTCGTGTGGCCTTCCGGGAGAAGCTGTGCACAGGCCCTCCTACCTTCTGGTGTCTTTGCTGTTGCTGCTTCTGTTGCTGGGGTAAGGACTATGACAGTCGAAGCCAGCGCATCACCATTTACAGAAATTCTCATTCCCAAAGTTCTGTGCGATCCAATGTCAGCTACCCTCTCGCCAACGGTAAGATGAAGCTGAACAATTCGTTCCCGCGGTTACGAAACACGGATCTGAACAACCAAGCATTCGACACCACTCTGACCTGGATGAAAAATCCACATTACGGAACAGTGACCCTGTCGACGGGCAGGAAGTTTGGAAGCAATCTCACCGTACTGATACACCGTGACAATGACGACATAAATGTCGATTACGGATCGACAGAAAGAAGAAGCACCGAACTGTTCTTGAAGAAAGATGGCGATTGCGAAAAGAGCGAACTCGACGAGGAGCTGGACAAAGCAATCAAGCCAGAACTAGCCAAGCTAGCCGAAAACGACGGAGGCTGTGTTAACTGTACGGACTGCACGCTTCTTTTCCCTCCCAAATCCAACAGACCTGCCATATATAGGAGCGTGCACCGATCTTCTACCTCTGACCTTTCCCGGATGGAGTTTTCCACCCGCTGTTCAGATGTGATGGAATCTAACGTGTGACGTTTCAGTCATTTCCTCGCAACAATCGTGATATTCTTTGAGATCAAAGTAAAGGACTGGGCATCGACATCAGCAGCTTCGGGACACTGACGATGTGGATCGGGGTCCGATGCAGTCTAGTACAAATCACGTAAGCCAGTTACTGAAAAAGAGATTCGGGAAGATCACCAATCTCGCAAATTATTCTGTTTCACCAAATTTTGCGAGAATGAAAGCCAACCAAATAATTATATCTGGTTGGTTCCTTGCGTAAAAGAGTTCAGTTCTAATAAGATTGATTGACTTATTCCCTCTTTAATTATCTCGAGTACTCAGTGATCATTATTTGATTTCATGAATGCGACGCTCCTTGGAGTTACCGCCAGATCCAGCCCTGGTTAAAAAAGATTTCCAGATGCCTTCACCACCCCTTGGCAACATATTTCTCTAGGACATTTACGTTCTTAATACCACATTACCATCCCTATGATTTGATGAATAATTGCTCTCCTAGGCTTAGGAAAGACTTTCCTAAACCATGTGTTCACTGATTAAAACCGCTTGTATGTAGTCATAGTTATGAAAACACATGCTCATATCGTGAAGCTGAAGCCACGAGATGCCAGTATATCGTATCATATTTATGGTCGGTTTTCCTGAGACCGACTAACTCGGCCACGATGTAAAAATATTCCCCAAAATTCCTCACGTTCGTCCGGAATTAGACATGACTTAAGAAACAAGCCATGCCACTCTGCTATTCGCGAGGTACTCCTCGCGAATAGCATAGTGGGTGAAAGCACTGTGATAGATGAAAGGGGTTTATTACAAGATTGTTATGACAATCCAATGTCTTGGTTACAAGCAACAAACAAATACACACTGTGCCATATATATTGAATACTGCATAAGATGTGTTAGTTGAACAAGCATTACGCACAGTAGCCCCTCTTTTATGTTTTCTTAGACATATGGCAGACATTAGGTAGCGGACAAATTTTTCTCTTAGAAGTATACAGCTAGCATATTACGTCACAGTAACTTAACGAAATAAGATATACGTGCCATTCTGAGTAAATTTTTTCCTATTTATATAAAATATAATCTCAGGAATCTATAAGTATTCCACAAAATAAGATATGTTTCTAGTTGAGAGGGTTAAATTAGAACGAGTCAGTTTTGCGAGTTGTGATTGGATGCTGGATAGTTCGACCCGTGTGTTCAGATTGGTCGAGAAGAAAAAGGCAAAATTACAGATTCCAGTTTAGAAGAACACTCATGGACACATGCCTGTAGAACCACGAATACAGCAGAAACTTGATTAACTTTATTGCTCCCTTCTCGACACAGTCAGACTATTACACTTTTAAGGGGATGGCCATACCCGTGAGAACAGTACTCCATGGTAGGGGAAATTTCAACGTCTGTGAACTTCCAATAACAACTTCCCTGGCAACGTTGCCAATGATTTTAATTTCATTTTCGTAAGCTAAACAGCTGTCTTATATAAAACAACCCCCAAAATTAAAGCAAGTACCAAGTTCGCATATTCCACAACTGCTAAAGATTCATCTCAACTACTTCTAAATTAGTTACCAAACAATTCTTGGCTGAAACATTTTAATCCTATAATTCTGTCAAGAATGAAACACAATGCAACTACTTATTGTATCTTTTCTGGCATTATAAAAACTAACAACGCTTCCAAGATGTTAATGCCTCCAATTTTTTTCTTAAAGTTCTACATCCATCTCTGTTTTCACTCTCAGGAAGGGAATAGTAAGATTAAATCATAAGAAAAATCAAAAAAAATGTCACAATTGCATCCGCTGCTGAAAAGGTGATGTGGCTGGAGGAAAAAAGCAAAAGAATTTCTTATGAGTACAAAATGAAACCGCTGTCAACCCGGGACATCATCTCTTAGTAGGACGTGTATGAATAGATCAACTCCCCAACAAGTTGATCTGTGTTGAACTGGTGAAACCCAGTAAGATTATTGAACGGCAGGGAGGTGTGCGATGTTCTGTGCCATTCTGAATTCATGTACGTCAGGTAGGTAAATAGCTTATGACGTAGCCGTCCTGCACGTGTGTCATTAGTCAGCGAAAAGCTCCCGGAAGTATGACTCAACTCAGTTAAGGTGATATTCTATCCAACAACCTCTAAGCTTATTAGACCTGTCGCCGACAGATTTTATTCTTGGGATACGCGGTTGATTTCTGCCAACGTCATCGCTCCACTACTGCCACTTGGGGATATGATTCACAATTTGCACGAGCCACCACGAAGGAGTTACGCGTACTTTTGCTGAGCACGTGATGAAAAGCAGCCAATCAGATGGTTCGATTTCAAAACACATTTTCCTTCCATAATTAATCAAGATATTAAAGCGATGCTTCTGGAATTTGTAATTAAATCAATCTCTTCCCCCGTTGTCCTTCAGAATCAGTGCGATAGGCAGCTCAAAAGATAAAATTCGTTAGTGCGTAAAGTAAATATATCATTAATTAGACTGCCTCTAGAATTAGTAATTAAATCAGCCCCTTTTCACGACAACCTCAATTGGTCTCAGCTCAAAGGAAACGTGGACGTAATGTATCAACAGACAGAATGGAGAAGAGTTATTAAATCGATTTTGTAGAAGAAAATGTATTTGAATGTTAACTGGAAGCAGGTCGTCGCCAAAATATAATACTTGAATAGTTTTTAAATAGAAAATGGACTAAAAGTGTGATCCTATTATTCTAAATAAAAGAAGGGCAAATCGTCTATGCTTTGCAGATGGCCTAAAATCAGCGAAAGCCTCTATTCCTAAAAGCGTATTCGCATTAAGAGCAGCAAATTCAAAGACTTGGCGATGTCTTTGTAACTTCCCTGGAACTCTTTGCAAGAACCCAAGGAGTAAGATGTGGTCTATAAATAATTCAGGGATGGTACTACGTGCTTGCCCTAGAAATGGAAAACAAGGATTTGTGCGTGAAAGAAAGAGGTTGTGTTCGACATTACATGTTAGTAAGAGTGGGTCGAAATCTTGAGCTACGAATAGAAACCATTGAAAAGTGGAGAATACAGAAATTCGTTTACAACAACAAAAAAAAGCGCCACAGTTCACATTTCGTTGGCTTAAACTATTTCTTATTGATTTTTCTTTTAGTACGCTCAGCTCTTGGTTACCGACAACATAACTTTACTAATCCACCTCAAGTTTTAAATTGAAATCATGACTAAATTTAATTTATAATGCGATTGCTTCGAGCCAGGGGTTTTCACACTGTGGGTTCGATAACGGATCGAAGTTGGCAGCGAGCTCAGAAGACAACCGCTTCATCTTAACATTTTCCCACATCGTGGTCATAAAAAAGAAAGCTTAAGTTGACATTTTTTCATTCAAAACTCTACGAATCAGATGATACAAGAGGGGAATTTCAGAACAGGGTTATTAACATTTTTAGTATTGGGCAGGTCAGGAACAGCGACAGAAATGATGTTGTATAGGTCAACGTATTAAACATTCGCTTAAAGTTAGTCAAATGTTCCATAATAATGAATTCCGAGGTTTCATGGTCTGATCCAATTCTTACCTATAACTTATTGGTGTGGGAGTTTATTAATCAGGAGGACCAATCTCAAGATGGTTTTCGCTTTTGCTGTAAGCGAAAGGTTGCTGTCTGAATGTGAAGATATTTCTCCGGATGAGGCACAAAATTGCCAAAGATGTACAAAATTCCACGGGAAACATTTTTATCGTTAGAAATGTTGCAACTTTAAGGAAGTCTTTGAAATGTGTGAATCCTATGTTGAGAGGACACGTTACGGTCCCGTTGTTACCTTTCTATCTCTTAATATTTACTAGTCAGAGTGCTTGGTGTAAAACACAATCTTTGTACAATTTATCGAGTTCTAAAGCTTCGGTTGCTCTTTGCTGACGATGTCGAAGTGAAAAATTGTAAACGTCCATTTCGCTGAGTACAATGTGTTGCTGTGATCATTACCCAATGTCAAGTGATCCTATCCTACCGGAAGATCACCTACAAAGAAAAACTGACCCCCTTACTTTATATGTATTCAAAAAGGTGCTTTCTTGTATAAAAGTTTTAATTCTATTTATTTTAAGAAGTTTTTTTCCTAAAGGAAGGAAATTTATTAATTAAATAAATGTTAAAGATGTGAAGAATTTAATTCTTACGGGTTTAAAATAAAGTTATCTCAAAATTCAGTGTCATTGTTTTCTTTAGTAAACTTACCTGATACAAGGCAATATCCACTTAAAGACCATATGGGCAGAGAGAAGATCCAATCGGGTCCAATAATTCCTCCCGATGGATGTGCATCGTTAGGTCATTATAATTATCTGTGTCAAGACGCTGTATGTAAATTTATGCACATCAGTGACCTCTAACAGGTGAAAAACCTCATTTTTTCCAAGAAATGAAGAAAAGCCTATAAATATAGTGTCTAACACGAAGCTTACATTCACACCGTTGTGTGAATGTAAACAAACATGGCGTACTTGGTATTTATAAACTCATTCATCACACGCGCACTTATTTAAATATCATCAATCGAAGTTTAGCGCATCTACATTAAGCTTACTTGAAATAGCTATGAATTAACTATTAGCGCCTACTTGAATCTCGGGCTCTAGTCCACTGGTGCGAAACCTTTCTGCGCAAATTTCGACTCGACTGACTGGTTAACGAGACCTCCATTTCTGTAAACTTCCTTTCGTGCTGTGCTTTGTAAAATGCGGGAGAAATATTACAATTTATTTTTGTGTAGATGTGAATCTATACAATGTGTGCGGCATTGTATGGATTCACGTTTGAACAATTTATATTAAATAAAAGAAACTTTCCCTGACCATGAATATTAAGCGAAAACAATGGACATGTTTAAGAAGTAAAATCAGTCGAAAGGAAAAATTAAATGCAAACATTAACGCATTTTTATTGACAGATAATGCCCCTACATATTCTTGATCAATTCATTAATTACAACGTATTTTTTACATAATAAAATTGAAAAGATTATTAAATTTTTGCACATCCCTGTACATATCCACAACTTCAAAAAAAAAAAGAAAAAAAAAAATGCATTCTATGCAACAGAAAACACTATAGTTTACCGGTTAAATCTGTGCAAATGTTTCCATTTTTTAATCTTTGCAACCTGAGTGAAAACATATGTATTCGTATACCCAACTTTTAACCTTTTAATTTCTAAAAGTCTAAGATTGTATTTGATGGACAGCACGCCCGGCCAATGAACAGCAAGCGCAGTTCGAACTGATAGCAGTTTACCATCAGTTCACGTCTGAAAGAATTTGCATAAACACAGGGGGGGGGGGACAACTTGTACAACAAGAATGCAGTGGCGCTCATTCTATTCTTCTTGGATAAACGTAGCAGTGAGTGAACAGCTAACGACCGGTCATGCTGACCGCGGTGTCACGGTCATGTAAAGGGCGTACGGTAGGATTTCAGTCGATACATCCATTCCGACAATATAACTGCGGTTGTTACGGATCTACATCGCGGCCAAAGAGAAGGGTGGACGCAGTTGCACAGATAAATGATTACTTACCGAAATGGGTCTCTGGTTCAGGCAATGCACACTTATTTATAAAGCATTTCAAAGGAAAAGCGATTCTGAATAACCACTTTCCATTTAAAACAATATTAGCAAAACAATTTCTTAAATATGACGCGCAACTCTTCTTATTTTTAAGTTATCTGCGAACGAAAGATGTTTATCAGCAACATCCCCCCGTTAATTTAAACGAAGCGGTTTCCATTCATATTTATTATTTAATAAATATTGCTTCAAACTTACCTCGATGTTGCTATAACTGTTTATCGATTTCCGATGAAGACTGCACAATAACTTGCTCGTGGATGCACGTCAATTCCGGAAAACTAGAAGGGGTGGACCACGTGAGAAATCGCCGACATCCAACTTGATACTTGTACACATTGCGCGCAGTAATAGCTTTGTCCAAATAATGAACGAAATAGTTACTTTTGAAGAGACAACCCCAGTTTTACCATTTTAAAAATGTTAATTTAAATATAATTACTAAACTATTGCAATAACTTAGCTAAATGCTCACCCCGAGTTACGTTGTTATTGTAACGATAATTCATTTAAAAGAATGCTTCATTATCATAGTTTACCATTATCTATAACGAATTATTTTAATTTTATGAAGCATTACGTCATTAAACGTTGTTGGACATGGCCACTAGGAGCGCTGTGAGTAGATATGTTAAAAATGATAAAATCTGAAGGGAGGGTGAGGAATAAACGAAGAGAAATTGGGAGATTATCTTTCTCAGAAATCTGTTAATCTGTTACTAATATACACAAAAGATAAGCGCTCAAATCATTAGTTTCCGAATATTTTTGATAACGCAATAATAAGCTGAGTTTAAAATAAAGTCCGTTGTTTCAAAAATATACGACCTAAATACAAGTTTGGCATTTTGTTTCAAAGAGAAATTCATTTGCTACGAATTCTAAAACAACACGGCTCTGTAATTTATGTTTCAGAACTCCATTGTAAACAACTCTGTCTAAAAGGTTACAAAGTATTCGAGATTATTATCTCGTTGTTATTGTAAACATTTTAAACTTTCGTTCTAGAAATTGGAGAAATCTGCGTGTCGTTCTTGCTTTAAAATCATCGCTTTACAATTTTACTTCGAGTATTTTCGATCCATTAGTGGCTCTGTTTATTTATTTCTGTGAATGCGTACAACAGGAAAAGATTTCGTCCTAATCAGATAAAAAGTATTAAGAATGGACGTCAGATGAAATGACGAGACTCGTGGCAGAAAATAAAAATGCAAAGTTTAATGTAATTAGATAATCAAATCTTCTTGGGTCCCTCTTTACGTTTTTCCGCAGGTTCAAGGGACTTTAGCACCATTTTACTGGGCATACTTTACAAGTACTGCGCATCCATTTTACTAAAAGACAGACTGCGTAATAAACAACTACTGTTCACCTTTTATAAGATTATTAATTCCTTTAATGGCTCTTTTATAATATATGTTTTCATTGTCTAAAACGAATGCCAAGTAACCACTATCGTAGACTGAATCACGATTTATTTTCTTAACTATTTATTGCATCCACAAGCAAAATATGTCAAAAAATTAATCGCAAAAGTGGAGACAGAACTTTCGCTTTTGGAACACAAAACCACAAAAGCGTGAAAGACAGAAATCATTCACGCTGATTTTAATTTTTATGTTATTTCGTGAAAGCTTAAAATCGGGTCACTGCAGATGGCCTTCCACATTCTGTGCCAGTGAGAAGTCTGCAGAAATCAATCAACGTTTAGAGCGCTGGCGCCTGCAGACGACTCGTTGTTGAAGTATCCGACATAAATATATCTAAGAGATTCCAAAAGAAACTTTTCACTTTAATCGATATCGCTTCCTCAGAACATCACAACGCTAATTCTGGATTCAGTTGTAAATCGAATCTATGTTAATCTGGTAAGAGCCTTCCAGTCGAGTTCATGTCGGTGTGATTAATGATAAGATGCTCGTGTGGGTGGCTAAAAAATAACCAACTGAGTACTAAAATGTCAAAAGGGCAGTAGTAGTGGGTAGCTGATATCAGGCGGAGAGAGTGCCCCCACCCTGCCAAGGGTTATTATCAATTTTTCAGTTGCACAACATGAAAACAGTCCATGAATCAGCATTTTTGCTGATTGCCGATTGTGCAACATTGAAGACCATCTTCTACAAAATCTCTTGATCTGATGTCGGATTTGTAAATGTAAAGTATAATTAGTAAAATTTACTTTCGCATTCAGGCTACTCAGCCACGATCGCCACCGGGGCGAATAGGTTATCCACTAATTGCCACGACATGATAAGTGATTGGGATGGGACCAAAACTACTGGGACCGTTGGAGCAAAAACCTACCAGCACGACCCTGTTTGCCTTTAACACAAATGTTGAAAGCACCTTGAATGAAACCTAATAAATTCTGATCGTCTTTTTTTAAATTTTTTTGTGTTTAAGGAGAGCATTTTTCAGTGGCGATGGCCAGCTTTGCCTAAAGGGCTCAGCACATATTAGCGAAGGAAATTCTGAGAAGACGAACCAAATGATGCTATTTTAGGGGAAAATACATTCCGTTTCACCTAAAATAAGCGAAAAAATTAACACAATTTCGGAAAAAGTCCATACCAATTTTCAGAAACAAGAAATTATAGGGCAATTAGTAATTCTTGACCAGGGCCGAATTGATAGGTTTTGGCCGCAGCAGCTTGACATGATAAGTTATACAGAGGAGGCCAAACAAATTTGGCCTCATCTGTATCACTTATCATGTCAAGATCATTTAAATTTGCTGTTGACCCTGTGGCGATGGCCTCCAAGACGCCTGTGCTGGTCCGCCTCTGTTCTTCAAAGGATTTTTTCGGGAGAGTAACCAATGCTTCTGATCCACATTGTAATGATTTGTTCAATCCACACTGTCCAGTGAAAACATTATGACCATCCTTGTGTTGTAGCAATCGGCGTCCCACCCCCAAAGTCTGGTGGCACACGTGTCGCTGTGAGAACTGGTAAATATAAGTTAGGGGCATGCGGCCCATAATGTAATTTGGTGGACTTCGAAAAAGAGACAATTATCGGATACGTGTGGTGGTGGCAGTATTATGGAAACTACACTATGATCTTAGCCAAAAGGCCGAGTATCATGGAAACTGCAGAAGTTGGGGGGGGGAGGGAGCTGTTCGCAGAGAGTGCTGTAGTTAAAGTGTTCCAAGAGTGGACAGATAGTGGAGAAAGTAGCAGTCGCCGGCCCAATAGAGGGCGCTCATCCTCATCGATGGTTGTGGTGAATATGCTGTTGTACCTTGTGAGAACTGATAGACGGAAAAGTTGAACGGCTGATCATGAACTTTAACCAGAGGACGACCAGAGGTGTTTCCAAGAATCAACTAACCTTCTTCTGTATGACCCCTCCCCATAGTAGGCACCCAGCTTATCTTACCTATCTTATGGTCACCCATCGCCAAAGGCGGCTAAGGTTTGCATCTGACGCCATCATTGACCACTGATGTCTTTTTTGTGATGAATCACATTTCCTGCTGTGGGGGGGATGTAGCTGGGGTTACGGCGATAGCCTGCGGAGAGAAATTACTCCGATCTCCTGATCACAGAAGCAGGCAAGGGGCGACAGTGCTTTGGTATGGGGGATGTTTTCCCGGGAATCTCTTGAAGCCGCCACACTCCCAAAACTGCGCCCTGAATGCCAAAAACCACCTATCCATTGTGGCTGATCAGGTACATCCCTTATGGTGACTGTCTGACACAGGCGTGTTTCAGCAGGATAATCAGCCCTAACAAGTTGCCGGTACTATTCAAGAGTGGTGCGCCGAAAACGAATAGTGACTTTCAGATGCTACGTTTACCGCTGAATTCGCCGGATGTGAATCCCATGGAACATCTCTAGGATTACGTGGATTGGCGTTCGGATCCTACACCACGGATTATCGGAGATCGATGGGCCACAATCCCACCGACATGGTACCTCCAGCAACATTCAGATGCTTGTAGATTCCTTGCAGTAGTAGGGTTTCAGGAGCATCAGCAACTAAGGCCATATCGCTCCGCGTATATTGTCTATAAATTGCGTGTGTTCCGAGGTCGATTTTCGGTTCGCTGGAAGAAAAACTCGATTTTTCTGGAGAAAAACCATGCTATCCTCTCCTGTGAACGACTAACTCATCCACGCTGTGAAAAAAATCCCATAAAAATTCCTCACGGGACTCGAACTCAGGTCTTTTCCACTCGGTGTGGAGAGAATGGCAATCCTACCAACTGTGCTACCCACGAGCGCCATACCTGGCAGTGCTCGGTAAATTTAATTTTTGAGTACGAGAAGTCGCAGCTGATATAAAAATCGAAATTTATTATTCATTTATTATACTGATCGGTGTCCAGAAAACATAAGTTTTAAAAACGTTTCTTGTCGACATGCCTTTGAGAATTTATCTCTATGAAGTCAGTTCTACATATATGAAAATGGGCTGCAATCAAACTGTGTCCATCTTTTCTGCCTTGGTTTTTTCTCCCGGAAACTCTGGTTTTTTGTCCAGCGAACAGCAAATCGACCTCAGAACACACGGAGTTTAGAGAGATATTATATACTTCGCAATATGGCATAAGTGACTGATGCGCCTAAAACCCTACAACAACCAACCAACTTTCATCTTGCCCATTCTCGCACTCAATTGGACACACAGCATCCCTAAGCATCTGCCCACCAGCTTTTTACTGCATTGTACAAACACGTGATGTTGTTACTTAAGGGAAGCTACATTTCACTCAAAAGGTGGGTGTACCTAATAAAGTGATCACATTGAATGAGGAGAAAATAGGGGTACAGTATCTTTTATTATCGGGTACGAGCAGAATACGCATGACGTAATCGTATCAAACGTCAATCACCCCCATGTGAAAATAAGCTTCGCAATCGCGGTGATTGACTCAATGAGAAAATTAATATAAATTTCTTACTATATGGTAAAAGATTATTTTATCATTATTATTTTTCATATTGCATTTATATTTTAATTTAGTACAGTAAAGAACTTTAACAGCTTTATTTTCATCATCTTCTGAATTCTTAAAAAAAAAAATTAAATAAAAAGTACGGAAAGCCTCGTTACATGCTGGCTTGTAAGTTTTTATTGGCAAATACAGTTTGAGTTGTTAAGCAGCTCAGAAATTTGTAGCGTCTTTCAAATCAATGACGTTTTGCAATATTTCGCTGAGCTGAACGCCACCAGGGGACTGAAAGCAAGTTACCCGTATGCTGTGATGACACGAACGTATTATTTGTCTTACCTTTATTATACATTTTTTATCGAAGAGCTGTAAGATAATGGTATGAACGATGAAAAACACTTCATTTAATACGGAAAGCTTTGAATTTTTCTTTTGCTTTCAAATAGGTTTATAAAAATAATAAACATAAATAATAACAATAGAAAACCCTAGTAGCAATCGGAACGGGAAGCAAAATTATTCAAAAATGTTTAAAAAGGTTCAAATTATTCCACATTAAGGACTCATTCAAAATCCGACTTTAAATCTAAATTATATCTACAACTTTAAATTATTATAACTTTAAAATTATTATTATAACTTTAAAATTATTATTATAATTTAAAATTAACTCTTAATTATTATTAGTTTATTAATTAAATTATGATTAATTTAATTAATTATTACCAATTAAATTATTAATTATTATAACTTTAAGTTATATCTACACGTGTAGATATAATTAGCAGGGAATTTTATTTTCGGTTTTATCTTTTCTTTCTGCCATTTTTTAAATCCAATTTTTTCTTTCAATGACAATTTCCACTTTTTTTTTTTTTTCCCAGGTGACCGGTAGAGAGTGTAATACACTGCTCGTCAAAATTAACAGAACACGTAGAAAACGTATAACTGGGGCCGCTTGCGATGAAGCGCGACAAAATTTGGTATGGAGGTTTGCCATAAAATAATGATGAAATGAGGAGGCAGCGAGAAACATTGGACAGGTATAAGGGATATTTATAGGAGTTGTATAAGAATTATCAAAAAAAGCCACATTGCAGAAGTGCTCGAAAATATGGTCACATGACACTAGTAGCGTATGATCCCATACAACGATAGGTCTGACAACGGTGAACCATGCTCGATATAATGGTGTTTATAAGGTTCCGTGACAACAAATCCCATTCTTCCACCAGCTCAAACCTCAGCTCACCAAATGACCAAAGAGTTGGCTGTTGGTGTGCAATGCGGCGCCCAAAGGCATCCCACATGTTCGATCGGATTTAAGTCTGTGATCGTGCTGGACATGGCAGTCATTGGATATCTTTAGTTTCAAGATATTCATCACTTAAAAAGTCGCACATAAGGTTCAAAGATCTGTTCCCGGTACCTCTGCGCAGTTACGGCACCCCTATCAAAGGCCTCCGTAGCCGAATGGGCAGGAGCGGGAGTGCAGTAGCACACGCTCTTTGAGTAGACCGGGGTTCAAGCCCCTGACTGCTGAATACGGTCGATCTGCCAACCCGCACTGGACCAGCGTGGCAGATTATGGTCCATTTCCCTTAACATGAATTGTTGAGGAGGCTTCCATCCTGCAGTGGGTTGATAATGGCTGCACTTTACTTTTTTTTTTTACTTTATCAAAAACATAAAAGGAGTGTAGCTGTTTAACATTATTCTGCCCCACACGAGAACACCGCCTCCATCGTAACTGTCCCTTTCTCTGATGAAGGAAGGATGGTACCACGTTCCTCATTGTCTTAAGATGAAATAATATCTAGAATCTGTTTGTAGGCTAAAATGGGACTCATCAGAGAACAGAACTGTACCACATTTGTTAGGGCTACATGTTCATGTCACCAGTTTCGACGAACTGTGCAGTGGTTTGGGGTTAATGGAATTGTAAGTTAATGGAATACAAACCACTGGTTTCCTTGCTTAGAGTCCACTTGAATTGAGCCTTCTTAACACAGTCTACTTGGAAATGTTTTCACCTATGAACGCAACAACCTCAAGAGACAGTTAATGACACGACATCATAGGGTCCTATCATCAACAGCAGACCCTTGCTGTTAGCTCTCGGGAGAACTTGGGCAGCTCTTATAATGGTTTCTGTCTGCAGAAACTGCTTCCAAGGTGCCGAGACAACATTGCCCGATACATTAAGCCAACATGTCACCTCCGCCTGCGACTGCAGGTCGTCCACGGGCCCGCCATCTGAAAAAAATCATCTAAACGACGATGACTTACCATCTTGAGTACTGGAAATCTGTCACATTGAGCAAGCCAAAAAACAGAAATGAAATGATCTGGTCGCAACCCGTTTTTTATAGGCATGAATAATTTGCATTTGCATAATGTGTGGCTCTGTAAGCTGATAGATCGATTTCTATTGGATCCTCGCAATTTGCATGCCCTGATGCCTATTACATGAAATATTCGCCCTTGGCAACACTGTTCACAATAAAATATTCGTGAAAAACATTTTGTTTTTGTTAATTTTGTCGAGTGTTAGTGGAAGCGCTCTGCAACGTTGATTTTTAATCGTAATCTGATCGTTATCAGAGAATTCAAGATCTACCGCGGGCCCTCCCCGGTGGAAAGTGCATACCGGCGTGTCGATGTGAAGGTTAAAAAAACATTTCAAAGTATAAATAAAAAAAAAATAATAATAATAAAATCAAAAACCCTGTTTTTCGTTTGTAGATTTTTTCCCCAATTATTATTATGAATTTCAAATGTAATATTAAAGTTTCAAGTGGTCCCCTCGAATAAATGTGGGCCAGCGCAATCATACGTCCTCTCGATGGTGCTGATCATCTGACCTTTCTTAACGAGGTGTATCCATCCAACACAATTCACCTCGCTGTAAAACTGTCCGAAACTAAAAAAATCTCGAATTTAGAAAAGTTTCTGCGCAGGCGAAGTTTTTATGGGTCCGGCTAATAGAGAAGTTTTCTTAAAATTTATTTTGCTGTTTTATTGGCTTAAACTGGCATAAATTTTCTAGAAGTACTTTATATTCCTAGTTACGATACTTAGTTTAATTTGAACTTCGACAGAGATTTTGTAGGTTATTACTTAATATCGGTGAGGGTATCCAATCCACGTGTTTTACAAATTTTTGCAGCTCCGGCGAACGCTAATTTTTCATTTATATTTAGCCGTTTTATTGACTTAACTGTTATATTAAATTATTTTCTTTAAGTAGCTTATAGATTGAGTCAAGCTGCTTGGTTTATTTTGAATTTAAATAGCGCTATTTTGAAAGTTAATTAATATTTAGTGTCGTATTTACCGTTCGTTGCCGCCATTGTTACACGATACAACGGATATCCTGAACTAGGTAGCGGTAAGGTTTACCGTAAAACTACACTGGTGTACAAAACTTAAGGACCAACATTATTTCTAAAGGTTACAAAACCACAAAATCTTTACTTAAGGTACTCTTTACTGATGAGAGTAGATTCAGTGTTAGCAGCGATTCTGGACGTCAGCTGATTTGGGGAGGTGTTACCTTGGATGCACATACACAACTCCAGATACTGGAATGCTGGTACTGTACTGAGCTAATCCTTCCCCCTGTGCGTCTGATCCGAAGGGCCATTGGCCCCGAGTTCGTGTTTATGGATGATAACGCCACACACCATCGCACTGTTTGTATGGATTGGCCTGCCCGTTCCGCGATCTAAATCCCATCGAACACATATGGGATGCTCTCGGGAGACGCCTAGCGGCACATCCATACCCACTAGAAAATGTTCACCAGTTGAAGATGGCGCTGACAGAGGAATGGACGATGTTACCGCAAGAACTTATCAACAACATTGTTCTAAGTATGGACAGGCGGGTGCAAAGCCTACATCGACATTAGGGGTGGCTATATATCTCCTACTGAAGACAACCTCTTCCCTTTGTTCCATCTTTGGCAGTGATGCATCTGTATCATGGCAGTCAGTGCTATGTTGCCATTTTGAATAAAGTCCCTCTGGACCGTTTTGTTTCCGTTGTTGTTTCCTTCATCATTTCTGTACCTTTGGTATGTTTTTCCCATATCCAGGCCACTCCTATGAGAAGCTACAGGTAAAAACCTGACTGGTCCTTAAATTTTGCACAACAGTATAAATAACGAAACATGTAGCATAGTATTAGAAATCTGTTAGCTTAGTATAGTATAGCATCAACACTTAATCAGTAAAATTTAATAATCATGTTAAACTTCATTGTCATTTAAATTGTACTTTTTTTAACTAAACACATATAACGACTTAGATTATACAAACGTAACATTATTAATTAATGCATACAACATGATAGGGATAGCGAAGTTATATAACGAAACTCGGAGATAATACTCGACACTGAAAAAAAAAATATATACAAATGTATATATATATATTTTTTTTATGTAAACCCCAAACACGAGCGGTATTAGAACCTACAGTACATAGTACCGGGCTTGGGTTGGAGGTTCAGAAGACGAAAGAAGATATTTGTTGATATTGGACTTGAACTTCTGAAATTTTTAGAAAATACGTATGAAGGAAGGTTGTTCCAGAAAACAGCAGTTGAATGAATAAACGAGGAAGATGAAAAGTTGGTTCTGTGAGTTTGAAGTTAGACAGTAAATGGATTTTGGCTGGTGGCTGCACGTGTTCGGACTGTTTTGAAAGAGAGAGCGGGAATTATAGAACCCAATTCAGAAGAACAGTGCCCATGGAAGTATCTGTAGAAGAGGCATGCAGCAGAAACAGTACGTCTATGAGACTGAGTGGAGAGACTCTGTTAGAGACGAATCATTAATTAACCTAACTGCCCTCTTCTGAATGGAATCAAGAAGCCTGAGAGAGGTTTTGGGGGCATCACTCCAGATTTGGGAACAATATTTCATGGTAGGGCGGATTTGCGATTTATACAGAGTGAGCAGATGTTTGGAAGAAAAGTAACGCCGAGAGCGAAAGAGAGAACAAAGTTTTTCAGATGCAGAGGAAGCAATATTTGTAATGTGCTTGTTCCAAGAGAGTTTAGAAGTCAGGGAAATCCCCAAAAGAGATATATCATTTTGCCTAGAAATCGGAGTGTCACCAAAGGTAAGCATAGGAGCAGAAGAATCCTTTTGCGAGATATAAGACAGAACTGAGTTTTAGAAGGATTTGAATCAACTAAGTTGTCTTTGCCCCACTGGAGAATTACCTGAAGATCGGCATTTAAGGAATTGGTAGCAGATTTTCGAGAAGTTGAAGCTGATTGAGCAGGGCAAGGTTTCTCAAAATGGAAAGTGGAATGCAATGTACTGTCATCGGCAAAACTATGGATAGGATTTCCAGTCAATGGAAGAAGATCATTAATATACAAGAGGAAAACAGTGGGAGAAAGAACCTTGGAGAACACCAGCATTAGTGGGGAAGTTAGAAGACAAAGAGCCATGTACCATCACCCTCAGTGAGCGATCAGAGAGAAAATTGGATAATCAATTACAAAAAATAGTTGGCAAACCATAAGATGGAAGCTTGTTTAGAAGACCTTTATGCCGAACACGATCGAAAGCCTTTGAGATGTCAAGAGCAACTGCTTGTGTTTCAACGAACTTTTCCATTCAATTAGTCCACAAATGGGTAACATAAGCCAGAATATCACCATTGGATCGACATCGACAGAATCCATACTATTGATCGTTGATCAGACGGAAGGTTTCTAAGTAGTTTAAAGAGTTAGCAGTTAATTGATTTCTCCATTACTTTAGAAAGAGTGGAAGTAATTGATGGGACGATAATTGAATTGGAGGGACTTGCCATTCTTTTTAGGAACTAGCTAGATATAAGCAAATTTCCAAGCAGAAGTAAAAACACCTTTGGAATCAGAAAGTGAAAAAGGCGGCAAAGAATAGGAGTGAGTTCAGGAGCACAGATTTTGAGAACAAGTGGAGAAATACCATCGGCACCTGGAGCTTTCTCAGCGTAAATATTCGTCAAAATCCTTCTGACACCCTTTTGACGGAAGACCACAGGAGTCATTGAATGGAGCGTTGGGAATGTGGAAGGTGTTTTTCCAAGGTCAATTAATACACGAGTTGGAAGAAAAATTGGATGCCAGCGGGTCAGCTTTATCCTTGGCTGAAGTGACAATAGAACCACCTGGTTTGGACAGAGGTGGGAGCAGAGATGGGCAAAAGTTGCGTCCATAAGCTTTGGCAAGAGACCGGAATGCTCGGCTACCATTAGGGCAAGAAGCAAGTTTTCTACTCTTAGCCTGTTCAAACTCTAGTTTGGACTGTTTAATAATTGCTTTACAATTGTTGCGAGCTTTGGTATAGGCAGAAAATGAAACTGAAGAATTAGAAACAAGCCAATTACGATATGCAAAATTCTTCTCTTGAACAGCCTTAGTACATTTATTGGAAAACCGAGGTTTAGATAAAGGACGAGATTTTAAAGTGGAGTGTGGGATAAAGGATTCCATTCCTACAAGAATAATTTCACTGACACGATCTAGGCAAATGTTGACATCAGACGTTTTGAAACAGTAATCCGACCAAGGAAAAGAAGAAAAGAAATCTGGCAGATCATCCCAATTTGCATTTTTTTAATGCCGAACAATATGAGGTTGGGAACAGCCATGAGATAAAGGTTCCATTGGAGAAGAGACAATCACCAAGTTGTGATCTGAGGTGCCTAAAGGACCACTCACTTCGACCGTGTACCTAGAAGGGTTGTTTGTGAGAAAAAGATCAAGCGTGTTGGCTGTATTGTTAGGATTGTCCGGTATTCTTGTAGGTAAATGAACAAACTGTGCAAGGTCATTAGTAATTGTAAAAGCCTCAGCATATTGACCAGCTGGGTCGGTGTGACTAGGATACAGAAGCCAGCTGGAGTTGTGAAGAATAAAATCACCAAGGAAAATTACCTAACTGTTAAGAAAGTTGGACTGGAGAAAGTCAAGTTGTAAAGAGAGTAAGTCAAAGAGCTCCAAGTAATTAACGGAATTGGGAGAACAGTAGAGACAACAGATGAATTTGATAGAATGAGGTAGAGAGAGTTTAATCTAGAGAAGATCGAAAAGAGGAAATTCCAAATTACCATGTCGCTGACAGGGAATATCGGAACGGACATATGCACAAGTACCAACCAGAAGCATATTAAGGTCGGCTGAGGCCCCGGGCGCAGAAAAAATATTGGGACCCTTAAAAAAGAGAGAGACAGGGAAAATAAAAATACATGTTAACCATTTTTTTAAATAAATAAAAAATATTATGCACTATTAATGTTTTATTTCCAATAAAAATTGATTACATAATATGTATTATATTATCAATTCGCGTCTTTTTTTAATTTGTCTTTTTTCAGCCCCTGATAGATGTCGTTTCATTTTTCTAGCTACCATTGGTAGCCTACCAATGAAAAGAAAAATATAAAATTTAATAGTCTGATGATTAGAATACTAAAGAAGAGATTTTTCGTTATAGTGCAATAAATTAATGATTAATTAAAATTTAAAGATTATTCGTAAACTACGAAAATCCAGGCGCTGATGTAACAACAGGAATTAATTTTATCTTAATATAATTTCAACAATATACGATATACGCGTATTTGCGTATATCGTAAGTCTGCACTGCAGGAGAACCTTTGTAAGTACAAAGCAGCAAATACGATTCTATTCCTCTGATGAGCGGTAGCGCAGCCGCGTGCAGCGTAGTAATAAAATTATGAAAATAAGCGAATATAAACATACTATCGGGTTTAACGCCGATTGTAAACTTGTACGCAATTAAAATTGCACATATGAAACCAAACTCGGTGTCATTAGAAAAAAGTGTAAAGTTCGGGTTTTGAGGGGCCCTTCAGAAGTCGGGGCCCAGGGCGCACACCCGGTGCGCCTGCCGTTAAATCCGCCTCTGGTACCAGCTTTGAGGCGGAAGGAATCATACAACGAATAATTTGGGCAAGTAAGATGAGCAGTAGTTGAATCAACGGATAACTGAGATTCTGTCAGAAAAAGTACATGGGGTTTGGCAGACTGCAAGTGGAAATGGACATCGTTGAGATTAGAATTGAGACCACGTATATTTCTGAAATGAATTAGGAAGTGTTTGGGAGGTTTAGATCTTTATTGCAAATAAGCTTACTCTATTAGTTTGACAATTCATTGTGTATTCAATAATAAGAAAGTGGGTGGGACATGCTGTATGATGTAATGAAATTTTTGGATATGGCGCACACATGGTAAGAATATACCCAGATCTTTGACATAACGTGGCCTCGACAATGCCCAGCGCATACACACTACTCAGATTCCCTCCAGTCACTATCTGGCAGAGTAGAGGTAGTAAGATTATAATAGGTTTGGTCCAGTGTACTAACTAGCGGCCGGCCTGCGAACACCGTTTTAGAGCTGTACCCTCGAAATGTAAGGAAGATTGGATCTCGCCACGATGTTCATCATAACCTCAAAAGTCACCAATCATACTGCAAGATGGAAGAGATGGGGAAGGGTTACCAGTTGATCAGAATCATCTACCCCCTAGTAACAGAGAAGGGCGGCATTCTTCCATGTGGTATGGGTGCCATACCTCAAACGCTGCTTACGTTGGTTCACACATGGGTTGAGTGTCACCCTAATATCAGTTCCATCAGCGTTTTCGACTATATATATATATATATATATATTCTATATACAGGGTGATTCACTACCAGTGCGACAGACTTGCAGGAGGTGTAGGGACACAAAGACGAATCGGAACCACATAGTATTGCAGGGTCCGAAATGCTTTTGTCATGAGGACGTTGAACGAGAGGTCGCGCGAACAGCGATCCCGCTGGAAGTCAGCATTTGCGAACCGGCTCCCGAGGCAGTAGGATGGACAATATTCAAACATTGAACTGGCCGACATGCACCTCGCGTATGGAGCTGTGTACTGTAACGGGCGCGCCGCTCTGCGCTTCTACCAGGAACGTTTCCCGCACAGGCGTGCTCCTCATCATACGATTTTCGCACGTGTGCACAGAAGGTTACGTTATACTGGTTGTTTCACAAGAGGTACCATGAATCGAGAGCGAACGACGAGGACGCCAGACAATGAGGAGAATGTCCTACGTCTTGCAGAAGGCAATCCGAGTACGAGTACTCGAGCGATAGGCCAACGATTGGGTATTTCCCAATCCACTGTATGGAGGATACTGTCAACAAACCAAATGAGTTCATACCATGTGCAACACGTCCAATCATTGGAGCCTGTGGATTATCCACTTCGGAGGATTTTGCTACTAGGTTTCTTCAATAGAAATAGTTCGCAAATGCTGACTTCTAGTGAGATCGCTGTTCACGCGACCTCCCGTTCAATGTCCTCTACCACTTGACGAAGGCATTTTGGACCCTGCAATGCTATGTGATTCCGATTCGTCTTTGTGTCCCCTACACCTCCTGCAAGTTTGTCACACTGGTAGTGAATAACCCTGTATATATATATATAGTGTTATAACTACATTGGGATATAAGTCTAGGGTTATAATTTTGTATTGAACTTGAAATTTTATTTGAAATTGAATCGAAATGATGATTCAAACTAGAGTAGCAAAGCAAAAGCCTCAAGTTAATGGGTGCTATGGCTCAAGTGAGAACTGAGGAGGGGGTTGTCCTCTAAATCACAGCTTTTTAAAATGTACTGCTTGTTTGATGTTTGTGGAGCAATCAGGGATGGGACATGATATTGCCAAGGGGTCTGTGTGTGCACGGTGTAAGGAGTGTGAGGATATCAGGCGACAACTCAACGTTATGGGCCTATATCAGAGCTTGAAGGACAGGGTGGATGACCTCGAAGGATCTAAATTGAGGGGCCCATCAAGCTCTCAGCTGCCCACATCAACACCAGAGCTTGCACTTGAACATCACGCAACGCAGCAGCAACCCCCAAGACAGAATGTGCTGGTCCCACAGGAACTAGTAGTTGTTGGTGACTCTATTGCCAGGGAAATGGGGAGCATATTGTGCAAAAAAGATAGCTGGAACAGGCAGAGGCGGATTTAACGGTAGGCGCACCAGGCGCGCGCCCTGGGCTCCGATTCTGAAGGGCCCACGCAAAACCCCAACAAATTAGTTGAACATATTAGTTCAACTAATATGTTCAACTATTAGTTCAAAATTTTGTGATTATTATTATGCTATTATTAATTATATTATACATATATTATATTCAAATTTTATTGGAAATAAAACATTAATAGTCAATAATATTTTTTATTTAAAAAATTGGTTAAAATGAATTTTTATTTTCCCTGTCTCTCTCTTTTTTTAAGAGGCCCAATATTTTCTCCTGCGCCCGGAGCTTCAACGGACCTTAATGCGCTCCTGGGAACAGGACCAGGGTATGTCCGCCAGGTGCAATGGTTGTAGAGCAGATATCTTCTTTTAAGGCCACAAAAGGTGTTGTACACATTGGCACTAATGACATTAAGAGTGGGAGACTGACGGAACTGCTTAACAAGTACAGGTCACTTGTTACAGTTGTTAACTTGTACAGGTCACAGTGTAGCAAAAAAGCCATGAGTTAGGGTTGAATTTGAAAATGTCTGCAATTCTGCCCAGAAACGATAGGAGGGAGTATATGATGAGAGCTGATGAGAGCCTTGTCAATAAATTCGGCCCTGGAGAAATTGTACAAGGCTGAAGGGGTAGAATTTTTCTAAGCCTGGTCTGTGCTGATTAACAGGAGAGACTGCGTCTATAGGAATGGGATACACTTAAATAGAAAGGGTGCAAGGCTATTTGCTGATGCTATCGAGGCAGTGTAAGTTGAGGTGGAAATCTGCTAGCATGGGGGTGGGATACACGGACTAATAGATTAACAGTAGCCGCTGGCAGAGGGGAAAGTGATTCTTGTACTGCTTCTATTGGAATGAGCAGCAGTGATCTGAATATCTTTTCAATGATATTCAGTGACTGCTGGAAGTGATTGCGGTACATGGGCTGTGTTAGGGTAGCTAAGAATAGGAACAGGTGCATGTATACGTGCGTGCACACCACTGCTAGGAGTTTAGTAAATAAATTTGATGAATTTGAGGTGTTGGTACTGTTCGGATATCAAAGACGAGGTGTCACACAGATATAAGGAATACAGAAAAGGAATTTGGGGAGTACAATGTGTATAGGTAGGGTTATGTTATTAGTTAAGAAACATACCAAGGAAATACAGCCAGTCGACATGGTTGGACAGTGCAGTGTCGAGTCAGTTTGGTGTGACATAAGCACTGGATAACCAAAATTGAGAGGAGTGTGTTATAGGCCCAATGACTCTGATGAGTATAATAAACAATTGTACAGAGAAATAGTGGGCCAGTAAATCAGTCTTATAATGGGGGATTTTAATATCTCAGATATTGAATGGAATTTGTGGGTTGGTCACACACACTCACACGGCTTTTGTGGATGACTTTTCTATAGCAGCATGTTCGGGAAGCAACTAGAGAGTGTAATACTCTTGATTATCAGTAGTGATCTTTCATGCATTAAGAATCTGCAGATAAAAGAACCACTAGGTGGCAGTGATCACAGTGTGCTCAAGTGAGATTTACTCAGAGGTAACTACCATCAAGGGCAAAGGGAAGGGCTTTTGCTTTCTTAAAGGCGACTACGGAGGTCTGAGACAGTATTTAAATTCTATACGGTGGGACCAACTGATGATATTACCAACAGGAAATTCAAAATGTGAAGCATTCAAAGAATTAATCGGAAGCTACTAGGCTTTACATACTAAGAAATATTGTTCAAGGTTTAGGCCTAAATGGATGTCAGATGAACTAATGAGACATATGTCAGAGAAGAAAAATGCATGGAATACATATAAATTAATGGGTGACATGGAAGCCTATGATAGATATAAGCTGGTCTGTAACCAAGTCACAAAAGAGATTAGGCAGGCAAAGGCAGATTATGAGAAATCTTTGGCAAAGGATGCAAAGAAAAATAGCAGAGTTCTTTACTTATATAAACTCTAGAAGGAAGGGGATGAATCACATGGGTTCACTGGATATTGATGGTTCAACTGCTGATGATCCTACCTAAGGTAGCTAACAAACTAAATGAGTATTTTGCATCAACATTCACACATGAGGAGTTATTCAGGGAGGGGAATGCCAGAGCAGAGGTGAATTAAACTCTGGCAGTGAGCTAGATGATTTTGAATGAGAGCAAAGTGGAGGAGAAATTGTCGAAGATAAACATAAGAAAGGCACCTGGGGTGGATGGGATGTTTGTTTGTTATTTGATTTTTAGGAGCATTAACAACTAAGGCCATATTGCTCCGGGATATGCGGTGGTCATTCTCCGACCTTTCTGCATCCTCCGTATTTGATGGTTACGGGCTTGAACCCCGGTCTAATCAAGAAGCGTGTGCTACGCACTGCTGCTCCTGCCCACCTGGCTATGGAGGCGCAAATGAGTGGATGGGATCTATCCAGTTTTATTAAAGGAGGCAGCAAAGGAAGTAAGCAAACCCTTAGCCATAATTATGAGAGCTTCCTTGGACTTAGGGGTGGTACCCATGGACTGGAGATGTGCAAATGTGACACCAATTCACAAAGGAGTATTAAAGGGCGACAAGTAATTATAGATCTGTTAGTTTAACTTCTGTTCCAGGGAAATTAATGGAGGCACTGGTTAAAGAAGCATAAGCCAGGACTGAGTTTTAGAAGGGGTGGAATGCAATGTGCTATCATCAGCAAACTATGAATAGGCGTTCCACTCAGTGGAAGACAGTCATTAATATACAAGAGGAAGGAGTGGGAGGGAATGGAAACAACAATCTTCGTTCATACATATTTCCTGAAAATTACAATCTACAGAAGTTCAAGTCTAATGTCAACAAATATCTTCTATCACCTCAACCTTCAACTCACGCACAGTACTAAGTACTGTAGGTTCTAATACCTCTCGTGTTTGGAATTTAATTAAAAAAAATTGCAAAAGCCTCAGCATCTTGACCAGCTGGAGTTGAGAACATTAAACCCACCAAGGAAAATTGCCTGACTGTTAGGGAAGTTGGACCAGAGAAGGTCGATTTCAAAGAAAGGAACTCAGAGTTCCAAGTGATTAGTCGAATAGGGAGATCGATAGAGGCAACAGATGAAATTGATGGTTTGGGATGGAAAAGGGTAAGCCAAAGAAGATCAAAATGAGGAGATTCTAAATTATAAAGTCTCTGAGGGAATATCAGAGCATACATATGCCATTCCACCTTTGAAGCAAACGGTAATTCTACAGTTAATAATTAGAAGAAATGAGATGAGCAGTGGTTGAATCAACTGATAATTTGAAAGAAAAAGTAAGTGGGACTGGTAGAGTTGTGTTAATGGTCATCATTGAGATTAGAAATGAGACCATGCACATTTGTGAAAGGTATGAGGATCTGTTTGGGAGGTTTAGATCTTTTTTGCAGATAAGATTTTTCCTATTATTTCACTGTTCATGAAGTATTCAGTAGTAAAGAAAAGGCGAGAAGGGTCATGTATGAAAGAACAAAATTTTTGTATATGGTGTTCTTATTTCAAGAACCACCTAGCTCCTTGACAATTTTCCATTCTACACACTACTTGGACTCCGTCCAATCACTGTCTAGCAGAATAGAAGCAGTAAGATTATACACTTATTGATCCATATGCCTCCTAGGGTTACAAATAGCTTGTCCATTGGACTATCTAGGCAGTCTGGGAACGCTGTTTTAGAGTGTACCTAAAAATGTAAGGAAGATTGGATCTCACCATCATGCCCATCATAAACTCAAAAGACATCAAACATACTGCACAGTGGAAGAGATGGAGGACTGTTGGAGCTTTACCCTGAGACTAAACATTGGTTTCACCACTTCAAGCTCCCAATAAACAAAGTGAAGATAATTGCACCAGTTGATGAGTCTACCACCTGGTATTGCCTGGTAAAAAGTAATGGCATTCCCGCGTATGGTAAGGATGCCACACCTCAGTTGCAGTATTTCTGGACCTTTACACAGGGGTTATACCCATACTAGCAGTCCCACCAGCATTTGGTGGGACTGCTAGTATGGGTATAACCATACTAGCAGTCCCACCAGAGGATTTGGTTGTTGCACAACCAGACTTCACTGAAAATCACCTTACTACAAGTATCACCTGAATATCAGTTCCATCAGCATTTTAGATTCCCAAATGTGTTCGTGCATATCATATTTTTTGATTCCATATGGTGAAAAACCAGAAATACTACAAGACAGTCCTATGGTGATTGCATAATGCTGTTCAGAAAAAAAAGCTAGAATAGAGTGGGCTTCAGAAAATTCATGCTTGTATAATGACAAGACTCCTGTATACTCACATTTTCCATTCAAGAATTTCTTGTAACCACTCCATCACTCTGCAAAGCACACCCCAATCTGCCATACTCTCTGGATTTAGCATCCTGAGATTTTATTTTTCAAGCTTAAAGCTCTTTCAGGAATGGAATGATTCCAGAATTTCAGGATTGGAATTAGTCTAACAGTTTGTAAGCTTTATCATTTCCCAAATATTAGTTGAGCCTCTGAACTTTTTGATTACACCTAATACATATATTATTCGTCAAGTATCCACAACCACATACTAATGCATCAAGGCGTGTATAATAAAGTGTGTTAGCATCCTTGATGGACTGACAAGGTCATTTAGTGTGTGCACTGTGATTGTCACAAACTGGACTATTGGTTTGGGTGTGTATAGCCTGCTTTAGCCATAAAATGAGAGCATTATAAACAGAAACCAATTAGTGTGGTAATTAAGCCTTCCTTATGAAAACCTGTCATACATGCTCAAAAAGGCAGTCAAGTTTGTTAATGAATACATTATTAAGTTAGGGGACACATGCCCAAGCAAATTAAGTGGCCCACTTAAGTTCTACTAGTACAATATAGATGGTATAATATTAAATTTACAAAATACCAATATAAAAAAAATATATTAAATAATGATATACCGTTGAGATATATTGCTAGTACATATCAATGTCATATGATTGACATATCAATTTATTAATTTTTTTGTTGCCATCCCTAATCCAAAACTGTAGAATTCAGCCCCGACATTCAGCGTGGCAAACTTAAACCCCAAGGTTGCCACATGGGAGCATGGGGAGCGAAAAGTGATTACTAAGATGGGGGAAACATCATACATATCCTTGAGCAGTAGCAACTATACTGCTTGACAAAAATAACAGAACACTTAGAAAATGTAGAGTAACTCGTGCAGCTTCTGACGAAGCTGTACAAAATTTAGTATGGTGGTGTACCATAGAGTAAAGATGAAATGAGGAGACAGCAAGAAAACAGTGCCGAGATAACACTGCTTGACACATTAAGTAAATGTGCCACCACTGCCTGGCTTCAAGTCATCCAATGGCCCACCATCTCAAAGAATCATCTAAAGGACGATGACTTGCCATGCTGAGTACTGCAGATGTGGCTGTTCCACTGAGCAAGCCGAAAAACGAGAATGAAGTGATGTGATCGCAACCTGTATTTTTATAGGCATGAATAATTTGCATAAATTCATCTGCACATAAATCTAGGTTTAATGATACAGTTCATCTAAGTCCAGAATAAAGAAGGAAACTGTTTTAGACACCAAAAAAAAAAAAAAAAAAATCAAAGCAGTAAATTTTTTTGGACCCCAAGTCTAGCGGCTTGCTAGACTGTATTTCAAGAATTAATGATCATACTGAGAGACACTGACTGTAGTAAACAACATTTTTGGGAAACAATAAACACCCAGATTAAAAGACGATCTGAGTAACATGGCAGTAACAATTTCGCATCCCCATGCCAACTATTTCCCAGAAAGTTAAGGTACTTTAAGTGAAGAACAGAGGAAAAGATTCCATCAGGATATAAAAAGGGATCAAGAGATATTGATACTGAGTATTGGTACTGAAAGGTACTGGAATGGCAATAATGAAGGCAGAGTACCTATTGGATGCTAAAAAAGAGAAAACCACTGAAACTAACTGAGTAAGCCAAAAAAGTGCACATTTAACCCAGTATGGTGTATAAAAAGATCCAGATCTGTAGCCATCTATGTTTGATGGGAGGATGTTGCCATAGATATTTGTTTTTACATATGTTTATTGGTATTTTTATATAAAAAGAACCTATTTGTAAAATCTGTAAAAAAAAAACAAATAAACCAGAATATTTTCTATTATTTATTTTTTTTGCAAAAAGTTCTTATGCAATAGAACAAAATTTTATATAACTTTTGAAGTTTCCATTAAAACTTATCAGCATTACACCAGATGAGTAATTAATGAATGGGAGAACAGGTTAAAAGCAACTTATACATTAATAAAAACATTCTTCAACTGTACAGAAATTTTGTCCAGTTTGGCATCAGAGGAATTTCATATATGTTTATTTATTTAAAGAAGGTATGTAGTTCGGCTAAATCAGTACTATTTCCAATGATGTGGGTAAGTGATAAAGGTTCTTGTAATTGTGACTGAGAGTGGAAGTATTTTTTCTGAAGTGGAAATAGTGCTACAATCTAAGAGTATATGTTTGACTGAAAGTGGTAATGTACAATGCGTGCATCGAGGTTGGTAATGCCCCATGAGAAGACACATACGGGCTAGGTGCATATGTCTTGCTAGTAGAACTTCTTCCTGTCTGTTTTATCTGAAGATGGAAATCCATAATGCTGGTTCCTCTTTGGTTTGGAGCAATGTAATGTTATTCCTTTGCTATAGGTTAAATGAATTTAAGGAGGAACTGGACAAACATTTAGAGGGAATGGTTGTGTAAATTTTTTTTTGGCTGATACTGCATAAACACTGCTTTCTTGCATCACATGCCACTACTACTACTACTTTACAACTTCTATATTTCTGACCACTGAAATGTACAAACTTTTTTAATATGCTTCAAATAATCCATGTATGGTACTTGGTAAACTGCTGGCATTGTGCTGTTCGGTTACCTGATCTGCTCTCTCATTACCTGTGATACCAGAATGCCCTGGAATCCGGCAAAACTTCACTGAATGATTTTTATTCCATACATGGTTTAAACAGGAGAGGATTTCTTTTATGATGGGATGCAATACTGAAAATTTATTGCCCAATGCAGACACTGCACTAATGCAATTGGTGTATATTACACTACTGGCATTGTGGAAAGTGTTAATATTCTCTAAGGTAATTTAATTGCATATAATTCTGCAGTATAACTGTTACATTCAACTAGTAGTGATATGGAGACTGCAAAAGAAGAAAAGACAGTCACAGCACCAATGGCAGAACCTGTTTTCAAATCATCTGTATATATTAGCCAGCTTTCAGTATGGTTGAGGGAATGTCCTTTATGTAGATGTTTAAAATTTTTATCTGGCCAGGGATTTCTTTCCCCATTGCTAAAAATAGTTATCACAGTGAGGGAGATTTACAGGCCAGAGTGGATCAAGTTACAACAGTCTCTTGAAGTATATCATCAAATTGAAAGTTCCGGGTGTGTAATAAATCTTTTAGTCAAATACCAGTGGGTATATTTTCAGTCTGTTTGCTGTTGCAGAAAGCTGTCCATTCAGGGTTGAAAAGTAATAGTCAAACGGGATGGGCTGGAAGACTTTCAATTTTTTTTGCATAATTCGGAAGCAGCATTTTCCTTCTAAGGTGAAGTGGAGGTTCATTTTCCTCTATATAAAAACTCTGGACAGGGGATGTTCTAAACATGCTTAGAGCAGTATGAAGGGCACGGTTTTGGTTGGTATAGCCTGGTTAGTGCGCTTTTCCTAGCTGAGTCATAGACAAGAGCACCATAATCTAAACGAGACCTGATAAGAGCACAAAATCAACCCTCCCATATCATAGCACAAATGGACCCAAGTATATTGTTTCTTTAAACAAACAGTTCAGGTGTGTTATAAGTGAAACAAAGTTAAGTTTGGTGTCCAACATTAAACCTAGGAAAAGAAGATTACTGGTGAGAATGAGGAATCAGATGGTTTATTAATCTGAGTTCCGGTTCTGGGTGTAGCTTACATGTTTCGCATAAGTGAACTGCAATTGTTTTTTGTTCTGATAAACGATATCCATTCTGCAGTGCCCATGTCTCTAACTTTATTTATGGTAAGTTGCAGCTGTCTTTCCATGTTATGAATATTTTGTGAATGGCAAGATATAGTAAGATCAGTGTACATATATAGTTCTACAGTACTGGGGATGTTCTGGTGTTCAGTCTAAATAAAAAAAGGGTAGAACAAAGTACTGATCCTTGTGGGACACCTTCTTGAGTGTAGGACGGAGAAAATACAGATTGATAGCTTGCGTTGAAGAAACTTTCTAATGAATTCTGGTAAGTGCTCTTGTAATCCTACGGAAAAATGTTCTCTAAATATGCCATACCTCTAGGTAGTGTTGAAAGCCTTTTCAATATCAAGACTTACCATTAAAGATGTTCATTTTTGATGTAAGCACTACGGATATTAGTCTCACTATTAGATCCAAAATGGATTAATTTTGTCGGAATCCAAACTGATTGTTATTCATCAGTGTTTTACTTTCAAGAACCCAGGTCAGCCATCTGTGTATCATTTTTCTAGAGTTTTACTTAGCAGCTGGTGAAGGGGTCGGGTAATTTTGTGGGAGTGACTGATCTTTTTCTGGTTTAGGAAAGGTTAAAATAATGAAGTGATGCCAGGAAGGGAGATGTGTACCTTCAAGGAAAATATGCTGTTAGAACAATAATAGTAAATTCAAGGGTGTACTGTTTAGCTGTTTCAACATTATGTAATGCACTGTTGTTCCAGATGCACTGTTGGGTGATCTATTTAATGCTGTTTGCAGTTCAAATAGGTTAAATTATTGATTATTGGCAAGATATTGGACAGTATGGAAGTTTATCTTGTAGCTTTGATTTGAAGAAAAGAATAGTCATATGCTGAAGTAGGAGATGTTTGGGAGAAAATCTCTATAAGGGTGTTAGCTATTTCTTGAGAAGATATTTCCTGTCTATTCTTAGTTAAGATGGGAGCAGAAGGAGGTAGATATTTGCTATTTAGTGCCCAATCTTTTTCCAGATAAGTGGACTTATCTGGAAAAAACTTTGGTAAGATTTCAATAAGTCAAAACAACAGGGGAGTTCTTGTACTATTACACAGAGATACTGTACAAGAGATGCAAATTATTTTCAAAGATAAAAAAAAAAAACTGTAGTATTAGTATTAAGAGTGGCAAATGATGCAAGAAAGCAAGCTTACATAGTATCAGGCAAAAAAAAAAAAAACAGCCAACACTTCCCTTATCACTTGTCCATACATTTTAACAGTTTGTTCCAACAATTGTTTAGCTGTTGGCTGAAGGAAAACCTCCACATATCTGCCATGCAACCATCCTCCCTCATTTTAAATTTATGCCCCCTCGTGTGTAGTCTGGACAACAGGAGAAATACCATAACGAAACAGGCCTACGCGCTCTGGATTCATTGAGGAATTTATTGTAGCTTAAACACAGAGCGTACAGATAAAGCAGAAATATATGAGCTTTCGGCTATATGGTAGCCTTCGTCAGAATTAAAATACATGAATGGCAGTTGGAATGAAGATGTGCACTGCCAGGTGCGTGAGACGCGAGGTTTAATTGTTTGTTGACGTCTGTGGCTGTGACGCATGATGACGTGGCCAGCGCTTGTCCAATGACAGAACTACTGACTCTGTGATCGGGTTGACTTGGTAACCACTGTTCCTGTTTAAGGATTTATCCGAAGATTTTATATTTAATGATTCCAACCAGGTACGCTTTAGGTAATGGTGGGATCTGTCTACCACCACGACATCGCGGTGTGGGTCGATGTCGTGGTGGGTTGTCCAGACATGTTCGGCGATAGCTGAGTGTTCTATATCCGCTAAACGGATCGCTCTTTTGTGCTCCGAGAGACGTTTCTCGAGTCGACGTCCAGTCTCTCCGAAGTAGCAGCTAGTGCAGTCACGGCAAGAGATGCGGTAGACTAAACCGCTCTGCAGAAGGGTGGGGACAGGTGTTTTCACGTTGGAAATGAAAGAACGCAGTTTCCTGCCTGGGAGCTGGATGCACTTTATTCCGTGCGTTCTCAGGATTCTGCCGATCTGTTGTGACAGGTTGGGGTAGTATGGGATGAATGCCCTTGTGGATGGCTCGTCACTGTTGGTGTTGTAGCTGGTCGTCACGATGTCACGTGTCTGTAGATCACACCTGTCGAGGACGTCAATGGGGTAGCCACACCTCGTAAGGTCTACTTTGACCCTAGTGACCTCTTTGCGTCTTTCATCAGCGGAGCTGGAGTGTGTCCAGGCGCGAGTAAGCAAGGTTCGGGCCGTGGAGAGGAGGTGGCCTCGCGCGTGTGCTGACCGGAAGTTGGTAAACTGGCCAGCACACATGGGCTTACGATAAACTGTAGTCCTCAGGTATGTGCCTTCACGTCGGACAAGTGTGTCTAAGTATGGTAAAGAGTTGTTCGACTCCAGCTCAATCGTGAATTTTATGAAGGGCGATAGTGAGTTGAGGTATGATAGAAGTCGCTGACCTGAGTCTCTAGGGATGACCACGAACACATCGTCAACATAGCGACACCAAAAGGCGATGTGATCAGGTGCGTGTGCAAACGCACGTCCCTCTAACTCCTCCATCACGATGTTTGCTGTGACTGAGCTGACCGGGGAACCCATGGCCGTGCCATGTATCTGCTGGTAGACTGAGTCATTAAATATGATCGCAACCCCTGTTAAGCACAGTCTGAGGGCGGTGGAAATGTCATCGGGTGTGAGACCAGTTCTTTCGTTGAGGGTTCTATCATTGTCCAAGAGTTGTTTTGCACAAGAAATGGCAAGTTCACACGGTTTTACGGCCTACCGAAAGTGCACAAAGAAGACACACCACTGAGACCAATTGTATCCTGCTGTGGATCACCGACTTACGAGCTGTCTAAATTTGTCTCGAGACTTCTTTCTCCTCTGGTTGGCAAGACCACCCACACCGTTTCCAACAGTGTTGAATTCATAAAGAGGAAGAGGATTCACACTGTATCCATCTCGCAGAATCAAGTTATGGCATCGTTCGACGTCATATCGCTCTTTACCTCCATCCCTGTGGAACTTGCCATTTCTTGTGCAAAACAACTCTTGGACAATGATAGAACCTCTCAACGAAAGAACTGGTCTCACACCCGATGACATTTCCACCGCCCTCAGACTGTGCTTAACAGGGGGTGCGATCATATTTAATGACTCAGTCTACCAGCAGATACATGGCACGGCCATGGGTTCCCCGGTCAGCTCAGTCACAGCAAACATCGTGATGGAGGAGTTAGAGGGACGTGCGTTTGCACACGCACCTGATCACATCGCCCTTTTGGTGTCGCTATGTTGACGATGTGTTCGTGGTCATCCCTAGAGACTCAGGTCAGCGACTTCTATCATACCTCAACTCACTATCGCCCTTCATAAAATTCACGATTGAGCTGGAGTCGAACAACTCTTTACCATACTTAGACACACTTGTCCGACGTGAAGGCACATACCTGAGGACTACAGTTTATCGTAAGCCCATGTGTGCTGGCCAGTTTACCAACTTCCGGTCAGCACACGCGCGAGGCCACCTCCTCTCCACGGCCCGAACCTTGCTTACTCGCGCCTGGACACACTCCAGCTCCGCTGATGAAAGACGCAAAGAGGTCACTAGGGTCAAAGTAGACCTTACGAGGTGTGGCTACCCCATTGACGTCCTCGACAGGTGTGATCTACAGACACGTGACATCGTGACGACCAGCTACAACACCAACAGTGACGAGCCATCCACAAGGGCATTCATCCCATACTACCCCAACCTGTCACAACAGATCGGCAGAATCCTGAGAACGCACGGAATAAAGTGCATCCAGCTCCCAGGCAGGAAACTGCGTTCTTTCATTTCCAACGTGAAAACACCTGTCCCCACCCTTCTGCAGAGCGGTTTAGTCTACCGCATCTCTTGCCGTGACTGCACTAGCTGCTACTTCGGAGAGACTGGACGTCGACTCGAGAAACGTCTCTCGGAGCACAAAAGAGCGATCCGTTTAGCGGATATAGAACACTCAGCTATCGCCGAACATGTCTGGACAACCCACCACGACATCGACCCACACCGCGATGTCGTGGTGGTAGACAGATCCCACCATTACCTAAAGCGTACCTGGTTGGAATCATTAAATATAAAATCTTCGGATAAATCCTTAAACAGGAACAGTGGTTACCAAGTCAACCCGATCACAGAGTCAGTAGTTCTGTCATTGGACAAGCGCTGGCCACGTCATCATGCGTCACAGCCACAGACGTCAACAAACAATTAAACCTCGCGTCTCACGCACCTGGCAGTGCACATCTTCATTCCAACTGCCATTCATGTATTTTAATTCTGACGAAGGCTACCATATAGCCGAAAGCTCATATATTTCTGCTTTATCTGTACGCTCTGTGTTTAAGCTACAATAAATTCCTCAGGAGAAATACCATCAATATTGAGGTAACTGCAATTGAACTGCAGTCGGATCTCTTTGCAAGTTTCTAGCCTCCAGATGCTGCAATTTGCAGAACTGAAGCCTTTCTTGGTATATGCACCCCTTTGTTCGCTTCACCAATTTTGTTGCCCTTCTCTGCACCCTTTCTAGCAGGAGCAGCAGTGCGTAGCACACGCTTCTTGATTAGACCGGGGTTTGAGCCCCGTGACCACCAAATACGGAGGATGCAGAAAGGTCAGGGAACGACCACCGCATATCCCCGGAGAAATATGGTCTTAGTTGCTAATGTTCCTAAAAACCAAATAACAAACAACAACTTTCTAGCAGATCTACATCCCTTCTAAAATGAGGCATCTAGATATGCAGTACTAAAGATGCAGCCTAACCATTGCCTTGTACAATGGAATAACTACCTACTTATACCTCTTGTAGAAGAATAAGAGAAATTTACCTCAATATGATACACAGAATACTACCGTATGAATAAAAGATTAACGCAAAATGAAATGAAGAGGAAGGAAAATCGTTTTCCAAATTTATGCTTAACTTTAATTAATTTTGAATTGTTTTTTACTGTAATCACTTTGTATTAATCTTTTATTCGTTTTAATTTCTGGAGAGTATCATATGGAAGTGTTCTATGTATCATACTGAGATAAATTCCTCTTATTCTTCTACAAACATTGATATCAATGTAAAATGCATTGAGCACCACAGCTCTGTTATATACTATCTATTTAATACCTCTTAGCAAAAATTCCTGTATAATATTGAGAAAACCCCTTGAGCTGTCCTGGCAGCCTGTCTGCACTGCTCAGAGAACCTCATATCTGACTGCACAATTAGCCACAGGTCTTTTTTGTTCTCCAGTCTCCTGATTATGGTACCTTAGTCTGGGATCAATAAAATACATGAAGGCCCATGAAATACCTTGATATTAGACTTAAATTGCCAATTCTCAGCCCATCTTGACTGCCATCACTAACCACCTGCCAACATTAATATCATCTGCAAATTTAGACATTAAGCCTGATATGCCTTCATCAATATAATTAATAAACAGAGAAAACAACAATGGCACAAAACTGAAACCCGGGGAACTTTGCTAATAATACTGGTACCAGAGAAGTGCCCATTAATAAGCACTCTCTGTCTTCTCCAACTCAACCCCTCTACCGAAAGCAGTAGCTTTCCCTTAATGTTACACTGCTCCAATCTGTTTAACAATATTTTATGTGCAACAGTATCAAAAGTTTTTTCTTGTCTAGGTATATGATGTCAAAATTATTTTGTTTCCATTTCTTTTGTTACTTTGTCATAGTAACCAGTCAGATTGGTCAGAGAAGATTGCCCCTTAACAAATCTATGCTGTGACTGCCGTATAAACGCTTTCCTATCTAGATGGTTCTGCATTACTTATTTAACCAGCGACCTCATTATTTTCCCTGGAACAAAGTTAAGCTAACAGTCCAGTAATTACTCATATCACCCTTTGATTCCACCCCCTCATGAATTGGGGATACATTTGCACATCTTCAGTCCTCCACCGAATCCTTGCCTGATGCTCTCATAATCATGGTTAAAAGTTTGCTTACCTTTTTTTGCTGCCTCTCCTAATATAACTGGATATTTATAGTTGTATTAGGAGAGATGCTTTTTTTATATTTATCTTCATTATGGCCATATGCAATAGAGCAGTTGAATGAATTTCTCCTCCACTTTCCTCTCAGTTATCACAAAATTACTCAGCTCTCTGTTAGAATTTAACATACTTCTGGCATCCCTACACCTAAAAAATTCCTCATGTGTGAATGTAGATGAACAGCATTTAGTCCATTTTTTAGCAACCTGAACAGGATAATTAACAGTTAAACCATTCATACCTAGTGGACCAATGCAATTCCTCCTCTTCCTTTGTGTATACATAAGCAAAGAAGTGTTTGCTGCTTTTCTTTGAATTCTTTGTCAGAGACATCTCGTAATCTTGCTTAACCTCTTTTGTGTTTTGATTGCAGACTAGTTTATATCTACTGTGAGCATCTGTATCACCTGATAATTTATATGCATCTCATGCATTTTTCTTCTCTGCTTAAGTCTCATCTTAAATTCTCATATCTCCAGGACAGTATTTCTCAAACTTACAATAATCACATTTCCCTTTTGGGATTTACCCTTACCAGTGTACCTCTTCTTGGGTGAAGATAATTTGAAAATAGTAGTTTTAATAATACTATTTTATCTAGACTAGAGCAAATACAGTACAATACATTTATTGATATATAATAAAAGTTATACATATATGTTATATATAGAAATAATAATTAAAAAAATGGGCGTAGTAATAAAAATTACTATTTTAAAATTACACAGGACAGTATAGATACATATTGTGGATTTGTACCAGTCTGAAATTATGCATGTTACCTAGTGAAAAAAAGCACATTTTTAATACTTACTACTTTGGTACTGAAATTGAAATTGGTATTAAAATGTATAAATTTAAATGAAGTTTAAATTGTTACGTGCCAAGCATTTTTCTTAATGTTTTACACAACAACTTACAATATTCACTGAGTAATAAAGGATTAGTCAAAATTTAACAAAATTTATTGAAAAGAATACTGTCACCGGCATTCTAAAATTAGCCTAATTACTGTTCATACACACACACACACAGAGAAAGGGGAGACAACAAGCAGAAACAAATGGCATAATTATCAAGTGATTACTTCATACAGATGTCCAGTAAAACACGTTGCTTGGTTCACTACATGTAAACAACACACACACACACACACACACACACACACACACACACACACACACACACACACACACACACACACACAGAGAGAGAGAGAGAGAGAGAGAGAGAGAGAGAGAGAGCTAATACACATATACCAGATCATTTAAGCTTGTAATCCAATAAAATTAGAAGAAAGGGGAAAGAAAAGAGAACCCAGAAAACACTGATCTCCATCATCTTTTACGATTCAATAAACTGAAATTCTGATTCTAATAAGAAAGAGTTTTACATACTGTGACATAAAAAGGGTTTGGGTTTTCAAGTTTTGATTTAATAAAGCAGCTAATTCAGTTAACCAAGAATTCCTATAAGTGGAATGCTCTGTATTACATTTTTTAATGAATTGTTTTCTGCAGCTAAAAATACTATGACAAAGTAAAATAAAAAATTCTGCTGTGTACACTTAAAAACCCTTTCGTGTAACCCTGGGGGTACCATACTTTGGGAAACACTGCTAAAAGACCTGAAGGTTTAATTAATAAGCACAGGAAAATGTTGAGACGAAGTTGCGAGTTAGTAGTGAAATTGAAAGTATCTGGAATTTTGCCCAGACATGACAGGAGGGTGTATATAACAACAATCTTGTCAATCAATTTGGCTCCCTGGAGAGACTATGCAAGGCTCTTGATGAAGAATTTTGTCAACATGGTTTGTATTTGTTTACAGGGATGGGATACACAACTGCATGCCGGGGGGCAGATACATAGACTAAAAGATTAACAGTAGCTGCAGGCAGAGGTGAAAGTGATTCTTGAACTGCTTCTATTGGAATGAGTAGCAGCCTTTAAGGCAAGGTGTTGGGGATTCAAGGACTGCTGGGAGTCATCATGGAACAAGTACATGGAACATGGACTGTGTTGGGATAAATAACTAAGAATAAGAATAGGTGCATGTATACTTGCATGTACGCTAATTCTAGGAACACAATAAATAAATTTGTTGAATTCAAAGTACTAGTTAAGTCATCAAATGCAGGCATTGAAGAGATATTGGGGACATGGTTCACTGAAACATAAGGGATGCAGAATTTGAATATGGGGAGTACAACATGTATAGAAAGGATAGACAGGACAGGAGCGAGAGTTATGCATGCTCTTAGTTTAGAAGCACATAAAATTAAAGGTAGTGCATCTAGTGGATGCTGGTAGCCATAACAATGTCGAGTCAGTTTGGCATGACATAAGCAGTGGGAAAACAAAAGAGTAGGAGTGTGTTACATTGTAATGATTGGGATGAGTGTAACAAACAACTGATAAAAAATTATAGGTTTCCAGGCATCCCCCTTGTTTAATCTTTTGAGGGCATCAGCCCTATTCTTCAAGCCCTCATATAATTCCATCATAACACTGAATTTGTGCTTAATATCCTCATGCCCTTGGGAATGAACACACACAAAGGCATTCCTTTTGGTCTATAACAGAGTTTTCTAAATTTTCTCATGCCATAAATTAATGTACAACTATTTCAAAACAGTTAGACCTGACAGTATTCAGTTTGGCCTAAGATTCAGCTGGTTATTCACTAATTATTGGAATTTTTAATAGAGATATCTTGTAGGGCATGGTGAGTTAACAGTTTGATTTTAAAATTTGTTGGAAGAGAAGCAAAGAGAATTTTCAATGGGCCTCTCAAATCTTAAGTGCTTGCAGATGTGTTAACTAAAGGTGTACAGCACTGAGCGCTGATCAAACCATGTGATAGTAGACAGAACATTTGTATTGTGATAAATATATACTCGATATTTTGTACAGTTCTAATCTTGTTAGGTGATTTTTGTATCTAAAATAATATTAAACAAAAATAAATTACATCCAACAACATATCTGCTTTAAAGTATAAGATACAACTTAAAGAAGTAATTAGTCATAAAGTAATTTTCATAAAAAAAAAAAGTAAATGTATCTGTGTAATAATATTGTATAGAATTTCATATATACAAGACCAGAGCTGAGACAATGTTATATCCTTTATTTCACAAACTTTTAAAGGACATAGCATGCTAAATAATGAGCATGTTGCTTGAAAATGGCTTTACAAAATGTTCCCCTTAAAAGGGGCACTGCTGTGTCCATTGTATCTATACATAACAACAAATACAACATTAGAAAAACATGAGTAGTTTGAACTTTCTTCTTCTTCTTCTTCTTTTTTTTTTGAAATGTATGACAGCCTACTGCACTTATTAGAAATGAATATTAGTTTTTTTTTTTTTTTTTGAAATCACATTTTTCTCCATGTGTCTAATGCTAATGGATTTTTTCCTTTTAATACAAAAATGTACAGTTTAAATAAACTATGCCTGAGTATCACATTCAATGTCCACAGTCTTTTTTTAAGGTTGTGGCAAGGACTCCAATTCTGAAGTTCTATTAACTCTGACATAATTTCAGCCTACTACAAAATTCTCAATCCCATTATATACAACATATATAAAACATTGGCTTTACAAAATTATAGAGCACGATGGCAGTTTTTGTAATTTTAATCTGCAAAGAAAAGTAACCAACTGACTATAATAAAATATGTTTACCATTTAAATATATACTATACAAGATAAAGAAATAACTTAGGTAAATATTTAATTTTTAGACAATTTATTTTCAAGGTTATAACAGAAGCGGGTAGACTTAACAATTATGAATAGTTACATTAATTTATATTTATACTAAAGCAACCTCAATAAAAATTACTACGAAGCAAACACTTCAACTACAAACCTTTTTCAACAGATGGCTTTAAATAATTAACATAAATATTTAACAAGAAACTATAGAACATGCTATAACTCTGATGAACAAGTCCTGTTTTCAAAGAAAACAAATTACAGAGATTAGAAACAGAGCAATAAAAATAAATAAATACTTCTTAAGTTTCATATACTGTACATCACTAATCGTTTGACTTTATCACTTGGTTTCCACCTGAAATACAGAAAAATATTATTAAAGTTAATAAAATCGTTAAAAAAATTAAAGGAAACAAAGTAGATTTTTGTTATTAATGGCTAAAACATTAATATAATTTGCAGAAAGATTTGTACTTTATTCAACAATTATGTACACATAAGATTACTTACCTTCATAAATGGCAAAATTATATTTAGAATAATTGATCTTTTAAATTCACCATTATGAATATAATTTTGCCCAACTTTGCTTTTTTTATTTAGGAAAAAGTTTTTGGCTTTCTTGAATTCTGCTTGAAGTACACTAATGCTTGATCTTTTATTAATGAAGCTGAATAAAATGTGATTTTTCATTTTTAAATAAAAAAATTGTAAATTTAAAATGTGCAGTTTTTTTTATGTTATTTGCAATGAAAAAAGTTTTATTAGTTTTGTAAAAAAAAAAAAAAAACCACAGCCATTTCCATATCCAGAAAACTGTTCAGAACGTGAAAGTTTAAATGTATGCATGTGCACATATTAATATTCTGTCAAAAAATTAAGAAATAAAGACAAATAATAATAATAATTGAAATAAACAAATTTTGTGCAATAATTAAACATAAAACAAAGAGCATCTAATTTCTGTAGCAGATGTGTCAGTCAATATGCTAATTTCAGTTTCAATAAAATGTTGTTTATGTGATACTGAAACCAGAACATTGAGCATCTGACAGGTGACCCACTAAACAATAACACAAGTCTGCACGGATTTTAATGTTTTTACAATACATGGTGTTGCTGAGTGCACATTCAGTGATAAACCTGTTTTATTTATCACATACAGATTTTCTTTAAAAACAGTAAAAAAAAAAAAAAAAAAAAAAAAAATTGTTTGCACATGATACTTAATACTTCCTTTGTTACCAGCATGTATAGATGTGTCCAGACATGTTGGAACCTGAAAGTCAGTAGCTATATAAACTTGCAGTGTTTCTTCTGCATTCATGCTAACTAGTATATGCATCTCATGTGATTTTCATATTCTGTGTCTTTAACAATGGCAACTCATGGCTATGTGAGCAATCTAAATATATTTTGTTACATTTGTGATAACTATGTTGAGACAAAACAAAGGCAGGATATAATATCACTTGTGAAAAACATATATCCCTCTTATTTTGGAATTAAATTAAGTAACCATGATAAAAGCTGAACCCACATAAAGTGTGCCATTTATGTGTGGAGGGCTTTGATTGTGGAAATGCAGTAAAAAGAAATCCAAGATGTTTTTTCATAACTGCTACGTTTATTCCATAAATTTAGCAGGTTATCACGCAAAGAACAAGCAGAGCACTGTACACCCCAAAAAATGCTACTTCAGTTCTGAGGCCAGTACACCATGGAGCTGAAGTACCAGGAACACCATGGAGCTGAAGTACCAGGAACACCTTCGCCAGTTGTTCTTGAACACATACCATCAGATTCCGAATCTGACATTTGTGATCTAGAGGATGATATTGTGATGTGATGAAGAAATTCACAACTCTGGACAACAGCTGTCTACATTTTTTTATTTTTTTAATGAAAACCCCAAACACATACCTACACATACCCCATACCACATACACATACCCCAAACACTAACCTATAGTACTTAGTACCGTGGTTGGGTTGGAGGGTGAGAAGATGAAAGAAGATATTTGTTGACATTAGATTTGAACTTCTGTAGACTGTGGTTTTCAGGAAATACGTATGAAGGAAGATTGTTCCAGAAAACGGCAGTTGAATGAATAAATGAGGAAGATGGAAAGTTGGTTCTGTGAGTTTGAAGTTGGACAGTAAAGGAATGTTGGCTGGTGGCAGCACGTGTTCAGACTGTTTTGAAAGAGAGAATGGGAATTATAGAAGCCAATTCAGAAGAACAGTGCCCATGGAGGTATCTGTAGAAAAGGCATGCAGCAGAAACAGTAAGTCTATGAGACAGCGAGTGGACAGACTGTTAGAGATGGTCATTAATTAACCTAACTGCCCTCTTCTGAATGGAATCTAGAAGTCTGAGAGAAGTCTGGGGCAGTTCCCACATCTGGGGTAACTGCCCCAAATGTGGGAACAATAATCCATGGTAGGGCAGATTTGCGATTTGTACAGAGTGAACAGCTGTTTGGCAGAAAAGTAACACAGAGAGCATTACGAAAAAGAAAACCAAGTTTTTTAGATGCAGAGGAAGCAATATTTGTAATGCACTTATGCCAAGACAGATTAGAAGTCAATGTAATCCCTAAAAGAGATATATCATCTTGCCTAGAAATCAGAGTGTAACCAAAGATAAGCATAGGAACAGAAGAATCTTTTTTGCGAGATATAAGACAAGATTGAGTTTTAGAAGGATTGAAATCAACTAAGTTGTCTTTGCCCCACTGGAGAATTACTTGGAGATCGGCATTTAAGGAATTGGTTAAGGTTGGTGTAGTTGTGGTTATTTGGTTTTTAAGAGCATTAGCAACTAAGGCCATTTTATTCCGGGGATATGGGGTGGTCATTTTCTGACCTTTCCGCATCCTCCGTATTTGGTGGATCATGGGCTCAAACCCAGGTCTAATCAAGAAGCGTGTGCTATGCACTGCTGCTCCTGCCCACCTGGGGCTACAGAAGCGCCCAATTTGTTAAGGAATTGGATCTTAGAAAAACTTTTGATACTGTCGTACATGGAAGACTGCTGAACAAATTGGAGCAGTGTGGCATTGGAGGCAAATTGCTGCTATGGATAAAGGGATGGTTGAGTGGGAGAAGACAGAGAGTGGGTATCAGTGGACACTGCTCATCATAGACTAATGTTATTAGTGGAGTCCCTCAGGGTTCAGTGTTGGGTCCATTGTTTTCTGTATTTATAAATGATATTGATGACCGTATGTCAAGTTAATGTCCAAGTTTGCAGAAGATACAAAGGTTGCCAGGGTTGTTAAGGACACTAATGACAATACGCTGCTGCAACAGGATCTAGAAAATTTGAACAGATGGGCTGGGAGGTGGCAAATGAAATTTAACATTGACAAATGTAAAGTACTACATATGGGAAGCAGTAATCCCAGAGTAATGTATCAACTCTGTGGTACCACACTGACAGTGGTAGAGAACGAAAAGGACCTGGGGGTAATTGTGCAGGCAGATATGAAGTTTTCTGAGCAGTGCAGATGGTCTGCAAGAGTAGCTCATGGTGTCTTGTCAATGATATACAGGAATTTTTCTAGCAGGAATAAGGAGGTGATTATCCCCTTGTATAAGGCAATGGTCAGGCCACAACTTGAGTACTGTACACAGGTCTGGAGGGCTCATTTTAAGAAGGATGTAGAGCTGTTGGAACAAGTACAGAGAAGGGCAACGAGATTAGTGAATGGAACAAAGGGTTGCTCTTACGAAGAAAGGCTTAAGTTTTGAAAATTACAGTGTCTGGAGACTAGTCACCTGCGAGGCGATCTGATTGAGGTGCATAAAGCCTTGATTGTTTGAGCATGCTCAATGCTGATGGTATTCTTCCTCTTGTTCAGAATTATCACCTGAGAGGGTGATTATTCTGAGAGATGATTAAATTCAAATTGAGGAAAGACAGATGTAGTATAGGTGTGCGGAATAGTTTGCCTTTAGCCAGTGAGTAGTTGGTTGGTGGAACAGACTCCCATCCTTTGTTGTGGAAGTTGATAGCCTAATTAAATTTAAGGCTGAGCTGGACAGGTATTTGAAATGAACGGAGGGGTGAAATGGGAGTGTTTTGTTTTTTTTTTCTACTAATGCCAAATGCTAATGGTAGCGGATATTTGAGAAGTTGAAGCTGATTGAGCATGGCAAGGTTTCTCAAAATGGAAAGTGGAATGCAATGTGCTATCATCGGAAAAACTATGGATAGGATTTCCAGTCAATGGAAGAAGGTCATTAATATACAAGAGGAAAAGAGTGGGGGAAAGAACTGAACTTTGGGGGGACACCTGCATTAGTGAAGAAGTTAGAAGACAGAGAGCCATATACCATCACTCTCAGTGAGCGATCAGTGAGAAAACTGGATAACCAATAAAAAAAAGTTGGCAAACCATAAGATTCAAGCTTGTTTATAAGACCTTTATGCCAAACATGGTCGAAAGCCTTTGAGATGTGAAGAGAATTTTTCACACCGAATTTTTCCATTGAATTTGTCCATAAATGGGTAACATAAGCCAGAATCCACCATTGGATCGACATTGACAGAGTCCATACTGGTGATTGTTGATCAGACGGAAGTTTTCTAGGTAGTTTAAGAGTTGGCGGTTAATTGATTTCTCCATTACTTTAGAAAGAGTAGAAGTAATTGCAATGGATAACTCGATGGGAGGGATTTGTCACCCTTTTTAGGAACTGGCTGGAATGAGCACATTTCTAAGCAGAAGGAAAAACACCTTTGGAATAACAAAATGAAAAAGGTGGCAAAGAACAGGAGTAAGTTCAGGAGGTTTTGGGAACAAGTGGAGAAATAACATCAGCATCTGAAGCTTTCTTAGCATCAAGATTTGTCAAAATCCTTCTGACATCCTTTTGACGGAAGACCACAGGAGTCATTGAATGGTTGTTGTTGTTGTTATTTGGTTTTTAGGAGCATTAGCAACTAAAGCCATATTGCTCCGGGAATATGTGGTGGTCATTCCCTGACCTTTCCGCATCATCTGTATTTGGTGGTGACGGGTGGCATTGAATGGAGAGTGTTGGGAATGGTGGGAGGTGTTTTACCAAGATCATTAACACCTAATTTGGAAGAAAAATGGGATACTGGCAGGTCAGCTTTATCCTTGGCTGAAGTGACAACAGAACCATCTGGTTTTAACAGAGGTGGAAGCAGAGATGGGCAAAAGTTGCAGCCAATAGCTTTGGAAAGAGACCAGAATGCTCAGCTACTATTAGGGCAAGATGCAAGTTTTCTACTCTTAGCCTGTTCATAATCTAGTTGGGACTGATTAATAACTGCTTTACAATTGTTGCGAGCTTTGGTGTAGGCAGAAAATGAAACTGAAGAATTGGAACCAAGCCAATTACGATATGCAACATTCTTCTCTTGAACAGCCTTAGCACATTTATCGGAAAACCAAGGTTTAGATAAAGGATGAGATTTTAATGTGTAGTATGGGATAAAGGATTCCATTACTGCAAGAATAATTTCACTGACATTATCTGAGCAAACGTTGACATCACAAGTTTTGAAACAGTAATCCGACCAAGGAAAAGAAATCTCGCAGGTCATCCTATTTTGCATTCTTGTAATGCCAAACAACACAAGGTTGGGAATAGCCATGAGATAAAGGCTCCATTGGAGAAGAGACAATCACCAAGTTGTGATCTGAAGTGCTTAAAGGACTTCTCACTTCGACCGTGTACTTAGAAGGGTTGTTTGTGAGAAAAAGATCAAGCGTGTTGGCTGTATGATTAGGATTGTCCGGTATTCTTGTAGGTAAATGAACAATCTGTGCAAGGTCATTAGTAATTGCAAAAGCCTCAGCATCTCGACCAGCTGGGTCGGTGTGACTAGAAAACAGAAGCCAGCTGGAGTTGTGAACATTAAAATCACCAAGGAAAATTACCTCAATGTAAGGAAAGTTGGACTGGAGAAAGTCAAATTGCAAAGAGAGGAAGTCAAAGAGCTCAAAGTAGGGAACAGTAGAGAGAACAGATGAATTTGATATAATGAGGCAGGGAGATTTTAAGCCAGAGAAGATCGAAAAGAGGAGGTTCCAAATTACCAAGTCTCTGACAGGGAATATCAGAACGGGCATATGCAGACATACCACCTTTGAGGTGAAAGGAATCATACAGCGAATAATTAGGGCAAGTGAGATGAGCAGTAGTTGAATCAACTGATAACTGAGATTCTGTCAGAAAAAGTACATGGAGTTTGGCAGATTGCAAGTGGAAATGGACATTGTTGAGATTAGAATTGAGACCACGTATATTTGTGAAATGAACATCAAGTGAACTTGATGATTTTGTAGATTTAAATCTATCTAAAGGGTCTGCAAAGCTTTCAGCATCAAAATCTGAAATCCAAGAATCTGCTGGCCCCCGAGGACCAGTCTTAGCATTAGCATTAGTAGAGGCATATGATGCAAGAAAGCAAGCTTATGCAGCATCAGCCCAAAAAAAAAAAAAAAACACTTCCATTTCATCCCTCCGTTCGTTCGAAATACCTGTCCAGCTGAGCCTTAAATTTATTTAGGCTATCAACTTCCACAACAAGGGATGGAAGTCTGTTCCACCAAACAACTACCCACTGGCTAGCAGGTAGTTGGTTGGTGGCAGGTAGTCTTTTCATGGTATAGAAAAGGTTCCCTGTTTTTCTGAAGAATGGCTAAATGATGTACTGCATTCCTGAAGCTAAGAACTTTTTTGGAATTTTCTACCATACAAATGTCAGAGTGGAAACTATTTATTAACTGATCAAAACAAAGCTTCAAAGTAGTTCTTCTTAAATGGAACCAGTACTCATCCATTTCTGCAGCTCATTCAACACACTTAAAAGAAAACTGGAATGTCTTAAACTGAAAAGGTTTTAACAAAGGTCTTATCATAAAAGCTTATCACTTGAAAAATTAAATTTATTTTTTTAATAATTGTAGAAGGATAAGAGAAATGGATGCATAATAAATGATAAAAACCAGGTTAAATCTATATAACTTTAATCAAGTTGATTACTATGACTCCTAGAACTTCAAGACATTCAGCTACTAACAACCAGATGAGAAATATTGATTGTATGTATTAAATTAGAGAGTTAAAAATAAAGGGGAGGGAGGGGTATAACATTGGAAGGAGGGTGAACAGAGGGGATGGGAGTAATAGAGTTGGTAAATTACTGACAATTATATAGGAATGATGCATTTGCTCCATAGTGTATTTATTGTTTATGTATACAAGCAAAACATGCTAACAACAAATATAATGTCAATTGTCAGTCACACTCCCATTATGCATTATTTATGCTAAATCAGCAATGTTAATAATGATATGGTATGCTATCATACTATATAATTTAAATGCAGTATTGAACAAACTATTTTCAATAGTCGATGCAGGCATGCAGTCTATGGGGGGTTTTATTGGCGCATTAGCGACTAAGGCTATAATGTGCATGCAGTCTATGGATGTATAAATAATGCAATGCAACACAGAACCCACTGATTTTCAACAATGAGGTCTTGAGATTAGTATGACATATTCATAGCTTCATTATTGAAAATAATGAAATCACACAAACTAATGAATGTGTAAATTCCAATAAAAAATAAAAAAAATATCAGAAGAAATGCTTACCTGCACATCAGTCAAGGTCAGGAAGTGCATCAGAATCGCTTTTGGTATTTAAAGATATACTGGTGGTACAATTTACATTCTTAGGAGCATTATCTGTATAGATTTTTAATGCTTTTTCTTTGCGAGGAGAATAAGTACCTTTTAGTAATTTCTTCAGTCTAGAATAAACAGAATACAGAACTTCTAATTCACTGTCACTTAATGGGAAATGAAAAGAATGGATCATTAAATTTTGAAGAAACTAAAGATTTTACGGATGAAAACTAAAGGATGCTACACACCTATTTAAATCTATTTACCCTCTGATATTTGTTTGTTGTGTCTTTATAGAAAATATACAATAAAATTAATGATAAAAAATATCTCAATAGCAGTGTTTCTATTTATGTTAGGTTAGAAATATAAAATCTACATTCAAGATTTGCAAACACAGTTACAGGAACAAAACACTTTGCCTTTACTGATGTAAATTGGTGAAAGTTTTCCGTAACTGAAAAAAACTTTATTTTCATGAAAATTTTTTTGGATTTAGTGAGGAGGATAAAAGGTAAGTAAATTTTACCTAGAATCTTCTTTATTGGATATTTCTCTCTTTTCATCTTCTGATAATGCCTTGAGTTCTTCTCTCCTATCTCTGAAAGTACAAAAAAAAAACAGTCAAATATCATTAACTGAATTAAATTGCTAGCTCTATTTTTCCTCTTTTTATGGCAATGTAAAACACAAAAGACAGTAAATTTATAGTGCTTAATTACTGTGAATGGTTTCACAGTAATTAATTAAGTTCAACTTTAGAGGGAAGGACCCTCTAAAGTTGAACTAAAGTCTGTTAATTCTGAAGGTCCTCTAAAGTCTGTTATTTGTTTCTTGTTTTATAAGAGATGTTATGAATTACAGAAACTGCAATTTTCAGGAAAAAGCTGACCACTGGTATCTCACAAAAGGCAAATTATGCTCCTACAGGCATTAATTTTGAAGTCATATTTAGAGGGAAAGATCATTGTTATTTGCTTCTTGTTTCAAGAGAGAGAGAGAGAGAGAGAGAGAGAGAGAGATGCCACAACTTAAATAATTTGTTTTGGAACTTCCAAATAAGCTTCAGTGTCATTATTAGCATTTGGTTTGTATACCCGAGAAAAAATAAGGAAAAATATATATATATATAAAAAAAAAAAAAAAAAACCCAAAAAATAATACTTACCATGTCATTTATTTTCCAGCTGCCTCAAATGTCAGAACTCATTGATGTATGATTAGTAACAAACTGTTATCTGTTGGCTTGCACAAAATAAATGAAATTTTATTAAAGTTTTGAAGAAGTATGTAAAGCCTGTTTGTTTCATTATGCAAATAATGATGCTGATGCCTAATGCAGTACTTACTTACTAAATGACATACTGCAGCAACATACTCGTGTATGGCAATTACTATCACTGTTAAAGACTGATGCTGCATGTAAGTTATGTTACTTTACAAATGTAAATTTCCATTTTGGTTTAGGTTCAGTGGCAGTCACAGGCAAAGACTAAAGAGGTTACAGTCCCCTCCTCCAATTTATGGTGAAAATGTGTGAATGGTTTCACACATTATTTTCTGCCACATGATGATTAAAGCTTGCTTAATGATTTCCAGGAACACTGTTTCAGACTGCCCCAGATAATCCAGTGACCACTCCTAATTACGTTAGTGAAATTTTCTCAAGACACTTTAAATAAAATTATCTGGGAAGTAAACAGCAAAGTAATAGGATAAAAGAAAGGAGCTAGTGCTAAAAAAACTATATAAAAAACATAGCACTAGCTCTAGCTAGTGCTATGGGTTATAGTATAAACAATAAGAGAGATTGAATGCAAATATAGAAGAGGGAAATATCCCAAGTATAATAAAAACAAAAAGAGGATGAGGGAAAAAAAACCAAAAAAAAAAAAACCCAGGAAGATATGATTTAATGTTTGAAAAGGTGCAGTTTTTAAAACAATCAATTTAACCTGCCAATGATGGCATCCCCATCTTTACCAAAAATGAAGGTAGGGCACCGGACAAATGCCCATTTTCTTTTTAATTTTTTGAAAATGTTTTAGGTTTTTTATTGGTTCTGTTTAAACAATGCTGATATTTCACCTTTTCTAAATGGGTTATAATAGAACTTATTATAATATAAGTCATAATATTGTATATTGTAACTAAGTTTTTAAAAATATTAAAAATTTTAAAATAAGCTGTTTTTTTTTCAAAAAATTACAAAAAACATATTGGACATAAAATAAGCGTCAGTCTCTTAGTATCTCTATTTTTCAATTTAAAAGATCATTAAGTGTGTGAAATTTGAAAGTGTGTATGCACATATTTCTGCTTATTATTTATATTCAATATTAGTAGTTACTTCCATTTTCAGGGTTATATTAACATTTATTTCAAATTTGGCTCCCTTCATAGTGTGTGTGAAATTTGAAATTATATATACTTTTTCCCACAATGTTTCCCATTTTGAGAGAATACTGGGTTCTTTATGCTTGAAAAACAAATCTTTCAAAAACAACTGGGGTAAGACGATAGATGTTTATTGACTAGCAGGAGAGAAAAAAAAAAGTAACCTGAAATTTCAAACAAACGTACCATGCTATTCTTTAAGCAAAATCCATATATTGCATAATTGATGGTGAGACACTTGGCAGATTCTCACACCCACAATTTCTATACAAAAATCACAAGAAAATCAGTTGAGAAGCTATTGCGGTAAAAGTTTGATTGTATTTAGAAAGGTAGTAAAAAATGGGAATGTTATTTTTGATGGGCACTTGTGAGATGTCCTGCCACTGCTGCAGACTAAGCCAGAATGTAACTGAGGATGGAAATGGGAAACTATTAACCTGGAGGACATGTAGCAGGTCTTTGAGACACTACATAAATTTCAGTGATCTTATATTCTTTGTTTACTTGGTCCACATAGATGAAACTCTCAGTATCTGTACTGAGAGTACTGAGAGATACTGAAACTCTTAGTACCTTCAAAAGTGAGAGGATCAGATAGATCTTCCTATGCAATCTGATACAAAAAAAATGAAAGTTAACTATGGAAAGTAAAATATATGCCATTTCCCTCTATAGTTAAAATAAATTAATACATGAGGTGTGGCAATAAAGTTCTCAGAATAGTATAATTAAAAAAAAAACACAAAAAGTGAAGGAGCTAAAATTTTTTTTTTTTTTATCATTATTTGAGCATCACTATCTTGAATGCACTTAATACAACATTCAGAAAAGGTTAGCAAAAGCATCCAAAGAAATGACATTTTTCTTTGTCTTCAACATCCTTATTTTTTAAGGATGTTGAAGACAATATTTTTTATTTTGAAGTATATTTTTATATTTTTTATTCTGAAATATTTTTATTTTGAAGGCAGTTTTCATCTTAGGAAAAAGGAAGAAGTCTGTGATGCAAGATACGAAGAGTAGGGTAGATGGTCGATCTGCACAATGCCGTTTCATCAGAAATGACTTCACAGTAAGTGCAGAATAGGTGGGGCATTGTTGTGCAACAAGGATCAGCTGTCTCTTTCTCGAAATTTCAGCCTCATCCAGGAAGAAATTCACTTCAATAGTCTCTGCAGCACCTGCATGTTGGTTGTTTTAGGATTTTACATGCATTAGCATCTATGGCTATAATGCGGCAAGTCAACCACCTGTATGTAGAAGAGTATCGATTCTTTTAAGTTCACTGCATGTTCTAATGCTTTGTCTCTGGATTGTACTGAAACACCCAATGCTCATCTCCAGTGACAATAGAGTTGAAGAAATTAGGATTGTCTTGACAAGTCTGGATGAAGCCTTCACATGATGACACTCTTCTTGCTCATCCATAAGGCTGTGCAGCAAAAAATTTGCACAGATCTTCCTTTTCCCTAAATTTTCATGAAGAATTTGATGAATCATCTCCGTCATATCTAATTCATCAGCTGTTATTCTGAGCATTAAACAATCTCTTATTACAATTTCTTGAACTTTTGCAACTCTATCCTCATTTTGAGAGGTTAATGGACACCCACTTTTTGGGTCATCGTGAGTATCCTCATGTCTGTCTCTGAACTGCTTATACTATTCAAACACACTGATGCGACTTATCATTTCATCACCATAAACAATTTTTAACATTTCATATGTTTACACTGAAGATTTTCCCACTTTAAAGCAAAATTTGATGTTCTTACATTGCTCCATTATAAAATCCTGATATGGAACATTAATGCTATTAGTGAAACTGGTTGTTACTTGCAACCTGTCAGCCTACTGGACAATCACTGTATCACTATCTTTTGGAGGAAATTTTAACTACAACATACATTTTCGGTTATTTTAAAATTCATCGAACATGACCATCACTTTATTGCCACACCTTGTAAATAACAAAATGCAAACTGTGATGCTGACTACAAGCAATCAACAAACCTAAACTAAATGTAATAAATCATAATAAACAAAACAGATGAATATAATTTGTAAAAAAGTCGATTATAATGGAAAATCATTAGGACAGATGTGTTAAACAGCGCATAGAATAAGAGAACACAGAAAGCAAGAGGCTGACCATAAATTCACAGAATTAAAAAAAAAAAAAAAAAAGTAATTACAGCTTCAGGGCTTTGTTGATATGAACATTATTATACTATGTATGTTTTTGTGTACAGGTTTGTTGTTGTTTTGGTTTTTAGGAGCATTAGCAACTAAGGCCATATTGCTCCGGGGATATGCGGTTGTCATTCCCTGACCTTTCCGCATCCTTTGTATTTGGTGGTCATGGGCTCGAACCCCGGTCTAATCAAAAAGCGTGTGCTATGCACTGCTGCTCCTGCCCACCCGGCTACAGAGGCACCTCGTGTACAGGGAGTCATGCATTCACACTATTTGAAGTGTATATCTATATTTATTATTAATTTTCATAATTTATTTGTGAAATTTTATATTAATTTAAAGCAGCCTGGTATAAAGGCAGCAAAATTTATGTCTTCCCCAGTGTGATCTTAATTTGAGTTAGCATGTAGTATAAAGAAAACTATTAATAAAATCACCTTTGATGATAAACTGCATATATATATATATATATATATACTACATATAGTAAAAATATAATTATATTTATAATTATTATATATAGTTATTGTTTATTTAATAATTATTTTAATTATTTTGTAAGAAATAGTGAAGCAGGTTTCATTCTCTGTACACAATTGCCTTAGGGTGAAATCAATTAATAAAAAAATATATTAAATCATATTTTAATAATTACCTGAAATAAATTACATGCCCATCATCACTTATGTACAATGGCCACATATTTAAAGATGTGAGCTGTAAATGCCAGTCTAAGTCAGAATGGATGGACACTAGTGAAGTTTCACATGGAAAGGTTCCCTGACCCTAGAATTATATAAGAATACATATAACAATTAAATAATTAAATACTATAGCTGAACAGTGTGTGAACCAATATGACAACATATTTTAAATATTAAAGCTTGACTTCTGTTTTATTCATTGGTTGCTTTTTGAAACCTCTTGAGTCTTCTAGACATAAAATTAGTACACACTTAGACAATAATTACAATTGTAATTTCATTAAATCATTCATAAGTACTTCCAGTTAATTATATATGATGGAAACAAGTATTAAATTAAATTGTTAATCTGGCAGCAGCTATATTCTGCTGCTAATTGAGTAGATATGAAATTTTTAAAGTTTTCCCTCCTCCATTCTACCTAATATTAAGCATTCTAAAGGTATAAAATATAGGCACACTGAGAATTTACTTAAGAAGTATAGCGAAAGTTGAGAAAAGTATCTGAAATGTGACCCAGACATGGTAGGAGGGAGTACATGATGGGAGCTTTTTCAATCAATTTAGTCAGGATGAACTGTGCAGGGCCCATGGGGAAGAATTTAACAGGAGAGAGAGAGAGGGATTTTACAGGAATGGGATACATTTAAGAAAAAGTGTTTAAAAAATATTTGCTGATGCTATCAAGGCAGTGTTCAATGGGTTGAGAACTGCTAGTTTAGTTTTTTTTTTTTTTTTTTTTTTTTTATGAAAACCCCGAAACACGAAAGGTATCAAAACCTATAGTACTTAGTACCGTGCTTGGGTTGAATGAGAAGTATGGGGGGAGGGGGGGGTGCTGGAAACTTTGCTCTAGAGACTAAACATGGGTTTCACCACTTCCAGTGTGATACATAGATTAATAGTTTAACAGCAGCTGTAAATGGAGGTGAAACTGATTCTTGCAGTACTTCTACTGGGGCATGTAGAAAACTGGAAAGCAAGAAGTAGAGGATTACAAGGCCTGTTGGGGGGTTCTCTTGCAACAATCAAATATATATGAGCTGTGTTAGGAATATTAAGAGTAAAAACAGCCTGACATATATTTGTTTGTATACTAATACAGTAGGCCCCCAATTTAACAGACTTAGGATTTAATGGGCAAAAAATTTGTCTAAAAGGAAAAATTTAGAACCTATTTATACTTGATAGCATTGCACATCTGTCTGATGTGCGAAGCTATCAGACAAATGTGCTGAAAATTCCTTCTAATGAAATAAAGGCTGTTTTACTGCTAGATAATGCACCTGCTCACCCTAATGCTGAGAGGTTGGTTAGCTGGAATGGGAGAATTAAATGTGTTTTTCTGCCTCCTAATGACACTTCACTGATACAGCCGATAGATCAGGGTCTAATTGTTGATTGCAAGAGAAATGTATAAGAGTTGTATAAGAATAAGTTTTAGGAAGGGGTGATGGTTGTTTTGGAAGCAAGAGAAGATGCAGAAAAAGATAACAGAGGCATCAGGACACTGCAAAATTTACATGCATGCATACAACATCAGATCTGCTATCTTCAAACTTAGCAGCTGCGTAGAAAGCTATGAAGATTACTACCTTGGTCAATGCTTGGAAGAGGTTGTTACATGACGTAGAACTTGAAATGGACTTTGAGGGAGTTGAGGCGTCTAATTCTCGGGACACTCTTCCGAGGGCTGGAAACAAAAATGTGACTGAGAATGATGTGGAACAGTGGCTCGAAAATGAAGGTGATCCAGGCTATCAATTTTTTTCTGAGGGAGAGATTGTGGAAAATGTTCTTCATGGAGAACAAGAGGATGATGATGATGACGAAGAATTAGTTGCACATAATCTCCTAAATTGCCTGTTATGAGACAACTTATGGATGACATCATACGTTATATTGAATCATCATCAGACCCTGATGTGCTTCCTTATTATGAACATTTTAGAGAATTTCGATCTACAGTAATGAGGAAGCAGCACCAAGGTATAAGGGAACTGAAGTTTGATTTCTTCAAGACCACTTCATCCTGTTTCACCAGAATCCTCTACCAGCAAGGAATTAACACCTCTCCCTCCATATGACAGTTGTTTCTGACTCTGAAAATTATGATTCTTTCAGTTAAGTTAATATTAATATTGAATATTATGTATCTTTTTTTAATGTTTTTTGTATGTTTTTTATTCAATGGAGTTTAAGAATTGTAAAGTATTTTTTGAATTATGGTGAGTAAAACAATTAGAATTATGGTGAGTAAAACATATATAGAAAGGAGAGATAGGGCAGAAAGAGTGTTACGTGCCTGTTTAAAAGAAGAATATAGAATTTAAGGCAGTGCATTGTTGATGTAGGATGCCAGTGTAAGAGTGAGTCAGTTTGGTTTGACAATAAGTAGGCAGACAGGTTGCAAGTAACAACCAATTTTGTTATTAGTATTAATGTTCTGTTTCATGTTTTGCAATAGAGCAACGAAGGAATATCAAATTTTGTTTTAAACTGGGAAAATCTACAACAGAAATGTATGAAATGTTAAAAACTGTTTGTGGTGATGAAATGTTAATTCATACCAGTATGTTTGAATGGAATAAGTGGTTTAAAGACAGATGTGAGGATGACCCAAGAAGTGGAGGTTCATTAACCTCTCAAAATGAGGGAAGAGTTGCAAAATTTTGGAAACTGTGGCAAGAAATCATCTTTTGATCCTCAGAATGATGATTAGTAAGTTGGATATCAATAAGATGATTCTTCGTTAAATTCTGCAAGAAGATTTAAGGAAAAGGAAAGTCTGTGCAAACTTTGTGCTGCAGAGCCTCATGGATGAGCATAAGAGTATCAACATGTGAAGACATCATTCAGACTTGCCAACACAATTCTAATTTCCTAGACTGTATTGTCACAGGAGGTGAGCATTGTATTTCAGTATGACCCAAAGGCAAAGTGTCAGAGGATGCAGGACTTCAAAATCATCACCGAGGGCTCAAAAAACATGGTTCATAGAAGTCCAAGGTCAAGACGATGCTGATCAAGTTTTTCAACCAAGAGGGTGGGAGAGAGTCATTGTGTTTATTTACAGGTACTTCAAAGACTATTGAAGTGCATTTTTAGGGTAAGGAAGCAATTTTGAGAGAAAGGCAGCTGGTTTTTGTTGTACGACAATGTCCCTGCCCATTCTGCACTTGTGAAGATGTTTCTGACAAAACATGGCATTGTACAATTCTCCAGTACTGGACATCTTTTTTAAAAATATTCTTGTTATATTCTAAAAGAACACAAAAAAGATATCCAACATGGAAGAATAAAGAAATCATACACTGTCTTTCCCGCATTCTTGTATGAAGGTATTTGGTAATTTAACAACTCCCCCCCCCCCCCCACAGTCATTTCAACAGATCAACAGTATAATAGATAAAGATTTAAAGAATTATTCTTTATAAAAATTTTCAGGGTCAACTCTATAAAGAGAACACAAGGTATTGAATATCAGCGAAATTTCAACCTAGGAAGTTTTTGTGAGTGAGGCTTAACTACCCATTCTGAAAAATCAACTCTGAGTCATATTTGAACTACAAGAAGCATTGGGCTCTAGGATAACTGATCTGGCAACCAGGCCAGACCCAACACAGGTATAAAATTAGCTGTTAACTGCTCCCCTTGACTGAATGAAGAAAGCAGTCATTCAGCAAGCAGGAGGCTGTAGGCATGCTTATTAGGTATTTTTACTTTTAACTTTATTTGCATAAAAATTTATAAATTATAGATAACTGGATGTTTGCAGTAATGTGCAATTAATAATTAATTGTAACTATTTGTTTTTCTGTCCTTTAGTACAGCCCAGTATGGTCTGATGATGTGTTTCGCAAGGTTCTCAAAATGTTACCTAATTGTATAGCATATTTAGTCAATAAGGCTAAATAAATTAACTTTTAAAAACTCACATGGTATAATAGTGGTTATTTAGAGAGAAAAACAGATATCAAAATAAAGGAAAATGGCTGCTACAACTTTTAATTTTTTATTTTATTTTTTTGCTTTAACAGCACAATTTCTTTTATCTTCCTAATATTTAAAAAAAATTTCCATATTAATGACGATGGTTATTTCAAGTTACCTATTCATACAATGATTCAATTGCCCAGTATTTGCACAATAAAGTATGCATATAAACACATATATAAAAAATGCCATATAAATAGTGTTTGAATTTTAGTGAACTCTGAAAAAGAAATTGTACTAATGGATACATTTTAATGATAGTCAATCTTTTAATTCATTTAGAAAATTTATCAGTACGATAAAGTAGGAGAATACACAAAAAAGGGTTTAACATTTAATGATAATGAGTAAATAATAATCACATTATTAATATAAGAAAACACTTACTTTTGCAAATTCAACAAATTCAAATGGTATTCCACTTATTTCTGAAAGCTGAAATTATAGTAATGTTATAAGTCAGACAGATGGTCAGTATTCCTTGCATAGTAAATATAAAAATAATATAAAATAAACATAAATCATAATAAAAAATATTTTTTAATATGTTTGCTGCATCTGATGCTTACAAGCATTCAATGGTCCCCAAGTGCAGTGCCATAATGTACACAAGCATTATGGCACACAGCATCCAACATGCCACATGAAATAAACTGCACTATGCTGTCAGCACACTGATTGAACTCTGGGCATTAGCATCAGTGATTGTTTTTTTTTTTTTTTTTTTTTTTAATAGCTTGATACACTTCTTTTCTGCTTGTATTGAGGTTAGTTTATGTATACATAGAATAAATTTTTGATAAAATTTTGAGTTTTGTTCTGATTTACAACTCAGCCCAAAAGTAAATGTTTGGCTATGAATTCTACTTTTACTTACGACTTATGCTTTTCCACTCGTGACTTTTATTTATAAACCATACAAATTTTCAGAATGTTATTTCTCAATATTCTGAAAATTACAGCACACCGAATAAATTTTTATTTACATTTAATGATACGCTCCTATCCCAGGGTTAAAATCAATATTAAAAAATTAAGAAAGCATTAGACAAATTACCAGAGAGAAAGATGGGGGTGAGTATTTTTTATTTTTTTTTTTGGCTAATGCTGTATAAGCTTGCTTCTTTGCATTATTTGCCACTACTAATACTAAATTTGTAAACTAATTAACCATTTCACATTAATCCTATCACTTTTATAAAATCTGAAGATCTATATAACATTTTTAAAGGACTATTTCATTTATTTTAATGAATTTAAATAGAAACATGAAATTTTCAATGGTTTTTTACAGCCATTAAATATTTTCATAGTTAATGCAAAATTTAGCTATGCTAAATAGTTTTATTATGGTTTACATTTCAACAGTTGGATTCCAGGATTATAATCAAAATTTCTATATCTTTGTAATAATGATGACTAAACAAAAAATAATGATATAAAAATGAATATATACAAAGGATTAACTTTAATAATGTAATAATAAACAGCCGTTTGTTGGCAACAAAACATCATATTGATTAGCATGCAACTTTAGAATTTCACACATTGCATGTTTGAAACCTGTGATACCTTGTATACTTTATTTTGGAAACTCCTCTGACCATATGTACACATGGCCATCCCGGAGTATACAAATAGAAAATTTATTTATGTATATCTGCAGTTGTCATCAACTAAAATAAAAACAAATATAGAAGATGGAGTAGAAATAAATGTTTTAATTTGTTTTAATAAATATTATAATTTGTTTTACATGCGGTACTTAAAATGTTACCATTATTCACTGCTTGAAATAAATTAAACTTAAAAATAATTGGTATGTCACCATTAAACTCATGTGAACATACCTTGGTTTTTAGTTCTTCAACAGTTGTTTTTTCTAAAATTATTTCTTGAAAAGGATCTAATTCATAAGTTGAAGGATGCCACCTCCTTACAAACAATGCTAACTGGTTAACAGATATAACAGTTTCAGGCTCTGAAATTAAAATGCACATTTATCTAAACGTATAAAGATAATATAATGTAATATATCTGTGCAACAAGGATGTAAAATCAAAAAAGTTTATATAAAACTTGGGGAAGGCATAATCTCTCTCTCTCTCCACACATATGCATACATACACAAGAAAGGCTTTTATGGCACAAAATTCAGATTTGATTTCAATTTTCAATGTGCAAAGTCAAAAATGAAATATGCTAAAAGTTACAGGAAATCAAAAAATTGTTGCCATGTCAAAATATATATAAAAAAAAGGGTTACTAATTATTTATAAAAACAAGTACAGAATAACTGTATGTATGTATGGTAAATAATAAAATACATTTACATATGTATAACTTTATAGCATGCAAAAATTAGAAATTTTCAGAAAAGTTGCCTTTGTCATATAAAATCCGAGTGTATAAGGCTCAGTCAGATAGTTAAAAGAGTACTAAAACACATACATGGCATTCGTTGATAGTTATAAGCAAGTCATTGAACTTATCAAAAATACTGTTCTGGAAACAAAAAAAAAAAAAAGTTTAGTAAGTTCAGAATTAAAAACACTAAGTTGTACTTAAGTATTTTTATTCATAGGTAACAAAACAAATGGAACTTTCAGCCACAATAACATATCTATAGGCCTTTAACAAAAATAATTACTTTTTGCTGCACTCATTTCTGAACTTTTCTTTGCTGCCAGATCTCTCTCTCTCTTCAGCAAGAGAGTTGGATAGCATTCAGTTTGTTGATTTCCACATATCATTTAATTTTGTTAATTGGTAAAATAATAAAAGTATAAATTTGTGTGTTATATCTTCATTTTTATGACTGGTGGATAAAATTCTTCCGATTTTTGATTATTAGAATTGTCGCTTAATAGAATTAAAATTCAATTCGTAAACATGATCACAATAACTGCCACTTACTGTAATTATTTTATGACACCAGCATAAAAAAATAAATAAATGCTGGCTTGTTCGGATTATTGAAGTTTCGAATTTTGACATTCAGATTTTCGATGTTCTACTGTATATATATTTTTGATGATGGTAGGTTTGTTATTGTTGTTACTGGGTTTAACAACACAAGGGCTATGAGGCCAAATTATGTCTTCATGATTTATTTGCAAGCAGCATATCATTATAGGTGTTGACTTATATGCTTCTGTACAGGTCAAATAGAGTAAAAGTTCTATATTTGCATCTGGTAAGTTTGTATGTGATCTTCTGCTCTGTACATGCAACTCTGCAGTGGTTCAAACTGATTCAGTGACACATGCTGCATTCAGAGGGAATTTGTTCAGATATCATAACATCTGGAAAGACGGTGGCAGATCCTACAGACAGTTCCGACTTTTAACCATCTGCATAGGCTGGCAAGAATTCAAAGTCAGAATGTTCAGCATGGTAAGCTGAATAGAGTTGCAGGCAGACAGATTTGATTTCAGGTAATAATAATATTTCTTTATTAGCTGCAAACAGATATAATACAACTGATTCAAATAACAAGCTTAGAGGAATTACAAAGTTAATATAAAATTTAAGTGAAAACAGAATTTTGTATCTACCAAATGAAACTTTCAGCAAAAATTAACCTTATTTCAAGTATCACTTAAATTAGCATTTAGCATTAGCATTAGTAGAGGCATATGATGCAAGAAAGCAAGCTTATGCAGCATCAGCCAGAAGAAAAAAAAAAAAAAAAGCTCCATTTTCACCCCTCCGTTTGTTCCAAATACCTGTCCAACTCAGCCTTAAATTTATTTAGGCTATCAACTTCCACAACAAAGGATGGAAGTCTGTTCCACCAACCAACTACCCGCTGGCTAAAGACAAACTTCCGCATATTTATCCTACAATTGTCTTTCCTCAATTTGAATTTATGCCCTCTCAGGTGATTATTCTAAGCAAAGGGAAGAATCCCATCAGCATTCAGCATGCTCAAACCATTCAAGGCTTTATACACCTCAATCAGATCACCTCGCAGGTGTCTAGTCTCCAGACACTGTAATTTGCAAAACTTAAGTCTTTCTTCATAAGAGCAACCCTTTGTTCTATTCACTAATCTTGTTGCCCTTCTCTGTAATCGTTCCAACAGCTCTACATCCTTCTTAAAATGAGGCCTCCAGACCTGTATACAGTACTGAAGTTGTGGACATCATTGCCTTATACAAGGGGATAATCACCTCCTTATCCCTGCTAGAAAAATTCCTATATATCATTGACCATGAGCTACTCTTGCAAACCGTCTGACTGCTCAGAAAACTTCATATCTGCCTGCACAATTACCCCCATGTCTTTTTCATCTCTACCACTGTCAATGTAGTACCAGTTGATACGTTACTCTGGGGTTACTGCTTCCCATATGTAGTACTTTATATTTCTCAACTTTAAATTTCATTTGCCACCTCTCAGCCTTTCTGCTCAACTTTTCTAGATCCTGTTGCAGCAGCGTACTATCATTAGTGTCCTTAACAACCCTGCCAACCTTCGTATCATCTGCAAACTTGGACATTAATCTTGATATACCATCACCAATATCATTTATAAATACAGAAAACAACAATGGACCCAACACTGAACCCTGAGGGACTCCACTAATAACATTAGTCCACAGTCAGCAGTGTCCATTGATTACCACTCTCTGTCTTCTCCCACTTAACCATCCCTTTTTCCATAGCAGCAATTTGCCTCCAATGCTACACTGCTCCAATTTGTGCAGCAGTTTTCCATGTGCAACAGTATCAAATGCCTTTCTAAGATCCAAATATATGATATCAAAGTTATTCCCTGCATCCAGTTCCTTTGTGACCACACCATAGTATCCAATCAAATTGGTCAGGAAAGACTTTCCCTGAAATACCACCACTTTGCTTTTTGGAGGCTTGAAGTGGTGAAACCCATGTTTAGTCTCTAGAGCAAAGTTTCCGGCAACCCCCCCCCCCATACTTCTCCTTAAACCCATGCACGGTACTAAGTATTATAGGTTTTGATACCTTTCGTGTTTGGGGTTTTCATAAAAAAAAAAAAAAAAAAAAAAAAATGCAGTGTCCGAGCTATAACTGAAGTCTTGTCTAGATGATCCTGCAGTGCTTCTTTAACCAGTGCCGCCATTAATTTTCCTGGAACAGAAGTTAAACTCACACGTCTATAATTACTTGTGTCAGCCTTTAATCCTCCTTTGTGAATAATTATGACTAAGGGTTTGCTTACTTCCTTTGCTGTCTCCTTTAATATAACTGGATAGATCCCATCCACCCCAGGTGCCTTTTTTATGTTTATCTTTAACAATTTCTCCTCCACTTTCCTCTCAGTTATTACAAAATCATCTAGCTCCCTGCAGAGTTTAATTCACTTCTGGCATTCCCCTCCCTGAATAACTCCTCATGTGTGAATGTAGATGCAAAATACTCATTTAGTTTGTTAGCCACCTGAGCAGGATCATCAACAGTTGAACCATCAATATCCATGGACTAATCTGATTCATCCCTTTCCTTCTAGTGTTTACATATCAAAAGAACTCTTTGCATCCTTTGCCAAAGATTTCTCATAATCTGCCCTTGCCTGCCTAATCTCCTTTGTGACTTGGTTACAGACCAGCTTATATCTATCATAGGCTTCCATGTCACCCATTAATTTATATGTATTCCATGCATTTTTCTTCTCTGCCATATGTCTCATTAGTTCATCTGACATCCAGTTAGGCCTAAACCTTGAACAATATTTCTTAGTTGGTATGTAAAGCCTAGTAGCTTCCAAGATAAATTCTTTAAATGCCTCCCATTTTGAATTTGCTGTTGGTACCATCATCAGTTGGTCCCACCATATAGAATTTAAATACTGTCTCAGACCACAGTAGTCGCCTTTACGAAAACAAAAACCCTTGAATGAAGAATCACTACTGATAATCAGACCAAGAGTATTATTCCCTCTATTTGCCTCCTGAACATGTTGATGTAGAAAACAATCATCCAATAAATCCACAAAAGCCTTGCTAGTTTGTGAGTGACCAACCCACAAATTCCACTTGATATCCGGGAAATTAAAATCCTCCATTATATGACTCTCTGGCCCACTCTATTTCCCTGCACATTTTCTTATTATACTCAGAGTCATTAGGCCTATAACACACTACTCTCAATTTTGATTTCCCAATGCTTATGTTACACAAACTGACTCGACACTGCACTGTCCAGAGATGTCGACTGACTTCACTTCCTTGGATTTTGTGTTTCTTAACTAATAGCATAACCTCTCTTCCCTTACTATCCTGTCTATCCTTCCTGTACACATTGTACTCCCCAAATTCCAGTTCTGCATTCCTTATATCTGAGTGACACCACGTCTCTGATATCCCCACAATATCTGCCTTTGATGTTTTGAGCAATACCTCAAATTCATCAAATTTATTTACCAAACTCATAGCATTGGTGTATACGCAAGTATACATGCACCTGTTCCTATTCTTAGCTACCCTAACACAACCCATGTTTTAACTTGTACTGCAATGACTCCCAGCAGTCTCTGAAATACCCTGCATCTTGTTTTCCAGGCTGGTGCTCATTCCAATAGAAGCAGTGCAAGAATCACTTTCACCTCTGCCAGTGGCTATTGTTAATCTATTAGCCCTTATAACCCCCCCCCAAGCTAGCAGTTTTCTGACCCACCTAACACTGCCTCGATAGCATCAGCAAATATTCTTGCACCCTTTCTATTTAAGCGTATCCCATCCCTGTAGAAGCAGTGTCTCCTGTTAACAAGCACAGACCTGGCTGAAAAAAATTCTACCCCTTAAGCCTTGCACAATCTTTCCATGGCTGAATTCATTGACAAGGCTCTCATCATATACTCCCTCCTATCATGTCTGGGCAGAATTGCAGACACTTTTAAATTCAACCCTAATTCACGGCTTTTTTCCAACAGTGACCTGTACTTGTTAAGTAATTCCACCGGTCTCCTATTCCTAATATCATTAATTTCCTATATACATAAACTCTTTTTCCCTTCTGCACTATGGACATGGTTATAAAACAAATATTCCAGTCTGAATTTGAAGTAACATATAATAACATCTTAGATGTCACCCCCCCTTAAATGTTTATGGCTTGTTAGGTTTGCATCAACAGCTAAGGCTGTTGATGCAATATTTGCTAATCTTGCACCATGATGTGCAAGATTAGCAAATTTCTGATAGAAATATATATGATCACATGATATATTAGAGTATTCACAACTAAATGCTGATTTATGGAAATAAAAAAGTCGATCTATATATATATATATATAAAGTATTAAAGTACAAAGAATGAAAGAAGAATTTTAAATGTGAAAAACTCCAAAATGTTAGTGACAAGGTATATCTCCTTTGCCAACTTAAAGATATTACAAGCTGAATTGATAAATTTAGATAAAGAATAAAATAGTGTCTTACGCACAGGCTACAGATATAAAAAACAGACATGTTAACAAATTACAAACATTATTGGGAGGGTTAAGACATGTTCATACGAATTCTAACTCATTGTCGCTGGATGCGACCAAGTGCATACAAGTTGGGTGACCCCCCCGCATACACACAACGTGCTACCACAGAATACGTCAGCTAGCTTGCGAACACCCCTCCCCAGCATTCAATGAACCGACGTATCAACAGGTTACAAATTTGTCCTCATATACTATCGCAGGACCAGATTTCACTTTTAACCAAAGGATTAAATTATAATTTACCACCTCGAAAACTACCTAAAAACAGTGCGTAATTGATATTGAATTTGGACTTCATAATGTTCCACAAAAAGATTTATTTATTCAACAAGTTAACCAAGTGGTGAATAACATAAAAGAAACAACTTTCTAAACTGAATACACATTACAGTTCAGCTTTACTTGAACTTCGGGAAAATAAAGACATTATTATACAGAGGGCAGATAAAGGAGATACAGTGGTAATACTCGATAAACCTGATTATATTAATAAGTTAGAATCAGTTGTTTCAGATACCTCCACTTATCTCGAAGTAGACCCGGCACTATTTACCAATTTAGTCAATCAATACAATAAACCGTTAACCCTGTATCGAAAAACCAACTACATATGGCTCAGTTAAAGGAATTGAAGCCAGAACATTATTATTAATTACTATTAATAGCCATATGGTGCAAGGAAGCCTGAGGCTTATGCTGCACCAGGAAAAAAAAAAGTTCCCTTACCCAGAGAGAGAGAGAGAGAGAGTGTCAAAAGTAGAAGGGAATCACCAAGAAAGAGAAGAATGATGATATCCAGCTCAGGACCCTGGGTGTCCTGAGCTGGATATCATCATTCTTCTCTTTCTTATTCCTGCATTTTTCAGTCAGGTAAAATTACACAAGACTGGATTTGCTATTCGGCCTATGGTTTCCTACAGAAACTGGGCATTTTCTACCTTAGCTACACATGTATATAGCATTATAAAACCCTTTAGACAGATTATACAATTTGGGATTAAGAACTATGATACATTATTTAACAAACTTAAGGATTGTAGACTTGGCGACAATGACAATTTATTCTCACTAGATGTTACATCATTATACACAAATGTAAATGTTGAATAAACAGATATTATTTGGGATATGTTAAATAATAACTCGATACCGATTAATTATACGAAGCTTCCTATTAAGGAAATTTTTCACTTAATTAAACTGTTAGTTGAGGCCAATTATATCACCTTTCGAGACAAAGTGTACAAACAAATTTTTGGTTTGCCAATGGGATTGAGCCCGAGTGGCTTAATATCGGAGATCTATCTCTCAACGATTGAGCATATACATTTGATGCCTTTTCGACCCTGTATCACATACTATGGGAGGTATTTAGACGATGTTCTAGTTATTAATGATAGTAGTACTATCCAAGACATTTTACATTCGTTTAATTCATTCTAGTTCATTAATTCATTCTAGGCTCAAATTTACATTGGAAAGGGAGGATACGGATACAAAGTCATTAAATTTTCTAAATTTCACGCTTACTCGGGACTCGAATAAAATCCAATTTAACACCTATCGAAAACCTACAAACACGGGTATGCTTCTACATTATAGCAGCTATCACCCATTCACCTACAAAAGATTGATTATCTTTAATCAATTTCTAAATGCCTACAAATATTCAACGACGGAATCTGCTTTGGGCTCAGAAATATAAATATTAACCAGTAGATTCTTAAACAGGGGTTATCCCCTTGCTACAATAAACCGAATTAGGGTACCGGCTAAGGATAGGATACAAAATACTACACCAACCAACAATAGTAATATCAAAAAATACTTTATTTCTGTCCCATATGTTGAACAGCGGCACAAACAGCTTAACAGATTCTTTAAAGATACCAAATTTAAAATTGTGGCCAGGCCAATATGGAAATTACACACTATACTGAATAATTGCTCAGTCCTTTCCTCGTTCACAACACAAATTAATGACCTGGTATACAACATTTCTTGCGGTGATTGTGACTCGTCTTACCAGGGTTCAACGCGTTTTCCGTTGAATATTTGTGTTAATCAACATGCGGTCTCAGTTCTTGCTTCTCATTCAGCAGCATCAGAATTAGCCTTTCACGCTGTTAATGAAAAACATACTTTTTTATTTAACAAGGCCAAAATACTTAGTTTTGAACGTAATTATACGCGACTATTAATTGCAGAAACCGTAGAAATTAAATTACACGAAAATTCTATTAATGTTCGTCGGCCATATCTCATCTCCGATTCTTGGGCTTTTATGCACATGCGCGAAGGCAAATAATCTCTATTTAAGTTTCATACTCACTCCTATTCGGTAATTTTCATTCCTGTGATCACGACATAACGGTCAAAAAGCGTTGTTAGCTTCAGGAAGGAAAATCGTTTTGCAATTTTTTTCATTAAATTCTTTCAATTAATTTTCTTATTTTTAATTGCGTTAAATTGATTTTTAATTATTTTTTTAAATTATTCGTTACTCTAATGTAAGTTTTTCGATTTTTTCGTTTTAATTTCTGGAGAGTATCATACGGAAATGTTCTACGTACTATACTGAGGTAAACTTCTCTTATTATTTTACAAATAAAAATTTAATGGTGTCATCTTTGCAATGTGCCAGTTCTAAATTTTCTGAAATATCACAAATAGAGACTATACTAACTACAATAAAATAAAACCAAATTAACAAAATGAGACTGACCATTATGCCCCATATTGACAGTGGACCAAGGCCAATAATGGTCAGGGAATCGCTGCATTTCAATCATTAGACAAATTTCCGCAACAATCAAAGTATCAGTCCACCATCCGATCCCCCGATCGAATCGCCAATGCACAGGATTTTGAATAACGGTGGTCCTTATGAAGCGAAAAATAAAAATATAGAACAGACTAGCACTCCAGAGCAGAGCCACACCACTGACACAATGCAAGTTAAACCAGCTTATATAGACAAATAAAGTACTATAGATGATGGTATGGATGCAGCATTAGCACATCAAACAATATCACATTGTGATATTTCACGCAATTTGGAACTGGCACTTTACAAGTGACATTGTTAAATTTTTATGTAATTGGCCCTAAAATTAAATGAATTTTTATGATTCTTAATTGGATTTTCTAAATTATTTGGAGAACTTCTGCTACAATTTTTAGTCTTGTTACTTTTTCTTCTCCCTCCCTGTTGATTTAATTATTATGTTTAATTTATTATTTTCGCTCAATAGTTTTGCCATGCTACTGGCATTAGTTTTGATTTTATATTTAATATTAGTTATATTTCGGGCATTATGTAGAGGAATGTGCATTTTGCTGCCTCTGATGATTGCTTAATTTCTTAAATTTTCTTAATTTTTTACTACCTTTTCCAACTATTTCATTATTCTAATATATATATATATATATATTACATGCTGAATGATAACTGAATTATGACCACCTACCTAATACTTCATAGGTCCTCCTTGTGCCCTCAGTACAGCAGCTATCCGACATGGTATTGATTCAACAAGATGTCGGAAGCGTTCGGGAGGTATGGCCAACCAAGCTGTGTGTAATGCGGTCAGCAATGCAGGTATGGAGGTGATTGGTGTATCCAGACGCCTGATATGCTTTCCATAGTGTCCCACAAGTGCTCTATGGGATTGATATCGGGGGAGTTTGGAAGCCAATCAATATGCTGGAGGTCAGAACTGTGTTCCTCAAACCCTGCACAACGTGCCCAATGGCTTGACGCACTGTCATCTTGGAAGACACCATCGCAATTTGGGAAAAAAGTGTAACATAGTGGGTGTACACAGTGAGCAAGCAGTTGAAGATAGCGGAGACCACTGATACGTTGTTCCACATGCACCAGGGGTCCAAGTCCCTGCCAGTGAAACATGCCTCACACCATACATGATGGATCAAGAGCCTCATATTGTTGATGCCAAATCTGTACACGACTATCCACGGTGTGGAGTAAATAACATGATTCATCTGACCAACACACCTTCTTCCAGTCTTCTAACAGATGATGTTAAAATTGGTAGAGTAGTTAATGATCACTGTCAAGCTGAGCTTCTTCAGAGAGACCTAGATAGACTTCAAGAATGGTCAGAAAAATGGCAGCTGTGCTTTAATCCAACAAAGTGTAAGGTATTACACCTGGGAAACAGTAATCCCAAAATAACTTATTCACTTGGTGGAGCTCAACTAAACCCAGTACTGGAGGAAAGGGACTTGGGTGTTACGATACGGTCAGACATGAAATTCTCTGAGCATTGTAAACAGGTTGCAAGGAAGGCCCATGGTGTCCTATCGATGATCTATCGAACTTTTGCAAGTAGAGATAGGGACGTGATAATCCCATTATATAAGGCCTATGTTAGACCACACTTGGAATACTGTGTTCAAGTATGGAGACCGCACCTAAAGAAAGACATCGAGCTTCTTGAAAGGGTGCAAAGAAGGGTAACTCGCCTGGTGAGATCGGCAAAAGGGCGTCCTTATGAAGAAAGACTTCGAATATGTGGGTTGCAGAGTTTGGAAACTAGACACCTTAGAGGAGATTTGATTGAGGTGTTTAAGGCTCTGAGAGGCATCAGTAAAATGAATGAGGACAAAATTTTCAAGATTATAAATGATGCTAGAACTAGGGGACATAAATTCAAGTTACGCGGGGAAATGTTTAGATTGGACTGCAGGAAGTTTTATTTTAGCCAGCGAGTTATAAATTACTGGAATAAGTTGCCTTCATGGGTGGTAGAGGCCGACAGTTTGGGGAAATTCAAAGGTCATCTGGATAGTACTTTCGGGTAAGGGAAGCGCATAGGATGATAGGATTAATTTCCTTTTTATTTAATTTTTAATTTCATTTTATTATTTTTATTTATTTATTAATTATTATTATTTATTTATTTAATTTTTGTTTTTATCATTGTTTTGTTCGGATTTTTTTTTATTTTTTTTTTTTTGGCTGGTGCAGCATAAGCCATAGGCTTTCTTGCACACCATACGGCCGTTACTAATACTAATACTAACATCCAACTTGCATGCTCTTTGCACCAGGCGAGTCTTTTATGCTGATAAACCTTGGTTAGGATTTTTGATTTGATTGATTTGGTAGTTATTCGCGCATCGGCTTCTGTGGCCATATTGCACCTCCCAAGGTTTTTGCAGTACTTTGATCCAAGCCCGAGGCGGGAATCGAACCCGCGACCTTTGGGTTTCCGGGCAGGTACTTTACCCACCCGGCTAGCCCGGTCGGCCCTTGGTTAGGAGAGGATGCCACAGGGGTTGTTTGCTGGTATAGCCTATATGTGCGAGCGTGCAATGCATGGTCATACCAGATATTGTTCCAGGTTGGCCTATGTTGTATTGGGTAGTCAACTCTTCAACAGTGCTGCGCTTGTTTGCCTGTATGAGTGGTCGGACCTAGTGCTCACCTCTAACATCAACCTTTTGGTGACCTTTGCAGTTTTGCCGTCGGGTGGTTGTTTGACCATTTTGACACCAGTCCTGGTACACTTTAACTACGGCAGCTCTTGAACACTCCACCAGTTCAGCCATTTGGAAAATCAAGGCACCAGCTCGTCGAGCAACCACAATCTGTCCTTTATCAAAGTCCAATAAATCCTTCCTTTTACCCATCATGCTTGGAATTTTACTACCTATTGAACCACTGACACTTTATCTATGCTACGTAGGTCAACTAACTCCACACTCTCATACCTCACGTGGTCAACAAGATATATTCAGTTTACATAGTGGTGGTCATAATTCAGTGATCACTCAGTGTACACACACACACAAAAACAAATGGAAATCCAAGAAGATATGATAATATGATTTTAAAAAACAGTGTGTTACGAGTGGAACGTTTTATTTTTTATTTTGCATGCAATATAAAATGGACACTAACAGTTTTTTTTTTTTTTTGTGATTTTTCTTTATCACATTTTATTCAAATGTTATTGTTTGTTGTTTGTTATTTGGTTTTTAGGAGCATTAGCAACTAAGGCCATATTGTTCTGGGATATGTGGTGGTCATTCCCTTAACCTTTCCGCATCCTCCGTATTTGGTGGTGATGGGCTCGAACCCCAGTCTAATCAAGAAGCATGTGTTACACACTGCTGCTCCTTCCCACCTGGCTACGGAGGCGCTTCAAATGTTATGCTTTAATTCTTTAGAGAAATCACATTCATCACCCTCGGATAATGCTACTCAGCACTAAAATTCAAAATATCTTTGCATACACAACAACAACAACAAAAACTGTAGCAAACCTGAAACAACAAAAGACAGGATAAAATAGCAAGTATGAAAATTAGAATGGTAATGTGTTGCACAAAAAAACTAATGCTTTTTCAGTAGAAAGTGTACAAACACATACACATCGTAATTTTTTAATATTATTATTATTATTTTGTAAAGAGTCAAATGAAATCATCTGCAATATGCAACATCTTTTTTTCCATTTTTTTTTTGGTCAGAATTGTAAAACTCTACTATACTAAGAGTTAGGTCTTAATGGAATGATTCACACTTGAAATTGCATTTTTCCTGTTTGTTTAACAAGTAATGGCAATTTATTGAATTTTTAATAAAGAAATAAAAGGAAACATTTTTCTCTGAAGCTAGGCTAAGTTCCAGCTGAGTGAACAGGCAGTTGATGAGCATGAAAGGGATAAAAAATTGTGCAAGCCGAATTAACTCAGCATGAATTAATAAAGAGAAACTTTTGACATTTCCACAATATGTCATTACTTTCATGACAATTTCAATTCAAATATACGGCGCCTCCATAGCCAGGTGGGAAGGAGCAGCAGTGCGTAGCACACGCTTCTTGATTAGACCGGGGTTCGAGCCCATCACCACCAAATACAGAGGATGCGGAAAGGTCAGGGAATGACCACTGCATATCCCGGAGCAATATGGCCTTAGTTGCTAATGCTCCTAAAAACAAAATAACAAACAAACAAACAATTCAAATATAGCAATAAATGTAAAGCAAATATAGATTAGCCTGTGTGGTACTATACTCAGGGTAATGGAAGGTGAAAAAGAACTGGGGTAATTGTGCAGTCTAATATGAAGTTCTCTGAGAAATGCAGATAGGCTGCCAGGTTTGTCAATGATATATAGGAATTTTGCTAGCAGAGATAAGGAGGTGATTATCTCATTGTATAACGCAATGGTCCGGTCAGATGTGGCCTGACTATTGTATAAGGCAATGGGCAGGCCACATCTTGAGAACTGAATTCAGGTGTGGAGGCCTCATTTTAGGAAGGATGTAGAGCTGCTGGAATGGGTACAGAAAAGGGCAATGAGATTGGTAGGGGGAGGGACAAAGGGGATGGATGCTCTTAGCAAGAAAAGCTTCAGTTCTGCAAATTGCAGCATTTGGAGACTAGCGATTTGTGATGTGATAGGACTGAGGTGTTAGGACTTTGAATGCTGATTGGATTCCTTCTCTTGCTCAGATTACACACTTGAGGGGGAATAAATTTAAACTAAGAAAAGACGGTTGCAGAATAGACTTGTGGCTTTAGCCAGCAAGGGGTAGATTACTGGAACAAACTTTCATCTGCCATTGTGGAAGCTGATACCTTAAATAAATTCAAGGAAGAATTAGACAAACTTTTATTGGGAATGGATGGGTGAAATTCTTGCATCATATGCCACTACTATTGCTAATGCTAACAGAAGAAAGCATAGAAATCCTTTGTAATTAAGTTTTTTAATACATTTAAATGTTTATAACTTTCATAAAAGGAACTCAGGTTTTCAGGGCTATATCACAAAAATAAAATAGATAATTACTAAACATGTATACAGAAATTTAGTAATTGTGATTACTGAAATCAATGCAAAGCTGGGTACTTCAAATAGTAAGTAATCGGATAGTTGGTGCACAGGTAAAATATACAATGCCTTACCCTTCAACACTTCAAGAAATACTTCCCAATTAGGAGAGATAATATCTTCTTCGAAACGCTGATTATCTAAATATATTGTTCCTGGACTTTTCCAGCTTTTTTTCCTAAGCCGGCAACTGAAGAGAGAAATAAAAAAAAAAAAAAAAAAAAAATTACACTACAAGGCAAGGTAAGGCAATACAATATGTACAATACATTATAGGGATGATTTTTATTCATTAAACCATTTCAGTTGCATTAATTTTTTTAGATCTGCAGGCCAAAACTGGAAATTTAAAAGGTTCTGTGTACATATTTGGAGTTATGCCATTTTAACCACAATATCCTAGTAGAAAATAGTAGAAAGTATTTACTTTGAAACAGTGCTACAAAAATAATAATTCTGGTAAAAGTATAGAGAAAATTGTGAACAGAGTTTGGTTTACATAATGCACCTACAAAAAATACCATTTGGCAGAGATGGCTATTCAGTGAGTGACTGAAGTCATCCAGCTCGACTGACTTGGGATAATTAGATGGTTATAGCTTAGCTCATTGAGATAAGCTAGAACCATCTATTCGCTTTTCATGATATTGTCAACTGATATATTAGCAATTCAATTACAACAAAATGACCAGATTAATACCATCAAGCTTTTAAATTTACAAAGAAATCTAATCAATTTGGCAGAAATTGATTCTACTATGGGATATATTGTTCAAATATAAAATTGCAGAGCATCTAGCCCTACTGTAGTAGAACTTTATTTAATTATTATTCCCTTTTGTCAAGACATGGAAATCTACTAAATTGACAGAAAGAAAACAATAACTTATCTCAGGTTTTTTAAATTAGTCCAAAGCTAAAGCTCTCACTTGGAGCTGAAGCTGTAGCTATTTTGCATAGCTACAACTTCAGCTACAATTGAGATATTTTTCTTGAAAGAGGTACAGAAAATCACTTAATACATAGCAGATTTTATAAGTGATGAAGTGTCTAAAATCATGTTTCTTGATTTTGCTACTATAATATTTTGTGTATTTCTATGTGCATTTCAACTTTTTGGTGCCTCATGGTGCATCAAATGTTGGCAGCCCGTAGGCATGCACCTAGTATGCCTGTGTGTAAATGTCACTGTGGTTAATTTAAATATAAAAAAAAAATGTTTATATTTAATTTTTCAGTTTAAACTTGTTTTTTATCATTCATGTTCTTTAATGACTTATTATAATGTATTTACAATGTACGCATTGTATTTTTTTATTTCTCCATGTATTATTATAATTACAATGCATGAAAAAATAAAATGAGCAATGAAATTTGTAAGCTGGCAAAATGATAATGTTTCATGATTCAAATCTTAAAAAAATAAAAATAAAATGTGGAATCAATGCATGGAATACAAAAGGGCATCCACAGTGAGAGATAACAGAAAATTATATATTATTCCTATTTGTTCCTATTCCTATTATTAAATAAAATTATATATAAAATTAAATATAATTATATATTAAATATAATTATAAAATTAAATATAATTATAAAATTAAATATAATTATTCCTATTCCTATTATTAAATAAAATAATAATAATAAGATTAAAATTAAATAGTTTTATTTAAATGGTTAAATTTTATTTTTCTCAGTCTGTATTGACATTCCTTTGGCAGAAATTTTTTTTTCAAAATTCTTCATATGAGTTTCCTGTCACTGTAGGGCTTTGGAAACACAATTTGTAAGGATTATTTTATCACTATCCCAGAAAACAGCAACTGACATTCTTTCTGCAGTTGGAGCAACATGAAATTTTGCATAATATGAGATGTGCCAGGTTTGCTATGAAATGCATCAATCTCATATTGTGCAGGCACATCATGAGTTACACTACACACTTCAAATAAAAATCACTGCTCTACATGGAGCAACAGGAATATTGTTATTCAGAAATATTATTGGAAATATACAGTAGTTTTTATTATTTTTTTATTTTGTTTTATGTTAATTTCATACAGTACAGGAAGGTTCCCAATTACAATGCATGAGGATAAATCATAAAACACATTTTACAAAACATTATAAAATATCAAGCACAAAAACACTCAAACCGAGATAAAAAAAATGTAATGAATTATATATAATGAATTAATATACTTAGTACATTAATATGAATAAAACACTAATAAGGGTATAAATTAGTAACAACAATATATAAATGAATATAAAAGCAGTAAATATAAAAATTCAGAATGACAATTTCTAGTACACAGTGCAATACCAAGGCAAGCTATAGTTAAAGTATCTCTACCACTGATGCATTTCCTAGCTAATTTAGTTTGTTCATAGCTACTACATATAAACTGAGGTTACTGGCCTGCTGAGCAATGGCATACTTTTCAAATAAATAGCAATATACCTCTTCTTATGGAAGTGGCACTTGCTATTTTTTTATTTGCAGTGTGTGTGTGTGTAATGTATTATTTAAGCAACCTGTGGTGAAGTGCCTCTACAATACGAGATGAATGTATATCACAGAAAACTTGATTTACTCACAGTTACAAATTTAGGCTGCTGCACTGCCTTTTTAATTTCAATGTGTTTTTGCATGAGGCCAGATATAGAATAAAATTAATAGAAAAATTGTATAATGTTTCATATGCCATTTCTTTCATTGAAAAGTATTAAAATTTATACCATATTAAATTCTATCAATATTATTGCATTATTTTTTGTACGTTGAAATATCATACAAGGCAGTAAAAAAATTTCTTTGTGTATTTACCTGAAACAGACAGTAGATTTGCTAATAACACATCACATCAACCTCATATCATGGGAGATATTTCATCATGAGTTGCCTCAGTATTGCATCAGGCATGGGATGTATGTATATTTCTCCATTTGGAGTAGTGCTTTTTTTTAAATGGGGAGGGAGACCAGCAATACATGCAACAGGATCTAGAAAAGTTGAGCAGATGGGCTGAGAGGTGGCAACTGAAGTTTAACATTCACAAATGTAAAGTACTACATATGAGTAGGAGTAACTCCAGAGTAATGTATCAACTGGGTGGCACTACACTCAGGGTAGTGGAGAATAAAAAGGACCTGGGGTAATTGTACAGTCAGATATGAAGTTTTCTGAGCAGTGCAAAAAGGCTGCAAGAGTAGCTCATGATGTCTTGTTAATGATATACAGGAATTTTGCTAACAGGGATAAGGGGGTAATTGTTCCCTTGTATAAAGCAGCGGTTAGGCTTCACCTTGAGTACTGTATACAGGTCTGGAGGCCTCATTTTAGGAAAGATGTATAGCTGCTGGAATGAGTACAGAGAAGGGCAGCGAGATTGGTGAGTGGAACAAAGGGTTGGTGTTACCAAGAAAGGCTTAAGTTCTGCAAATTGCAGCTTCTGGAGACTAGGCACCTGTGAGGTGATCTAATTGAGGTGTATAAGGCCTTGAATGGTTTGAGCAAGCTCAATGCTAATGGGATTCTACCTTTTGCTCAGATTACTTACCTGAGGGGACAAATTCAAATTAAGGAAAGACAATTGTAGAATAGATGTGCACAAATTCACCTTTAGCCAGTGGGTGATTGGTAGTTGGAACAAACATGTTGTAGTGGAGGTCAACAACTTAAATAAGTTCAAGGTAGAACTAGACAAACATTTGGAGTGAATGGATGGGTGAAATGGGAGGTTTTTTTTGGCTGATGCCAAAAAATGTGATTGCTTTCTTACATCATATGCCTCTATTAATGCTAATGTACTTCTACAAAGGAAAGATACACTACACTGCAATCTCATATTGCAGAGAATTTTTTTCCAGAAGTTGTGTGTGAATATATACATATATATATGTATGTATATATAATTAATGTGTGGTTTGTAACATAAATAAAGTGTCTGTGAAAATGGAAATGAAAAAATACACAAAGTGCCTGAACTAAGAGAAGTTTAAGGCATAGTAGAAACTGGAAGTGAAGTAGTGGTGAATAGTAGTAATATTACCACACACCCAAACCCACACACACGCATGCACGCACATGAGAAACTTGTCTCTGATTGGCTGCAGGGAATTCGCTTTGTCCAAATACCAAACTGTATGTGTGTGCGTGTGTGTGTGTGTGTGTTTGCGCGAGCGTGTGTAGATATAAAAGCCAGGTGAAGAGAAAGCCTGCATGAGAAGCACGCAAAAGTTCGATGAAATTTACCAGTAAAAGTACTTTGCCGTAACGGCATTTGTATTGGTGCTCGCTCAGTGAACATACAGTGGGTGTTATCGGTCAGGAGTAGAAGTTGAATCCCATGGGAGATTGCAACCCTCCTGAAGTAGAGGGAGTAACCTGACCTTTTTTCTTTAGAATTACTAGTGGACTAGTGGATAAATTGTTTATTAAGGAAAAAAAAAAAAAAAAAAAGGCACAGGAAGCCCACACGAGAAGCACAGCAAACTTCGAAAAAGTTTATCGGTTACGTTACGAACATTTTTTACGACGCCAGAACTTCAATATGACTCTGTTCATGATTCATTTAGTTAATTCAATTAGTGATTTTAAAGAAACAGGGTCTGGTTACCCCCCTCCACTTTGGGAGGGTTTCAACTTCTATTCCAGACCGATAACACCCACCGTCTGTTTACCGAGCGAGCAACAATGCAAATGCCGTTACGGCAAAGTACTTTTACCAGTAAATTTCATCAAACTTTTGCATGCTTTCTTTACCTTAGCCAAAAGCCATTATTTAATAGGAAGGGGTATATTGTTATTTATTTGAAATGTTCTGTAGGTTCTCTTGCCCTAAACTTATCTGAGGGGTGAAATAAAAAAAAAAAAAAAAAAACCCTAGAAGTAGCAGTTACTTTTCATGAAATAGCGAGTTAGTCTCTTCTCAGAGCAACATTTACCCTGTAGGCAATTATTTACTGTATCTGCAGTGTCATAAAGATATATTTAATTTTAGAAAAACTTCTTCAATTTTGTAATTACTTTTGAAAGTCTTAATTTAAATTTTCATGCAAAAGGAATGTGTGAAAGAGAAAACTGCTAAAGATTAAAAGTATTATAAAGGCCATGTGACTGAAGAACTTGTCTCTGGTTGGTTGCAGGGAAATCACTTTGTGTAAATATCAAACTCCCAAGAATTTGATGGGAGCCAAGCATTCAAAGTGTGTCAGTCTTCTAATTTGAATTTAGTTATGGAAAATGCTTCCATCTTGTGTAATTTATAATCATTATCCAGTTTAGACATATATATGAGGGGTGTTCGAAAAGTTTGTGGCCTGAACATGAAAGGGTACAATGCAGGCTAAAAATTTCTGTACTTCATGTATAACATTTCAAATAGTAACTCACAAAAATTTCACGTAGTTTCAATAATGTCTTTTTTTTAATTACAGATTCTGAAGTCAACAAAGCTAAGTGAATGAGAAAATAAGGACAAAATCAGTCACCATGCAGTAATCCAATATTTGGAATAAAAAGAAGCTAATACCAAATGAATTCATGAAAATATGGTTCAAATATTGGGGGAGGATGTCCTCTTCCTATTCAATAGTTAAGAAGTGGGAAGCAGTGTTTAAACAAGGGAAGGAGAGCTCAGGAGATGACCCATGCTGTGGAATACCTGAAAGTTCCATCACTAAAGTTGTTGACTGTGTGCATGATCAGGTGATGAGTGACAGTTCAGCACCTTGCCAGCATCTTCTGAATATATCGAATAGCAATTCTTCTTTGTCTTCGCCTTTTCCCACGTTATATGGGGTCGGCATTCAATGTTCCCAATTCACACTTTACATCCTCTTCTCCTCTAGTTGGATTAACTTCTTAACCGGAACACATCTATTGGTTTTGGCATAGTTTTTACAACCGGATGCCCTTCCTAACGTCAACCCTCACCATTTATCTGGGCTTGGGATTTAAGCTGTCGATCTACTAAACCTGCCGCAGCCATATAAATGGAGTAGTTCTTATTCAGTGATGAAGCTTCTTGCGATGTCACAATTTAATAATTTTATGCAATTTATGCCGAATTTCTAGTTACCACTGAACAAGCAGGTGGCACTGCTGTAGTTCTTTTATCTCCTGGAAACATCCAAATGGCTGACTCGGTAGAATTACTGTGACCTTGAAAATACCAATAATGTATAACTCAGCAACACGTGAGTATTTTTAAATACAGTTTGGTATCCTGAAAACTTCTACATCAAAGCTATCAGGTAGCACAACTATTCTACTAAGAATTCCCAGTGACTGATTATAGTTCCTTAAAAATTTAATGACCTTGAAATTTCCTATGTTTTCCTATGTCCGAACATATGATAGCCATTTTAAAAAATTTCACAGTCTGAAAAATAAAACCACCTTTAGGTCCCAAATCTTAACCTATCATTCACCCACACTTATTTTATCTAAAATATAACTTCTTTTTGAGCAACACTCCAAAAACCTTCTTTATTAATTAATTTTAATAGCGCACTATTAAAATTAAGCTGGTGCCAACAGCGCCACATTGCCATATCGAATAGCAATTGAAAATGTTAAAGAAAAAAAAATTTCTCCTTGCCTAGAGCTTTACTTTTTATGCTCTACTTCAGATGTTTTCGCGTTGAAAAGATATGCTAAAATGCATTTCAGAAACGTAGTTTTTTTTGTATAATGTTTAATACTACCTAGCCCTTGTTTTTCTATTTTTTTTAATTTTTGATTCTTAAGAATTTTAAAAAAGCAGACTTTCAGAGGTGAGTTACTTAAAGATTTTTTACTAAATATTTACATCATTTTTACCTTTTTATCTTTACATTCATGGCAACATATAACTAAACTTGATTATTGTCATCAGCACTTAATTTGGTTTTTTAAAATAACTTACCCATGTGGTGATAGATAACTAAGCATATTCATATTTTAATTCAAGGGTGCAATCCTTAAATAACATTTGGCTATTTACACAATGTGACCAATGCTCAATAAAATTAGTGATCCCTGGTCTAAACTATTTAGATTACTTGTATGTATTTCTCGACCTTTGCATTCTATTCCATTGAATGGCTTATACCTTAAGCAACAATTTTTATGCATAAGATGGCTGAGTATTTAAAATCATATGGCATACAAATAAGTCAGAATAAAATCAAGGAAACTATCAAATTCTGAAATTTGAAAATTTTGAAGTAGAAAAGAAATTTTCAGATGTCAAAACAACCGAATGAATATTTGTACAAAATAATCTATCATAGGTTATCAGATGGCTAAAGAACTTACCAATTCAAAGGAATTTCCAAATTATATTTCCTCATTATTTCTGGAATAATTTCCTTCTTTGCTTCCAAAACTGTCATTTCTTTTGAAAATATCCAATCAATAAGGAATCGACAAGGCTAATAAAAATACAATAAAACAGAATCCATCTTTGCTTAGGCAGAATAACATAATTTAAGTAATCTTATTAACTGCAGTTTACACTGTAACTAGAACTAAACTGGTAATCATTAGTTTAATTACCATTGATCATTTAAATAATTCTTTAAATTTGCAGTGATTATTACTACAAATTTAAATAAGAATTTTTAAATATAATTAATGAAGTTTATTTCAATTAGGATAATGTTTGTTTCAAGAATTCACAAATTTAAGGCACCTGTGGAAACTGTAAATTTGGTTGGCAGTGGACTGTAAAGACTGCAAGTTCTAAAAGGTTGTGCTCGCAGAACACCTTATATTCCTAGAAAATGTAACTGGGAACTCGTCAGGGACTCAAGACTCTAGCAACATACCAAGTGATGCACTCCTTTTTTTTTTTTTTTTTTTTTTGATTTGGAAGTTGTTGGCGCATCGGCTTCTGTGGCCATATTGCACCTCCCAAGGTTTTTGCAGTACTTTGATCCAAGCCCGAGGCGGGAATCGAACCCACGACCTTTGGGTTGCCGGGCAGGTACTTTACCCACTCGGCTAGCCCGGTCGGCGATGCACTCCTGATTCGGGCCCCAGAACAGAATAACCAGGTGCAAACTACTCTGGTTCGAAAGGACTTAGTTTTATTAGGGGATTCCATTGTCAGGGAAACATGAAATATTTTTTGTAATAAGGATAGGTGGACTAGAACCAGGGCTATGTCTGCCAGGAGCAACTATTAATGATGTCTCCAACAGATTGTCAGATTTTAAAGGGGGTAAATAGAATATTATTGTTTCATGTGGGGACTAATGATATTAAGCATACACGATCTGATGATTTGTGAGATAAATATAGGACCATGCTGAAGAAATGCCGTGAGTTAGTTGTTGTTGTTATTATTTGGTTTTTAGGAGCATTAGCAACTAAGTACATATTTCTCCAGGGATATGCGGTGGTCATTCCCTGACCTTTCCACATCCTCCATATTTTGTGGTCACGGGCTCGAATCCCGGTCTAATCAAGAAGTGTGTGCTAGGTACTGCTGCTCCTAACCACCTGGCTATGGAGACGCTACCATGAGTTAGGTCACAATGTTTATGTGTCTGCAATTCTGCCCAGGCATGATAGGAGGGATTATATGATGAAAGCCTTGTGGATTAAGGCTTTCATCATATGTCTGCCAGGTGCAACTATTAATGATGTCTCTAACAGATTGTCAGATTTTAAAGGGGGTAAATAGAATATTATTGTTTCATGTGGGGACTTGTACCTGCACTTGCAGGTAGAAGGAATCTGTTTTGTAGAGACAGGATACATTTAAACAAAGGTGACGCAAGAGTTTTTGTCAGTATTACTGTTTGTTTGTTTGTTATTTGGTTTTTAGGAGCATTAGCAACTAAGGCCATATTGCTCCAGGATATGCGGTGGTCATTCCCTGACCTTTCCGCATCCTCCGTATTTGGTGGTGACGGGCTCGAACCCCTGTCTAATCAAGAAGCGTGTGCTACGCACTGCTGCTCCTTCCCACCTGGCTACGGAGGCGCCTCCAGTATTACTGAGGGTACATTAAAGGTTCAGGGAAACTGCTAGTTTGGGGGGGGACAAGAACATGCGTTTATCTGACAATAATGGTCAAATTAATGCTTGCGCATACCTCAAGAGTATTTAGCAGGATGTTCTGAGGGCAAAAGCGTTTCAAATGAGTGGGCAGCAAATGGCAGGGAAGTGAGCTTAAATAACTTTAAGGGGTGTGTCAGGGTAGTTAACTATACAAGAACAATATGTTTTAATTGTTTGTACAGTAATGTCAGCAAGTGTCGTCAATAAAATGAGTGAATTTGAACTGCTCATTAGGACAAGTAACGCTGACATAATAGGGCTTAGGGAAAAGTAGTGCCACCCAGGGATAGGGAATGATGAATTTCAGTATGGCATGTATAATGTATTTAGGAAGGATAGGTAAGATAGAAGGGGTGGTGGGGTCATTCTTCTTATCAAAAGCAGCCTGAGTGAGACGAAAGCCTTCCTGGATTCAGACATTTTGCATGCCAATATAGAATCCGTATGGTGTGAGATAGTTGGAAACAAAGGTATAACGAGAGAGGCAGTAATCTACAGACTTGGTGATTGTGAAGATTATGATGAGAGCCTCTACATGCAAATGGAATGGGCAAATAAGTGTGAATGTCTCATTATGGGTGATTTTAATTGCCTCTAATTGATTGGGCAAATGGGAGGGAAACTCCACATGGGGGACAAAATTTTTAAATCAACTAGATGATTGCTATTTGTATCAACATGTCAGGGAAAGTACTAGGGAAAAAAATACTCCAGACCTCATCATCACCCATGAACCAGATGACATAATAGGGCTGACAGTACAGGAACCAGTAGCAAGAAGTGATCATGGAGTTCTACGGTGGACGATGAAAAGAGAGAGAGAGAGAGAGAGAGAGAGAGAGAGAGAGAGAGAGAGAGAGAGAGAGAGAGAGAGAGGTAGCAGTAGTTAAAGGCAAAGGAATGGGTTATAACTTCAGGAAAGGAAATTACAACGGCTTAAGGTGCTACATGGCTTCTATTAACTGGGTAGATATCTCGCAGAGAGCGAATACAATTGAACTATGGTATACCTTTAAAACATTAATCACAGAAGCCTTGAATGCATATATACCATTAAAAAAATACTCCACGAGGAGGATTCCAAGTTGGATGAATAATGAAGTTGCCAGATTACTTGAGCAGAAAAACATAGCATGGAAAAGTAACAGAACAAAAAGTACAGAAGCGTATAACAGCTACAAATTGATCTGTAATAGTGCCACAGAAAAGGTTAGGCTGGCAAAGGCTGATTATGAGAAATTGCTGGCAAAGAGAGAGCAAAGGGAGGGGGGGGAATAAGGAATTCTTCACATATATAAATGCAAAGAACAGAAGAACAAACCAGATTGGACCCTTATGCAATGGACGTGGGATAGTATTAGATACCCCGGCTGAAGTTGCAGATGAACTTAATAGTTACTTTGCATCAATATTTACAGAAGAAAAACACTTTACATCAATGAGAAATTATGAGAGTGAAGTTGAAAAAAATGTATTCATCATTAATAATTTCAACATCATTAATTATAATTAATGATGTTGAAATTTCACATGTTTATTTAATAAAAAAAGTGGGCCTACAGGCCAGTAAGGCTCCTGGGATTGATGGCATATACCCTATAATCTTAAGGGAGTCGGCAAGTGAGTGCATTGAACCATTGAGGCTAATTACGGCAGCATCATTCTACTTGGGAGTGATTCCGTTGGATTGGAAAAAAGTGCCAATGTGTCTGCAATACATAAGGGCAGTTCTAAGAATGAAGTTGGAAATTACTGGCTGGTTAATCTAACTTCAGTAGTAGAGAAAATCATGGAGACAATGATCAAAGTTGGAATTAGGGATCATTTAGATAGAAATGGAATTCTGAAGAATACTCAGCATGGTTCTGTAAAGGGAAAATCATGTGTAACTTATCTGGTTAGCAATTTTGATAGGGTCACTCAAGACATTCAAGGTCACTCAGGAGCTGGACTTTGGGAATAATTTTGACATTGTTTATTTGGATTTCAGCAAAGCATTTTACTCAGTCTAACATCAGAGGTTATTTTATAAGTTGGAACAAGTTGGAATCACAGAGAAAATCCTTAAATGGATAGCTGGATAGCTTCAGGGCAGGAAGCAGAGGGTTGTGATAAATGGTTATTCCTCGGGTTGGGTTGATGTAAGAAGTGGGGTTCCCCAAGGATCAGTATTAGGACCACTGTTGTTTTTGATTTTCATAAATGACATTGATGAAGGGATAGAGGGCATGATGTCTAAATTTGCAGATGATGATGTAAAGATTGGTAGAGTAGTTAATGATCGCTGCCAAGCAGGGCTTCTTCAGAATGACCTAGACAGACTTCAGGGATGGTCAGAAAAATGGCAGCTATGCTTTAATCCAACAAAGTGTAAGATATTGCTGGGGAACAGTAACCCCAAAATAACTTATACACTTGGCAGAGTTGAATTAAAGCCAGTAGTGGAGAAAAGGGACTTGGGTGTTACGATACGGTCAGACTAAGTTCTCTGAGCATTGTACACAGGTTGCAAGGAAGGTCCATGGTGTCCTATCGATGATGTATTGAACAATTGCTAGTAGAGATAAGGACATCATAATCCCATTTTATAAGGCTATTGTTAGACCACATTTGGAATACTGTGTTCAGGTATGGAGACTGCACCTAAAGAAAGATATTGTGCTCCTTGAAAGGGTCCAGAGATGAGTAACTTGCCTGGTGAGATTGGCAAAAGGGCGTCCATATGAGGAAAGACTTCGGATCTGTGGGTTGCACAGCTTGGAAACTAGCACCTTAGAGGAGACTTGATTGAGGTGTTTAAGGCTCTGAGAGGCATAAGCAAAATGAATGAGGATGAAATTTTCACGGTTATAAATGATTCTAGAATAAGGGGCCATAATTTCAAGGTAAGGGGGGAGATGTTTAGACTGTAATGAACATATTTAGTGGTTCAGTATGGGATGTTTAACATATCTCTGTACTTGTCTCTTACTGGTCTTTAATAATTTATGACAGGAGGATGTGTTTTCACAAAAGGCTAATAGGAATTGCCATCCAGTACATTTATTTTCATTAAAAATAAATATTTACTGCTTTATAAACTCTCATGCAAAGTATTTAAAGAATAAAGTAAAAATGCTGTATGTTAAATTCAGAAGATTAGTAAGGGTCAAATGGGACATAAAGGGAAAAGCCCTTGACCTGTTATGAAAGTGCATATTTGTTTCCATGATAATATGCTTGTGGAGGATGGAGAATAAAAACCAAAAATGTTATAGACAGGAGACATCTTATATTAACACACTTATTTGTTCTTCTAGGTGTGACCTGAGCTTGTAGAATTATTGCAAATGATTTGTGGCAAGTTATCAGAGGATCCCTGATTAATTTAATTGTTAATGCCAAAAGAACTGGCAGAAGAAAAACCCTTTACGTCAATGAGAAATTATGAGAGTGAAGTTGAAAAAAATGCAGTTAATGTATTCATCATTAATAATTTCAACATCATTAATTATAATTAATGATGTTGAAATTTCATATGTTTATTTAATAAACATGTGAAATTTCATAGAGATGTGATGAGGCACATCTCTATGAAGAATTCTGAATATGGGCGAATATGGGCAATAACTCAGGAAATACTTGTGAAATGTTTGCCGAACTATCTGGAACGGAAAATGATATTGCCATGGGGGATGTCTTTGTGTGTGCACCATGTAAGGAGTGTAAGGAAATCAGGCGACAACTCAGCGTTGTTATGGGCCTATATGAGAGTTTGAAGGACAGGGTGGATGCCCTCGAAAGATCTAAATTGAGGGGCCCATCAGGCTCTCAGCTGCCCACATCAATGCCAGAGCTTGCACTTGAACATCACGCAACACAGCGGCAACCCCCAAGGCAGATTGCGCTGGTCCCAAAGGAACTAGTAGTTGTTGGTGACTCTATTGTCAGGGAAATGGGAAACATCCTTTGTAGAAAGGATAGATGGAACAGGACCAGGGTATGTCTGCCAGGGGCAAAGGTTGATGACGTTGTAGAGCAGATGTCATCTTTTAAGAGCACAAAAGGTGATATAGTTGTACACGTTGGCACTAATGATATTAAGAGTAGGAGACCGGCAGAATTACTTAACAAGTACAGGTCACTGATGAAAAAAAGCCATGAATTACGGTTGAATTTGAAAGTGTCTGCAATTCTGCCCAGACACGATAGGAGGGAGTATATGATGAGAGCCTTGTCGATCAATTCGGCCCTGGAAAGATTGTGCAAGGCTCAAGTGGTAGAATTTTTTTCAGCCTGGACTGTACTTGTTAACAGGAGAGATTGCTTCTACAGGGATGGGATACACTTAAATAGAAAGAGTGCAAGAATATTTGCTGATGCTATCGAGGCAGTGTTAGGTGGGTCGGAAAACTGATAGCTTGGGGGGTACAAGGACTAATAGTTTAACAGTAGCCGTAGGCAGAGGTGAAGGTGATTCTTGCACAACTTCTATTAGAATAAGTAGCAACCTGGAGCGAGGGGTGTTGGGGGTTTCAGGGACAGATGTCAGTCATCGTGAAACGGGTGGGTATATGGGATGTGTTAGAGTGGCTGGGAATAGGAATAGGTGCATGTATACTTGCATGTATACCAATGCTAGAAGTATAGTAAATAAATTTGATGAATTTGAAGTTTTGGTCAAGACATCAAAGGCGGATATTGTTGGGATATCAGAGACGTGGTGTCACACAGATATAAGGAATGCCGAACTGGAATTTGGGGAGTACAATGTGTACAGAAAGGATAGACAGGATAGGAAGGGAGGAGGTGTTATGCTGTTAATAAAGAAAAACATAAAATCAAGAGAAGTGCATCCAGTTGATATAGATGAACAGTGCACTGTTGAATCAGTTTGGTGTGACATAAGCACTGCGAAAGCAAAAATTAGAGTAGGAGTGTGTTATAGGCCTAATGACTCGAAGGAGTACAATGAACAATTGTACAGAGAAATAGAGTGGGCTAGTAAATCGGAATGTCTTATAATGGGGGATTTTAACTTCCCAGATATTGACTGGAACTTGTGGGTTGGGCACTCACACACTAGTCAGAATTTTGTGGATTTATTGGATGATTGTTTTCTGCAGCAGCATGTTCAAGAGGCAACCAGAGAAAGTAATACTCTTGATCTGGTTATCAGCAGTGATCATTCATGTATTAGGAATTTGCAGATAAAAGAACCACTAGGTGGCAGTGATCACAGTGTACTGACGTGGGATTTACTTAAAGATTTAATTACCATCAGGGGTAAAGGAAAGGGTTTTTGCTTCCGTAAAGGCGAGTACATTGGTCTCCGACAGTTTTTGAATTCTGTACAGAGGGATCAACTGACGATGTTACCAACAGTAAATTCTAAGTGGGAAGCATTCAAGGAATTAATCGTGGAAGCTACTAAAAGTTTCATACCTATTAAGAAATATTGTTCAAGGTTTAGGCCTAAATGGTTGTCAAATGAACTAATGAGACTCGTAACAGAGAAGAAAAATGCATGGGATGCATATAAATTATCAAGCGACTCAGAAGCCTATGGCAGATATAAGTTAATCTGTAATCAGGTCACAAAGGAGGTTTGGCAGGCGAAGGCAGATTATGAGAAATCCTTGGCAAAAGATGCTAAGAAAAATAGCAAGGATTTCTTTACTTATATAAACTCTAAAAGGAAGGGGGTGAATCTGATTGGTTCACTTGACATCGATGGTTCGACTGTTGATGATCCTGCTCAGATAGCAAACAAACTGAATGAGTATTTTGCATCTACATTCACACGTGAGGAATTATTAAGGTTTGAAAATGGCAGAAGGTTATCAAATTGTAGCAGGGTGCTTAATGATCTCGTAATAACTGAGAGCAAAGTGGAAGAGAAATTGTTGAAGTTAAACGTAAGAAAAGCACCTGGGGTTGATGGGATCTATCCAGTTATATTAAAGGAGGCGGCAAAGCAACTAAGCAAACTCTTAGCCATAATTATGAGAGCATCCTTGGACTCAGGGGAGGTTCCCACGGACTGGAGATGTGCAAATGTATCCCCAATTCACAAAGGGGGATCGAAGGGTGACAGGAGTAATTACAGACCAGTTAGTTTAACTTCTGTTCCGGGTAAAATAATGGAGTCGCTGGTTAAAGATGCATTGCAGGATCATCTAGACAAGACTGCAACAATAATTCAGACACAGCATGGGTTTGTTAAAGGAAAGTCTTGTCTGACAAATTTGATAGGATATTATGATGTGGTCACAAAGGAACTGGATGCAAAAAATAATTTTGATATCATATATTTTTAAATTTCAGGAAAGCTTTTGACACTGTTGCACATGGAAGACTATTGTACAAATTGGAGCAGAATGGTATTAAGGGTAAGTTGCTACAATGGATAAAAGGATGGTTAAGTGCGAGAAGACAGAGGATGGTAATCAATGGGTGCTGCTCTTCTTGGACTAATGTTATTAGTGGAGTCCCACAGGGTTCAGTGTTAGGTCCACTGTTGTTTTGTATATTTATCAATGATATTGATGAAGGTATATCAGGCTTAATGTTGAAGTTTGCAGATGATACAAAGGTTGGCAGGGTTGTTAATGACAGTAATGGCAGTGTGCTACTGCAACAGGATCTAGATAATTTGGGCAGATGGGCTAAGAAGTGGCAACTGAAGTTTAACCTTGACAAATGCAAAGTACTGCATATGGGTAGAAGTAACCCCAGAGAAATGTACCAACTGTGTGGTACTACACTTAAGGTGGTAGAAAATGAAAAAGACCTGGGAGTAATTGTGCAGTCAGATATGAAGTTCTCTGAGCAATGCAGACAGGCTGCCAGGGCAGGTCATGGGGTCAATGATATATAGGAATTTTGCTAGCAGGGAAAAGGAGGTGATTATCCCACTGTATAAGGCAATGGTCAGGCCACGCCTTGAGTACTGCGTACAGGTCTGGAGACCTCATTTTAGGAAGGATGTAGATTTACTTGAGCGGGTACAGAGAAGGGCAACAAGATTGGTGAGGGGAATGAATGGATCCTCTTACCAAGAGAGGCTTAAGTTCTGCAAATTGCAGTGGCTGGAGACTAGGCATCCCTGCGAGGTGATCTGATTGAGGTATATATGGCCTTGAATGGATTGAGCACGCTGAATTCTGATGGGATCCTTCCACTTGTTCAGATTACGAACCTAAGGGGGCATAAATTCAAATTAAGAAAAGACAGATGTAGAATAGATGTGCAGAAATTTGCCTTTAGCCAGCGGGTGGTTAATTGCTGGAACAAACTTCCATCTGTCGTTGTGGAAGTTGATAGCTTCAATAAATTTAAGGAGGAACTGGACAGGCATTTGGAGGGAATGGTGTGATTTTTTTTTTTTTTTTGGCTGATGCTGCATAAGCTCATACATTTGCTTTCTTGCATCACATGCCACTACTACTACTACTACTAGGTGCACATATGGCTATCACTGGATCCCAAAGAGAAACATGATTTGTCACCCCAAATGACATTCTATTTTTGTTCCCAGGTAGTTCTCTCCCTAAACTATTGTAGATGTTGATGATAATGGGAAAGCAACAACAGTAATGGATGGAAAGAATGTAGCCTATTCTTGCATTTGTCTGTTTAATCATGCTTCCTATCAGAGAGCATTTAGGCAGATGAATGAGCTTGATAAGTATGATAATGACACTCCAGCCATGGATGGCATTATGACATTGGAAATCTGGTGAATTGTGACATAGGTTTCCTACTGCTAGTCTACACATCTACTGATCCTCCTATTCTGATGTCATCAGAGCACATGCCGAGTCAGAATACCTTCCTATAACCACCATTGCTAATGCTATCTGACCATTCAGGCATAACCACATAAGCAACAATTTGCCATGCTAACCATCTAGTTTTTGACAACCCAATGATCTGACCCCTTTTAAAGTTTGTCAGCTGTGCATAATGTTATCTTATATGTGTTAGAGATATTACACACCTTTAAATGGTCATTTATACATTGTTTTATTTGTAAGCTAACATTTAATAACATTTTCAGATTTATATGGTGGTATTTCTACTTTAGCATGTCAAGCTGATCAGCTTGACATGCTAATCATTCAGTATTATTATTATTTATTATTATTAGCAGCAGTGGAAGATGCAAGGAAGAAAGGTTATACAGCATCAATGAAAAAAAAAAAAAAAAAAAAAACACTACCCACCTCTTCAGCTGTCCAACTTTCCTAATAATATGCCTAATTCCTCCTTAAATTTATTCAAACTACTCAATCTCCTAAACAGATGGTAGTTTGTTTCAACAATCTATCACTCTCGGGCCGAAAGCAAATCCACCTTGCAGATATCCTTTTTCAATTCCCATTTATGTCCATATCATAGTATACAAATATTCAAGTAAATCTGTCCATTCTTTCTGGATATTGTCAATGTGAATTGAAACATTAGGTGAGTCCATTATGTAGGTTTCTTAAAATGATAATTTCATTTTAATATTTAAAATGAAATTATAAGCTGAGAAATGCACAATTTCATTATTATATGTAATTTTTTAAAACTAAATTTGCCATTTCTAATAGGTATCCCAAAAACAGTTTTTATTAAAACTAAACTTTGTAAAAAAACATAACATAAGAAACTTGAAAAAATCTTTGAGATGAGATTATATTTGTGGATTATCATTAGTGAGAAAATGTGGTGTTATGCAAATGTGGTGTTATGCAAAAATTAGAAAAATAAAGCAAACTAAGAAATCAACAATAGCAAAAATTTGATATTTTACCTCAGGATCATTCAGCAACAGTTGGTATACTTTTACTCTATATTCTCCCTTTCGAAGAGCTCTTCCTAATTTTACTGTCAGCTTTATGATAAGAAAGAGAACAGTATATTATTTTATCATAATATATAATGTATACCATAAATACCACAGGAATCTAAAAATACAAATAAAAATAATAAAAATTAATTTAATTACAACCCTATTTTAATTCATGTGGAGGAGGACAGAAATGTCTTTAAACATGAAACAAAACAACAAGCACCTATTTTTTATCCTCTCCAATTCATTTACTTAATGGAAAACTTAAAATAACTAAAATAACTAAGTCACATTCCAACATGCTCATTTGCTTTGCAGTGAGCCAGGTTTTCATTACCTTGTGTTTTTGCAGTTTGGAAAAAATGACAGAAAAAGAATCAAATGAATCAACCTCAAATAATTGAAGAAAACACAAACTGAATGTTATGAGTTGTTACGTCAAGTTTATGGAAAAGATGCTATGTCAAATGCTTGCATGTTTGAATGGCATAAAAGATTTTTAGAAGGAAAAGAGAATATGGAAGACAATGAATAACCAGGCCATATGATATTAGCATTAGTAGAGGCCTTTGATGCAAGAAAGCAAGCTTATGCAGCATCAGCCAAAAAAAAAAAAAAATAAAGTAAAAAAATAAATAGAAAATAACCACTTCCACTTCACCCCTCTGTTCGTTCGAAATACCTGTCCAGCTGAGCCTTAAACTTATTTAGGCTATCAACTTCCACGACAAGGGATGGAAGTCTGTTCCAACCAACCGCCCGCTGGCTAAAGGCAAATTTCCTCACGTCTATCCTACATCTGTCTTTCCTCAATTTGAACTTATGCCCTCTCAGGTGATTAATCTGAGCAAGAGGAAGAATCCCATCAGCATTGAGCATGCTCAAACCATTCAAGGCTTTGTACACCTCTATCAGATCACCTCGCTGGTGCCTAGTCTCCAGACACTGTAATTGGCAAAACTTAAGCCTTTCTTCGTAAGAGCACCCCTTTGTTCCATTCACTAATCTTGTTGCTCTTCTCTATACTCGTTCCAGCAGCTCTACATCCTTCTTGAAATGAGGCCTCCAGGCCTGTATACAGTACTCTAGGTGTGGCCTTACCATTGCCTTATACAAGGGAATAATCACCTCCTTATCAATGCTAGAAAAATTCCTATATATCATTGACAATATACCATGAGCTACTCTTGCAGCCCGTCTGCACTGCTCAGACTTCACATCTGCCTGCACAACCACCCCCAGGTCCCTTTCATTCTCTACCACTGTCAGTGTAGTACCAAAGATTTGATACGTTGCTCTGAGGTTGCTGTTTCCCATATGTAGTACTTTACATTTGTCAATGTTAAACTTCATTTGCCACCTCTCAGCTGCTCAACCTTTCCAGATCCTGTTGCAGCAGCATACTGTCAGTAGTGTCCTTGACAACCCTGCCAACCTTCGTATCGTCTGCAAACTTGGACATTAAGCTTGATATACCATCATCAATACATACAGAGAACAATAAAGGACCCAATACTGAACCCTGAGGGACTCCACTAATAACATTAGTCCACGATGAGCAGTGTCCATTGATTACCACTCTCTGTCTTCTCCCCCTCAACCACCCCTTTATCCATAGCAGCAACCCGCCTCCAATGCCACACTGCTCCAATTTGTGCAGCAGTCTTCCATGTGCAACAGTATCAAAAGCCTTTCTAAGATCCAAGTACATAATATCAAAGTTATTCCCTGCATCCAGTTCTTTTGTGACTGCATCATAGTATCCAATCAAATTGGTCAGGCAAGACTTCCCCCTTAACAAAACCATGCTGTGTCCGAGCTATAACTGAAGTCTTGTCTAGATGATCCTGCAGTGCTTCTTTAACCAGTGCCTCCATTAATTTTCGGGGAACAGAAGTTAAACTCACAGGTCTATAATTACTTGTGTCAGCCTTTGATCCTCCCTTGTGAATTGGGGTCACATTTGCAGATCTCCAGTCCGTGGGTACCTCACCTGAGTCCAAGGAAGCTCTCATAATTATGGCTAAGGGTTTGCTTACTTCCTTTGCTGCCTCCTTTAATATAACTGGATAGATCCCATCCACCCCAGGTGCCTTTCTTGTGTTTATCTTCAACAATTTCTCCTCCACTTTACTCTCAGTTATTACAAGATTCTCTAGCTTACTGCTAGAGTTGAATACACCTCTGGCATTCCCCTCGCTGAATAACTCCTCATGTGTGAATGTCGATGCAAAATATTCATTTAGTTTGTTAGCTACCTGAGCAGGGTCATCAACAGTTGACCCATCGATATCAAGTGGACCAATCTGATTCATCCCCTTCCTTCTAGAGTTTACATAAGTAAAGAATTCTTTGCTGTTTTTCTTCGCATCCCTTGCCAAGGATCTCTCGTAATCTGCCTTCGCTTGCCTAACCTCCTTTGTAACTTGGTTACAGATCAACTTGTATCTATCATAGGCTTCTGTGTCACGTGTTAATTTGTATGTATCCCATGCATTTTTCTTCTCTTCCATATGCCTCATTAGTTCATCTGACATCCATTTAGGCCTAAACCTTGAACAATATTTCTTAGTTGGTATGTAAAGCCTAGTAGCTTGCAAGATAAGTTCTTTGAATGCTTCCCATTTTGAATTTGCTGTTGGTAACATCATCAGTTGATCCCACTGTATAGAATTTAAATACTGTCTCAGTCCATCGTAGTTGCCTTTACGAAAGCAATACCCCCTTTCCCTTTACCCCTAATGGTAGTTACCTCTTTGAGTAACTCCCACTTCAGAACACTGTGATCACTGCCACCTAGTGGTTCATTTATCTGCAGATTCTTAATGCATGAAGAATCACTACTGATAATCGAATAAAGAGTATTACTCCCTCTAGTTGCCTCCCGAACATGCTGATGTAGAAAACAATCATCCAATAAATCCACAAAAGCCTTGCTAGTGTGTGAGTGACCAGCCCCCAAATTCCAGTCAATATCTGGGAAATTAAAATCCCCCATTATAAGACTCTCTGATTTACTGGCCCACTCTATTTCTCTGTACAGTTTCTTATTATACTCATCAGAGTCATTAGGCCTATAGCACACTCCTACTCTCAATTTTGATCTCCCAATGCTTATGTCACACCAAACTGACTCGACACTGCACTGTCCAGCAATGTCGACTGGCTTCACTTCCTTGGATTTTATGTGTTTCTTAACTAATAGCATAACCCCTCCTCCCTTCCTATCCTGTCTATCCTTTCTGTAGACATTGTACTCCCCAAATTCCAGTTCTGCATTCCTTATATCTGTGTGACACCACGTCTCTGAAATCCCAACAATATCTGCCTTTGATGTTTTGAGCAATAACTCAAATTCATCAAATTTATTTACTAAACTCCTAGCATTGGTGTACACGCAAGTATACATGCATCTGCTCTTCCTCTTAGCCACTCTAACACAACCCATGTGTTTACTTGTACCCCCATGATTCCCAGCAGTCTCTGCAATATCCTGCATCTTATTTTCCAGGCTGCTGCTCATTCCAATAGAAGCAGTGCAAGAATCACTTTCTCCTCTGCCAGTGGCTACTGTTAATCTATTAGTCCTTGTATCCCCCCAATCTAGCAGTTTTCTGACCCACCTAACACTGCCTCGATAGCATCAGCAAACATTCTTGCGCCCTTTCTATTTAAGTGTATCCCATCCCTGTAGAAGCAGTCTCTCCTGTTAACAAGTACAGACCAGGCTGAAAAAAATTCTACCCCTCGAGCCCTGCACAATCTTTCTAGGGCTGAGTTGATCGACGGGGCTCTCATCATATACTCCCTCCTATCGTGTCTGGGCAGAATTGCAGACACTTTCAAATTCAACCCTAAATTCTAATTCTATCCATTAAAACTGATGAAAATGTGGACAAGTTAATGACACTGATTAGAAGTGTTTGCTGCATAAGAACTCACTATGGACAAAGAAAGAAATTTAGGCATAAGAAAAGTGTGTGTGTGTGCATGCCAAGATGGTGCCAAAAATTTTGAATGAAGATCAAAGAATGGGAATACTCCAAGTTTGTGAAGATGTTTTTGAAAAAAACTGAATTATTTTCTGAGTATTATAATTACTTGTGATGAAAGTTGGCTTCCCAGAATGACCGAGAAACTAAAAGACAGTCAATACAATGGATGATAAAATAATCCCCTAGACCAAAAAAAGCAAGAATGTCAAAATCAAAAATGAAAACCATGCTTTTTTGTTTTCTTTGATGTTATAGGAATTATTATGGCTGATTATGTCCCACAAAATCAGACTGTCAATTAAACATATTACATTGAAGTTCTGACAAAGCTGCATGAAAAATTTTGAAGAGACCTGAATTATGGAAGGACAGTGTATATGCCATCAAGACAATCTCCAGCACATAACAGGATCTCTGTTTGCCAGTTTCCGGCCAAAAACAAATCTCTTTGTGTGAACACGTATCCTACTCATTAGACCTATCCCTTGTGACTTTTTTCTCTTCCCTAAACTGAAAAGTGTACTTAAGGGAACCCATTTTAGTCCTTGAAGACATTCAAAAAAAGACATTCTATGAGCCCTTTTAACTGAAAAGTTAAAAGGGCTTATAGAAGATGATTTCCAAAAATGTTTCTGTGCTTGAAAGAAATGTGTGTGTGCAAGCCCAAGGCAATTATTTTGAAGGGGATAAGTTATAAGGTACAAACTATTTCATTATATTTATTTTATTGTAACAGCCACACCATGTATTCTTTCTCAGTGACATACACGAGGAACATAAATTCAAATTGGAAAACATGGTTGGAGGGAGAGAGGGAAGGAGTGGGGGTTGACTTCACTGTTTGAATAAATTCTTGCCTGTTATTGTGGAAGTGGGTAGTTTGAATGAATTTAAAGGAGGGTTGGACAAATTATTAGATTGGTTGGGTAAATGGCGTTGTTTATTTGTGGCTCATACTGTAATTAATCTAGCAATGTTTATGGCTAATTTATTAAAAAATACTATTAGGCAATAAACTTACCCTTGTATCTTCATCATATGACATCAGATTTTCATTAAGTCGTGTGCACTCAAATTCTTGATTGTTAGAATATATTCTACATATCTGAAAGCATAAAGTGATATGAATGTTGTGTTTATAATATATTTATTACTATTCTCAGTTATATCAATATGAAATATTAAGTAAATTATTAAGTAAATATTATAATATATAAATATTCTGTTGACTTTTCAGATACCTTCACACTTTGTTCATGCTAAAACTATATAAACGCCACTTAATAAAACACATTCTCTACAGCAGCATTTGTTGATAATCAAAAATTCCATTTTCTCTAATCCTAACCCAGAAAAACTCACTCTGCATTATCTAAATAAAATTCAACCCTGTGTTCCCACCCTCAAAAAAATGCAGAGCTTGTCACTAGTTCTATATTGTCCCTATTTTCTTTCAAATTCACAAATTCAATTATACAGAACTACATCTGATACTTATATCATATTTAGTTTTGTACAATAGGTCTTTTATTACTTTAGAAGGCGATCTTTAAATCACCTTCAAAAGTTTTGTAATTTGTTGAAATCACAAGCTTTTTTTTTCTAGAAAAACAAAGTTAACTATATTGTTCAAAGAATGGGTTCTGATGAATTACAAACATTCAACTTAACCCATGTTTCTACAATAATGATCCTTCTAAGACTAAGATGACCACTATCTTAAAATTAATACCTTTTATAATGTATTTAAAAAAGTAAGTAAATATTATCATCAAGTTAATCTTCACCAACTTTTACTGACAAACTAAATTAGTACTTTAATCCATATTTTGTATTTCTATTTTTCTCTTATCTCTGAATATTGTTATGACAAGTACACACTCTCAGACATCAGTGCTACACCAACAGCAGAGGTGGGAACAGTGCCGAATTAAGGCCAAGTGATGCCCTAAGCACAGCCCAACAATGGTGCTCCCTTGGTTTCAGCTTCTCCATTGCTTAACTTACAAGACATTAAGACTCAATAAGTGCTGAACATGAAATAAAAGTTTGAAAATTATATTAAATAAAAACTTGATTTTTAAATTTTTTTTACTTAACAAAAACAGTAAATAGCAGTAAAATATAAGCAAAGATTTACCTATAGGTTTATATTTATTTACTTTTTGAAACGTTTCTTCTAGATTTTTTATTGCAAAAGTCTTTGATCAAGTCTTCAAAACTAATCTGGTGTAACAAATTTGCTTCTATACTTAGCAGAGACAAGGCATCCAATCTGTCTTGTCACATTGCTATTCTCTTGGGATTTTTAATGTGCTTTAGTTAAATGCTCATCTGTGCAATTTATGACCATTAATGTAAAAAAAATATGCAAGGCAATATCTACATTTGGAAATGCACAATCAATTCTACAATTATTTTATAGTTTAGCATGACTGAATCTGGTTTTTACACTTTTTGTTGCACTGAACCTATGGCATATGCGTCAAACTGCTGAAACTCAGCAGAGAGATATTGTTGTCCAAGTCTTCTGGGTAAGCATCAATTAGTTTTTGAGAGCAGTGAGAGTACCTTTCAATTTCAGCAAATGAGGTGACATTATTTGGCACATCACTTAGAAATGCACACTGTGCTGCCACTTTATTAGGTACACCCCTGTTGTGCACACAAATGGTTCGTCCTACAATGTTGCAAGTCACATGACCACAGTTGTGGATATAAATGCAGCAGAACAACCTTTCTAGTATAAGTTAAGCATACAAACCGTAGCAAGAATGGGGAAAAGGAGTGATCTAACGGACTTCGAATGTGGCATGGTGGTAGGTGCAGGCCAAGCTGGACAAAGCATCTCTGAAATGGCAGTTTTTCTGAACTTTTCATGCACCACAGTTTCAAGGGTATATTGAAAATGGTGCAACGAACAGAAAACACCCTCTCAACAGCACTCCTGTGGAAGAAAATCACTTGCTGATGAGAGAGGTCAGAGGAGGATGGCTAGGATTGTGCAAGCAAACAGAAAGGCCACAATGTCACATCACATCAGAATATATCCTTGGTGCACAGAACAAAATATCACAATGGACCATTAGTCACACTTTGTTGCGAATGGGCTACAACAGCCGACGGCCACATCGCCGTACCTTTATGTTATCAATGAAAAACAAGAGAGCATGCCTCCTGTGGGCAAAGCAACACCAACACTGGCCTATCGAGGATTGGAAAACAGTTGCTTGGTCTGACGAGTTGAAGTTCCTGGTGCATCATGTTAATGGAACGCTCAGAATTTGGTGAAAACAACATGAATTCATTGACCTGTCATGTCTGACAACCACCCCACCACCTTGCACAATAAATGTACAAGGTGGTGGTGGGGGCAGTGTTATGGTGTGGGGAATATTTTCTTGGCACACCTTGGGTCCATTGATACCGATAGATTCGCATCTGAATGCCACATCATACCTAAACATCGTTGCTGACCAAGTGCATCAGTTCATGTTGACAGTTTATCCTCAGTCAGATGGTTACTTCCAGCAGGATAATGCGCCAGTGCACAAAGCCTGAATCACTATGGAATGGTTCCAGGAACACGACAATGACTTTTCTTTACTGCAGTGGCCCACTCAGTCCACGGATCTCAAACCTATTGAATATTATTATTATTATTATTAGCCATATGGTGCAAGGAAGCCTGAGGCTTATGCTGCACCAGCCAAAAAAAAAAAAAAAAAAATTCCACATTACTCAGAGAGTGAGAGAGGGGGGAGGGGAGAAAAAGTAGAAGGGGAAGAATGATATCCAGCTCAGAACCCTGGGTTTGTCAAGCCCATACTTACCAGTGTGAGCCCCTGGGGTGATATGGGATATCATCACCAGACCGTCAGACAGGAGAAGATGCCAGTCCAACACATTCCCATACAGATCGAAGCTGCGTAGCATGTCCTCCCTGGACAACATGGTACCACATAACTCCTTCCAAATATTGAATAGATTAGCCATAGACGTTGAGAAGCTCTGCAAGGACAGAACATACAGATCTTCCATTCTTGCAGACATGTATGCCCTCGTCATGCTCTAGGTGAACTCTGTCATGCTGCACTATCCACACTCCGATGTATCCATATGCACTTTTATTTGCTGTATCTTTATGTTTTTGTATCTTCACCATGGCTGTTTAAGGCCGTATATTGTATCTAGGCTCTGTATACAATGAATTTGTCTGTTTTATCTATATATGTAACTCATGTCCTCTAGCTACATAGCTGTAAAGCAGGGTTTCTTAACCAGGTTCCATGGACCCCCGAGGGGTCCGTGGAAGGATTTCAGGGGGTCCGTGGCTTGGATGAGAAAAAAATCAACTCATTAATTTCCTTCACTTATGAATGTATGTAATAAATTACAATTGTATTAGCTGTATCTGTAGTCACCAATAGAAATAACAGATATTTTCATATCATATTATAGTTATTGCATATCTCGAAAAATCACTTACACTCATTGTTACTTTGAAATTACGGCAGTTATTAGACCTGCCGCTAGATCGCACTTGATTGCTGTCCTGCTGTGGACAGACTATCATGCAACGTAGTTGGCAAACTATCCGGCAAATCAGCACCTAGTAGGCTACTTTTAACATAGACATGCTGGCTACGAGTGTAAACCAGGTATGCTCAAACACGTCCTACAGTTTAGATAACAGTTGAAGTGTGTAATTTAACCTTTTCGCTGCTATGTGCGTGTATACCGGTCCAACGGTGGAGGGCCCCTGCAGTGCTACAGCATGTGTCTGTCAATGCATACAGTCTTCGTATATGTCTTTCTTAGTTGCTAATAATTGCATTAATTATTTAACATTTGTTACAGACCAAATTTAAGTTGAAATGTCGAAGAAAAGGAAGTACAATGAAAACTATGTATTATTTGGTTTCACTTGCATTAATGAACTCGACGGTACTCAAACATCGCAGTGTTTTTTGTGCGGAAAAATTCTTGCGAACGGAAGTATGAAGCCAGCATACTTCCAATCGCAAGACCATGTCAAGTCTGTCCATACTGAAAATGCATCTAAAGATGCTGGTTTTTTTCATGCGAAAAAAAAAATCTAAATTTGAAAAAGCAGGGACACTTCCAAAACTTGGATTTGCCATTTCACAAAAACCTTTTCTTGAAACATCCTATAAAGTTGCTTACCAGATTGCCAAGCAAAAGAAGCCCCACACTATTGGAGAGACTTTAGTAAAGCCATGTGCACTGGAAATGGTCGAATTGGTCTGTGGACTGGAACAGAGAAAAAAACTGGAAGCTGTTCCCTTGTCAAATGATGTAATACATTCTAGAACAGTTGATGTCTTTTAATATTTTGAAGCAGGTCATCGAGGAAATGGCAGCCTCGCCATTCCCCTTCAGTATGCAATTGGATGAAACTACAGACATTTCTCAATGTAGCCAGCTCCTTGTTTTTGTTCGCTGTGTGCATGCTGACGCCATCAAAGAAGAATTCTTATTTTGTGAGTCTCTTTCGGAAACTACAAAGGCCGTCGACATTTTCGAAATGGTAAAAAGTTTTTTTTACAAACGAAACTTTGAATGGAAAGGAAAACTTCATTCTCTTTGCACTGATGGAGCTCCTGTGATGCTTGGTAATATATCTGGTTTTGCTACTTTAGTGAAAAAGAAGCTCCTCAAGTCGTCGTCACTCATTGCTTTTTACACAGACATGCACTGGCAACAAAGACTCTTCCAACAACCCTAAAAGAAGCTTTTATTTTATGGCTGTTGACAGCCATAAAAGTTATCAACTTTATCAAAAGAAGTTCTCTGAATCATCGTATTTTTAAAAGATTTTGTCAAGAAATGGGAGCAGAATATGAAGTGCTCTACCACACAGAAGTCCGCCGACTTTCAAGAGAACAAGTCTTGAAGCGCTTGTTCGAACTAAGAGCAGAAGTTCCACTTTTTCTGGAAGAAAGAGAAAACCCACTCTTGGAATATTTTGAAAGGAAGGATTTTATCCATGGGTTGGCTTACCTGGCAGATATTTTTCACCATATGAATGAGATAAATCTTTCCATTCAAGGTCATGAAGTCACCATTATGGATGCAACTTAAATATTACAAGCTTTCCTGGCTCAGTTACCAATATGGAAGAAGAGAGTAGAGACCGACATTCTTGCAAACTTTCCACAGTTGCAGGAAGTGCTTTACCAAGATGTAGTTGAAATGCAAACTTCTCTCTCAATTTTTTGAAAAGAGATATCTGCGAACACTTGGAAACATTACAGAACTCTTTTAAAAGTTATTTCTATCTTGATGGCATGAAAATTGAACCATGGATCCGAAATCCTTTTCTTTCTGATATAAACTGTATCGAAGATGTTGACTTAACCAAAGATGAATTCATTGATCTGAAGTCAAAAAACTTACTACGATTGGAGTTTACCTCAAAAAGCCTTGGAGAATTCTGGTGTTCCCTGAGAGAAGCTATCCTCGTCTTGTAAAGCGAGGATAGCTTCTCTCAGGGAACACTCTCAGGATAGCGTCTTGTACCATTTGCAACAATATATCTGTGCGAATCGGGATTTTCAGCACTTGTAACAATGAAAAAAAAAAAAAAAAAAAAAATCAAAATCAATTAGATGTCAAACATGACATGCATATTGCTTGTCGAATACCACACCACAGTTTAATGTTCTTATTCAAGATAAACAACAACAGTCTTCACACTGATATGTCCTTAAAAAATAAAATTTTAACTTCAACTTTCCTATATTTTAAATGTATTGTTTTATTATTAAAACTATTAAGAGAGAAACACATATTACTGTATAATGTTTTTTTTTTTTAATTTTGGTAACTGTTTCATTAAAATGGTTTTTTTGTAATTTTATTTTATGCATTTAAAAACATTATTCTGAGAAGGAGCCCGTGGCATTCACCTGACTGGCAAAGGGATCCGTGGAACTAAGAAGGTTAAGAACCCCTTCTGTAAAGGGACATTTCTTCAGAAATAAATTGATATTAATAATAATAATTTGTTGTTCAGGAATCCAGCAGATATCTTGTCTAGCAGGCCAGGGAAATGAGCAAGCTGCTCCACAAGGATGCATCAATAGGAATGAAGTGATGATTTTCTCTTGTTCCAGCAATAATACGACTGTCTATGAATCTTTATCTTTGGGATGAGCTGGAAAGGGCTGTCCGCTGCAGGCCTACACCTTCATTGAATCTCAAGGAACTGCGTGACACACTCATGTATGCACAACATTTTCAGCATCTTGTTCAATCCATGCCTAGATGAATTCAGGCTGTTTTGAAGGCTAAAGGAGGCTCAACACGCTACTAGGTAGGTGTACCCAATAAAGTGACAGCACAGCGTATATATATAGTGTTGATTTTGTATTGAACTTGAAATTTTATTTGAAATTGAATCGAAATCATGACTCAGACCAGGGTAGCAAAGCAAAAGGCTCAAGCTAATGGGAGTGCTATGGCTCAAGGAAGAACTGAGGGGGGGGGTGTCCTCTAAATCACAGCCTTTTAAAATATACTGCTTGTTTGATGTTTGTGGAGCAATCAGGGATGGGACATGATATTGCTAAGGGGAATGTCTTTGTGTGTGCATGATGTAAGGAGTGTGAGGACATCAGGTGACAACTCAACGTTGTTATGGCCTATATCAGAGATTGAAGGACAGGGTGGATGATCTCGAAGGATCTAAACTGAGGGCCCATCAAGCTCTCAGCTGCTGACATCAATGCCAGAGCTTGCACTTGAATATCACGCAACACAGCCGCAATACTGAAGGCAGAATGCGCTGGTCCCACAGGAACTAGTAGTTGTCGGTAACTCTATTGTCAGAGAAACGGGGAACATATTGTGCAAAAAGGATAGCTCGAACGGGACAAGGGTATGTCTGCCAGGCTCAACACACTACTAGGTAGATGTACCTAATAAAGTGACAGCACAGTGTATACCTCTCCTGTTCTTATCTTAGTTTCTAGTTTGTCAATAATTGGGTAAAAGGTGGTGATACGAAATTTATCTCTGGCATTCAAATCTACTTCTGGTTATCTCCTTCATTGGGTACCGTCTTTCTGATACGTTTGCGAGTTTGAACGGCCTTGTAATCAACATATGGTAGTATTTCCTTTACAGGGCTTCAAATCTTTCAAAGTAATCTCTTAAAGAACATAGTTGGTCAGCTAATTACCTATGCAGATCTGCATTGTTTTTAAGTTCACAGCTTCACTTTGCAGAACATGACTGGCTCTATGAAACTATTGCAAAATCTCATCCCACATGATCAACATGGAAACAAATTCTACTTTAGCATTAGCAGAGGCATATGATGCAAGAAAGCAAGCTTATGCAGCATCAGCCAAAAAAAACACGCTCCCATTTCACCTCTCTGTTCATTCCAACTACCTTTCCAGCTCAGCCTTAAATTTATTTAGGCTATCAACTTCCACAACAAAGGATGGAAGTCTGTTCCACCAACCAACCACCTAAACCAACTGGCTAAAGGCAAACATCTATCCTACATCTGTCTTTTCTCAATTTGAATTTACGCCCTCTCAAATGATTATTCTGAGCAAGAGTAAGAATTCCATCAGTATTGAGCATGCTCAAACCATTCAAGGCTTTATACACCTCGCAGGTGCCTAGTCTCCAGACACTGTAATTTGCAAAATTTAAGCCTTTCTTCGTAAGAGCAACCCTTTATTCCATTCACTAATCTTGCCCTTCTCTGTACTTGTTTCAACAGCTCCTTCATAAAATGAGGCCTCCAGACCTGTATACAGTACTCAAGGTGTGGCCTGACCATTGCCTTATATAAGGAGATAATCACCTCCTTATCCCTGCTAGAAAAATTCCTGTATATCATTGACAAGACACTATGAGCTACTCTTGCAGACCATCTGCACTGCTCAGAAAACTTCATATCTGCCTGCACAATTACCCCCAGGTCCTTTTCGTTCTCTACCACTGTCAGTGTAGTACCACAGAGTTGATACGGCACTCTGGGGTTGCTGCTTCCCATATGTGTACTTTACATTTGTCAATGTTAAACTTCATTTGCCACCTCTCAGCCCATCTGCTCAACTCTTCTAGAACCTGTTGCAGCAGCGTACTGTCATTAGTGTCCTTAACAACCCTGTCAAGCTTCGTATAGTCTGCAAACTTGGACATTAAGCTTGATATACCATCATCATATACCAAGAGAGTAATACTCTTGATCTGGTTATCAGCAGTGATCATTCGTGTATTAAGAATTTGCAGATAAAGAAACCACTAGGTGGCAGTGATCACAGTGTACTGATGTGGGATTTACTTAAAGATATAATTACCATCAGGGGTAAAGAAAAGGGTTTTGGCTTCCGTAAAGGTGAGTACAGTGGTCTCAGAAAGTTTTTAAATTCTGTACAGTGGGATAAACTGACGATGTTACCAACAGTAAATTCTAAGTGGGAAGCATTCAAGGAATTAATTGTGGAAGCTACTAAAAGTTTCATACCTATTAAGAAATACTGTTCAAGGTTTAGGCCTAAATGGTTATCAAATGAACTAATGAGACTCATAACAGAGAAGAAAAATGCATGGGATGCATATAAATTATGAAGCGACTCAGAAGCCTATGGCAGATATAAGCTAGTCTGTAATCAGGTCACAAAGGAGGTTAGGCAGGTGAAGGCAGATTACGAGAAATCCTTGGCAAAAGATGCTAAGAAAAACAGCAAGAATTTCTTTACTTATATAAACTCTAAAAGGAAGGGGATGAATCTGATTGGTCCACTTGATATCGATGGATCAACTGTTGATGATCCTGCCCAGATAGCAAACAAACTGAATGAGTATTTTGCATCTACATTCACACATGAGGAGTTATTAAGGTTTGGAAATGGCAGAAGGTTATCAAATTGTAGCAGGATACTTAATGATTTTGTAATAACTGAGAGCAAAGTGGAGGAGAAATTGTTGAAGTTAAACGTAAGAAAAGCACCTGGGGTGGATGGGATCTATCCAGTTATATTAAAGGAGGCGGCAAAGCAACTAAGCAAACCCTTGGTCATAATTATGAGAGTATCCTTGGACTCAGGGGAGGTTCCCACGGACTGGAGATGTGCAAATGTATCCCCAATTCACAAAAGGGGATCGAAGGGTGACACGAGTAATTACAGACCAGTTAGTTTAACTTCTGTTCGGGGTAAAATAACGGAGTCACTGATTAAAGATGCATTGCAGGATCATCTAGACAAGACTGCAGCAAAATTCAGACACAGCATGGGTTTGTTAAGGGAAAGTCTTGTCTGACAAATTTGATAGGATATTATGATGTGGTCACAAAGGAACTGGATGCAAAAAATAATTTTGATATCATATATTTGGATTTCAGGAAAGCTTTTGACACTGTTGTGCATGGAAGACTATTGTACAAATTGGAACAGAATGGTATTAAGGGTAAGTTGCTACAATGGATAAAAGGATGGTTAAGTGCGAGAAGACAGAGGATGGTAATCAATGGGTGCTGCTCTTCGTGGACTAATGTTATTAGTGGAGTCCCACAGGGTTCGGTGTTGGGTCCACTGTTGTTTTGTATATTTATCAATGATATTGATGAAGGTATATCAGGCTTAATGTCGAAGTTTGCAGATGATACAAAGGTTGGCAGGGTTGTTAATGACAGCAATGGCAGTGTGCTACTGCAGCAGGATCTAGATAATTTGGGCAGATGGGCTAGGAAGTGGCAATTGAAGTTTAACCTTGACAAATGCAAAGTACTGCATATGGGTAGAAGTAACCCCAGAGAAACGTACCAACTGTGTGGTACTACACTTAAGGTGGTAGAAAACGAAAAAGATCTGAGAGTAATTGTGCAGGCAGATATGAAGTTTTCTGAGCAATGCAGACTGGCTGCCAGGGCAGGTCATGGGGTTTTGTCAATGATATATAGGAATTTTGCTAGCAGGGAAAAGGAGGTGATTGTCCCTCTGTATAAGGCAATGGTCAGGCCATGCCTTGAGTACTGCGTACAGGTCCGGAGGCCTCATTTTAGGAAGATGTAGATTTGCTTGAGTGTGTACAGAGAAGGGCAACAAGATTGGTGAGGGGAATGAATGGATCCTCTTACCAAGAGAGGCTTAAGTTCTGCAAACTGCAGTGGCTGGAGACTAGGCACCAGTGCGGTGATCTGGTTGAGGTGTATAAGGCCTTGAATGGGTTGAGCACGCTGAATTCTGATGGGATCCTTCCACTTGTTCAGATTACGAACCTAAGGGGGCATAAATTCAAATTAAGAAAAGACAGATGTAGAATAGATGTGCGGAAATTTGCCTTTCCCAGCGGGTGGTTAATTGCTGGAACAAACTTCCATCTGTCGTTGTGGAAGTTGATAGCTTCAATAAATTTAAGGAGGAACTGGACAGGCATTTGGAGGGAATGGTGTGATTTTTTTTTTTTTTTTTTTTTTGGCTGATGCTGCATAAGCTCATACACTTGCTTTCTTGCATCACATGCCACCACCACTACTACTACTACTACATCAGAAAGCAATTTAGCCTACACAAATGCAAGACCCATTGATTGCATCAAGGATGTCCAGTTGGATGAAACTACCAGTTGAAGAGATTGAGGCCATGACAGGACAGATATCTGGGGATGATGCAGGCTCACCAGTTAGAACACAAGGTGATTAAAGCCCGTGTGACTGAGAAATACCAACAGAGACTGAGAAGCCTGATAAAATCAAAGCTGATTGGCAGGAACATGATCACCATGACAAACATTTACGCAGTACCGGTACTAATGCACTCCTTCGAAATTACAGATTGCACCAACACTGAGCTGGAGGAGATAGAGATCAACAAGGATAATGATGACAAAGAGTTGTCAACACCATCCGAAGTCGGCCATTGAGATTGACCATAGCCCGGAAGGATGGAGGGGACTGACTGATCTCACTGATCAAGAGAAGATGGTGATTAAGAACCTGCGGGATTACTCCCAAGAAAACACAGCACCAATCTACCAAGCCATAATAGTCAAACAGCACTCAGAACAATCAACCTTAACAAGGAGATCCTATTCACACAGAAGAAACAAAGACAGAAAGGTGGGAGAAGAAGAAGGCACTCCATGGTAGACACTACATAGATAAGATAGCTTCCAGCACATGGCTCACAAACAGGAAGCTCTTCCCAGAGAATGAGGGATTCATGCTCGCCATCCAAAACCAGGTAACCAACACCAGAAACTAAAGGAAATACATCGCCAATGACCCCCAGAGTGACAGATGACACATGTTGGTGATGCCACCTGGCCCAGAAACAATCCAGCACACCACCACAGGATGCAGGGTGATCACCCAGACGTAGTACACTCACAGACATGACTAGGTGGCCAGGATAATACATCAGCAGCTAGCCCAAAAATACCAGTTGATTAAAGAAAGTGTACTGTATTAAAAGTATGAACCTCAGGCTTTACTAGAGACCTCTATTCACAAACTATACTGGGATCATGCCATAATAATGGACAAGATGATCCCACACAATAAACCAGACACAATAAATCACGCCTATATAGGGTACTGGTGAGATAGCCATATCTCGTAAGATCTGTCTTGCCTCTAGCAATCTCAGTGTGTCTCTCAGCTGCAGAACTAGAGTGGGTCCAGGCATGAGCCAACAAGGTCCGCACAGTGCCGAGAAGATGGCTGGGGGTGTGTGCTGATCGGTAGTTGGTAAATTGGCCAGCACACACTGGCTTGTGATAGACTGTTGTTCTCAGGCATGTGCCCTCGTATCGGACTAGGGTGTCAAAGTATGGTAGGGTATTGCCCGACTCTACTTCGATTGTGAATTTTATGAAAGGTGATAGAGTTAAGGTGGTCTAAGAGAAGGTCACCCGAATCTCTGGGAATAACTACAAACACATCATCCACGTAGCGACACCAAAAGGTAATGGGATGTGGTATACTTGTAAATGCATGACACTCTAATTCTTCCACTACAATGTTTGCTGTGACTGAACTAACTGGGGAACCCATGGCTATGCCATGCATCTGTTGGTAAATGGAGTCATTGAACATGATTGTGCCACCAGTTAAGCACAGTCTGAGAGAGGTGGCAATATCATCTGAAGGATGATATTTGTAGGATAGTAAGAGAGTTCCTGGACCTACAGTAATAACAATAATAATAGTAACCAGATATAACAAACCACCCCATGCACTTCGTACCATTACCCATCACAGGGCTAAGAAAAACTCCTATAAAGGAAAAATTTTTTTTATAATAATATAATAATTTCTATTAATAAAGGACATCAAAATATATACTAATTATTTTATAACTATAACATTAACTATAAAAAACTGGTCAATGTACGAAAATTTTGAACAGGAATAATTTATCTACCTTGAAACAATCAATATTAATACCAATCCAGGGTTGAAGTTCTCTTTTCAGTGCTCCTAGAGTAATTCTTTTATCAAGATATGCTCTTAGCACTAAACAAAAAGAAAAAAATACCAATGAAAATAATTTCTGCTGGAATATCAAATTCATACTTTTAAGAATTAATTAAAATTTATAGTATTAGAAGAATAAAAGAAACTTAATGTTACATTAAAATGGATAACTGCAATAGTAAGAAAATTACCAGAATAGGTCAATATAGTACATAAACAAGTTAGAGAAAATACTAGATGTATGAATATTCTAGACTTGATAATTACTAATAAATCAGACGATACAATAGAGCTAACATAGCTAGTATGAACCAGAGCTGTAATGCTCAATACATTCTACATTGATATCAATATTTGTAAAATAATAAGAGAAAAGGTTACCTCAATATAGTACGTAGAACACTTCTGTACGATACTCTCCAGAAATTAAAATGAAAAAAATCGAAAAACTTACATTAGAGTAACAAATAATTTAAAAAAATAATTAAAAATCAATTTAACACAATAAAACTCAATTTAAAACAATTAAAAATCAATTTAATGCAAATTAAAAATAAAATTAATTAAAAGACTTTAACGAAAAAATTTGCTTTTTAATTATTTTTTAAATTATTTGTTACTCTAATGTAAGTTTTTTGATTTTTTCGTTTTAATTTCTGGAGAGTATCATATGGAAGTTTTCTATGTACTATATTGAGGTAAACTTCTCTTATTATTTTACAAATATTGATATCAACGTAGAACGTAGTGAGTTACAGCTCTGGTTCATACTATCTAATTCATTTTTTAAACTCTTATGACTATTTCATTCACTTCCTTTCTCTTCAGATATAACCTATCGATACACATAATTATGGGGGATTTTTTGAACAGCTTGGTGCAAAATCAGGTTAAATTAACACTAAGATACTCGGCCCAAAGTTATCATATTTCGTTTCTAAAATATTGCCTTCAAAACAACATTGTTTCGAAGTTTGCTAGGGTCAATTTAAATCAAAACATTTCGGGCATAAAACAACTAGCAATTGCCACATTGCGTAATATCATTAAACTTGCCTTAAAATCTCGATATACTAATAAACAAAAATACCTTTCCCAGGTTAGGAAGCTTCACGATAAATTAAAAAATTATCTACATCCTAACGATTGGTCTGTATTGAAGACCTCCATAGATTTGCGACAGGAAGCACAGGCCTCAGATATAAAAAACAGACACGTTAACAAATTACAAACATTGTCGGGAGGATCAAGACACGTTCATATAAATTCGACACATTGTCGTAGGCTTGGACCAAGTGCTTCCTGTCGCAAATCTATGGATTTAATTTGATTTAAGAATTCTTGGCGCAAGAGCTACTGCAGCTAAAATGCATCTGTAAGATTTTATATAACGGTTTTGTTCTAATTCGTATATTGCTGCTAATAATTTCCAAGAGTAACAGAGAATGACTATAGCTTGCTTTAGAGATATTTAGTTTTATATTTGATTATAGTAATTTATTTTCTTGAGGAACTGAAAAACATCTGCTATATTTTTTCTATCTTCCAGTATGGTTTTGAGAGTGAGGGAGTGATGTTTGTTTAGCTCTTTGAAGGAGTTTCGGCGGTCATCTGCAAAAGCTGGACAAGTAATCAGTACATGTTCTACTGTTTGTTGTGTGTGACAGATAGGGCATGGGGGGATCCTCTCCTCGCAAAAGATAAGAGTGACTGAAATACATGTGTCCTATCCTTAACCTAGCAAGTATCACTTCATCGCGTCTATTTTTCTGAATGCTGGATTTCCATGGTTGGAGTAATCTTTTAATCTGATGCAATTTGTTAGTGGTAAGTACTTGCCATTGCTGCTGCCAGTGATGTATCCCACTGTGATCAATAACGTGTTTGTAGTCTGAGAAACGGATATATTCTGATGCAGAAATATTGTTGTTGGCTTCTTTGGCAGCTCTGTCTGTTTGCTCGTTATCATGTATTCCGACATGACTTGGGATCCAGCAAAATCTAAATGTTACGACGTTGTTCAAGGAGTTTTGATATTTTGTATTGAATCTGCTGTTGTAGTGGATGTTTGTTAGAACTAATATTTTGTATTGCCATCATGGAACTACAGGAGTCAGTAAAAATTATGCTGTTTTGAAAAACTTGAATGTTCGATTTCGTTTAGTGCTAACATAATGGCTTGTAGTTCTGCAGTATAAATGATACAGTCTTTTGGGAGTTTTTGGGCCAATGTGATGTCAGAAAAGTAAACTGCCGCTCCCACATGAGAATCAGTTTTGGATCCATCTGTATATAGAAAGCAATGATCTGAAAATTGTGCTTTATAAGCAGCATGCAGCTGTTGATGGTTTATATGAGAAAGGGTTTGTTTGCTCGAAATGTGGAAGGAGAAGTCACATAAAGATTGTCTGATTATCCATGGTGGAGTAGACTGCTTTGTCAGCAGAATTATGTTATCTAGGTTAAGCTCTCTACTGAGAAGAAGGTTTTTAATCTCACATTCCCAGGTTTATTGATTCTTTGTTGTTGCTGATAATGTTGTTCCCATTCAGAAGCAAAAAGAGTTTTCTGTAGAGGGTGGTCTGGTAAGGATTTTATTTTAGCTGCATAAGAGAGTAATTGATTTTGTCTTCTGATTTGCAGAGGAGGTTCTTGAGCTTCGGCGTACAGGCTCTGCACGGGTGAGGTACGGAAAGCTCCAAGGGCTAAACGGAGTGCGCAGTGATGTACCGGGTCGAGCCATCTCAGGGCACTAGGTCTTGCCGAGTCATAGACTGGGGCACCGTAGTCTAGCTTAGACCGAATGAGAAGGCGATATAAACGTAGTAGGATTGTCCTGTTTGCTCCCCAGGATATAGCGGATAGGACCTTCAAGACGTTCATTTTCTTCAAACAGTGGACTCTTATGTGACTGATATGCTCTAGCGAAGTCAGTTTTTTGTCAAAAACTAATCCTAAGAAACGGACACTATTTTTAAGTGGGATGATCTGTTCTTTCAGCCTGAGTTCTGGGTCAGGATGGAGATTAATTTTCCTGCAGAAATGTATACATGCAGTCTTTTGTACCGATATTCTATATCCATTTCTTTCTGTCCATTTTATGACTCTGTTAATGGCTACTTGCAATTGCCGTTCTACTGTCCTCATATGCTACGCTTGATAAGAAATGCTGAAATCATCAGCATAAACAGTTGTAAAGATATTGTTTGGGATTTGTTCTATTATTGTGCTGAAGTGGACTGCAAAAAAGTGTGGCACTAAGTACAGATCCTTGAGGGACCCCTCCTTCTTGATAAAATATATTGGAAAGTGTATTGTTCATTCGAACTTGGAAGGTCCGATTCTTAAGAAAATTGTATATGTAGAGGGGTAGATGTCCTCTAAGGCCAAGTTGATGTAACCTTTTAAGTATACCATATCGCCACGTGGGATCACATGCCTTTTGGATATCAAAATTAACCATGACTTGGTGTTGTTTCCTGAGAAAAGCATTTCTTACTTGATTTTCCCGTTGTATAAGTACATCCAAGGTACAACGATTTTTTCTAAAGCCAAATTGTTCTGAGTTGAGAAGATCATTATTTTCTAGATACCATGTTAGTCTATCGTTGACCATTTTTTCTAAGATCTTGCCTAAGCAGCTAGTCAAAGCTATGGGACGATAGTTCTGTGGGTCTGATAGATCTTTTCCCTGTTTTGGGAGAGCTAGTATTATTGCGTGGTGCCATTTGTTTGGGAAAGAATTTTCAAGGTATATTTTGTTGTATAGATCTAACAGGGCTAATTGAGACTGTTCATCTAATTGTTGTATCACTGCATAATGGATTTCATCAGGACTGACTGCGCTGTGTTTCACCTGTAGCAGAGTTTGTTTTAGTTCTGCTGCTGTGAGGGGCAAGTTGTATTGTTCACACTGATTGATAGAAAAGTTTAGTTTTATTTTTTCGGCCTCTTTCTTGTACGTTTTGAAAGCAGTGGGGTATGCACAATTAGCAGATGTATTCGAAAAATTTTCACCAAGCACATTGACTAAATCCAAGGTATTTGTAACCAACTGTCCCTTCCAATTTAGCAATGGAAAGGGTTTAATTGAGAAAGAATTGTTTGTCATCCTTCTGATCTTTTTCCAGATAAGTGTAGCTGGTGTGGAAATAGTTATAGTGGATGCAAATTTCTTTTTTGCTTATTTTTTGCACTTTCCTGACCTTAGCTCTGGCTCTCTTGAATTGTATCAGATTGTTTGTTGTTGGATTTTTGCGAAAAAAGTTCCAGGCTCTATTTCTCTCTTTTTTAGCTTCCCGGTACTCTTTGTTCCACCATGGTTTTGGATATATTCTAATGTTAGAAGATGTTTTAGGTATTGTCTTTTCCGCAGCTTGAAGCATACTATCAGTAACATAGGCTACTGATGTTTGTACTGATTCTCTTTTAATAATGTTGCAGTCTAACTTGGCTAGTATCCTGAATGTTTCCCAATCTGCATCATATATTTTCCATCTGGGGTGCCTACTGGCTTGGCATGGCGTTTTTTTCATGATTTTCAAAATAATGGGGTAGTGGTCGCTGCTCAATGGAGTCTTGTGCACACTCCATTTAGTCATAGGGAACAGTGTTGGGGAACAGATTGATAAGTCTATTGCAGAACTGCTTTTTTGATGGAAGGTGGAAATATGTGTGTGTGTGTGTGTGCCGTCGTTTAAAATCATTAGTTGTTCTCGACAACGAATTTTTCTATTTGCTTACCCATCTGGTCTATTTTGTGATCGCCCCATTTAGGTCACCTAAGATGCAGAAAGGAGGTGGTAGTTGAGTGATCAGCTCTTCGAAATCCTTAAATCGGAATTCTTGATTGGGGGTAGATATATTGAGGCTATGGTAATATTGAAGCCTATTGCTAGACGGGCTGCAACTGCTTCTAATGGTGTGTTCAATGGTATTGTTTGGGAAGGTACATGTCTGTTAACTAGTATTGCAACTCCTCCTCTCATTGTTCCATTCGTTATGCGATCTTTTCTATATGTGATATAATTTTTGATTATACTATTGTCCTGTGGTTTTAAATAGGTTTCTTGTAGGCAGATACTTAGTGGGTGGTACTGGGTGATGAGGTCTATAACATCATTAGTGTTTGAGCGAAAACCTCGACAGTTCCATTGGATAATCGTATCTGTCATTTGGGGTTAGATGTTCCCTCGGATTGCTTCCTTGGGGCTGATTTAACTTTGTCTACCTTGGTTTTGTCTTTCTTTGAAAAATATGGTCTACCCGTATCCATTTCTTCTTCAGCAAAGATTTCGAGAACTGATTCCTCTCCTTGGTTTCTTGCATCAGTGTCCATTTGTTCTGCAATCTTTTTTCCTGTACTACCTATCTTTTCTTTGTTTGCTTTTCTTCTTACATTTTCTGAATTATCTGGTGGGAAAGATAAAGGAGTATTGATAATCTTTTCTTGCTTTTGTGATGGAGATGGTTTGTAAAACTGACAAACCCATTCTGAGATGGATTCTCCTGGGGGGGGGGATTATAACATCTGTTTGTGTGCCACAACATTTTGAATTGGGTAATTTAATTTCCGGAGCCTTTTTGATTGTGGTAATCTGCATATAAGAAGGTTTGTTTACTATATTTATTGTAATCACCTTTTTAGCTTCCTGATATGAAACTCCATTTTCTGCTTTGTATTTTTGTATCATTTTTTCCTTCTTCCAAATTTCACACTTGAATATGCAGTATGTTCCCCTTTACAATTTACGCATTTATGGTTTCCAGCTGTGCAAGTAGAAGTGGCATGTTCTTGCGAACCACAGTTTGCACATGTTAATTTTCCTCTACATACTGTCTGTGAGTGACCAAACTTCTGACAGTTGAAACAACGGAGAGGATTCGGGATACTGCAGTGTAGATATCCAGCTTTTACTGATCTGATTTAGGAGTGTTGAAAGTGAGTATCAGATTCCTGGTGGGGGTGATTATCCCTTCTTTTTTAATTGTAATTCTTTTAACACTGATGACTCCTTGTTCCTGAAGTTCCATTTGAATTTCCTCTTAGGGCACATTTAGAAGGTCCCATTCCGTAATGACAACTTTTGAAGTATTTAATGTATTGTGTGGGGATACTATTACTGGTATTCCTGCAAAGGTTGTCATTTGTAATAATTTTTCGGAGTGTTTAGCATTGGCCGTTTCTACCAAAAATTGATTTTAGTCTTTTAACTTGTTTTGGTGGGCCGACATAACTATCAAGAGTCTTTTGTATGAGAAAGGGTGACAATTGTCCTACCGCTTTCTCAGTATTTGAGTGTATAATAATATATGTTCGAGAAATTAAAACTTGAATGTCAGTTTTTAATCTCTTTGTGGAGAGAGTCATTTCTATCGCCTTTTCTGATTGCCTTAGAGGTGTCTCCGAAAGAACTAGATTTCTCATATCTTGGATCAGTTCTATTCGGGTCCGTTGACCCAGTGGATTCCTGGGTATTGGAGTCAGTTCGCTCCATTTCGCCCTGGAAGGGAGAGCTTTTCCCTTCCAGGTTACTGGCCCAGCCACATGGAGGCAGGAGCAGTGCCACCCTGTGACCAAGCACTAGGAGGTTAGTAATTAAGATATAACAGAAAATAAAAGGGAATGAGAAGGTTGCTTTCCTTCTTAATATAGTAAAGTTGCTTTCTTTACTAGGGATTATTTAATTGTGTGTTAATAAATGCTTTAAATAAGGAAACGATTTCTACTTCAAAAAAGAGCACTAATTTAGAGCAAAAAGTCACTTGATCACAGAATCGCTTGGCACTTGGGGCCACGGAGGATGCGGAAAGGTCAGGGAATGACCACCGCAAATCCCCAGAGCAATATGGCCTTAGTTGCTAATGCCCCTAAAAACCAAATAACAACAACATTAGATATTATTTGGGATATGTTAAATAATAACTCGATACCGATTAATTATACGAAGCTTCCTATTAAGGAAATTTTTCACTTAATTAAACTGTTAGTTGAGGCAAACTATAACACCTCTCGAGACAAAGAGTACAAAACAAACTTTGGTTTGCCAATGGGATTGAGCCTGAGCAGCTTAACATCGGAGATCTATCTCTCAACAATTGCGCATATAAATTTGATGCCTTTTCGACCCCATTTCACATACTATTGGGAGGTATTTATTATTATTATTATTATTATTATTATCAGCCATATGGTGCAAGGAAGTCTGAAGCTTATGCTGCAATGGCCAAAAAAAAAAAAAATTTCCCTATTATCCTGAGAGAGAGAGAGAGAGAGAGAGAAGTAGAAAGGAATCACCAAGAAAGAGAAGAATGATGATATCCAGCTCAAGATCCTGGGTGTGCCAAGCCCATACTTAGATGATGTTCTAGTTATTACTGATAGTAGTACTATCCAAGACTTTTTTACATTCATTTAATAATATTCATTCTAGGCTTAAATTTACATTGGAAAGGGAGGATACGGATACAAAGTCATTAAATTTTCTAAATTTCACACTTACTCGGGACTCGAATAAAATCCAATTTAACATCTATCGAAAACCTATAAACACTGGTATGGTTTTACCTTATAACAGCTACCACCCGTTCACCTACAAAAGATCGATTATCCTTGATTAATTTCCAAATGCCTACAAATATTCAACTACAGAATCTGCTTTGTGCTCAGCAATACAAATACTAACCAGCAGATTCTTAAACAGGGATTATCCCCTTGTTAAAATAAACCGAATTAGGGTACAAGCTAAGGATAGGATACAAAATACTATACCAACCAACAGTAATAATATCAAAAAATACTTTATTTCTGTCCCATATGTTGAACAGTGGCACAAACAGCTTAACAGATTCTTTAAAGATACCGAATTTAAAATTGTGGCCAGGCCAATACGGAAATTACACACACATGACTGAACAATCGCTCAGTCCTTCCCTCGTTCATAACACAAATTAATGACCTGGTATACAACATTTCTTGCGGTGATTGTGACTCGTCTTACCAGGGTTCAAAGCGTTTTCCTTTGAATATTTGTGTTAATCAACGTGCGGCCTCAGTTCATGCTTCTCATTGAGCAGCATCAGAATTAGCCTTTCACGCTGTTAACGAAAAACATACTTTTTTATTTAACAAGGCCAAAATACTTAGTGTTGAACGTAATTATACGGGACTATTAATTGCAGAAACCGTAGAAATTAAATTACACAAAAATTCTGTTAATGTTCATCGGCCAAATCTCAACTCCGATTTGTGGGCTTTTACGTGCATGCACGAAGAAAGACAAATAATCCCTATTTAAGTTTCATTCCTGTGATCACGACATATGGTCGAAAAGCGTAGCCAGCTTCAGGAAGGAAAATCGTTTTGAAATTTTTTTCGTTAAATTCTTTTAATTAATTTTCTTATTTTTAATTGTGTTAAATTCAGTTTTATTGTGTTAATTTGATTTTTAATTATTATTTAAATTATTTCTTACTCTAATGTAAGTTTTTCGATTTTTTCGTTTTATTTTCTGGAGAGTATCATACGGAAGTGTTCTATGTACTATATTGAGGTCAACTTCTCTTATTATTTTACAAATAGAGCTTACAGTACAGGAACCCTTGGTAGGAAGTGATCATACAGCTGTTAGTTGGAAGATGAGGAACGATGTTGCAGTTATTAAAGGTAAAGGCATAGGTTTTAATTTCAGAAAAGGGGACTGATAGTTTAAACTGCTACATGCATCAATCAATTGTGCAGAGAAGCACAGGGAGGGAGGAAAGATGAAGACAACAGAATTATGGAACAACTTTAAAACAATAGTCACAGATGTTATGAATACATATATACCACTGAGAAAATACATCCAGAGGATGCCAAGATGGATGAATACTGAGCTAGCAAGTCTGAGCAGAAAAAGTTGACATTGGATAGTTACAGAGGGTAACTTTGGCCACTGATGATTATCAGCAGTGATTATTCATGCATAAGGAATTTGCAGATAAAGGAACCACTGGGTGACAGTGATCACAGTGTACTGATGTCGGATTTACTTAAAGATGCAACTACCATCAAGGGTAAAGGGAAGGGATTTTGCTTTCATAAAGGTGATTACAGTGGTCTCAGACAGTTTTTAAATTCTATACAGTGGAATCAACTGATGATGTTATGGTGAATTCTAAATGGGAAGCCTTCAGGGACTTAATCTTGGAGGCTACTAGGCTTCTCATACCAACTAAGAAATACTCTTCAAGGTTTAGGCCTACATAAATGTCAGATGAATCAATAAGGCTCGTGTGCAGAGAAGAAAAATGCATGGGATGTGTAAGATATTGAACTTACATATAAAGGACTATGAAAAAGGGGGAGGGGGAGAATTTTTATACAATTGCAGTATGACCTATGTAAAATTAACGAAATAAAAAAATATTAAAGAGTGATAAAGATAATAATTGAATTAAATAAGCAAATTAATGCAAATCATTTTAATTGTTAGTGTATCACACAAAAGCAACAAAATCCGAGCTAATGGGAAAGATAATCTTGGTCACGCCTGAGGGTATGCTGATTCATATACCAGGAATGCAGCAATGCAGTACGCTGGTGAAGTTATCCATCAAATACATTGTTGATCAATTCCTAATATAGAGCGTAACTAATTAGGAATGTGAAAGGGAGAGTAATTCTTAGAGGAAAAGGGGGATCAAATTACAAAAAAAAAAAAAAATGGTATGGAGAATTTTGCGATAAGTCCTCTGCTTGGTAGAAAGCTTCAAAAAAACAGGCGACAGTCTAAAAGGAGTTTTAGCAAAGAGTACAGTCGGGGAAAGTTTTGGTAAGGAGTATGGTAGTAAAAACAGTTATGGAGAAAGGGAGTTTCTTTTGGTATAATCAAGGCCCTAACAAAATGATAAAGAGCATTAGAGTGGAAGGATAATGGTAATCATGATGACACTCAAGGTAAATTATCTAGTATCTTGTTCATAATAAATTACTAACGACTAGGTAGTATACACTAAGAGATCTTAGAATCTATAATAAAAAAGAGTTGTATAAGAAAAAAAAATTCTTTTCGATTGAAATAACACAAAATATAGGTGAGAGAAATCATCATGATGATGACTATAAGGAGAGAATCATTAGGTTGTAACGAAGCTGTTTAGGGAATCAAAAAACCCTGATTGTATATGCCAAAAGTGGCCATTTCTTCAAAAGTATAGTGTCGCCAGGATGTACGCCGCCCATAGATGCCAATGATCGTAATCGTCCTCAAGTAAATCAAGGTAAATTATCTGGTATCTTGTTCATAATAAATTACTAACGACTAGGTAGTACACTAAGAGATCTTAGAATCTATAATAAAAAAGGGTTGCATAAGAAAAAAAAATTCTTTTCGATTGAAATAACACAAAATATAGGGGAGAGAAATCATGATGACACTCAGATCACAAAGTGGTAGAGAGAATAGCAATGAAAGGGAGAGATCCTTAGAAACAAATTCCAGTGCAGGGAACAGCCTTAATGGATCCCTGAAACTGAGTGAATATCTGAAAGTCTTTAAAGGAGAGTCATCAGAAAGCGTAGACTACTTTCTATGCAAACTAATGATGATCAAAAAAAAAAAGAAGGGTTGTCAGACCTAGAAGTAGTCACAATGGCTGAATTTAAGCTCGAGGGCATAGCCCAAATGAAATTTCTGGAAGCCACTCAGTCACTAGAAGTGGAAACCCTAGAGCAATTCAGTAACGTAATGAGGAAATTGTTCTCTCCGAATTTGAAGGAATTGCTTAACAAATTGAAGAAATCAATTTGTTAAGCAATTATGTACAAACAAATCATAAAAGTATAGAAGACTACCATAAAAGATTCATCCAAGTTAAATTATCCGAGACATCTGAGGGAGAGAGAGAGAAGTATTCGACAGAATCCTAATGGGACAACTCTTGGTAGGAATCAAGGACAAGTATCGAAAGGAAATATTGAGGAGGAATCCAAGAACACCAAATGAAGCCTTGGAATTGGCCAAAGAAGAAGAAGAAGAAAGGTTGGAGAACCATCACCGAGGAAGCATTAGGAGAGAAATAAATACAATAACGACGGAAAAAGATACAGAAGACGGCAAGATTAAGATGATAAGAGGAGATAAAAGGATAGAGAATTTGGAAAGGCAATTAGAAGAGATTGAGAACAAGCTTGAGAAAGTACTAGGGGAAATTAGGAGCAGAGAAGACACATTAAATGATAACGGAAGACAGAGTGATGATTCACAACAGCGAGAAGTTGTCAGAGGAGAATGGAGTAATACAAGAAGATGGAGGAATGATGTCAAAACTGATGTACCCGACTGGAAGGAAATAAAGTGCTATGCATGTGGACGAGGAAGACATGTAGCCAGAGAATGTAAATACCGGAACATATGGACCGAGAGGGATAGCTATCTCACCCACAAAAAAGGGGGGATGCGAGGCAACGGGGAACATTACACCTGTAGTGGAGGCGAAAACAGAACTCTCCCTAAGAGAGTGGGTACCAGAAGGAGACAGGCAAAAATCAGACAGCACAAGTGTTAACTCTATAGATTTTAGGCAGGCTAAGAATAAGCCATTTTTTGTAGATAGAGATAGATCAGGCTGGAATTGGGGTAAATACAGCAATCAGGGAGATAAGGTTAAGGCAGTCAACAAGCATTTCGGGTCACGCGGAATAATAGTAGAAATTATCATTGTCAGGTAAGGTGCTACAGATGTTATAACTATGGGCATATAGCAAGTTTTTGTTGCGCAGGCAGAGTAGAGCAGAAGCCAGAGTATGAGATTGGCGACCCTAGTAAGTTATGGAAGCTGAAGAGAGGTCGGTTTTATCCAAGGCACTCGAAAATGAGGAATTCTCGGCCAAGAGAAAGCAATAATAGTTCCAACAGGATCAGGGTTGGTTATCTGAGGACTGTACAAGATGCCAAATATAAGAGATCGGATTCAATAGAGGAAGAGACCCAGAGCGTAAAGAAAGACAAAGAGAAACAAAAGCAAAGAACAAGTCAAAAGTCACTGCAAAAGAAAAAGACTGTTGATAAAGTTCTGATTGCGCAAGAGAAATTAAGGGACAAGAAAAGAAGGAACAAAATTAAAGAGGATAATGAGAGAAGATACCAGGAAAATGGAAAAATACCACACGTGGGAGTTTTAGAAATAAGAGAGACAGTTAAGGTAAATTCTGGACAGAAAATGTCCCTAAAGTAAGAGAGATATGAAGACAGCAAACCTTTAAATGAAGTGGCAGAATGGTATAGCATCCAAGGATGGTGAAAAGTAAGAATTATGGTTTCGGAAGTGGAAGCAGCAAATAACCTGAGGTCAGAAAACAGATTACAACAGATGTACCTGGAGGGAGGCTTAACTGATGACCACATAGAAAGGGAATAGTTTAGCAGGGCTTTAGGTATATAGAATGTATATATGTATAAATAATGCTAAAAGGGGCAAAATAAAGCTATATATATAAAACATAGTGAATAGGGTGAAAACAGTGAACAACTGAAAAGTGATTGAATGACACATAGCACCTTCCCAGAAAGTTTGTTTTAAACTTGTTTTTATTTTTTTTTATTTTTTATGAAACTCCTAAGATTGGTAGGTATCATGTGAAGAAAAAATTTTAATATATATGTATATATTTGAATTTTTTGGGGGAAGCGATGACGTATGCAAGATATTGAACTTACATATTGAACAATTGAATTTATATACAATTGCAGTATGACCTATGTAAAATTAACGAAATAAAAAAAATTAAAGAGTGATAAAGATAATAATTGAATTAAATAAGCAAATTAATGCAAATCATTTTAATTGTTAGTGTATCACACAAAAGCAACAAAATCCGAGCTAATGGGAAAGATAATCTTTGTCACGCCTGAAGGTATGCTGATTCATACACCAGGCAGCGCAGTACGCTGGTGAAGTTATCCATCAAATACATTGTCGATCAATTCCTAATATAGAGTGTAACTAATTAGGAATGTGAAAGGGAGAGTAATTCTTAGAGGAAAAGGGGGATCAAATTACAAAAAAAAAAAAAAATGGTATGGAGAATTTTGCGATAAGTCCTCTGCTTGGTAGAAAGCTTCAAAAAAAGGAGAAGAGAGGGAAAAGGCAGCAGTCTAAAAGGAGTTTTAGCAAAGAGTACAGTCGGGGAAAGTTTTGGTAAGGAGTACGGTAGTAAAAACAGTTATGGAGAAAGGGAGTTTCTTTTGGTATAATCAAGGCCCTAACAAAATGATAAAGAGCATTAGAGTGGAAGGATAATGGTAAATATCTGCCTATAAGGAGAGAATTGTCAGGTTGTAACGAAGCTGTTTAGGGAATCAAGAAACCCTGATCGTATATGTCGAAAGTGGCTGTTTCATCGAAAGTATACAGCATCACCAGGATGTATGCTGCCCATGGATGCCGGTGATCGTGATCGTCCTGAAATCCAGAACCCTTGCTATATGATAACTTATAGCAAGTTTTTAGATGATGCAGAAGTCTGTAAGATGTTTAATGACAGTAAGCAAGTATGCTACTGCAAAAAGATCTAGAAAAATTAGGCAGATTGGCTGAGAAATGGCACTCGAATTTTAACATTGACAAATTCAAGGTACTGCGCACTTTGTTAATGGTAACTCTCATAATTCTGTGTGGCACTACACTCAGTTTAGTAGAAAATGAAAAAGACCTGGTGGTAATTGTGGAGTCAGATATGAAGTTCTCTATGCAGTGCAGTGCAGTCAGGCTGCAGGACAACCCATCAGGTTTTTTTTTTTTTTTTTTTTTTTATGAAAACCTCAAACACGAGAGGTATCAGAACCTATAGTACTTAGTATCATGCATTGGTTTGAGGTTAAGAAGACAAAAGGAGATATTTGTTGACGTTAGTCTTGAACTTCTGTAGACTATAATTTTTAGGAAATACGTACGAAGGAAGGTTGATCCAGAAAATGGCAGTTAAATAAATAAACAAGGAAGTTGAAAAGGTGGTTCTGTGAGTTTGAAGATGGACAGTAAATGGATGTTGGCTGGTGGTGGCACATGTTAGGACTAATTCAGAAGAACAGTGCCCATGGGAATATCTGTAGAAAAGGCATGCAGCAGAAACAGTATGCCAATGAGACAGAGAGTGGACAGACTCTGTTAGAGATGAGTCATTAATTAACCTAACTGCTCTCTTCTGAATGGAATCTAAAAGCCTGAGAGAAATTTTGGAAGCACCGCCCCAATGTGGGAAAAATATTCCATGGTAGGGAATATTTGCAATTTGTAATGAGTGAACAGCTGTTTGGCAGAAAAGTAATGCCGAGAGAGAAAGAGAAAACCAAGTTTTTTAGATGCAGAGGAAGCAATATTCGTAACATGCTTGTGCCAAGAGAGATTAGAAGTCAGGGTGATCCCCAAAAGAGATGCCTAAAATTTTTTTGGCATCTCTTTTGCCTAAAAATCGGAATGTCACCAAAGATAAACATAGGAGCAGAAGAATCCTTTTTGCAAGATATAAGGCAGGACTGAGTTTAGGAAGGACTGAAATCAACTAAATTGTCTTTGCCGCACTGGAGAATTACATGGAGATCAGCATTTGAGGAACTTGTAGTGGATATTCGAGAAGTTGAAACTGTTTGAGCAGGGCAAGGTTTCTCAAACTGGAAAGTGGAATGCAAAGTGTTATCATCAGCAAAACTATGGATAGGATTTGTGGTCAATGAAAGAAGGTCATTAATATACAATAGGAAAAGAGTGAGTTAAAGAACTGAACCTTGGAGGACACAAAGAAACATGTTGAGAAGACTTATGTCACCATGACCAAAAGCCTTTGAGATGTCAAGAGCAACTGCTTGTGTTTCACCAAACTTTTCCATTGAAAATCGATACTGATGGAATCCATATTGCAATTGTTGATCAGATGGAAGGTTTCTAGATAGTTTAAGAATTGGTGGTTAATTGATTCCTCCATTACTTTAGAAAGAGTACAAGTAATTGCAATGGGACGATAATTGGATGTGAGGAATTTATCACCCTTTTTAGGAACTGGTTGGATAGGAGAAAATTTCCAAGCAGAAGTAAAAACACCGTTGGAATAAGAAAGTGAAAAAAGGCGGCAAAGAACAGAAGTAAGTTCAGGAGCGCAGGTTTTGAGAACAAGTGTAGAAATACCATCAGGACCTGGAGCTTTCTTAGCATCAAGATTCGTCAAAATCCTTCTGACATCCTTTCGACGGAAGAGCACAGGAGGCATTGAATGGGGTGTGCTGGGAATGGTGGGAGGTGTTTTACCAAGATTAATACATGAGTTGGAAGAAAAATGGGATGCTAGCAGTAAGTTCAGGAGTGCAGGTTTTGAGAACAAGTGGAGAAATACCATCAGGACCTTTGATTTCTTAGCATCAAGATTCATCAAAATCTTTCTGACATCCTTTTGATGGAAGACCACAGGAGGCATTGAATAGGGTGTGCTGGGAATGGTGGGAGGTGTTTTACCAAGATCATTAATACATGAGTTGGAAGAAAAATGGGATGCTAGCAGGTAAGCTTTATCCTGGGCTGAAGTGACAATAGAATCACCAGGTTTTGACAAAGGTGGGAGCAGAGATGGGCAAAAGTTGTGGCCAATAGCTCTGGCAAGAGACCAGAATGCTCGACTACCATTAGGGCAAGAAGCAAGTCTTCTACACTTAGCCTGTTCAAAATCTAGTTTGGATGGATTAATAACTGCTTTACAATTGTTGCAAGCTCTGGTGTAGGCAGAAAATGAAACTGAAGAATTGGAAACAAGCCAATTATGATATGCAACGTTCTTCTCTTGAACAGCCTTAGCACATTTATTGGAAAACTAAGGTTTACATAAGGACAAGATTTTAAGGTGGAATGTGGAATAAAGGATTCCATTCCTACAAGAATAATTTCACTGACACGATCTGAGCAAATGTTGACACCAGAAGTTTTGAAACAGTAATCCGATCAAGGAAAAGAAGAAAAGAAATCTCGCAGGTCATCCCATTTTGCATTTTTGTAATGCTAAACAACACAAGGTTGGGATATAGCTGTGAGATAAAGGATCCATTGGAGAATAGACAATCACCAAGGTGTGATCTGAGGTGCCTAAAGGACCACTCACTTCGACTGTGTACTTAGAAGGGGTGTTTGTGAGAAAAAGATCAAGCGTGTTGGCTGTATGATCAGGATTCTGGTAGATAAATGAACAATCTTCTGTGAATTCATTAGCAAATGAGTTCATTTGCAAAAGCCTCAGCATATTGGCCAGCTGGGTCTGTGTAACTAGAAAACAGAAGCCAGCTGGAGTTGTGAACATTAAAATCACCAAGGAAAATTACCTCACTTGTTAGGAAACTTGGACTGGAGAAAGTCACGTTGCAAAGAGAGGAAGCAAAAGAGTTCCAAGTGATTGGTGCAGTTGGGAGAAAGGTAGAGACAACAGATGAATTTGACAGAATGAGGTAGAGAGATTTTAAAGCCAGAGAAGATCGAAAAGAGGAAATTCCAAATGACCAAGTCTCTGATAGGGAATATTGGAATGGACATATGCACAAGTACTACCTTTTAGGCAAAAGGAATCATACAGCAAATAATTTGGGCAACTGAAATGAGCAGTGGTTGAATCAACCGATAACTGAGAATCTGTCAGAAAAAGTACATGAGGTTTGACATACTGTAAGAGGAAATGGATATCATTGAGATTAGAACTGAGACCACATATATTTGTGAAATGAACTAAGAAGTGTTTGGGAGGTTTAGATCTTTTCACAGATAAGTTTTCTCTGTTAGTTTGACAATTCATGGTGTATTCAATAGTAAGAAAAAGTGTGTGTGTGTGTGTGTGTGGGGGGGGGTTTCATGCTGAATGAAGTAATGAAATTTTTTTTGGATATGGCGTACACATGTTAAGAGGATACCCAGATGCTTGACATAACATGGCTTTGACAAAGCCCCCACCACTTGGACTCCCTCCAATGGCAGAGTAGAGGCAGAAAGATTATACACAAGCTCATTCGGAAGTCTCCTAGAGAGTTACCAATAGGTTCAGTCAGGTGTACCTAGTGGCCGGCCTGAAAACACCGTTTTATAGCTGCACCCTCGAAATGTAAGGAAGTTTGGATCTTGCCATGGTGTTCATCATAACATCAAAAGACATCAACCATACTGCATGATGGAAGAGATGGAGGAGGGTTGACTGGAAGTCTGGAGACTAAACATGGGTTTCAACACTTCAAGCCTCCAATAAGTAAAGTGGTGTTATTGCACCAGTTGATGAGAGTTATCTACCACCTAGTATTGTCTGGTAACACAGAAGAGCGCATTCCTCTGTGTGGCATGGGCACCACACCTCGACCCCTTCTTACGTTAGTTCACACCTGGGTGGTCACCCATAGTGTGCTTGCGCATGGGGGGTTATACCCAGGATTACTAACAGTTACACCATCCAGACCGTCTGGACTTTGCCGAAATTGGGTCATTTGACTTGAGTGTCACCCGAAATCAGCTCCATCAACGTTTCAGACTCCCAGGTAGCAAGCACAGCTTGTCTGGCATATTTGAGAGAATGTCTGTGACAAAACGAGTGCAGAGAAGTGCAACAAGACTGGAGAGGGATAACAAAAGGTTGCTCTTACCAACAGAGGTTCTGCAAACCTCTGTGTCTACAGACTATTACTTGGGAGGTGATCTGATTGAGGTGCTCAAGGCTTTGAATTGACTGAGCAAGCTCAATGCCAATGGCATTCTTCCTCTTGCTCAGACTATACATATGGGGGAGCAAGCTCAATGCCAATGGCATTCTTCCTCTTGCTCAGACTATACATATTTGAGAGAATGTCTGTGACAAAACGAGTGCAGAGAAGTGCAACAAGACTGGAGAGGGATAACAAAAGGTTGCTCTTACCAACAGAGGTTCTGCAAACCTCTGTGTCTGCAGACTATTACTTGGGAGGTGATCTGATTGAGGTGTTCAAGGCTTTGAATTGACTGAGCAAGCTCAATGCCAATGGCATTCTTCCTCTTGCTCAGACTATACATATGGGGGAGCATTGATTCAAAGTGAGTTACAATTGATGTGTGGAATTGTTGCAGAATAGATGGGTGAAGTTTTGTTGGCCAGGTGGTTGATTGTTGGAACAAATGTCCAATTGTTGTTGTGGAAGTGGATGGTTTGAATAAATTACAGGAAGAACTACACAAACTATTCGAGGGGATGGGCAAGTGGTAAGTTTTTTATTTTATTTTTTGGCTGATGCTATATAAGCTTGCTTTCTTGCTAATGCTAACAATAGACAAGAATTTAATGATACAATTCCAAAATTCTTTCAAAATGGTTTCATAATCACTTTGTGAAAGAAATTACTGATTAATGTATGCCACATAATTGCAATGTGCCAATGAAATCTGATCAAGTGATGATGGTGATATTAATTATCTTTCCTGAGATCAATCTAATAGGTAATGGATGGTGATAGGGATTCCAACACTTATGGATTCTTAAATATATGAGAACCATCTTCATATGAGAGAGGAAACTGGATATAGAGTGAATTTCAAATTCAATGGGATTTGAAATTCACTGTATATCCAGTTTTCTCTGTCATCGTTGCACGTGATGGTAGACTGCTCTCATATGAAGAAGGTGTGGACTGGAAAGTTTAACATCTCACCTAAGGGGAGGGTCTAACTAAGGTGTATAAGGCACTCAAGGGGTTGAGTGAAGTGAATGAGGCAGGTTTGTTCTCCCCTATGGGTGAGAGACAAACCAGAGGACACAAATATAAAATCTCAGTGAATAACAGAAGACTGGATCTCATGAAGTTCCCCTATAGGCAGCAGGTTGTTAAACACTGGAATAAGTTTTCACACAAGGTGGTGGAGGCAGCAAGTCTAATTAAGTTTAAAGCAGAATTGCATGTTTATTTTGTGGGAATGGAAATAGTATGAATATTCTGTTTTACTTGAAGTTTTATTTTTATTATTTTATTTATTTATTTTTGGCTGATGCAGCAAAAAGCTTGCTTCCTTGCATCATTTGGCCTTAATACTAAACTTATTACTTGATATTAATACTAATAACAATACTAATTTCCTCAGTCATTGCAAATCTGTGACCTTTCCATGAGTCTTTGGGCTTTAACAAAAAAAAAAAAAAAAATAGGGTGCTAAATCAAGTGAGTATGGTGCATGGGGACCCATAGTGATGGAGTACTTCACAAGGAGTACTTTCTATGCAAGAAATTCTTGCATAGAAAGTACCTAGTGTGCAGAGTTGTTGTAATGATGCAAGTACCAACTAGAAGGCCACTTTTCTAGCCATTTTTTCCAAAGAGCATTGTACAATCACTTATAGGCAGCAGGAATTTTGCTATCACTGTTTCTATTGTATATTTGGCTCACTGTGACCATGCTGGTGAAAATCATAATGAACAATTGCTGTGAAATCAAAAAATACAATAAGCATGATCTTCACATTTGATTGAGAATATTGTGCTTTCTTTTTTGGACCTTGGAAAAGACCCAGATGGTTATGACAGATTCTTGGTCATAGCCATACATCTGTGGTTTGTCACCAGTAATGATGGAAGAAACAAAATGTTGGTGAGCATCAGCATGTTGACGAAGATCCTGATATGCTGAAACAAATCAAATTCACAAAACTGACATTTCCCAAAAGAAATATCAATTTCTCTAGGAACTTTGTGAATAATAATAATGTCAATCACTCCTGATCAGGTCAAGAACACAAGTAACTGAATTACTGGGTTTTAAGAAGTTGAGGGTGACCACAGTCAAAGTTTAAAGAGGGCCCTCTTTAAACTTTGCAAACAACTGAAAAGTGATTGAATGACACATAGCACCTTCTCAGAAAGTTTGTTTTAAACTTGTTTTTTTATTTTTTATTTTTTATGAAACTCCTAAACACAAAAGGTGTTAGAATAATGGTACTCAGTACATTAACAATGTGCAGCCCAAGAAGTAGAAGGAATAAATGAGGAGGAGAAAAAGTTGGTTTTGTGAGTTTGGAGTTGGACAGTGAATAGATGCTGAATGGTTGAGGCATGTGTTCGGATTAGTTTGTAAGAGAGTGGAAGAATTACAGTTGCTGTTTCAGAAGAACAGCACTCATGGGACTATCTATAGAAAAGGCATGCAGCAGATATTGAATGTCTATGAGACAGAGTAGAGAGACTTTGTGAGAGAGAGAGGGGTTATTTATCAACCTGAGTGCTCTCTTTTGAACAGAATCCAGAAGTTTCAGAAAGGTTTTGGGGCACTATTACAGACATAGGAAGCACATTTCATTGGTGTGGTGGAGGAGAGATTTGAGATTTGTACAGAGTGAGTAGTTGTTTAGAAGAAAAGTAATACCAAGAGCAAAAAAGAAAACCCGGTTTTGTTTTGTTTTTTTCCCGTGATGCAGTTTTGTTTTTTTTTTTTGTGATACAGTGGATGTGTTTATTCCAAGAGAGATATATGTCTAGATCTCTGAATGCTATCAAAGATGAGCACAGAAATAATAGATCATTTTTGGTGAGAAAGACAGGGCTTAATTTTAGCAGGATTGAGGTTAACTAAATTTTCTTTGCCCCACTGGAGAATTTTCTGGAAATTAGCATTTAAGAAATTGGTTGTTGATATTAAAGAAGTTGAGGCTGTTTGTGTAGAGCAAGGTTTCTCCAATTGGATGGTGGAATGCAGTGTGCTATCATCAGCAAAATGGATAGGAATTCTAGTCAGTGGAAAAAGATCATTACTATACAAGAGGAATGGGTGTCTGTTTCACTTGCCCACTAATTTAAAACAAAATTTCATGTAAAAATTTGTTGCTAAGCAAATTTCATGAAATTTTAAAATTTGGCAAAACACCTCGAAATCAAAATGTACTAATTTGGACTGACTGCAACAAGTGACCACTTGCTGCCTTCAATTTCAAGCTGTTCACAAAATCTTTTATACAAAGTCCATCCTTGCTCACTCTGATCACAATTCATATGAGGTAACTGTAGCAAAGCATGGAGAATGTACTTAAAAAAGACATTGAGCTGCTTGAGAGGGTCCAAGGATGAGCAACCAGTGAGATCTGCAAAGTGGTGTCCATACAAGGAAAGACTATGAAACTTGGTAACCAGGCGTCTAAGAGGGGACCTGATTGAGGTTTATAATGCTCTCAGAGAGTATAGTAAAATGAATAAAGGTGAAATTTTCACTGTTATAAATGATTCCAGAACTAGGGTTAATAAATTCAAATTACAGAGAAAGAAGTTTAGACCACATTGTAGGAAGTTTTCTTTTAGTCACAGTGTTGTTAATTACTGGATAAGTTACTATTGTGCACAGTTGAAGCTGAGAGAGATTGTGGAAATTCAAAAGTGGATAGTTACTCATATGAGGAGGGAAACATAAGTTTATTATATTTTTTATTTTTTTATATATTTTATTTTTATTTAATTTTTTGGTGGCAAAAGCCCATGGTTTTAAAAATTTAGCTCTCCAGTTTCAAGATCAGTATATGGATATGCTCTAAAATAGCATTTTATTTCATCTTGGGGTTGAACCAAGTCAGCTTATCACCACTATCACCTTTACTATTTTCACGGCAGGAAATTGATCCTTTAGTACACTGTTTTGATCCTTTATTATTTTCCTCTTGAACAGACATATTTGTTTCTCTGAAATTGTAATTTAAAGCAACACCTACATGTCATCTTTCCTGTATATCGGTATAGTAAATGATTTTAAATCAATGATTATTGAAAAAGAATAGCTGTTTATGCCAGTTAGCATATTTCAGTGGAATATGCTAACTGGCATAACAGCCATTTTCTTGTGAATATGCATTTTTTAAAACAAAATGCATATTCACAAGAAAAACCACCCCCAAAAAACAAAGAAAAAAAAATTAAGGTCATATGAATTTTGACTGGGTGTAACGGATTTATGAGTTTCTTAATTGAAGTCATGGACAGGAGTTACTATGAAAGAAAAAGGTTTATTCATGTCTATACATCAAAAATTTAAACTATAAATAAATGAGAAAAAAATAAACAAACTTACTTCGCTCTCCAGTTTCAAGATCAGTATATGGATATGCTCTAAAATAGCATTTTATTTCATCTTGGGATTGAACCAAGTCAGTAGTATTTTCTGTATCACCACTATCACCTTTACTATTGTCATGGCAGGAAATTGATTCTTCAGTACACTGTTTTAATCCTTTATTATTTTCCTCTTGAACAGACATATTTGTTTCATCATTATATGGCACATATGGAAGAGAGGTTTTATTAGAATTTATGGCAAGACAGTCAGAACTTAATTTTGAAGAAGAACCAATATTACAACTGGTTAATCTACTTTCTCCTGCTTCCTGTAAGTCAGAATCATGATCCATTTCTGCTCCTATATCAGGAGAGTTATTTCGTGGTGATAACTCATCACCAATTAATGTTCTCTCACTATCTGTTAAACTGCTGTCTTCAGACTGATCACTATGAACAGCTTGAGCACTATATCCATTTGATGAGTCACAAACCTCACTATCTGCTAAACTTTCATCATAGTCTTGTGAGGAATCAACAACACTAACAGTCTGATTATTTTTAATGTTATCCTGATAAACAGAATTTGTAAAACCTTTTTCACTTACATCACATTTTCCACAAGTTTTCAAAAGTTCAGTTGAAGTATTATCACTGGATCCACCTTTCACATTTAAGGCAATCTTTTCTTTGGAACATTCAGTTTTAGCTGCTGAAAGGATAAAAGAAAAGTTTTTATATCTAAAGAGAAGCATATATGACAACTGTATTTTATTTAATAATTTCATATTAATAATTAAATGACTACATCAAATACAGTTGAACTTAGTTATAATGAGCATGGAAATAACAAGATCACAGCTGTAATGAGCAAAAAGCCATAATGATTTTAATTTACGTGTATTCCCATACAATTGCTCACTGTTACAATGAGTATACTACACAGATATACTGCCAGAGCAATATGGCATCAGTTGCTAATGTTCCTAAAAACCAAATAACAAACAAACAAACAGATATACTGTATAAATTTTGGTAACTATGCAAACATTCTTAATTGCTTGGGTAGTTGAAAAAATCCAATTCTTGGAATAGACAAGAATGAAAAGGGTGACAGCTTTTATGACCACCCACATAGGATTAGCAGTTGGTTTATGACCTTGTCCTTTTGGGGACAGGGGCTATACAATAGTGCATTGGCGTTCTTCTTGTCACATTACCCTATTTACAGATTGTCTTGTATTCACTGAACCATAAATTTATTTCGGAACTTCTAAGAATTTTGGAAATGGGACTTCTAAGAACTACGCAGATCACTTTACTGTTATTTTAAAGTAAAATCAGTTAGAAATGAATCCTTCCTTAGGAAACATGTCTACTAAAGAAAGTGTCTCTCGATCTGCGAAAAAGCCGAAATTATTTATGAGTTAGAACATGGTGCAAAAAGTTTTCTTTGTCCTCTTCAACAGTATCGACATTGTGGAAGAATAAACATATTTACATATCAGCACTGGAAAAGAACATGACAAAAAAAAAAAAAAAAAAAAAATAGAAAGTGCAAGGTTACAAACATCAATGCTTCACTACACAAAGAAGTTCTGGATTTTCAATAGACGGTCCGATCTTGAAGGCTCAAGAGGAAAAACTTGCTAAACAATTTGGACAAGATGATTTTGTATGTAACAACGGATGCAAGATTGATTTAAAAAACGAATACAAGCATATTATTTTTTTTCTCTAATTTTTTTCTTTTGTTTTTGAATCTATCTTTTTATCAAGTTATTGAGAATTAAAAAAAAATAGGAGGTAGATTTAACTCATCACTGATATATTGAGTAATGGTTATAACAAGGAAATTTTGTCGGTCCCCTGATGCTTGTTATAACCAAGTTCGACTGTACTATCTGAATAGCTGTACAGGCAAATTAAACTACAAAGGTACAAATCAGTTATCTAGAAATTAAGTTTGCATATTCTATAATACTACATGGTAAATACATTTTTTTATAGTGTAATGTTACAATGCCTTTACTGGCACCTCAACTGCATGGTGCATTAAGGACCACTTAGAGAAAGCTATATTTTTCCTGCCATATTGAGAGTAGTCTTCAACTCAGATCATAACTCTTTTGCTAGCATAATTTTAAAGTCACAGCAGTGAGCATATTGCTGTATGGAATTCACCAATCATTTTTATGGAACAAACTGCAAAGAATTGTTGAAAATCAGAAACTAATACTACATTGTAAAAATTAAGTTTTGTAATGTACAGATTTGCCTTCAAAATTCTAAACTCATTATTTCAATACAGATTTCATATAATAAACATAAATCATATCTTACTTGATTGTAACTGCATTTCATCATAGTCAGTATCACTGTTGGAATCTTCTGGTGAATCCTGGCCATTACAATCTTCAGCTGTAGAAATGCAGAGCCTTTCTAGAATTTCTGAAAAACATACCTATATATACTTTTTCATAAATATCAGATAACATACAAATTCTCAACTAGCTACTAAATTTAACCGAAGTTCATGAGTTACTCAGATACTGAAAATTCAACTGCAATATACTAATACTACATTGTGGAAATTAAGACTATGTTTCAAAACCATGAAGAAAGTACTTATCCTCTTAGAATGTAAAAGCATTCAAAAACATAGCAACAAAGCTTTTAGCCTTGTTTCTTGTGATTCAGAAATATGGTGAAGAAATCAGATTATTCAAAAAAGTAGTAGCAACATGGGAGTTATAAAAAAATTAGTTTTATTTACAGTGTCTGAAGGTTACATTCCTTTCAGGTAAGCTCTGGTCTCTCACACAATTCTATCCTAAACATGCAGGGGGGTAGCTGATACTTACGGTATCAGATACTCCCCGCATGTTTCAGTTGAAGAGTGATGGAGGAGTGATTCAGCGCTCAGAGCATATCTTGCTTTCTTTCTGAAAGTGTTGATCTCTGATTGGCTTCTTCATCCTTGTGAAACAAATTAGTCAAAAGACTCCAGCACAAAAAAATGGGTGTTCAAGGATTAGGCACTGCAACCACAGAAGCACATTTATACCACAGCACCATACACTGCTGAACACTGTCTCCAGGAAAGGGTAGCACTTATATTACATTGCACAAATTCTTTCGCAGGTTTGGCTTGTGGAAGAGCATGAAGCAGAATGGTGGCATTCTTTTAGGCTTCTGGCTCAAAAGATCAATCACAGTTTCAACCAGTGTAATTACATGTTTCACAAAACAGTACAGTGAGCAGCAGATCCTTTGCTGTTCTTCAGCTAAACCAGGATGTTGGTATTAGTATTTTAGTATTGGAATTATAATGCATGGAAACAAGGCTTATACAACACCAGCCAAAAACAATTCCTTCATTTTCCCATTCCTTCCACTAATTGTCCAAACTTTTGTCAAATGTATTCAAACTACCCACCTCGAGAACACTATATGGAAGTTTATTCCAACAATTGATTACTCTTTGGCTGAATGAAAATTTTTACACATATATTATGCTGCTATTGTTTTCCAAAAATTTATGTCCCTTGCACGTTTAAACTCAGAAATGGTTAAGATTCGATCAGCATTCAGCTTACTTAATCCTTTTAAAGCCTTATACACATTAGGTTACCCCCCACAGATGCATAGTTTCTGGAGACACAAATTTACAGAACCCCAGTCTTTCTAATTTATCTAGATTCTCTTGATTTAGCATAATAAGTGGCTAATGATACAGTTATCCTGATAACTATCATTAGCCACTGTGCCCATCTTTATATCATCAGCAAACTTAAGACATCAAACTAAAAATATCTACACTGATATCTTTAATGAACATTAAAGGCTTCATTGAAATCTAAGTAGATGATATCAAAACTACTCTTTGCATCCAGTCCTTTGTGATAACATTATATTAGATAATCAAGCTTGTAAGGCATGATCTCCCTTTTCTAAGGCAATCAGCATGGGTGTGATATGACTGCCTTATGGCTTGACTCCTATCAAGATGATCATGCACTGCTTCTTTAACTAACGATTCCATTATTTTCCCTGACACAGAGGTTAAATCAACAGGTATATATTTACCCACTTTACTCTTTGAACCACTCTTGTTTGTTTGTTATTTGGTTTTTAGGAGCATTAGCAACTAAGGCCATATTGCTCCGGGATATGCGGTGGTCATTCCCTGACCTTTCCGCATCCTCCGTATTTGGTGGTGACGGGCTCGAACCCCGGTCTAATCAAGAAGCGTGTTCTACGCACTGCCGCTCCTTCCCACCTGGCTACGGAGGCGCCAACCACTCTTGTGAACAGGGGATAAGTATGTTCCCTGAATCAAGGATGCTTTGATTATTATAGCCAAAGGTTTAGCTACTTCTTTTATGGCATCTGATGCCTTCGACACATCTGAACCCTAGTTGTACAAGAGACTAGAGATTACACTTAGAGAATACACCCATCATATACTTGTAAATAAAGGTTGGCTTTTGGTTACAATCACGTTGCCATTACTTTCTGAATAACCCTCTTTTTATTTTAAAAAAATTTTACCTGCATTTTAAAAAGAGGAATGAGAAACTAATTTGCCAAAGCAACTTATTTTAAAACTTCTTTGCATAGTTTAAATTCAGAGCTCAATGAAAAAAAAAAAAAAAAAAAAAAAAATATATATATATATATATATATATATATAGAATTCTAACTGCTATTAAAAAAAACAAAAAAAAAACCTACATAAACTAAATCACAAGATCTTAAATATTGCATTTAACACCAGCCAAGTAAATTACAAACTATAAATTATTATTTTAATGGCACTGGAGCCTTTGCTCATATCCATATTAGTGCAGTTTTGTCTGTTGAAGTGTGTGTTTGTTATTTGGTTTTTAGGAGCATTAGCAACTAAGGCCATATTGCTCCGGGATATGCAGTGGTCATTCCCTAACCTTTCCCATCTTCCGTATTTGGTGATCACGGGCTTGAACCCCGGTCTAATCAAGAGGCATGTGCTATGCACTGCTGCTCCTGCCCACCTGGCTACGGAGGCGCCCTGTTGAAGTGTGTTTGCAGGCTGAAAAACTCAGCCTAACTCATGGGGGGTGGGCAACCACTCCCTCTGCCTGAAATGATTGGTTAACTACAGTATAAACTGTAGTTAGCCAATCATTTAGGGTAACCAGGCATCCTAAATCTCCTCAGCGGACTGAATTCCAATCTTTAGTTTTGAAGCATGAGGAAAATTTCAAAGCACCTATAAACATAGTTCTTAGTATGAACTAAAATATAGACTATTTTAAGCTTTTATAAATGAACTATATTAACCGAATTACAAGGCATTCTCCTCCTAATATATACTATGTATACGAATAAGGTATTCTAATGTTTAGGGGACTGTACTGGTCTAACACTATCTGGGGATGATGAATAACATTCCCAAATTTGTACTGATAATTGTGTATTGCACTGTGAACATTTACTGACTGACTCCTGTTGAACCATTGACAGCAAATCTACCATTCTTAATAAATAAAAGTCCAAATAATTTTGGGCACATATATACAATGTGCCCAAAATTATTTGGACATTCCCACCTATTGTGTGTAATATGCCAGAAGTTCCCCATGCATGTCTATTAGCTCGGACATATCAATATAAATCTTATGGACCTGCCTGTACAGCAGTAGCATGCTAGAAACCAGTACAGGTCATGGAAGAAAGATGGCTGGGTGTCATATCAGTAATTTTGCTATGCATATAACTGTAAATTCTCTGAACATCCCAAAATCGTGTGTGGTGGATCTTATTCAGAATAGAAGATCATAGACAATATATCAAAGAAAAAAAATTGTTGAAGCCTCACAAACTCACAGTAATTTTTTCCAGAAACCACAAAACAGCATATATGCCCCATGCATGCTGTCTGTGGAAAACACCAAGAAGCAGGTTCAAGAGACCAATATCCATTAGCACGTCAACCATCTATTGGGAGTTATGCATTAGCCTAATATCATGGTCATCAAAATAAACCAGAGTTGGGAGGAAGTACTCTGAAGGTGTGGGCTGTTATGGCTCATTCAAGCTTGCCCATTGGTGGCATGTCGGACACTATGAAGTCCACGTGATTACAATCAGTAGGCATCTGGTTTATATACCTAATGATCATATTCTCCCTGCCTATATGAATTCGTTAAATTCATTCTAAATTCACTAATTTCTTGATCCTTTGTTTTATCATTATTTCCTGGTATGTGCGTGCATCAGGAACAGGCACTAGATATTGTTATCTTTTTGTGAAATTTTGGTGATTGTCTTTTGATAATGACATCAGGGTTTTGCGTTATATGGCAATATCCTTACATATTTTTATTTGTATATTTTATATGTAAATTTTTTTTATGTATTGTATTTTTTTTATACAATTACTTTCATTCCTTTACTCTTTGCCATGTATTTCTTTTCTATTTCTCTTCACTCTTTTAACTTATATTCATTAGCATTAGCAAAGGCATATGATGCAAGAAAGCAAGCTTGTGTAGCATCAGCCAAAAAAACCGCTCCCATTTCATCCCTCCGTTCGTTACAAATACCTGTCCAGCTCAGGCTTAAATTTATTTAGGCTATCAACTTCCACAACAAAAGATGGAAGTCTGTTCCACCAATCAACTACCCGCTGGCCAAAGGCAAACTTTCACAGATCTATCCTACACTGTCTTTCCTCAATTTGAATTTATGCCCTCTCAGGTGATTATTCTGAGCAAGAGGAAGAATCCCATCAGCATTGAGCATGTTCAAACCATTCAAGGCTTTATACACCTCTATTAGATCATCTCGCTGGTGCCTAGTCTCCAGACACTGTAACCTGCAAAACTTAAGCCTTTCTTCGTAAGAGCAACCCTTCAATCTATTCACTAATCTTGTTGCCCTTCTCTGTACTCGTTTCAATAATTTATTAATTCATTATGGTCATTGGGTTCTTTGTCACTATCAGTGGCCCTAGTCCGTGAAACTCTTTTTATTGCACTTTCACCCATCCTCTTTTTCTATACAGCAGGCCCCCGTTATAACGCGGTTCGCTTTACGCTGATTCGCTATAACGCTGTTCTTATATTATAACCCGTATCTGACTATAACGCTGTCACAGATCACTATAACGCTCTTTTACAGATTACATTTTTGACATATTTAATGAAATCGTTTCATTTGATGGAGTCGATATCTTGAAAATGAATAGCAAAACAGCATTAAAATGTTTCCCACGTCGACTTGAGCAATTTTCCCACGCTCAGTGAAATTTTCTCTCACGCTAATTTAAGTACAGTCACTTGTTACGTAGTTCCGAGATCAACATTTTAAAAAATGATCAAATATATTGCTTGTAATATTTTCGTTATATGCATTTATCCGAAGTCTAGTTAGTCATCACTCAGTACAGTATTAGACATCGTGCGTAACGGACAGTTTACTTGAACATTGTATCATAATTAATTCAACCAACGCAGTTATATTTTCGAAGAGCTAATAATGACCGACAGGAATGAAAATGCAACAACGTCTGGGCGCAGTATGAAGACTATAAATGTAAGAAAAAGACTGAATTTGAAAATTAAATTAGACGTTTTGAAGCGAATCGATTCCGGTCAACGACAAGCGGATGTGTGCCATAATTTAGGACTCGCAAATTTAACTGTAAGAACAATTATGAAAAAATAAAGAATTAATTTTAGCAGCGGGAAAGATAGCTGTTCCACTGCAAGCAACTAGGACTAGACCGGCTATTAGGATTGAAATGGAAAGACTAATTTTTTTGAAGATAATATTCCAATGCAGAATTCAGTTAAGTTAAATATTAAAAAAAGAGAGAGAGAGAGAGAAAGAGATTAGCCAATACGATGATCTGAAGAAAACTCGCCTAAAAAAAAAATGTGGAACCATTTAAAACTGGTAGAATAGATTTAAAATCCCGAGAGAAGCCGCTAGTGCAGATTAAGGAGCCGAAACTTTCAAAAAAGAACTTGTTAAAATTATTGAAGAGGGGTATTATGTGTTATACTTCTCAACAAGTTTTTAACATAGATGAAGCAGGACTTTTGTGGAAACGAATGCCTAAAAGAAATTTCATATTGAAAGAACAAAAAACATGCCAAGTTTCAAAGCGGCGAAGGATCGGTTGACTTTATTGTTGGGTGGTAACGCTGCGGGCCATTTAAAATTAATACCCCTTTTAGTTTATTTGGAAGAGGGCCAAAGTTCAACTCAAAATCCACACATTTTTCATGATTAAATTCATCCATTAAATTAAATCAATAAAATTCATTATTTTAATTGGAATTTTGTTTACTTTTGAGACGCAAGTAGTTACCACATAATTATACGTATGTAATGCAGAATATTTTATATGTGAAAATGTTTGAATATTAAATATTTTGACCGACATTTGTGCATCTTTTCATTACCGTTTATTATTAATTAGGAAATATCCTATGGCACCGACCGCAGCTCACAAATACATATGTTACCTTATGGGAAAGCGGCGCTCGCTTAGCGCGGATTCACTTAGCGCTCTGTTTTTCCGGAACGAATGATCAGCGTTAAGCGGGGGTCACCTGTATTATATTTTTCATATATATGCATCTATATTTTTTTTTTTGGCTGGTGCTATATAAGCTTTGCTTCCTTGCATCATGTTGCCAATACTAAATCAGACAGTCAAGGTCAAATGAACAAAAGTTATGTGAATATGAGATATGAAGGTAGATGGTCAACATACAAAGAAAGAATAGAATATGGATGAGTATGCACTGCAGATCACATGAGACAAATAGGAATGTCAGATTGAATTGCGACCAAAATGGACTTCTTCCAATTTAGTTCTGATAGCTGTTTAGTAGGATGGAGGCAAATTATGGAAAACACATGGTTGTAATTTCTGTATCAGTGGTTCTTAAAGGATGCGCCATGAGTTTCACTAGGTGTGCCACAAAATTTTGGATGTTATATTATTGCAGATAAAAGAAAATTTATAAATAACTTTGTTTAATATAAATTTACTTACCCAGAACACATAGTAATGGGCAACTGCAGTATTTGCAAAATAATTGTCCTCTGTTTTTTAATGGATCTCCATGTTTAGCACCCCAGGGGTTCGAAGAATCCATTTTTAGTTACCCTTTGGGAATGATTATTTAGGTATATTTGTAGGAAATTATGCTTCACTGCTGGGTAAGTATTCTGCTGGTACTCACCGATTAGTTTTTAAAAGGAAATAAAAGAGAAAAATGTTCAATGTTTTATGATATTTATTTTTGCTCATTTAAACAGAAAATTATACGGCTTAAAATCAAACATTTGAGTAATTAATGAGAAACTTTTGTTTCTTACAGAAAATTTCTATTTGCAGGTGAACAGACAACAAATACACCTGCATTTCCTGTTTAACTTGGAGAAGTCTCTTACATTTATTGTTCTTTACATTTGTTAGTGCTGAAAAACCCAGTTTGCACAGAGTAAGTGGTTGAAAAGGGTAACAGAATACTTATTGCTTCTTTTGATGTTGCTGGGTGCTCTCCCCTCTGCCAATATCCATAACTTCAGTAGTGATAGTTCATTTTATTTCATTTGCAGCATGCGGTCTGACTGAAGTTCTGTGAGTTGTTCTTGTTTCTTCAAGGTAGGTGGGTCATAGCATTGGGTGACACAGCATAAGGATTGTGCACCCACTTATTCTCATTTACAGTGAGGAAGGAAAAGCATTTTTTCATTTTATCTTCAAGAGCTAAGAGGTGATTTAAAATCAATCTAGATTTCACTTCCCCATGTGGATCTACTTCAGAAGTAAGTGGAAACATTTGAAGCTACTTCTTTTCACTTAAGAAACTGAAGCGTTTTAACTCAATGGTTTTCTTAAGAAATCATCGAAATTTACACTTGCAATTGGTTTTCTCTCATTTTTGTTATTGTTTCTTTCTGCCAATGCCCCATCATTCACCTTTTTTTTTTTTCCTGTCTAATCAGAAACTTATCCATATTAAATGTAATACTTTTTAATTAATTCTAAAATTTTATTGAAAAAAAAAAATAATAAAATAAAATAAAAATAAATACATAAAACTCACTAATTACACAGACACACTTGTAAAGAATTCAACAAAAATGGCTGCTCTTATTGAAAGGAAACTGTGAATGTGCAAGTATCCCAACTCTCCATAGCATTGCCAACTTAAATGTTCAGTATGCTGCGATTCCTCACAGCAAAGAATACTCTGCCATGAGCAAAAAAAAGTCTGAGAACCACTGCTTTAGATCAGTGCTGCTCAGTGTGGTCCGTGAACTGTTTGTTACTGGTCTGCGATGAATTGGAAATTTGTCATGGATGCTACGGGTCTGTGACAATTGTATTTTCCAGAAGTATTGGTCTGCGACGGATTGGAAATAAAAGGAACTGGTCCTTCATCACAGATAGTTTGAGAAGCACTGCTCTAGATCATAGATTATGGGTGCAGGATGAGATATATTTTTTTAAAGCAACTGACACAGAAATGCTTTAAAGTTACTGTGGAAATTGATACTTGCCTAAACAAAGAATCTGAGCACATCAAGGAAAAAAAACAAAGAATCCACAATTGTTGTAAAAAGATGGGCAAAAACTATTTCAACAATTTCACATATTTTTTTTTTTTTTTGTAAATTGTAAATACAAAATGTAACTAGCTTTAACTTCCACAAAATGAAGATCATCTTTGGCAATGACACAAAGCAGTATCCTAAATAGCAGTATACAGTGTGTTAATAATAAGCATACAAATTATATATCAATTTAAAAAAAAAATTACAAGTAACAAAAACATTTAACAATAAATTTTTATTTTTTAATTGATAATTATTATTTTGAATTCTTTGCAATATTTATGTGAAAAAGGAAACTGTTTCACACTACATTTACAAATTAAGTTCTTCATATTGTTTTAACATCATTCTACATACCTTTGTTTATCTTTGGAAGAGCAATGTGAATACATATAGTGTACTCATAGCGATCTAGAATTTGATGAAATTTGGAGTGCAAGAATGGCTTATCTGCATCAACTGCATCTTTATATTCAATAAAAACCTATTAAAATTTTGATAAAATGTTTCAGAATGTGTCAGTAAAGTTGATTTATAGCTTATTCACAAAAAAAAAAAAAAAAAAAAAAGATTTTTTTAACATGGAACCCAATCTCAATATTTTAGTTCTGATTAAAATTTGATTAATGGTCTAAGTTGGATAATAAAAAGTAATACCTGTAATCTATTAGAGGTGTTGCTAGTTTATATTTTGTAATGTAACTTTGACTACTGTATGATTAATTTTAGCATTCTTTCCAGTTTTTTTTTTTATTTAAAAAAAAAAAAAATTTTAATTGCACATATATGTCCATCTTTAAAATGGAAAAGGGTTGTTCTTTTGATTGAACAAATAACTGCAGTTCATCAATAAACATGAAAAGGTGCTAAAGTGCCAACTTTAACAAGCTCACTTCAGTACTTTTACTAAAGGTTGTACTAGCTAGTTTTGGCCAAGGCAATGATTGTCACCTGGCCCAATCTGTTCCTGTCACTCTTGACTACACAGAACAGCAAGACATTGATTGTGGGCTTTGAAATTTATTGAATGACTGTGCTTTGAAATTCATGTAATAATCACTTACAGGAAGGTAAATTAAGAGATAAAGTGAACTTCACTGCTTTCCTTTTTAAAAAAAGCAGGATCTCTGTATTAAATTTTGTTTTAAATCTCCTCATGTTTAATATGCTTTTATAAATAAAAATACAGTATTTATGAAAATAAATTTGTTTTTTCACATTCACAAGTTTTTATTTCATTTTGTGGCTTATCTGGGGTTTCAATTATCTGATAAAATTTATCTCCAGTTTGCCTTGGATAATTAGGAGTCTAATGTATTTGATAAAGGCTGCATAGTGGAAACTAATAATCTCACTTCTTTGGTTTTTGTGTGTGTGAGAGAGAGAGAGACTTTTTTTTTTTTTTTTTTTTCTTTATTTATTTCAGCAGGTTATTTTCTAGTCAAAAGAAATAAAATTAGCAATTAATTTTTTTAACTTATACTAATTAAAACAGTTTTTCATTAATGTATAATGATACAACATGGCAAAAGCTGTGATGTTATACCTCACTTAATCACTGTTCATATTATAATAGTTAAAGGTGACAGCAATCTTTTGATCCTTAATATTCAAGATTATTTGATTAGAATGGTTCTTTTAACTGAGCCCAGACTGCCATGAAAATTCCTCATAAAATGTATTTGGCTGACTGAGGTAACAATGATATGAAACATTCTGAACTTTGCTAAACACATCAAATGCCTTATCTATTCTGATGGTGCATACAGAGCATTATAAATAATTATGTAAGGTCACTCAAGTATGAACTATACTGATTTTACTTTATTCCTTTTCGCTATAGTCAAAATAACAGGTTTTGTTTTAGCTATAGTAAGTTAACCCTAAATATGACAAATCACTTGTTTCAAACATAGATTATAGTGTTACTGTTTTTAACAATAATAATTCCTAAACCATGTTTTTTGAACAAGACATTGCCTTTATGGATTATTCCATCAAGAGAAAGTGAATTATCCACACAATTATACCAAGGTAATAAAACTGGTTTATTTATATGGCCTCAGTACTTTCTGAAAGGTATCTAGGCAGTTGTATACATATTTTTGTTTTTTGTCTTCTTTGTATATGTACTGGTTAAAGAAGCATTGCAGGATTATCTAGACAAGACTGCAGTTACAGTTCAGAAAAAGCATGGGTTTGTTAAGGGGCGGTCTTGTCTGACCAATTTGATTGTATACTATGATGTGGTAACAAAGGAACTGGATGCAAAAAATAATTTTGATATCATATACTTGGATTTTAGGAAATCTTTTGATACTGTTGCACATGGAAGACTACTGTACAAATTGGAGGAGTATGACATTAAGAGCAAATTGCTGCTATGGATAAAGGGATGGTTAAGTGGGAGAAGACAGTGGTAATCAACGGACACTGCTCTTTGTGGACTAATGTTATTACTGGAATCACCCCAAGGTTTCGTGTTGGGTTCACTGTTGTTTTCTGTATTTATTAATGATATTGATGAAGGTATATCAGGCTTAATGTCCAAGTTTGCAGATGATACAAAGGTTGGCAGGGTTGTTAATGACAGTAATCTACTGAAACAGGATCTAGAAAAGTTAGGCAGATGGGTTGAGAGGTGGCAAATGAAGTTTAACATTGACAAATGTAAAGTACTGCATATGAGTAGCAGTAATCCCATAGTAATGTATCAACTGTGTAGTACTACACTCAGGGTGATATAAAATGAAAAAGAACTGGGGATAATTGTGCAGTCAGATGTAAAGTTTTCTGAGCAGTGCAGACGGTCTGCAAGAGTAGCTCATGGTGTCATGTCAATGATATACAGGAATTTTTCTAGCAGAGATAAGGAGGTGATTATCCCCTTGTATAAGGCAATGGTCAGGCCACACCTTGAGTACTGTATACAGGTCTGGAGGCCTCCTTTTAGGAAGGATGCAGAGCTGCTGGAACAAGTACAGAAAAGGGCAATGAAATAGGTGAATGGAACAAAGGGTTGCTCTTATAAAGAAAGGTGCTTAATTCTACAAACTGCAGTCTCTGGAGACTAGGCACCTGCGAGGTGATCCAATTGAGGTGTATAAGGCGTTGAATGGTTTGAGCAAGCTCAATGCTGATGGGATTCATCCTCTTGCCCAGATTAGTCGCATAAATTCAAATTGAGGAAAGACAGTTGAAGAAAAGATGTGCGGAAATTTGCCTTTAACCAGCAGGTGGTTGATTGCTGGAACAAGCTTCCATCTGTCGTTATAGAAATTGACAGCTTAAATAAATTCAAGGCAGAACTAAACAAACATTTGGAGTTAATGAATGGGCGAAATGGGAAGGTTTTTTTTTTTTGGCTGATGTTATATATATGCTTGCTTTCTTGCATCATATGCCTCCTTGACATATTGCAGCCTCGATAATGCACCCTCCATACACATTACTTGGACTTCCTCCAGTCACTATCTGGTAGAGTAGTGGAGGCGAGATCATACACTAGCTGATCCGGAAGCCTCCTAGAGTTACTAATAGGTTCAGTCTGGTGAACTATCATCCTCATCGCGTAACTAGATATTTGAGTCCACGATGGACTTCCAGTTACAATTTTCACTATGGCTCTCATTTTACTCAAAAATCCTTTGAACCAGAGCAACATGCACTTGATTATTCTGTTGTGCAGTGAAAAGTGGGAGTACATCTGGTAGGTTACTAGATATTTGAGTTCCTGAGGAGCACATAGTGGATCTTATTTTTTAGTAACTCAAATTCTTCTAATATTGCGCCAATTTTCATTTGAGATTGGCACACTGATTAAATTGAGAAAACAACAAAAAAAAAAAAAAAAGGAAAAAGAAAAAAGAATCAGTTGAGCTATAATTAGCAGTTAGACTGACCTCTGAATACATGCCACAGATGTGCAAGCGATTAACTAGTGACTCATACAAAAATCACCTATGGCCATTTCCTTTTGAGTCATGTTTATCATCAGACAATGTATTCAATATGGATCTTGTATTAATCATTGTTAACTTTACAAAATATCACAGAAAGTATCAAAATTAAATTTATAATATTAATGTCTGTCAAAGTTAATTCATGCCAGAGCATGGACAGACAACTGTCCTCTTTAAACTTTGTGAAGTTTTCAAAACACTTAGAACAAACAGCTTCTTTTCTGAATGATGTTCCTAATAGGAGGGAGAATATGATGAGAGCTTTGTCAATCAATTCGGCCCTGGAGAGATTGTGCAAGGATCAAGGGGTAGAATTTTTTTCAGCCTAGTCTGTGCTTGTTGACAGGAGAGACTACTTCTACAGGGATGGGGTATATTTAAATAGAAAGGATGCAAGAATATTTGCTGATGCTATCAAGGCAAAGTTAATTGGGTCATAAAACTGTTAGTTTTGGGGGGGATACACAGACTAAAAGGTTAACAGTGGCTGCAGGCAGAGGCAAAAGTGATTCTTGCACTGCTTCTATTAGAATTAGCAGCAGCAGCAGCCTGGAAAGCAAGGTAATGGAGATTTCCAGGACTGTTGGGAGTCATAGTGGAACAAGTAAATACAAGTAATTTTAGGGTAACTAAGAGTAGGAACAGGTGCATGTATACTTGCATGTACACCAATGCTAGGAGTATAGTTAATAAATTTGATGAGCTTGAAGTGCTAGTCAAGACATTAAAGGCATATATTGTTGGGATATCAGAGATGCGGTGTCACACAGATATTAGCAGGGCAGAATTGGAATTTGGGGAATACAATGTGTACAGGAAGGATAGACAGGACAGGAAGGGAGGAGGGGGTTATGCAGTTAGTTAAGAAACACATAAAATCTAAGGAAGTGCATGCAATTGATGTTGGTGGACAATGCAGTGTTGAGTCTGTTTGGTGTGTTATATGCCTAATAAGGAATTGTGCAGAGAAATAGAGTAGGCCAGTAAATCAGAATGTCATATAATGGGTCATTTTAACCTTCTAGATAATGACTGGAACTTGTGGGTTGGTCACTCGCACACTAGCAAGACTTTTCAGGATTTATTGGATGACTTTTCTACAGCAACATGTTCGAGAGGCATCCAGAGGGAGTAATACTCTTGATCTGATTATCAGCAGTGATTATTCATGCATTAAGAATTTGCAGATAAAGGAACCACTGGGTGACAGTGACCACAGTGTACTGATGTGGGATTTACTTAAAGATATACTTACCATCACGGGTAAAGGAAAGGGTTTTTGCTTCCATAAAGGTGACTACAGTGGTCTCAGACAGTTTTTAAATTCTGTACAGTGGGACCAACTGATGATGTCACCAACAGCAAATTCTAAGTGGGAAGCATTCAAGGAATTAATCATGGAAGCTACTAAAAGTTTCATACCTATTAAGAAATATTGTTCAAGGTTTAGGCCTAAATGGTTGTCAATGAACTAATGAGACTCATGGCAGAGAAGAAAAATTCAGGGGATGCATATAAATTATCAGTTGACACAGAAACCTGTGGCAGATATAAGCTAGTCTGTAATCAAGTCACAAAGGAGGTTAGGAAGATTACGAGAAATTTTTGGCAAAGGATGCAAAGAAAAACAGCAAAGAGTTCTTTACTTATGTAAACTCTAGAAGGAAAGGGATGAATCAGATTGGACCAATTAACATAGATGGGTTGACTACTGATGAACATGCTCAGGTAGATGATAAACTGAATGAATATTTTGCATCAACATTCACACATGAGGAGTCATTCAATGAGGAGAGTGCCAGAAGTTTATCAAATACTAACAGGGAGCTAATTGATTTTGTAAAAACTGGGAGCAAAGTGAAGGATAAATTGTTGAAGTTAAACATAAGGAATGCTCTTGGGGTGGACGGGATCTAACCAGTTATATTAAAAGAGGCAGCGAAATAAGTATTGTTGTTGTTGTTGCTCGTGGTTTAGAGATTTATTATGCACATCGGCAACTATGGCCAAAGTGCACCAACAAAGGAAGTAAGCAAACCCTTAGCCATAATTATGAAAGCTCCAGTCCACGGGGACTCAGGGGAAGTCCCCATGGACTGGAGGTGTTCAAATGTATCACCAATTCACAAAGAATGTTCAAAAGGTGACACAAGTAACTACAGACCTATTAGTTTAACTTGTGTTCCAGGGAAAATAATGGAATCACTGGTTAAAGAAGCATTGCAGGATCATCTAGACAAGGCTGTAGTAATAGTTGACACAGCATGGGTTTGTTAAAGGGAAGTCTTGTCTGACCAATTTGATTGGATACTATGATGTGGTCACAAAGGAACTGAATGCGAAAATAATTTTGATATCATATACTTGGAATTCAGGAAAGCTTTTGATACTGTTGCACATGGAAGACTGCTGTACAAATTGGAGAGGTATGGAATAAAGGGTAAGTTGCTACAATGGATAAAGGGATAGTTGAGTGGATTTTTTGTTATTTTGGTTTTTAGGAGCATTAGCAACTAAGACCATATTGCTCCGGGATATGCGGTGGTCATTCCCTGACCTTTCCATATCCTCCATATTTGGTAGTCACAGACTCGAACCCCAGTCTAATCAAGAAGCGTGTGCTACGCACTGCTGCTCCTGCCCACCTGGCTACGGAGGCGTGGGTTGAGTGGGAGACGACAGAGAGTGGTAATCAACAGACACTGCTCTTCGTGGACAAATGTTGTTAGTGAAGTTCCCCAGGGTTCCGTGATGGGCCCATTGTTGTTTTGTATATTTATCAATGATATTGATGAAGGTATATCAGATTTAATGTCCAAGTTTGCAGATGATACAAAGTTGGCAGGGTTGTTAACAACAGTAGACAGTATGCTACTAAAACTGGATCTAGATAAGTTGGGGAAATGGGCTGAGAAGTGGCAACTGAAGTATAACATTGACAAATGCAAGATACTGCATATGGGTAGCAATAACCGAAGAGATTGTTTGTTTGTTATTTGGTTTTTAGGAGCATTAGCAACTAAGGCCATACTGCTCCGGGATATGCGGTGGTCATTCCCTGACCTTTCCGCATCCTCCGTATTTAGTGGTCACGGGCTCGAACCCCGGTCTAATCAAGAAGCATATGCTATGCACTACTGCTCCTGCCCACCCGGCTACGGAGGCGCCAACCGAAGAGAAACGTACCAACTGTGTGGTACTACACTCAGGGAAGTGGAAAGTGAAAAAGACCTGGGGGTTATTAAGCAGTAAAATATGAAGTTCGCTGAGCAGTGCAGACGGGCTGCCAGGACAGGTCATGGAGTCTTGTCAATGATATATAGAAATTTTGCTAGCAGGGACAGGGAGGTGATTATCCCATTATACAAGGCAATGGTCAAGCCAAACCTAGAGTACTTTGTACAGGTCTGGGGGCTTCATTTTAGGAAGGATGTAGAGTTGTTAGAACGAGTACAAAGAAGGGCAATAAGCTTGGTGAGGGGAAAAAAGGGGTGCTCTTACCAAGAAAGGTTTAAGTTTTGCAAATTGCAGCGCCTGGAGAGTAGGAACCTGCGAGGTGATCAAGGCCTCGAATGGGTTGAACAAGCTGAATGCTGATGGGATTCTTCCTCGAGCTCAGACTAAGAACCTGAGGGGGCACAGTTTCAAATTGAGGAAAGATAGTTGTAGAATAGATGTGCGGAAATTTGCCTTCAGCCAGCGGGTAGTTGATTGGTGGAACAGGCTTCCATCTTTTACTATGGAAGCTAATAGCCAAAATAAATTTAAGGCTGAGCTGGACAAGCTTTTGGAATGAATGGAGGGGTGAAATGGGAGGATTTTTTTATTTTTTTTTGGCTGATGCTGCATAAGCTTGCTTTTTTGCATTGAATGCCTCTACTAATGCCAATGCTAATATTTTATGGGTTTCTGCTAAATTTTTGTTTAATCAGAAATAAAATTTTACATAAATTTTCTGCTCAGTAAAATCACTCATTCCCAGACGTGGAAAATCACATAACACACTTTCTATTCAATGTGTGCTGTTTCAGACTGACTGCAGATACACTGGCAATCCATGTGTTTCAGTACCTTGAGGAAACTAAACATGATGCAATGTTACAACCTGTTATAGCACAATTTCAGGCTATAAAGTCAGTCTCTGAACCTTTTGATCACACAATCACATACACAATCCATGTTTCCAAAAAACTTGTCTGGCGCAAAAGGTGAAAGGCGGCAGTTATTGGTCCACAAGCTAAGAAGCTGTTAACTTCAAAAGAACTGGAAGAATGGAACAAAATGACTGATGCTGAGCGAAATGGGTGGCAATCATTTCACCTTGCCCCAGCTCTGCCTAACGTCAAGGCAGGGGCTGAGGCTATCTTATCAATCAGCCCTGCCTTCAGTTGATCGCTAGTCAAAAATTGCTCTGACTTAGCTTTTATAATGATGGTCTTTGTAGCAGGTCTTTCCCCTGGTAAAGTTCTTGCCACTTCTGCATAAGTATTCTCTGAAGGGACCAGCCGCTCAGATTTAGCTTCAGTTTGAAGCTTTGCCTTCAAACTTATATTATCTACCCTCAGTTCTTGTATCACCCTGGTCCCAACAGATCATAATCTTGTTAGCAACCTTCTCAGGAATTCCCTTACTCTTTGTGTACAATAAATCTCTAATGTGCAATGTATTCTTGTCTAAGACCTCAAAAGCCATCCTCCTATCTCTGATAGGAGGGTGGCTGTTGAAGCTGCTGCCAATAGAGATATTCTGAAGATTTTGGAGTGTGTACAAGATCCTAATCTGGGCTTCGAGTTTAAATGAACCCTCTGTAAGCAACCACAGTTAGTGATTTTTGACACTGACTCTAAAGTCACAAAGGAACACTTGTTCCTTTGTAACTTTAAGAATTGTGGCAGCAGAATCTATTGGTGTATGGAATCCCTAAAGAACATGTATTTTCTGATGTAACTGTAGTGTCTAGACAAAGCCAGGGGACCTCTGGCTTTGTCTGACTATAGTTTAAGTTCATGGAGTCATAAGAAGGATTCTCGTGACTTGGACACGAGCGTATATCAACTGGGATTCGCACCGAGTGTATGACCTGCTAATGCCGATGCAATGCTATAAATGTATGCTGTTTGGACACATTGCAAGATACTGTAATGCAGATGAGTTCTGTGGCCATTGTGCTGGACGAGGCCACACTTACAAGAATTGTATAACGAAGGCAGATGTACCTAAGTGCATTAACTGCTGGCATAGAAAGTGCCCTTCAGAACACTTGGCAGTTGATAAAATCTGCCCTGACCATTCTAGGGCAGTAGATATCCTTCGTTGAAGAACTGACTACAGTAGTTAGTCATGACTGCTGAGTTTATTTGGGGTGCTTTCCTAAGGAACGATCAGATTTAGGCCTCGTCCACAAATAACTCATATGCTTTGATGCAGATGGTGATGCTTGCATTATGTGCTGGTGGGTTGTCGCTCATGTGCATTCATGTATGATTTAATGTCAAGATTTGAATTGTGATTATGATAAACTTGATTAGCAATCAAAATAGTCACTTATTTTGTTTATCATTATTTTGTCATTTGTCAGATGTTATTTCCAAGATGGGGCGACCTACCTCCTTGTGGTGGCGATGGTAACTCGTGGTGGAGGTGGGGAAGCCGTCCCTGCCATGAGGCCAAAGGTCATTATTTAAGTTATGTTATTTTGTCAAAGTCAACTTATTGTTGTGATAAAAACTGACCATGAATATCAAGAAATAGACACAACATGGAAAAGTGGCATATGGATGGAAGTCCAGGTGGCCATAATCTGAGCTTGGTTCATCCCATAGTGCCAGATCTGCTTACTAAAAGTGGCCCACTGGGCCCTCACATCCTTTTGACTGCGATTCGTGTCAAGTTAGCCAGACTTCTCTGGCTATATAAAGTTTGAGAATAGGTTAAGGTTGCTTAGACCCCTAATCATGTGGAGGCATATATCACTGGCAAATATTTCCTTTCAAAAAAATATGTTCCAACAATTCTGGATGAAACAACATAGCAGACTGTAATGCTGGATAAATTCACTGCTCTTTCTACAAATGTTTGGATAAATTTTTGCCCACAACATAATTATTTTAAATGTTGTTTGCGCACACGCACAAATTATGTTGGTTCACTGTACCACTGAGCTTCTTCCAATCAAACAAACTCATCTGAAAATCTTGCATCCTTATCCATCTTCACTTTAAACCATTCACAAATCTCAATATGGCAATCAGGTGTGGAAAATTTAGCATATAAGATCTCGCAAGATGGATGCGAAGGATTTCACATCCATCTTGCAAGATCTTGTGAGTTGAAAGATTTCTCCATGTCAAGAAATATTGTGATGAGATGTTCATTTTGGATAAACATATTCTGATGTTCAATTCGACTTTAACCACAAAATTAAATGAGATTAGTTTTTCAGGAAGCCTAACTGATTATCACTGTACTAAACATCAGTTAATGGTGTATAATTTTTTTTAGGGTTACACTCAAGCAGCTGGTTATGAAAAATTGCTCTGGAGTTGTGAGGAAAAGAGTTATATTTTCTGGTTTGGAAATTGTCAGTAAATGGAATAGTGCCAGGAGTTGGGGAATGCATTCAGTGAAAATCTGATTGAAAAAGTTCTGTTAGGGCTAGCAGTATTGTTCCTCGAGGTAGTTACAGCTTCTTGAGCATTGTTTGTTTGTTTTTTTTTTTTTTTTTTTTTTTTTTTTGGTAGTTGTTGGTGCATCGGCTTCTGTGGCCATAATGCACTTCCCAAGGTTTTTGCAGTACTTTGATCCAAGCCCCAGGCAGGATTCGAACCCGTGACCTTTGGGTTGCCAGGCAGGCACTTTACCCACCCGGCTAGCCCGGTTGGCTTGAGCATTGTAAGTGGATGATTATAAGGTAAAGGGCACACAGCTCTGAAGTTCAGTTGGGATTTCTTGACTACAGCTTTTATCTTTTGAAATAATGGATCATATGCAATTATGGTAGACAGTTGAAAGAACATGGCTCTTAAGGCATTAAACTTCTGCATGGGTAGAGAGCCCCTGCTCACATGTAAGAAGTGGAAAGGATAATGGTGGAATCGGCATTGGTAATGCAATTTAATTCCTTTATTTTTATCTAGATTATTCTGATATTGGTATTTTTATTAAGTGAGGTTAAAATCAAATCCAGGAGTTTATTTTTAGCATTTTTTGCTGCTGATATTGTAGATTTTGGCTATAAGTCTCTTATAATTTATGACTGGTAGTAAGGTATCCTTCCATGTTCGCAAGATAGGTTCCATGCTTGATTTTTCTCTTTTTTGGATTGTTACAGTCTTTTCGTTGCAGCAATGATTTATATGTCTATGATCACTTACTTGAGATTGCATAATGACAGTAGATGCAACTGGTAGTGTTTCATTCATAATGTGATAAGTGGCAGTATCACATTATGAATAGTCAAGTTATATTCAGTGGAGATAATACCTGCTAATATGTCAAATTCAAATAATATGCTCCATAACCTCAGAAACCTGAATAAAATTGAAATTTTTAAAGGTAGACTTCTGAGGTTATGGAGCATACTGTTTGAATTCGACATATTAGCAGGTATTATTTCCAGTTGGTGGATCATCAAGGGAACTACAGAATAAGATCTTTGAGTTCAGGAATGGTATACGAGGGAGGAAAGTGTACTGAGACAAGTGTCAAAGTAATACCAATTTTCAGAAGTTTATAATGCACACAATGGAAAATTTGACAATGGAAAATGGAGCTGACAATGGAAAATTTGTCTTGAAATTTTGTTATAAGAGAAAAATCACATATAGAATGGACACTGCTTATTGTGATCACTTCACGACAGAGCTTAATTGATAAACTAACATTCAGCATTGTTTACTGATGCAGAAGGGAAATCTATACATAAAAATGTAGAAGTGGATAGAAAGAAAACATTAAAATGAAGCAATATAAAATAGTTTAAGCTGACTGTCCACTATTTTGCAGAAGTCGTGGAAATTTTTTTTTTTCTGGAAATCCACACAAACCATTAAAAAAATAATGGGTATTAATCACATTATGATTACAAAAGCCATTCTTCAGACAGCATTTTGGCAATTCTTGTCACCTCATTAGTGAAGGGGTGATACAAGTTTCACACAAGGTTGTCACAATATCTTGTTTTTTTTTTTTTTTTTTCATTATGAATGGTTTAATTTTTTATTACAACATGTCTGATTTTTTTCTTTATTATGTTAGGTTTGACCATTGTATTAGTTTCTGGTTATATTTATTTAATAACATTTAATTCATTTTAAAATTTAAAATAAAAAAATTAAAATTTTTTCTTCCTATCTCTTATATTGCTAGAATTTCTGGTTTACTTTCAGTTAAATGGTTGTGCCCAGAATGGATAAAAAAAAATATCACGACTGCCTGAGCTTTCTGCTTTCATTTAACTCGTTTTGGTGAGGTGGCAAGAATTGGTTGTTTGGTTTGGGTATTTATTGGCATATTAGCAACTAAGGCAATAATGCACCAAAACCAGGATTGGACTAGATTGGATTTGGAATTTACTGGCACAAAAGTGACTAAGGCTATGGTGCCCCATGGCTGAGGCATATACCTAGGACCTGTAATCAAGTTCAGACTACACAAGTGCATTGGTCTGAACTCCAAAATGTAGGGGAGAGAGAGCAAGGAGAATACTCAAGCCTCTCATGCACTTTGTATAGAGTTGACGGATATGTCTGAGAAACTTTTTATCAAATACAAGTCACAAGAATTTTGTATCTTTCACTACTGGAATAGCATTTTGTCCAAGCCTCAATTCAGGTTCAGGATGAAGATTACACTTATAACAAAAATGTACACTAATGGTCTTTTGCAGTGAGAAGCTGAATCCATTAGCAAGTACCCAAGAATTAAGACAATCAAGGGCTTGTTGCAGTCATCTTTCAATAACCCTCACTGAGAAAATATACTAAAGTCATCAACATAGAGGGCACTGTTTATAGTTGGAGGAAGTTGTTTCTTTGATGGAAAAAAGTGTAACACTTAAAGCTGATCCTTGCATTACTCTTTCCTCTTGGCAAAACGGACGAGAGAGGGTGGATCCTACATGGACTTGGAAAGTTCTTAATAAAAATGAGGAGGTGGCCTCTAAGACTGAGGCTATATAAATCGCCAAATCTCCAAGTTGTGTCATATGCTTTTTCCATATCAAAAAATACTGACAACAGATGTTCTTATTTTAGGAAAGCATCCTGAATGGATGTTTCTGGTCTGATTAAATGGTTCTGAGTAGATCTGTTTCTTCGAAAGCCACACTGGATGCTGGAGAGAAGGTCATTTGATTCTAAATACCACATTAAATGAAAATTAACTATTCTCTCCAGGATTTTTCACAAACATCTAGTCAGGGTCAACAGTTGGTAGGAATTTTAGGATCCTTTTCAGGCTTTGCAAAGGCAAGACTGGTTGCCATACCAGCAAGCATCAGGCGGCTGCTCTTTAGTAAAGATATTGTTATACAGAAGGAGCAGGTGATGCATACTTTTGAAGAAAGGTGCTTAATCATTTCAACTATTGCAGTTGGCTCTGCAATAGTGCATCCATTATGCTCTAGGATTGATGAAGGATGAGAAGTATATTTTCCCATCATTTTCTGGATTTTATCCCAGGCCACCTTAGTGCTGGTGGACTGGGTAATTGATGTGAAACGGATCCAGGAATTGATGATATGAAATGGATCTTTTGACTCCAATGGCAAATGTAGCATGCTCTGGATGCTGTTTATTATATTGGCCGTGGTAGGATATCATTGGAATATCTCCCAAGCTTTGTTTTGCGCCTCTTTTGTTGCTATGTATTTTCTGAATTCCGCCAGGATTTGAGAAAAGGTGGAAACTGGGTAGATGTTTTTGATATGACAGTTGCAGCAGCCTGATCAAACTTCCATTATGATAACGGAAAAGGAAGACACGGTCTTCCTTTAGGTTCCTTTCATTAATTAGAGTGGTTATCACCAAGAAGTGATCACTTCCATAAATGTTCTCTGCCATCTACCATTTTAGTGAAGAGAGGCGAGAAGGGCAGCAGACAGAAAGATCAATGGCAGTAAATGTATGGGTATGCATGTGGAAAAAGGTGTTAGTTCCCACATTTAGAAGAGAGAGGTTATTGTCAGTGAGCAGATGCTCTATGATACATCCTCTTCCATTAATGTCAGTGCTATCCCACAGGGTTTGGCAGCTGCACAATGAGATCATCAAAGTCTGTCTGGGAGATGTCAGCCCCAGATAGCAGATAAATCGAAAAAACTGTTAATAGAAACCCTACCGTAAGGCAGATTGTTATTGGTTTTGAGTTAGCGGAAGGAAGCACAGGTTGGAATGGGGTCTGGTCATTCACAAGGATGGTAACTCCTCCATGGGCAGGTCCAAACCCCAATTCTGTCCTTACATATGATAGTAGTAGTAGTAGTATTAGGAAAGGAAGAGTTTATTTACCTTGAAATATGTCCCCTACAAGCAAGAGCAAAGTGGCTTGTGCTTCTGCAGAAGGGGGGGGGGGGCTTGATGTCATCAGTATTTTGCCAGAATCCATGAAAATTACACTGTAGGAATTTAGCCATTATTTTGGCTTGGTGGATACATCAGGCAGTTTCCAAAATGCTGAGGGCTTACTTTTCTTAGTCTTGGATTTATCTCTTTTGGAGAAGTATGGATGTTGTCCTGTGTCCATCTCCACCTCCGTGGCATCCATTTTTTTCTTGAGAGCTAGAATGTACTTTGGGTTTCTTATCTTTTTTTCCAACAATTTCTTTTGTTACTAGTTGAGCATTAGGAGGTATGGATATAGGAGTGGCAGCTGATTGATCCTTCTATGTGGGTTTTATTGAGCTTAACAGGTAGCATGTGATGGGAGTGAATGACTTTTTTGGTGGGATGGGCATTTTGGTCTGAGCTCTGATGGAACATCTCTCTGCTACTTTCTGAGCGTAGGCAAGTTTGTTTGCATTTATTGGTTTCACTGTTTTTCTTTTCTCCTGATATGTTCAGCTCTGCCTGATATGTTCAGCTCGTGAGTCACCCTTTCAAAATAGCGAACCAGATTTGTTAAACATGATTTTCCCTTTATAAAACCATGCTGAGTATCCTTGAGAATTTCAATTCGATCCAAATGATCCTGAATTCCACCCTTGATCATTGCCTCCATGATTTTCCCTCCCACTGAAGTCAGACTGACAGGTCGATAATTTCCCACTTCACTCTTAGAGCCACCCTTATGTATGGGAGATACATTGGCACTTTTCCAATCCAAAGGAATCTCTCCAGAGTCTAGTGATGCTCGCATAATTAGCCTCAAGCCTTAAGGCAGCGTAATTTCCTTTTCTGAAATTAAAACCCATTCCTTTGCCTTTTACCACTGCTACCTCTCTCTCTCATCATCATTCACCGTAGAACTCCGTGATCACTTCCTGCTACTGGTTCCTCTACTGTCAGCCCTGTTATGTCATCTGATTCATGGGTGATGATGAGGTCTAGGATATTCTTTTCTCCAGTACTCACTTGCCACCTCCCTTAAGATTATAGGGTATATTCCATCAACTCCAGGAGCCTTACTTGGCCTGTAGGCTCGAAAGTTTTTTCATTAAATAATCTTGCGAAATTTCAATATCATTAATTACATATTTTTCAACTTCGCTCTATTCAGGGCATCTGTGATTAATGTTTTAAAAGCATACCACAGTTCAATTGTATTCATTCTCTGTGCGATATCTACCCAGTTAATAGAGGCCATGTAGTACCTTAAGGCAGCGTAATTTCCTTTTCTGAAATTAAAACCCATTCCTTTGTCTTTTACCACTGCTACCTCTCTCTCATCATCATCCACCGTAGAACTCCGTGATCACTTCCTGCTACTGGTTCCTCTACTGTCAGCCCTGTTATGTCATCTGATTCATGGGTGGTGGTGATGATGAGGTCTAGGATATTCTTTTCTCCAGTACTTTCCCTGATATGTTGATACAAATAACAGTCATCTAGTTGATTTAAAAATTGTTCCCCATGTCGAGTTTCCTTCCCTTTTACTCCAATAAATTAGAGGCAAATTGAAATCACCCATAATAAGACATTGACGCTTACTTGCCCATTCCATTTGCATGTAGAGGCTTTCGTCATAACCTTCACAATCACCTGGTCTGTAGATTATTCCTACTTACATTATACCTTTGTTTCCAACTATCTCACACCATACAGATTCTATACTAGCATGTGAAATGCCTGAATCCGGGAAAGCTATCGTTGCACTCAGGCTGCTTCTAATAAGAAGCATTACCCCACCAGCCCTTCTATCTACCCTATCCTTCCTAAATACATTATACAAGCTGTAGTGAAACTCATCATCCCCAATTTCCGGGTGGCACCACGTCTCCGTAAGCCATATTATGTCCGTGTTACTTGTTTTAACCAGCAGTTCGAATTCGCTCATTTTATTGACGACACTTTGTTACATTACATTACATCGTTACATTACTATATAAATTAAGACTTACTGTTCTTGTATATTTAACTACCCTAACACAACCCTTGAAGTTTTTTAGGCTCTCTTCCCTGGCATTAGCTAACCGCTCACTTGAAACGTTTCTGCTCCCAGAACTCTAGATAATATATCCAGTTGGGGTAACAGATAAGAACTCTTGAGGTATGTGCAAAAGTTACTTTGCATTTAAATAGCACAAGGAGCTACTTGATCACTGTAACACTTGGGACAAATTCAAACAGTCTTAAAGCCATAATATCCACATTATGCAAGTTATGACATATATTAGAAATACAAAATTGAAAAATATTTTAATTTAATTGTAACATATAGGTGATTTATTTCCCATGTAATATAACACTTAAAATTCACAAGCATGCCTTATGCTAAAAAAATATTGAACACAATTTGTCCAAACCCTAACAATAATTTTATTTTAATTTTGTAGATAATATTATCAAAAAAAAAAAAAATTATCTTAAGTTTACATTATATCAGACTAAATGTATAACAAGAAAGGAGACTGTTTTTATCATACTTACCTTATTACTTCTATAAAACCCCTCAGACTTCAATGTTTTACTGGGTGAATTCAGTAATCGCAGATCATTTGTATATCTTTCGAGAACAATACGCATATGTAAAGATGGTATGCCTAAAGTCTAAAATAAAGAGAAACAACAACAGCAAAAAAAAACATAAGATAAGAAATTGTAATCATATGAGAGTAATATACAGCAGACTCTTGATTTTCCGGGATAGATGGTAAAAAAATATTCCCGGATAATCCAAAATAGAGCAAGTCTCTGACATACATAAGAGATATGTTCCAGGACTTCTTATGTAAGTCGAGTTTTACATAACTTGGAAATGACTAATAAAATATTGCTACTATATCCCTGATATGCCAAAATTATAAAAATCACATAATATTCTCAGAAGAATGAAGAAAAATAGTTATATGTTTTTCAATTAATTATTTATATATTTTTTATATATTAGTTATAAATATAGAAAAATAGTTATATATTTTTAATTAGTTCAATTAAAACCTAAGGAACAAAAAACGCATGTTACTGTACTGTAAAAGCTGGTATGTATTTTGTAGCCTTGGTTATTATACAAAGGGTACTAGGAAAGTTTTGCAATATGACGCAACAATGAATCACAGGAAGCTGCTTGTTGCTGCATGTTGAGACATGTTCATACGTGCATAGTAGCCGCCGTGCCAAGTCGATGGGCTCAGTTATTCATTAGTTGTGAGAGTGTAAAGTGCTTGCGATGGCATCGTGGTCACGAAATGGGATAAGGACAGTTTTGCGGTATAATTTCGTGCGTGGTTTAACCATAGACCAGTGCTTAGAAGAAATGACTCTTGCACTAGATGATGATTGTCCACATCGTAGAACGATATTCAGGTGGTATAGAGAATTCCAAAGGAGAAATTTCACTCTGGAGGATTCTGAGAGGCTGGGAAGGCCACGAACGTCAGTTACGGAGGAAAACGTTACTGCTGTGAGGAAAATGCTTGACGAAAACAGGCGAGTGACCTACCAACAGATAGAGGATACTTTGGGCCTAAATGCACCAGCAATTCGTTCGATTCTGCAAGATCATTTGCACATGAAGAAACTTTGTTCTCTCTGGGTGCCGCATCAACTGACTGAAGAGCAGATGACACGACGTGTGACTTGGTGCCGGGAGATGTTAAAAAAGTTTGATAAGGGACAATCTCGGTATGTGAACAACATCGTGACAGGTGACGAGACTTGGCTGTACTATTACGATCTGCCGACCAAGGCTCAAATCAAAGTTTGGGTCTTTGATGATGACGACACACCCGTAATTGTCAGAAAATCCCGATCTGTAAAGAAGAAAATGATAGCTGTATTTTTCAAATCGAGTGGAATTGTGGAACGTGTCGCTTTGGACACGCAGAAGACAGTCACAGCTAAGTGGTATACTGAACAATGCCTGCCTAAAGTCATTGGATCTATGAAGAACCTGTGGCCAAAGTCAAGAATGGACACCTGGTACCTCCATCACGAAAATGCTCCAGCTCACCGTGCCAAAGCCTGCACCGAATATTTGACCACGACAGGACTGAAACTTCTCGAGCACCCTCCCTACAGTCCAGACCTTGCTCCCTGCGACTTTGCACTGTTCCCGCATGTGAAAATGAAGCTAAAAGGGAGGCGGTTTTCCAGAGATGAGGACCTTCTACGGGCTTGGGACAACGAGTGTGCTTTACTCCCTAGTGAAACTTGGCAGAACTGGTTTAAAGATTGGTTTCGGAGGATGGAGAGGTGTATTGAATGTAGAGGAAATTACTTTGAAAAAATTAAATAAACAAAGCTGTATTGCAAAACTTTCCTAGTACCCTTTGTAGTTGACCTTTATTGGTGCCGACTGCTTTTCGTATTCTGTCTTCCTCCTTTATTGTGTTCACTGTTGACACCGACAAATCTGAATTCCACGCGATACTTGTTGATGTTTGGCCATTTTCATACATCCTTTGAGCTCACATTTTATTAAAGCAGATTTCTGATGGTCACTGCCATAAAACAATGAAAACAATTTGCACTTTCCAGGTTATTGGGCTTTTCTGTTAGTTCAATTAATTATAAATGGGTAGTAAACTCTATCTTTTTGCATTTGCGATAATACCGATAGCTGGAATTCTGTGGGTTTTTACGTTATTATAGTGAAATGTGTGTGTCCCCTTCATTGAAATCTTCAGTCATATAAAAAAATTATAAATAACATAATGTAAGTCAGGGACTTACTGTATCGAAAAATGTTCAGCAACCTGAACATTTTTCAGGTTGCTGTGTAAAAAGTATGGCAATAGATAAAAAACAAAAAAACTTACCAGGCACTACTCGCATGTCCAATACGATGCTTCTGTTTATTTTTTACGATGTCAATTTTAAATCTAATAGCTTCCCTTTATTTTTTACAATGTCGTGTATGGTTTGGTCACCAACATTATAATGGTTCAATAGAGATTTAACAGATGCACCGTTTTCAAACTTTTGTTGAATAATTTCAAGTTTTTGTTTAATTGAAAGCACAACTCTTGCGTTTGTCCATCATTTTCGCGATTTCTAAACAACAACAACAAAAAAAAAAAAAAAAAAGTTATTATAAAAAAAAAAAATTCCGACATCCCTGACATGCATAAAGAAACAAAATTTTGCCTTTTGCAGTGCGACAGAACACAACAATCGGCACAGCACACTAAAACAAACTAAACATTTGGGGGTTTTTTTTTTTTTTTTTTTGAGCGGCAGTTGTGAAGACAGCGGAGGTTGCAAGATAATGGGTACATTAATCTCACAATGACGACGTATAACACGCTTCTTGTCACTGATTTAAGACTTGCAAAACATCTGTTTATACCTATTCTAGTTATTACTTGAAATTTATGATTTCCGGTTGATTTTTTTTTTTTTTTTAATTTGAAACCTTGAAGTGATTAATCTGATCCCAGTAAATCGAGAGTCTGCTGTACGAATATCTGAAAAAAAATTTGGTCAAATTATAATTGTTACTCTATTTTTTTAAAAAATTAATTCAGTACAGATGGGGAACAAGAAAGCTGATAAGCAATCATCCTGCATAGGCTATTTTAGTTATGTTTCTCATTCGACACCAGATTAAATCATGTATATTTTGAAGATTAATATTTCCTTAATACTTCTTATAATTTTATAGTTTAATATTTCTAATATATATAAAAATCTTCCTGTAAATCTGGTAAAAGAATTCTATCCTGCTAATTTACTGTTGCTATTATAAACTTTACTTTTTCCAAATAGAAACCTTATGATTTTCATAAATAAAAACCTTATTTTTTTAATTAATTTGGCAAAATGAAAAAAAAAAAAAAAAAAAGAAGCAAAATGAATGTAATGAGTGTGACTGTTGCATGTCAGTAAGGAATTGCAGGATCATTAGCAAATTCCAGCATGTCTGAAATTAGTTAGTGCTAAAATAGGCACTAACTGGTGGGATTGTAAGTTTGGATACAAATTCATATACGTATAACTGCCCTAAATATCCTGACACCTGCATATCTACAAATAACCTTTATTTAAAGGAAAAGTAATAACGTGCTGAAAAAACCTTTAGCCTTTATGATAGTCACTAGTCTCCATGGAATACTTCTCCACCAGTTTTCTTGCATTCAACTTAAATAGATGCCAGATGAACTATTGAGACATGTGGCAGAGAAGAAAAGTGTATGGGATTCACATAAATTATCAAGTGATACAGAAGACTATGGTAGATATAAATTAGTCTGTAATCAAATCACGAACTAAGGCAGATTATGAGAAGTCTCTGGCAGAGAATGCAAAGACCTCTATTTTTATATTAACAGTAGAAGAAAGCAGTTGAATCACACTGGGCCACTGGATGTCTATGGGTTAACACTGTTGATGAACCTGCTCAGGTTGCAGACAAACTGAATAGGTATTTTGCGTCTACATCCGTACATGAGGAATTCTTTAGGCAAGGGGATGCCAACAGTTTATCAAACTCTAACAAGGAGCTAAATAACTTTATGATAATTGAAAGGAAAGTGGAGAAGGAATTGCTGAAGATGGACATAAAAAAAAGTCATCTGGGGTGGATGGAATCTATCCAATTATATTAAGGGAAGCATCAAAGGAGGTAAGCAAATCCTTCACCATAATTATGAGAGCATCATTGGATTCAGGTTAGGTCACCATGGACTGCTGGAGATTTACAAATGTGTCCCCAATTCATAAAGGGGGATCAAAAGGCAACATGAATAATTACAGATCTATTAGCTTAACGTCTGTTCCAGGGAAAATTATGGAATCACTGCTTAAGGAAGTAATGCAGGACAATCTGGACAGGTATGCAATTATACTGCAAATACAGCATGGATTTGTTAAGGGGCGGCTTGTCTAACCAATCTGATAGGTTACTATGATGCAATGTAAGCAGTATGACATGGAGCATTGTTCTGCTGATAGAGGTATAGACCTTCTCCGAAATAGTCACACTATAGGTAAGGTATTATTGTCAAGGACTTCTAGCTACACCTCAGCATTTTGGTTTTGTACAGAACAACCAATGGTCCCACGCCAAATCATGAAAAATGGCCACCGACCATCATGCTGTCTCCACCAAACTTGAATGTTGTGATGATACAGTTGGGCTGATAACTTTCTCTGGGCTCTCACCAGAGCTAGCCATGACTGTCTGACTGGTAGATCACTCTGTTCGAGAAGCAGAGTTGATTGACTTAGAGCTGATGCATCAGATCATTCCAAAGCTGTGCTTTGGAGTAATGTGTCATAGATTGCATTTGGATTGAATAAACTAAACACTGATTGCACTCTAACCCTTTCTTAGACAATGCATACAAAGGGACAAATGTAAAACAGATTGTCATCAGAGAGGTATCAATTATTGCCTGGCTTTTAGCCAGGCGGTAATTGACTGCTGAAACAAACATTCATTTGGCATTGAATAGTTTGAATACATTCAACTTGGCAGTGTCATGACCCCAAAAATATATAATATTTTCTTAATAGATTGAAGTAGTTACTGTATGTAACTTTTTTAATTTTTAATAAAAATTTTAAATATTTAAAACAACTTTTTTAATGTGTTTTAAAAAACAAAATATATTTCTGCTGAAATTAAAAAAAAAAAAAAAAAAGAAAAAAAAGTGAGTCATAAAAGATGCTCTCCATGGTAAGTTTTAATTTTCAATTTTCAAACAAATGTGGATGATTTCTCTACATAGTGTCTGGGAAATTCCCATAAGAAATAAACAAATAGATTTAAATCTGCCAAGTACACTGGCTAGAACTAACTGACTGAAAATGTCCAGGATATTAATAGTGGCAATTGATGCAAGAAAAAAAAAAAACCCTCCCATTTCACCTATCCATCCCTCCAACAGTTTGTCTATTTTTTTCTCTTGAATTTATTTAAGCTACCCACTTCCAAACATCAGATGGAAGTTTGTTCCAGCAATCAACCACCCATTGCTTAAAGGCACATCAATTCTGCAACCATCTTTCCTCAATTTTAATTTATGCCCCCCTCATATGTGTAGCCTGAAAATGAGGAAAAAATCCTCCCATCAGCACTGAGCTTGCTCAATCCATTCACAGCCATAAACACCTCAATCAGACTGCCTTGCAGGCACCTAGTTTGCAGAACTGAAGTCTTTCTTGGTAAGAGCACCCCTTTGTTCCCATAATGTTTGCTAAATAAACAAAGAAATGCATTTGTCATTAGTAATCTTGCTTTACTTTACTGAAAAAATATACTGTAAATATTGTTTTAACAAAAAATATCCGATTTCGGACCCACCGTGACATTGTAAAATTCCACTTCCAGTTCAATGTCACATCCAGTGCACCTGTCAGCATTTTTGAATTTGAAATTTGGTTTCCTGCTGTACTGGCTCAGTGTACTCGGTCTCAACAGGCTTGAAGCTGAAATAATTAAAAAGTTTGCAGCCTCCGTAGCCAAGTGGTCAGGAGCGGGAGTGCAGTAGCACATGCTCTGAGTAGATCGGGGTTCAAGCCCCTGACTGCTGAATATGGTCGATCTGCCAACACGCACTGGCCCAGCGTGGCAGATTATGGTCCATTTCCCTCAGCATGAATTGTCGAGGAGGCTTCCATCCTGCAGTGGATTGATAATGGCTGCATTTTACCTTTTATTTTTTCCTAAACTTCTACTAGCAGTTTATAAGAAATCTTTCCCAGAAGACTAGGAATGATCCAGTGGAAAGACATTGCCAATGTGCACTTAATACTTAAAAAAACTCCAAAAATCCCCAACTCATACAGACATATCGCCCTTCTCCTGGTCATGGCAAAACTTCGTGAATGCTAGGCAATGATCATGCCACACCTTGAGTACTGTGTACAGGTCTGGAGGCCTCATTTTAGAAAGGATGTAGAGTTGCTAGAATGAGTACAAAGAAGGGCAACAAGATTGGTGAGGATAAATGGGCCTGTTGTACTGGAATCCATAGTGATATGAAATAATGATAAAGTGTATATCCAGTAAAAATCTTTAATTATAAATAAATAAAATACTTTTGAGCTTTGAAGGCTGAATGTGCCTCTTTATCAACAAATAGAATGGAAACTTTAGAGATAAAAATTATTTAACGGACACAGAATTGTGTGTGCAGTGAAGTGTGCGAGGGCACGAGGTAGGCCATTCAACCATTAAACTGGTGTTCATTGTTGCTGGATAGATGTGCATAGTTTTGCCTCCCTTCAGTGCTTATCTAGACTTAAAACAGTTGCCTCTAAGATGGGGTGTAGTCTTATGCCTTTGCAGCGTTTCATGGCTCTCGAATTACACAATATATTAAGTGACTCTAACCAGAGGCGGTGGCGAATGTGTCGGGACTGGTCAATTACTTTGTAGTCCTGCTTGGAATTGAGGTCGTGGTGGGTGGACCAGAAGTGTTCCAAGATTGCGGACTGGTCGGTCTCAGCAAGGCAAATCGATCTGTTGTGTTCTGTAAGGTGGTCTTGAAGCTGCCTTGAGGTCTCTCCTATGTAACAGCTGTCACAGTCTTTGCAGGCTATGTGGTATACTACACTGCTGCGTAAGAGAGGGATGACTGGAGTCTTTACATTGGAAACTAGAGAACTTAAGTTTCTACCAGGCAGCTGCACACATTTTATGTGGTATTCTCGGAGGATTTTTGAGATCCGGCCCAATATGCCTGGATAGTAGGGAATGTAGGCGGTAGGTACATTGTCCTGAGTCAATGGCGGTCTCGGGTGGACTGTGAGCTCCTGCACTTGTAATAAACACTTGTCCAATATGTGTGTTGGGTAGTCACAATTGAACAAGTCTATCCTCACTCTGGAAATCTCGTTGCATCTAGCTTCATCTGTGCTGGAGTGGCTCCAAGCCCTGGATAATAGAGTGCAGGCAGTGCTGTTGATATGGCTAGGGGCATGGCTGGATCTGTAGTTTGTGAACTGTCCGCACCACATTGGCTTATGGTATACTGATGTTTCTAGATGTGGGCCCATGTGTTTTACCAGGACATCCAAGAATGGGAGAGATCCATCTACTTCTAACTCTAGAGTGAACTAGATGAACACTGACAGGGAATTGTGATATTCTAGCAATGTTGTTTCAGAGCCAAGTGGGATGACAGTAAAGATGTCATTGACGTATGTGCACCATGTTGTAATAGGTACTGGTGGGTTCAGGAATATCTGTTCTTCCATGGTGATGTTGGCCACAACGGAACTAACAGGGGTCACCTATGGCAGTGCCATGTACCTGCTGGTATAAGGAATCCTCAAAGGTAAAGATGCTGCCTGACAAGCAAGGTTGAGGGCAGTACAGATGTCATGTCGTCAGTGGACAGTGATGTTCTGTTTGGTAGGTGAGTCATTCTCTAGAAGCCTCTTGGTGCAGTTCACGGACCGCTGGACTGGGATTGATGTAAATAGGGACACTACATCAAATGATGCCATGACCTCGTTGTCAGAAATTGGGAGCCCTTTAATAAGGTGAATGAACTCGCCACTGTTAGTGACAGTGTGGATAGTATTTCCTACAAGAAATGTAAGGAATTTATTATTATTTATTATTATTAGCTATATAGTGCAAGGAAGACCGAAGCTTATGCTGCACCAGCCAAAAAAAAAAAAAAAAAATTCCCAAGTTACCCTGCGAGAGAGAGAGAGACACACAAAAGTAGAAGAGAATCACCTAGAAAGAGAAGAATGATGATGTGCAATATATTAGGATAGTTCATATGTAGGTGCATTGCAGCAGTTAGTTCCGTTGTGGCCAACTTCACCATGGAAGAATAGATATTCCTGAACCCATCTGTACCTATTACAACATGGTGCAGATATGTTGATGACATCTTCATCATCATCATCATCCCACATGGCTCTGAAGCAACATTGCTAGAATATCTCAATTCCCTGTCTATCAGTGTTCATCCAGTTCACTCTAGAGTGAACTGGATAAACTCTGATAGACAGGGACTCTGGAAGGCAGCTGCACACAAGAATGGGAGACGGAGAGATCCGTCTCCCATTCTTGGATGTCCTCGTAAAACGCATGGGCCCACATCTAGAAACCTCAGTATACTGTAAGCCAATGTGGTGCAGACAGTTCACAAACTACAGATCCAGCCATGCCCCTAGCCATCTCAACAGCACAGATGAAGCTAGGCGCAACAAGATTTCCAGTGAGGACAGACTTGATCAATTGTGGCTACCCAACCCACATATTGGACAAGTGTTTATTACAAGTGCAGGAGCTCACAGTCCACCCGAGACCGCCATTGACTCAGGACAATGAACCTACCGCCTACATTCCCTACTATCCAGGCATGTCGGGCCGGATCTCAAAAATCCTCTGAGAATACCACATAAAATGTGTGCAGCTGCCTGGTAGAAACTTACATTCTCTAGTTTCCAACAAAGACTCCAGTCACCCCTCTCTTACGCAGCAGTGTAGTATACTGCATAGCCTGCAAAGACTGTGACAGCTGCTACATAGGAGAGACCTCGAGGCAGCTTCAAGACTGCCTTGCAGAACACGACAGATCGATTCGCCTTGCTGAGACCGACCAGTCCGCAATCGTAGAACACTTCTGGTCCACCCACCACGACCTCAATCCCAAGTGGGACTACGAAGTAATTGATCAGTCCTGACACTTTCGCCATAGCCTCTGGTTAGAGTCACTTAATATATTGTGTAATCCGCTGCATGGGTGTAGTCTCATGCAAAGGCATGAGACTACACCCATCTTAGAGGCAACTGTTTTAAGTTAGATAAGTGCTGGAGGCAAAACTACGCATGTCCATGGAGCAACAATGAACACCAGTTTAATGGTTGAATGGCCTACCTCTGTATCTGTTAAATAATTTTTATCTCTAAAGTTTCCATTCTATTTGTTGATAAAGAGGCACATTCAGCCTTGAAAGCTCCAAAGTATTTATTTATTTATAATGAAAGATTTTTACTGGATATATACTTTATCATTATTTCATAAGATTGGTGAGGGGAACAAAGCAGTGCGCTTACGAAGAAAGGCTTAAGTTCTGCAAATTGCAGCACCTGGAGACTAGGCACCTGCGAGGTGACCTGATTGAGGTGTGTAAGGCCTTGAATGGGTTGAGCAAGCTCAATGCTGATGGGATTCTTCCTCTTGCTCAGATTACGAACTGAGGGGGCATAGATTCAAATTGAGGAAAGACATGTGCGGAAATTTGCCTTTAGCCAGCAGGTAATTGACTGCTGGAACAGACTTCCATCTCTTGTTGTGGAAATTGATAACTTAAATAAACTGACAAATTTATAGCCAGGAAATATCCCATGAAACTAATCCAACTGTTAAAAGTAAGATTAGTAGTTTAAGTGTTTCCAAACCCAGTTATAAAAAAATCCAACCTGTCCAACATTTGCGTTGTTTTCCCTTACGATTACGTCTTATCTTCAATAACACTGATATCTCTATAATTTTTTCTACCTATAATAAGCTAGGTGCCCCTTTTAATAAATATAAAGAAACCTACCTTGTCTACCATTTGGAATCTCATGCGAATTAAATTAACACGTGTCCAGCATAACATTTCGGGGACTTAAGATCTGCAGCAACCCTTTCGCTCTTCTTTTTATCGCCAACTGAAGAAGGTGAACCTATCGAAAGTCCATCATTCTCGACTATTGGCCTTAATCCTTTTTTAATTTTAATTTCAGACAACTAGAGGACAATATGGTGCATCCTTCCTCCTCTAGCCTAAGTTTTTTCAATTACTCTTTTTAAACCACGCTTTTCTTACTGCGATTTTTAAACACTGTTTTTAGTTTAACCAATGATTTCTCACACTGCTGTTTTATGATCCATATAACCACAACGGATTATTGAGGTGTGTGCCGTCTCTTTATTAAGCTTTGACTAAATGCATATTTCTTGTCATAAACTTAAGGCTAGCTTGACAGGCATTTGGAGTGAACGGATGGGTGAAAAGGGAGGTTTTTTTTTGTTTGGCTGATGCTGCATTAGTTTGCTTTCTTGCATCATATGCCTCAACTAATACTAATGCATTTATCAGTTTTCCACTAATGGAGTCACTCATCCAACGTAGTCACATAGTATCAACTGCTGATGCTGCTGACTTGCTTGACATGGGATCTTTTTTCTGGGACGGACAGGACTTTCTCTCTGACCCAGCAATTCCATCACCTTTGATTTTGGACAGCTCCTATTGGGCTGGATTTCTCGATCTGGTCTTACGTTGTTTTCCTGCTCAGCATGGGATCTTCATACTAGCACTTTTAAGTGCAGGATCACCATGGTGAATGACAGGGCTTCCAGGGAGGGCCCAGCCGCCTTTCTCTTCTCTGTGGGCACCATGAGCTTCCCCTTTATTTTGCCAAACCCATAGATGGGCATTCTCCTCTTTTGCCCACTTTCCATTTCTCCTATACATTTTTTTACACATCCCTTGTGCTTATTTCATAAAGAGATTTTATTTTATTATTTTTAAGCTCCCCCCTGGAAAGCCCAGGTGACTTTGGGGTTGTCCCTGCCAGGGCATCATACCTTATACCTAGCTCGGATCCCCATGCCTGGTACAGTAACTGGTCTAAGAGGCTAGGTGAGCAACATAACTCTACATTACACTATATCAGCAGTTCCTAACCTGTTTTGTTTTGAAAATGCCTTTCAACACAAAATTTATATCATGAACACCACGGGCAATTAATATTCTCTAAAGTAGTTTTAGATTTAAATCATTAAGCTTAAAATAACTATGGTTTGTTTCTGAAAAATTGCTTCTCTTTCACTGCTAAAATTTAGAACATTAATATCTAATAATAAAATAATTATCAATAGGTAATAGTGGGTCTTTTTTTAAGAATTAAAAATCAGTATATCATGGAAAAATATATTTATTTTGCAAATCTATAACATTACGTAAAAACTGTAATCTATATAAAAATGAAAGAAGTTAAATAATTGTGCATAACATATAATATTAATAGTTACAGAGATTCTGCAAACTTGTCACTAAGTGATGGATATTAATTTTTTAATCCAAGCCAAAAATTGATAAGATTTTTATTGTTGAATAATGTTTGTAGTCCAAAACTGGTTGAAATAGAAAATGGGATTTTCTTTTTCATCCATAGTTTAGTCATCAGCCAATGACGAGTATGCACTGACTGGATTACAAATCCAATTTAATTTATTAGCATTTGGGGAAAATAATCCCTAAAAGTCACTTCTAAAAATTTGTGATGCTTATTGATATCTTTTTTGACAATTTGGTCCATAGTTAGTTCATTTTCTATCAAAAAATTTTATAATATACTAAAGCACTCCGTACTCAACTCAATTGTGTTGTTCCAAAATTTTTATTTCTTTATCATATGTTCGACCTTATCTTTAACATTGAAAATGGTTATTTGAACCTTGTAATGATAAATTAATTAAGTTTATTTTTGAAAAGATATTTGCAAAATATGCTAATCTTTGTAGCCATTTGTAATATGTTGTACTATCACTAAGGTGAAAAGGATGATCAGTGAAGAAAACTACAAAGTTTTTTTCTCAACTTGAATAAATGGGTAATTACTTTTCCACGAGAAAGGCAAACTAACTATTAACCATTTTGACAGCATCATCTAACACAGTGCTTTCCAAACTATCTGCGGTGAAGGACCAGTTTCTTTTATTTCAATCCACTGCAGACTGATACTTTTGTAAAATACAAATTGTCGTGGACTGGTAACAGATGAATCGTCACGCACTGGTAAGCAGCACTGACCTAACACACTTTTCAGCTGTTGAGGCATTCGTCTCGATGCCAAAGTATGCTGCAATGGGTCTATAATATATTTGCATTAATGTTTTTTATGCGAGTAACTAAACCTACAAATTTTCCTGTCATCAAGTTTGCTGCATCTGTGCAAATCCCAAAATAAAAGGCCCAATTTATTTTTCTTCAAATACGAATCATTAGATTAAAAATACCTTCACCAGTTGTAGGTTCTATTAAAAGGCAACAAAATAGATTTTCCTCCACTTTACTATCATTCAGGTAACTTATAAATACAATTAAAATTGCTAGATTAGAAACTTCAGTGGCCTCATCTAACTGCGATGCAGAAATTGCACTTTTTCAAACTCTTTCTACAATAACTGGTTCAACATCATCAGACTTATGTATTTGGTGAGATACTGTGCTATTAGAAAAGAGTATCATCTCTAACTCTTCTTGACCGAACATTTCCAAATATACACTTGGCATCTGCTTTTGAACATGGAAAAATCAGTTCTTCTGCAAAAGTATCAGCTTCCCCAGCCTTTGCAATTTGGTCTTATTAAATATGAAGCTTCAATTGCTTTTTTGCATACTTGATTATTGAGAGAAATGTATGAATCAATATTAAGTGTTTTTAATTCTTGCCATTTCCATTTAAAAAATTAAATGAATTTATCAACATAGTTTTCATGTTTAGATTATAAATGTTGAGACAAAAGAGAATGTTTCAAGCTGCTATTTTTGAGCACTTCTCCACAAATGACACGTTGTGGGCATAGATACTCATCATCTCCAAGATATAAAAACCAAATTTAATGTAATCTTCATTATATTTTCTCTTTTCAATGTTCATCTTTATATCAATAAGTTGAACATTTTATGTGCTATTTGAGAATATTGATCAGTTAAATGCATTTTACTAATTTCTTGGTCACCTTGAGTTGAATTTGCTGGAAGATTTTGCTGCTTCTTATTAACATCTTTTAACATTGTTTTTCTTTGTTTCCAGTCTTCAACCAACGACAATTATGGCTGTTATGATTTAAAAATATTTATATTATTTAAAATCTATTTCTATAAAACTTTTTATATATATTTATTTTTTTATATATTTATATATATAATATATAAAATTTATTTTATATTTTATTGAACTCACTGACATATGTCCAATTTCTTACTAAAAATTTTACTATTGACATATATCATTTAAAAAAGTAGGGAAAACCCATATTATCAATAAAGTAAGCATTAAGAAATTAGCATTCCTTAATGCTTACTTTATTGATAATTTCAGCATTTCTGACTATAAAATTTGTTTTTCTGTTGTATTGCCATCATTTATACTATACTTTATAAAAACGATCTGAAAAACTAAGTAATGTTCACTGATGTTTATATTCGACTGTTACTGGCAGGCAGCATTGTTTTTTCAATGCAGGAGTCGCAAAGTAACTTAATCTGTGTTAGAAGAAAGTATTTAGACATGCCATCAAGATCTAGTAAAGGCCTTTCTGATGGTGAAATTCAGAAATTGTTAGACCTTTCTGAAGAAACTGAGGGAAAAAAAAGAAGAAACTCTTACAAATATGACAGTTTCTGACTGCTCCATATGGTGTTAATGGGTTTAGTTTCACTAAATGAATTAAATAAAATTTTTGGAGTTATTATCAAAATGCGACTAAATGAAAAAAACTGATATAAAGAAATAATGTCTGAAGAGTGGACAGACAAAATTAAATTTTTCAAGACTGTATTTAGCAGGAAGAGACATCTGCAGATATTTTGGATGCTGCTTCTCTGCCCATCCACAAAAGGAAAAACAGGGAATTCAAAGTAGGGGCTCTAAAGTAAAAAAACATTGTCAATTATCCAGATGGAAGGTTTTGTGAATATTTTCTTTCAAGAAGAAATATTGCATTAGAGCTTTTAAACTGTTTTCTTATGCTGTTTTATATATTAGCTCATGTAAACCAAAAAATAAATAATTTTTGAGCATCAGATTTCAACTAGTCATTTTTTTAGCATTAGAATTAGTAGAGGCATATGATGCAAGAAAGCAAGCTTATTCAGCATCAGCCAAAAAAAAAAAAAAAAAAAAACCCACACCACTCCCTTTTCACCCCTCCATTCGTTCGAAATACCTGTCCAGTTGAGCTTTAAATTTGTTTAGGCTATCAACTTCAACAACAAGTGATGGAAGTCGGTTCCACCAACCAACCACCCGCTGGCCAAAGGCAAATTTCCGCACATCTATCCGACATCCGTCCTTCCTCAATTTGAATTTATGCTCTCTGAGGTGATTATTCTGAGCAAGATGAAGAATCCCATTGGCATTGAGCATGCTCAAACCATTCAAAGCCTTATACACCTCTATCAGATCACCTCGCCGGTGCCTAGTCTCCAGACTCTGTAATTTGCAAAACTTAAGCCTTTCTTCGTAAGAGCAACCCTTTGTTCCATTCACTAATCTTGTTGCCCTTCTCTGTACCCGTTCCAGCAGCTCTACATCCTTCTTGAAATGAGGCCTCCAGACCTGTATACAGTACTCAAGATGTGGCCTAACCATCGCCTTATACAAGGGAATAATTACCTCCTTATCCCTGCTAGAAAAATTCCTGTATATCATTGACAAGACACCATGAGCTACTCTTGCAGTTCGTCTGCACTGCTCAGAGAACTTCATATCTGCCTGCACAATTACCCCCAGGTCCTTTTCATTCTCCACCACTGTCAGTGTAGTACCGCAGAGTTGATACGTTGCTCTGGGGTTACTGTTTCCCATATGTAGTACTTTACATTTGTCAATGTTAAACTTCATTTGCCACCTCTCAGCCCATCTGTTCAACCTTTCCAGATCCTGTTGCAGCAGCATAGCGTCAGTAGTGTCCTTAACAACCCTGCCAACCTTTGTATCATCTGCAAACTTGGACATTAAACTTGATATCCCATCATCAATATCATTCATAAACACCGAAAACAACAACGGACCCAACACTGAACCCTGAGGAACTCCACTAATAACATTAGTCCACGTTGAGCAGTGTCCATTGATTACCACTCTCTGTCTTCTGCCACTCAACCATCCCCTTATCCATAGCAGCAATTTGCCTCCAATGCCACACTGCTCCAATTTGTGCAGCAGTCTTCCATGTGCAACAGTATCAAAAGCCTTTCTAAGATCCAAATATATAATATCAAAGTTATTCCCTGCATCCAGTTCTTTTGTGACTACATCATAGTATCCAATCAAATTGGTCAAGCAAGACCTGCCCTTAACAAAACCATGCTGCGTCTGAGCTATAACTGAATTCTTGTCTAGATGATCCTGCAGTGCTTCTTTAACCAGTGCCTCCATTAATTTACCTGGAACAGAAGTTAAACTAACAGGTCTATAATTACTTGTGTGAGGAAAACAGTGAAAATAATGCTGGGCTACAAAGGGCTAATTTCTGTTCCACTTGTTATTATTATTATTATTAGCTATATGGTGCAAGGAAACCTGAGGCTTATGCTACACCAGCCAAAAAAAATTTTTCTGAATTATCCCGAGAGATAGGGGGAGGTGGAGAAGTAGAAGGGGATCACCAAGCTAAAAGAGGAATGATGATATCCAGCTCAGGACCCTGGGTGTGCCAAGTCCATACTCACCAGATGTGAGCCCATTCTCTGCTGTCAAATCTTATTCAAAGTTCTATCTTTTAACAGATATTTTATATTTTATAACATATAGTCCTATATTGTAACTAATAAATTTTTGTTTTAGTGGTACAACCTTTTTTCACATAAAACACATTACTTTTTAGTTTGTAACACTGATTAATGTTCAAAGGGTGGGTACCCCTTCTAATTGATCATTACGAGTAGCAGTGGTTGACATGCCTAGCCCTCTATGGTTAGTCTTAGTTAGGGTGTTTATCCCTCCCCTATGCTGCTATTTTAAAATCAGTAGCAAGGATAAATACCCTAAGACTAACAAACAGGGGAAGTATAAACACCCTAAGACTAACCGTAGCAGGTTAGGCATGTCAATCACTGCTACTCGCAATGATCAATCAGAAGGGGTATCTGCTTGCAAACATTAACTGTAACACCTTCTGTACAACTACTTACAGAATGCTCTGTGACACTAAAGTAATTATTCAAATTTAAATGTTTAAATAAATAATGGGAAACTTAGAGTTTTTTTTTTAATGGCACTACATATACATTACGCAAGTTTAAGTTATGAATGCTGTACATCTGTGTGTATATTTAATAGAATAGAGTTACAAAACTTTTCAATAATCCTCTTAGTTATAAAAATATAGTATACCTGTGCAATCTGTAGTTTGAATTCCTCTACTGTCTGACTAAGATGACCACGAACAGTAAAAGGAAGAGAAATTTCTTCACTTTCTAAATCAACTACATGCACCTTCACTGTAGTACCTAGAAAATATTCTAAATTTACTATAAACTTACATATGAAGGATGCCATAAAGTCTTGTCACCTCAGTAACAGTGATTTTTTCCTTTACTTTTTTGTTTTCTTACTGAGTGAAAATGTTCAATAGTCTAAAATAACAATGCTACTACTGCTGAAAAAAGCACAGAGAATTGCACAATTAATCTAATAATAAAGAACCACTAGCAGTATTGATGCAATTCAACCATTTAAGTAGTTTAAAATGACTCCTTTTGCAAATCAGGATATAAACTGTTTCTAACAGGGTCTGTAAAGAACCTGGTAGCCTATTAATTAGGCTAAACTGAAATAATTCAGCTTTGGAAAGTGATGAATTCGCAACAGTCTGTAGACTATTATTACATGCAACTACATAAGCAGAAAAATATTCAATTTGTTTAATATTAAGTAATGTTAATTTCAACTGCATTATGACACATACATAAGCAAGGAAAATTTGTTCAGGTACCAATAAAAAAAAAAAGGAAAAGTTACTGTAATGAATTAATAACTCATGATATTATGGATCACAGTCTTTATGAGATCTGTAAATTGACACAATTACATGCAGCACCACAAAATTCTGCTCATACCACAAATGTAGTATAAATATAATATCCGTGGTATCAGTGAGGATGCAACATTTCAGCCAAGTCCTAGACAATTATTTTCTAATAACAAGAGAGAATTTGAATATATAAAAAGTTTCATAATAAGCAAAATATGGATCACAAGTAATATGTAGTGGAAGAGCCTGATGCCTCTGTTAATTTCATGCTGGAACTTACTGATTTTTAGGAAAATGCCTCAAAGAACCTGGAAAAAGAATCAGTTTAATGGCATCCAGACTACAAACACACTGAATGCATGAACTATATTTTGATTTTCAAAATATCAAGTAAGTATGCCATATCAGTGTTGAATGGGTGAAGACTTTATGGACATGTGTAGAATACTATAAATATCACTCACTCACTCACATTTTTTGCGTGTAAGAAATAAGTAAAAATATTTCAGAAATTTTTTTTTATAAAATTGTTGTGTTATAGTAGTTTAAGGTGAATTTATCAGAAATCAGTCACATTAAAGAATCAAGGTTCATACACTGAATAATAATATTTCTAATTATTTTATTTATTTAATTATTAATTTAATAATAATAATAACCACCCTGTGTACTTGGTAGCAGTACCTGTCACAGGGTGGAACCTCCCCAATCAGAGAGAAATAATAAAAGAATAACAATAATAATAATTCCCCAACTTGACAGCGATTGAAAAGAAGCAGGCATGGATAATCGATATCACAATACCTAGAGACAGCAGAGTCGAAGAGAAACAGCTGAAAAAGATAAAGTATGAAGACCTACAGATCGAAATGCAATGATTCTGGGAAAGAAAAACAACAGTATTGCACATAATCGTTGGTGCCCTTGGGGCTATTCCAAAAGGCCTAGAACGTCACAGGTGCAGATAAAATTTCAATTCACCAATTACAAAAAGCAGTACTACTTGGAACAGCACATATTTTATGACGATACCTTTGATTTATCTTAGACCCTTGGAAAGGGTCCAATAGTTAAAGGATCAAATCCAGTCAATGACATCCAGTAGATTGAGTGTAAATAAGATAATAATAATAATATATCACAAATACATTGCAAAGGAGCCAGGAATGTCAGATGACACATGGCAACGATGCCACCTGGCCTCAGAAATGATCCAACACATCATCACAGGGTGCAAAGTGATCACCCAGACTGAGTACACTCATAGACAAGACCATGTAGCCAGGATAATACATCAGAAGACAGCGAGGAAATATGGATCACAAGCTGAACAAAGAAAGTGTACCATACTACAAGTATGAACCCCAGGCAGTACTAGAGACCCCAACCCACAAGTTATACTGGGACCGCACCATAATAACAGATAAGACCATCCTGCACAACAGACCGGACATAACCCTTGTGGACAAGGTGGAAAAGGCTACCTACCTGATTGCCATAGCGGTGCCCAACACTAGCAATGTCCAGAAAACCCATGAGGAAAAAATTAGGAAGTACACGAACCTGAGACGTGAGGTCAAGGAGATGTGGCATATGCAAGAAGTAACGACCATCCCGATCATCGTGTCAACCACCAGTATGGTGCCAAAGACACTACATAGCAGCCTAGCAGCAATAGGTCTCCCAGAGAACACCTATAAGGAACTCTAGAAAGTCACAATCCTGAACACCTGCAGAGAGTTCCTTGACCAACAATATCACCAGACATTACATCCACCCTGTGTACTTGGTAGCAGTACCCGTCATGGAGTGGAATCCCCCAATCAGGGAGAAATAATACAAGAGCAAATAATAAAAAAGAATGGCTGGTAACTCTTCAGTCAACTTGACAATTATATGAAAATGTGAACAGCATACCCAGTCCCTCCAAAACCCAAACTTTTTTTTTTTTGTTTCTTCTAATGTGAAATATGGGCTTATTTCGCCGAGATTTAAAAATTAAATTTCAGTTATAATTTCAAATTAACATTCCACATGTTAACAGCTCCAACAAATTTCTTATGAAATATTTTATAATCCTGATTTTTATATCCCTAGAAAAACACACTTCCATTACTATCTTCATAGAATTATGATTGTGGCATCTTGAAATCTGTACTACATTAAGCTGATATCAGATAAAATTAGGTGCCTCCGTAGCCAGGTGGGCAGGAGCAGCAGTGCATAGCACACGCTTCTTGATTAGACCAGGGTTCGAGGCCGTGACCACCAAATACGGAGGATGCGGAAAGGTCAGAGAATGACCACCGCATATCCCCGGAGCAATATGGCCTTAGTTGCTAATGCTCCTAAAAACCAAAATAACAAAAAAACAACAAACAGATAAAATTAAACAAAATGTACAACCTGAATACAACTAAAAAAGTTTGGAACAAAAAAAAAAAAAAAGTTAAGTGATAACTTCAGTGCCTACATTATAAACAAAACTAAAATTCATCTAATTTATTATTTATTTTTTTATATAAGAATACTGTTTGTTTGTTTCGGGATTTATTTGGCGCATCGGCAACTATGGCCATAGTGCTTTTTTTTCTTTCTTTCTTTTTTTTTTTTTTTGTTAGTTGTTGGCGCATCAGCTTCTGTGGCCATAATGCACCTCCCAAGGTTTTTGCATTTTACTGTGATCCAAGCCTGAGGCAGGATTCGAACCCGCAACCTTTGGGTCGCCAGGCAGGCACTTTACCCACCTGGCTAGCCCGGTCGGCTGGCCATAGTGCGCCAGATATAAGAATACAAAGTAATCGAAAGATATGATCACCACGTATTGTGATCAAATGAAATTATCTATTAGTGGTGCACATTTCCATTATATTTGCTTGATTCTACTGATATATGATGTACTTATGATTAATATGCCATTTAAATAAATTGGTAATTCAATTAAAAATATCAGATACATTTTTAATTCAATTAGAAATCAGATAATTTTTCAATTATATTTTATCAGAGAACTGATGATATGGTGCATGCTGAGAGTGCTCGTTGTCTCGAGTTAAATTATGGTTCTCATTTTATTTTCAGTCTGGATGAGCAGCTTTTTTGGGAGTAATAGAGAGGAACTTCCTTTAATGCTTAATTTTTTTTTTTTTTTAAACTTTTGACTTAATAGTTATTATTTGTGATTCACTGATTAAGTTAGTGAATTTGTTCATTACTTGTCCTTTGTAATTGCTTAAAAATCACACTTGGACATTTTCTGTCATTATGTTGCATCAATAACAACATTAAAATTCTGCTGCCATTGTCATAGTATTGAAATAGGTGATACTTGGAGGTTTTTTGTGTAGTTCTGTAAGAGTGCAATCAGTATGAGAATAGGCCTATAAAGTATAATTTATATCAAACATGTTTTAATAATGTGGCTTTATTACATAGTATGTAACATAATCCAAAAGAAAGAAGTTTGTACTGCCATTAAATTAGTGAAATTAGTGCAGTGTTGTTCTTTTTGATCGCTTAGTTTTGTGTGTTGTTTTTAAATTAAATTTACACTAACTTCATGACTCAGACTAGAGCAGCAAAGCAAAGGGCTCAAAGTACCAGGAATGCTTTGGTTCAGGAGAGAACTTGTGAATGCAGTTCTCCAACAAATCAGGATTATGTTATGTGTGTGTCTGTTCCTTGTGCTCTTTTTGCAAAGCTACTGTAGCAGGACATGAAACAGCCATAAGGGATGCCTTTGTGTGCATTCACTGCAAAGAACAGGAGGAAAATGAGCAAAAACTTGGCATTTTGATGGGATTATGAGGGCTTGAAGAAAATGTTTGATGCCCTGGAAGGAATTAAAAGAGTGCTCTCAGCTTCCAGTCCAATGCTTGAGCCCATGCTCCACAGGAAGCAGCTATAGTGGGTGACTCAGTTGTCAGGGAAGTGGAAATATAATTTGCAGAAGGACAGCTGGAATAGGAAATGGGTAAATCGGTAGGAGTAAAGTAGATGATGTAGAGCAGCTATTGTCTTTTAAGGGCACAAAAAAGTAATACTGTTGTACAGTGGTACTAATGATATTATGATAGGAGATGAGGATCTGAATAAAAAGTATACAGAGCATAACATTATACTTTTTAACGTTAAAAGGTATAATGTTGAGAAAAAATCATGAATTAGGATTAAAATTGAAAGCCTCTAAGATTTTTCCCAGACACAATAGGAAGGTGAACATACTGAGAAATTTATCAATCAATTTGAGCCTGGAGAGACTGTGCAAGGCTCTCCATGGTAAGATTTTTCTCAGTGGTCTGTGCATGTTCACAGAAGATTTTTATAGGGATAGAATACACTGAAATAGAAGGGGTGCAAGAATATTTGTTGATACTGTTGAAGAAGTGCTAGGTGGAAAGAAAATGCTAATTTTGGAGTGGGGGTTCACTGGCTAATAGATTAACAGTAGCTGCAGGCAGAGGTGAAAGTGATTCTATTAGAACATAAGTAAATACATGGACTGTAACAAGGCTAACACAGGGCTAGGGGTAAAAACAGTTGCAGGTATACTTGTATATATACTAATTCTAGGAATCATCAAATACAGACATTGTAGGGATACCAGAGACATGTTACTATTCAGGTATAAGGTTGTTTTGGTTTTTAGGAGCATTAGCAACTAAGGCCATATTGCTCTGGGATATGCGGTGGTCATTCCCTGACCTTTCCGCATCTTCCATATTTGGTGGTGACGGGCTCGAACCTGGTCTAATCAAGAAGCATGTGATACGCACTACTGCTTCTTCCCACCTGGCTACGGAGGCACCCTCAGATATAAGGAATTCAAAATTTGAATATAGGGAATTCAATGTGTACAGAAAAACCAGCCAGGGAAGGAGATGGGGGGGTTATGCTCTGTTATGAAGCACAAATTCTAAAGCATTGCACACAGGGGACATGGGCAGCCAGTGCAATGTTCAGTCAGTTCAGTCACCAAGAAAACAAAAATGAGAATAGGAGTCTGTATTATAGGCCTAATGACTGCAAAGAGAATAATGAACAACTCTACACACATATATAGTGTCCAATAACTCAAAATGTCTTATAATGGAAGCCTAACTTTCCCAATATTGATAGGACCTTGTGAGCTAGTCACTCACAGAGTATCAAGATTTTTGTGAATTTATGGGATGATTATTTCCTAAACCAGCAGGTGAGAGAAGCAACCTGAGAAAGCAATACTCTTGTCTGATTATTAACAGTGACCTTTCATGCATTAGCAATCTGCAGAGAAAAAACTAACTAGTGGCAGTGATGACAATGTACTGATGTAGGATTTATTTAAAGGTGTAACTATTCTGAAGTGCAAGGGAAATGGCTTTTCTTTCATAAGGGTGACTACAGCAGCCTTAGTTTTTAAATTCTATGCAGTGGGATTAACTGATGAAGTGACCAACAGCAAACTGTTAATTGGAAACATTCAGGGTTGTTTTCATAGAAGCTGCTAGGGTTTTTATACCAAGAGATCAAGGCACAGATCAAAGCATAGACCTAAATGGATGACACACGAACTGATGACTCATAGCAGTGAAGAAAAATGCATGGGATGAATATAAATTATCAGGTGATACAGATGACCATATTAGATATAAAACAGTCTACAATCAACGACAAATGGGCCACTCAATATATTGAGCAATTCGAGAGCCATGAACCGCTGCAAAGGCATGAGACTGCACCCCATCTTAGAGACAACCGTTTTATGCCTCGACAAGCACTGGAGGAAAACTGCGCATGTCCGTGCAGCAACAATGAACACCAGTTTAATCAATATCGTGCCTTCACACACCTTACTGCACGCATAACTGTATCCGTTAAGTTCAAATTTGTTGAGAAAGAGACATGATTGTCTCAAAAGCTACAAAGTATTTATAATTACTTTGTTATCATTATTTCAGTCTACAATCAAGTCACAAAGGAGGTTAGGCAATCAAAGTTTCTTTATTTTTTTAAATAGTAGAAGAAAGGGGTTGAATCACATTGGTCCACTAGATATGAATGGATTAAGTGCTGATAATCCTGCTAAGGCTGCAGACAAACTGAATGGATATGTTGCATTTAAATTCATATATGAGGAATTTTTTGGGAATGGAGATATCAGAACAGATTCTAATTCTGGTGGGGAGCTGAATGATTTTGTGATAACTGAGGGGAAAGTTAAGGAGAAATTGTTGAAGATAAATGTAAAAAAAAAAAGAAAGGCACCTGGGATGGATGGAAGCTGTCCAGTTATATTAAAGGAGGTGACAAAAGAGATAAGCAAACCATTAGCCATGATTAGAGAACATCCTTGGATTCAGGAGAGATCCCTATAGACAGGAGGTGTGTAAATTTATCCCCAATTCAAAAGGGAGACACGAGTAATAGCAAACCTGCTAGTTTGACTTCTGACCTGTTCCAGGGAAAATAATGGAGTCACTCACTAAAGAAGTAATGCAGGTCATCTTGACTGACCAATCAGATTGCATACTATGACACAGTAGAAAAGGAACCAGATGCAAAAAGTAATTTTGACATCATATACTTAGATTTTAGAAAAGCTTTTGATATAGTTGCATGTAAAACACTGCTATATAGATTGGAGCAGTCTGGCATTAAGGGCAAGTAAATGATATGGATAAAGAGTTGCTCGAGTGGGAGAAGACAGAGTGGTCATCAACTAGCATAGCTCTTCTTGGACAAATCTTTTTACAGAGTCCTCCCCTCTCAGGGCTCAGTGCTGTGCCCATTGTCGTTTCTATATTTATTTAATGATATTGATGAAGGCATATCAGGCTTAATGTCTAAGTCTGCAGATGATATGATTGTTGGTAGAGTAGTTAATGCCAGTAATCAGGGTATGAAATTGAACAAGTTAATTTAGGCAGATGGGCTGAGAAGTGGCAATTGAAGTTTAATATTGACAAATGCATGGTAATTCATATGGGGGAGCAGTAATCCCAGGTCAATATAGCTGTGTTGTACCACACTCAGAACAGTAGAAAATGAAAAAGACCTGGGGTTAATCGTGCATTCAGATATGACTGAGCAGTGCAGACAAGCTGCCAGGATAGCTTATGGAGTTTTTCCAATGATATACAGGCATTTTGTCAGAAGGGATAGGGAAGTGATTATCCCATTGTATAAAACAATGGTTAGGCCACATTTTGAATATGCATATAGGTTGGGATGCCTTGTTTTGGAAGGATATGGATCTATTTGAATGGGTGTAGAGAAGAGTAACAAGATTAGTGAGGGAAGCAAAAGGATGTTCTCACCAAGAAAGGCTTCAGTTTTTTAAAATGCAGTGGCTGGAGACTAGGCACCTGCAAAGAGATCTGATCAAGAATTTTAAGGCCTTTAATGGATTGAGTAAGCTCAATGATAGTAAGCTGATGGAATCCTTCTCTTGTTCAGACTACACAAAAGGGGGCATAAATTGAAATTGAGGAAGGATGGTTGCTAATGGGAAGTATTAGTTGTTTTATCTCTGATGCATATAAGCTTGCTTTCTGACATGATTTCCACATGAGTAGTAGTAGTACTACTATTGGCCTATGTTGTTCCCCCTACCACCACAATCAAGCAGCCAAAGTGTCACTAGCATGTTTAAATATTTATATATCAAGTTTTCAGCTGTGATCACAGCTGGAAATCAAAGCTTATATGCATCAGAGAAAAAAAAACAACCAATACTTCCCATTCGCAACCATCTTTCCTCAAGTAGCATTTGCCACATTAGCAATTAAGCAAGTACCCAGTATAAGATGGCTAATACTGTTACTTATTAAATAAAAGAATATTTTGCTTTTTCACGTGCACAATAAACAAAGGTCGAGGGTAACGATTATCTAAGGTTGGGGTCGACTTAATATCACCATGTTTTTCGCATGGCCAACAAGGCAGCTAAAAATATCTTTATATTAACAGAAAACAAATCAATAAATGCTGTTACTTATTAATACTGCTACTATTAATACTTATTAATACCGTTATTTATTAAATAAAAGAATATTTTGCTTTTTTTCACGGGCACACTTTTTGCTTTCTGCAAAGCTGGGCTAACTGCTATTGCATCATACTACAACAAAGTGACTGACAGGTCAATCACTCTCTCAAAGATGCTTTTACTAACTTTTAATTTTTTAGTCTTTAAATTTTTCTATATATAAAAGAATATTTATAGTGCTTTTAATTTTTAGAATTCTATTTGTCTCAATGCAATGATTCAATTTTTTCAAAAGTTTCTTAAGATATTAGCAATGTTGTTAATAATGGCAGTAATAGAAAACAGAAAGATCATATCAGAAAGGCTGAGAAGAAAAGAAAAGATCTTGAGTATGAAGCAGCACTTAAAAATCCTGATATCGAAGAAAACAAAGCGATTATTGAAAAATATGAAAATAATAAGTTAAAGGCTTCACAATTAAGAAAGGAAAGATAAGAAAAATGAAAGACTACTTTTATATCACAAGACTACGTGTAGTGGAAATAAGGGAGAAATGTTTGTTTAGTAAACACATCACAGGTGACAGAGCTAGATCGAAAGCATATATTCCCCAGATTTATATGTATTCAAACAAAAGGGAATACAACTTCAATTTTCAATGAACACAGTTTCCTGTGAAATTGGCTTTTAGAATGACAATAACAAAAGTCAAGGGCAAACATTATCTAAGGTTGGGGTTGACTTAATACCACCATGTTTTTCGCATGGACAATTGAAGGCAGCTTAAAAATCTCTTTGTATTAACAGAAAACGAATCAAAAATGCTAAAGAATGGGGTGTGGGGGGTTTCCCCCAATAAAAACAATTGTGTGACACAAGGCAGAAGGGAGCGAAGAGACCTTCTGACTTGTTACTTATTAAAATTAAATAATAAATTTGCAACCTTGTTTTTGTTTATAATTATAAGCTCCTATGAGTATTAGTTTACAATTGAAAATTGAAAATTGAAAGATAAGGGCAAAGTCCATTGGAAAGAATTTAGCTGAAATGTAACGTTATATCAAAATGTAGAGAAATGTAAGAAGAATTAAATGATGAATTAACACATATACCGAATGAAAAGCTAAAAGAATTTTTTCATGAATTCTGAACTCTAACGTCTAAGGTTCCAATACTTATTGTTCATGCTTGAGACTATCATTAGAAAAAACAAAACATTAAGTAAATTAATTTTTCCTTTATAATTGCCATAAAGTCAGAAGGGTTTACAAGAGAGACAAGAGTTATACTGTATTTCATGGATCTGAATGTGCGTGCGGCATGGGTAACTCTGAACTTTCATCCTGAATCCTTGGCTGTAGTCATGCCCATTTTATTTTTCCATTTGCTTATCCTATATTCCTTCTCACCCCTAGGTATTTTAAGTGTGTGTTTGTGTGTGTGTGTGTGTGTGTGTGTGTGTGTGTGTGTGTGTGTGTGTGTGTGTGTGTGTGTGTGTGTGTGTGTGAGGGAGGGTTATGTTATAATTAACAGTTTAGTCAAGTTCCAATATTTTGTAATTTTATGAGTTGGGCTGTTTTGATTTTCATATTAAATCAAAGTAAACTGTGTCCGTAACTTTTGTTTTAAGGTTGGTTCAACAATTTTGTGGGATGGACAACTTAAGTCTCTGGGGATGAAATCTGAATGCTTCTATTTGACTAATCCAACACCAAAAGAAAAACCTTTAGAAATTAAAAGTAACCCCAAAATTCTGTTACTTAAGTAACTGCTTTAAAACTTTCTTTACAAACTTCATCATTATTAAATTTAAACTTGACTTACCACCTGGTCTATAAACTTGAAATTTTTCTTCAAGCTTTTTTGTCTCCAATAACAGATCAAATTTGTAGCTGGATTTCACACCACCCAGCAACTCGCCCATTGGCTGGTCATCAATATCTTCATAGGAACAATCTAAGGAATCATGGAATTCATCATACTTCACTAATCGACAACATTCAAGGGGTACAAAACCCTCAAGGCCCATTATCTACAAGGTTAAACAACTTATTAACAATACAGCAATATGGTAAGCTTCCTGTAATTTAAGTATTTTTGCATTTACTTTTGTTTACTTTCGTTTTATATATATAACAAAAGCAAAACTTGCTTGATACAAGTATTCAAAAGTTTTAGCCTTATAATTTATATTCTGACACATACACAAACACGCGCGCACGTGTCAGTACACAATGAAGTTAATGCATTATTAAAATCTTAGTTAATTTCGTGCCCATTATTTAAGACATTTAAATTAACTGTTCAAATCGTGTTCAGTAATTTACATCTCGATAAATTCAATCTCCTAGCATTACTATATAGTGAAAAATGATACAAGAAAGCGAGATTATACAGAATCAACCAGAAAAAAAAAAAAAAACTTACTCAATCTGGCCCCTAGTAATTTGTCGAATTTTTTCTTAAATTTATTCAAATTAACCACTTTCAAAACAAGATGGTGCTTTGTTCCAACAATCAATTACTCTCCAGATGAAAACAAATTTTAACCTATCTATCCTGCAGCCATGCCTTTTCAATTTAAGTTTATGTTCACTGATGTAGTAGTAGTAGCATGCGATGCAAGAAAGCACGTGTAGCATCAGCCAAAAAAAAAAAAAAAAAAAAAAAACACACACCATTCCCTCCAAATGCCGGTCCAGTTCCTCCTTAAATTTATTCAACCTATCAACTTCCACAACGACAGATGGAAGTTTGTTCCAGCAATTAACCACCCGCTGGCTAAAGGCAAATTTCCACACATCTATTCTACATCTGTATTTTCTTAATTTGAATTTATGCCCCCTTAGGTTCGTAATCTGAACAAGTGGAAGGATCCCATCAGAATTCAGCGTGCTCAACCCATTCAAGGCCTTATACACCTCAAACCAGATCACCGCGCAGGTGCCTAGTCTCCAGCCACTGCAATTTGCAGAACTTAAGCCTCTCTTGGGAAGAGGATCCCTTCATTCCCCTCACCAATCTTGTTGCCCTTCTCTGTACACGCTCAAGCAAATCGACATGCTTCCTAAAATGAGGCCTCCAGACCTGTATGCAGTACTCAAGGCGTGGCCTGACCATTGCCTTATACAGAGGGATAATCACCTCCTTTTCCCTGCTAGCAAAATTCCTATATATCATTGACAAAACCCCATGACCTGCCCTGGCAGCCTGTTTGCATTGCTCTGAAAACTTCATATCTGCCTGCACAATTACTCTCAGGTCTTTTTCGTTTTCTACCACCTTAAGTGTAGTACCACACAGTTGGTACGTTTCTCTGGGGTTACTTCTACCCATATGCAGTACTTTGCATTTGTCAAGGTTAAACTTCAGTTGCCACTTCTAGATGATCCTGCAATGCATCTTTAACCAGTGACTCCATTATTTTACCCAGAACAGAAGTTAAACTAACTGGTCTGTAATTACTCGTGTCACCCTTTGTGAATTGGGGATACATTTGCACATCTCCAGTCCGTGGGAACCTCCCCCGAGTCCAAGGATGATCTCATAATTATGTACTATGTACTTGATGTACACTGAGTGGAAGGAAATCATGGGATATCTACCTAGTAATGAGTAGGCCCACCTTTCACCTGGATAAGGGCAGTCACACGGCAAGGCGTTGAGTCCACTAGTTCTGGTGCCGATGTTCTTTTGCCCAGCTGAGGTGTAGAGTCCTGCATTGTGGTGTTAGCAATGGGAATCTGGTGGGCTGGCAGCTCCCATAACCTACTGTGACTAATGATTGCTTGATGGGATAGGGGGAAATGTTTCTGGCACCCTCATTGAAGTCGGCAGTGATTTGTGCCACTGTTGTTCTCTGGTTGGCTGAAACAATGCGAGACAGATGGTGACAGCCACATCCACCCAACACCTTTCTCTGCCTACAGCGCTGTCGACAATGAGATGTTATTCCAAAAATGCCATTTTCCCCGATACCCTCTTGTTTGTTTGTTATTTGGTTTTTTTAGGAGCATTAGCAACTAAGGCCATATTGCTCTGGGAATATGCAGTGGTCATTCCCTTGACCTTTCCACATCTTCCGTATATGGTGGTGACAGGCTCGAAACCCGGTCTAATCAAGAAACGTGCTACGCACTGCTGCTCCTTCCCACCTGGCTGCGGAGGTGCCCGATACCCTCTTGATACTGTCGAATAGGGATAGTGCAATTTCTGTACCACCTCTGTGATAGAGTGACCCATGCGTCAGGCACCCACTATCATCCATCTTTCAAAGTTGGTTAACTCATGATGTTTATCCATACTGACATCGAATTACTGTCTAGTGAATGCAGTGTATCTATATACCTGCCAAGTGGTGGGTTCGTCTGCTAGCGAGAGGGGTGACAGCATCACGTTGCCCAGGAACCAGGTATCCCATGAATTATGTCCTTACAGTGTATGTTGTCTGAGAAAGAGTAAGAATGTCATCATCATTTAGTTTATTCAATTAATTTAACATGTTTGCTGTCAGAAAGCAAACCTGTGTCAAAATGAACTGTAAAAGTTGTGCTTTAATACAAGTACATATCCATTCAATTGCAGTCAATAAACGAGTGCTGTAAAAGGAAAAACACATGAAATGAACAACTGCCCAATATTTGCACACCACTTGAACCATGGACTATATTTGCATCACGGCTCAGATTTTGTTTTACATTAATCACTGTATAGAGAACTTTATAAAAGCTGTATACTAGGTTCACAGTTTCATAGGTTCTTTGCTTATGTTGAAGTTATTTTATCTAGTTTAGTATTTTCCAAAAGAAGAAAAGACAAAATATTTTGAAGATGATGCTTGCTGAATTTTAATTCTTAGTTTGTGAAAAACAAAATATCATCCGTAGTGTGTGGGTCTATTGATAAAATTTAGTGCAAAAAATGTTTTCCTAAAAAATTTCACCCTAAAACGTTATAATGAACCCATAGCCTGGGATATCAGAACTGAAAAGGAACAAGGATGGACGATATATCAAAGCTGATAACATTGAATCAACTCTTTATAATATGTCATTGTTATTGAAACAGAATTCTATTCAAGTGATGCTGATTCTGAATCATATTAGCATTAGCATTAGTAGAGGCATATGATGCAAGAAAGCAAGTTTATGCATTAGCCAAAAAAAAAAAAACAAAAAAAAAAAAAAAAAACACTTCTATTTCACCGCTCCGTTCGTTCGAAATACCTGTCCAGCTGAGCCTAAAATTTATTTAGGCTATCAATTTCCACAACAAGGGACGGAAGTCTGTTCCACCAACCAACTACTTGCTGGCAAAAGGCAAATTTCCACACATCTATCCTACATCTGTCTTTCCTCAATCTGAATTTATGCCCTCTCAGGTGATTATTCTGAGCAAGAGGAAGAATCCCATCGGCATTGAGCATGCTCAAACCATTCAAGGCTTTTACCATCTATCAGATCACCTCGCCAGTGCCTAGTCTCCAGACACTGTAATTTACAGAACTTAAGTCTTTCTTCATAAGAGCAACCCTTTATTCCAATCACTAATTTTGCTGCCCTTCTCTGTACTCGTTCCAGCAGCTCTACATCCTTCTTGAAATGAGGCCTCCAGACCTGTATACAGTACTCAAGGTGTGGCCTGACCGTTGCCTTATACAAGGGAATAATCACCTCCTTATCCCTGCTAGAAAAATTCCTGTATATCATTGACAAGACACCATGAGCTACTCTTGCAGCCTGTCTGCACTGCTCAGAGAACTTCATATCTGCCTCCACAATTACTCCCAGGTCCTTTTTCATTCTCTACCACTGTCAGTGTAGTACCACAGAGTTGATACGTTGCTCTGGGGTTGCTGGTTGCCATACGTAGTACTTAACATTTGTCAATGTTAAACTTCATTTGCCACCTCTCAGCCCATCTGCTCAATCGTTGTTGTTATTTGAAAGCTATTGGCGCAAGAGCAGCTTAGGCTATAATGCGCCTAGCCTAGGTAGGAGAGTTTTGTATATCAGCATTTTTTCACTTTACTTGTGGTTTATGGCAGAACCAAGACTTTGCTATATATATTGTGTAGTTTCTCTATAAAAGGTGTACTTTTAATTTTATATGTTTTGAAAGTATCCAGTTAACTTGAGGAAGGAGAAAACTTCGGTTATATTTGGCCGGTCATCTAAAATTGTTTTAAGCATGAGATTGTTTTGTTTATTCATTATTGATTGAAAGGCTCTTTGACGTTCTCTATGAAATTTTGGGCAGTTCACCATGAAGTGATGTATAGTCAGCGGAACTTGACAGTTTTGGCATTGAGGGGGATCTTCACCTCTGAGTAGGTAACAGTGTGTCATATGTGTATGCCCGATTCGCAATCGAGCGAGGATCACTTCTTCCTGTCTATTCGATCGGAAGCTAGTAGACCATGGTCGAAGTGTTTCTTTTATTAGGCGAAGTTTGTTGTTAGTCTGATCTAGCCAGTGTTTTTGCCATTGTTTTATACTGCTTTGGTGGATCAAGGATTTGTAATCTGTATATGGCATTGTATGAAAGGCATAATCAGATGTGGAAGCTTCTTTTGCTGCTTTGTCTGCTCTTTCGTTTCCAGTTATTCCTGTGTGGCCTGGGATCCAGCAGAATCTGATATTGTGCTTTCTTTGTAATACCTTTGATACTGAAAATTGGATATGTTGTAGGATTGGATGTCCTTTGGTATTTGCGTTCTGCAAGGCAGTAACAGAGCTAAGCGAGTCCGTGAAAATAATGCTGTTTGCTATCTGTTTATGTTTGATGTGGTTTATAGCCATTGAAATGGCTTGTAATTCAGCAGTAAAAATACTGCATTCTTTTGGGAGTTGTTGGATGAAGGTACGATCCTCAAAATGAATTGCAGCTCCTGCACAAGTCTCTGATTTAGACCCATCTGTATATATGAAAGTGTGATTTGGATATTGTTCTTTGTATGCTGCATATAACTGCTGGTAGTTTTTTCTGGATAGAGTGTTTTTCCCCCAGGTTTGAAAATACATATCATATATGGGTTGAACTATGCACCATGGTGGAATGGTCTGTGCAATTGCAGTAGCCACGTTGTCATAATCAAGCTCTCGGCTTAGCAGTAAATCTTTCAGACGGATGTTGGCAGGTCGATTCATCCGTGGATGGGCTTGGTATATGTTTTCCCAGTTATATGAAAACAGAAAGTCTCTATTTGGATGATCACTGATAGATTTTATCTTGACGGCATAGTGCAATAACAAGTTCTGTCGTCTAAGCTGTAATGAAGGTTCATGGGCTTCTGCATAAAGGCTTTGTACAGGTGAAGTTCGAAAAGCGCCGAGTGCTATACGGAGTGCACTGTGGTGTATGGGGTCTAACCATCTCAAAGCACTTGGTTTAGCCGAGTCGTAAACAGCTGCTCCATAATCTAGTTTAGCACGAACTATAGATCGATAAAGTTTGAGAAGTGTATATCGATCTGCTCCCCAAGTTGTTGCGGAAAGAACTTTGAGAATGTTTAATTTCTTTAAGCAAGAAAGCCTGAGTTGTTTAATGTGATCAAGGAATGTTAGTTTCTTATCCAAAAGAAGTCCTAAGAATCTTATGCTTGGTATTACTGGGATAATATGTCCGTCAAGTTTCAATTCGGGATCAGGGTGTAGGTTTCGTTTTCTACAGAAGTGTATACACGCAGTTTTTTGTGTGGAAATCCGGAAGCCATTTGTTTGAGCCCATTTGCTTATTTTGTTTATTGTTCCTTGTAGCTGACGTTCTATACTTCGCATATTCTGAGAGTGATAGGAAATGCTGAAATCGTCAACGTATAAAGCAGCGTCAACGATTCTTGGAATGTGCTCGGTTATTGTATTTATTTTAATAGCGAACAGGGTAGTGCTAAGCACAGACCCCTGAGGCACTCCTTCTTCTTGGATGAAAACCTTTGAAAGGATTGTCTGCAGCCTAACTTGGAATGTCCTGTGTTGCAAGAAATTTTGGATATATTTAGGAAGATGTCCACGTAAACCAAGGAGGTGTAGGTTTTGTAGGATTCCATAACGCCATGCCGTATCGTAAGCTTTTTCTATATCAAAGCAGATCATGACGTGATGTTCCTTGCGGATGAAGGCATTCCGTATACTGTTTTCTAGTTTTATAAGTAGGTCTAGTGTTGAGCGATTTTTCCTGAAACCATGCTGTGCCGGGTCGAGAAGATTATTACTGTTCAGATACCACATTAAACGAGCGTTGATGATTTTTTCCATAACTTTGCCTAGGCAACTTGTTAAAGCAATTGGACGGTAGTTGCGTGGATTGGAAAGATCCTTTCCCGGTTTTGGGAAGGCCAGAATTATTGCATGATGCCAACTATGTGGAAACTGGTTTTCTAGAAAGATTTTGTTGAACAGTTCAAGTAATGCCATTTGGGATTGGTGGTCAAGTTCCTTTATCATCATGTAGTGAATTTGGTCTGGTCCTACAGCGCTTTGCTTTGTCTGCGACAGAGCTGTTTTTAATTCATGGAAAGTTAACGGAAGGTTGTACTGTTCGTCATTTCTTGTGGAAAAATTCAGTTTGTGTTTTTCTATTCTTGCCTTGTATGTTTGAAAATTAGGAGTATATGATGTGGTTGCTGATGTTTTGGCAAAGGTTTCACCCAGTGCATTGGCTATTTCTGAAGGCTGTGCGGTGATTTGTCCATTCCAGTTTAGGATTGGGGGTGGATTAATCTGGTATCTGCCATTCATTTTTCTGATTTTATTCCAGACAGTTTGAGATGGTGTGGGACTTGTTAAAGTGGATGCAAATTTTATCCAGGATGCTTTGCTACTGGCTCTTCTAACGTACCTGGCTCGCGCTCGTGCCTTTTTGAATAATACTAGGTTCTCTGTAGTGGGACATCTTCGGAAATTATTCCAGGTTTTAATTCTCTCTCTTTTAGCGTGTGAACATTCTTCATTCCACCATGGTTTTGGATGTCTTGGAAGGTGTGGTGATGTTTTTGGAATAGTCTGCTCAGCAGCTTGGATTAGTTTATTTGTTACATATTGTACTGCTGCATCTAAAGGCTTTTGCTTGATAATATCTGCATCTAATTTTACAATGGATTTATACTGTTCCCAATCTGCTTCATTTACTTTCCATTTGGGATTTCTACGTGACTGACATGTGGTTCCTGATATCATGGAAATGATTATTGGATAGTGATCGCTGCTGAGAGGATCTCTGTGTACAGACCAATCAAGTATTGGAAATAATGTTGGAGAGCATAATGATAGGTCAATAGCTGTGCTGTTTCCCGATGGAAGATGCATGTATGTATGTGTGCCATCATTCAACAGGGTTAAGTCATTCTGTTCTATCCATTTTTCGATCTGTTTTCCTCTCCGGTCTATGGCTGTGTTTCCCCACATAGGACTGTGTCCATTGAGGTCTCCCAGTATACAGTAGGGTGGAGGTAACTGAGTTAATATATCTTCCAAGTCTTGTTGTTGTAATTCTTGGTTTGGGGGAACGTAAATTGTTATAATGGTTATGAGAGATTTAATGGCTATGCGTACTGCAACCGCCTCAAGGGTTGTGTTTAGTGGAAGAACTTGGGAAGGAATGTGTGATTTTACCAAAATTGCCACACCACCATGGGTCGTGCCACCTGTTACTCTGTCTTTACGGTATGTGATATAGTTCTTTACTGTGGGAGAGTCTTGAGGTCTGAGATACGTTTCTTGCAGGCAAAGACACAGCGGGGTATGCTGTGCAATCAGATCATATATATCATGTATATTAGTGCGGAAACCTCTGCAGTTCCATTGGATTATAATCCCCATTATTTGGTTTTCGAGAAAGTGTCAGACTGTTTCTTAGCTGTTGCTTTAAGCTTTTCAAGTTTATGTTTTTCCTTTGGAAAATATGGTTTGCCGGTATCCATCTCTTCTTCCGCAAAAATCTCTAGTACTGATTCCTCTGCTTGATTGGTCAATTCTGTATCCATTTGTTCTGTTGGCTTCTGGCTTATGACATTACGTTTTTCTGTGGCTTTTGTTTCTGTGTGTTTTGCATTCGGAGGTACAGATAGTGGTGTGTTTGTGACTTTCTCTTTTTGTTTTGGCTGGGATGTGAGAAGTAGACCTCGTGCCCAGTCTGAAATAGACTTCTTTGGGGGAATCGTGAAATCTGTTTGCGTCTCTATTGTACGCCATTTCTTTATGACCTGTGCATAGGAAGGTCTGTTTAAAATAGTCGGGAGTACAGTTCTCTTAGCTTCTTGGTATGTTACGGAGTGTTCTACTTTATATCGTTGAATCTGCTTTTCTCTTTTCCAGAATTCGCAGTTCTTAGAATAGGCGGAATGATCCCCCTTACAATTTGGACACTTTGGTTGCTCGGCTGGACAGTTCTGATTGGTATGATCTTGAGATCCACAGTTGGAACAGATAGGGACTCCACGGCATGCCATTTGTGAATGACCATACTTTTGGCATTTAAAGCAGCGGAGAGGATTCGGAATGTATGGTCTGATGTTACAATTTAGGTACCCGGCCTTTACCGATGTAGGTGGTTTGGGAGTGTTAAAGGTCAGTATCAAATTTCTAGTTGGAGTAAGTATACCATCTCTAGTAACATTAATCCTTCTCACCGCAATGACGCCTTGATCTTCTAGCTCATTTTTAATTTCTTCTTCTGAGACACTAATAAGGTCCCATTCAGAAATTACTCCTTTTGATGTGTTTAGGCTGTTATGGGGAGAGACTGCTACTGGGATCCCTCCAAAAGTTCTCATCTGAAGCAGTCTTTCTGCATGTTTGGCACTGGCTGTCTCGACTAAAATGTCGCCTGATTTCAGTCTCTTGACATTTTTTGGTGTTCCAGCTACACTTTCTAGGCATTTTTGTATTACAAATGGCGACAGTTTTCCCAATGGCTGTTCTGATGTTGAGTGGAGGACTAGAAAGGTAGGTGCATGAAGCGATGTTATCTCCTTTTTTTGTCTTTTGGTAACATTTGTCTCATTATCCTCATTTTTCCGACTCAAAGGAGTCGGATCTTTGGGATCTGTGGTTGTGATGTTTGGATCATTCATGTTTGCTCCTTTTAGCCCTGGGAGTGAGAGCTTTTCCTCCCAGGTTTCCGGCCCCGCCACGGGGAGGCAGGAGCGGTGCCACCTAGTGACCAAGCGGAAGTTGATTAGTAGTTAGTAAACTAGAAAATAAATAAAAGAAAGGTGTCTTTCCTTTCTTAGGATTCTTTGTGCTGGTACTTTTCAGCAACTATATATATATATGTACAATAGAGAATTTTCTTTAAACTCTATAAACGTGTATCACTATCACTTTAGAAATCGCTTTATAATCGCAGAGATATCGCCTGATCACTAGAAACGCTTGGCACTCGGGGCCTCTGCTCAATCATTCCAGATCCTGTTGCAGCAGCGTACTATCATTAGTGTCCTTAACAACCCTGCCAACCTTTGTATCATCTGCAAACTTGGACATTAAGCTTGATATACCATCATCAATATCATTTATAAATACAGAAAACAATAATGGACCCAACACTGAACCCTGAGGGACACCACTAATAACATTAGTCCATGATGAGCAGTGTCCATTGATTACCACTCTCTGTCTTCTCCCACTCAACCATCCCTTTATCCATAGCAGCAATTTTCCTCCAATGCCACACTGCTCCGATTTGTGCAGCAGTCTTCCATGTGCAACAGTATCAAAAGCCTTTCTAAGATCCAAATATATAATATCAAAGTTATTCCCTGCATCCAGTTCTTTTGTGACTGCATCATAGTATCCAATCAAATTGGTCAGGCAAGACTTTCCCTTAACAAAACCATGCTGTGTCCGAGCTATAACTGAAGTCTTGTCTAGATGATCCCGCAATGCTTCTTTAATCAGTGCCTCCATTAATTTTCCTGGAACAGAAGTTGAACTCACAGGTGTATAATTACTTGTGTCAGATGTCAGATAATTACTTGTGTCACAACAGATGCTGGTGTTTCCTAGATTGATGATTCTTCAGATAAAATCACTTCCATGTAATATGGAAGTGATTTTATCTGAAGAATCATCACTCTAGGAAACAGTGATAGTAACTACTTGCTACGGCACCCTAGAGAAAAAATCTAATTGCAGAATGATATTGAATCAAAATCTAAAAAAAAAAAAAAAAAAAATTATAAGCTAGACTAAATGCACACAGAAAGGACCCTCACTAATATAAGTAGCAATGAATGTGTAAAAGCATTAAACACTGTAATCAGGTCTTCTCGCATATGACTAGTTTTTGAGTACTGCAATTTGTAGAATGGAAGTTTGGTAAGAGCACCCAATAGGAAAGGCGTCACGTCTAAGAAGTGGAATAATGCAAACATAATTTTGCTGCATAAGAAAGGAGATAAATCAAAAATTGGAAATTATAGACCAATTAGCTTGTTGTCCCACATCTACAAGTTGTTCACAAGGGTCAATTACGAACAGAGTAGAAAGTATACTTGATGAAAATCAACCGAAAGAGCAAGCTGGCTTTAGGACAGGATTCTCAACTATGGATCTGAAATAAGGCAATATTTCAGACATTGGAAAGACAAGGCACAGACACCCCATACATTATGATTTTGAAGAAAATATATGAGAACGCTACCTCCTTTATTAGACTAGACAAAGACAGTAGCAAATTTAAAATTGAAAAAGGAGTTTGACAAGGAGACAAAACATCTTCGAAGTTGTTTAATGCTGCCCTTGAGGAAGTTTTCAGAAGATTAGACAGGTCACAGAAAGGTGTCAATGTGAAATGGTGATGTTTTAATAACATATATGTTATTAAAACCTGGGTCTCATTCTATGGCGGTGAAGAAAAAAAAAAAAAAACTTGCTCTATTCATTGTGTGTGTGTGTGTGTGTGTGTGTGTGTGTGTGTGCGCGCGCGCGCGCACTTGGCTGATATTGTTTGTGTGTTTTTTTCACTGCTCTGTGTTCAGGAGACTTCTTTGGGTATATTAATGGAAGTGATCTAGGGCTAGCTATATATTACAGCATGAATTGTCAAACTAATAGAGCAAGCTTATCTGCGAAAAGATCTAAACCTCCCAAGGACTTCCTAATTCATTTCAGAAATATACGTGGTCTCAATTCTAATCTCAAAGATGTCCATTTCCACTTGCAGTCTGCCAAACCCCATGTACTTTTTCTGACAGAATCTCAGTTATCAGTTGATTCAACTACTGCTTATCTCAGATGCCCAAATTATTCGCTGTATGATTCCTTTCGCCTCAAAAGTGGTACTTGTGCATACGTCCGTTCCGATATTCCCTGTCAGAGACTTGGCAATTTGGAATCTCCTCTCTTTGATCTTCTCTTTCTTAAAATCTCTCTACCTCATTGTGTCAAATTCATCTGTTGTCTCTACTGTTCTCCCAACTCCACTAATCACTTGGAGCTCTTTGACTTCCTCTCTTTGCAACTTTACTTTCTCCAGTCCAACTTTCCTAACAGTGAGGTAATTTTCCTTGGTGATTTTAATGTATACAACTCCAGCTGGCTTCCATTTTCTAGTCACACTGACCCAGCTGGCTTCCATTTTCTAGTCACACCGACCCAGCTGGTCGAAATGCTGAGGCTTTTGCAATTACCAATGACCTTGCACAGATTATTCGTTTACCTACAAGAATACCGGGCAATCCTAACCATACAGCCAACATACAGCTTGATCTTTTTCTCACAAACAACCCTTCTAAGTACATGGTTGAAATGAGAGGTCCTTTAGGCACTTCAGATCACAACTTGGTGATTGTCTCTTCTCCAATGGAGCCTTTATCTCATGGCTATTCCCAACCTCGTGTTGTCTGGCATTACAAGAAGGCAAAATGGGATGACCTGCAAGATTTCTTTTCTTCTTTTCCTTGGTCAGATTACTGTTTCAAAACTTCTGATGTCAACGTCTGCTCAGATCATGTCAGCGAAATTATTCTTGCAGGAATGGAATCCTTTATCCCACACTCCACTTTAAAATCTTGTCCTTTATCTAAACCTTGGTTTTTCAGTAAATGTGCTACGGCTGTTCAAGAGAAGAATGTTGCATATCGTAATTGGCTTGTTTCTAATTCTTCAGTTTCATTTTCTGCCTACACCAAAGCTCGCAACGATTGTAAAGCAGTTATTAATCAGTCCAAACTAGAGTTTGAACAGGCTAAGAGTAGAAAACTTGCTTCTTGCCCTAATGATAGCCGAGCATTCTAGTCTTTTGCTAAAGCTATTGGCCACAACTTTTGCCCATCTCTGCTCCCACCTCTGTCCAAACCGGATGGTTCTGTTATCACTTCAGCCAAGGATAAAGCTGACCTGCTAGCTTCCCATTTTTCTTCCAACTCATGTATTAATGATCTTGGTAAAACACCTCCCACCATTCCCAGTACACCCCATTCAATGCCTCCTGTGGTCTTCTGTAAAAAGGATGTCAGAAGGATTTTGACGAATCTTGATACTAAGAAAGCTCCAGGTCCTTATAGTATTTCTCCACTTGTTCTCAAAAGGCTTTTGATCATGTTTGGCATAAAGGTCTTCTAAATAAGCTTCCATTTTATGGTTTGCCAAGTGGTTTTTATAATGGGGTACAGTTTTCTCTCTGACTGTTTGCTGAGGGTGATGGTAGACGGCTCTCTGTCTTCTAACTTCTCCACTAATGCTGGTGTTTCCGAAGGTTCAGTTCTTTCCTACTCTTTTCCTTTTGTATATTAATGAACTTCTTACATTGACCAGAAATCCTCTCCACAGTTTTGCTGATGACAGCACATTGCATTCCACCTTCCAGTTTGAGAAACCTTGCTCTACACAAACAGCTTCACTTTCTCGAATATCCACTACCAATTTCTTAAATTCTGATCTCCAGTTAATTCCCCCTTAGGACGAAAACAATTTAGTTAATTTCAATATTTCTAAAACTTAAATCTATCTTATATCTCACAAAAAGCATTCTTCTGCTCCTATGCTTATCTTTGAAGACAGATATCACTCAGATTTCTAGACAAGATCACATCACAAATATTACTTCCTCTGCATCATAAAAATTGGGTTCTCTTTTTTGCTCAGGCATTACTTTTCTCCTAAACAGCTACTCACGCTGTACAAATCTCAAATCCATCCTACCATGGACATCTAAGCTTCTAGACTCCACTGCTTTCCTTTTTGTTAGATACTTCCTTGGGTACTGTTCTTCTGAATTGGGTTCTATAATCCTATAATCCAACACCACCCCCCTCCAAACCAGTCTGAATGCAATTTTGCAACCAGTCAGCATCCTTTTCCTGTCCAACTTTCCAAATCATAGAACCAACTTTTCTCTTTCCTCATTTATTCCTTCAATGTTTTGAATGAATTATGTATATTAGGTGTTTTTTTAATGTCAAGTGAATATATGCAACACTGTAATATATGTTGGTAGGATATCTTAATGTGATGAACATTTTATCTCATTAATGGTGCACAGTTAGGGTTTCTTTAAAATTCTCCACATGGTGGAGTGAAAATCATCTAATCAGAACCCCATATTATTATTATTAGTAAAGGCACATGATGCAAGAAAGCAAGCTTATATAGCATCAGCCAAAAAAAAAAAAAAACAAAAAAAAAAAATTCTCATTTCACCCATCCACTTGTCCAAATGTTTGTCTAGTTCTGCCTTGAATCTATTTAAGCTATCACCTTTTACGACAGATGGAAGTTTGCTTCAGCAATCAACCACCCGCTGCCTAAAGGCAAACTTCCGTGCATCTATCATACAATTGTCTATTTCTCTCTCTATTTGAATTATGCCCTCTCAGACGATTATTCTGAGCAAGAGGAATAATCCCATCTACATTGAGCATGCTCAAACCATTCAAGGCTTTATACACCTCAATCAGATCACCTCGCAGGTGCCTAGTCTCCAGACATTGTAATTCAAAACTTAAGCCTTTCTTTGTAAGAGCAACCCTTTGTTCCATTCATTGCCCTTCTCTGAACTCATTCCAGCAGCTCTACATCCTTCTTGAAATGAGGCCTACGGACCTGTATACAGTACTCAAGGTGTGGCCTGACATTGCCTTATACAAGGGGATAATTACCTCCTTATTCCTGCTAGAAAAATTACTGTATATCATTGATAAGACACCATGAGCTACTCTTGCAGACTGTTTGTACTGCTCAGAAAACTTCATATCTGCCTGCACAATTACCCCCAGGTTCTTATTCATTCTCTACCACTGTCAGTGTGGTACCACAGAGTTGATAAGTTACTTTGGGATTACTGCTTCGCATATGTAGTACTTTACACCTGCCAAGGTTAAACTTTATTTGCCACCTCTCAGCCCATCTGCTCAACTTTTCTATATCCTGTTGCAGCACTGTACTGTCATTAGTGTCATTAACAACCCTGCCAACTTTTCTTTTGTCTGCAAACTTGGACATTAAGACTGATATACCATCATCAATATCATTTATGAATATAGAAAACAACTATGGATCCAATACTGAACCTTGAGGGACTCCACTAATAACATTAGTCCACAAAGAGCAGTGTTCATTGATTGCTACTCTGTCTTCTCCCAGTCAACCATCCCTTTATCCATAGCAGCAATTTGCCACCAATGCCAAGCTGCTCCAATTTGTGCAGCAGTCTTCCATGTGCAACAATATCAAAGGCTTTTCTAAGATCCAAATATACGATATCAAAGTTATTTTTTGCATCCAGTTCCTTTGTGACTACATCATAGTATCCAATCAAATTAGTCAAACAAGACTTCCCCTTAACAAATCCATGCCGTGTGCGAGCAATAACTGAAGTCTTGTCTAGATGATCCTGCAATGTTTCTTTAACCAGTGCATCCATTAATTTCCCTGGAACAGAAGTTAAACTAACAGGTTTGTAATTATCTGTCTCCCTTTGATCCTCCTTTGTGGATTGGGGTCACATTTGCACATCTCCAGTCCATGGGTATCTCCCCTGAGTTCAGGGAAGCTCTCGTAATTATGGCTAATGGTTTGCTTACTTCCTTTGCTACCTTCTTTAATATAACTGGATAGATTCCATCCACCATAGGTGCCTTTCTTGTGTTTACCTTCAACAATTTCCCCTTCTCTTTACTCTCAGTTATTACAAGATTATCTAGCTTACTGTCAGAATTGAATACATCTCTGGCATTCCCCTCCCTGAATAACTCCACCATGTGTGAATGTAGATACAAAATATTCATTTAGTTTGTTGGCTACCTGAGCAGGATCATCAACAGTTGAACCATCAATATCAAGTGGACCAATCTGATTCATCCCCTTCCTTCTGCAGTTTACATAAGTAAAGAATTCTTTGCTGTTTTTCTTTGCATTCTTTGCCAAAGATTTCTCGTAATCTGCCTTCGCCTGCCTAACCTCCTTTGCAACTTGGTTACAGACCAGCTTATATCTATCACAGGCTTCTGTGTCACATGTTAATTTATAGGTATCCCATGCATTTTTCTTCTGTCACATGTACCCCCAGGGGCTCACATCTGGTGAGTATGGGCTTGGCACACTTAGGGTCCTGAGCTGGATATCATCATTGTTCTCTTTCTTGGTGATTCCCTTCTATTTCTGACCCCCCCCCTTCTCTCTCTCTCTCTCTCTCTCTCTCTCTCTCTCTCTCTCTCTCTCTCTCTCAGGGGTAATTCAGAATTTTTTTTTTTTTTGGCTGGTGCAGCAAAAGCCTCAGGCTTTCTTGCACCATATGGCTAATTATAATAATAATAATAATGTCTAATTAGTTCATCTGACATCCATTTAGGCCTAAATCTTGAACAATATTTCTTTGTTGGTATGAAAAGCCTAGTAGCTTCCAAGATTAATTCTTTGAATGCTTTCCAATTTGAATTTGCTGTTGGTAACATCATCAGTTGGTCCCACCGTATAGAATTTAAATACTGTCTCAGACCACCGTAGTCTCCTTTACGAAAGCAAAAACCCTTCCCTTTACCCTTGATGGTAGTTACCTCTTTGAGTAAATCCCACTTGAGCACACTGTGATCACTGCCACCTGGTGGTTCCTTTATGTGAAGATTTTTGATGCATGAAGAATCACTATTGATAATCATGTCAAGAGTATTACTCCCTCTAGTTGCCTCCCGAACATGCTGCTGTAGAAAACAATCATCCAATAAATCCACAAAAGACTTGCTAGTGTGTGAGTGACCAACCCATAAATTCCAATCAATATCTGGGAAATTAAAATCCCCCATTATAAGACACTAATTTACTGGCCCACTCTATTTCTCTGCACAATTGGTCATTATACTCATCAGATTCATTAGGCCTATAACACACACACTCTCATTTTTCCTTTCCCAGTGCTTATGTTATTCAGACTCAACATTGCATTGTACACCAACATCAATTGGATGCACTTCCTTAGATTTTATGTGTTTCTTAACTAACAGCATAACCCACCTCCCTTACTGTCCTGTCTATTCTTTCTGTACACATTGTACTCCCCAAATTCCAATTCTGCACTGCTTATGTCTGTGTGACACCACGTCTCTGATATCCCAACAATATCTGCATTTGATGTCTTGACTAGCACTTCAAGCTCATTGAATTTATTAACTATACTCCTAGCATTGGTGTACCTGCAAGTATACATGCACCTGTTTTTACTCTTAGTTACCCTAACACAGCACATGTATTTATTTGTTCCACTATTACTCCCAGCAGTCTTGGAAATTCCAATTGCTTTGCTTTCCAGGCTGCTGCTCAATTGCATTTCAATAGAAGTAGTGCAAGAATCTCTTTTACCTCTGCCAGCAGCTGCTGTTAATCTATTAGTTCTTGTATCTGCTAGCTTGTGGGGCCAAGCTAGCAGTTTTCTGACCCACCTAACTGAAGAATATTTGCATCAGCTAATATTCTTGCACCCTTTCTATTTAAGTGTATCCCATCCCTGTAGAAGCAGTCTCTCTTTTTAAGTAATTCTGCCGCTCTCCTACTCTTAATATCATTAGTGCCAATGTGTACAACAATATCACCCTTTGTGCCCTTAAAGGATGATATCTGCCCTACAACATCATCATCAACCTTTTCCCCCTGGCAGACATACCCTGGTTCTGTTCCATTTATCCTTTTTGCACAATATGTTCTCTGTTTCCCTAACAAATGAGTCACTTACAACAACTAGTTTCTTTGGGAACAAGGCATTCTGCTTTGGGGGTTGCCGCTGTGTTGCTTGATATAACATAAACTTATGTTATATTTCAGTAATATTTTACTTACTGAAACTTATATAAGTTTCAGTAAAATCTCAAAGTCAGTAGCTCTATACATTAATGTTCTATTTTGGGGAAATAATAAATACAAATTTCAGTAAAATATCAAAGTCAGTAATTAACATGCAAAGATTGCCATTATAACCTAAAATATTCAAAATTTATTATTATAAGAACACATGATATTAAAGGAGATTTTTAAAATACATATAAAGAATAGAAGAAGTATAAGCACTTTGGGTATCCCAAGGCATACCACTGCCGCTTCTTCATTTTTGTCTGAGTTACTTGAATTGCACTACTAGAATGTGTAGCCTTCTGCTACTAGAATTGCTGATTGTTTCTATCTATTTGAATATTTATCAACTTATCTAATAAATGGGTTAGCAAACTTCAGATTTATATATGTGGAGGATTTTGCCTAAAATTGCAAATACACAATATTTATTCCAGTGATTAAGAAAGCATATGAGTTACATTTTTGATTTCCTGCACTTGTTGGTCAATACAAGTGCAGGACTTCTCACATACACTGCAGCTCTTACAGTACTTGTAGTAGTAGTGGGAGCAAATGATGCAACAAAGCAAGCTTATATAGAATCAGTCAAAAAAAAAAAAAAAAAATTGGGGACACATTTGCACCTTCAGTCCACAAGAACCTCTCCTGAATCCCAGAATAGTCTCATATTAAGGCTAAGGGTTTACTTACCTCCTTTGCTGCCTCCCTTAATACAACTGGATAAATTCAATCCACCACAGGCACCTTTTTTTTGTTTGGCTTCAACAATTCCTCTTCCACTCTCCTTTCAGTTCTCACGAAATTATTTAGCTCCCCATTAGAGTTTGATAAACCTCTGGCATTTCCTCTCCTAAAGAATTTCTCATGTGTGAATGTAAAATACCAATTCAATTGCTCAGCAACCTGACCTGAGTGTCATCAACAGTTAACCCATTTAACATCAAGTGGCCAATGTGATTCAATCCCTTCCTTCTACTTTTAAGAGTGCAACTTCCTCCTTCCACTGAAAAGAGTGCAAAGAACAGCTCTGCATTCTTTACAGTAGAAATACCTATAATACATATTCAATTTGTCAGTAGCATGAGGAGTGTCATCAACAGTTAACTCACTGACATAAAGTAGTCCAATATATTCAGCCCTTTCTTTCTACTTTTAATATAAGCAAAGGAATATTTTCTGCTTTTCTTTGCAGATATATATCAGGCTTAATGTCCAAGTTTCCTGATGATACAAAGGTTGGCAGGGTTGTTAATGACAGTAAAGACAACATATGGGTAGTAGTAACCCAAGAGAAATGTACCAACTGTGTGGTACTACATCCAGGGAAGTGGAGAATCAAAAAGACCTGGGATGGTAATGAAGTTTTCTGAGCAGTGCAGATGGGCTGCCACAGCTGGTCATGGAGTCTTGTCAATGATATATATATATATATATTTTTTTTTTTTTGGTAGTTCATTGGGAGGTGCATTATGGCCACAGAAGCATCGGCTTCTGTGGCCATAATGCACCTCCCAAGGTTTTTGCAGTACTTTGATCCAAGCCCGAGGCGGGATTCGAACCCGCAACCTTTGGGTTGCCAGGCAGGCACTTTACCCACCCAGCTAGCCCGGTCAGCTGTCAATGATATATAGGAATTTTGCTAGCAGAGACAAGATGATTATCCCTTTGTAAAAGGGCAATGGTCAGGCCACACCTTGAGTACCGTGTACAGATCTGGAAGCCTCATTTTAGGAAAGATGTAGAGTTGTTAAAACGAGTATAGAGAAGGGCAACAAGACTGGTGAGAGGAACAATGAGATGCTCTTACCAAGAGAGGCTTTAAGGGGTTGAAATGCATTTAGGAAGATTCACTTGGAATTTACATCAGAACACAGTTATGCCCATCTGTCTTTGTGGTAATAATGATTTGTTGGAATGATTAAATAAAACACTGCAGTGGTTGGTGCCACCTTCCTGAGAGCTGCTGTGCAATTTAAAGGGATGATTAACTCAGGTGACAGTCATCTTATTTAGTGTATTATATTTACGGATGCCATTTAGTTATCCTAAGTAGGCAGCATTTTATTTTCGGGTAAAAATTTCTATACCACGGCCACACTGCAAACTAAGTTCTTCCTGCATTGCTGATGTTTTGCTGGAACTGAATATTTTAAGACCATCCTAATGTGCACAAGGCAAGAATTGTGCATGGATGGCTTGATTCTGGAAAAAAAAAATGTTTGGCAATAGCCAAAATTACTATTTCGTTTTTGTGATTTACAGAGCCAAACTTTATTAATATTTACATAAAAAGTAAAAGTTACTTAAATATTTTCATTCATTTTAACATGCATATTATGAGTACATTTTAAAGAATTTAATCCAGTCTTACTTTGTGTGCAGCAGCTGTTGCTTCAGCCAAAGTATCATCTTTGTGAACTTTAAGCCTCATTTCTATCATTCTATTTTGTAGTGGATGATGACAGAATAATTTTATCTATAATATATAAAAATATTAATGTAACTTTTCAAAATACTAGTATAAAACTGACAAAGTAATTTCAATAAATAAAAAAGTTTTCTCCATTCTACTGAAGCAATTCTGAATGATAAATTAATATAATAAACATTATATTAATGTAAAAATGTTCTTGGTGAATGGTTACAGTTCTTAAATATTCTTGGAAAAATTAGCCTATTAAACTAATAAAAGGGGATTAAAATCTATTCAATATCAGTGAATACTAAAACCAGAGAAAATAATAAAATTAATTAAATACTAAAGAAATCTAATCTAATCAAATTAAATTAAGTAAATAGTGCTTAAATTGTATAAGGAATTAAAACTACATAAATATCTAAAGATTTCAAGAAGACATCTTCCCTTCTTTAGTTAGACTACATGAAAAGGAAACACAACAAGATACGTTTATAGACATGAACTTATCACGCAAAACTACAGTTCAGAGTATAGAGATGTTTCCTGTGAAGCTGTGCTACCAGAAATTAAGCTGTCATTACTAAAATTCTGCCATTTTTAACCATGTTATATGGCTTCTAATGTCACGTGTATGTGACATTAGAACGTAATCATCTCTATTTATGCAGAGAGATGAATGCGATCATCTCTATTTAGTACATTTACACATGCCATTCTTACATATATCATATACAGAATTGATTCTTATCACTTACAGAATCCATTAATGATTAGAATAATGACACTTATACCATAAATGACAGACCACTTGGTGGTGCATATAGAAGTTATGCATTCTGGTAATTGGTCTACAGCCTTGATGAGATTCCCTCAAATAATGTACATCTGAAGTACATGAATGAAAGGTTCCAGGTAGCTGCATGTAACCCATGTCACCACTACCTAATGATAGACTTATTGGTCTCTCATTAGTTATTGAGTAGTCTAAAATAGTGACTCTGATAACTTTCAAATAAAAGCCGAAATTGCCTTTCAGTGACTGTTTCTTTAAATAGTGTCACTGAACTTAAGCTACACTATCATTATGGTGGATTTCGACGCTAAGTTTGGAAAGAGACAAAACAGCACAGAAAGGGGAACTATAGGAAATTTTGGAATTTGTGAAAGAAATGAAAGAGGTGAAAGACTTGTAGAATTTGCAGAATCTTGAGGAATGTCAATAATGAACACTTTTTTCAAGAAAAAGGTGAACAGAAAGTGGACATGGCAGAGCCCAAATGGATTAACAACTAATGAAATCGACTTCATCTCACTAACAGAAGATATATTGTGAATGACATTACAGTCCTAAACAAGGTAAATGTTGGAAGTGATCACAGAATGGTAAGATGCACATTTGAGATAGATTTTATTTATTTCGTATGATGTGATCAATACACGAAGGAACCAGTTTTTTCTTGCATCCTTCGTGTATCATGGCCGGGATATCCAACCAACTGGTTGGTTCAGCACCATTGTGATATCCAGCCAGAGGCGGGAATCGAACCTGCAACCTTTGGGTTGCCAGGCAGGCACTTTACTACCCGGCTAGCCCGGTCGGCTTTGAGATAGATGTAAGAAAAGAAAGGAAAAAACTGACTCCAGTAAATAATATGAAGGTCTTTGAGATAACAGAAGAGGAGAAAAAGCAGTATGTACTGGAACTTAAGAACAAGTTTGAGCTTCTGCAGGTTGTTCGGGATCAAGATATCAACGAGGTCTACTACAACTTTCTGAAAGTGATAAAAAAAAATAAAAAGAAAAAGAAGAAAAAAAAAAAAAAAAAAACCACTTGTGATGATGAACTCAAGAAGACAAATGAAGAGAAATATAAACACTGACAAGGATAAAATTGATTGTTATTTGGTTTTTAGAGCATTAGCAACTAAGGCCATATTGCTCCAGGGATATGCGGCGGTCATTCCTTGACCTTTCCGCATCCTCCGTATTTGGTGGTCACAGGCTCGAACCCTGGTTTAATCAAGAAGCATGTGCTATGCACTGCTGCTCCTGCCCACCTGGCTATGGAGGTGCCAGATAAAATTGAGTAAACAGCCAGGCCTCGCATAACGCGAGTTCGATTAACGCATGTTTCAGTTACCGCTATTTGAAAAAATTATACCACTTTTCACTTTACACGATTCAAATTTCCAGTTAATGCAATTTTTTTTTTTATGCGATAGTTGAAAAAGATTTGAATCGCGCGTCGGACGGGCAATAAACAAACGTTTGCCTGCTGCCTGCCTTGGTGTGTTCCATCCGCTAATATAAGTCAATGCAGACTTGCATTTAAAAATTCTAATTTTTAAATGAGCCAGATGAAAATGTTACCGCGCAGGAGATAACGGTAAAAGAACTAGATGAAATCTTTCATATCGCAGAGAACCTCAAACAAAAGGTGTGAGGTTCTCTGCGGTATTTATTTTGCCAGGACCCAGAGAAGATTGTCGGCTATCGGAAATTGATTGATGAAAAGAGCAAGTCAACACTGTTCAAATATTTCTGCAACAGTCATTTCTTCATTGTGTATTTTATGTCAGAGGTTCCCAAACTTTCTCGGTTCACGATGCACTTAGTGTCTCAGTAATTTTTTTACGGCGCACCTAGACCAGAAGAAATACCTAACAATTCCGTTTAGTGGTTAGGTCCAAACAACTTAATAAGTTTAAGGCTCAGCTGGACAGGTATTTTGAACGAACAGAGGGGAGAAGTGGAAGTGGTTTTTTTTTTTTTTTTGGCTGATGCTGCTGGGCGAAATTTGATGGAATAGTTCAGTGAAAATCAGACAGCTGCACTTGACATTTCTGAGGCCTTTGATGATTGTGTTTGGCATAACAATCTTCTAAACAAGATTCCATCTTATGGATTGCCATCTGTTTTTCTCAAATGAATATCTAATTTTCTCTTTAACCACCAAGTGTGGCTGATAGCTCTCTATTTTCTAATATCTCATCTAATTCTCTTGTCCCCACCCCATAGTTTACTTCATTCTCTACCTCTTTTATATTAATAACCTTCTTTCTCTGATCAAAAAATCCAGTTCATAGTTTTGCATACCACATTCTATTTTAGGGATAAAAATCACAGGGTGAGTTCAAGGAAGCTTACCCTGCCAAAAAACCGAGTAAGTATCCCAAAATCTCTCTCTTAAGTTTCTCAACTCTATTCAAAAGAGAGTAGTCAGATTAATTAATCACCCACCACTTACAAAATATTTCTATTTTCTGTCTTCTTGAAATTCAATTTATGCTTCATTCCTTTTCTATAGGTACTTTTATGGCAGCATTCTTCAGAAAGGGCATCTGTAATTCCCCTATCCCCATCTGTAATTCCCCCGTCCCTGCTGCAGTATGAACATATACTGCAGCAGGTCCACATCCAACCCCAAAATTATAGAATCAGTTTTTTTCTCTTCCTCATTAGCCCCTCCGCTTCTGTGCTCTGGAACAAGTTTCCTTCACATGTATTTCCCAAAAATTATGATCTACAAAAATTCAAGTCTAATGTCAACAAGTATTTCTGCCTTCTTATCTTCAACCCATAAAAGGTAAAGTGCAGCCATTATTAACCCACTGCAGCATAGAAGCCTCCTCAACAATTCATGCTGAGGGAAATGGACCATAATCTGCCATGCTGGTCCAGTGCAGGTTGGCAGATCGACCGTATTTAGCAGTCAGCGGCTTGAACCCCGGTCTACTCAAGGAGCATGTGCTACTGCACTCCTGCTCCTGACCACTCGGTTACAAAAGTTATATAGATTCTAATACCTTTTATGTTTGTGATTATCACGAGGAAAAAAAAGTTACTTAATGTATGCAGTGAGTTGCATTTCAAGTGTGTTAACAAATGGTATAATTCATTTTTTATAACAAAAAAATTGAGCAAAGGGCAATGACTTTTAAGGATGAAATAAGAGCATTTCATTCCTGCACCTATTCCATTCATATTGCTTATTCATTCCTCCAATGAGTGTATAAACATAACATTCAGTGCTTCAGCTACGATATATGGTCTATGGATAATCTATGTGAAGAAAAAAAGTTGCTGGATTTCTATTAGTACAATTTTAATGAAATTTGGAAAGGAAGGCAAATTTTTCTAAAAGAGCGAAATATAAAATTTCATGAAAGTTCTGCGAGTGTTGAGTTATTACAGGTGGACATACAAACAAAGAAATAATAGTTGCCAGATTTCTGTTGATCTAATTTTTATGAAATTTTGGATGGCTCTAACAAATTTTTATAAATGAGCTAAATATAAAATTTAATAAAATCCACCCACTAGGATTTGAGTTATTACATACAGATAGATGGCCACACAAAGATAAAATGTGCTTTATGCATATATACTAATGCATCTAAAAAAAGTACTGAGACTATACCACAAAAAAGACTCAGTTTCTCGAATGGGTTGAAAGATGGCAATGTGTCTAGTGAGAGTGGCAAAAGGACAACCATATTAGGAGAGATTACACATATGCAGGCTACAGAGATTGGTAATTAGATATCTTAGAGGAAATCTGATTAGGGTTGATATGAGAGGGCTACTAGAATCACTCTATTATAATAATAATATGATTTTATTATACTGCACAGAAAGTTTAATTCCACTGATCATGGAACCTTGCATTCACAATTGTACTACTCTCTTCTTGAAGACCTATCAACATATTTAGAGTTGTGTCTAACACATTGTGCTTGGATAGGATGTGACAAACTATTAAGAGGGGTATCAGAATATTAATGGTAAGGCAGTGTATATAACACAACTATTTTTTTTTCACATATTTTTATATGCACTGCACATTGCTCTTACGATTGCTTGTATAGTAGGAAATGTCTATTTATTCAAATCACATTTCTTATTTATAATCTGGCATGAACAACTAGGTCAGGGGAGTTTACAAGCAATTATTTTGACAATGAATAAAATCATTAACTGTATTTAGCAGTCACAAAGGCTTGAACCAAGGGTCACTCAAATGCACCTGTATTACTGCATCTCATGCCTTTTCCAGACTTTATAAAGTGCAAAAGGTCTTGGGTCTTCTGCATATTATAAACACTGTTATAATTACTTTACATTGCGTTGAAGGATATTACTAAATTAGCTTTTCACAAAGTTCAACGAAAGTATGATTTCCATGTTACAGTATATCTACATAGATTAGCAGACTTCAAAGCTAATTTATTAATTAGAAACGAAGAATAAAATTTTATATACAAATTTGCTTTTTTTTTTTGCAAATTCCTAATTTAATGAGAAAGTTACAGTTTGTATTTTCTTTTTTGCGAAAAGGGAGAGAAAAACTATGTATGGATATAAACAGGGGCATTCATAGGGTATGTGGTGCCTGGGTGCCAATTGGAATTTAGCAGCCCCCTTTAAAATTTTCTACATATGTGTATGTAATTTTCAGGTTTTCAGGCACCCCCTGAAAGTTAGCACTTGGATGCAGTGCACCCCTTGCACCCTTGGGACAGCCTGCCCCTGGATGTAAAGACTGTGTTCTGAAGAATGGGTAAAAAAGAAGTCTTCACTGTAAATCCAGGGATTTGGCAATGTATGTTTCTCTACATTTTCGGATTCTGTGGCCATGTGGTTTCCAAAGAAATTGTTTTTACTACAGTTGTTATTTGGTTTTTAGGAGCATTAGCAACTAAGGCCATATTGCTCTGGGGATATGCGATGGTCATTCCCTGACCTTTCTGCATCCTCCGTATTTGGTGGTCACGGGCTTGAACCCCGGTCTAATCAAGAAGCGTGTGCTACGCACAGCTGCTCCTGCCCACCTGGCTACGGAGGCACCTTTTACTGCAGTCAACTCTTGTTGTATTCATTACTGTTGCATTCTATTCTTGATCTCTTTTCTTTATTTCATAAATCCAGCAATCTCAGAAAGCACTCATGAAGAGGAAGCAAGACCTGTTTCAGCAAGCTGTAATGTACTTTTATTAAGTGTCTTTAAAAATTATCTTTCCCAGTCTCAATACACTGCAACTTAAATTGAGAAGATGTGTAATTTTGCTAATTTTAACCTTTAACAAATATATTTTATATAGTTTTTGGACTTAACAGGGGCAAAGTTTGGAAGGTTCCAAATTTTCCAATCCCCCATATTTACTGATATGCCTCTTGGCAGAAACAAGCCTCAGCAAAACCAACTGGCACAGAACAGCAATATTTTCTCTATATTAATCTCAATAAAATTTTCACAGATAATCTGTTATTTTCTCACATTCCATATCGGAATTAAATTTGTACTTCTTAGAGTTTTTGAGCAAGAGAAAATAGACTCGAAATTCACAGCAGTTTGTTTATATTTTATTTGTAACTCACACATAGACTTTTAAAATACACCTCTTCCTTTTACTCTCCATACTGATCACTTCATTTTGCACCTTTATTTCAAGTTTCCCTATGCATATACTGGTTAAGAAAAGCAAAAATGCTTCAACAGGTCTATTGTCACATTGTGTCAGCAATTATTTCTATTATATTTTAGAGAATATATTTATTAAAATTATTATTATTTTTTTTATTTTAGTAGAATTTCATATTTATTCAGCTTGTTGCTGGCAGCCAGTAATTTTGGAAGATATCAGGATTATCTTCCTTTGCCGCACTTAATTTTTTTCCCATCTAACTTCAGAATTTCAGTTCTATCTTCTCATTTTCTGGTTATCTGAAATATTCAGGACCACCAAAGAGAAGCTTAGAAAAGTTTATGGAGGACATGGAGGAGTACGAACTAGTGCAGAGTAGCACGTGACAGGAAAGGGGAGTTTATTTTATTTTATTTTTTTTGGCAGTTGTAGCAAAAGACTAGTTTTCTTTCATCATTTTCCAGTTTTAATATTAAACATCATGTATACCACATCCAGAAGAGGATCACGTCAACTTATTTCTCAGCATGGAATAAAATAAGAGAATTTAATAGTCTTCTAAGCAGTCTTCTTGATAATTTCATAATCAGCACATTACTTCTTAACTTAATCTTGTAACCAGAGTTTACATGATTATCAAGATTAAGTTAAGGTAAGGTCTCTCCTTTTTCCAACCATTCTGATGATTTGTATCTAAATACGAATTAGAAGCACATTTCTGCTAAGCCTTTATATTCCAGCAATGAATAAACTGATCACTAATATACATTAATATTAATAATAATAATAATTATATTCATTGTACAAAATATATCTTTTTGTAAATTACTTTAGTTTCAATCTTAAAGTGATATATTATTTAATGTGTTTTCATACATTTGTGTTCAGTATTATTATTAAAATTTAATAAACAATCTTAGCAGAATTAATAATATGTTTAAAATTTTTACAAGAATGCTTGAACATAGGAATCTAACTGATTTTGTATTAATTTAAGAGATTTGAATTCCAACACTTAGCCCCATGACAGGGTTAAATAGCGAAGGTGATAATGTAACAGAAAGCCAATGAAATAATTAGTTGGGTTCTACATACCTATCTTAATTATGACATTTGACATTCCATTAATTTAAGAGATTTGAATTTGTTTAGCCTGCTGATATGGCTAAAAAGTGAATGTGAAAATGTAGCATAAAGCCAATGAAATATTTAGTTGGATTCTATATACATATCTTAAAATTAATATATTTTATTCCATATAGATTTAATGTTTCCTACATATAATAGTACCATAAAGTACCCCCCCCCCTCTCTCTCTCAACGTATGTCACAGTGGAAAGCAGTAAACAATACTTTTAACTTATCTTAAAATTAATATATTTTATTCCATATAGATTTGATGTTTCCTACATATAATAGATCCATAAACTCCCCCCCCCCCTCTCTCTCAACGTATGTCACAGTGGAAAGCAGTAAACAATACTTTAAACTTACCTGTTTCATGTTTAGCTCTAGAAGAGCTTTTAATCACCTCCCCACAACCAATTTTATTCAATAGCTTAGCATTGACTAACAAAAATTTTTGCACTGCAGGACCATTTTTTTTTGTTAGAAAAATAAATAATAAAATCCAGCAAACATATACAGTGAATAAAAAATTGGCTCAAATAGTTAGTTGTTGCTTTATAAAAACAAACACTGAAAAAGATATTAAAAGCTACATTGAGTTTTCATACAACAGAAGAAATATTACTTTAGAAATAAATTTAGTATACTGATGGCTGTCTTGTCCATTTACAGCATATGACTGGTGGTCTAAATGAGTTTACAGTGATATAAATTAGCACTATGCTCTTCTACTCATACTCAATGAACTCTGCACATCCATGAGTTGACTTAAGTCAACTCATGGATGTGCAGAGTTCATTGAGTTTTAAGCAAATAGCACAGAACATCTATTCTAAATTTAAGACTCTGCCACAACAGCCTAGGCCATCATAGCTGAGGGGCCAGGAGCGGGAGTGCTCCTGGCCCCTCAACTATGATGGCCTAGGCTGTTGTTTCAAGCCCCTGACTGCTAAATATGGCCAATCTTAGCATTAATAGAGGCATATGATGCAAGAAATCAAGCTTATGCAGCATCAGTCAAAAAACAAAAAAAAAAAAAAAAACAACACTTCCACTTCACCCTTCCGTTCATTCGAAATACCTGTCCAGCTGAGCCTTAAATTTATTTAGGCTATTAATTTCCACAACAAGGGATGGAAGTCTGTTGCACCAACCAACTACCCGCTGGTTAAAGGCAAATTTCCACACATATATCGTACATCTGTCTTTCCTCAATTTGAATTTATGCCCTCTCAGGTGATTATTCTTGTGCTCTTAAAAGATGATATCCGCTCTACAACATCATCAAACTTTGCCCCTGGCAGACATACCCTGGTCCTGTTCCAACTATCCTTTTTACAAAGCATGTTCCCCATTTCCCTGACAATACAGTCACCAACAACTACTAGTTCCTGTGGGACCAGCACATTCTACCTTGGGGGTTAGCATTAGCATAGGCATTTGATGCAAGAAAGCAAGCTTATGCAGCATCAGCCAAAAAAAAAATAAAGTAAAATAAATAAATAAAAAATAACCACTTCCACTTAACCCCTCTGTTCGTTCGAAATACCTGTCCAGCTGAGCCTTAAACTTATTTAGGCTATCAACTTCCACGACAAGGGATGGAAGTCTGTTGCACCAACCAACCACCCGCTGGCTAAAGGCAAATTTCCGCACATCTATCCTACATCTGTCTTTCCTCAATTTGAACTTATGCCTTCTCAGGTGATTATTCTGAGCAAGAGGAACAATCCCATCAGCATTGAGCATGCTCAAACCATTCAAGGCTTTATACACCTCTATCAGATCACCTCGCTGGTGCCTAGTCTCCAGACACTGTAATTTGCATAACTTAAGCCTTTCTTCGTAAGAGTACCCCTTTGTTCCATTCACCAATCTTGTTGCCCTTCTCTGTACTTGTTCCAGCAGCTCTACATCCTTCTTGAAATGAGGCCTCCAGGCCTGTATACAGTACTCTAGGTGTGGCCTGACCATTGCCATTCAAGGGAATAATCACCTCCTTATCCCTGCTAGAAAAATTCCTATATATCATTGACAATACACCATGAGCTACTCTTGCAGCCCATCTGCACTGCTCAGAGAACTTCATATCTGCCTGCACAATCACCCCCAGGTCCCTTTCATTCTCTACCACTGTCAGTGTAGTACCACAGAGTTGATACGTTGCTCTGGGGTTGCTGTTTCCCATATGTAGTACTTTACATTTGTCAATGTTAAACTTCATTTGCCACCTCTCAGCCCATCTGCTCAACCTTTCCAGATCCTGTTGCAGCAGCATAGTGTCAGTAGTGTCCTTGACAACCCTGCCAACCTTCGTATCGTCTGCAAACTTGGACATTAAGCTTGATATCCCATCATCAATATCATTTATAAATACAGAGAACAATAAAGGACCCAATACTGAACCCCGAGGGACTCCACTAATAACATTAGTCCACGATGAGCAGTGTCCATTGATTACCACTCTCTGTCTTCTCCCCCTCAACCACCTCTTTATCCATAGCAGCAATTTGCCTCCAATGCCACACTGCTCCAATTTGTGCAGCAGTCTTCCATGTGCAACAGTATCAAAAGCCTTTCTAAGATCCAAGTATATAATATCAAAGTTATTCCCTGCATCCAGTTCTTTTGTGACTACATCATAGTATCCAATCAAATTGGTCAGGCAAGACTTCCCCTTAACAAAACCATGCTGTGTCTGAGCTATAACTGAAGTCTTGTCTAGATGATCCTGCAGTGCTTCTTTAACCAGTGCCCCCATTAATTTTCCGGGAACAGAAGTTAAACTCACAGGTCTATAACTACATGTGTCAGCCTTTGATCCTCCCTTGTGAATTGGGGTCACATTTGCACATCTCTAGTCCATGGGTACCTCCCAGAGTCCAAGGAAGCTCTCATAATTATGGCTAAGGGTTTGCTTACTTCCTTTGCTGCCTCCTTTAATATAACTGGATAGATCTCATCCACCCCAGGTGCCTTTCTTGTGTTTATCTTCAACAATTTCTCCTCAACTTTACTCTCAGTTATTACAAGATTCTCTAGCTTACTGCTAGAGTTGAATACACCTCTGGCATTCCCCTGGCTGAATAACTCCTCATTGGTGAATGTCGATGCAAAATATTCATTTAGCTTGTTAGCTACCTGAGCAGGGTCATCAACAGTTGACCCATCGATATTAAGTGGACCAATCTGATTCATCCCTTTCCTTCTACAGTTTACATAGGTAAAGAACTCTTTGCTGTTTTGCTTTGCATCCTTTGCCAAAGATTTCTCATAATCTGCCTTTGCCTGCCTAATCTCCTTTGGGACTTGGTTATAGACCAGTTTATATCTATCATAGGCTTCCATGTCACCCATTAATTTATATGTATCGCATGCATTTTTCTTCTCTGCCATATGTCTCATTAGTTCATCTGATATTATTTTAGGCCTAAACCTTGAACAATACTTCTTAGTTGGTATGTAAACTTGAACAATACTTCTTAGTTGGTATTCCAAGATAAATTCTTTGATGCTTCAAATTTTGAATTTGCTGTTGGTAACATCATCAGATGGTCCCACCATATAGAATTTAAATACTGTCTCAGACCACCGTAGTCGTCTTTACGAAAGCAATACCCCTTCCCTTTACCCCTAATGGTAGTTACCTCTTTGAGTAAATCCCACTTCAGAACACTGTGATCACTGCCACCTATTGGTTCATTTATCTGCAGATTCTTAATGCATGAAGAATCACTACTGATAATCAAATCAAGAGTATTACTCCCTCTAGTTGCCTCCCGAACATGCTGATGTAGAAAACAATCATCCAATAAATCCACAAAAGCCTTGCTAGTGTGTGAGTGACCAGCCCCCAAATTCCAGTCAATATCTGGGAAATTAAAATCCCCCATTATAAGACTCTCTGATTTACTGGCCCACTCTATTTCTCTGTACAGTTTCTTATTATATTCATCAGTCATTAGGCCTATAGCACACTCCTACTCTCAATTTTGATCTCCCAATGCTTATGTCACACCAAACTGACTCGACACTGCACTGTCCAGCGATGTCGACTGGCTTCACTTCCTTGAATTTTATATGTTTCTTAACTAATAGCATAACCCCTCCTCCCTTCCTATCCTGTCTATATTTTCTGTAGACATTGTACTCCCCAAATTCCAGTTCTGCTTTCCTTATATCTGTGTGACACCACGTCTCTAAAAATCCCAACAATATCTGTCTTTGATGTTTTGAGCAATAACTCAAATTCATCAAATTTATTTACTAAACTCCTAGCATTGGTGTACACGCAAGTATACATGCACCTGCTCTTCCTCTTAGCCACCCTAACACAACCCATGTGTTTACTTGTACCCCCATGATTCCTAGCAGTCTCTGTAACATCCTGCATCTTATTTTGCAGGCTGCTGCTCATTCGAATAGAAGCAGTGCAAGAATCACTTTCTCCTCTGCCAGTGGCTACTGTTAATCTATTAGTCCTTGTATCCCCCCAATCTAGCAGTTTTCCGACCCACCTAACACTGCCTCGATAGCATCAGCAAACATTCTTGCACCCTTTCTATTTAAGTGTATCCCATCCCTGTAGAAGCAGTCTCTCCTGTTAACAAGTACAGACCAGGCTTAAAAAAATTCTACCCCTTGAGCCCTGCTCAATCTTTCCAGGGCCGAATTGATCGACAGGGCTCTCATCATATACTCCCTCCTATCGTGTCTGGGCAGAATTGCAGACACTTTCAAATTCAACCCTAATTCACGGCTTTTTTTCATCAGTGACTTGTACTTGTTAAGTAATTCCACCGGTCTCCTACTCTTAATATCATTAGTGCCAACGTGTACAACTATATCACCTTTTGTGCCCTTAAAATTTATTTTTTACTTTTATAACCAACTTCTTCAGCATTCTAAAATCCACCTGAATCTCAAACTGTCAATCACAGAATCTGAAATTTCTCCCAGGAAACTAAAATGACTGCTAAATACAGTTAAGAATTGCATTCTTGGTAAAATGATTAGTTGTAAATTCCATTGACCTATGTGGTCATGACAGAGTACAAACTGAGAATTTTTTTTTAATCCATGGTCACAATTATTCAGGCTGTGATGGGTAATATTACTATGCTTTCTTCTATATGGTCTAAATGTACACTAAAGCAGCAATTTATGATTTAATGTGCGTTATACAGATATACTAAATATGAATCACACTAACTCTTTACATTTATAACAAGCATTCTCAAATATCTTTAAATACAATTGACTTTTATAAAAAATTTTTAGTGAATTAAATCATCACAAGACAGTACTTTAAATTTTACGCAGCAGTGCTTTTACTTTAATAATAAATCTGTTTTACTTCTGATGTCTTTTTCTGTACATTTCACTGTGATCTCTTCTTTTGCCGCTGTGTTGCGTGATGACCAAGTGCAAGCTCTGGCATCGATGTGGGCAGCTGAGAGCTTGATGGGCCCCTCAATTTAGATCTTTCGAGGGCATCCACCTTGCCCTTCAAGCTCTCATATAGGCCCAATCTGCCAACCCACACTGGACCAGCATGTCAGCTTATGGTTCATTTCCCTGAAAGTGAGGTGTTGAGGAGGCTTCCATCCCGGAGTAGACTGATAATGGCTGAACAACTTGTTTTTGAGTGCTTACTTATGGAAGTTGAAAGTATGCTGGCCAGTACACATACAGAAGGAAAAGACAGTTTACTAAATTTATTTCCAAGGAAAATTTATTTCTGCTGTATTAAAGACTACACTGAAGAGTGTTTTGGATTTACACAGGTGTTCCTACTAATTTCTGAAATTTATCTTTATGAAATTGTTAGTTAAGCTGTTAAGCTTTAATACCACTTACCAAAACAACCTTTTTTACTTCTGCTGTGTTCATTATATTTATTAGACAATATGATCATTCCTTCTCACCAAAAACGTATTTAGAAAAAGCAAAATCACTGAAAGAATAACACTGGAAATACATTGAACAGTTTTCTTCCTATTACTTTTTATTATAAGTTCTGGTTCTTCTGTTACTGACTGTGCCAAAACTCCTAACTATTGAAGATTTAATAATTTCTAAAATTAGCATTAGCAAAGGCACATGATGCAAGAAAGCAAGCTTATATAGCATCAGCAGAAAAAAAAAAAAAAAAACCCTTATTTCACCCATCCACTCACTCCAAATGTTTGTCAAGAACTGCCTTGAATCTATTTAAGCTATCAACTTCTGCAACGACAGATGGAAGTTTGTTCCAGCAATCAACCACCCGCTGGCTAAAGGCAAACTTCCACACACCTATCCTACAATTGTCTTTCCTCAATTTGAATTTATGCCCTCTCAGGTGATTATTCTGAGCAAAAGAAAGAATCCCATCAGCATTGAGCATGCTCAAACCATTCAAGGCTTTATACACCTCAATCAGATCATCTCGCATGTGCCTAGTCTCCAGGCACTTATTTACAAAACTTAAGTCTTTCTTCATAAGAGCAACCCTTTGTTCCATTCGATGGAACAAAGGGAACAAAATTCCCTTTGTTCCATCTTGTTGCCCTTCCCTGTACTCGTTCCAGCAGCTCTACATCCTTCTTGAAATGAGGCCTCCAGACCGTTGCCTTATACAAGGGAATAATCACCTCCTTATCCCTGCTAGAAAAATTCCTGTATATCATTGACAAGACACCATGAGCTACTCTTGCAGCCCATCTGCACTGCTCAGAGAACTTCATATCAATTACCCCCAATTGATATGAAGAAATTATTTTACCCCCACAATTACCCCCAGTCCTTTTCATTCTCTACCACTGTCAGTGTAATACCACGAAGTTGATACGTTGCTCTGGGGTTGCTGTTTCCCATATGTAGTCCTTTACATTTGTCAATGTTAAACTTCATTTGCCACCTCTCAGCCCATCTGCTCAACCTTTCCAGATCCTGTTGCAGCAGCATAGCGTCAGTAGTGTCCTTAACAACCCTGCCACCCTTCGTATCGTCTGCAAACTTGGACATTAAGCCTGATATACCATCATCAATATCATTTATAAATACAGAAACCACCAATGAACACAACACTGAACCCTGAGGTACTCCACTAATAACATTAGTCCACGAAGAGCAGCGTCCATCAATTACCACTCTCTGTCTTCTCCCACTCAACCATCCCTTTCTCCACAGCATCAATTTGCCTCCAATGCCACACTGCTCCAATTTGTGCAGCAGTCTTCCATGTATCAAAGGCCTTTCTAAGATCCAAATATATGATATCAAAGTTATTCCCTGCATCCAGTTCCTTTGCGACCACATCATAGTATTCAATCATATTGGACAGACAAGACTTCTCCTTAACAAAACCATGCTGTTTTTTTTTTTTTTTTTTTGATTTGGTAGTTGTTGGCGCATCGGCTTCTGTGGCCATATTGCACCTCCCAAGGTTTTTGCAGTACTTTGATCCAAGCCCGAGGCGGGAATCGAACCCGCGACCTTTGGGTTGCCGGGTAGGTACTTTACCCACTCGGCTAGCCCGGTCGGCACAAAACCATGCTGTGCGCGAGCTATAACTGAAGTCTCGTCTAGATGATCCTGCAGTGCTTCTTTAACCAGTACCTCCATTAATTTCCCTGGAACAGAAGTTAAACTAACAAGTATATAATTACTTGTGTCGCCCTATGATCCTCCTTTGTGAATTGGGGTCACATTTGCACATCCCCTGAGTCCAAGGAAGCTCTTATAATTATGGCTAAGGGTTTTCTTACTTCCTTTGCTGCCTCCTTTAATATAACTGGATAGATTCCATTCATCCCAGGTGCCTTTCTTATGTTTATCTTCAACAATTTTTCCTCTACTCTCAGCTATTACAAGATTATCTAGCTTACTGCCAGAGTTCAATACACCTCTGGCATTCCTCTCCCTGAATAACTCCTCGTGTAATGTAGATACAAAATATTCATTTAGTTTGTTAGCTACCTGAGCAGAATCATCAACAGTTGAACCATCGATATCAAGTGGACCAATCTGATTCAACTCCTTCCTTCTAGAGTTTACATAAGTAAAGAACTCTTTGCTGTTTTTCTTTGCATCCTTTGCCAAAGATTTCTCGTAATCTGCCTTTGCCTGCCTAACCTCCTTTGTAACTTGGTTACAGACCAGCTTATATCTATCATAGACTTCTGTGTCACATGTTAATTTATATGTATCCCATGCATTTTTCTTCTCTGTCACATGTCTAATTAGTTCATCTGACATCCATTTAGGCCTAAATCTAGAACAATATTTCTTTGTTGGTATGAAAAGCCTAGTAGCTTCCAAGATTAATTCTTTGAATGCTTCCCATTTTGAATTTGCTGTTTGTAACATCATCAGTTGGTCCCACTGTATAGAATTTAAATACTGTCTCAGACCACCATGGTCTCCTTTACGAAAGCAAAAACCCTTCCCTTTACCCTTGATGGTAGTTACCTCTTTGAGTAAATCCCACTTGAGCACACTGTGATCATTGCCACCTAGTGGTTCCTTTATGTGAAGATTTTTGATGCATTAAGAATCACTACTGATAATCATGTCAAGAGTATTACTCCCTCTATTTGCCTCCTGAACATGCTGCTGTAGAAAACAATCATCTAATAAATCCACAAAAGCCTTGCTAGTGTGTGAGTGACCAACCCACAAATTCCAGTCAATCTCTGGGGGATTTTAATTTCCCAGAGATTGACTGGAATTTGTGGGTTGTTCACTCACACACTAGCAAGGCTTTTGTAAGATACTCTAATTTACTGGCCCACTCTATTTCTCTGCACAATTGCTCATTATACTCATCAGATTCATTAGGCCTATAACACACACCTACTCTCATTTTTCCTTTCCCAGTGCATATGTCCCACCAAACAGACTCAACATTGCATTGTCCACCAACATCAATTGGATGCACTTCAATAGAAGTAGTGCAAGAATCACTTTTACCTCTGCCAGTGGCTACTGTTAATCTATTAGTCTATGTACCCCACCAAGCTAGCAGTTTTCCGACCCACCTAACTCTGCCTCTATAGCATCAGCAAATATTCTTGCGCCCTTTCTATTTAAGTGAATCCCATCCCTGTAGAAGCAGTCTCTCATGTTAAAAAACACAGACCAGGCTGAGAAAAATTCTACCCCTTTAGCCTTGCACAATCTCTCCAGGGCCAAATTGATCTACAAGGCTCTCATCATTTCCTCCTATCATGTCTGGGCAGAATTGCAGATACTTTCAAATTCAACCATTACTCGGCTTTTTTTCAGCATTGTCTTGTACTTGTTAAGTAATTCTGCCGGTCTCCTACTCTTAATATCATTAGTGCCAATGTGTACAACAATATTACCTTTTGTGCCCTTAAAGGGTGATATTGCCCTACAATGTCATCAACCTTTGCCCTCGGCAGACATTCCCAGGTCCTGTTCCATCTATCCTTTCTGCACAATATGTTTCCCGTTTCCCTGACAATAGAGTCACTTACAACAACTAGTTCGTTTGGGACCAGCGCATTCTCCCTTGGGGGTTGCCACTGTGTTGCGCGATGTTCAAGTGCAAGCTCTGGCATTGATGTGGGCAGCTGAGAGCTTGATGGGCCCTCAATTTAAATCCTTCAAGGGCATCCACCCTGTCCTTCAAGCTGTCATATAAGCCCATAACAATGCCGAGTTGGCGCCTGATTTCCTCGCACTTCTTACATTGCACACACACAAAGACATTATCCTTGGCAATATCATGTCCCATTCCTGATTGCTCCACAAACATCAAACAAGCATTGAATTTCAATAGACTGTGATTCAGAGGACAACCACCCCCACCTCAGTTCTCCCCTGAGCCACAGCACTTCCACTAGTTTGAGCCTTTTGCTTTGCTGCTCTGGTCTGAGTCATGATTTCTATTCAAGTTCAATAAAATTCCAATACAAAATATAACCCTAAACCTATATCCCAATGCAGTTATAATACTATATATATATGTATTTCGGTATTGAATATTATCTCAGAGTTATGTTATATGACTTTCTTATCCCCTGTCAACTTATCTATTAATTTATAATGTTACATTTGTAAAAACTAGGTCGCTATATTTATTTAGTTATCACAGCTCTACATATTCTTGATTTAGTAGTAGTATAATCTAATTCTCCAGTCACTTTTTGAAATGCAAGGCAAGAAACTACTTCTCTGATTATGCAATACAGTTTAATTTGAGTCAAGCAAATATCTTAACAAGCATTTATAAATTCCATTATGCAGGTGATCAAAGTTCAATTAAAGTTTTATCCACTTCTTGCAAATTTGAAACAAATAAAATTCGCTCTTACATCTGATTTTCAATAGCTTTACAATTTGTATGATCTTTCATTCAAAATGATTATTCTTAAAGAAAAGATTTTTAAAACATCCCTATGATAAACCATAATTTGGCTATGTTTTGTGTTTGATCCAGACTGCCAGTAGATAACAACCTCCCTTTTGAAGAAACTCTGAATACCGTCTATTTAAAAGTTAATCAGCTGCTCAGTAGCAATTGTAAAGAGAGAGGAAAAAAAAAAACAAACTGTACACATTAAATTAACTGCTTATATTTTCATCTCTTTAAATTACACACTTTGCATATTTAACTAAGCACAAAATAAAATTAGAGCTGAATTTCACATCTATGATCCTATAAACATTAAAAACCTCTACACAACTTCCATTTAAAATAAATTTCTCCCAATTTCATTTTTTTGTCACTAAAAAGACAGTACTATGAACAATGCACCAAAAAAAAAAAAAAAAAAACCACACATCGCACATCAGTGCAAGAACACTGAAGCAGTATGGATAATCCAGCATAATACCCTCCAAAAAAAAAATTTGCTTCAATTCTCTACAAAAAATTCAAGAAATCTCTACTAAAAAGGATAAAAAATGACCAGATGCAAACTAGTACCTACTTAAGTGATAGGAACGTGGTAGAATCTGATCTGCTAAGGTAGAATCTGATCTGCTACCCTGTTATTACTTATATCAGATACTTATTTTTCAATAGAAAAATTACTGAAATGTGCCTTACCATACAGACCAGACAAGTTTGTTTTTTAATAATATAATCTTATATTTTATAAAAAATAAAATAAAACAAATAAAATTGATGTTTTGCATACCTTACACATACAGCGATCTATTTCTCTCTGTAGTCGTTCCCTTTCATCTTGTTCTTGCATTCTCTGAAGCAAATTTCTTATATGTTCAGGAAATTCAGATGCAGCTATTGATTCTAAAGTAATTTATTGTACAATTACCAAATATGCCTAAGGAGACTAAATTTCTGTATTTGAATTAAAACAAACAAACAAACAAACAAAAAAAAAAAAAAAAAGAGACTAATTTGAGCAGATAAGTTTTCAATAACTTTCATTTCATTCACATCATTTCAACTCTAATCTTGCGAAAGAAGGGTTTTTAAAAAAACAATTTTAAAAAAATTCAGACTGCCATGAGTGTGTGAGGGAGAGAGAGAGAGCCTGCAGTAAGTAATAATATGGGTAAAATTCAGGGGTGAGCTATGAGTAGATAACAAAAGTTTAGATTTTGTATTCAATTGTACTGAAAAAATATACAGAGGAGAAAAAACGATGAGACCCCTTTGTGAAGTTGGGAATAAAATACATACAGTAGAACCCGGATAAGAAGTTTTCCAAGGGACTGGAGGTTTAGAACTTCTTACATGGGAAAACTTCTTAGAAGGGAAAATGACCTAAGGGTATGAAATATTAACTACACAAATAAAAATGAAAAGATGCACCATACATAAGTTAAAGATGATTTTGAAGTACTATTTCAGAATTTATAAATATTTTACTCTGCCTATGGGAAACATTTTAAACTGAGGATTTCTAATTGCTTAACATTCTGTTTTAAACTCATTACCAAGTTGGAAGGATGAGCTCCTTTAGAGTTTAAACATACCTTAAAAGGTTGCAATTACAATAAGACAGAGAATAATCCACTAAGTAATTCAGAACTGATCAGAAAAATCAGAACTTAACATCTAATGCTTCACGTGCTTGAAGCTATCCAATTATGGATATAGATGAAACCAATTGCAATATGTCATTTCCATTATATCAAAATTTTTATACTAAAAAGGCTTTAAGGATGAAGGCATCAGAGTATGGAAAAATTTGACTAATCGAACAAGTTAGCATGTAGCATAATTTTAGTTCATAGTAAATCATTTCGGTGATTTACTATGAAGGATTTATTATGATTTACTATGATTCATCCCTTCCACAGAAGGAAGGGATGAATCATACTGAGCCACTAGATATGAATAATTTAACTGCTGATGATCCTGCTCAGGTTGCTGAAAATGGAATAGGTATTTTGCATCTACATTCACACAGGAGGCATTTTTTAAGAATGGAGATGCCAGAAGTGTGTCAAATTGTAACTGGGAACTGAATGATTTTGTGATACCTGAGAGGAAAGTGGAAAAGAAATTTTTCAAGCTTACCTTAAATAGGCACTTGAGATCTATTAGTTATATTAAACAAGACAGGAAAACTTCTAAGCAAACCTTTAGCCATGATTATGGGAGAATCCTTGGATTCTGGGAGATTTTTATGGACAGGAGACGTATGAGCATGTCCCTGATTTAAAAAGGGAGATCAATGGGTGACATGATTGGTGTCAAAAGACATAGTTTGACTTCTGTTCAGGGAAAAAAAATGAAGTCACAAGTTACACAAGTAATGCAGTTATATTGCACTCACAGATATGATTTGCAGTAGTAGTAGAGCCATGTGATGCAAGAAAACAAGCTTATCTAGCATCACAAAAAAAAAAACATTTCACAGATCCATTCCCTCTAAAGGTTTGTCCAGTTCCTCCTTGAAGTTATTTAAGCTACCAACTTCCACGACAGATGGAAGTTTGTTACAGCAACCAACTACCTGCTGACTAAGAGCAAATTTCCATACATCTATTCTACAATTTCCATTCCTCAATCTGAATTTATGCCCCCTTGGGTTCGTAATCTGAGCAAGGAAGAATCCCATCAGAATTGAGCCTGCTCAACCCATTTAAGGCCTTATACAGCACAGATGCCTAGTCTCCAGGTGCTGAAATTTGCAGAACTTAAGCCTTTCTTGGTAAGACCATCCCTTCGTTCCCCTCACTAATTTTGTTGCACTTCAGACCTAAATATTTGCAAGATATACAGATGAGACTAACAGCAGAGAGGATTGTGCAGGAAGCATATCAAACGATACCAGGTAAAGCAACTCTACATCCTTCCTAAAATGGGGCTTCCAGACCTCTATGCAGTATTCAAGGTGTGGCCTGATATTGCGTTATACAAAGGAATAATCAACTACTTATCCCTACTAGCAAAATTCCAGTATATCACTGACAATACTCCATGACTTGCTCTGGCAGCCTCTCTGCACTGCTCTGAAAATTTCATATACAGTACTTTGCATTTGTCAAGGTAAAACTTCAGTTGCCACTTCTCAGCCCATCTGCCCAACTTTTCTAGATCCTGTTGCAGTAGCACACTGCCATTACTAACCCAGCCAACCTTTGCATCATCTGCAAACTTGGACATTAAGCCTGATATACCTTTGGCAATATTATTGATAAATATACAAAACAACAGAAGGCCCAACACCTAAACCTGGGGGCCTCCACTAATAACATTAGTCGATGAAGACCAGCATCCATTGATTACCACTCTCTGTCTTCTCCCACTCTACCACCCTTTTATCCATTGTAGCAATTTGCCCTTAATACCATACTGCTCCAATTTGTACAGTAGTCCTCCATCCACAATAGTATAAAAAGCTTTCGGGAAATTCAAGTATATGATATCAAAATTATTTTTTGCATCCAGTTTCTTTGTAACCACATCATAGTATCCAATCAAATTTGTCAGACAAGACTTTCCCTTAACAAACCCATACTGTGTCTGAATTATTACTGCAGGCTTGTCTAGATGATCCTGCAATGCATCTTTAACCAGTGACTCCATTATTTTTCCTCGAACAGAAGTTAAACTAACTGGTCTAATTACTCGTGTCACCCTTAGATCCCCCTTTGTGAATTGGCAATACATTTACACATTTCCAGTCTGTGGGGACTTCCAGAGTCCAAGGATGCGCTCATAATTATGGCTATGGCATACTTCCTTTGCCACCTCTAATATAACTGGATAGATCCCATCCACTCCAGGTGCCTTTCTTATGGTTAACTTCAACAATTTCTCCTTCACTTTGCTCTCAGTTGTTGTTAAGGGGCAGTCTTGTCTGACCAATCTGATTTCGATACTATGATGCAATAACAAAGGAAATGGATGCAAAAGATAATTTTGACATCATACACTTAGATTTCAGAAAAACTTTTGATACTGTTCAACATAAAAGACTGATATACAAACTGGCACAATTGGGTATTAATAGCAAGTTACTGCCATGGATAAAGGGATGGTTGAGTGGTAGCAGACAGAAAGTGGTTATTAATGGACACTGCTCTTTGTAGACCAATGTTATTAGTGGAGTCCCTCAGGGTTCAGTACTGGTTCCATTGTTGTTTTCTAAGTTTATTAAAGATATTAACAAAGGCATATCAGGTTTAAGTATACCGATGATATGAAGGTAGGTAGTTAGGTTAATAACAGTAATTAGGGTATGCTGCCACAACATGATCTGGAAAAATTAGTAGCAGACTACTAGTATTAGGCCTAGTGGTCTTCTACGGTCCCTCTCTCTACCTTTGCATGGGTCTGCCTCTGTCTCTCTTTCCCTGGGGTTTGTAGTTTAGTATCCCTTTTGGATAGCTTCCGTCCTGCATTCTCTCTACATGCTGAATCCATCTGTTTCCGTATGAGTTGATATAATTCAGTACTGAGGTTGTCTGCAGTTCTGACAGAATGACTTGATTTCTTTTCCTGTCAAGTCAAGTAGGAGTAAAAGTGATATAACTGAGAGCAAAGTAGAGGAGAAATTGTTTAAACATAAAAAAGGCACCTGAGCAAGATGGAATCTATCCAGTTATATTGAAGGAGGCAGCAAGGGAAGTAAGCATACCCTTAACCAAAATTATGAGAGCATCCTTAGATTCAGGTGGTCCCCATGGGCTGGAGATGTGCAAAGGTATCTCCAATTCACAAAGGGTGGTAGAAGACAGAAAGTGGTTATTAGTAGAAGACAAAAGGTGACAGAAATAATCATAAACCTGTTAGTTTAACTTCTATTCCAGGGAAAATAATGGAATCACTGGTTAAAGAGGTGATACATGATCATCTAGACAAGACTGCAGTAATAGTTCAGACACAGCATGGGTTTGTTAAGGGGAAATCTTATCTGACCAATCTGATTGGATACTACGATGTGGTCACAAAGGAACTGGATTCAAAAAATAATTTATTATATACTTGGATTTCAGGAAACATTTTTATGCATTGAGCAGTATTAAATCACATCAGCATTGAGCCTGCTCAATGCTGATGGGATACTTCCCCTTGCTTGGATTAAGAACCTGGGGGGGGGGGATAGATTCAAATTGAGGAAAGACAGTTGTGCGGAAGTTTGCCTTTAGCCAGCGGGAGATTGATTGCTGGAACAGACATCTATCTGTTGCTGGGGAAGTTTAAAGCTTAAACTTCCCCAGTTTAAGCTTTAAACATAAATTTAAGGCTGAACTAGACAAACATTTTGAGTGGCCGAATGGGTGAAATAGGAAGGTGGTTTTTTTTTGGCTGATGCTGTATAAGCTTGCTCTCCTTGAATCATATGCCTCAACTTACTGCTAAAGTCTTGGTACAGCCTGTGGTTCTACACATAAAATGCATTTCTATACCAGTCAACCTCCTCCTCCTATCCCCTTTGTTCATTGTCCACCCCTCAGAGCCATAGGCTAGGTCTGGCAAGGGTGTCCATGTTCTTGTTTTCTTATGCACTAGATTAGATTTGAAAATATGGTTCATAGTTTTAGTACTTCCTATGTAATTATGTATTTTTTGCTCAATATGTTAGTTTCTTTTTCATATGACAGGGGTATCCTAGGTATTTGAAAGTGTTAACTTGTTTGATAATATTATTGTCAATACAGATCTTGCTTCTTATTGGATCGCTTCCTTTAAATGCCATCACATTTGTCTTTGAAGATGGGATTTCCATATTAAATGATTTTACTATTTTGTTTAATGAGAAGATGGCTTTCTGCAATGAGTTCTCATTGTCTTCAATTAGGACCTGGTCATCAGCAAAAAAGCAGTGTGTCCATTCTTGTCTTTCGGCTAATTTCGATGCATCTCTTGGAGATTTTTTTTTCTCCATTTTCTTATAATATGATTTACATATATGTTGAATAGAAGCAGGGACAGTCCACATCCCTGTCGCACCTCTGTATTTATTGTCTCCAATTCAGTTGTTTGCGATTGAATCTTAATTTTTATTCTATTATTTTTATAGATATTGAGGATGGTCTCGATCAACTGGTTTGGTATATTGTCTTCTTTTAAGATTTCAAATAATTTTGTTCAGTTCACTTTGTCAAAGGCTTTTTTGTAATCTATGAATAAGAGATGGGTTTCCAAATTAAACTCTCCTCTATTTTTCTACCAGGAGCTTGAGTGTGAAGTAAGCATCAGCACATGATCTTCCCCTCCTGAACCCATTTTTGTTCTTCTCTAAGGATGTTTTTGTAGTATTTACTAAGTTTCAGTTTAAGAGGATTGAGTACACTAGGGTAGCTACCCTTTTTCGAGCCCGGAGGAAAAGAACATGTTCAGGCCCCTACTTAATTAATGAAAATTGCAAAAACAGTAGACAGCCAAAGATGCCGTGCCTCTAAAGAGCCCAGGCCTGGAGGCAATTGCCTTGCCTGCCTACATGGTAGCTACGCCACTGGTTGAGTATATTTTGTATCCTGAGTTTAGGAGACTGATTCCTTGGCAGTTACTGCAATCGTTTATATTGCCTTTTTTGAAAATTGGCACTACCAGAGCATTTTGCAAGCTATTTTGATGGCGGGTGGCTCACAAAAATCATATTCACCAGTTCAAGTAGCTTAATTTCAAAATTTTTACCTGAGTATTTGATGGGCTGCAAGAATATTTGCTGATGCTATCAAGGCAGTGTTAGGTGAGTTGGAAAATTGCTAGCTTGGGGGGATACAAGGACTAATAGATTAACAGTAGCAGCTGGCAGAGGTGAAAGTGATTCTTGCACTGTTTCTATTGGAATGAGCAGCAGCCTTGAAAACAAGGTGCAGGGGATTTCAGAGACTGCTGGGAGTCATTGCAGAACAAGTAATTACATGGACTGTGTTAGGGTAGCTAAGAATATTGTTGTTGTTGTTATTGTTATTTTGATTTTTAGGAGCATTAGCAACTAAGGCCATATTGCTCCGGGATATGCGGTGGTCATTCCCTGACCTTTCCGCATCCTCCATATTTGGTGGTGACGGGCTCGAACTCCGGTCTAATCAAGAAGCGTGTGCTACGCACTGCTGCTCCTTCCCACCTGGCTACGGAGGCGCCAGCTAGCTAAGAATAGGAACAGGTGCATGTATACTTGCATACACAGCAATGCTAGTAGTTTGGTAAATAAATTTGATGAATTTGAGGTGTTGGTGAAAATATCAAAGGGGAATATTGTTGGGATATGAGAGACATGGTGTGATACAGATATAGGGAATGCAGAACTGGAATTTAAGGAGTACAATGTGTACAAAAGGGATAGAAAGGGAGGAGAGGTTAGGCTATTAGTTAAGAAACATATAAAATCCAAGGAGGTACAGCCAGTCAACATAACTGGACAGTGCAGTGTGAAGTCAGTTTGGTGTGACATAAGCACTGGGAAATTAAAATTGAGAGTAGGAGTGTGTTATAGGCCTAATGACTGATGAGTATAATAAAAAAACTGTACAGGGAAATAGAGTAGGCCAGTAAATCAGACTCTTATAATGGGGGATTTTAATTTCCTGGATATTGACTGGAATTTGTGGGTTGGTCACTCAACACACTAGCAAGGCTTTTGTGAATTTTTTGGATGATTGTTTTCTACATCAGCATGTTCGGGAGGCAACTAGAGGGAGTAATACTCTTGATCTGATTATCAGTAGTGATTCTTCATGCATTAAGAATCTGCAGATAAAGGTACCACTAGGTGCCAGTGATCACAGTGTGCTGAAGTGGGATTTACTCAAAGAGGTAACTACCATCGGGTAAAGGGAAGGGTTTTTGCTTTTGTAAAGGCGACTACTGTGGTCTGAGACAGTATTTAAATTCTATACGGTGGGATCAACTGATGATGTTACCAACAGCAAATTCAAAATTGGAAGCATTCAAAGAATTTATCTTGGAAGCTACTAGGCTTTACATACCAACTAAGAAATATTTTTCAAGGTTTAGGCCTAAATGGATGTGAGATGAACTAATGAGACATGTGGCAGAGAAGAAAAATGCATGGGATACATATAAATTAATGGATGCACAGAAGCCTATGATAGATATAAGCTGGTCTGTAAGCAAGTCAAAAAGGAGGTTAGGCAGGCAAAGGCAGATTACAAGAAATCTTTGGCAAAGGATGAAAAAAAAAAAACAGCAAAGAGTTTTACTTATGTAAACTCTAGAAGGAGATGAATCAGATTGGTCCACTTGATATCGATGGTTCACCTGTTGATGATCCTGCTCATGAAGCTAATAAACTAAATGAGTATCTTTCATATACATTCACACATGAAGAGTTATTCAAGGAAGAGAATGCCAGATGTGAATTAAACTCTGGCAGTAGGCTAGATGGTTTTGTAATAACTGAGAGCAAAGTGAACAAGAAATTGTTGAAGATAAACATAAGAAAGGCACCTGGGGTGGATGGGATCTATCCAGTTATATTAAAGGAGGCAGCAAAGGAAGTAAGCAAACCCTTAGCCATTATTATGAGAGCTTCCTTGGACTCAGGGGAGGTACCCATGGACTGGAGATGTGCAAATGTCACCCCAATTCACAAACGGCAGCACAAGTAATTTTTTTTTTTGGTAGTTGTTGGCGCATAGGCTTCTGTGGCCATAATGCACCTCCCAAGATTTTTACAGTACTTTGATCCAAGCCCGAGGCGGGAATCGAACCTGCGACCTTTGGGTTGCCAGGCAGGCACTTTACCCACCCGGCTAGCCCGGTCGGCAGCACAAGTAATAACAGACCTGTTAGTTTAACTTCTGTTCTAGAGAAATTAATGAAGGCACTGGTTAAAGAAGCACTGCAGGATCATCTAGACAAGACTTCAGTTATAGCTCGGACACAGCATGGGTTTGTTAAGGGAAAGTCTTGCCTGACCAATTTGATTGCATACTATGATGTAGTCACAAAGGAACTGGATGCAGGGAATAACTTTGATATCATATATTTGGATCTTAGAAAGGCTTTTGATACTGTTGCACATGGAAGACTGCTGCACAAATTGGAGCAGTGTGGTATTGAAGGCAAATTGATGCTATGGATAAAGGGATGGTTGAGTGGGAGAAGACAGAGAGTGGTAATCAATGGACACTGTTCATCGTGGACTAATGTTATTAGTGGAGTCTCTCAGGGTTCAGTATTGGGTCCATTGTTGTTTTCTGTATTTATAAATGATATTGATGATGGTATATCAAGCTTAATGTCCAAGTTTGCTGATTATTCGAAGGTTAGCAGGGTTGTTAAGGACACTAATGACAGTACGCTGCTGCAAAAGGATCTAAAAAAGTTGAGCACATGGGCTGAGAGGTGGCAAATGAAGTTTAACATTGACAAATGTAAAGTACTACATAAGGGAAGCAGCAATCCAAGAGTGACGTATCAACTGTGTGATACTACACTGACAGTGGTAGAGAAAAAAAAGGACCTGGGGTAATTGTGCAGGCAGATATGAAGTTTTCTGAGCAGTGAAGACGGCCTGCAAGAGTTGCCCATAGTGTCGTCAATTACGTCAGAATAAAACGTCTTGTCAATGATATACAGGAATTTTTCTAGCAGGGATAAGGAGGTGATTATCCCCTTATATATAAGGAAATGGTCAGGCCACACCTTCAGTAATGTATACAGGTCTGGAGGCCTCGTTTTAAGAAGGATGTAGAGCTACTGGAACGAGTACAGAGAAGGGCAACAAGATTAATGAATGGAACAAAGGGTTGCTCTTACGAAGAAAGGCTTAAATTTTGCAAATTACAGTGTCTGGAGACTAGGCACCTGTGAGATGATCTGATTGAGGTGTATAAAGCCTTGAATGGTTTGAGCATGCTCAATGCTGATGGAATCTTTCCTCTTGCTCAGAATAATTACGTTTGAGGGCATAAATTCAAATTGAGAAAAGACAGATATAAGATATATGTATGGAAGTTGCCTTTAGCCAGGGTGGTTGGTTGGTTGGTGGAACAGACTTCCATCCTCTGTTGTGGAAGTTGATAGCCTAAATAAATTTAAGGCTGAGCTCGACAGGTACTTGGAACGAACAGAGGGATGAAATGGGAGCATGTTTTTTTTTTTTTTTTTTTTGTTGTTGTTGCATAAGCTTGCTTTCTTGCATCCTATGTCTCTACTAATGCTAATGTTAAGGGGAAAGTCTTGTCTGACCAATTTGACTGGATACTATGATGTGGTCACAAAGGAACTGTATGGAAAGAATAATTTTGATATCATATATTTGGATCTTAGAAAGGCTTTTGATACTGTTGCACATTATTATTATTAGCCATATGGTGCAAGGAAGCCTGAAGCTTATGCTCAACAGGCAAAAAAAATTTTTGAGTTACCCTGAGAGAGTGAGAGTCAGAAGTTGAAAGGAATCACCAAGAAAGAGAAGAATGATGATATCCAGCTCAGGACATTGGTGTGTCAAGCACATACGCACCAGATGTGAGCCCCTGTGGTTGCGGCACAAATTGGAGCAGTGTGGCATTGGAGGAAAATTGCTGCTATGGATAAAGGGATGGTTTGGTTTTGGTTGGTTTTTTTTTTTTTTTAGGAGCATTAGCAACTAAGGCCATATTGCTCCGGGATATGCGGTGGTCATTCCCTGACCTTTCCGCATCCTCCGTATTTGGTGGTGACGGGCTCAAACCCCAGTCTAATCAAGAAACGTGTGCTACGCACTGCTGCTCCTTCCCACCTGGCTACGGAGGCGCCCATAAAGGGATGGTTGAGTGGGAGAAGACAGAGAGTGGTAATCAATGGACACTGCTTTTCGTGGACTAATGTTATTAGTGAAGTCCCTCAGGGTTCAGTGTTGGGTCCACCGTTGTTTTCTGTATTCATTAATCATTGTATATCAAGCTTAATGCCCAAGTTTGCAGACTATATGAAGGTCGGCAGGGTTGTTAATGGTACTAATGACAGTACACTGCTGCAGCAGGATATAGAAAAGTTGAGCAGATGGGCTGAGAGGTGGCAAATGAAGCTTAATATTGACAAATGTACTGCATATGGGAAGCAGTAACACCAGAGTAACGTATCAACTCTGTGGTACTTCACTGACAAGGTATGTTCGTGTCAGATGGCACCTGGGATTTCTCCAATCTCTGCGTGTGTTTCGCTGTATCGAGGACAGTACACTGTCAAGCCAGAGATTTGAAAGTGTGTGGGCAGTGTGCAGTGTGATATGTTTTGCCCATTGTTTGTCCTGCTTATTGGCCACCAGGCCCCTAGTGGGGCCCGACGTTGCCCATACCTTGCCACGTGGAGGCTAGCCGGTTATGGTACTACACTGACAGTGGTAGAGAATGAAAAGGACTTGGGGGTAATTGTGCAGACAGATATGAAGTTTTCTGAGCAGTGCAGACGGACTGCAAAAGTAGCTCATGGTGTCTTGTCAATGATATACAGGAATTTTTCTAGCAGGGATAAGGAGGTGATTATCCTTTTGTATAAGGCAATGGTCAGGTCACACCTTGAGTACTGTACACAGGTCCGGAGGCCTCATTTTAAGAAGGATGAAGAGCTGTCGGAATTAGTACAGAGAAGTGCAACAAGATTAGTGAATGGAAAGAAAGGCTAAATTTTTGCAAATTTCAGTGTCTGGAGACTAGGCACCTGCGAGGTGATCTGATTGAGGTGTATAAAGCCTTGAATTGTTTTAGCATGCTCAGTGCTGATGGGATTCTTTCTCTTGCTACGAATAATCGTCTGAGAGGGCATAATTCAAATAGAGGGAGAGAGACAATTGTAGGATAGATGCGCGGAAGTTTGCCTTTAAGCAGCGGGTGGTTGATTGTTGGAACAAACTTCCATCTGTCGTTGCAGAAGTTGATAGCTTAAATAGATTCAAGGCAGTTCTTGACAAACATTTGGAGTGAGTGGATGGGTGAAATAAGGGTTTTTTTTTTTTTTTTTCCTGCTGATGCTATATAAGCTTGCTTTCTTACATCATGTGCCTTTACTAATGCTAAGCTGTATGTTAATTCCATTGTTGCCTGGATTGATTTTTTCTGTTTTTAAGCACTGTTTCCAGTTCTTCATTAGTGAAGGCTTCTATTATATTATTGTTAGATATTGTTTTAGTCAGGGAAGGATGAACTAAAGGATGATTTAACTTTTATAAAAACTTATGTGGTCCATAAGTTTTTATAAAAGTTAAATCAATCTTCTAATGGTATTGTGTTGATTTTGACTGTTTCTTTGAGGTTTTTGTTCATTTGTCTTATTACTTTGACAGTGGTAGAGAATGAAACCTGTACGTGGCTTATTAATGTATTTTTCTAAGTTGGTGACAAAATTGTTCCATTTATTTCTGTCTTTTTGGTGTTTCTCCTTTGTCTGTGGCTCTTTTTCGTTTATATTCCACTTAATTTTCTACTTTTTTTGTGATTATCCATTTTTTATATGCATTAATTTTCTCCAGATTTATAGTGCTGATTTCCGCATCTCACTGTCACAGCCCGTTTTCTCCGCCAGTTTTTTCACACCCAGTACTGCCTCTGCTGAGTCTTCTAAGGTTTTGCCAAGGTGGCTCCAGTTATCTTCTATATTTACTCCTGCAAGATGATTTTTTAATTTCTTATCTATTATCTAATTAAAGTTTAAAATTGATAAATGTAAGGGTGGCAGTAATCCCACATTAACGTACAAACTGGGCAGTACCATGCTTAGGTTAGCAGAGAATGAAATGGATCCGGGTGTAACTGAGCAGTTCCAACAGGCTATTAGGACAGCTCATGAGGTTTTCTGATGATATATAGGAATTTTGTTGTATAAGTCAATGGTTAGGCCACCTCTTGGGTACTCCACAGAGGTCTGGAAGCAGCAAGATTAGTGATGTGAACAAAAGGATGCTATTACCGAGGGCTGCAGCATTTGTAGCTCTTCAGATCTGCAAACTGTAGCTCCTGGAAGATCCAAATTAGGTGTTTAAAGTTCTGAATGGGTTGTGTAAGTTCAATGCTGATGGCATCCTTCCTCTTACTCAGCCTATACACACGAGGGTTCATAAATTCAAGTTGAGGATTGAGGTTGCAGAATCGATGTGTGGAAATTCGCCTTCAGCTGCAGCTAGTTGATTGCTGAAACAAACTTACGTCAGTTGCTGAAGCAGATAGTTTGAATAAATTCAAGGAGGAACTAGGCACACTATTAGAGGTGTGGATCGGTGAGGTGGGACATGTTTTTTTCCTTTTTTTGACTGATGTTGTTTAAGCTTGCTTTAACTGCATTGTTGTCACTAGTAATATTCTTACTAGTCTTTAGTATTAGTAATATTTACTAATATTAATAATACTAAAAACTTCATGGAACTGAAAAGAGGATTATTCAGTATTTGTGCTGAGACTACTAAGTCCTTGAGATGACAGTAAATTGTGTCTGCTGCTGTGGCCTGTGGCCACCTGCTTTTTTGGGATGAAAAATTTGGGTTTCTGCTAAAAGGTTTACGTTTGGATTTCTGGGAGATAAAAATCATGGCATTCTTGCTTGAGATTGATTAACTGAACCATGATGTTAAACAACTTAATTATTGTACACTGTGCATCAAACTTCATGAATGTTAAATTTTTATTTTTTTTCTTTAACTGTGATTAAAAGAAGTGTTAATAATGTGATGTTGTTACCATTTAATTACTATCTGTTAACTAATAATACATAAAAGCAATTGTTTTCACTTCATTGTACATACCGCAAAAAGTAATATTTGCTAAAAGGTACAGTATGCAGATCATGATATTGAACTTATATACAAAGCTTGATCAAAAGGTGACACGAGTAATCACAGGAGTGTTAGCTTGACTTCTGTTCAGGGAAAATAATGGAGTCACAAGTTACACAAGTAATGCAGTACCATCTAGACAGGAATGTAGTTATACTGCATTCACAGATATGATTTGTTAAGGGGCAGTCTTGTCTGACCAATCTGATTTGGATACTACGATAATAACAAAGGAAACGGATGCAAAAAATAATTTTGATATCATACACTTAGATTTCAGAGAACATTTGATACTGTTCAACATAAAACACTGTGTGTGTGAAAAATAATCAATATTTGCTAGTTTCTATTGGCCGAATTTTAATGAAATTTGGGATAGTTCGACAAATTTCTAACAGAGTCAAATATAAAATTTCGTGAAAATCCATCCAATGGGAGTCAGGCAGATTGACAGACATGATGAAGACAATAAGTGCATTACATATGTATGCTAACATGTATAAAAAGGCCTGGAATTCCACACAGTTTAGAATAGCAATTATAACAAATAATCAGCTACAAAGGTAGAAAAATAATTCTAAAAATATCAAGCATTCAACTATTTATTTGATATAATATATGAATGCCTTATTCCTTTAATTTAGAATGGCTTAATCAAGGAAAATAGTTTTTATTCCTGTTTACTTTGTGTAAAACTACAACTGGTCATAAAAAAATGAAACGTTTTGAAAAATGTTTAGTCAAACTATTTTTATTTTTTTCCCATGTTGCAACATTTAAGGTGGCATACAATTTGATAATACAATCTACTCAGCTATTCATGCATTATCATAAGTTTCTGATCGCACAGACATTTTTCTTTCAGAAAGCTCTGTAATTACATCAGTGGAGGTAAATCAGAAGTGTTCTGTTTGTGTTTTTTGTTATAGTGAATTTCAACCCAGGACATACTGTGCCAGTTCCTATTTGTATTTGTGGAGTCCATTTAACTTTATCTTTTGTTTTGTTTTTTGTTTGTTTTGTGGTTTTTTTTTTTAGGAGCATTAGCAACTAAGGCCATATTGCTCCAGGGATATGCGGTGGTCATTCCCTGACCTTTCCGCATCCTCCGTATTTGGTGGGCACGGGCTCGAACCCTGGTCTCATCAAGAAGCATGTGCTATGCACTGCTGCTGTTCCTGCCCACTTAGGTGCCTTTAACTTTATCTGTAAATTCTCTGGGGGAGTGGTGTCAAATGGTGTCATTGTTAAATACATTATTGTGCCTCTTAATTTTACAATAAAAAGCAGGTATTTTTATTGTTGTTCTTACTATCTAAGGGTGTTTACATTTCCCTATCTATGCTACAGGTTGATTGATATAACTTTACTCCCCCCCCCTGATTTAGTGAAATTTGGGATAGTTCACCAAACTTTTCTAAAAGAGCTAAATACAAAATTTTATGAAAATCCATCCACTGGGATCAAAGTTATTACAGGCAGATGGATAGACATGATGAAGATAAGAGCTTTATGCATATATGCTGACATGTCTAAAAAAGCATGGAATTCACAGCCATGCATTACCATATAGTTTCAATATTATATGAAATGAGGAATTATTGCAATTATAACCAATAAGAATAACACAATGAGAATACCAATTTAAAAAATAAATGAGTATATTCTGTAAATAAATATTATTTGTATAAACACAAAAAAATATGAAAATATCTATGATAACAAGAAAATAAATTCATGCAGCATTATCTTATATTGTTATAAGATTTCATCAATAAACATAGTACTTCAGTCAACAAGCTTAAGTGAATAAAAATTAAAACGTGGTTAATATGCTTTCTTGCATCACATGCCACTACTACTATTTTTTTTATTTTTTATCACTTATTTAAAAAAAAAAATCAGAAAAAAAATTAACTATTCTAAAATTAAAAAAAATTATTATTCTGATCGATTTTCCAGTTGAAAAGACTGTTTTAAGTGTACAAAACTTTAAATGTTCACATACACATATTTCTGTATATTGCATGTACAAATACTACTAAAAACATTTTTAAAAATATAGGTATATATATTAGACATTCTACACTTCACTTGTTCATTTTGAATGTTTCACAATGCATGACATGTGATATCTACTTATCTTCTACTGCAGTATCCATCTTGACTGAATATCATGTCACATTTCTGCATTTTTAGATTACACTAATATTTCTATTTTTCTTAAAAGACTGCAATGCTTATTGTATTAATTCTTTTATTTTTTAACAAATAATAAATTTTTAAACAGTGTTTTTTATTATCACTTGTTATTTTCAAAAAAAAAAAAAAAAAAAAAAAAAATCAGAAAATTGGCGCATGAAAACAATAACAAAACCTTTCGAAAACAAATTCTACGTGACTGTACTTAATTTGTGCAGGAAATTAACCTTGAATATTAAACAATCAGACTTCAAAACTTTTAGCAAAATTAGTTCCTGTGGTACTTTTTTACAAATAGAAAAACTGCTGCACAAATTGTACAACACTCAGGTGCCTGCATTCGATTACTATGCAAAAACTGCAGGGGAAAAAAATCAGGAACTATTGCAGTAAAAGTTTGACTATATATATAGGAAGCTAGAAATAATTCAGATTTCTAATCATTAATTAAAGGGCAACAATATGGGAGAGCTATTTTTGAATGGCATCTGTCAGGTGCTGTGCCACTACCAGTTTAAGGTTTTATTAAGGTATATTAATTTAGTATTACAAAGTCAGGTGTATTAACTTAATTAACTGTCTGTTTAATTATGATGGTATTTTTTAACAAATAATAAATTTTTAAGAACAGTGTTTTTTTTTTTCTTTTTGTTTTTTTTTCATCACTTGCAATTTTCAAAAAAATCAGAAAAAAATATTAACTGTTCTAAAATAAAATAAAAAAAATATTAGTAAAAAAATATCAGAAAAGAGTAGTAGTTAGCTTTTAATTTGATTTGTATGATTTGGTTCATTTAATATGACGATTTTCTTGGTTTCTGTTATTTAAGTTCAATGTATTTTTATTCCCCCTCCCCCCCAGTTACTTACTTATATGACTGACTTTTATGACTTTGTACTTATATGACTTATATTTTACCTGGTTTTAAAAATGGTCATACCCAGTTTGTCTAAATAAGAGGCATCAGTTTACTTTCATTTTGGGTGTTTTGTTCTGCCTAGCTCCTCATTGAAGAGGATATAATATTCAATACAGCTGTATGGAGAGCGGCATATGTTTTCTGTATTGGATCAATAATCATCATTTCATAGCCTGGGTCATTTAGTATTCCTATTTATACATTTGTTAGTGGGTCTCAAATTTAAGGTAATGTCCAAATATATTAATGGTCTGTAAAGCTTTTGAGGTGTTGGCACTTTGCACTTTTTTTTTTTTTTTTTTTTACACATAGCATGTACTTATGAATTTTTATTCACTGTAATGTAAAGAATTTGCTTCTTTAATACTTTTGCTACTGGCATTTCTGATGACCTTTTTGACCTGGGACTGAACACCACAGGACTAAGGCAATTTTGATTGGGTGGGACAGCAACATTTTTGGGCTTTCTTCCACTATGACTGAATATTGAGCCTCTGATGAAGGTTGCTTGACAAAAATATTTGGTTTTTATTCTATCAAATTGGAAGAAAAAAATCCAAAAAGTCAGGTGGTTCCTCCTCCAAGTCAGCTAAAAATCTCATGCCATATATTTGTGTCACAACACAGTGAAAGTGTTAAACAGAACAATCGAAGTATTGCTGACAGACCACAATCAAGTACACAGCAGAATAAGTGATGAAAAATAGTTATATCTGGTTCTTTATTGCATAAAGAAATAAGCAGCACTAAAAATAAAATTTATCTTCTGCTGACAAAGTATATACACTTTACTGGTAACAAGTGGGTTATACAGTGGCAGACAAAAAAACTGCATCACCTTAAAAAAAAGTAACATTTCTAGTGAAACATATAAGATATTGTTTGATTACAGTCATTTTGTTTGTGGAAAAGCAAAAGGTATTGCATCAGACAGTAACTGCAAGGTATTGCATCAGCCACTTCTACAAATATGATGTTGGAAGGGCATACACGCTCATTAGTATCCTGTTTTGTGGAGGTGTAAGCAGGGCTCCATATGTTCAGCTGACACCAAGAAAAAAAAGCGTAGCTGTTGCTCTGTACCAGGAAGGACTTTCTATTAGTGCATATCGCTGATAAAATAGGCTGCCACCAGTCAACAGCGTCCCGGGTGCTAAAATTAAAGCATGAAACTGGTGATGTTATTGTTATTTGTTTTTTTTTTTAGGAGCATTAGCAACTAAGGCCATATTGCTCTGGGATATGCGGTGGTCATTCCCTGACCTTTCCGCATCCTCCGTATTTGGTGGTGACGGGCTCGAACCCTGGTCTAATCAAGAAGCATGTGCTACGCACTACTGCTCCTTCCCACCTGGCTAAGGAGGTGCCTACTGGTGATGTGAAGAAAAGGCCTGAATCACGCCGTAAGAGAGTGACTAAGCCTTCCCAAGATCAGTATTTGAAACAGCTATGCCTTCGTAATTTCCATGCTAGTGCTCCTGATCTAAAACTGAACTTTGAGATGGCCTCTGGTTTTAAAACAAGTGCATGAACTATCCAAAGACAGCTTGAAAGGAATGTTGTCTGCATGCCTATTGGCCCAAGAAGAAGTCTTTGTTGACCCAACAAATGAGGAAGCAAACTTGCTTGGTTAAAATGCATGTTTCATAGACAAAAGAGCAATGGGACACTGTCATATTTTCTGGCAAATCAAAATTCAACCTGCATGGCTCAGATGGGAAGCGTTATGTCAGAAGACGAAAATTGGAGGCATACCATCCTGACTGCATAACACCGACTGTTAAGTTTCCTACCAGCCAGACGGTCTGGGAATGCATAACAAGAAAAGGGGTGGGGAAAATTAAGTTTATTAATGGAATGGTGAATACAGAAACCTACATTGCTATCTTGGAGGAGTGCCAAGATAGCAATGTAGGTTTACATTCTATTATCTAACATAATCCCATTATTAGGGATCACCACACAGACATCCAAGACATCCACAGCATTTTTCAACAGGACTCAGCACCTTGCGACACAGCAAAATTGGTAAGTTCTATGCTATTTAGATTTAATGATGAGTTTGTCTTCTTGTCTCACAAGGCTTAAAATATACTTACACCAATGTTTTCCCTCATTTTTCTTCTTTAAGGTGCATACCTCAGAACTGCTGGCATTAGTGTTGGTCCAGATTTGAACCCTATTGAAAATTGCTGATATATATAATGTCATCTAAAATTGCTCAGAAGAAGCCATCAAGTAAGATTCAGCTGCAAGAGAGCATTGTAAGGGAGTGGTACCACGAAATTGGGCAACCGTATATGCAGAAGTTTATTAATTCTATGCCATATCGCTGCAGGGCTGTAATTGCAGCTCGAGGAGGAACAACAAAATATTATTATTATTAGCCACACAGTGCAAGGAAGCCAGAGGCTTTTGCTGCACCAGTCAAAAACATTCCTGAATTATCCTGAGAGAGAGAGAGAGAGAGAGAGAGAGAGAGAGAGAGAGAGAGAGAGAGAGAGAGAGAGAGAGAGAGAGAGAGAGAAGTAGAAAGGAATTATCAAGAAAGAGAAGAATGATGATATCCAGCTCAGGACCCTGGGTGTGCCAAGCTCATACTAACCGGGTGTGAGCCCCTGGGATTAACTGAGGACTTATTTTGCTGATTTACATTCTATTATCTAACATAATTCTATTATGTTAACTTGCCTCAGTTTGTACATGTAAATGCAATAAAATGTATGTTTGGTTGTCATGATTGCCATTTGCACGATTTCTCATATTTCCATTAATGATGCAATTTACCCTTTGGGAAGATATTTATGGCAATTAGGTATATCGGGTGGAGTCTTTTATTGGATTTCATTCACAGAGATATATATATCCCACCTAACAAATGCATTTCGAACATTTCTGCAACCACAATGCAGCACAAAATACATTTGCAAAATTCACAAGTGATGCAATTTTTTTGTTCGCCACTGTACTGTTGAGATCATTTCAGGACCTGAAAAACAATGAAGAGTCTATAAAAATGTGTCCAATTTAGATTGGTTTATGTGGAATGATTCATATGGAGTAACGATTTTGAATTATATTATGGAGTTTAATTTCAAATATTAATAAAAATAATAAATAAGAATAAGCAGGCACACATACATACCTAATAAAACCTTTATTCATACAGGTATATGTTTGCTTATTCTTATTTATTTTTTTATCACTGAAAACTTCACAAGTCATTTTTTAAAACTCAAAATCATAGCTCTAACTGTTCAGAATCAGACATATGTTTATCCGAATATTTTTCATTGTTTGAAGGTCTTGATTCTATCTGAAAATATGGCCCACATGTTCTTAAACATCCTGTACAACAGTTTTCTTCTTGTCATCCTGATATATATGTTTTCAAACAAAACTATGCTTCCCATTTTGAGTCAATAATACTTCTGTTTTCTCCCTGTTAACATAACTTCTCATAACTATGTTTCATTAAGACCTCTAAAATTCAAGTTTAACATTATCTGCATTCATGTGAGTGCTGATAATGTAATTTGCAAGAGAACTGTGCTCTGTATAATTGAGTTTTGGTCATACTTTTTTTTTTTTTTTGTTTAAAAAACAAACTTATATTAAGTATGTATATGACAATCACAAATTTACTACAGTACAATGCTAGATACATAGAAAACATTTGGGCCATAAATTTATGTAAGTTTTTAATTTCTTTTAATAGCTTAAAAGGCTTCACTACTGGCCAAATAAAAGTTCTGAATGTTAAAATTATGAAGCAATGACAGAATTTATGAAAATTCAAATAGGATAAAATGAGTTCAAATGAATTAAATAAAATAAAATTCGAAAACAGAATAAATGAGGGAATTTTTTAAACTTGAAGCTAAGAATAAAACCTCAGTTCCACATGCTAAAAAGCCAATTACATATTATGTGGGCTGAAAACCCTGAATAATTCATGGGAAAGCTCATTCCATCCAAATGAGATAAGGTAACTACTGAGGCCTTTAAGAATTTCTATATTCATCAATGCATTTTGAACCTTCTCTCAATTAGTGGTTTTCATCACTATACAAAGCATCCCCCAGTTTGTGCTCTTTTCTGGATGATTTTAATTAAGGCACAATTTCTCTATATAACAATATTAAATGTAGCATTAAATGAGCAGAAACATTTATACTTTAAATATATAAATTATCCAATAAAACATAATATAATAAATGTTCAAGAAAATGCAAGATAATATAGCTTAAAATACTAATATTATTTGTAATATTATATATATATTATTTACAATAATGGCTTGTGATGCTGTTACTGTTGACGTATTGTGTGGACTGAAAACCCTGAACTGAATGGGAGCCTCCACTTCAACTGTCTTATTTCTTAATTTTCTCTGAGTTGTGCTGGCATTCAAAACTCAGATGAAGGTTATGTTCTATAACAAAAGACAAATAAACATTTGACAGGAAGGATATCTTTTACTGCATTTCTTTCTATGCAATAGACACATCATCATTATGCTTCATCATCATCAGCCATTTTCAATCCACTGCAGGATGAAGGCCTCTCCAGCAACTTTCCAGTTGCTTCTGTTTTGTGCAACGGCCATCTATTTACTACCCACAAATTCATGAATTTCATCCGTCCATCTCCGTTGTCTTCCAGGATTTCTTCACGCTCCTCTTGGGTACCATTCTGTTATTTTCTTATTCTTAGTCCATCTGTCATCATGTCTTCGAGCTACGTGTTCTGCCCAAGACCATTTTAGTTCTTTAGTTTTGATAAGAATGTTCTTTACTTGAGTTTACGGCCTAATCCATGTGTTTCTCTTCTTACCTAACAGTCTGATTCCCAATATAATTTGTTCCATTCTTCGCTGTGTAGTTCTCAGCTTCTCTTCCATTCTTTTGGTAAGTGCCCAAGTTTCACTCCCATAAGTCATAGTGGGGAGTATACATTGGTTCATTATTTTGTTTCAGACAAATTGGGATATTGCTCCTCAGTATGTGACTATATTTCCTGAATGCTATCCATCCAAAATTTATTCTTCTCTTGACTTCCAGCCATTTATCATTATTACAGCTGATGACTTAGATAAGTTATCTTAGATAAGTTATCTAAGATTAGATGACTTAGATCCCAGATAAGTATGACTCCACCTTTTCAATTACTGCTCCTTCAATCATTATATCCCTTTCTGTGGCATACTTGTTCATCATTACTTTTGTTTTAGCCATATTCATCTTTTGTCCAAAATCCTTACTAACTCTGCATAACTGACAAAGATTTTCCTCTAATTCTTTGGGATTCTGGCTTATGACCACAATATCATCTGCAAATCGTAAATGGTTTAGGTACTCTCCATTCACATTGGCTCTTTTCTGTGACCCGTCTAATCTTCTGAAAGATTCCTCAAGGGCAGCAGTAAACAACTTCGGAGATATTGTGTCTCCTCGTTGAATCCCTTTCTCAATTTTAAATTTACTACTGTCTTTGTCTAGTCTAATAAAGGAGGTAGCATTCTCATATATTTTCTTCAAAATCATAATGTATGGGGTGTCTATGCCTTGTCTTTCCAGTGCCCGAAACATTGCCTTATGCTGTATAGAGTCAAATGCCTTTTCATAATCCACAAATGCCAGGCATAATAGTGTTTTATATTCATTTGCCTTCTCCATTAGTTGTGATATTACATGAAGGTGATCCATAGTTGAGAATTCTGTTCTAAAGCCAGCTTGCTCTTTTGGTTGATTCTCATCAAGTATTCTTTCTAATCTGTTAGTAATGACCCTTGTGAACAACTTGTAGATATGGGATAACAAGCTAAAGTAGAATGTAAAGTGCAGCCATTATCAACCCACTGCAGGATGGAAGCCTCCTCAACAATTCATGCTGAGGGAAATGGACCATAATCTGCCACGCTGGTTCAGTGCGAGTTGGCAGATCGACCGTATTCAGCAGTCAGGGGCTTGAACCCCGGTCTACTCAAAGAGCGTGTGCTACTGCACTCCCGCTCCTGCCCACTCGGCTACGAACAAGCTAATTGGTCTATAATTTCCAATTTCTGATTTATCTCCTTTCTTATGCAACAAAACTATGATTGCATTATTCCACTCCTTAGGCTTCACAACTTTTCTAATGCATTTTGTGAAGAGTCTTGCCAATTTTTGTGCCATGTCTCTTCCTCCAAATTTTAACAACTGTACAGTAACTTCATCTTCCCCGCCACTTTCTGATTCTTCATTTTCTTCAATGCATGTTCTACCTCATCAGGAAGGATATCAAGTATGTTGTATGTGTTACTAATTTGTGATCCATCTTCCCCACTGCTGGCATCATTCCCTCGCTCCTTGTAGAATTCTCTATAGTAGTCTTCTGCTATTTGAATTATGCCTTCTCTGCTATTTATAAGAACAGGTAGGTCCTGTTTTACGATGGTCCATTTTACGACTTTTCACATTAACGACTATTTCAAAATATTACCTGAAAAAATTGAAAAAAACAAAACAAAAAAATCACAACTCAGAGAACGCGTTGCAGCAACACCTGCAAGTCCAAACACACACACTAGGCGTTTCTTTTGTTTTTCGTGGTGCATTGTGGGTGGAATGATAGCTACGCCAACAGTTATTATTAATAGCCACAGGGTGCAAGGCTTATGCTGCAACAGGAAAAAAAAAAAAAAAAATTCCCAAGTTACCCTGAGAGAGAGAGTCAAAAGTAAGGGAATCACCAAGAAAGAGAAGAATGATGATATCCAGCTCAGGATCCTGGGTGTGTCAAGCCCATACTCACCAGATGTGAGCCCAGGGTTCTTTGTTTACATTCAGTGTGCCATGTTCGTTTCATTGTGAATTTTCCCTCAATTGTTAATGGGTTACATGTTTTTCTCATTAATAATAATTTTTGTGTAACCATGAGCTCTAAGCATAGGACAGTTTCTGAAGGGGCCATAAAGAGTGTAAAACACTAACAATTAAGAAGAAAATGGATGTGATCGTCACATGGAGTCTGGTGAGCATCGGTCAGATGTGTGTAAGATGTTGAGTTTAGCACCTTCTACTGTATCAACAATTATGAACAATGTTGATAAAATACAGCACGTGCACGCACCCACACACAGGGATAACAAGTGTGTCATCCTCCAGAACAACTTATCCATGCAGTGAGACAATGGAAAAATGGAGAAATTGTTAAGTGTTGTGGGTTGATGATATGAACCAAAATAACATTCCTGTTACACAGGCGGTAATTCTGGACAAGGCAAAGTCTTCATTTGACGAAATATGTGGGGAGTCTGGTAGCACTGAAACATTTACAGCCCAGCAAAGGGTGGTTTCATCAGTTTAAAAACTGTTGTAAAATTCACAATGTGAAAGGTGAGGCTGCTTCCACCACTGCAACGTCAAGCCAACGTCAACGTCAGCACTAGCAGCCTCACCAGAGGTGAGGCTGCTAGTGCTGACGTTGCAGTGGTGGAAGAGTTTAAACTTTAAACTTCCAAATTTAAACCCTTAATAGACAAAGGCAACTACCACCCTGATTTAGTTTTTAATGTGGATGAAACAGGTAGTGGAGTCATCACTTGAGTAAATACGTACTCGAGTGATGACTCCACAGGAGCACCTCCGTAGCCAGGTGGGCAGGAGCAGCAGTGCGTAGCACATGCTTTTTGATTAGACCGGGGTTTGAGCCCGTGAGCCACCAAATATGGAGGATGTGGAAAAGTCAGGGAATGACCACCGCATATCCCCGGAGCAATATGGCCTTAGTTGCTAATGCTCCTAAAAACCAAATAACAACAACAACTCCACAGGACCAAAGTAAAATTTTATTTTATTAATTATTTTATATATAAGTATAAATAAAACATGTGCATTAAATGTTTAAAATATTTAATTATTTATAAAGAATAGAAATATTAGTGCATACATAGAAAAATTTTGGGAATTTTAGAACCTATCTCATTTAATTACATTATAATTTGGTCTTCTTTTACGACTTTTCATTTTACGACCCTGTTTTGCTGGAACCTAACCGTGTCGTAAAACGGGTCCTACCTGTACACCATCACTATTCTTCAGTTTCAGTATATCATTTGTCTTTCTACATTACTGCTCATGGCTGCTGATTTAAATCCTTTGTTTTCCCTTAATGCTTGTGCTACTTTTCTTGTGTTAAATTTTCTTATGTCTTCTCCGAGTCTCTTTCTAATGGCTTTGCATAACTCAGTATACTCAATTTTCTCCTTGTCAGTGTTTTTTTGCTCTTCATTTGTCATCTTTGGTTCATTATGACAAGTGTTTCTTGACTAATTTTTTCTTCTTTGGATTTCTTTTTACCTATAGGTTTCTTGGGCTTTATCACTTTCAGAAAGTTGTAATATTCCCATCGATATCTTGGTCCTGAGCAGTCTGAAGAAGCTCAAACTTGTTCTTAAGTTCCAGTACATACTGCCTTTTCTCCTCTTCTGTTATCTCAAAGACCTTCGTACGAGAGTTTTTTCCTTTCTTTTCTTACATCTATATCGAAGTGTGCATCTTACCATTCTGTGATTACTTCCAACGTTTACCTTGTTCAGGACAGTAACATCATTCACGATATATCTTCTGTTTGTGAGGATAAAGTCGATTTCATTAGTTGTTAATCCATTTGGGCTCTTCCATGTCCACTTTTTGTTCACTCTTTTCTTGAAAAAAGTGTTCATTACTGACATTCCTCAAGATTCGGCAAATTCCACATCTTTCACCTCTCATTTCTTTCACCAATTCCAAAATTTCCTATAGTTCTCTTTCTGCACTGTTTTGTCTCTTTCCAACCTTAGCATTGAAGTTCCCCATAATGATAGTGTAGGGTAGTGGGTTTTCTGTTCATCTAGAAGACTCTCAATTTCGGTGTACATTTCTTCAACCTCTTCATCATCATGGCTCGATGTTGGTGCATAAGTCATTATAATCTTTAGTTTATACCTCTTAGAAATCCTGAGCAGTAGTCTTGACACCCTTGGTGATGTACTTTTGAATTCCAAAATGTTTTTTATATCTTTATGGACCAGAAAGCCAACTCCACCTTTGCTCCTTTCACTGTTTCCATTGGTGTACAGCAGATTTCCACTTGATAAACTTAAGGTGAGAGCTGTGATTCATTTGTTCTTCTTGTTTCAGCCAAACCGATGATATTCCAATTCACATTTTCTAAAACCTTTTCCAGCTCTAATATCCTGTCTTCACTGATGAGTGATCTTACGTTGTAACAGGCCAAGTTCAGTTTCCGTGCATGGCAGCCTGGTCTTTCCCCGAGATTTTTAGCATCCTCTTCTTTCACTCTGATCCTCTTGCTGCCGTAAGAGGGGAGAATGAAAGCCTGCAGAGTGAGGGTAATTTGTTTCATTTTACTGTCATGTGCTGGAGGGTTTGGTCTTTTCCTCTTCACATTGACCAGGCGTCTCGAAGAGAACCACTCTAATCGTTCATTTTCACCTAAGTGACGTAACAGGGCTTACCATCGAGAAGGTGTGCACAAGTGGATTTTAGGGAGGCAGGCCAACCGGACTTCTCCTAAATCTTCTGGAATAGAAAGATATTGGATATCCATCAGTGTTTTAGACTGAGTGTCTGATAACACACAAAATGCCTGTTCCCCTCTAAGCCCCCATTATGCTTATTTGTTAGTAAATTTCTGATTATATCACTTTTCTTGCATCAAAAAATCACATCTATGTAAGGCAAATGCATAAACTTTTTCAGATTTTACAAACCTATGGAAAATTTTGCATATATGTCTTCAGCATTACATACTTTTCCCTTGGTATCTTACTAAAAGACAATGTCAATTACTTCACACTACACAAATACTATGAAATTGTAGAACAAAAGGGAACAACACTACTATTGTGCATTCTATTTTACAACACAGAGCACCAAAGAACATCTTACAGCCCATTCATTAATGAAAATAAACAGAAATTTGCAAAATTTAAAAACAATTGAATTTTAATATTGCTTTATTACTTTTTGTGAAAATAAAAAGAATGAGAAAAACTGAGTGCTTGCAAGATGGAGAAACTCTTTGTCACCAACTATACTATGACAGTGAGTAGAGACAGGCCAAATTAAGTAAAAAAAAAAAAAAGATAGATTCTCTATCATTAATTCAGAGAGCTGGCATTATGTAAATGTATTCCATGTCCACAACCCCATATATAATTTAATACCGTATCTCATATATAATTTAATAACTGGGGGAAAAGGTTGAAGTATTTTTTCTTCAATAGAAGCGAGGTAGATTTCGGATAAAGGGGCAGAGATACCGAGGCCCATAGGAAACCATGGTATAGTAAAATTAGACAATATAACCAAGAAACTTACTCAGAAACAGAGTATACAATTTTCAAATACTATATATACATAAAAATAATACAAAATGGCATATTAATCACAAATTTACATTCCAACTCCGATTTCATGTTTTACAGCTACAAATTTGTTTTAGAAAGCCCATACAAGTCTTTTATCAAGCAGATTTGAGTTTTATTTATTTTTTTTTTTTAAAGCAGAGTTCTAAGTTGGACAATGAGTAGAGTGGTAAGAGCTGTTAAAGACAAAGGAATGGATTGTTGTTGTTATTATTTGGTTTTTAGGAACATTAGCAACTAAGGCCATATTGCTCCGGGGATATGCGGTGGTCATTCCCTGACCTTTCCGCATCCTCTGTATTTGGTGGTCACGGGCTCGAACCCCGGTCTAATCAAGAAGCGTGTGCTACACACTGCTGCTCCTGCCCACCTGGCTACAGAGGTGCCTTAGAATGGATTGTAATTTCAGGAAAGGAGAGATAGCTTCAACCATATAGATATTATATAGAGGGAAAATACAGGAGAATTACACAATAAATTTAAAGAAATAGTCACAAAAGCCATAAATGGATATAATACTATTACAAAAATATAGTGAGAGGAGGATGCCAAGATGAATAATGAGCTGGGCAGTTCAACAGAGCAAAAAGAGACAGCATGGGTCAATTATAGAGTGCAGTAAAGTACCAATGCTATAGACTGATCTGTGATAATATCACAGAAATGGTTAGGCTCAGGCTGGAAAAGGATATGATATGATATAAAGTTTATGATAATGAACTGACTAAATCACTGGCTTTTCATGTAAGTAAATATGAAGAAAAGAATGAATCAGATCACACCATTATATAATAGGTATAGGAAAGTCGTAGATAATCCAGCCAATACTGCTGATGAATGAGTGAGTATATCACATCAATCTTTACAGATCAAAGACACTTTGTGGCAAGGAGAAATTGGACAAGTCAGTTGAGTAGTATGAAAGTAGTGATATTGCAGTTACAGAAGGATATTTATCAGAAATAAATTTTAAGTCTAAAGGCAAGCAAGGCTCATGGAACTGATGGTACATACCCAGTAATTTGAGAGCCACAGTCTGTTTGCTGGTTGGTCGTTTGGCACATTGATAGCTTAGACTAGTGTTCCCAAACTACTGAGATCTATGGACCCTTTCAAAAATAATAATAAAAAAAAAAGTTTACAGATCCCTTCAAAAATCAAAACAATTTTGCGGATCCCCCCCCCCCCCACACACACACACTTATATTTGAATAATGTTGGAAATAACTGAAAACTGAATCTTACATAAAAAAGGGGTAAAGCATACATCAGAGGCAGCAAAAAGCATTTTCCTCTATATGACGCCTGAGATATAAACTTAAGTGAGAATAATGATTAAAAAAAAAATAAATAAAAATGCCAGCAGCATGGCAAGACAGAAGAGCAAAAATTGTGAAATTATATATAACAATCAAACCAACAGGGAGGGAAGAGAATAAAATTATTGCAGCAGAAACTCTAAGATAATTTAGAAAGTCTAAATAGAAAGATAATAAAATATAATCAATTAAATTTTGAATAGCTAATTAAATGAAATTTAACAGCTCCCCCTCTGATGGGCACCAGGTCCAAATTATGCCCCATCTCAACAGAGGACTAGAAGGCCAATAATGGTCAGGGAATCATTTTCTAATCATTATTCTCACTTAAGTTTATATATATATATATATATATATATATATATATATATTTCAGTGTGTTTCTTTGTGTGTGTATATATGCATGAACAAAGGGTCTTCTGAAAAGAAAATTCAGTTTTATATTTAAAGCAACTCAACTTTATTTTTATTTTTACATAAATATGTAATAATAACTTTATTCATAATCAATTTGCTAGACACTGAATGAATAATTTTACCAGTTTAAGAGGATCCATTTCGTGGCCCCTATGGAACTGGTCTACGGATCCCAGTTTGGGAAATGCTGGCTTAGACCATAATGTGCCAAGTCATAATAAAAATAACATGTGCCTGTTAACTTATACACAGGTTACCAGAATGCACTGCACCATTAAGTAATCTTAAAGTAATCTTAATGGTGCAATGCACTCTGGTAACCTGTTTTAATTAATTATGGTGTCACTTTATTCAGTAGAGATTCCTTTGAATTAAAGAAGTGCCAATATATAAAAGCAGTCTTAAGAGTGAATTAGATAACTACAAACCCTGTGGTCGGATGCCAGTGGTAGAGAAAAACCACAGAGGCAATGATGAAGAGTGCAATACAGGGACATTAGAGAGAAATGGCATTCTGAAAACCCAACGTGGTTTTAAGGGAAAATCTTATTTAATCTCGTTACCTATTGTGACAGAGCTCTCATGAGCTGGATGCAAGAAGTAATTTTTACATTGTTCATTGGGATTTTAACAAATAATCAACAAATAATTTTCAACAAAAATTTGATAGGTGGAATAGGACCAGGATATATCTCCAGTAGAAAAAGTTGATGATGTTGTAGAGCAGATATCATTTTTTAAGGGCACAAAAGGTGATATCGTTGCACATGTTGGCACTAATGACATTAAAGTGTAGGAGATCTGCAAATTTACTAAGCAAGTTCAAGTCACTGCTGCAAAAAAGTTGTGAGTTAGGGTTAAATTTGAAAGTGTCTGCAATCCTGCCCAGAAACAATAGAAGGGAGTATATGATGAGAGCCTTGTCAATCAATTCAGCCCTGGAGATATTGTGCAGAACTCACAGTGTAGAATTTTTCTCAGTGTGGTCTGTGCTTGTTAACAGGAGAGACTGCTTCTACAGGGATGGAATACATTTCCCTGAAAACGGGTGCAAGAATATTTGCTGATACTATCGAGGCAATGTTAGGTGGGTTGGAAAACTGCTAGCATTCACAGGCTAATAGATTAACAGTAGCCACAGTCAGAGGTGGAAATGATTTTTGCACTGCTTCTATTGGAATGAGCAGTAGCCCGGAAAGCCAGTTGCTGGGGGGTCATGAAACAAATAAATACATGGGCTGTGTTAGAGTACCTAAGAGTAAGAACAGGTGCATGTATACTTGCAGGTACACCAACGCTAGAAGTATAGTAAATACATTTTACTATACTATAATGAAAGTATTTGAAGTGATGGTTAAGACATCCAAGGTGGATATTATTGGGATATCAGAGATGTGGTGCCACTCAGATATAAGGGATGCAGAACTGTAATTTGGGGAGTACAATGTGTGCAGAAAGGACAGACAAGATAGGAAGGGAGGAGTGATTATGCTGTTAGTTAAGAAACATAAAATCTAATGAAGTGCATCCAGTTGACATGGATCACCAGTGGAATGTTGAGCCAGTTTGGCATGACATAAGCACTGAGAAAGTAAAATGAGGGTAGGAGTTTGTTACAGGTCTAATGATTCTGATGAGTACAATGAACAATTATACAGAGAAATATAGTGGACCAGTAAATCAGTTACCAAAAGCAAATTCTAAATGGGAAGCATTCAAGGAAGTGATTTTGAAAGCTACTAGGCTTTTTTTCCAACTAAGAAATACTACTCTAGGTTTAGGCCCAAATGGATGTCAGATGAACTAATGAGACTCATAGCAGAGAAGAAAAATGCATGGGATGCACATAAATTTTAAGACGACACAGAAGCCTATGGTAGATACAAGATAGTCTGTAATCAAGTCACAAAAGAGGTTAGGCAAGCAAAGGCAGATTATGAAAAATCTTTGGCAAAGGATGCAAAGAAAAACAGCAAAGACTTCTATACTTATATAAACTCTAAAAGGAAGGGGACGAATCAGATTGGTCCACTTGATATCAATGTAGTGGACGATCATTCTCAGATAGCTACCAAACTGAGTATTTTGCATCTACATTCACACATGAGAAGTTATTCAAGGAGGAGAGGGCTAGATGTTTATCAAACCCTAATAGGAAGTTAAATGATTATGTAATAACTGAGAGCAGAGTGGAGGAGAAGTTGTTGAAGTTAAACATAAGAAAGGCACCTGGGGTAGATGGGATCTCTCCAGTTATATTAAAGGAGGTAGCAAAGGAAGTAAGCAAACCCTTAGCCATAATTATGAGAGCATCCTTAGAGTTGGGGAAGGCCTCATGGACTGGAGATGTTTGAATGTGTCTCCAATTCACAATGGGGGATAACATGAGTAATTACAGACCTGTTAGTTTGACTTCTGTTCCAGGGAAGGTAATGGAGTCACTGGTTAAAGAAGCACTGCAGGATCATCTAGACAAGACAGCAGTAATAATTCAGACACAGCATGGGTTTGTAAACAGCAAGTTTTGTCTGACCAATTTCAGTGGATACTATGATGTAGTCACAAAGGAACTGGATGCAAAAAATAATTTTGATATCATATACTTGGATTTCAGGAAAGCTTTTAACACTGTTGCACGTGGAAGACTACTGTATAAATTGGAGCAGTATGGCATTAAGGGCAAGTTGCAACAATGAATAAAAGGAGGGTTGCAACAATGAATAACATTATTCCACGTAGAGCAATACTCATTGCTCTATGTGGACTAATGTTATTAGTGGCATCCCTCAGGGTTCGGTGTTGGGCCCATTGTTGTTTTGTATATCAATCAATGATTGATGAAGGTATAGAAAGCTTAATGTCAAAGTCTGCAGATAATACAAAGGTTGTCAGGTTTGTTAATAACAATAATGACAGTATGCAGCTGCAAGAGGATCTGGAAAAGTTGAGTAGATGGGCTGAGAAGTGGCAACTGAAGTTTAACATTGACAAATGCAAAATACTGCATATGGGTAGCAGTAACCCCAGAGAAATGTAACAACAATGACAACTCAGGTAGTGGAGAATAAAAGAGATCTGGAGGTAATTGTGCAGTCAGATATGAAGTTTTAGAGTAGTGCAGACAGACTGCCAGAATAGGTCATGGGGTCTTGTAAATGATATATAGGAATTTGTGAGCAGTGACAAGGAGGTGGTTATCCCCTCGTATAAGGCAATGGTCACGTCACACCTTGAGTACTGCGTACAGGTCTGGAAGTCTCATTTTAGGAATGATGTAGAGTTGCTAGAACAAGTACAGAGAAGGGCAACAAGATTGGTGAGAGGAACAAAGGGGTGTGGTTATGAAGAAAGGCTTAAGTTCTGCAAGTAACAGCATCTGGAGACTAGGCACCTGCGAGGCAATCTGATTGAGGTGTATAAGGCCTTGAGTGGATTGAGCAGGCTCAATGCTGATGAGATTCTTCCTTTTGCTCAGACGACAAATCTGAGGGGGCATAGATTCAAAGAAGAATAGATGTGCAGAAGTTTGCCTTTAGCCAGTGGGCAGTTGCTGGAACAAACTTCCATCTGTTGTTGTGGAAGTTGATAGCTTAAATAAATTCAAGGCAGAACTAGACAAACATTTGGAACAAATGGATCAGTGAAATGGGAAGGGGTTTTTTGTTTTTGTTTTTTTTGGCTGACGCTGTATAAGCTTGCTTTCTTGCATCATGTGCCTCTACTAATGCTAATCTTACTCATTCTAGAATGAGAGGTTACTATATAAGTTGGAATAAACCAGGTTCATTGGTAAGATAGATCACAGTATCACTTCATGTTTTCATGGTTATTGATGATACTATAACTAGGGGCCATAAATTCAAAGGCTAAGATGGGAAAGAGAAAGTATAAACTGGATTGTGGGAAGTTTTCTTTTAGCCAATGAGCTTTTAATTACTGGTATGAGTTATTGGCATGGGCAGTTGAAGCTGACATCTTGAGAAATTCAAAGGTCAAGTGGATGGATACCCAGGTGAAGAATAAAATATATATATATATATTTATTTTTTTTTGGCTGGTGCAGCAAAAGTATGGGCATCCCTTGCACCATAAGGCTAATACTAAAGATGATTAAAGTAAGTTATTTGTTGAGACAAAATTGATTTTATATTTACATGCTGATAACAAATATATCTAAGGTAGAAGTTAATTAATATTAATATCACATACTATAATTCAGGATATAACAATAAAATCACTACATACCACAGTTTTTTTCTTTGTCAATTTGTCTAAACATCAGCATATATGCATTAGTTGAACTAAAAAAAAGAAAACATTATGTCAATAGTTTTTTGTATAGAAATATAAGTATTAAAAATGATTTCTTTTAATATCATAAATGATTCAATATAATATTATTATCTGACACTTTAATTTCCAGGATATACACAATTAGTGAAAATGGCATTTTAAAGCTCTTTCACATGGAAAAATCTTAATATTGCTCAATCTTAATTCCTTGAGTCTTATTCAGTTTATTTCTCCATATTTTTAGAGTAAGAGTTGAACAGGATGAATTTTTGAGTTACTTCTGATAAACTCTACATTAGTGGGCAGCAATTAGCCCTCAAGTTAGTTTAATTTTGTCGAACCAGTTAAGTTTTGTCTGAAATCATAAAGGATGTATCACCCAATTAAAATAAGTGCTAAGCCAGAGTTCATCACCATGTACAACCAGTATACCTTTTCTTAGTTTATAGCGATGACTGACTAACTGGTTAAAATAAATTGAATGATATGCAACCTGAAGCACAAGGCCTGTTTTCCAGTATACCTTTCTTCTTCACTGTTTTGGACAAGACCAGTCTACAGAAAACTTAAATCACTCATTACCCTTATTGTACTTTTAGCACAATAAAGATAATAACAAACAATATTTCTTTCAACTAAAGATAATCCTTTCAACATCATACCGAATTAATAATTTGTCTAGTCATCAACTGAGTCCACCACAACTGAAACTTCACTTTCAGAATCAATACTGTGATTTCTGAAATCTTTCAGCACCCACTTTGTGATCTACATTTCTTTGTCAATGGTAGCAAATTCAATAAATAAATTGAGTAAAATCACATGGAAGACTGCTATACAAATTGGAGCAGTATGGCATTAGGGGCAAGTTGCTTCAATGGATAAAGGGATAGTTGAGTGGGAGATGACAGAGAGTGGTAATCAATGGACACTGCTCTTCATAGACTAATGCTATTAGTGGTGTTCCCCAGGGGTCAGTGCTGGGCCCATTGCTGTTTTGTGTATCAATGATATTGATGAGGGTATATCAGGCTTAATGTCCAAGTTTGCAGATGATACAAAGGTTGGCAGGATTGTTAATGACAGTAAATACAGCATGCTACTGAAGTTTAACATTGGCAAATGTAAAGTGTTACATATGGGTAGCAGTAATCCAAGCGAAGCATGCCAACTGTGTGGTACTACACTCAGGGAAGTGAAGAGTGAAAAGAGCTGGTGGTAAATGTGCAGTCAGATATGAAGTTCACTGAGCAGTGCAGATGGCCTGCCAGAGCAGGTCATGGAGTCTTGTCAATGATATATAGGAATTTTGCTATCAGAGACAAGGAGGTGATTAACCCATTGTACAAGACAATGGTCAAGCCACAGCTTGAATACTGTGTTGATTTTCGGAATTATGTAGAGTTGCTAGAATGAGTACAAAGAAGGGCAACAAGATTGGTGAGGGGAACATAGGGGTCTCTTACCAAGATAGGCTTAAGTTCTGAAAATTGCAGTGCCTGGAGACTAGGCACATGCGAGGTGATCTGATTGAGGTGTATAAGGCCTTGAATGGGATGAGAAAGCTGAATGCTGATGGTATTCTTCCTCTTGCTCAGATTAAGAACTTGAGGTGGCATAGATTCAAACTGAGGAAAGACAGTTGTAGAACAGATGTGCCGAAATTTGCCTTTAGCCAGTGGGTAGTTGATTGCTGGAACAGACTTCCATCTGTTGTTGTGAAAGTTGATAGCTTAAATAAATTCAAGGCTGAGCTGGACAAGCATTTGGAGTGAACAAGATGAGTGAAATGAGAGGTTTTTTTTTTTTTTTTTTGGCTGATGCTGCATAAGCTTGCTTTCTTGCTGCATTATATGCTTCTGCTAATGGTAATGCTAAACTTTGGTAAGAGTCATTCTGTCTAATCCACATGATGTATCTTGCATATCAAATGAAAATCTACTTTACCCAATGAGCAGAAGTGCCTATTTCATACTCTGGAGGCCTTTGCATTAAGTGGTTCATTTAATAACAATGAAATAGGCAAGAAATAGTTGAAAATATTCACTATGCAAAATCATCCTACATGGAAACACTACAGCAGATACAAAATAATACGTTATACTGGACACATTTTTAAATATTTTTTTTTTAATGAAAAGAACCATTAGTTCATTTACACAGAGGTGCTCTTGCTTGAGTGTGACTTTCATTAATTACAGGGCTCAACACCAGAGGGAGCACAGCATACAAACTGCATTGGCATCATATTGACAAGAAATACGGAAATGGACATCATCAACATCAGTCTTTATTTTAAAAATAGAATGGATACAGGCTTAGACTTAATGAATGGTTTATGCAGAGAAGAAAAATATATGGAAGGCATATAAATTATGAGGGGGATACAGAAATCTTTAAACATTTATTTTTTAACAAAAAATAAATATTTAAAAAAATGCCATGCTTTACACCTTTTATTTAAAAAACAAAACAAAATATATTTACTGAAATTTTAAAAACATTTTATGCATAAAATATCAATATGAATATACTAGTTTCTTCCCTTTTACAGTTTAAAAGACCCCTAAGCACAAGTTCATAGCTGTATGAATGATCATATCAGATCAAGGGAGACACTACAGTTTCTCACATCACTCCTTCAAAATACAATAATTCAGCTTACTGTCCATGGGTGAATACAAGTGATGTATTTCTTCAGGCATGCCATACGCAAGTGTCTTATCTGGGCTCTTGTTTACGGCACTTATCTCCCCCTTTGTTGAGTCCACGCATGATACTTTATTTTATGCTGATTATATGATGATCTTCTTGTGATAACAAGCATCAATTAATAATACACTCCTGCAATTTGCAAACTACCCCAACCAGTTTGGACTAAAAATAAATTCAGAATATCATAAATTCAGAAAAGTCTGAATTTATGATATTCTCCTTACAGAAAATCATCTTCCTATATTCAGGCAATACTGATCTTGGGGTTGTTTAGGACCATAAGCTCTGCTTCAGTAACCACACGGATAAGCTGTTCACCCGGACAGCGTAACTCCACAATAGATTGCCAAATGGCATTTTCAGAAATCACAACAACCAGAAAATATGTTTTAATATGTTGCAGAGGTATGGGCATCTGCTGCTGATAGGTAAACAGGCCACTTCTTGCTGCTGAATTTTGGTTCTTACAATGGGCCATAAACAAACAAATTTCCTCCACAGTTAAGGACATTTTTTGAAATCCTGCTTTGACAATACCAATATCTCCTCTTTTCTTAATCGGTCTATATGCACATGTGAATTTTACCCCAGGGGCTCACATCTGGTGAGTATGGGCTTGGCAAACCCAGGGTCCTGAGCTGGATATCATCATCATCATTCTTCTCTTTCTTGCTTTCTTGGTGATTCCCTTCTATTTCTGACTCTTTCTCTCAGGGTAATGAAATTTTTTTTTTTTTTTTTTTTTTTTGGCTGGTGCAGCATAAGCCTCAGGCTTCCCTGCACCATATGGCTAATAATAATAATAATAAGCAGAAGACAGCAATAGTTAACCTGAAGGATTACTTCCAGAAACCCACAGCAGCACTCCATCAGGCCATAAGGAAGATAGATAAGCAGTATACCCCACTCAACCTAAGCGAGGAGTCCCCCCCACCCCAACCAGGAGGTACAAATGAAGCTAGAAAGATGAGCAGAGAAGACACTACAATAGATAAAATTGTTTCCAATGCATGGCTCACGAGTGGGACACTCTTCCCCGAGACTGAAGGATTCATGCTCGCCATTCAAGACCAGGTAATCAACATCAGGAACTATAGAAAATACATTGCCAAGGAAGCCGGAGTGTCAGATGACACATGTTGACTATGCCACCTGGTCTCAGAAACAATCCAACACATCACTGCAGGATGCAAGGTGATCACCCAGACTGAGTACATTCATAGACATGACCAGGTAGCCAGGATAATACATCAGAAGCTAGCAAGGAAATGCCAGTTGGTCAAAGAAAGTGTACCATACTACAAGTACAAACCCCAGGCAGTACTAGAGACCCCAACCCACAAGCTGTACTGGAACTGCGCCATAATAACAGATAGGACAATCCCGCACAACAGACCAGACATAACCCTTGTGGACAAGAAGGAAAAGGCTACCTATCTGATTGACATAATGGTACCCAACACTGGCAACCTGCAGAAAACCCATGGGGAAAAAACCAGGAAGTACACAAACCTATATAAGAGAGGAGATCAAAGAGATGTGGCATATGCAACAAGTAAAGACCATCCCGATCATTGTCAACCACAGGTACGGTGCCAAAGACCCTACATAACAGCCTAGCAGCAATAGGTCTCCCAGCGAACACCTACAAGGAACTCCAGAAAGTAGCAATCCTGAACACCTGTAGGATAGTCAGAGAGTTCCTCGACCAACAGTAAAACCAGACATAACAACAACCACCCTGTGTACTTTGTAGCAATACCGATCACTGTGGAACCCCCAATCAGGGAGAAATAATATAAGAATAATAATAATAATAATAATAATAATAATAATGTGATATATTTCTGCTTATTACATATATAAATATTATTAAAACAATTTAAAACACACACTCTCACATATTCATTGCTATTAGTTCTTCTACTTTCAGATTTCAAAATTTATTTCAAATTTCGTTATGTATGATATTTGAAAATTACATATGTTTCTACCTTCCAAGTGGTCAATAACTCAAGATGATGACTACTCAAGTGAATGCTGCATTTCATGTTTTCACCATTTTTGTCAAAACAATAAATCTTTCAAAAAACAACTCCTGTAAAACTGTAGATATGTATAGAACTAGAGGGAAAGCAAGTAACACTGACTTATAAACAAACCATTTAAAACTTCATATGTACTTAGACACCCAAAGGGTAGCAGGTACCTTGAGTAAATTTTCAATTTGGTTTCTCCTTTTTATTATATAAAAATAATAATAAATCACTCTAAATAAAACTACTCATGAAAGACCGTAAATGTTAAGCAGTGTGAAAGGGAAAGCAAGCTTCTTGAACTAATAAACACAGCCACAATTTAGCATTCTATAACAGCAGTGACGTCTATATGTCTGGTTTGATGCCATGCTCCAAGCAAAAAACTAAATAGTTGTAAACGTGGCAATGGGTCACTTGGCAGGTTCTAACAATTTTTAACAGTTCTAAACTTCGAAAAATATATTGGAGTAAAAAAGTTTGTCTATATTTAAGAAGCTAGAAAAAATTTTGGATTTGTAATCATTAATTAAGGGATAGTGAAGGGACATTAATTCTAAGAACTTGCCTTCTTTCATCTTCTTAACCTTCAGCCCACGTGCAATACTATGTACTATAGGTTCAATTATTTCTCATGTTTGAGGTTTTCATATATATATATATATCTATATATAAAAAAAAAAAAAAAAGCTACAACACTAACTGTCAGGCAATGCACAACCACTGCCAGTTTAAGAATTTCTCCAGTCTTATAGGATTGAGCCCAAACTTCTCTGAAAGAGTAATAAGTAGTGAAACACCATACTGTAACAGAAAATTTTCTGTAAAGCAGGCAATCACCAAATGCTTTCTGCTGCAGTCTAGAATTCTGAAAACACAAACTGTAATTTTAAAAATTACAGTTTGTACAATTAATGCTACACTTGGCAATGTGTGATTCTGCTACTTGAGTCCTAAGATATTTTAATAAACAAAATAAAATCATAAAAATAATAAAAAGATAAAGGGAACACCCACTCCAGCAATACAAATGTACACTCTCTGCCCGTGAGATGCACCCTCGCAAATACCAAGATATTAGTGCCATTTTCATAATAAATAAATGAAACAAAGACAGGACACCTATAAGCAATACTCTTTAAGTGGGCATCAGCACTTCTGAATGCTAAGAACCTTTGAGTCTAGTTTGTTCATTACTTTACTTTTGTGTTCAGAATGAATAGGGATATATGTTGACATATTGACATCTAGCTGGATAGTGGTCAACAAATGAAATACGAGCCTTTTAAGAGTTCACAAGTGCTGATAACCCCTCCCTCCCTGAAGTGGTGGTGATGGTGGTGCTATAAGTTCCTCTTTTGATTTTTTAAATTTATTATGAAAGTGATACTCTTACCTTAGTGGGCTTCATCTCCTCAGGAAAGAAGCCCAAGCAACACTCACCCACACAGCATATGCATTGTTGTGGGTGAGTGTTGCTCTGCCTTCTTTTTTTTTATGATTTTATTTTACTTTGATTATTAGGGTATCAAAACTACATGCCAAATATAACCCTAATTTGCAGCATTAGGGTTATGCTTTTGACAAAGTAGAAAGACTGATCCATCTCTGTAGACGGGTCAGGCTTTCTACTTTGAAGATGGTCAGATGGACCGCTTCATTTCAAAGTAGAAACTCGATACCATACCACATTTCTGAAAACGCAGAAAAATTTTTGATGTGAAAACATCTGTGGCAGCACCTACTAAATTTCAGAATGAAGTAAAACCAATTGGTCACAAAAATGTGACTCGGAAATGAAGCAAATATGCCACTTCCTAAATGATGCTAATGCAATCACTAATGTTGATTTGGTAGAGTAAGTAGCGGATGTAAGCATAAAACACTACATTGTTATTTTGGACTGAAGTTAAACCGACGTAGCAGGTGTGAACATAAGTAGCAATTAGGAAGTAGCAGGTGTGAGCATAAGCTCACACCCGCTACTTCCTAAATGATGCTAACTCAGTCACTAATGGTGATTCAGTAGAGTAAGTAGTGGGCATGATTAAAAAAACATCTACATCATTCATAACTTCAGTCTGATTTTAAAACGGTTCTGATTTTTGTCAAAATATTTTCACATAAAACATCTTTCATGCATACAGGGTATACATATGCTTTTTTTTTTTCACCACCATTTTGACCAAGACTAGCTGTGTATTTTCAAGTAAAACTATGGTAAATTTTTTGATAATGCTACCATCTCTTTATCTAACACATTATGTAGCGAAACACAGTTAAAAATCATCAAGATTCTATTATTCCTAGCAGGTTTGAAAGAAGCCATTATTTATAATTCTCAAATTCGTTTGAGAGCCATTAACATTACAATTGTGATAAGCCATTTTCGAAAAACAGTTAAGCTATTCACATAGCAGTGTTCACTTTTCTTTGAATCTTCTCCTTTCATACTCCCACAGAGAGGAGAGCAGGAAGCTCATATGGATTTTAACATATAAATTTAAACCTTTACCTTTTTGTATGATGCAATCTAACCATTTATTTCTTTTCTTGAATCTTTTCCTTTCATGCTCCCACAGAGAGCAGTGGCTCATTGCAACATATTAATTTTAACACAAATTTAAACGAGTAAAAACATCTACATACTAACAGTTTTTAATTGATCGTTTATCGGTTATGTTACGTAACTTCACAAGGCTCACCAAAAGGGTACCAAATTAATTTTGTTAAAAAATGAAATGCAGTGATTTTGAAAAAAAATTCTTAAAGAAATAGCTATTATAACTATGAACTTGAAATTTTATAGTTGCAATGACAACAATAATAATGACTTTTTTTTTTTTTAGAATGGTAATTAAATAAAATAAATTTAAAAATTTTATTAAGATAACTAATGTAGATATGAATATGATATAGCCGACCGGGCTAGCCAGGTGGGTTAAGTGCCTGCCTGCCTGGCAACCCAAAGGTCGTGGGTTCGAATCCCGCCTCGGGCTTGGATATCACGATGGTGCCGCACCTCCGGTTACGGTTGGATTTCACAGCCATGATACACGAGGGAAGCAGGAAAAAAACTGGTTCCTTAGTGTATTGCTCACATCATATGAAATAAATAAATAAATAAAATATGATATACAGTTAACCCCTGCTATTCGTGGTCGCTGATTTAATGTAAAATGAAACCTAAAAAAATGTGAATTTTAAAGCGCCGCGAACATTTTCCGCCATAAAAAAACATGAGCGTGGCTAAAATTATCTTTCTGGGTCAAAACAACACTCAGTGGGTGGGGGGAGAGGGGTGACAAAATCGCGATTGTAGATATTTCTCGCTAATCCTTGTTCAGTATGTGTTATGCGCTTGTCGTGGAAGGTTTCGTCATTTGCTTTTAATTTATATGCTTAAAAATTGAATAAATTTATAAATTGATATGCTTACAAAAGTGATAAATCTACCATTTTGAAGTGTAAAATAGGCTTTTTCGAGTGTGTTAACGGAAGAAAGTGACTTTATTGTGGACAAGTTCTTTCTAATCTGTACAAAAATATGGCTACGAATAACAAGAGAAATGTAAAAATAAGAAAGAAGGTGATGACATTAGTGAATAAAATTGAGTTATTAGACAAAATTTCTAATGGTGAAAGTGTCTCCTCAGTGGCAAAACATTATAAAATCAATGAGTCAACAGTACGATCAATCAAGAAATCGGAAGAAAAAATCTGCCGTAGTGTCCGTGAAAACGCGCTAATTGTTTCAAAAATTTGCTCTGTAACTCGTGATGTTAAATTAGAAAAAATGGAAAAAGCTTTAAATCTGTGGAGAGAAGACCGAACTCAAAATAAAATTCCATTAAGTTCACTCATTATTCGTGAAAAGGCAAAACTCCTTTATCAACACTTTAGCGAAACTGGTGATAGCACTGGCGGGATAAGTTTTTTAGCTAGCAAAGGCGCTGGTTTGAAATTTCTAATAAATATTACATTTAATATTAAATTGTTTCTTATTTTCATTTCGATGCCATATGCTTGCATTTCACTATGTACTGTCTATGTACATAGTCATATTATGAAGGTACATATAATACATAAATAGACAACATTTTAGACTAGTTTTTCTTATATATTTCATACTTTGGAACGGAACCCCTTTATTACTATGGGAGCCATAACTCAGTATTCGCGACATTTCTCAGGAACGTAACCCCCACGAATAGCGGGGGTTTACTATACATAGTAGTTCACAAGTAAGGAAGCTATTTTGAATAATTTTTGATGTAAAAGTTATTTGAAAAATAGTTTTTAATTTTCTTTTTTTTTTTTTTTGTTTAAGAATAATTTGAACAGAGGAAAAGTACCATGAGCTTTAAAACGAAGGGGAGGACTGAAATTGTAAAGTGGCATGCAAAATATGAAAATGCTACAGAAGTTGCATGCTGATTCAAGAAGTGTTTCTGGACGTAAACCATGCACGCACGCACGCACACACACACACACAGTAGAGCCATAAAGCAAATTGTGAAGAAGTTCGATGAAGTGGGAACGGTTCTTAATTGAGTAAATCTTGGCAGACCTTGTATTTCAAAGGCATCTGCCAATTTGGGACTTGTAAGAGAGAATTTGAAAGAATTCTGAAAAAAATCTCAAAAAGTGAAGTTTGGAACTTAAAATACCTAAAACAATCTTAACAAAATCATAAAGGAAATTAAATAGTTCCTTTATTTAGCATCCTTACTGGATGATAAATAAAGTTTAGCATCCAATACTGCTACAAAATTTGAATGAGGATGACCCAGATAGAAGATTAGAATTTGGTGTAAGGTTTCCGGCCATGATTACAACCCCAGATATTTTTGACAATGATTTCTGGATTGATGAAGCCACATTCAAACTAAATAGAGCTGTTGATCGTCATAATTGTGTTTATTACTTTCTTAAACCCCCCCTCCCCTTATTCTTTAACAAGGATTTAAATACTCCAGCTTGACCTTTCTTAGAGGGAACTGTGATGGGAGAAAACTACCTGAGAATGCTAAAAGACAAAACTCATTCTGTTAATGCAGTCCAAAATCAATTATCAGTATTATGTAGGATGGAGCACTGTACATGAATTCTTAGATGGAAAGTTCCCAGGTCAATGGAGTTGTATTAAATGATTGCACCACTCTCCAGATTTAATGTCCTGTGATTACTTTTTATGGGGATTTTTAATGGATGAAGCATTTAGTAATAAGCACAGGTTTCTGCTAGAGCTCCAGCAGCCACTAGTTAGAGAATTCGAGAACATTTCTGAGGAAGTGTGCCTTGCCTTGTTGCTCTGCACCCAGAAGTCTTCAATTTTGTAAAGACCAAAATGACAGCCATATTGAACAGTTGTTGTAAAATTTTTTTTTTTTTTGTTTTTTTAAGTTCATATATTTCAAAATGTAAGAGCAATGAAGCTCAGTTTTTCCTACTTTAAGTACTCTTGTTTAAATATAAGATCGATATCATACCTTTATAGTAGGAAATCTTGACCCGATGCTCACATCAAACTAATCCAATTAATGTATATTAAAATCTTTAAAACCACGAGCATATCCCTATTGAAGGATTGTATTACTTTTATATAATATCATATAATTCAACAAACTCAATAGGGATATGTTCGCAGTTTTAAAGATTTTAATACTCAAAGATTTTATATTACATTAATCGGATTAGTTTGATGTGAGCGTCGGGTCAAGATTTCCTACGATAAAGATATGATATTGATCTTATAAGTTCATATATATATACTCTTTCTATTGTGTTAGCATTAATTAAAACTTGTATTTAAATATTTGTTTATTTTTGCACTATTGATCTTATAAAAGTCGAGGTGTAAAACATGCCAAAAAAACCCAACTTATTTATAGAACTGTACCACTAATTTTAGCGGGTCTCAAAAAGATATTAACACGATATCAACGAAAAGTCCCCATTTAACCAATCCAGGACCTCTACTAACAGGGGTGGATAGTCACGCACATGGATTTCTGAGTGAAACCTTTCTTTCCCTTTCCTCTTTTCTTCCCCCCCCCCCCCAAAAAAAAAAAAAAAACCTGTAAGCTGTTCTAAATCTACAATTTTCAAATTCCCAAACTATAAGTATAATATGATGGGCCGGGAAAATTTTCCTTCTACTCTACTTTTCCTCTTTTCAACTACTCAAACAACCCCCACCACGCTTTTGAAATACAGTAATGGAATGTGCCCAGGCTATAAAAGACAGCCTATGACACGTATTCACCCTCCTTTGAAGATGGTATTAACAAAAAGTCCCCATTTAATTAAATTAGCAGGTCTTGACTACTCAAGTCTGTCCAACTGTCTGATAAAGTTTTGAGACTTTAGGACCTCCATAATTTTTTTACACCTAATCGTATTATGAAAACCAATATATCTTACAGTAGGTTAACAAAATAAAAAAACTGAAAAAAGCATCGACCATTTCCTTGTTCTCTATACAAATGAATTATAGTCTATTGCAATTTTAGGCCATCTGTCCTGTCAATATTCTTTTCCATTTTTTTTTCTTCTCTTTATGTAGCTATTTCTTCAGTAATTTCACTTACCTTCAGTTTCCCCCAATTGTTATTTTTTATCTAATCTGATATAAATTTCCGAAGGCCATATAACCATTCCACTTCTACTGCTTCTTTGCATTTTTTCTTTTGTTCTCCCCCACCCCCCCCCGTGCCCCATACACACTTGAATTTTCATCACTATATTTTACAACTAGTTTGGCTAGTATAAAACTGTTCTTCTTGACATAACGCATCACCAAATAGCTAAAATAATAATAACTGAAATTTTTATTGCAACAATTAAGCATCTTTAATTCAAGTTATGTAAATGTTATTAAAATAATTAAACATTTCTAAATATTATTAAAAAATTTACTTGCCTACAATATGCACTGGAATAATATCCTCTAGTAGGTCCGCCTCCATAGGTTTTCCTAATATCATCATAGGTAATCTAAGAATATTTTTAAGCATATTAAGAAGTCATAGTTATGGTATGCAAATAACTGCAATGAAAAATGCTTATAATTCATTTAGTCCTGCAGTGGAGGGGCTGGATCTGTGAGGTTCTTTGTGAAAACAGCATTCCCAATTAACCATTGGTTGAAAGTAAAAATCTAATTTTCTCATTGGCAAAAGTAATTTTTACAATTTAATGGCATGGGAGAATCTAATGTGTGCTATGCCACCATTTTTGTTAGGATTTTTAACTCATGGTTGCATGGGACCTAACTGGTACTGATGTCATGAAACTTGAAATTGGGTGTTTGTTCCTAGTTCAAGTTTACTTGCTTTTAGACTGAGTGTATTTATTTATAGAACTCATGTGTTCTATTAACAGCCTTAGATAAGTTGTTTTTGAAAGATTATTCTTTCATGTCATTCTTTTTGCACAATAAATATGAAAATACAGAAGGTGATAATCACTCGGGATAGAGAGCAATTTGTATAATATTTAAAGTTTGCATATGTAAGAGTGCATCAAATTTAACATAAATTTTTAAAAATTTTGAAAAACCTGAAGTGAATAATAATATCTAATATATATATATATACATTGCTGTTCAAAGAAAGTACATTACCCCTTAGTATTGTAATTGTCGCCCGAATAATGAAGTATATGGCAATATTTCTTACAGATTGCATCAAATAAGATTGATGCAATCTTAGGTGATGACATAATACTGCATCAGCTGTTACTATTAGCTATATAAGCACACTCTGCAAGAGTTGCAGTCATTCCTTGCTTGTGTCAGGATTTTTAAATAAAAGTTACGTGCAGTTGACGCCACGAAGAAAGACTGCTACTGTTGCTTTACGTGAGTAAGAATGTTCTTCCAGTCATATTGCTTATAGAGTGTCTTGTAATCAGTCGACAGTGAGTAGATTTCTTTCCAAACTCAAGAATACAGGTTCTGCTGATAGGAAAAAGGAACTGGACGTAAATGAGTCTCTACGCCAAAACAGGACCGCACTTTGAAGCATTTATGCCTTAAAAACCGCAAAGCTTCTTCGTCTGAGCTGAACAGAGAATGGAAAGAACATACAGGAGTGGTAGCAAGTGCAGTAACAGTCAGAAGACACCTCTTCAAAAATGGACTCGTAGCCTGTCATCCTAAGAAGAAGCCCCTCCTTAAACAAAAAATGAAAAAGGCCTAATTAATTTGGTGTAAGGAGCATGTTAAATGGACCCACAAGCAGTAGAAGTCAGTTTTCTCAGATGAGAAGAAATTCAATCTGCATGGTCCTGATGGGAGATGAACAATTTGCCATAGATGTGTTGAAGAATACCATCCAGACTGTATGGTGCATACAGTGAAATTCCCTACCAGCCAAATGATATGGGGGTTCATTTCATATCGTGGAGAGTTCACCCGCAGTTTATAAAAGGTTCCGTAAATGCCAATGGATACCTGGCTATATTGGAAGGCAAACTGCTGCCAACCATTAGAGATGATTCTGCTCCTTATCATTGGGCGAAAAGTGTAAATGGGCACTTCTGTAGTTACTTTAGCTTCATTTCTGCATTAGAGGTTCAACAGTAACGTGTTTACATTTGTTACATGTGAAAAAATGGTTGGAAGAATGGTCCATTACAACTGTTAGCTGACCAGGAAAGAGTCCGGAACTGAATCCTATAGAGAACTGTTGGCATCATGTGAAACCTGCAGTTACCAGAAAGAAACCAAAGACCCTTCGTGAACTTCAGGAAGCCATAATTTGTGTTTGGAACCACGAACTATCAGCTGATTATATTCAGAAATTGATCTTGCCAATGCCTTGACGGTGTGCTGCTGTCATCAGGGCCAGAGGCGGTTCAACTAAATATTAGTTTTCACCTGGTGAATTTTTCATTTTGTTTTACATTTAAAATGATAAACTCAAGCAAATTGAGGGCTTCTAATAACATTTCAGCCATAATTCATGTTTACCAAAACTGTTATATAAAGGTTGCAAATGATCATTTTGGAATATTTTGAGAGCACCTGTCAAATATTACTTAGCTTTGCCTTAACTATTAATAAATATCTTTTGTTTATATTTCTATTTGTGATACTAGTCATTAATGTAACATACCATTGCGAAAAAGGGTTAGAAATGTGAAATTCCTAGGTGATGCACTTTCTTTGAACACCAGTGTATATATTTTTTTGTTTTATTTTCAAAATTTTTTTAAGATATAATACATATAATATTTATACATATAATAAATAAAAATATATATACACATGCATGTTTGAAATTTTGCATGCTTAATGGTTTTTAAACTAGAAAATGAAAGTGATTAATTGTTTTTTCTTTTATTTTAAGCCTATATTTTTTATTTTAAATAGAATTAATGTTTTTTAAATAAAAGGTTTTATATAAAAATTTATTATTAAATAAAGATGGTGTTTATTAAAATCAAAAAGATGATACTCCAAGCAGAATTAGGAAAAATCGAAAATGCTTCCATAAATTAAAAGAAATTTGTCACCTATCAGGCACCACACCACTGTTTGTTACAATTGCGGGGGGGGGGGGGGGGAATGACCACCACTGCAGAATTAAAGCAGCAAGAAAATAGAATAAAGACTAAATAAGTAAATCATGCTTTATAAAATAAAACCATATGACTGTAACACAGCAAACAATATATACAGCTTACACAGCTAACAATAATTACACATAATTATAAAACTAATATAATTACATCTCCTCTCCTCATTATCAAGTTATTTATAATGGTGCTGACCTGTCCAATTTATTATATTGCTGGTGTTCCCATTAGTTACTTTTTTTTTTTTTTTATATTTACTTTAATGATGTACAAGTTAGTGCAAATGCATCATTTTGGCATGCAGCAATATACTAAAGTAGTTAAAATTGGCATCATTTAACATGTTGACTGCCAAGTATGAGTTAAGTTGTATTTGGTGATCTGCCGACTGGGCTAGCCAGGTGGGTAAAGTACCTGCCTGGCAACCCAAAAGGTCGCGGGTTCGAATCCCACCTCGGGCTTGGATCAAAGTATTGCAAAAAAAACCTTGGGAGGTGCATTATGGCCACAGAAGCCGATGCGCCAACAACTAAAAGAACGCCGTAGCCTAGTGGTCAGGCACACAGGTGCATAAGTACACGTGCCTTGAGTGACCGGGGTTCAACCCCGTGACTGCTGAATACGGTGCTGTTTCTTGTATTCTGTTTTTCTTGTTAACTCCTCTGACTGTTTGGTCGTCCCGGAGTATAAACAGAAAATTTATTTATTTATTTTTTAAAAAAATAACATAATTTGGTGATCTGGCCAAGGATGCTGCATATGAGTTAACTCGGACTGGTATGACTTGCCTTTCAGGCCCAGCTCAGTCTTGTCTTATATCTCGCAAAAACGATTCTTCTGCTCCTATGCTTATCTTTAGTGACACTCCGATTTATAGGCAAAATGATATATCACTTTTGGGGATTACCCTGACTTCTAATCTCTCTTGGCACAAGCACATTACAAATATTGCTTCCTCTGCATCTAAAAAAACTTGGTTTTTCTCTTTCGCTCTCGGCGTTACTATTCTTCTACACAGCTGTTCACTCTGTACAAATCGCAAATCCGCCCTAACATGGAATATTGTTCCCACATCTGAAGTGGTGCCCCCCAAAACCTCTCTCAGGCTTCTTGATTCCATTCAGAAGAGGGCAGTTAGGTTAATTAATGATTCATCTCTAACAGAGTCTCTCCACTCGCTGCCTCATAGATATACTGTTTCTACTGCATGCCTCTTCTACAGATATTTCCATGAGCACTGTTCTTCTGAATTGGCTTCTATAATTCCTGCTCTCTCTTTCAAAACAGACCGAACACATGCAGCCACTAGCCAATATCCATTTACTGTCCAACTTCAAACTCATAGAACCAACTTTTCATTTTCCTCGTTTATTCATTCAATTGCCGTTTTCTGGACCAACCTTCCTTCATACATATTTCCTGAAAATTACAGTCTACAGAAGTTCAAGTCCAATGTCGACAAATATCTTCTTTCGCCTTCTCAACCTCCCAGCCAAGCACGGTACTAAGTACTATAGGTTCTAATACCTCTCGTGTTTGGGGTTTACATAAAAAAAAAAAAAAAACTGAAGAATAGCGATGGTGTACTTATAAATAGCACAGAAGGCATAATTCAAATAGCAGAAGACTACTATAGAGAATTATACAAGGAGCGAAGGAATGATGCCAGCAGTGGGGAAGATGGATTGCAAATTAGATATCCTTCCTGATGAGGTAGACCATGTGTTGAAGAAAACAGAGAATCGGAAAGCTCCGGGGGAAGATGAAGTTACTGTAGAGTTGTTAAAATTGGGAGGAAGAGACATGGCACAAAAGCTGGCAAGTCTCTTCACAAAATGCATTAGAAAAGGTGTGATGCCTAACGAGTGGAATAATGCAAACATAGTTTGCTGCATAAGAAAGGAGATAAATCAGAAATTGGAAATTATAGACCAATTAGTTAGTTATCCCACATCTACAAGTTGTTCACAAGGGTCATTACTAACAAATGAGAAAGAATACTTGATGGGAATCAACCAAAAGAGCAAGCTTGCTTTAGGACAGAATTCTCAACTATGGATCACCTTCACGTAACATCACAGCTAATGGAGAAAGCAAATGAATATAAAACACCATTATGACTGGCATTTGTGGATTATGAAAAGTCATTTGACTCCATACAGCAAAAGGCAATGTTTTGGGCACTGAAAAGACAAGGCATAGATACTCCTTATATTATGATTTTGAAGAAAATACATGAGAATGCTACCTCCTTTATTAGACTAGACAAAAGACAGTAGTAAATTTAAAATTGAGAATGGAGTTCAACAAGGAGACACAATATCTCTGTAGTTTACTGCTGCCCTCGAGGAAGCTTTCAGAAGATTAGACTGGTCACAGAAAGGAGTCAATATGAATGGAGAGGAAATAAACCATTTACAATTTTAAGATAACGTTGTCATAAGCCACAATCCCAAAGAATTAGATGAATTAGATGAAAATCTTAATCAGTTATGCAGAGTTAGTAAGGATTTTGGACTAAAGATGAATATGGCTAAAACAAAAGTTACGACGAACAAGTATGCCATAGAAAGGGATATAATGATTGAAGGAGCAGTAATTGAAAGGTGGAGTAATATACTTATCTGGGACAAGGTATCAGCTGTAATAATGATAAATGGCTAGAAGTCAAAAGAAGAATAAATTTTGGATGGATAGCATTCAAGAAATATAGTCACATACTGAGGAGTAATATCCCAATTTGTCTGAAACATAAAATAATGAACCAATGTACACTACCCACCATGACATACGGAAGTGAAACTTGGGCACTCACCAAAAGAATGGAAGAGAAGCTGAGAACGATAGAGTGAAGAATGGAACAAATTATATTGGGAATCAGACTGTTAGATAAGAAGAGAAACACATGGATTAGGCAGCACACTGTTATCAAAACTAAAGAACTAAAATGGTCTTGGGCAGGACACATAACTCGAAGACATGATGACAGATGGACTAAGAGAATAACAGAATGGTACCCAAGAGAAGCTAGAAGAAAACCTTGAAGACAATGACGGAGATGGACAGATGAAATTCGTGAGTTTGTGGGTAGCAAATGGATGGCTATTGCACAAAACAGAAGGAACTGGAAAGTTTCTGGAGAGGCTTTCATCCTGTAGTGGATTGATAACGGCTGACATTGATGACTTGCAGATGAAATCATGCATGAGCCAAAGTGAAAATCGTGTTATACTTGCTTTGTTCCCTAATATATCTGTCACATTGGAGCAAATTCATGTTGTGAAAATGAACGTTATAGCAGAACTGACTATACGACTAGTTATTACATATTTTGAAAGAGTGGCATGTGATCATTTACATTATGTGGACAATTTTTAACCCTGATTACATGTGGTGATTTTTTAATACAATCTGCGTGTATCTGAATTTGGATTCATATACAAAAAAAATACAGGTATCTAAAAATAATTATTGCAAACTTTAATTTGCACACATCTTGCTCACATGGGGAGTCTATTTGCTGTTCAAATTTGAAAAAAAAAATTGAACAGCAACAGCTCTGTAGCTATTCCAAATCAGACACATGTTTATACTTCTTTTTTTTAATTTTTTATTTTGGACACTAGAAAACGTGCCAGAATTTTTTTAAACTTTTGAAATATCCTGTAGGTATCATATCCATAAACACTGTTGACAGCAAAATAAAATTTTAATTGCATTTTTTATAATGTACGAAAAAGAACAGTGTATGGAAATGGAAAATTTTTACTAATACAAACCTGTGTAACCTGTGCATCATTGAAACAGTACCACTGTCCATCTTGAAAAGACCTAAAGAATACAAATTTATGAATCAGAAAAATGCAGAAAGATATATATATATATATATATATATATATATATATCTGATAATTAAAATAAATATGATATTTAAAATAAAAACATCAGCCAGTAGTACGGCAATAATGCAGAGCAAAACGAAACGAAAAATAATATAAAATAAACAAACAGGGAAGGGAAAGTAGAGATAATAGGACAAAAAGGTAGTCGATAATCCCCTGTAAAATTTAGTCAATTAAGTCATTAAACCCAATTAATAAAAAATGTAAATTTAAAATAATGCCAATTATAAATAATTTAGCGGTACCCCCCTCGAAGGTACCAGTTCCAAAAAACGTGAAATATCACCAAAAAGGGTTAAAGAAACTACCAAAAAACTAAAATATCAAAATGATAGACTGACCATCATGCCCCATATCGACAGAGGACCACGAGGCCAATAATGGTCATGGAATCGCTGCATTTCAATCGTCATACAAATCATCGCAAAGGCAGAAATATCGAAGAACCAAAACACCTCCATTCTCCGATAGATCAACCAATGCAGAGGATTTGCATGGTCCTTATGCAGCGAAAAATAAACTATAGAACAGACAGCACTCTTGATCAGAGCCACACCACTGACATAATGCAAGCTTATATAATAGAAAGGAAAAGAATAGATGGCAGCACAGGCGCTGCTTATTTAGCATATCAACCCACTACTACCACTAATTTATATTATGTGAGATAAAAGTTAGGCAAAAGTAATAAAAATAAATAAATATGGCTATGTAGCTATCATTAGAGGCAGCAAATGCACATCCTCCACATGATGCTTAATTATATCTGATAATTAAAATAAATATGATATTTAAAATAAAAACATCAGCCAGTAGTACGGCAATAATGCAGAGCGAAAAGAAACGCAAAATAATATAAAATAAACAAACAGGGAAGGGAAAGTAGAGATAATAGGACAAAAAGGTAGTCGATAATCCCCTGTAAAATTTAATCAATTAAGTCATTAAACCCAATTAATAAAAAATGTAAATTTAAAATAATGCCAATTATGAATAATTTAGCTTGGAACTGGTACCTTCGAGGGGGGTACCGCTAAATTATTTATAATTGGCATTATTTTAAATTTACATTTTTTATTAATTGGGTTTAATGACTTAATTGACTAAATTTTACAGGGGATTATCGACTACCTTTTTGTCCTATTATCTCTACTTTCCCTTCCCTGTTTGTTTATTTTATATTATTTTGCGTTTCGTTTCGCTCTGCATTATTGCCGTACTACTGGCTGATGTTTTTATTTTAAATATCATATTTATTTTAATTATCAGATATAATTAAGCATCATGTGGAGGATGTGCATTTGCTGCCTCTAATGATAGCTACATAGCCATATTTATTTATTTTTATTACTTTTGCCTAACTTTTATCTCACATAATATATATATATATATATATATATATAGTGTTCTTATTGAAGATTATGATAATGATATCTGGTTAAGTTTACAGTATTAGGTATTTGTCAGTTGTGCAACGTTAATGCTATTGTAATAGGGCAATTAGACATTATACGTGCATGAAATTATATTGGTCGATTTTATTTAATTAAATGGTATTTATCTGTAGGGAATTAGGTGTATATGGACCAGGATACCAAGTTAGCATATGTAAACTAGCTTTAGCCTGGGAGGCCTATAAAGGTTGATTTAACCTATTGGGATACTCTAATAAATTTATGCACCTTTAATAATTATGTATATTACGGAACATCGTTATACTTGCAAGTGAATGGCACCCCTATGGGAAGTCCAGCATCAAGCTTAATTGCAAACCTTCATCTATATTATACAGAAAGAGCATTCCAAGATAACCTACTTATATTCAGATACATAGATAATTATGTGTGTTTAATTGTCCACATTTTGTTCAGGATTACAGTAAATTATATCCAGAAGAACTTGTATTAGAAAAAACTAATAGTTCTGATACTACAGCAAATTACCTGGATCTTCATATAGAAATATATAATAAAAGAGACGCATTTAATTTCAATGTAGTCGGCCTTACAAACTGAAGATCTAATATATCAAAATCAGTACATGCTAATATCATTTTATCCCAATGTCTGAGGATTGCTTATATCTGCAATAATAATAAAAACTGTTCAGCAAACATAATAGCATTGTACAACAAGTTGATTAATAATAGTTTCCCCATCGCTTACCTGAAATACCACTTCAAGGAAAGCGATAAGCATAATTAATTGTCATATTTAGTGGCATGTATATATGTACATAGGATACACTTTGCTTTCTTGGTGTCTTACGGCGTAGAAAACTTGTACCCACCGGCTTGCAAATTACAGTGTATCATTTTTTAAAATTTTTTTATTACATAGTTAAATTCATTTAAGTTTACTTAAGTTCACGCTGAGTTAACATGCAAATTCAGCTCAGGGCCTACTATAGGAATGGGTTTGCGATCCCGGGTATACCCGATTTTTTTTTTTTTTTTTTTTGATTTGGTAGTTGTTGGCGCATCGGCTTCTGTGGCCATATTGCACCTCCCAAGGTTTTTGCAGTACTTTGATCCAAGCCCGAGGCGGGAATCGAACCCGCGACCTTTGGGTCGCCGGGCAGGTACTTTACCCACTCGGCTAGCCCGGTCGGCGGGTATACCCGAGCCTCAACTTATATCTTGTATTGTCTTTAAGCTGTCCTACACTCTATTTTTATTTCTCCAAAATTATTAGGGCAATCCGAGGATGTAGGAGAAACTATTTCTTATCTATACCACTATTTTTCGCCTTTATGGAGTTCAGGTTCTATTATTCCTACTCCTTTAGTTTTTCTTCTTACTATCTGCATGTTTCTCTTTGCGTTAACTTAAATTTGATTGGTTAATTAATTAATTATTTATTTTTACCATATCCATCACATACAGGGCACCACACATTATCTTGACAACTATTATCGTTACAATATTATGTCCTGGATACAGTAAATATGTAGTATGTATTATATATATTTAATCTTATTGTAATCATTAAATTACGTTCTCTGTCGGGTCATGCACACCTCAAGTACCTGCAGAGGAAAATTAAAAACTATGCTTCACTGTTTACCAGGATTACCAGGAAAGACTGGGGGCTCAAATGAGAACCCTCAGTCTATTCTACAAGACAGTCTTTCTACCGGCTATTGCATATGCCAATCCAAGTCTGGTACAACAAAACCATAATGGTCTCCAATCAACGGAAGCTAGAAACTATCCAGAGGACAATATTACTGACAACTTCTCGAGCCCGCTGCACGGTCAGCACCCACGCCCTGCAGGCCTCAGGGGGGGCTCTCCCCCTGGACCTGGAGGTAGTGCAGTCTGGCATCTTAACCAACCTGACCAGAGGAAAGGCTAACACCTTCAGAGACTTCACCTCAAACACAGCAAACAACCACAAAATGGAAACCCGACATTTGACCGAATACTTACATGATCTCTGGCAGCAATGCTGGAATGACAGCACAAAGGGCACCATTACCAAAAAATTCATTCCAGACCTCAGAAAAGCTCATCCAGAAATGCTGGTCTGGCTTTCCCCAGGCCTACTGTCCTCATACCTACTCACTGGGCATGGGGCCAACAGTAGAAAGTTAATAACAATGGGATTAACAGAAGAAGATCTTTTCTTCCAATTCCCCCGGGCGGAAGGAGAGGTTCCCCTCTTCTTTCCACCCCAATTTTTCACTCTGGTGGGGCATGGGCATGCACCACTGAAGAAGAAGAAAAAAAAAAAAAAAAAAAAAAAACGGGGGTCACCTTCACTATCGATCCCTTCTACCTACTTCAATCCCCCAGTCTTCAGTTTCTCCTCCCAATACTTTCCCATATATACAAACTTAAATTACAACAAAATTCTGCCTGACCTTTTAGGCTCCTAGAACTCGTCCTTTCAGCGTACAACCCCACGCAGCACTGTTTAACAAAATCTTCCCTAAATCAACTGCGATCACGTCAACCTTTTTTTTTTTTAAGGTCCTTGCCGTTTGACCCGAATATGCCTTATATAGAGGGTTCCATTTGCGCCTATATATATATATATATATATATATAGGCAAATAGATTAGATAAGATAAATGTATGGGTAGAGGTGCTGACCTGACAGGTGTGGCAACAATGGAAAAATTAAGTGACTGAAATAAAAGCCGATTAAATAACAAATTAATATAATTAAATTAAATGAAAATATATAAATGGTACTTAATGCTGTATGTCCCAAGATTTTAACTATGTCATCATGGGCCAGCCACCAAAACCAAAGGATGCACAGCAATGAGCAAGGTCTCTGTTTCTGTTATGATTTATACATGGCAGACAGAAAAGCAAGCAGATGTATACATCATAGCGGACACAACAGCAAAGCAATAAAAACAAAATCAATATAATACTAAAATAAATAAAAAGTAAAATGTAAAAGTAAAATGCAAAATTATGCTAAAATTAAAACCAATTGATTCCAGTTAAAGAAAAAAATGAAAGACAGCAAACAACCTATGTGAATTTTAACAAAAAAAAAGAGTAATTTCAGGACGAAAGAAAATAGTCAGGAAATGAAAACTTACTGACGAACTGAGGGAAGCGAAAGCAACAAAGCTGTAATGGAGACTAAAGAAGTAAGCCGAAAGTTCCCAGCGAATTTATAACAAATGAAGTAACCCCGAGTGTGTGAGTGTGTGTGTGGGGGGGGGGTGTAAATTGGTCAGAGTGAACCGTACCTGTGTGAAGGGGAAGTCAGCAATTAAACTAATGAGGCAAATGAAGTAGTGTTGAAAAGACTCAAAACTTTGCTTTAGAAGAAAAAAGGAGTGATAGTATAAAAATGGAGATTCTCCTTTTTAGCATTAGCATACGATGCGAGAAGGCAAGCTCATGCAACTCAGCCAAAAAAAAAAAAACGCTCCCATTTCACCCCTCCGTTCGTTCCAAATACCTGTCCAGCTAAGCCTTATATTTAGGTTATCAACTTCCACAACAAAAGATGGAAGTCTGTTCCACCAATCAACTACCCGCTGGCCAAAGGCAAACTTCCACAGATCTATCCTACAACTGTCTTTCCTCAATTTAAATTTATGACGTCTTAAGTGATTATTCTGAGCAAGAGGAAGATTTCCATCAGCATTGAGCATGTTCAAACCATTCAAGGCTGTATACACCTCAAATAGATCACCTCGCAAGTGCCTAGTCTCCAGACACTGTAATCTGCAAAACGTAAGCCTTTCTTCATAAGAGCAACCCTTCGTTCCAGTCACTAATCTTGTTGTCCTTCTCTGTACTTGTTCCAAAAGCTCTTCATCCTTCTTAAAATGAGGTCTCCAGACCTGTACACAGTACTCAAGGTATGGCCTGACCATTGCCTTATAGAAGGGGATAATCACCTCCTTATCCTTGCTAGAAAAATTCCTGTATATCATTGACAAGACACCACGAGCTACTCTTTCAGACTGTCTGTACTGCTCAGAAAACTTCATATCTGTCTGCACAATTACCCCCATATCCTTTTCATTCTCTACCATTGTCAGTGTAGTAGCACAGAGTTGAGACGTTACTCTGGGGTTACTGCTTCCCATATGTAGTAAATTACATTTGTCAATGTTAAACTTCATTTGCCACCTCTCAGCCCACCTGCTCAACTTTTCTAGATCCTGTTGCAGCAGTGTACTGTCATTAGTGTCCTTAACAACCCTGCCAACCTTCGTATCATCTGCAAACTTGGACATTAAGCCTGATATGCGATCATCAGGCTTAATGCATCATGATCATCATATCATTTATAAATACAGAAAACAACAATGGACACAACACTGAACCCTGAGGGACTCCACTCATAACAATAGTCCACGAAGAGCAGTGTCCAATGATTAACACTGTCTTCTCCCACTCAACCATCCCTTTATCCATAGCAGCAATTTGCCTCCAATGCCACACTGCTCCAATTTGTGCAGCAGTCTTACATGTGCAACAGTATCAAAAGCCTTTCTAAGATCCAAATATATAATATCAATGTTATTCCCTGCATCCACTTCTTTTGTGACTGCATCGTAGTATCCAATCAAGTTGGTCAGGCAAGACTTTCCCTTAACAAAACCATGCTGTGTCTGAGCTATAACTGAAGTCTTGTCTAGATGATCCTGCAGTGCTTTTTTAACCTGTGCTTCCATTAATTTTCCTGGAACAGAAGTTAAACTCACAGGTCTATAATTACTTGTGTCAGCCTTTGATCCTGCTTTGTGGGGTCACATATGCACATCTCCAGTCTATGGGTACCTCTCCTGAGTCCAAAGAAGCTCTCATAATTATGGCTAAGGATTTGCTTTCTTCTTTGCTGCCTTCTTCAATATAACTGGATAGATCCTATCCATCCTGGGTGCCTTTTTTACGTTTATCCTCAATAATTTCTCCTCCACTTTCCTCTCAGTTATTACAAAATTATCTAGCTCACTGCCAGTGTTCACTACACCTCTGGCATTCCCCTTCCTGAATAACTCCTGATGTGTGAATGTAGATGCAAAATACTTGTTTAGTTTGTTAGCCACCTGACCAGGATCATCAACAGTTGAACCATCAATATCCAGTGGACCAATCTGTTTCATCACTTTCCTTCTAGAGTTTACATAGGTAAAGAACTCTTTTCTGTTTTTCTTTGCATAAAGATTTCTCATAATCTGCCTTTACCTGCCTAATCTCCTTTGTGACTTGGTTACAGACCAGCTTATATCTATCATAGGCTTCTGTGTCACATGTTAATTTATATGTATCCCATGCATTTTTCTTCTCTGCCATATGTCTAATTAGTTCATCTGACATCCATTTAGGCCTAAACCTTGAACAATATTTTTTAGTTGGTATGAAAAGCCCAGTAGATTCCAAGAAAGCATTCTTTGAATGCTTTCTTGGAATCTACAAGGGTATATAAATACAGAAAACAACAATGGACCCAACACTGAACACTGAGGGACTCCACTAATAACAATAGTCCACAAAGAGCAGTGTCCAATGATTACCACTGTCTTCTCCCACTCAACCATCCCTTTATCCATAGCAGCAATTTGCCTCCAATGCCAACACTGCTCCAATCTGTGCAGCAGTCTTCCATGTGCAACAGTATCAAATGCCTTTCTAAGATCCAAATATATGATATCAAAGTTATTCCCTGCATCCAGTTCCTTTGTGACCACATCATAGTATTCAATCAAATTGGTCAGACAAGACTTCCCCTTAACAAACCCATGCTGTGTCCGAGCTATAACTGAAGTCTTGTCTAGATGATCCTGCAGTGCTTCTTTAACCAGTGCCTACATTAATTTCCCTGGAACAGAAGTTAAACTAACAGGTCTATAATCACTTGTGTCGCCCTTTCTTATTAGTGGAGTCCCTCCTTTGTGAATTGGGGTCACATTTGCACATCCCCTGAGTCCAAAGAAGTTCTCATAATTATGGCTAAGGATTTGCTTACTCCTTTGCTGCCTCCTTTAATATAACTGGATAGATCCCATCCACCCCGGGTGCCTTTTTTATGTTTATCTTCAACAATTTCTCCTCCACTTTCCTTCAGTTATTAAAAAATCATCTAGCTCACTGCCACAGTTTAATTCACATCTGGCATTCTCCACCATGTCTGAATGTAGATGGAAAATACTCATTTAGTTTATTAGCTTCATGAGCAGGATCATCAACAGGTGAACCATCGATATCAAGTGGACCAATCCGATTCATCTCCTTCTAGAGTTTACATAAGTAAAGAACTCTTTGCTGTTTTTTTTTTTCATCCTTTGCCAAAGATTTCTCATAATCTGCCTTTGCCTGCCTATCTCCTTTGTGACTTGGTTACAGACCAGCTTATATCTATCATAGGCTTCCGTGTCACTCATTAATTTATGTGTATCCCATGCATTTTTGTTCTCTGCCACGTGTCTCATTAGTTCATCTGACATCCATTTAGACTTAAACCGTGAACAATATTTTTTGGTTGGTATGAAAAGCCCAGTAGATTCCAAGAAAGCATTCTTTGAATGCTTTCCATTTTGAATTTGCTGTTGGCAACATCATCAGTTGGTCCCACCGTACAGAATTTAAATACTGTCTCAAGCCTCCGTAGTTGCCTTTGCGAAAGCAAAAACCCTTCCCTTTTCTCCTGATGGTAGTTACCGCTTTGAGTAAATCCCACTTGAGCACACAGTGATCACTGCCACCTAGTGGTTCCTTTATCTGCAGATTCTTAATGTATGAAGAATCACTACTGATAATCAGGTGAAGGGTATTGCTCTAGTTGCCTCCTGAACATGCTGCTGTAAAAAACAATCATCCAATAAATCCGCAAAAGCCCTGCTAGTGTGTGAGTGGCCAACACACAAATTCTAATCAATATCTGGGAAATTAAAATCCCTCATTATAAGAGACTCTCTGATTTACTGGCCCACTCTATTTCCCTGTACAGTTTTTATTATACTCATCATAGTCATTAGGCCTATAACACACTCCTACTCTCAATTTTGATCTCCCAGTGCTTATGTCACACCAAACTGGCTCGACACTGCACTGTCCAGTGATGTCAACTGGCTGCAGCTCCTTGGATTTCATGTGTTTCTTAACTAATAGCATAACTCCTCCTCCCTTCCCGTACACATTGTACTCCCCAAATTCCAGTTCTGCTTTCCTTATATCTGTGTGACACCATGTTTCTGATATTCCAACAATTTTTCTTCTAAAGCAAAGCGTAGTCTTTTCAACACTACTTTGTTAGTGTTGATTTCTCCCATATCTAGTTCATTTGCCTCATTTGTTCAATTGCCAACTTCCCCACACACACACATTCGAGGTTACTTCAGTTGTTATAATTTCACCGGGAACTCTCAGATTACTTCTACAGGGATGGGATACGCTTAAATAGAAAGGGTGCAAGAATTTTTGCTGATGCTGTTGAGGCAGTGTTAGGTGGGTCGGAAAACTGCTAGTTGGGGGGGATACAAGGACTAATAGATTAACAGTAGCCACTGGCAGAGGTGGAAGTGATTCTTGCACTGCTTCTATTGAAATGAGCAGGAACCTGAAAAACAAGATGCAGGATATTTCAGAGACTGCTGGTAGTCATTGCGGTACAAGTAAACACATGGGTTGTGTTAGGGTAGCTAAGAATAGAAACAGGTGCATGTATACCTGCGTGTACACCAATGCTAGGAGTTTGGTAAATAAATTTGATGAATTTGAGGTATTGCTCAAAACATCAAAGGCAGATATTGTTGGGATATCAGAGACGTGGTGTCACACAGATATAAGTAATGCGGAACTGGAATTTGGGGAATACAATGTGTATAGAAAGGATAGACAGGACAGGAGGGGAGGAGGGGTTATGCTATTAATTAAGAAACACAAAGTCCAAGGAAGTGAAGCCAGTCGACATCGATGGACAGGGCAGTATCGAGTCAGTTTGGTGTGACATAAGCATAGGGAAATCAAAATTGAGAGTAGGAGTGTGCTATAGGCCTAATGACTCTGATGAGTATAATAAGATATTGTACAGAGAAATAGAGTGGGCCAGTAAATCAGAGAGTCTTATAATGGGGGATTTTAATTTCCCAGATATTGACTGGAATTTGTGGGTTGGTCACTCGCACACTAGCAAGGCTTTTGTGGATTTATTGGATGATTGTTTTCTACATCAGCATGTTCGTGAGGCAACAAGAGGGAGCAATACTCTTGATCTGATTATCAGTAGTGATTCTTCATGCATTAAGAATCTGCAGATAAATGAACCACTAGGTGGCAGCGATCACAGTGTGTTGAAGTGGGATTTACTCAAGGAGGTAACTACCATCAGAGGTAAAGGGAAGGGTTTTTGTTTTCGTAAAGGCGACTATGATGGTCTGAGACAGTATTTAAATTCTATACAGTGGGACGAACTGATGATGTTACCAACAGCAAACTCAAAATGGGAAGCATTCAAGGAACTAATCTTGGAGGCTACCAGGCTTTACATACCAACAAAGAAATATTGTTCAAGGTTTAGGCCTAAATGGTTGTCAGATGAACTAATGAGACATGTGGCAGAGAAGAAAAATGCATGGGATACATACAAATTAATGGGTGACATGAAAGCCTATGATAGATATAAGTTGGTCTGTAATCAAGTCACAAAGGAGATTAGGCAGGCAAAGGCAGACTACGAAAAATCCTTGGCAAAGGATGCAAAGAAGAACAGAAAAGAGTTCTTTACATATTTGAACTCGAGAAGGAAAGGGATGAATCAGATTGGTCCACTGGATATTGATGGTTCAACAGTTGAGGATCCTGCTCACGTGGCTAACAATCTAAACGAGTATTTTGCATCTACATTCACGCATGAGGAGTTATTCAGGAAGGAGAATGATGTAGGTAAAGTAAACATTGGCAGTGAGCTGGATGATTTTGTAATAACTGAGAGGAAAGTGGAGGAGAGATTGTTGACGATAAACATAAAAAAGGCACCTGGGGTGGATGGGATCTATCCAGTTATATTAAAGGAGGCAGCAAAGGAAGTAAGCAAACCCTTAGCCATTATTATGAGAGCTTCTTTGGACTCAGGGGAGGTACCCATAGACTGGAGATGTGCAAATGTAACCCCAATTCACAAAGGAGGATCAAAGGCTGACACAAGTAATTATAGACCTGTTAGTTTAACTTCTGTTTCAGGTAAATTAATGGAGGCACTGGTTAAAGAAGCACTGCAGGAACATCTAGACAAGAATTCAGTTATAGCTCAGACGCAGCATGGTTTTGTTAAGGGCAGGTCTTGCCTGACCAATTTGATTGGATACTATGATGTAGTCACAAAAGAACTGGATGCAGGGAATAACTTTGATATTATATATTTGGATCTTAGAAAGGCTTTTGATACTGTTGCACATGTAAGACTGCTGCACAAATTGGAGCAGTGTGGCATTGGAGGCAAATTGCTGCTATGGATAAGGGGATGGTTGAGTGGCAGAAGACAGAGAGTGGTAACCAATGGACACTGCTCAACGTGGACTAATGTTATTAGTGGAGTTCCTCAAGGTTCAGTGTTGGGTCCATTGTTGTTTTCGGTGTTTATGAATGATATTGATGATAGGATATCAAGTTTAATGTCCAAGTTTGCAGATGATACAAAGGTTGGCAGGGTCGTTAAGGACACTACTGACGCTATGCTGCTGCAACAGGATCTGGAAAGGTTGAACAGATGGGCTGAGAGGTGGCAAATGAAGTTTAACATTGACAAATGTAAAGTACTACATATCGGAAACAGTAACCCCAGAGCAACGTATCAACTCTGCGGTACTACACTGACAGTGGTGGAGAATGAAAAGGACCTGGGGGTAATTGTGCAGGCAGATATGAAGTTCTCTGAGCAGTGCAGACGAGCTGCAAGAGTAGCTCATGGTGTCTTGTCAATGATATACAGGAATTTTTCTAGCAGGGATAAGGAGGTGATTATTCCCTTGTATAAGGCAATGGTTAGGCCACATCTTGAGTACTGTATACAGGTCTGGAGGCCTCATTTCAAGAAGGATGTAGAGCTTCTGGAACGGGTACAGAGAAGGGCAACAAGATTAGTGAATGGAACAAAGGGTTGCTCTTACGAAGAAAGGCTTAAGTTTTGCAAATTACAGAGTCTGGAGACTAGGCACCGGCGAGGTGATCTGATAGAGGTGTATAAGGCTTTGAATGGTTTGGGCATGCTCAATGCCAATGGGATTCTTCATCTTGCTCAGAATAATCACCTCAGAGGGCATAAATTCAAATTGAGGAAGGACGGATGTCGGACAGATGTGCGGAAATTTGCCTTTGGCCAGCGGGTGGTTGGTTGGTGGAACCGACTTCCATCACTTGTTGTTGAAGTTGATAGCCTAAACAAATTTAAAGCTCAACTGGACAGGTATTTCGAACGAACGGAGGGGTGAAATGGGAGTGGAGTTTTTTTTTTTTTTTTTTTTTGGCTGATGCTGAATAAGCTTGCTTTCTTGCATCATATGCCTCTACTAATGCTAATGCTAAACTTCTTTGTTCTCCGTTACAGCTTTGTTGTTTTCGCTTCCCTCAGTTCGTCAGTGAATTGTCATTTCCTGACTATTTTTTGTCGTTCTGAAATTACTCTTTTATTTTTAAAATTCACATAAACTGTCTACTATCTTTCATTTTTTGTTTAACTAGAATCAATTGGTTTTAATTTTAGCATAATTTTGTATTTTACTCTTTATTTTTGTATTATTTTGGTTTTGTTTTTATTCCTTTGCTGTCAGGTTGGATATGATATGTACATCTGTTCACTTTTTCTGTCTGCCATATATACATCATAACAGAAACAGAGATCTTGCTTATTGCTGTGCATCCTTTGATTTTGGCTGCCAGCCCATGATGATGTAGTTAAAATCTTGGGACATACAGCAGTAAGTATCATTTAAATATTGTCATTTTATTTTATTATACTAATTTGTTATGCAATCTGCTTTTATTTTTCAGGCACTTTTAATTTTTCCATTGCTGCAACACTTGTCAGGTTAGCACCCCTACCCATATATTTATCCAATCTATTTGCCTTTATTTCATTATGGTTGCTGGGCATTTCTGCTATTACTAGTTGTGACCCAGATCCATAATCCATTTAAGGTATTACAGTCGATTCCGGTTATTTGGGACAAACCTCGACTAGTGCATTTTGGCCCAATTAAGTGTCTGGCCCAATTATCCAAAGTTTCACATAAAAAAAGTTAAAAATACAATGGCTCCCCGCTTTACAATTAGTTTACTGTATAATCAAATCATGTTACGATGGAGTCACCATAATAAAGTACCGTTCACTGTACGATGTGTAGTAAGCACCGGTCATTGTGATCACTTTTGTGAATCGAATTTGGATTCTATTAAACAGTAAAGATATATTAAGCATACATTTACCCCTTATTACTTTACCAATTAAAAAATTAAATGATACATGAAAATCAGAAGAATATACATGGTAATCGGAACAATTAATATGTACACATGGCTAAGGTAAAGAAAGCCTGCATGAGAAGAATGCAAAAGTTCGATGAAATTACCGGTAAAAGTACTTTGCCGTAACGGTATTTGTATTGTTGCTCGCTCGGTAAACAGATGGTGGGTGTTATCAGTCTGGAGTAGAAGTTGAATCCCACGGGAGCTTGAAACCCTCTTGAAGTGGAGGGGAGGGGGGGGTAACCTGACCTGTTTTCTTTATAATCACTAACTGAATCACAAACAGAGTCATATTGGAAGTTCTGGCACTGTAAAAAATGTTTGTAACGTAGTTTCACTGGTAAATCTTTTGGAAGTTTGCTGTGCTTCTTGTGTGGGCTTCCTTTGCCTTTTTTTTTTTTTTTCTTAATAAACAATTTATCCACTAGTCCACCAGTGATTCTAAAGAAAAAAGGTCAGGTTACTTGGTCAACTTCGGGAGGGTTTCAATCTCCTATTGGATTCAATTTCTATTCCTGACCGATAACACCCACTGTATGTTTACTGAGTGAGCAACAATACAAATACTGTTACGGCAAAGTACTTTTACCGGTAAATTTCATTGAACTTTTGCGTGCTTCTCGTGCAGGCATTCTTTACTTTCGCCATATATACTAACTAGTTGACATTTCTGTTCACTGACATTTGTGGGTAGGGGCTAAAATTTAAACAAGTTACAAAGCTTTAAAAATAGGAATGAAGAGAAGATTCTGAAAATTGATTTTTTTTATATGATTGAAGATTCCATGAAAGGGTAAACACATTTCACCATAATAACCCACAGAATTCCAACTGTCGGTATTATCGCAAATTCAATAAGATCGAGTTTACTTTCCGTTTATGATAGATTGCACTAACAGAAAAGCCCAATAAACAGGTGACTGCTAATTGTTTTATGGTTGTGACTTTAAGAAATCCAACCGAATCACGTTGTATGGTCGGAGACAATCGTAGGGTAATCTCCAGTGCTGCTGTCTGCTGTCTCCTGCCCCAATTAAACACCATGTTGTCCCAATTAAGTGAAGTAAACCCTGGCTATTTTCTCGATTGGGTTCTGTTTTTTAAGATTTGCCCCAAATAAACAGCTGCCCCGATTAACCGGTGGCTCAAATAACCGGAATCCACTGCATTATTATTTTTTCGTTCTTTTTTAGACTTTCTGTAGTATCACTGCAACCTATTATTTTTAATTATATTATATATATAATTTTTTTTAAACCAAATAATTGAATATAGAGTTATATTCCACATTGCCTAAGGTTTCTGCAATAAGTATTCACAATACATGATGCCTGTTAGCAATAATTAAGGAAGAAAGAACAGTTTCTACTACCTTCTTCAAATATTAAGAATGAAAAAAAAAAATATATATATATATAATAATAAACAAATGGAGCATCTAAAAGAAAAGTGGAGAAATGGAAAAATAATTTAGGACAGGGTACAATATATTGATCTCTTTAAAAGATAATTAAAATTGATCTCTTTAAAAGATAATTAAAATGTCTTTTTCATTTGTGAAGAATAAATATCAAATGTTCTGCATATAGATCAACTAATATTTCCTAAAATTCACCAATTCAGTACAGATTATTCATCTCTATTTTATTTTAGACAACTTTTTTTTGATTTTTTTTTTATCTTAGATTGCATATATCAGAGTCCTCCAGGACAGTATGGTGGTTTCCCCAAAGGTCACTTGTTCAATGTTCAACAGTCAGTAGGGAGGGAGGGAGGGAGAGGGAAAAGTATAACTTGTCACCTAACATCGCCAATTCTATTTTTACTACACTTTTTTGCAAAGTTCTAATAAAAGAAGGTTTAATTAATTTAAAATATTAAATATTTTAAATATTAAAATATTAAAAAATTAAAATTTAAAATATTAAACATTTTAAATATTAAAAAATTAAAATTTAAAATATTAAAAAATTAAAATTTAAAATATTAAATATTAATTAATTCAAAATATTAAATATTAATTAATTTAAAATATTAAATATTAATTAATTTAAAATATTAAATACTGAACTATTTTAGCTAAACATTATAATTACAATATATTATCCCATTTATTATAAACATACTGGGTGTAACAATCAAAAGGTTCCAATATTGACTATGTTTGACAGTGTATGTGATTACAACCTGTTGATCATCTAGACATAATAATACATGAACCACTTGTTTACTGTAGTCAGTTTAATTTAACACACGTTGCATAGAAGGCCTTCATGCGTTTTGCTGCACATTAAAATGAGTAGTTTTTACAGTGTAGCACATAAGTAAACCTTTAGCCATAATTATGGGAACATCCTTTGATTCAGGAAGGTTTCTATGGATTGGAAATCTCTCCTATTCATGATAGGACCCCAAAGCCAAGTGGCCATGAGAAAAAGCGCAGTAGCACAAGCTCTGAGTAGACTGGGGTTCAAACCCCTGACTGCTTAATACGGTCAATCTGTCAACTCACTGGACCAGCGTAGCAGATTATGGTCAATTTCTCTCAACAAGAATTGTTCAGCAGGCTTCCTCCTATTCATAAAGGGGAAATCACAGGAAAGGTAAGTATTTTTTAACCTGTAAGCTTGACTTCCCTTCCTGGAAAAATAAATAGAGTCAGTGATCAATTTAGTAATGCAAAAGCATCTTGACATGAACACAATTACAGGTTAACCACAACACCTGATTTGTTAAGGGAAGACCTTCTCTGAGAAATTGAAGTTAAATATAAGAAAGACACCTGGGGTGGATTGGATCTATCCAGTTATGTTAAGAGGAAGTAAGGCAACCCTTAGTCATAATTATTAGAGCATCCTTGGATTCATGTGGTCCCCACAGACTGGGGATATGAGAATGATAGTATGCTACTGCAACAGGATCTAGAAAAGCTGGGCAGATGCTCTGAGAAGTGGCAACTGAAGTTTAACATTGGCAAATGCAACGTACTGCATATGGGTAGCAGTAACCCAAAAGAAATGTATCAATTGTGTGGTACTACAATCAGAGAGTGGAAAACAGAAAAGATTTGAGGGTAATTGTGCAGTCAGATACAAAGTTCTCTAAGCAATGCAGACAGGCTGCCAGGACAGCTCATGCAATTTTGTCAATGATATACAAGAATATTGCTAGCAGGGATAAGGAGGTGATTATCCCATTGTATAAGGCAATGGACAGGCCACACATTGATACAGGTCTGGAGGCCACATTTTAGGTTTGATTTGATTTGGTAGTTGTTGGCGCATCGGCTGCTGTGGCCATATTGCACCTCCCAAGGTTTTTGCAGTACTTTGATCCAAGCCCGAGGCGGGAATCGAACCCGCGACCTTTGGGTTGCCGGGCAGGTACTTTACCCACTCGGCTAGCCCGGTCGGCCCACATTTTAGGACAGATGTGAAGCTGCTGGAATGGGTACAGGGAAGGGCAATGAGATTAGTGAGGGGAACAGAGGTGTGCTCTTACCAAGAGCACCCCTTTGTTCCCCTCAAATTGCAGTGTCTGGAGACTAGGCTATCTGACTGAGGTCTTTAAGGCTTTGAATGAATTGAGAAAGCTCAATGCTGATGGGATTCTTGCTTTGCTCTCTCTCTCTCTCTCTCTCTCTCTCTCTCTCTCTCTCTCTCTCTCTCTCTCACACACACACACACACACACACACACACACACACACACACACACACACACACACACACACACACACGGGCACAAATTCAAATGGCACCTCCATAGCCAGGGAGACAGGAGCAGCAGTGCGTAGCACATGCTTCTTGATTAGACCGGGGTTCGAGCCCATGACCACCAAATACAGAGGATGCGGAAAGGTCAGGAAATGATCACCGCATATCCCGGAGCAATATGGCCTTAGTTGCTAATGCTCCTAAAAACAAAATGACAACAAGAAATTCAAATTGATGATGGATGGTTGCAGAATAGATTTGTGGATTAGTCAGCATGTGGTTGATTGGTGGAACTAACTTCCACATCTCTGGTTGTGGAAGTTAATAGCTTAAATAAATTCAAGAAGAACTAGAGAAACTATTGGAGGGAATGAATAAGTGAAATGGGAGGTGTCGTGTTTTTTTTTTTTTTTTTCTGATGCTGTATAAGCTTGCTTTCTTGCATCATTTGCCGCTGCTAATACTAAATCTGACTGTTTACTAAGATATAGTAGCAAAAGAACTGTTGTTGTTGTTTGATAGGAAAAGATACAATAGTAACTAAGGCCATAATGCACTCATAACAATCTTAGATGGTGAGGGTTTGGTCTATTAAACAGGTGGATTCATATAAGACGAATCCAGCATTGCCCTGACACGATAGGAGGGAGTATATGATGAGAGCCCTGTCGATCAATTCGGCCCTGGAAAGATTGTGCAAGGCTCAAGGGGTAGAATTTTTTTCAGCCTGGTCTGTACTTGTTAACAGGAGAGACTGCTTCTACAGGGATGTAGAAGCAGTCTCTCCTAAATAGAAAGGGTGCAAGAATGATTGCTGATGCTATCGAGGCAGTGTTAGGTGGGTCGGAAAACTGCTAGATTGGGGGGATACAAGTACTAATAGATTAACAGTAGCCACTGGCAGAGGTGAAAGTGATTCTTGCACTGCTTCTATTAGAATGAGCTGCAGCCTGGAAAATAAGATGCAGGATATTTCAGAGACTGCTGGGAATCACTGGGGTACAAATAAACACATAGGTTGTGTTAGGGTAGCTAAGAAAAAGAACAGGTGCATGTATACTTGTGTGTACATGCACCTGTGTGTATACTTGTGTGTACATGCAACAGGTGCATGTATACTTGTGTGTAGGAGTTTAGTAAATAAATTTGATGAATTTGAGGTATTGCTCAAAACATCAAAGGCAGATATTGTTGGGATTTCAGAGATGTGGTGTCACACAGATATAAGGAATGCAGAACTGGAATTTGGGGAGTACAATGTCTACAGAAAGGATAGACAGGATAGGAAGGGAGGAGGGGTTATGCTATTAGTTAAGAAATACATAAAATCCAACGAAGTGAAGCCAGTCGACATCGCTGGACAGTGCAGTGTCGAGTCAGTTTGGTGTAACATAAGCATTGGGAGAGCAAAATTGAGAGTAGGAGTGTGCTATAGGCCTAATGACTCTGATGAGTATAATAAGAAACTGTACAGGGAAATAGAGTGGGCCAGTAAATCAGTGTCTTATAATGGGGGATTTTAATTTCCCAGATATTGAGTGGAATTTGGGGGCTGGTTACTCACACACTAGCAAGGCTTTTGTGGATTTATTCGATGATTGTTTTCTACATTAGCATGTGCGAGAGGCAACTAGAGAGAGTAATACTCTTGATTTCATTATCAGTAGTGATTCTTCATGCATTAAGAATCGGCAGATAAATGAACCACTAGGTGGCAGTGATCACACTGTGCTGAAGTGGGATTTACTCAAAGAGGTAACTACCATTAGGGGTAAAGGGAAGGGTTATTGCTTTCATAAAGGTGACTACGATGGACTGAGACAGTATTTAAATTCTATACAGTGGGACCAACTGATGATGTTACCAACAGCAAATTCAAAATGGGAAGCATTCAAAGAACTTATCTTGGAAGCTACTAGGCTATACATACCAACTAAGAAATATTGTTCAAGGTTTAGGCCTAAATGGATGTCAGAGGAACTAATGAGACATGGCAGAGAAGAAAAATGCATGTGATACATACAAATTAACAAGCGACACAGAAGCCAATGATAGATACAAGTTGATCTGTAACCAAGTTACAAAGGAGGTTAGGCAGGCAAAGTCAGATTACGAGAAATCTTTGGCAAGGGATGCAAAGAAAAACAGCAAAGAGTTCTTTACTTATGTAAACTCTAGAAGGAAGGGGATGAGTTGGGTTGGTCCGCTTGATATCGATGGGCCAACTGTTGATGATCCTGCTCAGGTAGCTAACAAACTAAATGAATGTTTTGCATCGGCATTCACACATGAGGAGTTATTCAGCAAAGGGAGTGCCAGAGGTGTATTCAACTCTGGCAGTAAGCTAGAGAATCTTGTAATAACTGAGAGTAAAGTGGAGGAGAAATTGTTGAAGATAAACACAAGAAAGGCACCTGGGGTGGATGGGATCTATCCAGTTATATTAAAGGAGGCAGAAAAGGGAGTAAGCAAACCCTTAGCCATAATTATGAGAGCTTCCTTGGACTCAGGGGAGGTACCCATGGACTGGATAGGTGCAAATGTAACCCCAATTCACAAAGGAGGATAAAGGCTGACACAAGTAATTATAGACCTGTGAGTTTAACTTCTGTTCCCTGAAAATTAATGGAGGCACTGGTTAAAGAAGGACTGCAGAATCATCTAGGCAAGACTTCAGTTATAGCTCGGACACAGCATGGTTTTGTTAAGGGGAAGTCTTGCCTGACCAATTTGATTGGATACTATGATGCAGTCACAAAAGAACTGGATGCAGGGAATTTTATATACTTGATATTATATACTTGGATCTTAGAAAGGCTTTTGATACTGTTGCACATGGAAGACTGCTGCTATGGATAAAGGGGTGGTTGAGGGGAAGAGGACAGAGTGGTAATCAATGGACACTACTCATCGTGGACTAATGTTATCAGTGGAGTCCCTCAGGGTTCAGTGTTGGGTATATTATTGTTTTCTTTATTTATAAATGATATTGATGATGGTATATCAAGCTTAATGTCCAAGTTTGCAGACGATACGAAGGTTGGCAGGGTTGTCAAGAACACTACTGACACTATGCTACTGCAACAGGATCTCGAAAGGTTGAGCAGATGGGCTGAGAGGTGGCAAATGAAGTTTAACGTTGACAAATGTAAAGTACTACATATGGGAAACAGCAACCCCAGAGCAACGTATCAACTCTGTGGTACTACACTGATAGTGGTAGAGAATGAAAGGGACCTGGGGGTGGTTGTGCAGGCAGATATGAAGTTTTCTGAGTAGCTCATGGTGTATTGTCGATGATATATAGGAATTTTTCTAGCAGGGATAAGGAGGTGATTATTCCCTTGTATAAGGCAATGGTCAGGCCACACCTAGAGTACTGTATACAGGTCTGGAGGCCTCATTTCAAGAAGGATGTAGAGAGCTGGAACGAGTACAGAGAAGGGCAAAAAGATTGGTGAATGGAACAAAGGGGTGCTCTTACGAAGAAAGGCTTAAGTTTTGCAAATTACAGTGTCTGGAGACTAGGCACCAGCGAGGTGATCTGATAGAGGTGTATAAAGCGTTGAATGGTTTGGGCATACTCAATGCTGATGAGATTCTGCCTCTTGCTCAGAATTATCACCTGAGAGGGCATAAATTCAAATTGAGGAAAGACAGATGAAGGATAGATGTGCGGAAATTTGCCTTTAGCCAGCGGGTGGTTGGTTGGTGGAACAGACTTCCATCCCTTGTTGTGGAAGTTGATAGCCTAAATAAGTTTAAGGTTCAGCTGGACAGGTATTTCGAACGAACAGAGGGGTGAAGTGGAAGTGGTTATTTTTTATTTTTTTATTTATTTATTATTATTTTTTTTTTGGTTGATGCTGCATAAGCTTGCTTTCTTGCATCAAATGGCTCTACTAATGCTAATGCTAAAGATGGTATTTGTTTATCATTTTTAGGAAAGGCAAAAGATCATAATGTCTTTTTGGTCTGCTGTTGAAAAAATCTGCTGTGTTAGTTGATTAGAGGAACACAGATGAGAAGACAATTATTTGTCTTTCTCTTTGGTATAATGGACATTTGATGATGAGATGTTTTACAGTGAGTTGGATTTGACAATTGTTACATAGTGAAGGATTATCCAGTGAGAGCAGCTAGCTGAGTTAGGTGAGAATACCAAATGTGTAATCTTGCAAGAATGACTTCTTTCCTATTCAATCTTAGGCTTGGCAGCCACTGATTGTGATCATTTTTAATCTGGAACAATTTATTCCTTTTTTCTCCTGCCAAACAGATAGCTATTTTTTTCTCTACGTATTGTATGATGTATTTGTAATCAGTGTAAAGTATCTGGATATCTGACAGTATGAGGCTGGCATTCTTGGTAGCAAAGTCTACTTGTTCCTTCCTCCAATCTGCAACCATTCTTCTGCAATTTAAATTTACATCCCCTCATGTGTAGTCGGAGCAAGAGGAAGGATTTCATCAGCACTGATGGAATCTCCTTGCAGGGGCCTATTGTCTCTAAACTGCAATTTGCATAATTGAAGCCTTTCCTGGTAAAAGCACCCTTTTGCTTTCTTCAGCCATCTTGTTGCTCTTTCTGCATCCATTCCAACAGATACATGTGCTTTCTAAAATGAGACTTCCAGACCTGTATGCAGTAGAGGTCTGCACAGGCCCAACCCGGCCCTTGGACCAGGTAATATGAGGTTTGGTTCGGGTACAAATAATCGTAATGAATTGTTATTTTCAAACGTTTCAGACTATTTCCTACACACATATATATTTTTTAAATATTTTGTTATGCATTTAAATTCTTAAAGGTTTTTTAGAAAAAAATGTGTAATAGTTGTCTGTTGACACTTTTACTTGACCAATAAGGTCAACGTCTCCAAAATTTACCGAAATTTGTACTCTTTTGTGGAAATGACCCGGTCTGTATTTTTGCTCATTTAAGTAGCCTTTACCCTTAAGTGGGCATAGTTGCAATTTACATTATATCAAGGGTATATGAATCATTATGTCCCCTGGCAATGGGTTCCTTTTTTAAATAGTATTTATTAAAAGTGTGATACAGTTAATTCCTAGATTTTGGGTTGACCCAAACAAGATTTTGGGTTGACCCACTTTCAATTCTAAGAATATTCACTCGTAACACTTTCTAACCACTTCTTTCTTATATCCAACACTGACCAATAACTTAGAAATACAGATAACGGGAATGGTTAAACATCATTTGATATTCGTTTTGGAATTATAATAAATATGGTAAATTGAAAATGTATTACATTTTTCTTTTTATATGATTAATATTGATAATTATTATTGTTATGTAATTATTATTATTGAATTTTGAATCTGAAAGTTTATTTTTTTTATAATTATGGAACTTCAAACTAATGATAGCAATTTTATTTAAATAAAAAGTTTCAAATGGTGGCGGTATAAAAATCGGTTCTTTGAAAAAAAAAATTCGAGCTCGGGCTGGGTAAAAATAAAACATTTAAGCCCGTGCAGATCTCTAGTATGCAGTAATCAAGATGTGGTCTCAACATTCTGATGGGTGTCCATGAGAGTTTGAAGAGTCGGGTAGATGGCACTCGTGAAGGAATTAAATTGGGGGCCCATCAAGCTCTCAGCTGCCCAACTCAACGCCACAGCTCACTCTTGTCTACCAGTCAACACCTGCAATCTTCAGGGTAGAATGTGCTGGTCCCACAGGAGCCATGGTTGGTGATTCAAAGGAATAGGTGGAATACAACTAGGCGTATGTCTGCAAGGGGCAAAAGTTCATGACGTTGTAAAGCAGATATCATCCTTTATGGGCAAAAAGGGTGATATCATTGTACATGTTGGAACTAATGAATAAGTGTAGGTAATCTGCAGATTTACTTAACAAATACAGGTCAATGTTTAAAAAAAGGTGCGAATTAGGGTTAAATTTGAAAGTGTCTGTATTCCTGCCCAGACACGATAGGAGGGAGTATATGATGAAAGCCTTGTCAATCAATTCGGCCCTGTAGAGATTGTGCAAGGCTCATGGGGTAGAATTTTTTTTCCATGGTTTGTGCTTCTTAACAGGAGAGAGTGCTTCTACAGGGATGGAATACACTTAAACAGAAAGGGTGCAAGAATGGATCAGAAAACTGCTAGTTTTGGGGGGGAGACACAGACTAATAGATTAATCAGAGCCACAGGCATAGGTGAAAGCGATTCTTCCACTGCTTCTACTGGAATGAATAGCAGCCCGGAAAGAAAGTTGCTGGGGATTTCAGGAACTGGTGGGAGTCATGAAACAAGTAAATACATATGCTGTGTTAGAGTAACTAAGAGTAAGAACAGGTGCATATGTACTATACTCCAATGCTAGGAGTATAGTAAATAAATTTGATGAATTTGAAGTGCTGGTCAAGACATCAAAAAGCAGATATTGTTGGGATATCAGAGATGTGGTGTCACACAGATATAAGGAATACAGAATTGAAATTTGGGGAGTACAATATGTACAGAAAGGATAGGAAAGAAGGAGGAGTTATGCTATTAGTTAAGAAACACAAAATCTAAGGAAGTGCATCCAGTTGACCTAGATGGACAGTGCAATTGAGTCAGTTTGGTGATATAAGCACTGGGAAAGCACAAATGAGAGGAAGGAAGGAGTTTGTTATAGGCCTAATGACTCTGATGGGTACAACGAATGATTATTTGTAAAAAAACACAGAGCTACTAGGCTTAATAATTTCTACGTTGTAACAAAATTAGAATTAGTAGAGGTATAGGATGCAAGAAAGCGAGCTTATGCAACATCAGCTCCCATTTCACCCCTCCATTCATTCCAAATGCCTGTCCAGCTCAGCCTTAAACTTATTTAGGCTATTAACTTCCACAACAAAAGATGGAAGTCTGTTCCACCAATCAACTACCCACTAGCTACAGGTAAATTTCTGCACATCTATTCTACAACTGTCTTTCCTCGATTTGAATCTATGCCCCCTCACGTTCTTAATCTGAGCAAGAGGAAGAATCCCATCTATCAGTATTTAGCTTGCTCATCCCATTCAAGGCCTTACACCTCAATCTGATCACCTCCCAGGTGCCTACTCTCCAGGTGCTGCAATTTGCAGAAAAAAAAACTTGTTCTAGCAACTCTATATCCTTCCTAAAATGAGGATGTAGATCCTCATCCAGACCTGTACACAGTACAGGTCTGGATGAGGTGTGGCCTAACCATTGCCTAGTATAATGGGATAATCACCTCCCTGTCTATACTAGCAAAATTCCTATATATCATTGACAAGATTCGACAACTCGCCCTGGCACTTGTCTACACTGTCAGCGAACTTCATATTTGATTGCACAATTATGTCCAGGTCTTTTTCACTTTCCACTTCCCTGAGCGTAGTACCACACAGTTCGTACGTTTCTCTTGGGTTATTTCTACCCATATACAGTATTTTTGGATTTGTCGATGTAACTTCAGTTGTCACTTCTCAGCCCATTTGCCCAACTTATCTAGAACCAGTTGGAATAGCATACTGTCTTTACTGTCTTTAACAACTCTGTCTTTAAACCTGATATACTTTCATCAATATCATTGATAAATATAATATACAAAACAACAATGGGCACATCACTGAACCCTGGGGAACTTCACTAATAACATTTGACCATGAAGAGCAGTGTCCATTGATTAGCACTCTCTGTCGTCTCCCACTCAACCATTCCTTTATCCATTATAGCAACTTACTCTTAATGCAATACCTCTCCAATTTGTACAGCAGTCTTACATGTGACTGCTGTACAAATTGCCCTTCTTCGATTAAACAAAAAAAGCTTTCTTGAAATCCAAGTATATAATATTAAAATTATTTTTGGCATTCAGATCCTTTGTGACCACATCGTAGTATCCAATCAAATTGGTCAGACAAGATCTCCCTTTAACAAACCAATGCTGTCTTAACTATTACTGCAGTCTTGTCTAGCTGATCCTGCAATGCTTCTTTATACTACTATACTGCAATTCCATTAATTTCCCCGGAACAGAAGTTAAACTAACAGAATTGCACAACACAATTGATAGACGAGAGCTCCAACCCGACCCTGAAATACATCAAACTAACTCAGGAAAAACCATAAGTGCGAGAAGACATTCTTTCAGAAAAATTAAAATAGATAAAAGTTGGAAAACCGTATACAAGAATAAATAATTAAAATCACGATTATAAAATTTGGATAAACACATTGACATACAAATTAAATGAAATTCACTGAAATTCCTTAAACAGACAATGCTTTTCGACTATTCGTCTTGATCACAGGTTGGAAATAATGCAAAGTGTGTTAAGTTCTTAAAATGGAGAGATTATTTGTATTTGGCGCATGTGTAAGAAACACCAGAAATCCAAAATTAGGGTAGGACGGTGCATGTTGATAGAATTTGAGTGAAGTTTCATTTCAAGGGTCTCGGCGATCAATAATTTAATGTAATTATGTTGTATGTGTAAGATTTCCACTTCATTAAATAAGAATAAGTAGCCTTCACCGATGGCATGAAATGTCAATTCCGACACGTTTGTGTGCGGACTGAAGCACGTGTTGTTTCACACGTAAGTCAAGAGTGCACCAACTTGACCATTGATACGGTGAATCGCACTGACTACAAGAAATATTGTATACAAGATCATTTACTTTTATCGAGAGAGAAGGAAGAACTGTGCGATTTCAAAATATATTATGGAGCTTCTACATGGGCTACAATTTTGAATTCTGTATCTTTAAAGAGTTTATTGAGTTGCCTATACCATTGTTCCACATACAGAACAGAAATAAAGTATTTTTTATTGGTTTCATTAATAGGCATTGTATTTTCTGACTTATTTTTGGCTTGTAATCTGATTTGATTAATAATGGAAAGTGGATAGCCCCTATTTAAAAACATATATATTATATCGATTTCTAAATCTAAGGTGTGTTCAGAAGTAGAATATTTGTGAGTGTTAAGGAACTGGTTAAATATTATGGACCTTTTATAAGTAAATGGACGATGAGTCGACATATAAACAAGTTACTAATCTATCTTCACACGTGTTATCAGACCTCACTCCTATTGAAGGGACTGAATTTTAATTTTCCTTTTTAAATAATTGTAAAAGAATAAGAGAAGTTTACCTCAATATTATACGTAGAACACTTCCGTATGATACTCTCCAGAAATTAAAACGAAAACAATTAAAAAATCAAAAATCTTACATTACAGTAAGAAATAATTAACAATAATTAAAAATCAAATGAACACAATTAAAAAACAAATTTAATGCAATTAAAAATTAATTTAATGAAAAAAATGCATAACGATTTTCCTTTCTGAAGCGGACGATGCTTTTCAATCGTGTGTTGTGATCACAGGAATGAAAATTACCAAATAGGGGTAAGCATGGAATTTAAATAGGGATTATTTGTCTTCGCACATGTGCGCAAAGGACCCACAAGTCGAAGATTAGATATGGCCAGGGAACATTAACAAAATTCTCATGTAATTTAATTTCGACAGTTTCTGCAATTAATAGTCTCGTATAATTACGTTGGACACTAAGTATTTTGGCCTGATTAAACAAAAAAGGATGTTTTTCATTAAAGGCAGGAAAGGCGTAATTCTGACGCTGCTGAATGAGAAGCACGAACTGAGGCCGCGTGTTGATTAACACGAAAATTCAGAGGAAACTGCATAGAACCCTGATAAGACGAGTCGCAATCACTGCAAGAAATATTGTATACTAGGTCATTTATCTGTGTTGTGAACGAGGAAAGGACTGAGCAATTGTTCAGTATAGTGTGTAATTTCCATATTGGCTGTTAAATGTTAGATGTTAAATTGGATTTTATTTGTGTCCCGAGTAAGCGTGAAATTTAGAAAATTTAATGACTTAGTATCCGTATTCTTCCTCCCCAATGTAAATTTGAGTCTAGAATGAATATTATTAAATGAATGTAAAATGTCTTAGATAGTGCTACTATCGGTAATGACTAGAACATTGTCTAAATACCTCCCATAATATGTGATGCAGGGTAGAAAAGGCATCAAATGTATACATTAAATTGTTGAGAGGTAGATCTCCGATATTAGGCCGCTCATCAGGAAGAAGGCATTCAGCTGCATAAGTCTCTCCCAACAGGTCTAACACTCACAACACTCACAGAATTTCCAAGTTTGATGATAAATGACTTCCATATGAGAAGTAACAACATAAGTATGTTGTCACTTCATTTTTTCTCTTATGATAAACTGCTACATTGCCAGCTTGTTGATCTTCTCGTATTCAAATGCTACAATTGAAGTTAGGTATGCTTACTTCTTTGTAATTTAGCCACGTTTCAGAAATTGGATCGTTGTGTGACTGCATCAGTGAAATCAGCATTGTGAGAAAGTAAACTTTAACAATTTAACGTTAGAATGTAAAGATCTTGTTGTTTACTAATGAACTCGTATAAAGTACTTTGCATGGTAAATTCAGGATTACTCGACAATCTGGTCATTTCAGCTTGAAGTGTAACAGTGGATGCAGCATTTACCAGTCCATGATAAAGTTTATTTTCTCCATTTGCAGCAATAATGTAAAGATCATTGATAATGGTTTGTTTGTTTGTTTGTTGTTTGGTTTTTAGGAGCATTAGCAACTAAGGCCATATTGCTCCGGGATATGCGGTGGTCATTCCCTGACCTTTCCGCATCCTTCATATTTGGTGGCGACGGGCTCGAACCCCGGTCTAATCAAGAAGCGTGTGCTATGCACTGCTGCTCCTTCCCACCTGGCTACGGAGGCGCCATTGATAATGGTAACTCAAGATAATGCAACATAAACTAGTTGTTGTTCGTGATATTTCTCGTATTCATAAACTACGGAATCAAAAGTACTTCCCTGAGATTTATGGATGGTAATAGCACAAGCCAGTATTAGTGGAAAATGATTTCATTTAGCCAAGATCGTTCTGTTATTATTCAACAAAACACCTGTACTTCTTCTTCTTGTGATCAGTATGGCTTCTAAATCAATTTCTCTAGTCATAGCAAACCGACAAGCCTTTGGTCTAGCAAGTTGACCCACAGCAGGTGATCCTGGAAATTTCAACCAAAGATGTTTAACACAATTAGTCTCTTCATCATATTCAATTCATGCCAATTTTTCTAAAGCTCTGTTAGCCAGACCATCGGACATGTCATATTAGTGGTTATCAAGTATGGTTTGCCAATAAGTAAAGGAAGTTCATATGGTAATCCGCTGGTGCCTAATACTGCCATTTTATGAAGTTTTTGTCGCACATGAGCCTGTTATTCTGCATCTATGCACCAGACAAATATGCCTTGAGCAATCAACATAACGGTATCCGAAGACGAATTTAACACAAAATTGTTATAATCATTCAAAGATTTATTTTTCAACTACAGACGAGCACCATCAGAACACAAATTATCCACTTCTTCTATGCTCACAAATCTCATACGAGGGCTGCTGTCGCAAATCACCAATCAAAAAAATGTCTAATCCACTGAAATTATGATCTACACGGCCTGTAATTTGTCACAGGCAAACATCTATCCAAGATAAAAGTTCAGCTCCAATCATACTAACTTCATCAATAATTAAAACACGTACATATTTGAAAAGAGTATGATATTTTTGAGCAACTTTATAAGACAGGTAAATTCTTTGATATCAAAATTTTCAATGTGGTGTGCAAGGTAGTACCATTAATAGCTACAGCAGCTTTTTCAGCAGAAACACATTATATAAGCATTACAGAAATTATCAGTGCTAGTAAAATAATTACAAACTTCCATCAATAATCAAATCATGAACATCTTGCCACAGCCAAAGAAGTCCAGTAAGGAATATTTGGATAGGTTGACGATTAGGTTGAAGTAAAGTATAAAATAAATGACATGCAATAAAATTCCTTCCTGTTTTAAATTAGCTTTTAGCATTAAAATTTGTCGTTTATTTGCTATTGCACCAAGCTGATTTAAAGTTGCTAGTCAAAGATCACTATTCATTTCACTCTCTGGATATTTGTAGAAATCTTTAAATGGATCAGCGTCTTCACGAATCAACATTGCAAAGTTTTGCATATCACCGATGACGGCCGCATCTGCTATGTCAGTATGGTATATTTCATGACAGATCTCCATAGTTTTGTGAATATCTAAATCAGATTCATAATTTTTATGACGTTCTAAAATAACTTGTTTGGGTTCAACACACAAAGCGGGAAATTTCATTTCAGATAGTATTTCCTCATTCTTCACTTCGAAAAGGTAAACGAAGAGTAGCCATCTCTCTTTTCAGGAATCAGTTCAGGAAACAATTGAAAATCTTCAGGTAATTCATTTGAACTCAAATCTTCTAGATTGAAATCTTCAGGAAGTTCTTGAATATAATTATGTGATGTTGACGGTCCAGCTTTTTTATGAGAAGTCGATGTAGAAGGTTGATATTGATCAAAATCTTGAGCAGCAGATTTTATTAAATTCTGTATTTTTTTTTCGTTCTCTATGTTTTTGAGTTCATTCTTTTGTCGACATGGGGAAACTTCTTCGGTGGCTTTGAAACTTTTATTCTTGCAAACTTCTCTCGATTTCACTCAGCTGGAGTTTTAGCCATCTTCGAAATACATTTATAGGTATTTTTACAATTCAATAGTTAGCGAAATCCATTTGGATTATGGAAAGCATTATGGAAAAGCAAGTAGACAGCTAGGAGGATATAAACGAATCCCAACACTGTCACTAAAAGGACATTCTGGTGGGAATTCCTAAGACTCATGTTGGGACCATGCACAAAAGATTAATTCTATCTCCATATAATTAATTCTCTATTATACTTTGCTGGCACTAACTCCTGACAAACAGGTGATAGCGCATTGTATATATTTGCGTTATTTTTCTTACATATTTTAAAATTTGTCCTTTTAATTTATCTCATAATACACTTGGAAAAGTTTTGTGGCACACCGGGTTGAGAACCACTGCCTTAGTTAATTCAGAAGATCTTTGTTATTTTTCTTATAAAAATTTCAGTAATAGATTTTCGTTAATTTAAGTTGAGCAGGAACATAATAAAAAAAAAAAAGATTCCACTTACTTGATATATGCATAATAGTGACCACCATTAGCACTACCAGAATGCACCATTATAGAAAACAATTCATATATATATGGACCCTGAAAAAAGCAAACGGAAAAAAAATAATAATAATAAATAGATGTCAAATCTTATTACTAATAAAGCAAATCAGCTTGCAATGTTTATGATCACCTCACTGTTTATTTTGATTTAAACCCACTGTTCTTCATTTCACCAGACACTTGTAGTCCTCTGGGTCAAGGACCCAATATCTGTAGATATGAGTTATAAATTAAAATCAAATGAAAGTGTGATTTCTTGTATTATATATATATATATATATATATAAAAACAATATTTCAGTAGACAAAACTGAGTACACACATTAAAAAATCAAAAACTAACACATCAAAATATGCCATTAAAGATAAAATAGCATAAACATACATTTCATAAATAAAATATAAAATTTGCTACTCATGTTATTTAACATATTATATTAATTTTATTGTCATATTTTAAGGGACAAAATTTACATCTTGCTTTTTTGTAAGGCTAATACCAGGAATTGATTCTTCTTCAACTGGTTTTTTTAAGATATTTTTCTCTGAAAAATATCTCTTGATGTATATTTTGGGTGACTGTGGGTGACCACCCACGTGTGAACCAAAGTAAGCAGAGGCCGAGGTATGGCATCCACACCACACAGAGGAATGCCACACTCTGTGGCAAAGACTTGATAATTTGGAATCTCCTCTGGTTTAGATGACGCTCATCAACCGGGGAAATACCACCACTTTGCTTATTGGAGGCTTGAAGTGGTGGAACCCATGTTTAGTATCTAGAGTTAGTTCCGGTCAACCCTTCCCTATTTCTTCCATCATGCACTATGACTGATGACTTCTGAGATTATGAGAACATCATGGCGAGATCCAATATTCCTTACATTTCGAGGGTGCAGCTATAAAACTGTTCGGCGCCCAGCTGCTAGTTAGTACACCGGACCAAACCCATTGGCAACTCTTTAGGAGGCTTCCGGATCAGCTAGTGTATAATCTTGCTACATCTACTCTGCCAGAATGTGACTGGAGGGAGTCCGAGTAGTGTGTATGCGGAGGATCATTGTCAATGACATTGCCAACTGAAGACGTTCTTTAACTAACGAAAGTCCTCGTAAAGACTATTGGCTTCACCGGATTCACTTACATAGTTTTTAATTATTCTTCTTTTTTTATTTTTTTTTTTTTATTTCGATGACAACCAAGGATTGGATGTGTACACTTCTGTTTCCTTGTGCCCATTTAACTCAGTCAACCTTTACTTACTTCCCTCCCTTTTTAATTTTTCAATTTAACAATTCAACGTAAACATTAACCACGCTACCTAAGTAAACCATCGCAGATTAATTTCAAGGTGAGTACCGTTTTTTAAGCTTTCGCTATTCTTTTCTAGTCTATTAACACGGTACTTGAAGATTTCTAAAAATTTCGTATTGTAAGAGATAATGTTAAAATTTAATTTATACTTTTCAGCTGTTGCTTTGATTTGTTGGAAAAATGAATCATATGAAGTAATTGCAGATGGGAAAAAGTTTCAGCTAAGGCATTTTCCATTAAATTAGTGGGATATTCCATCCAGATCAGAAGAGAAAAAGCAGCAAGGTCCATGTTTACTCCTTTTAGCCATGGGGAGATCATCTTCTCCCAGGTTACTGGCCCTGCCACGGGGAGGCAGGAGCAATGCTGCTTGGTGACCAAGCATAGAGGTTAATAACAGTTAAAAGAAAATTTTAATAAAATAAAAAAGGGGACTTTCCTGAGCTCTCTTCTTACTGCTTTGAAGAAAGAAGAGCTACTTAAAAGAAAGATTTTTAATTGGCAGAGAAAATATAGAAAACTAAATCGCAGTGGAAATCACTTTATAAAGTTGTTCGGCCATGCAAATACTTGGCACCCAGGGTGGGCTTGTGCCAATCTTCTGAAGCAGTCAGAAGATTGGCACAAGCTTGCACTCTCTGCTCCTTGTAATCTGGCATTGATACTCAATGGAACCCATCTGGCACACTTTCAATGCATTGAAAGCCTATTCAGAACCACTCTTGCACAGATTTCTCATCTTAATGCATCAGTTTTCATGAATCAGAGTGTCTCCTCTCTTCATTTTGACTGTTACTGCAGCATAAAGATGGCCTGACTTTGGCAGTCCCTTCAAACCATTATCGCCATTACTGAAACATATACTGCCACTGAAATGCCTACCACCTAATCTACTGCCAAACTCTGCTTATATCAACTCTCATGTCAATGTCATCCTCTGTTTTCATGTACTACTTCTACAGCCATGACAATTGGTGTGTAGTACCAAAATTTTGGATGTTGGCGGTAACATTTACATTTTCACCTGACATTGTTACATTTTGTTTGTAATATCACAGAAGAGGGCAAAAGAAGTTTGGAGGCACTCATTTTGGAGCAGCAATTGTATATGTGCATACCCTGAAAGGGTTAAAAATCCTATTCTTTATAAAACACCACTTTCAAACACATTAAAATGATTTTTAAGTATGAAATTAATCTTGAATAAGATAACAATGCTGGCAGTTAAATATCCAGAAGGGCAAGACAGGCTCTATTGCTAATTTATACAATGTAGGAGAAAAAAAAGAAAGAAAGCGGAAAGACCTATGTAATAAATATAATTTCTTACCATAAAGTTAATTTGAACAATGTGCATAACCTTTCTGTGAGAACAAAAGAGCAGAATTCATTACTGTTTTGTAAAAGTTATTTCAATTTTTCAAAATGCCTTTTAAGTTTTTTTTTTTCTGTGTTAATGTGTTGCATAAATAAATCATTATTACCTTTTCCATAGATTTTAGAAGATTCCTCTCATTAGTAGAAGATTCTTGAGTACTAGACTGACCAGTGGATCCTACATCTATACCTTCATCGTCATCTGCTAAATCAGCATTATCAGTGGAGATATCAGGAGAGAGGGAAGATCCAAGTTTCCCTGAACCCACATAAGATAAGCCGTCATCATCTAATGCTGAACCACTATCTGTTGTATCTCCATCATCATTGAAATACTGGAAATTATTATTATTATTATATATTTTTTTGCTTTATAGATTCAAAAATAATAAAGCAATTATATACATACATTAGAAAGAAAATACAGCACACACAGTGTTTTACAACTTAATAAATATTACTATACAGTGAAACCTTTTAAATCTATCATTCAAAAATGATACATTTTGAAAATTAAAAATAAATATATAAATAAAGAAAACACTAAAAAGTCTTGTTTTTCAAGTAAGCTACTGTAAAAACTTTGTAGCAGCTTACAAAGTAGTGTTTGTAAGCTAATACATAGAAAAAAATAAATAAATAAAAGCCTGTGATGAGTGCCATTCCTAACTGACTGATATCTACTGTAAAATGAATATCATTGGATAGTGAGCAGGTTTTGTTTTTGATTTATATTTAAATGTGATGCTGAAATAACTGTTTTTTAAACTAGGCATTCACTGTCCAGTTTAAAAAAGTATGAAATTGGGCATTCTTTTCTTTATTATGTGCTTGGAAATTAAGCTTATTGGACATCTTGGTAAGCTTTCTGAGCAATTATGTTGCAAGTCTTAAATAGAAAAATTACTATAAAAATATATTAATAAAAAAAAGGAGATTATATGTCTATGTTGCAGTAGCTACCATTCAAGACATGGAACAAGCAATGATATAAATATAATATTTTTTTTTTACTGAAAGCTTAGAATGTAATCCTCCAAAATGTTTCTTGAAGTGACAGGTATGCTGCATAATTTTGGTGAAGTGACACTGCTTCACCACTGCATCAAATACTGTGGAAAGATATTATAATCTTTCCACAGTAGTTGACTTGACTGGTGTAATTTACTACCAGGATGTGCTAGTAAAGTGCACCTCTGTCAAGATATGGATGTTACCAGATTTGAGGTTCTACTGCATTGAAGATTGATAATAAAACTACATACATATGCATGGCCCAGCATAGCTTAGTGGTCAGATGTGGGATTGCAGTAATGCACGCGTTTGAGTGGACCATCGTGTAAGGCTATGTGAGTGCAAAATATGGCTAATGATTGTATTCACTGTCAGTAATCATTTTGGCAACCTTGCTGTACATACGTTTATCAATTGTGATCTTCTCATTTTTGAATTTTAACCCAGGGAACCCATAAACAAAAATAAAACAACAAAAATCATCAATCATCTAAATGATTAATTCTAAATGATTTAGCGGTCATGCTAGAGTATAAACATCATCATTATTATATTATTATTAAAATACAATACAACTAGGCTATAAAAATCAAATAAAATGATCAAAAATACTTTTTAAACCCATTCTAGTTGTGATAATTACAGTACTTTAATGAAGTTTCAAAAGTAATTGTTAATTACATGCAGCTACAGGAAACTTTTCTGATGCATGTTACTCCAATATCAATTAAATTCATGCTACATTATGATGATGCTTTATCAATAATCAAACTTTGCGATCTAGATTGTTTGTTGACTGTATCAAACTTTACATCACATTGCATCATATAGTTTTGCTAGTAATTATTTTGGTAAACTTGTTGTGTTTCTCAATTCTGACCTCATTTCAAGATTCTAACCAATGACCCTCATAAATAGAAATAAAATAACAAAAGTCGTCAATTAAAAACAGGTGCCTTTAATTTTTGTCTCTAAATATGAGGAATCTTGTTGGGCCATTGTTAAAAATTTTCTGTGGTTTGCTTATATTTTTCAATCATGGACATATCAGTTCCAATAACAAATAAGGCACATATAACAATTTATCGTAATGATCACCAGTATCACATTTAAAATGTTAAGGCAGTGGTTTTCAATGTTCAATTCTAAATTCAGAAATTCAACAGAATTCAACATTTGTAAACTAGCTGAATCTCAGAGATCTCATTAAAATTGCTTATTTAAGACAAATATATTATATAAAATTTTGAATTTATATTATAAATACATATACTATAAACTTTTATTTCCTTAATCAATGATTCTTCTGTAGTTATGATATAAACATATTGTTAAATCTATAATATCCACGAATCTGTTGAGTTTTTTTGAAATGAAGCGAATATTAGAAAATACCATATTTCCTGGTATATAAGACGCACCCCAAATTTTTAATAATAAAATATGGAAATAAATAAAAATTTATTTTTTCATATAACTATATTTAAACATTTAAGAATTACAAGAATCATGACTATAAGAATTTTAATAATGTAAAATTGAATCCAAGAGCCATTATCAATTAAAATCCAGAATGTTCACTTTCATTCTCACTACCAAAATTAATTTCACTGTCATTCTATTCTTCATCTTCATCATCCAAATGTTCATACAAAAAATTGTCTTCAGTCCCATCTAACGAATTGCTGATTTCACACTTTTTAAAGAGTTCTGTACTATTTCATTCTTTACTTTGTCCCAGGAATCCTTAACCCACTGACACACCTGTGCAATGCTTGACCGTTTCAGTACTCCCATGTATATTTTTTAAAGGGTTTGTTGAGAGATACATCAAGTGGTCCTGGAGGCCTCAGAAGTCAGGCCTCCTGGAATTACAGTTAATTCTGTGTTGGCTTCTTTAAGTTTTTTTAAAAATTAAATTTGTGATGTGTGATTTTAAGTGATCCAACACCAAAAGCGAATTTTTTTCCATCAATGCTCCATTTCTTTGGTTCCACACCTTTTTCTAAACATTTCTTCATTCCACCTTCATCCTTCACATTCCACCTTGGTCCTTGAGGGTGTCAAAGACATTCTCTCAGATATGCCAGACAAGCTGTACTTGCTACCTGGGAGTCTAAAATGCTGATGGAACTGATATTTCGGTGACACTCAAGTCAAGTGGACCCAATTTCGGCAAAGCCCAGACGGTCTGTGACAGCCAAATATTCTGCTTGTACCATCACGATGGTGGGACTGTTAGTAATCCTGGGTATAACCTCCATGCACAAGTACATGGTGGGTGACCACCCAGGTGTGAACCAACGTAAGTAGGGGTCGAGGTGTGGCGCCCACACCACATGGAGGAATGCTGACCCTCTATGTTACCAGGCAGTACTAGGTGGTAGATGACTCTCATCAACCGGTGCAATACCACCACTTTGCTTATTGGAGGCTTGAAGTGGTGGAACCCATGTTAAGTATCTAGAGCTAAGTTCCAGTCAACCCTTCCCTATCTCTTCCATCATGCAGTATGATTGATGACTTTTAAGGTTATGATGAACATCATGGCGAGATCCAATATTCCTTACATTTTGAGGGTACAGCTCTAAAACAGTGTTCGCAGGCCAGCCGCTAATTAGTACACTGGACCTAACCTATTGGTAACTCTCTAGGAGGCTTCCGGATCAGCTAGTGTATAATCTTACTACCTCTACTCTGCCAGATAGTGATTGGAGGGAGTCCGAGTAGTGTGTATGCGGGGAGCATTGTCGAGGCCACGTTATGTCAAGGATCTGGGTATATTCTTACCATGTGTATGCCATATCCAAAAATTTCATTACTTCATACAGCATGTCCCACCCACTTTTTCTTACTATTGAATACACCATGAATTGTCAAACTAATAGAGTAAGCTTATCTACGAAAAGATGTAAACCTCCCAAGCACTTCCTAATTCATTTCACAAATATACGTGGTCTCAATTCTAATCTCAACGATGTCCATTTCCACTTACAGTCTGCCAAACCCCATGTACTTTTTCTGACAGAATCTCAGTTATCGGTTGATTCAACTACTGCTCATCTCAGATGCCCAAATTATTCGCTGTATGATTCCTTTTGCCTCAAAGGTGGTACTTGTGCACATGTCCGTTCTGATATTCCCTGTCAGAGACTTGGCAATTTGGAATCTCCTCTCTTTGATTTTCTCTGGCTTAAAATCTCTCTACCTCATTGTGTCAAATTCATCTGTTGTCTCTACCATTCTTCCAACTCCACTAATCACTTGGAGCTCTTTGACTTCCTCTGTTTGCAACTTGACTTTCTCCAGTCCATCTTTCCTAACAGTGAGGTAATTTTCCTTGGTGATTTTAATGTTCACAATTCCAGCTGGCTTCCATTTTCTAGTCACACTGACCCAGCTGGTCGAGATGCTGAGGCTTTTGCAATTACTAATGACCTTGCACAGATTGTTCATTTACCTACAAGAATACCGGACAATCTTAATCATACAGCCAACATGCTTGATCTTTCCCTCACAAACAACCCTTCTAAGTACATGGTCGAAGTGAGAGGTCCTTTAGGCACTTCAGATCACAACTTGGTAATTGTCTCTTCTCCAATGGAGCCTTTATCTCATGGCTATTCTCAGCCTCGTGTTGTTTGGCATTACAAGAATGCCAAATGGGATGACCTGCAAGATTTCTTTTCTTTTTTTCCTTGGTTGGATTACTGTTTCAAAACTTCTGATGTCAACGTCTGCTCAGATTGTGTCAGAGAAGAATGTTGCATATTGTAATTGGCTTGTTTCTAATTCTTCAGTTTTTTTCTGCCTACACCAAAGCTCGCACCAATTGTAAAGCAGTTATTAATCAGTCCAAACCAGAGTATGAACAGGCTAAGAGTAGAAAACTTGCTTCTTGCCCTAATGGTGGCCGAACATTCTGGTCTCTTGCCAAAGCTATTGGCCGCAACTTTTGCCCATTTCTGTCCAAACCAGATGGTTCTGTTTTCGCTTCAGCCAAGGATAAAGCTGACCTGCTAGCATCCCATTTTTCTTCAAACTCAGACATTAATGATCTTTGTAAAACACCTCCCACCATTCCGAACATGCTCCATTCAATGCCTCCTGTGATCTTCCATCAAAAGGATGTTAGAAGGAATTTGACGAATCTTGATGCTAAGAAAGCTAGAGATCCAGATGGTATTTCTCCACCTGTGCTCCTGAACTTACTCCTATTCTTTACCGCCTTTTTTCACTTTCTTATTCCAAATTGGAAATTTACTCATATCCAGCCAGTTCCTAAAAAGAGTGACAAATCCCTCCCATCCAATTATTCGTCCTATTGCAATTACTTCTACTCTTTCTAAAGTAAGGAAGAAATCAATTAACTGCCAAATCTTAAAATACCTGGAAACCTTCCGTCTGATCAACGATCGCCAGAATGGATTCCGTTAGTGTCATCCACTGATGATATTCTGGCTTATGTTACCCATTTATGGAGTAATTCAATGGAAAGGTTCAGTGAAACACAAGTAGCTGCTCTTGACATCTCAAGGGCTTTCGATCGTGTTTGGCATAAAGGTCTTCTAAACAAGCTTCCATCTTATGGTTTGCCAACTGTTTTTAGTAATTGGTTATCCAGTTTTCTCTCTGATCGCTCACTGAGGGTGTTGGTTCTCTGTCTTCTAACTTCTCCACTAATGCCGGTGTTCCCCAAGGTTCAGTTCTTTCCCCCACTCTTTTCCTCTTTTATATTAATGACCTTCTTCCATTGACTGGAAATCCTATCCATTGGTTTGCCGATGATAGCACATTGCATTCCACTTTCCATTTTGAGAAACCTTGCCCTGCTCAATCAGCTTTAACTTCTCGAAAATCTGCTACCAATTCCTTAAATTCGGATCTCCAGTGGGGCAAAGACAACTTAGTTGATTTCAACCCTTCTAAAACTCAGTATTGACTTATATCTCGCAAAAAGGATTCTTCTGCACCTATGCTTATCTTTAGTGACACTCCGATTTCTAGGCAAAATGATATATCTCTTTTGGGGATTACCCTGACACTTGGCACAAGCACATTACAAATATTGCTTCCTCTGCATCTAAAAAACTTGGTTTTCTCTTTCGCTCTCGGCGTTACTTTTCTTCCAAACAGCTGCTCACTCTGTATAAATCGCAAATCCACCCTGCCATGGAATATTGTTCCCACATCTGGGGTGGTGTCGCCAAAACCTCTCTCAGGCTTCTTGATTCCATTCAGAAGAGGGCAGTTAGGTTAATTAATGATTCATCTGTAACAGAGTCTCTCCACTCGCTGTCTCATAGACATACTGTTTCTGCTCCATGCCTTTTCTACATATACTTCCATAGGCACTGTTCTTTTGAATTGGCTTCTATAATTCCCGCTCTCTCTTTCAAAACAGTCCGAAAACGTGCCACCACCAGACAACATCCATTTACTGTCCAACTTCAAACTCATAGAACCAACTTTTCATCTTTCTCGTTTATTCATTCAATTGCCCTTTTCTGGAACAACCTTCCTTCATACCTATTTCCTGAAACAGTCTACAGAAGTTCAAGTCCAATGTCAACAAATATCTTCTTTCGTCTTCTCAACCTCCAACCCCAAGCACAGTACTAAGTACTATAGGTTCTGATACCTCTTGTGTTTGGGGTTTACATAAAAAAAAAAAAAAAAAAATGCATCCATCCATTTTCATGAATATGTAGAATTATTCCAAGTGGTGTTTTTTCTTTTATAGGTGTTTTTTTCTTAAATATTAGAAAGGGCTGCAGTTTTGTTTCATCGGCACAACACGACAACACCACTGTTAATCTAGTTTTTTCATGCCCGCTAGTTTTTATGCAAATTGACTCTTCACCAATTCACTGTTTTATTTGTTGGAAACAAAGGTTATTGGTGTTTCACCCATATTAGCAATATGGCCTATTTCGATAATTTTTTTCTGTCTCCACTTGACAGAAAATTTCACAAATCTGTATTTGTGAAAATAAATGATTTTTTCTTCAAATTCTGGGGACATTTTTTGAGCCAACTTTGTTCGAGTCCTCACGGAAAGCCTATTTCTCTTCATTTAATGGTGGCACCAAGATGGTCCACTTTTGAAGCCTAAGATACCATGGGTTAAGGCAAATTCCTGGGCTTGTATTTGTGTCATCTTAGTAGAAATTGCTATTCCATTTTTACAGTGGTTTAAACCCCAATCCAAAATAACTGCTTTTACTGCCATCCACTGTGCCTCTTTGCCTTGTAGACATCTTTTTGTTGATGCCAAATTCTAATAATTTTTTTTGGTTGGTAGGAGCTGGAAATGATGTGGAGCTGCTCTATTGCCATGTATCTCTGCATAAGCTACTACAAGCAATATAGTCCGAGGTATAAGAAATCCTCTTGTTCTTATTTAACTCTTTCATTATCTGGGAATAAAAAAATAAGACTTCCACTTTCTTCAAAATAAATTTACCACAAAAAACACCTATATATATCAATTACTACTTACAGTATTAACATTGTTAACAGAACAAAAATCAAAACATGCAAATAGCATTGTAACTATTTCACACTACGGTAACATGTACAGAAGACATGTAATCCACTCCAATTCAATCCAATGGATTGAAAAAGCTCAATGTCAATAGTATTCTTCCTATTGCTGAGACTACACACATGAGGGGACATGAGTTAAAACTGAGGAAGGATGGTTGCAGGAGAGATGTGTGAAAGTTTGCTTTTAGTCAGTGGCTGGTTGACTGTTGGAAAACTTTAATCGGTTGTGGAAGTGGGTAGTTTGAATAAATTCAAGGAAGAACTAGATGCAGTTTGCCACAAATTTTTTTTTTTTTTTTAATTATTTGCATAAATCAATTGTCATACTTATTACAAACATGAAATGAAATATCTGAGGATATTTTTGTATATTTGTCTTGGATCATATTTGAAACATGAATATCAACAGCTAAAATGGGCTGTTTGCATGTTTTGGGACTGAGCAGCTTTGTTCATCAGTCAAATAGCACAGATCTGTATGAAGGTTTGTTGTGATTAAAATTTGTGAAGAGTTGTACACAGAGATCTGGATAACACAAATATTCTGTCAGAATTACATGAATTATTTCTCTGTTAATGTGAAGTTGTTTGTCACTGAGGGAACCATTCAACAATCAGACAAAATGTCATAGAGTAAAAAAATACATGGAGGTCCTAAAGTCTCGAAACTTTATTAGACAGTTGGACAGACAATTTTAGGCATAAAGGGAGATGATGTCCTTTGAAGGACATCATCTCCCTTTATGCCTAAAATTACTCCCCATGCAAGGACATTTAGGACAAAAGCTGGCTTTTTCCTTTGTCCTCCTTCCATATAATTGCAATTTCAACACCTGAATTACACCTCTCCCGGATGCAGCCATCCCTGAAGAAAACCCCAAGTAAGAGTATTCTTCTGCCTTAAAATAAAATATATAATATTCTTAAAATTCAATATTCCTTTAAAATTTCCAAAAATAGCCTATCTACCCTTTTCAAAAAATCCACAAAGTTTATTTTAAATCCATAATGAAATTGCAGATCCTCTATAAGGAAAAATTACAATAAATTATTAACATTTGTCCGATTTTACGAAAATCAGCGGGTCTTGACTACTCAAGTTGTCTGTCCAACTGTCAGACACAATGTGTGAACTTTTTCAGCTGTTCTGGCATACAAAGTACTGTTGGTTGGACATTCATAATCCTTATCTTCTGGACCTTCTCAGCCACTCTGAAATTTTACAAACCAGTGGAGAACATGACATATCATTACCATATGTTTGTTTTAAACAGGTTTCAGCTGCACTTTTCCCCAACTTCAATGAAATTTAATGTTTGCTCTTTGTTCAATCACTTAACACAATAACAACTCAACAATTCTCACATGACTGCATGTAAACTTGTAGAGGGAAGCATTCACATAAATCAATTGCAACAGCATGCTGCATCATGACTCTACATGCTTGTCATGCATTTAATGGATACAATACTGGAATTTAATTGTCAAACCTTGTAAATTAGACACAGTCAGCAGAGAATTTGTTTGATAACTTCCCACCAAGCTTAGACAGGTGACATGATAATAGATAAGAGAACCAGAGACAGGTGCAAAGAGGCTGGAGTTAAATATTGCACAAAAGATATGTGAAACATGAATGAGGAATCAACAGATACTGAGAGTCCACTGCATAGTTTTGTGAAACCAATGAGTTGAGAAGTGGGGGGAAGGGAGAAGAAAGAGAATGAAGAAAATAGTGGTTTTCTTTCTTCAAAACTACAAATCCATCCCTACCGAAATGCCAAAATATGAATTTAAGGGAAAATACAATAATAATAACAGCAAAATTAATTCTCATTTGCCCCCACCATCATCATCTCTTCCCCTTACCTCATAACCTAATAACAATATTAATAAAATGAAATATTTCATATAAATATGAAATTTTAATCAAATTTAAATATTAAAAAAAGTTCTCACTTCAATATCCATCTTCACAAATTCATTTAAGTTAAGAATTTCAGGAAATGTGACCCTGAGAGAGAAAAGTAAATTAGTAAGTTAATATCCATCTTAAAATATTAATATAACTTGATAAAAACAAATCTTTGAGGAAATACATACAGAACATCCAAAAACTGGCAACTTCAGGACCTGGTGATTGCCAGTTTTTGAACAATAAATCTAAAGAAGCATGAAATGACAAATTAAACATAAATATGATGTATTTCTGATGAACCTGTTCATCAAAAAGCAGAAATGCTATTTAACTTATTCAGTTCACCCCACTGAGTGTCAACTTTTTTCAAATTTTCCTATATGATTAACTTACTATTAATTAAATTTATTAACTATATTATTTTTTACCTATTTACCCTACTATCCTTTTTGGTCATTGGTGAAAATTTGGAAAAAAATATAAAAGACCACCACAATGGGAAAGCCAGGCACAATGAATTTGTTGATCAATTACAGACAAAGTTACTTTAATAATGTTCTATTAAAAACAAATAAAAATTAACTAAGTTCTGGTGATTATTATTTGTCATATAGCAATTATATTTTGCCCATATTTCTTAATCCCAAGTTTCTTCCCACATTGTTAGTGTCAACACATCCTGCATATAGAAATAAACTTAATCAATTTGAGAAACTGACAAAAAAGTGGGTAGCTGACTGACAATGCATTCTCTATTTACTTCTGCTCAGATATTTCTAGTTAAGCCAAATTCTGAGAATTAATATTTTTTCATGGATAGTAATCTGTACAACTTAGCACAGTATTAAATGTTATATTTCATTATATTGGATAATTAAATTTTACTAACTCAAAAAATGTATTTTTATTTTTCCCTTTTGGCTATCACAGACATTATCTCAGGTATGATAAGCTCGGCTTCCTATCTTGGTGTCTAAACTACTGATGGAACGTATTTCGGGTGCTACATGAAATGAGTGAACCAAATTTCAGCAAAGTACGGTCATTCCACAACAACCAAATCCTCTGCTTGCGCCTTCATAATGGTGGTTGTTGTTTTTATTGGTTTTAGGCACATCAGCAACTTACGCAATATTGCACCACATGTATATATATATATATATATATATATATCTGTAAACTGCATGTTCTGTGGTTGACTTACTGTATGGACAAAAAACTTAAGTTTTCAGGAGAAAAAGCCATGCTACCCTTGCCTGAGACCGACTAATTCAGCCATGCTATGAAAAAGAACCATAAAAATTCTTGCATCATTGACAGGATTTGTACCTGGATTTTTTCCATCCAGTGTGGGGAGGATGGTGATTATACCAAGTGTGCTACCCACAAGGACCATAATGGTGGAACTGTTAATAACACTGGGTATAACTCCCGTGTGCAAGTCCTGAAATATGGCACCTAGTATACTGCAGGTAACCACCTAGGTGTGAACCAATGTAAGCAGGGGTCGAGGTGTGTATCCACAATACACAGAGGAATCCTACCTCTATGTGTTACCAAGCATATCTACCACTTAATACTAAGTGGTAAATGACTCTCATCAGCAAGTGAAACAGCACCACTTTGCTTAATGGAGGCTTGAAGTGGTGAAACCCATATTTACTGGAGCAAAGCTCCCATATTGCTCGGGAGCTTTGCTCTGGAGCAAAGCTCCCGAGACTAAACATGCCATTTTCCCCTATCCTCTTTCTCTTTAATAACTTCAACAACCTCTTAGACCAGGCCTGGCCAACCTGTGGCCTACCACATTATTTTTTGCAGCCAGCTAGATGATTTTTATACTACTGACTACATCAGTGAGAAATCATTCACTAGCTGCATTAGGCATGATAAATAACGACTTCTTCTTAACTTGTTGAAGTACGCTGATGAAACAAAAAAAAACTTTCAGCAGCATTTGATCGTCATTCTCAAAACTCTCAAAATATGATAAAGTATTTGAGATATTTTGTTCTCCATTTCACATTGACATTTCCACTGTCCCAGAAACTGTGCAGATGGAAGTAATTGATTTACAGTGCAACAATGAATTAAAACACATTCATGCCACAACATCAAAAATCAACTTTTACAACATTTATGTGACAATGGAAAAGTATCCTAAATTAAGATTTTTTGCACAAAAATTGTGAGCACCCTCAGAGCCACATACATTTGTGAAACTTTCTTTTCAAAAATTAAATGTATTAAAAGTAAATCTCAAGCTTCAATAACAGATGAAAATCTGGAAAATCAATTAAGATGTGCAAATACCAATATCGAAGTAGATTTAAAAGAATTGAGTGATCACAAAGAAAAGCAAATATCTCACTGATGAAGATATATAATAAAAATGAATAAAATAAATTTTTATGGCATTTGATTTTTTATTTTTAAAAGATTGTTTTATGTGTGGCCCACTTGGGATTAAATTGTAGTTCGTCAAGGCCCGCAGAATGATTTGGGTTGGCCAGGCCTGTCTTAGACAGACTAAAACATACCCTTTTACACCTTAATGATGTTTTGGCAAGTCACAATGTAGTGTCCATGTTTACTAATATCGCTCCCTAACCACATGCCCCTTTCCAAAAATGACATCTCCTGTGTCATCATATGCCACTATGCTGAAATTAGCATTAGTAGTGGCATATGATGCAAGAAAGCAAGCTTATACAGAAAAAAAAAAAAAAAAAGCCCTTCCCATTTCACCTATCCATTCGCTCCACAAGTTTATCCAGCTTCCTTGAATCTATTTAAGCTATCAACTTCCACAATGACAGATGGAACTTTGTTTCAGCAATCAACCACTTGCTGGCTAAAGGCAAATTTCCACACATCTATTTAGCAACTGCCTTTTCTCAATTTGAATTTATACTCCCTCAAGTGTGTAATCTGAGCAAGAGGAAGGATCATATCAGCACTGAGCTTGCTCAAACCATTCAAAGCCTTATACACCTCAATCAGATCACCTCACAAGTGACTCATCTCCAGACCACAATTTGTAGAATTTAAGCCTTTCTTGGTAAGAGCACTCCTTTGTTCCCCCTCACCAATCTTGTTGCCCTTCTCTGTATTTGTTGCAGAAGCTCTACATTCTTCCTAAAATAAGACATCCAGACCTGTATGCAATACTCAAGGTGTGGCCTGACCTGGAGGTGATTATCCCTTATACAAAGGAATAATCACCTCCTTATCCCTTCTAGCAAACCCCATGAGCTGCTCTGGCAGCTTATCTGCACTGCTTTGAAAATTTAACATTCAGCTGCACAATTACCCCTAGGTCTTTTTCATTCTCCACTACACTGAGATATTAGTCTTCTCCATTGGTAAACTGTTACATATTCAAAGTAGTGCAATATCATGGCAACTCATTGTGAAGGTTTTCACAATATGAGATATAATTATAACAATGCCAATTTATCTACTTCAGTAAGTTCACTATGTACAAATATGATGCAATGGCATTAATCTGTCCACTAGCAAAACTTCCACGTTGGTTGCTCTAGCCAAAAAAATTGCCTTAAGTCTATACTATTGCACACTATCAGGCATCTCTCATATTGTGGAGTTATACTTCATAACGGGGCTGTCACTATTGCAATACAAAGGAACTCACCCACCGAAAAGAGGCCAACGAGCCTTGAAACAGTGCCATCTGAGTGTCAGTATCTGCCAAAAATAAGTAACATTAGGCTTATCTATTGGTGAAGCATTACTTATTTGAAGTAGTGCAATATCATGGCAATGCATTGTGAAGGTTTTTACAATATGAGATATAATTAAAATGATACCAATTTATCTACTTTGGTAGTTCACTATGTACAAATATTTTGCAATGGCAGTAACCTGTTCACTACTGAAACTTCCACGTAGGAAGCATAAATTCAGGCTCTAGTAAAAAAAAATTGGCTTAGTCTACACTACTGTACACCATCAGGCATCTCTCATATTGTGGAGTTATACTTTGTTATTCAAGTAGTTGGTTATGTACTGAAATGACGCAATTTCACTACCTTGTGCATTAGTTAAAAACTCTACATAACCTGAGGCTTTAGCCTAAACTATATTGTAATCTAAATTACTCCACACCATCAGGCATCTCTCATATTGTGAATTTATACTTCACAACTGGGTTGTCATCATTGCAATACCAGGGTACCTGCCTACCCACTGATGAAGAGCCAATAAGCTCCGAAATGCTACTGTATGGGTGATGGTATCCGCTGAGAATAAGTAACAATAGTCTTCTCCTACGGTGAAGTGTTACTTATTCAAGGTAGTGCAATATCATGGCAACTCATTGTGAAGGTATTCAACAATATAAGATATACTAACGATGGTAATTTATAACTATTTAAGTAGTTGGCCATGTCCTGAAATGATGCAATTGCACTAACTTGTACAGGAGTTATACTTCATAATTGGGTTGTCACTATTGAAACACCAACACCCGCCCAGAGGCCAACAAGCCTTGAAACGGTGTAGTCTGGGTGGTGGTATCCACTGAGAATAAGTAAGATTAGTTTTCTCCATTGGTGAAGCATTACTTATTTGAGGTAGTGCAATATCATGGTAACTCACAGTGAAAGTATTCACAATATGAGATATACTTAAATTATGCCATTTTGTAACTACTTAGTAGTTGGCTACGTATAGACATGATGCCATTGCACAAACTTACGCATTAGTGTGCTCCATTTATTTCTAATGGGTGATTTCAAACTGTTCTTCAGAAATATGCACCACCGCTCACTGTTCACACCATTTGCTCTTCACTACGTGAAGAGTGAGGATATGAGAAATCTATCACTATGCATAGGCTAGTAAACAGTCAGCACATTCTTTCTAGTTAGTATTATTGTCAAATAATGCAGGGAAGTAAGTTATACAGCATCAGCAAAAAAAAAAAAAAAAAATCCAATGTGGATCTGTCCTTTAATAATTTAAACAATTTATTTAATCCTTACTTAAATTTATTCAAGCTGGAAGTTCCTTCCAACAATCAATTACTCTCTGGCTAAAAGCAAATTTTTGCACATATATCCTATTATCCCTTTTCAGTTTAGATTTACATCACCTTACATGCATCGTGCAAGAAAGAGTAAGGATGCCAGCAGCATTTAGTTTACTCAATCCATTTAAATCCTTAGAGATATCAACCAAATCTCTGTGCAGGCACCTAGTTTCCCTGCTGTGCAATTTGCAGAACTGAAATCCTTCATTATAAGAGGAACCTTTTCTGTCCCTGAATGGTTCCAACAGTTATACATCCTTCCTAAAATAAATATTCCAGACCTGTATGCAGTATTCAAGATGCAACCTAAGATGTAACATTGTTTTAATAAAAAAGAATAATCCCTTCTTGTTGGCAAAATCCCTGTATACCACTGACAGAACCCAATGAGCTGCCTGTCTGTACTAATCAGAGAAATTTATCTCTGACTGTACAATTACCATCAGTCACTTTTGTTCTCCACCTTCATAAGTGTGGTGCCAACCAACTGGAACGTTATTTAGGGATTATTGCCATTATGAAGGACGTTGCATTTAGCATTAGTATTAGTAGTGACAAATGATGTAAGGAAGCAAAGCTCATACAGTATCAGCAAAAAAAAAAAAAAAAAAAAAAAAAAAACTTTCCTACCTCATCTGCCCATTCCCTCTAATAATTTGTCTAATTCTTTCTAAAATTTATTCAAACTACCCCACCTCCACAACACCAGCTTATTCCAACAATCAATTCAATCATTCTCTGGCTGAAAGCAAATTTGCACATAACTATCCTCTAAACATCCTTTTTAAATTTAAATTTCTCTCTCTTGATGTGCATTCTTCAAGCAATAATTAAAATGCCATCTACATTTATTTCACTCAATCCACTTTAATGACTTAAACACATCAATTAAGACCCCAAAGGAGAGGGCTAGTTTTACATGCTACAATTATTCACATAACTGAAGCCTTTTATGATAAAGAGTACCATTTTGTGTCCTTGACTAATCTTGTTGCACTTCTCTGCACCTGTTCTAACAGATCAACACATCCTTCCTAAAATGATGCTTCCAGACTTGTATGCAGTACTCAAGATCTATCCTAACCACTCTTGTATATAACAGGATAATCACCTACTTGTACCTGCTGGCAAAAATCCTATATATCACTGATAAAATATCATGAACTGTCCTTGCAGCTTCTCTACAGTTCTCGAAAAACTTCATATCAGACTGTACAATTACTCCCATGTTTTTTCATTCTGTACTACCAAACTGGCATGTTATGCTTTCATTGCAATATCTTACAATATGGAATTCTGTAATCCGTATGTTACAAATCCCAATGTTACACTTCAACTGCCATTTCTCTGCATATGTAGCTAATTTTTCTAGGACTTGGTCTGGCGTCATACCCTGAGTTCTGTCATTCATATTATCCAAAATTTTGATAATAAACTTATGCCTTCATTAAAATTGTTGATAAATATTTAAAACAATAAAGGGCCCAACACTGAACCCCAAAGAACTCCACCAATAACATTAGTTCCACAAAAAGCAGTCCCCACTAATAACCACTCTCAGCCTTCCCAATCTGCCAAATCATCCCTTTATCCATAGCAGTAACTTAACCTCCGCTCCCCTACAATGACACTCTACTGAAACTTGTACAGCAGTCTTATGTGGAACGGTATCAAAAAGCAGTACTGAAATCTAGGTATACAATATCAAACTTAAATTTTGCATCCAGTTCCTGTGTTACTAAGTCATAATGCCAACCAGATTGGTCAGAAAAGATCCTCCCCTAAAGACACTAAGTTGTTATTGCTGTATAACTGCATTCCTGTCAAGATGCTCCTGCATTACTTCTCAGATCACTAATCTATCATTTTCACCGGAACAGAACTCAAACTTACAGGTGTATAATTATTCATTCTCCTTCTGATCCCCTTTATGAATGGGGAAGACATTTGCACATCTCCAATCCATAAGGGCTTTCCCCGAATCCAAAGATACTCTCAAAATTATGGCTAAAAGTTACTGCATTTGCTGCTTCTTTAATATAATTGGATAGATTCCTTCAGCTCCAGGTGCCTTATTTATTCTTAGTCTCAATTTCTTTTTCACTTTCCTCTCAGATATTACAAAATCATTTAGTTGCCAGTTATAAGATAGTGTATTTCCTTTCTTCCTGCATGAATACAGATGTAAAATATTTACTGAGTTGGTCAGCAACCAGAATAGGAATATTCAATAGTTATGCCATTCATATCTAGTGGACTAATGCCGTTCATACCTTTCCTTCTAGTGTTAACATAAACAAATAATCTTTTGCTACATTTTTCCCATTCTTAGCCAATGACCTCTCATAATCTGCCTTAATCCCATTGTTATAATTGTGTGCACTTACTACATTTCTGTGTCTGGTGATAATTTATAATCATTCCATGCATTTTATTTCTCTTTTACTAGTGTCATCAGTTCATTTCCTTCCATTTACATCTAAATCTTGAACAGTATTTCTTAGTTTATATGAAAACCTTGGTAGCTTCCACAAGTACTTCCTTGAATGCTTCCCATTTAGAATATAAAGTTGGTTGTTTGTTTGTTTGTTATTTGGTTTTTAGGAGCATTAGCAACTAAGGCCATATTGCTCGGGGATATGCGGTGGTCATTCCCTGACCTTTCCGCATCCTCCGTATTTGGTGGTGACGGTATAAAGTTGGTAACATTATCAGTATAAGCTTGCTTTTACAGATAATTTATAAACTGTCTAAAATCACTGCAGTCACCTTTATGAAAGCAAAGTCCCTCCCTTTTATCCTTTACAGTGGACTAATTTATTAGCCCACTTTACATAAATCCCACATCAATGGTCTGCAGATAAAAGAACAATTAAGTGGTTCTTATATTTGCAGTGATTACAGTGTATTAGTGTGGGATTTATGTAAAGATGAAAAGAACCATTATGTGGTTCTTTTATCTGCTGATTCTTAATTCATGGAGAATCACTGCTGATAATCATATAAAGCGTATTTTTTTCCCTTGTTGCCTCTCTAACATGCTGGTTAAAAATCAGTCATCCAATAAAAGCAGAAAGGTTCTGCTAGTGTGTGAGTGACCAGCCCAGAAGTTCCAATCAATAACTGGAAAATTAAAGTCCCCTATAATAGACATTCTGATTTTATAGACAACTCTATTTGTCTGTTTATTTATTCATTATACTGATTGCAGTTATTTGGCATATAACATACTCCTTTCCTAAGTTTTTGTTTATTCAGTGCTGATATCAAGCCAAACTGATCCAACATTACATTTGCCCCCCACTTCACTGGCACAAAACAGGTGGAATGGCACATGGTGCATTATTGTGTTGCAAACACAATAATGCATCATGTATCAGTGAAGTGGGTTGTATCAGTGTAATGTAGAATAGTATATTACTGTGTTTGCAATACAATCCACAGCAACATGTGCTTTTTGATTCTAATGGTTGGTTTCAAACTGTACTTCAGAAATATGAAATACTTCTCATTCAACTGTGTGATACTATTCATTGAGGGGAGGAAACCATTCTATGATGAAATAGTTATCCTAGATAACAGTCAGCATTTGTTTTTGGCCTCTGTTAAAATCATATAGCATTTTAGTGAATCACACAATGCATATTGACATTTTGAAATTCTAACTGATAAAAATAAGCTAATCAGCATTTCTAAGTCTTTTTGCAAGTATTATTGCAGATCATTTTTTATCAGCATTATAGAAAAAAAAAATTCTGGTTTAAACGGGTGTTATTAATAAGAAATTATTTTTATTCATTCCAATTTCATACCAACAGAATAAAAGAAAAATTGTCAGGTTTTCATATTTTACGTATATATATTCTGAACAGTTAATGAATGGTTTATACCTAAATATAAACTACTGAACTAACAGAATAACATATGCAAAATTTGAAAACCTGACCGTATCTCTTATTTTCCAAAAAAACTTAGTACACCAGCAAATAAAATTAATTACTAAAGGTAAATATAAAAATAGCTTACTTATCATTTAATTTAATTCTATGCATCGTTGATGGATCAAAATCAAAGCGTTTCAGTTGAAGCGTGAGTAAATAAGGAAACTTGATAAATTTTAAACCTTTATGAGCATCACATTTTTTGTTGCACTGTTCACAGAAGTACTGATTTGATCCTTCCAGTGTTTCTGGAGTTACAAATGCATGCAGTGCTTCTTCCTATCAAAAAATAAAATAAAATAAATAATAATAAATAAATTTACACATACAAATTTAAATAAATTATATAGTGATACATGATGATTAAAGCTGGCCCCTTTCAAAATCGGCCATGTGATAGGCAATGGCATACCACCACATTTTCTAATGCCACAGAGATCATAACAAAATCAACTCCAAAAACTGCCGTTAAAGGAAGACCTGCAACTAAGTGGAAGGATGGGATCAGTGAACTTTTGGGTGTGGCATTTTGTGATGCTGCTCGTATATCAACATGATCGATGCAGTTGAAGGAATTTGTTGGTGGCCACAACAGCCCCTCAGGGAACTATGTGACCGGAAGAAGAAGATAGTAATACATAAAATTAATGATGAAATAAACAGGGAAAGAAACAAAATGTATAATAATGTAATGCTGGTCCAAATTTAAAAACAAGACTGAATTAAAGATAACTGATTTTTTTCTTTTTTTTTTTTTTAAAATCAGTTAAAAAATTAAAAATCAGTTCTGGTTAATAAAGCTAGTAAATAAGAAAACAGTTATACCAAGTATTCATCTGAGAGGTTTTAGGACTGTTATATACAGTGAAGCAATGATATAAATGTTGGCAGGGCGGTTAGTAACAGTAATCAATGCTACTGCAACAAGATCTGGAAAAATTAGGCAGATAGGCTGAGAAGTGGCAATTGAAGTTTAACATTGACAAAAATGCAAGATAGTGCATATGGGTAGTAGTAATCTCAGAATATACCAACTGTGTGGTACCACACTGAAGGCAGTAAAGAATGATAAAGCCCTGGGAATAATTGTGCAGTTAAGACAGTTCTCTGAGCAGTGTAGATGGACTGCTATGGCAACTCATGGGCTTTTGTCAATGATGTATAGGAATTTTACCAGGAGGAAAGTAATTATCCCACAGCATAAGACAAAGGCAGAGCCACATCTTGAATACTGCAAGGTCTGGAAAAAGTGCAGAAACGAGCAACAAGATTAGTGAAGGGAAAAACGATGACTCATACTATAAAAGACTTCATTTTGTTCCAAAGATCAACTACATCAACAAACTTCCATCTGGTGTTGTGCAGTCTGGTAGTTTGGATAAATTTAAGGAAACTATACAAATTATTAGAGTGAATGGACAGGTTACACCTTCAGCAAGTGTTTTTTTTTTTTTTTTTTGCTGATGCTGTATAAGCTTGTTTCCTTGCATAATTTGCCACTATTAATACTAACTTCCCTGCACACTTTCTCTTCAATGTCATTAAGGAAGACAAAAAACAGAAGTGTGCCCCACGCTGATTCCTAAGGGGCTCCACTTACTACACTGGTCCATCCTGAGGGTTGGTTCGTTGGCACAGTCCATGTGGATATGAGTCTTGCTATTGCTACGTTGTACTGGGTGGTTAGCTGGACCACTGTGTTACGTCATCCTGCATTACAAGATAAGACACAGTATGATCACCATGTTGTTGTTTTTGGTTTTTAGGAGCAGTAGCAACTAAGGCCATATTGCTCCGGGATATGCGGTGGTCATTCCCTGACCTTTCCGCATCCTCCGTATTTGGTGGTGACAGGCTCGAACCCCGGTCTAATCAAGAAGCGTGTGCTACGCACTGCTGCTCCTTCCCACCTGGCTACGGAGGCGCCTATGCTCACCATGGGAATCAACCGCCTGTGGCTGTCTTGTGTGTCGTTTGGCTGGTTGTTTGACTGCTACTGAGTTTGTCACAGTAGATTCGTGACACAACAGAACTTGAGCACTTAACCATGTTTAGCATTAGCATTAGTAGAGGCATTTGATGCAAGAAAGCAAGCTTATGCAGCATCAGCCAAAAAAAAAATATAATAAAAAAAAATAAAAAAAAATAACCACTTCCACTTCACCCCTCTGTTCATTCGAAATACCTGTCCAGCTGAGCCTTAAACTTATTTAGGCTATCAACTTCCATGACAAGGGATGGAAGTCTGTTGCACCAACCAACCACCCGCTGGCTAAAGGCAAATTTCCTCACGTCTATCCTACATCTGTCTTTCCTCAATTTGAATTTATGCCCTCTCAGGTGATTATTCTGAGCAAGAGGAAGAATCCCATCAGCATTGAGCATGCTCAAACCATTCAAGGCTTTATACACCTCTATCAGATCACCTCGCTGGTGCCTAGTCTCCAGACACTGTAATTTGCAAAACTTAAGCCTTGCTTCGTAAGAGCACCCCTTTGTTTCATTCACCAATCTTGTTGCCCTTCTCTGTACTCATTCCAGCTCTCTACATCCTTCTTGAAATGAGGCCTCCAGACCTGTATACAGTATTCTAGGTGTGGCCTGACCATTGCCTTATACAAGGGAATAATCACCTCCTTATCCCTGCTAGAAAAATTCCTATATATCATCAACAATACACCATGAGCTACTCTTGCAGCCCATCTGCACTGCTCAGAAAACTTCATATCTGCCTGCACAACCACCCCCGGGTCCCTTTCATTCTCTACCACTGTCAGTGTAGTACCACAGAGTTGATACGTTGCTCTGGGGTTGCTGTTTCCCATATGTAGTACTTTACATTTGTTAAACTTCATTTGCCACCTCTCAGCCCATCTGCTCAACCTTTCCAGATCCTGTTGCAGTAGCATAGTGTCAGTAGTGTCCTTGACAACACTGCCAACCTTCGTATCGTCTGCAAACCTGGACATTAAGCTTGATATACCATCATCAATATCATTTAGAAATACAGAAAACAATAATGGACCAAATACTGAACCCTGAGGGACTCCACTAATAACATTAGTCCACGATGAGCAGTGTCCATTGATTACCACTCTCTGTCTTCTCCTCCTCAACCACCCCTTTATCCATAGCAGCAATTTGCCTCCAATGCCACACTGTGCCAATTTGTGGAGCAGTCTTCCATGTGCAACAGTATCAAAAGCCTTTCTAAGATCCAAGTATATAATATCAAAGTTATTCCCTGCATCCAGTTCTTTTGTGACTGCATCATAGTATCCAATCAAATTGGTCAGGCAAGACTTCCCCTTAATGTTGGCTGTTATCAACATGGTTAAGTGTTCCAGTTCTGGTGTGCTAACTCATTTCTCCTTACAGACACTGAAATGCCGATCATCACATATGCCAACTATAATTTCATATTCTTCTGGATGAGTTTTAAGTATTGTGGGGTTATTACTACTGATATTTCTCCGAAGCTAGATGACATTAACGGTTTTTCTGACTGTTTCACATTTGCTACTACTACACCTCCAGACTGGAAACATTTTACTTCTTTTTGAGTCCCTACAAGTCCCCTCTACTACTACTCTACTACTGAAGTATGCTCTCCTTTGATCTGGGAGTGCGATTTTTTCTCACAGGTTTGCAACCTTGAAATAATATATAAAGGTGACATCCCTTTCTTGTCCTCTTCAAACATTTCTTGAAGCAGGGGCTGCTATTAAATAAGAAAATTTTATAAAAGTAAAAATGTAGCAGAACTAGTAAATTCTTAGCATCTAGGGCTTATGAAGTCAGCATCAAAATTATAATTAAATAGTTTGGAAGAATATCTTGCCCTTTCATGTTATTTTGCAACAAGTAGGATTTAAACTGCTTAGTTAATGTAATAGCTTTAATGCTAACAACAGAAAAAAATTTGCCATCACAAATTACCTTGGTACTTTTTTTTTTTTTTTTTTTTTTTTTTTTTGATTTGGTAGTTGTTGGCGCATCGGCTTCTGTGGCCATATTGCACCTCCCAAGGTTTTTGCAGTACTTTGATCCAAGCCCGAGGCGGGAATCGAACCCGCACCTTGGTACTAAGCTACTTTCTAAAAAATCATCACAAAGGAAAAGTTTGTTTTGCTGTGAGCACTAAGACCATTGCACTAACTAAAGCAGTTTAAATCCTGCTTGCTGCAAAAAAAAAAAAAAAAAAACACTAGACAGTCCCCCAAAACGTTTTTCTGAGGCCATAGAGTATTAGTTGTAACTCTGAAACCTTTAAAACATATCACCAATGGAATAAAATGAAGCAAAAATATTATGGTATTTTAATATAGGCTTAGATGTGCAATTTATGTGTAACACTTAGTAGTTATTTATAATAAAATAAGGTCTGAGTTCTTAACTCACCACACTTCCATATGACTGATTGGAACCAAACGGCCTTACTACTAGTGGAACATCGAGAAAAGTATCTTCTCGAGCACTTTCATTGCCACACTAAAAAAATTGGAATGCAATTTTACAAAGTACACAATAATATTGGTGGAAATAGAAATGTTCAATATTTTTAATAATTAATGATTTATTACTATAAATACTAATTATTAAAAATTACATTAAATTCAAGCAATAAAGCACATATCAACAAAAAATAATATCTGAAATCTTATTTAAGTTTCCTAGTAAATTCAGTTAAATTATGAAGAGGTGGTTCAATTTGTGCTTTAAGCATTTACTCAATTAAAATAAGGGGTTTAAATTAGTATTTAGTATTAGTATTAGTAATGGCCGCATGGTGCAAGAAAGCCTATGACTTATGCTGCACCAGCCAAAAAAAAAAAAAATCCGAACAAAACAATGATAAAAAAGATATATATATAAAAATAAATAACTAAATAATAATAATTAATAAATAAAAAAAAAATTAAACCTATCATCCTATGCGCTTCCCTTACCCGAAAGTACTATCCAGTAATTTATAACTCGCTGGCTAAAATAAAACTTCCTGCAGTCCAATCTAAACATTTCCTCCCCCCCCCCCGTAACTTGAATTTATGTCCCCTAGTTCTAACATCATTATCTGGAATAATCTGGAAAATTTTGTCCTCATTCATTTTACTGATGCCTCTCAGAGCCTTAAACACCTCAATCAAATCTCCTCTAAGGTGTCTAGTTTCCAAACTCTACAACCCACATATTCGAAGTCTTTCTTCATAAGGACGCCCTTTAGCCGATCTCACCAGGCGAGTTACCCTTCTTTGCACCCTTTCAAGAAGCTCGATGTTTTTCTTTAGGTGCGGTCTCCATACTTGAACACATTATTCCAAGTGTGGTCTAACATAAGCCTTATATAATGGGATTATCACGTCCCTATCTCTACTTGCAAAAGTTGGATAGATCATCGATAGGACACCATGGGCCTTCCTTGCAACCTGTTTACAATGCTCAGAGAATTTCATATCTGACCGTATCGTAACACCCAAGTCCCTTTCCGCCAGTACTGGGTTTAGTTGAACTCCACCAAGTGAATAAGTTTTTTTGGGATTACTGTTTCCCAGGTGTAATACCTTACACTTTGTTGGATTCAAGCACTGCTGCCATTTTTCTGACCATTCCTGAAGTCTATCTAGGTCTCTCTGAAGAAGCTCAGCTTGACAGTGATCATTAACTACTCTACCAATTTTAACATCATCTGCAAATTTAGACATCACGCCCTCTATCCCTTCATCAGTGTCGTTTATGAAAATTAAAAACAACAGTGGTCCTAATACTGATCCTTGGGGAACCCCACTTCTTACATCAACCCAATCTGAGGAATAGCCATTTATCACAACCCTCTGCCTCCTGCCCTGAAGCCATTCCTTCTATCCATCTAAGGATTTTCCCAGTGATTCCAACCTGTTCCAGCTTATAAAGCTTTGCTGAAATCTAAATAAACAATGTCGAAATTATTCCCTAAATCCAGCTTGTGAGTGACCCATTCGAAATAGCGAACCAGATTTGTTAAACATGATTTTCCCTTTACAAAACCATGCTGAGTATCCTTGAGAATTTCAATTATCAATTCGATCCAAATGATCCTGAATTCCACCCTTGATCATTGCCTCCATGATTTTCCCTGCTACTGAAGTCAGACTGACAGGTCGATAATTTCCAACTTCACTTTTAGAGCCACCCTTATGTATGGGAGATATTTGCACTTTTCCAATTCAAGGGAATCTCCCCAGAGTCTAGTGATGCTCGCATAATTAGCCTCAATGGTTCAATGCACTCGCTTGTCGCCTCTCTTAAGATTATAGGGTATATTCCATCAACTCCAGGAGCCTTACTGGTCTGTAGGCTCGAAAGTTTTTTCAATAAATAATCTTGCGAAATTTCAATATCATTAATTACATATTTTTTAACTTCGCTCCCACAATTTCCCATTGCCACAAAAGGCTTTTCATTTGTAAATATCGATGCAAAATAACTGTTGAATTCATCTGCAACGGCAGCTGGTGTATTTATTACTATCCCCTTTCCCTTACGTAAAGGTCCAATCTGGTTTTCCTGCTCTTCTTGGCATTTATATATGTGAAGAATTCTTTATCCCCACCCCCCCCTCTTTGCTCTGTTTGCTAGTGATTTCTCATACTGAAGTCAGACTGACAGGTCGATAATTTCCAACTTCACTTTTAGAGCCACCCTTATGTATGGGAGGCCTTTGCCTGTCGAACCTTTTCTGTGGCTCTATTACACATTACCTTGTAGCTATTATAGGCTTAATGTAATCAAAATCACAGATGCAAATTTAACATAATATTTGTATGAGGAAAAATCACTTAGGAAAGGGATTAATGCCTACACCAGTATTTCTCAATCTTTTAAATAATTACATAATACATATGAACTGACCTATATGGGTGGGGAAGAATGAAGGCAGTTATGATTTATGTCATTATGAGGAAAAAGCTATCCGGTAAGAATGAATAAGTGGCTCTTTTTCTGTTTCTATCCAAATTATTATGTTTACTCTGTGTCGAAACCCTCTAAGAATTTTCTCTCACTAAGAATATGGGGCAGGGGACTTCATATTACAAGGAGTGCTTGAAAATATGTAACCTGAGTACAAAGAGTTTATTTCAGGAGCTGGTAGCATGTTATTTTTCAAAATAGTTCCCTTTGGAGTCAATAACATTTTTTGCCACTGATGCTGCAATGTATTGATTCCAGCTGCAAAGAAGGTTTTCTCTTGGGCCTACAGGAATGAATCCACAGCAGCAATAATGTCACTGATTGTGGGGAAATGGATGCCATCTAGGTAATTTTTAAAATTAGGAAACAGCTGAAAGTCTAATGGTGCTAGATCTGGTGAACTGGGGATGGTCCAAGATTTCATAGTTGCACTTATGCAGTGCAGCTATGGTAATGACAGACTTATGAGTAGGCATACTCACAAGAACAAGACTCCATTGCTGAGTTTTCCTTGGCATTTGTCTTTGATGTTTTCATGCGCATGCCTCATAAGGTCTGCATAATATGCTCCCATGACTGCCTGCCCTTTCTGAAGGTAATCCACTGACAACAACCCATCAGCATCCCAAAAACTGATTCCATCACCTTGCCAGTAGAAAGGATCACATTGGCTTTCTTTGGAGGGGAGGGGGAGCTGATTTGGTGATTCCATCACCAAACCAACCAACCAGAGACAAAGGTCTCTGGTTGGTTGGTTTGGTGTTAATGGTGCATTGGCCCTTTGTCTCTGGCCTACGTCTCATCCATGGTCATAAACCTTGCAAAGAAATTGCTGGATCTACTTGAAAACAATGCAAAGGTTCACAATACGTCAACTCTTGTGCATTTTTGATCAGCTGCCAACAACTTTCGGGACCTATTATGCTAACACCTTTTACACAGTGAGAATCTCTGTTATTATGTGATACACACAGTCAGATGAGATGCCCAAGATGGTGGCAATGTACTAAACTGTCACTCATCAATCACTCATCACCAGATCATCCACACTGTCAACAGCTTCTGGAGTGATGGATATTACAGGTCTTCCACAGTGTAGGTCATTTTCCAAGCTCTCCCTACCTTGTTTAAATTCTGCTGTCTACTCATTAACCATAGGATAGAAGGGGCACCCTCCCCCAATGTTTTAACCATATACTCATGAATTGCCTTTAACATGAGTCCCTTTTTCCCAAATAACCAATTTTGTCCATCTATTCTCATTTACACAACTTTGTTAACTTCAAGATTAAAAATTAACTAAAAAAATATGGTAATGAACTGCAAGAAACTCAGTGAGTTACTATTTGAAACGTTATACATTAAGTAAAAAAATTTTAACACTGTACCATTACTCTTTCATACCGAGGCCTTGTGGAAAATTATTAGTGCAGTTATTACTTGTGTTTTTTTGATGAAGCAGGTAAAACTGTTTCTTACTCTGCCTTCAAAATTTCTTAAAAATCCAAAGTCGAAGGAGGAAAATAATTCTGCCACCACTGTTTAGTGTGATGACATTAGAACAATATATATGCTATTTAGTATTCTATAAAATTCTGTAGGAGTAATTAATATTAGAAGTATTTTTATGAAGTCTATAAACTATACGTTTATAATAATACAAATGTGATTTTATAATGTAACTATATTACATAACATAACTTAAAATAGCATAGTTAATACTGTGATCGCATAATCTGAAAATACTGTAGCTATGTCATACTCACGTCTTAGTTTTGTGTGGTATTTTTAAATTTAATTTAAATTAAAATCATGGTATATATCACAGCATTTCGTGGTACAGTAAACCCCCGCTTTTCGCGGTATCTGTATTCGCGGTCGCTGATTTAATATAAAATGAAACCTGAAAAAATGTGAATTTTAAAGCACCGTGAACATTTTCCGCCATAAAAAAAACATGGGCATGGCTAAAATTATCTTTCCCGGTCAAAACAGCGCTCAGTAGGTGGGGGGAGAGGGGTGACAAAATCGCGAGCGTAGATGTTTCTGGCTAATCCTTGTTCAGTATGTGTTATGCACTTGTCATGGAAGGTTTCATTGTTTGCTTTTAATTTATATGCTTATAAATTGAATAAATTTATAAATTGATATGCTTACAAAAGTGATAAATCTATCATTTTGCAGTGTAAAACAGACTTTTTCGAGTGTGTTAACAGAAGAAAGTGACTTTATTGTGGACAAGTTCTTTCTAACCCGTACAAAAATATGGCTACGAATAACAAGGGAAATGTGAAAAGATCAAAGGTGATGACATTAGCGAATAAAATTGAGTTATTAGACAAATTTCTAATGGTGAAAGTGTCTCTTCAGTGGCAAAACATTATAAAATCAATGAGTCAAGGGTACGATCAATCAAAAAATCAGAAGAAAAAATCCACGGACACTACGAGCCGTGAAAACGCGCTAATTGCTTCAAAAATTTGCTCTGTAACTCGTGATGTTAAATTAGAAAAAATGGAAAAAGCTTTAAATCTGTGGATAGAAGACTGAACTCAAAATAAAATTCCGTTAAGTTCACTCATCATTCGTGAAAAGGCAAAACTCTTTTATCAACGCTTTAGCGAAACTGGTGATAGCACTGGCAGGATAAGTTTTTTAGCTAGCAAAGGCGCTGGTTTGAAATTTCTAATAAATATTACATTTAATATTAAATTGTTTCTTATTTTCATTTCGATGCCCTATGCTTGCTTGCATTTCACTATGTACTGTCTATGTACATAGTCATATTATGAAGGTACATATAATACATACATAGACAAAATTTTAGACTAGTTTTTCTTATATATTTCATACTTTGGAATGGAACCCCTTTATTATTATGTGAGCCATAACTCAGTATTCGCGGCATTTCTTAGGTATGTAACCCCCGCAAATAGCAAGGGTTTACTGTATATTAAAATTACTCTAAAATCAGCAGCAAAGCAAAAGGGTCAATTAGCAGGAAGGCTTTGGTGCAAAAGAGAACTGCCAATATCAGTTCTCTTAAGAATCAGGGCTTTATAATGCACTATTTGAGATGTCTGCAAAACTATTTGTAACATGACATGATATAGCCAAAAGGGATGCCATTATGTGTATATTCACTGCAAGCAGTGTGAGGAGATTAGGCACAAATTCAGCATTCAGATGGATGAGAACTTGAATAGGGTTGATGTCCTCAAAAGTATTAAAATGAGGGACCCATCAAACAGCTCGATGCTAGAGCTTACACTCAAGCATCAGGCAACATGACATTCTCAATAGTAGACAGCAAATGTTCCACACAAAACAGCTACTGCTTGTGGCTCTACTGTCAGGGAAACAGAAAATATACAGTTTAAAAATGGATTGGCGGAATAGGACCAGGATATGTCTACCAGGGGGGTAATGGATAAATGATAATGATCAAGAGCAGGTATCTGTTAAGGGCACAAAAAAGATGATATTACTGAATTAATGGTATTAAAAATAGGAGATGAGGATTTACCATTTAACAGATATCTTAAACAAAACTGGAAAGAGAGAGAGAGAGAGAGAGAGAGAGAGAGAGAGAGAGAGAGAGAGAGAAAATGGGGGGAGGGGTCATGTTCTTATCAAAACCTGAACATGAAAAGAGCTTTTGCAAATTCAAAAGCCACAAAGCTATGCATGCCAGGAGAGAATCTGTGTGGTGTGAGGTTGAAAGCAAAGGTATAATGAGAGTGGAAGTAATCTACAGTACAAATGACTATCAAGACTATGACAAGAGTATCTATGTGGAAATTTAAGGAGCAAGCAAGTGTGAGTGTTATTAATGGCAATTTCAATTTTCCCCAAAATGATTGGAGTAAGTGGGAGTGAAACTCACCAGGAAGTACAAAATTTTAAAATAAACTAGATTATTATTATTTGTACAGAATTTCAGAGAAAATCATTTTTAAGGATAAAGGCAAAAGTTTTAATTTCAGGAAGGGAGTGAAAAACAGCAAAGAGTTCTTTACTTATGTGAACTCTAGAAGGAAATGGATGAATCAGATTGGACCACTTAACATTGATGGTCATGCTCAGGTAGCAGATAAACTGAATGAGTATTTTGCATCTACATTCACATATGAGGATTTCTTCAAGGAGGGGAATGCCAGAGGTTTATCAAACCCAAAAAGGGAGCTAAGTGATTTTGGAATAACTGAGAGCCAAGTGGAGGAGAAACTGTTGAAGATAAACATAAGGAAGGCACCTGGGGTGGACAGGAATCTATCAGGTTATATTAAAGGAGGCAGCAAAGGAAGCAAGCAAACCCTTAGCCATAATTATGAGAGCTTCCTTGGACTCAGGGGAGGTCCTCATGGACTGGAGGTGTGCAAATGATTCTTTAAACACAAGTTAAACTGTTAGTTTAACTTATGTTCAGGGGAAAAATAATGGAGTCACTGGTTAAAGAAACATTGCAGGATCATCTAGACAAGACTGCAGTAATGGTTAAGACAAAGCATGGGTTTGTTAAAGGGAGGTTTTGTCTGCCAATTTGATTGGATACTATGATGTGGTCACAAAGGAACTGGATGCAAAAAATAATTTTGATAGCATATACTTGGATTTCAGGAAAGCTTTTGATACTGTTGCACACGGAAGACTGCCGTAGAAATTGGAGCAGTATTGCATTAAGGGTAAGTTGCTACAATGGATAAAGGGATGGTGAGTGGGAGACGACAGTGGCAATCAAGGGACACTGCTTTTCTTGGACAAATGATATTAGTGGAGTTCTCCAGGGTTCAGTGCTGAGCTCATTGTTGTTTTGTGTAGTCATCAATGATATTGATGAAGGTATATCAGGCTTAATGTCCAAGTTTGCAGATGATACAAAGTTTGACAGGGTTGTTAACGATAGTAAAGACAGTATGCTAATCCAAATGGATCTAGATAAGTTGGGCAAATGGGCTGAGAAATGGCAACTGAAGTTTAAATTAGCAAATGCAAAGTACTGCATGTGGGTAGCAATAACTGAAGAGAAATGTACCAATCATGTGGTACTACACTCAGGGAAATGGAAAGTGAAAAAACCTGGGGGTAATTGTACAGTCAGTATGAAGTTTGCTGAGCAGAGAAGATGGGCTGCCTGGGCAGGTCATGGAGTCTTATTAATGATATATAGGAATTCTGCTAGCAGGGACAAGGAGATGATTATCCCATTGTACAAGGCAATGGTCAGGCCACACCTTGAGTACTGTGTACAGGTGTGGAGGCCTCATTTTAAGAAGGATGTAGATTTGAGTACAAAGAAAGGCAACAAGATTGGTGAGGAGAACAAAGGGGTACTCTTACCAAGAAAGAGCTTAAGTTCTGCCAATTGCAGCACCTGGAGAGTAGGCACATATGAGGTGATCTGTTTGGGGTGTATAAGGCCTTGAATGATTTGGGCAAGCTGAATGCTGATGAGATTCTTCTCTTGCTCAGATTAAGAACCTGAAGGGGCATAGATTCAAATTGAGGGAAGACAGTTGTAGAATAGATGTGCAGTAATTTGCCTTAAGCCAGTGGGTAGTTGATTGGTGGAACAGACTTCCATCTTTTGCTGTGGAAGTTGATAGCCTAATTAAATTTAAGGCTGAGCTGGACAGGCATTTGGAATGAATGGAGAGGAAATGGGAGGAGGTGTTTTTTTTTTTTTTTTTTTTTGGCTGATGCTGCATAATCTTGCTTTCTTGCATCATATGCCTCTACTAATGCTAATGGTTTTGTTAAGGGAAAATCATGTTTAACTACCCCGGTTACCTAATTTGACACAGCTACTCATGAGCTGATGTAGGGAATAATTTCAGCATAGTTTATTTGGATTTTAGCAAGACATTTGACTCAGTCCCTTATGAGAGGTTACACTATAAGATGGAACATATTGGGATGATGAGCAAGATTGTCTGATGGATTGCAGAGTGGCTGTGGGGCAGAGACAGCGTACTATGAATAATGGATACTCTTCAGATTGATGTAATGTGAGAAGTAGGGTCCCCCAAGAATCAGTTCTTCGGTTATTGGCATTTCTGTGATTTTCATAAATGACATGAACGAGAGGACAGAGGACAATGACATCAAAATTTGCAGATAATGTAAAGGTTGGGAGAGTGGATAATGATCAGTGTCAACAGCACTACTTCTGGATGATTTAGACAGGCTTAAAGGATGGTCAGAAAAGTGGTAGCTATGTTTTAATTGAGCAAAACACAACTGGTGGAGGCTGAACTGAAAACAGCAGAGGAAGATAGGGATTTGGAAATTGTGATACAGGGTGATGAAATTCTTTGAGCAGAGTACACATGTAGCCTGGAAAGCTCAAAGTGTCCTACTGATGATTTATTGAACAATAACCCTGAATAGGAAGAGAGGTCATAATCTGTACAAGGCACTTGAAAAAGACCACACTCGGAATACTGGGACCACATAAGGAGACTTCTCCATATAATGGGTGGATCACTTTCTTGTCCCTGCTAGCAAAATTCCTGTATATCATAAAAAAAAAAAAAAAAACTACACAAGTTATCCTGGGGCTGTTTGCATTTCTCAGAGAACTTCATATCGGCCTGCACAATATCTTTTTTCATTTTCCACTGCCCTCAGTGAAATACTCACACAGTTGTTACATTCATCTAGGATTACTGCTTATTACTCCTTAACCTGTATATTATAGAAAAGACCCGGGCAACCTTGCTGCACTGCTCAGGGAATTTCATATCTAAGTTCGTACATTAATCTGTGGGAAAAGACAGAGTGGTTATGAATGGACACTGCTCTTCATGGACTAATGTTATTAGTGGATTTTCTCAGGGCTCAGTGCTGGGCCCACTGTTGTTTTCTATATTTATTAATGATATTGATGAAGGTATATCAGGCTTAATGTCTGACTTCGCAGATGACACAAAGGTTGGCCAGATGGTTAATAACAGTAATCTAGATAAGCTGCTGCAACAAAATCTAAACAAATTAGGCTGATGGACTGAGAAATAGCAGTTGAAGCCTATAATATTGATAAATGGATAGCAGCAATTCCAGATTAACAGTGATACTTCACTCAGGGCAGTGGAAAATGAAAGAGACCTGGGGTAGTTGCTCATTCAGATATGAAGTTCTCTGAGATGCAGACAGGCCACCAGGACAGCTTATGGAGTTTTGCCTACGATATACAGGAACCCTGCTAGCAAGGACAAGGAAGTGATTATCCTGTTGTATAAGGCAATGGATAGGCCACACCTTGAGTAATGCATACAGGTCTGGAGGTCTCATCTTAAGAAGGATGTGGATCTGCTGGACTGGGTGCAGAGAAGGACAATGAGATTGTTGAAGAGAATGAAAGGGTGTTCTTATCAAGGCAGGCTTCAGTTAGCAAATTGCAGCATTTTAAGACTTGGCAACTGTGAAGATCTCAATGTCTTTAGAGCTTAGATTGGATTGAGCAAGATCAATGCTGATGGAATTCTTCCTCTTGCTCAGACTACTCACATGAGGGTGCATAAATTAAAATTGGGAATGGGCAAAAGTATCAGGGAAGCATTTCAAATTATGAAGCAAGTGTATGGAGAGAATTGTCTGTCTTGTGCACATGTGTTTGAGTGGCATAAATGTTTCAAATGCCAAAGTTGATTGAAAAGGTGTGGGAAATCACTGGTAATGATTTCCCACACTGATGTTAAATTCTCCAAATGATTTCAGACGATTCATGGGTTAATAAGAGAACAATTTGACAAATAATAAACCCAAGATTTGAAGAAAATGAAAGTTTGGTTTGGTTTGGTTTTTTTTAGGAGCATTAGCAACTAAGGCCATATTGCTCTGGGAATATGCGGTGATCATTCCCTGACCTTTCCGCGTCCGTATTTGGTGGTGATGGGCTCGAACCCCGGTCTAATCAAGAAGCATGTGCTACGCACTGCTGCTCCTTCCCACCTGGCTACGGAGACACCTGAAAATGAAAGTCTGTGCTGTTTGTTCCACATTCAGTAACAGACAGTCAATGACAGGTGCAAGTTGAACATTGCAGAGAACTCATTTAGGATGCTAAAAGGAAATCCAACTTCCTAAATTTGATCTTTATGGTTGACAAGATGTGGTGTTTTCAGTATGACCATGCAACGAAGCAACAAAGTAAGGAGCTGAGTTGGCAAACTCTCCCAAAGCCAAAAAAAGTTTGTCAAGGAAAGTTAAAAATCGAAATCATGATCACCACTTTCTACAATAGCAAGGGAATTGTGCACAAAGAGGTCGTGCCCAATGGCTAGATTGTTAATAGTGCCCAATATCTGGATGTTTTGAAATGTTTGTTGCAGAGAATCCATCATGTGCAGCCTCAATATGGAGAAGACAGCAATTGATTCCTCTTGCATGACAACGCACCGAGCCACAAGGCACTCATTGTTCAGGAGTTTCTGGCTGGTAAAAAAGTTGCCTACTGTGACACACATCGTATTCACCAGACTTAAGCCATGTGCAACTTCTTTTTGTTCCTAAAGCTCAAGGCACCACTGAAATGCTATTATTTTTATGATGCCGACACCATTCAAAGAGCTGTGACAAGAATTGAACAGTATACCAGTCACATCCTTTCACCAGTCGTTCCACGATCATTGCATGCAGTATGTGGACGTGAGAAGAAGTAACTTCTTCTCACGTCCTGCAAAGCTGGTTTACTCATATATGGGATCATTATTATTTTTCTAGAATCAGTCTTGTTTTCCAGTTTCTGCACTGTATAAACTGATTTAAACATTTAAACATGTTAAAATCAGCTGCCCCCCCCCCTTCCTATATCTGTACTGTGTACAGATATAGGAGGGGGCAGTTCCTCACAAAAACCCACAAAATGGTCTTCTTTCTGTGGGTTTTTGTGAACTTAAAACTATGCTAATCTGAAAAACCAGCAGCATAAATGGGAAGTCCCTCCACCCCATATAGTGTATATGTTGAGGGGTTTAATATCAGTGGTACCAATACATACAACACTTTTAGGATTGACATAGCTGAGTCGTTAAGAGAAAGAGTGCAGTAGCACTAGTTCTTTGAGTGGACCACGATTCAAGCGTGTATGAATGTTAAATAAGATTAATGATTGTATTCAAATTTATTGTAAATTCCTCTAACCTAGTGGTTGTGCTGGAGTGGAAACAAGAATAACAGTTAAACAAAATAATAACATATTTCCTGTATCCCTGACTAAAGTTATTGATAACAGCTCGTTTCTGTGGTACCTTCTTCCTTTGGACATACCATTGCGCTGCCCGATGCATGACTATTTGAATAAACTTCCAACAATCATGCATCACTTGTTGTAGAAGTGGATATTTTGAATAAATTTAAAAGATTGCACAGATTATTTAGAAGAGAGTTGGACCTCTCTTTAACAAATTTCTAAAGATGAAATGCACAGGTCATAATAGCATATGGATTTAAATAATTATATAATATTGGCGTAGATACACCATAGTTTATCCATAAATTAAACTAGGTATGTAGTGTAAAGGCATTGTTTTTAATTGTATCTCATATTGTGGCTACTTTCATGAGATAGCTTACTTCTCTACTAGAGAAGAGCTACTTCAAATAAGTAATGCTTCTCTAGAAGAAAAAACATTTTATTTATTCTCAGTGGATACCACCACCCAGATGGCACGATTTCAAAGCTATTGGCCTATCATCGGTGGGTGGGCAGGTACTCTGATAATGTGAATGTTTGTTGTTGTTTGTTATTTGGTTTTTAGGAGCATTAGCAACTAAGGCCATATTGCTCTGGGATATGCGGTGGTTATTCCCTGACCTTTCTGCATCCTCCGTATTTGGTGGTGACAGGCTTGAACCCCGGTCTAATCAAGAAGTGTGTGCTACGCACTGCTGCTCCTTCCAACCTGGCTATGGAGGTAATGCCTTTACACTACATACCTAGTTTAATTTATGGGTAAACTATGGTGTATCTATATCGATATTATAAAGTTAAATTTCTATATAGCAAATTTTTCTATTTAGTGAATTTTTTAAATTTTCCCTTGATCATTACATTGAACATAGTTTCAGTATAACAAAGAAAATTTCCATATAACAAAATGATTTTGAGAAACCTGGGTAAGCACTGTTTGTACCTCTGGTCTTCAGGCAATAGAGCTGATGTCATAGAAAGCACAAATTAAGAGCTAAAGGAATTAATTCTTAAGAACATGAATTAAAAGCTAAAACATTCCACAATTTAGTGGTGTCCATAAAACCCACATAGCTGCCTCTACTATTGAGAAGTTGTGCTGGTCAACTGCTATCCATGTGTCCACAGCCATTGGCAAAGATTAAGGCATATTCCTGATGCCGACATTGACTCTAGTCAACCTGTTTTCTATTGTAAGCACCCTATTAGAGAATTAGGAGAGAGTGATTTTCCTTTATCTCAGAAATTCATGTGTTGCTTCGCGGAAATAAGTCACTGACACTTTCACTAAATTTCAACTGTCACTGTTTACATGGACAGGTGAAATTTAGGTGCATTGGTCTCCAAATCAGTTTTGTTTTAGTTGCTGTGAAACCAACCTTACAATGTCTAAGAAAAAATCCTTGAGTGTAGTGAAAAAAGTGGATAGTGTAGGTTGGGACATAAAAAAAAAAAGAAAAGAAATTGCTTTAAAATTTGGTATAACTGCCAGCAATGTGTGTGTATATCAATCATTCTGAAAAACTGTGTTTCAACTGTTCCTGTTTGGGCCGGCCGACAACACAACATAACATAACATATCATTACACTTACATACTCAACACATTTTACATGAAAATGGCTGGCTTTGGCACAAGCTTCTTCACAAGATGTAGAACAGCAGCTAATGGGGTTCGTCACAACATCACATGAATATTCCCTGTCCCTGTTTGGGATTCAGTCAGAAGCGTGCGAAATTATGCCTGCATGAAGATGTGTAGACGAAGCTGTTTTAAGTAGGTGAAAATGATTCGAGACCAAAGCATGCTGATGTCAGGGCCATTAATAATAGAAAAGGCTATGGAGTATACATTTTTTCTGGAGCATAAAACATTCCAAGCCAAATTTAAAAAGCGCCATGACTTACTCAAAAACGTTATACCCAATGGAAAGAAACAGTTTTGAAAAAAAATTATGGAGGACTATGAGCCCAAAGACGTATTCAACGTTGATGAAACAGGTCTATTTTTTTTTAAATGTTTGCCAAACAAAACATTGACTTTTAAAGGTGATAAATGTTTAGGTGGTAAAAATAGTATGGAGAGAATTATAGTTGTCCTGATTGGTACAAATATGGCTGGTAATGAAAAACTGAAGCTTCTGGTAACAGGAAAAAGTAAACAACAATGATGTTTCAAAGGAGTAAAGTCGTTACAGTTGGACTACAACTACAACAAAAAACTTGTATGACAAGTGAAATTTTAACAGAAATATGACGAAAGAAAAATCACGCTGACTGTCGAAAAGTGGCCTTCACTCTGTAATTTCGAAACTTACAAATGTGAAGCATGTTTTCTTCCCTCCGAATACTTGGTCCAATGGACTAAGGCAGCGGTTCCCAAACTGGGGCCAGTGGACCTCTGGGTGGTCCATAGACCAGTTCCTGTGGGGTCCACAAAACGACCCTCTGGAACAGGTCAAATTATTTGTTCTATGTATATCAAATTGATGATAATTAAATTTATTATTATATATTTATGCAAAAATAAGAATACAGTTGAGTTGTTTTAAACATAAAACTTTGAATTTTCTTTTCAGAAAACCCAGTCTTCATACACATATATATATATATATACACACACACAGAAACATATGCATATATAGAGGGGTCGGTGAATGTTTTTTCATTTTTGAAGGGGTCCACAGATCTCAGTAGTTTGGGAACCACTGGACTAAGGCATTATCAAGCATTTGAAAATGCACTACTGAAAAAAATTATACTGAGAATAGAAACCACCAACCTATAGATTTGCAGATGTGTATATCAGAATTGGTGAAAGTGTAGAGTCAGAATGTGAAGGAAACAAAAATTGTTTTGTAAAAGCAGGTTTTGCTTAAACGCCAATTAACAGTGATGAGAGGGATGAATTATCCCAAGATATTGAGCAATCCTGGGAAGAACTCCAAGCGAGAGGTTTGATCAATGGAGAAATTTTTAAGAGTTGATAATGATGTCATAGTAGATGAATGTCTGAGTGACTCCAACATTTTGGAGAGTATTCAAAGAACTAGTGACAATATCAATAATGAGTTGGATGAAAATGAGGGCAATAATAAACATTCCAAACATGATATGCTAGCAGCATTTGAAACTTTGTCGAGGCCTTCAGTGTGAAGAAAATATATTTGACTTTTTAAACAAATGCGATAATTTTTACGAATAATGTTCAATAAAATCCAGTGTATAACAAAAAATAACCAAATATTTTATGAAATAATTCTTAAAAGTGTACTAATATATTGTGTGCCTCAAGTAAGTAGTCATTTCTTAATATCTGAGCAGTGTAGACGGTCTGCAAGAGTAGCTCATGGTGTCTGGTCAATGATATACAGGAATTTTTCTAGCAGGGATAAGGGGGTGATTATCCTTTGTATAAGGCAATGGTCAAGCCACACCTTGAGTATTGTATACAGGTCTGGAGGCCTCATTTTAGGAAGGATGTAGAGCTACTGGAGCAAGTGCAGAGAAGCACAACAAGATGTGAATGGAATAAAGGGTTGCTCTTATGAAGAAATGCTTAAGTTTTGCAAATTACAGTGTCTGGTGACCAGACACCTGCGAGGTGATCTGATTGAGGTGTATAAAGCCTTGAATGATTTGAGATGCTGATGGATTCTTCCTCTTGCTCAGAATAATCGCCCGAGAGGGTATAAATTCAAATTGAGGAAAGACAGTTTTAGGACAGATGTGCAGAAGTTTGCCTTTAGCCAGTGTATAGTTGATTGCTGGAACAAACTTCCATCTGTCGTAGTTGATAGCTTAAATAGATTCAAGGCAGAACTAGACAAACATTTGGAGTGAGTGGATGGGTGAAATTAGAAGATTTTTTTTTTTGACTGATGCTATATAAGCTTGCTTTCTTGCATTATGTGCCTTTAATAATGCTAATGTATGTATTAATAAACCAATGTTTTTAAAATGTTAGAAAATTTATTCATTCTCACTTATTTCTGATTTTTTTCCCACCTTTTACTTTAAATGTTGAATTTCAGTATTTTTTATTGTTGAAAAGGTCATATTTCTTTATAATGAAATTTCTGTTTAATGAATTTTTTTGAATGATTGATTTCATTATATAGAGGTCCAACTGGTATATGCTTGCTTCCTTGCATTATTTTGCCACTACTAATAGTAAAGTAATAAGATAACAATAAGATTATAATATTTACCTGTAGACATTTAACATAATCTTTTAGTTTCCCTTCATATAACCTACTAATAAGATCTGCTTGATCGGTATTTTTGAATGTTTGTTCCAGAGCATCAAACATAACTCTACACAGTTCTTGTACATCATGCTGTTGCCATGCTATGAAAAATAAAATAAAATTTTTATGTACCGAACTAAACACTTACCTTTAATTTCAGTTCAATTATACTTTTACAGAAATTATCAATTTATTTAAAGCAGATACAATAGGAACAGAATTCAGGATATACAGATGAAGATAACAGCAAAATTATCATATGTAATTTTATCATACAGAAATTAAAAAACTCCAACATTAACTATTATATATATATATATATATTTTTTAATATCGGAATTCCTTTAAATATTCAACAAGTTACAAAATTATGCAGACCTCTGTCAGCCATGTAGCTAAAAGAATACTGTCATTCCAAAGGGGGAGTGCAGGACCTCATTTTGGAAAAAGAGTAGCACTCGCAAAGAAGATCAAATAAACAGCTCTCTCTCTCTGCTATGTAAATATATTGGAGCTGAATGAGAACAGATGTAACTACAGGAACTCCCCAACTTACGCAAATTAGACTTCACGTTTTTTCCGGCTGGCGCAAACTGAAAAAAATATGGAAACGTATTTTTCATCTGTAGGGATAAAAGAAGGTATTATGAAATATCGTAATGTGAACAATGTAAATATCGTTTTTTTTTTTTTTTTTTTTTTCCTTTTGTAATTTGTTCCAAGTCCGAAGTTGAAAATTTCACTATATTACTAAGCTATTCATCTCTCTAAAAGGTCATATTTATAATGGATATTGTGCTGCACTTTCTTCATTATCATATGTTCCCATTATAAGAATCAATTTTGAAAGCTTTTGTGATATTTTTTTTAAAGCATGTTTCTGGATCAAACAACAAAAACAATTTTCACTTTCCAGTTTATTGGACTTTTCTGTTAGCGCAATCTATTATAAATGGTTAGTAAACTCCATCTTATTACATTTGCGATAATCCTGATAAAAAGAATTCTGTGGATTTTTATATTACAGTATTATGGTGAAATGTGTTTGCCTTTACTGAAATCTTCAATCACATAAAAAACAAATTTTCAGAAACTTCCCTTCATTCCTATTTACGTATTACAATGATGAAGGGAAAGGGACCAATGGAAAGTGCAAGTGCTGACAGTGCCAGGAAATTAAACAAAACTGATTTAGAAATGAAGATGAAAATGTCTGGCAGGGGCAAAGATTGATGATGTTGTACAGCAGATATAATCTTTTAAGGGCACAAAAGTGATATTGTTGTACATGTTGGCACTAATAATATTAAGAGCAAGAAACCGGCGGAATTACTTAAAAAGTACAGGTCAATGTTGAAAAAAAAGCCGTGAGTTAGGGTTGAATTTGAGAGTATCTACAATTCTGCCCAGACATGATAGGAGGGCATATATGATGAGAGCCTTGTCGATCAATTTGGCCCTGGAGAGATTGTGCAAGGTTCAGGGTTAATTGTGTAGGCAGATATGAAGTTTTCTGAGCAGTGCAGATGGTCTGCAAGGGTAGCTCATGGTGTCTTGTCAGTGATATACAGGAATTTTTCAAGCAGGGATAAGGAGGTGATTATTCCCTTGTATAAGGAAATGGTCAGGCCACATCTTGAGTACTGCATACAAGTCAGGAAGACTCATTTTAAGAAGGATGTAGAGCTGTTGGAACGAGTACAGAGAAGGGCAACAAGATTAGTGAATGGAACAAAGGATTGCTCTTACAAAGAAAGGCTTAAGTTTTGCAAATTACAGTGTCTGGATACCAGGCACCTGCGAGGTGATCTGATTGAGGAGTATAAAGCCTTGAATGGGTTCAGCATGGTCAATGCTGATGGGATTCTTCCTCTTGCTCAGAATAATCGCCTGAGAGGGCATAAATTCAAACTGAGGAAAGAAAGGTGTAGGATAGATGTGCAGAAGTTTGCCTTTAGCCAGCGGGTGATTGATTGCTGGAACAAACTTCCATCTGTCGTTGTAGGAGTTGATAGCTTAAATGATTCAAGGCAGAACTAGACAGATATTTGGAGTAAGTGGATGGGTGAAATTAGATTTTTTTTTTTTTTTTTTTTGGCTATTGCTATATAAGCTTGCTTTCTTGCATCATGTGCCTTTATTAATGCTATCATCAAGTCATGACAGTGACTCATCACACAAGAAAATTGTATTCTGTCAAATGCATTTAGTTTCTATAGAATAGATTTTTTATGCTTATAAGTGTGCACCATGCTGACAAATATTTCCTCCCAGAAGTCTCACAGAGTGCTTCAGGTCTTGAGTAATCCACAGGGCTTTCAACACAGTCCCTCTTATCATCCAGACAGATTTGCAGACATATATGTCCAAATGTTTATGTTTTTTCAGCATGGTCTTATATTTATCCAACAAAGTGCCAGTTCATGTGCACTTAATATCATTAATATCATTAGTCCTCGTATGAATAATAATAATACTCTCTTTATTTCCTTCTCATAAAAATCTGACAATTTGTTGCTTTTTAGTCAGACATAACCTGGTTCTAGTCCATTTACTCTTATTACACCTAAGCTAGGCGCATTATAGCCTAAGCTGTTCTTGCACCAATAGCTCTTAAACAACAACTCTTATTACAAAAAATGTCACCAATTTCATGACAATGAAATCTCCTAATAAGCCTAAATCTTTTTTAACCAGAGCGGTGTACTCCAAATTATTCTGTTCTGAATGGGGTCCTGAATCAAGAAGGGGAGGAGTATCGCTTAGAAGGTTACTAGATACTTCAATCCCAACTGGGCACACATGTATCTAGTGATGAGACATACTATGATTTATTCAGACAATGCTCAAGGACAAGATTCATAGTTCAGGGAATGCACAGATATAAGGAATGCAGAACTGGAATTTGGGGAGTACAATGTGTACAGAAAGGATAGACAGGATAAGAAGGGAGGTGGGGTTATGCTATTAGTTAAGAAACACAAAATCCAAGGAAGTGAAGACAATCGACATCGCTGGACAGTGCAATGTCGAGTCAGTTTGGTGTGGCATAAGCATTGGGAGAATCGCCGACCGGGCTAGCCGGGTAGGTAAAGCGCCTGCCTGGCAACCCAAAGGTCGCGGGTTCGATTCCCGCCTCGGGCTGGTGCCGAACCAACCGGTTGGTTGGATATCCCGGCCACGATACACGAAGGAATTTTTCTAGCAGGGATAAGGAGGTGATTATTCCCTTTTATAAGGCAATGGTCAGGCCACACCTTGAGTACTATATACAGGTCTGGAGGCCTCATTTCAAGAAGGATGTAGAGCTGCTGGAACCAGTACAGAGAAGGGCAAGATTAGTGATTGGAACAAAGGGTTGCTCTTACAAAGAAAGGATTAAATTTTACAAATTACAGTGTCTGGAGACTAGGCACCGCCGAGGTGATTTAATAGAGGTGTATGGTTTGAATGGTTTGAGCATGCTCAATGCTGATGGGATTCTTCCTCTTACTCAGAATAATCACCTGAGAGGGCATAAATTCAAATTGAGGAAAGACAGATGTAGAATAGATGTGCGGAAATTTGATTTTAGCCAGCGGGTAGTTGGTTGGTGGAACAGACTTCCATCCCTTGTTGTGGAAGTTGATAGCTTAAATAAATTTAAGGATCAGCTGGACAGGTATTTTGAACGAATGGAGGGGTGAAATGGGAGTGGTTTTTTTTTTTTTTTTTTTTTTTTTTGGCTGATGCTGCAAAAGCTTGCTTTCTTGCACCATATGCCTCTACTAATACTAGATAGGCCTTGAAGTCTAGTTGTCTGAATTAGATTTTCAAACAAGTAGGCTTCTGCATTAATCCTGCTAAGTGAAAACAGATTTTCGCACTCAAGCACAATGCAATGATGGTAAAATTTACTTTAAGAGGATCTACAATCTTATGTCAGTGACTCTATCAGGGAAACCGGAAATATGTTGTGTAAGAAAGATAGTTGGAAAAGGACCATGTATGGCTACCAGCGGTAGACATACATGGTCCTTTTCCAACAGCGGTAAAAGTAGATGATGTTGTGCATCATCTACTTTTACCGCATATATAATCATTTAAAAGGGCACAAAAGGTGATAAGGTAGGACACGTTGGCATTAAAGATATTAAGAGTAGAAGATATGAGTACTTACTTAACAAGCACAGGGCAATCAATATTGGGAAAAAGTCACAAGTTAGAACTGAATTTGAAAGTATCTGCAATTCTACCCAGACACAATGTGAGAGAAAGAGAGAGTGTATGTGTACATGTTGAGAGCCTTGTCAATCAAGTTGCAAAGCTTGAGGGAATGAATTTTTCTCAACGTGGTCTATGTTTGTTAACAGGAGAGAGTGTTTTTATAGGGATGGAATACACTTAATTTTTTTTTTTTTTTTTTTTTTTAATGAAAACCCCAAACACGAGAGGTATTAGAACCTATAGTACTTGGTACCGTGCTTGGGTTAGAGGTTGAGAAGACGAAAGAAAGTATTTGTTGACATTAGACTTGAACTTCTGTAGACTGTAATTTCAGGAAATACACAAAGGAAGATTGTTCCAGAAAACAGCAGTTGAATGAATAAACAAGGAAGATGAAAAGTTTGTTCTGTGAGATTGAAGTTGCACAGTAAATGGAGGTTGGCTGGTGGCAGCACGTGTTCAGACTGTTTTGAAAGAGAGAGCGGCAATAATAGAAGCCAATTCAAAAGAACAGTGCCCATGACAGTATCTGTAGATAAGGCATGCAGCAGAAACATTACATCTATGAGACAACGAGTGGAGAGACTCTCTTAGAGAGGAGTCATTAATTAACCTAACTGCCCTTTTCTGAATGGAATCTAGAAGCTTGAGAGAGGTTTTGGGGGCACCACCCAGATGTGGGAACAATATTCCATGGTAGGGTAGATTTGCTATTTCTACAGAGTGAACAGCTGTTTGGAAGAAAAGTAACGGCAAGAGCGAAAGAGAAAACCAAGTTTTTTAGATGCAGAGGAAGCAATATTTGTAATGTTCTTGTGCCAAGAGAGGTTAGACGTCGGAGTAATCCCCAAAAGAGATATATCAAATTGCCTAGAAATTGGAGTGTCATCAAATGTAAGCATAGGAGCAGAAGAATCCTTTTTGCGAGATATAAGATAAGAAGTTTTAGAAGGATTGATATCAACTAAGTAGTCTTTGCCCCGTTGGAGATCGGCATTTAAGGAATTCGTAGCAGATATTCGAGAAGTTTGCCCCATTGGAGATCGGCATTTAAGGAATTGGTAGCAGATATTCGAGAAGTTGAAGCTGATTGAGCAGGCCAAGGTTTCTCAAAATGGAAAGTGGAATGCAATGTGCTATCATCGGCAAAACTATGGATAGGATTTCCAGTCAATGGAAGAAGGTCATTATTATACAAGAGGAAAAAAGTTTGGGAAAGAAATGAACCTTGGAGGAGACCAGTATTACTGGAGAAGTTAGAAGACAGAGAACCAACTACCATCACACTCAGGGAGCGATCAGAGAGAAAACTGGATAAACAATTACAAAAAAGAGTTGGCAAACCGTAAGATGGGAAGCTTGTTTAGAAGAACTTTATGCCAAACACGATCCAAAGCCTTCGAGATGTCAAGAGCAACTACTTGTGTTTCGCCTATGGAAAAGTTTCCATTGAATTTATCCTTAAATGGGTAACATAAGCCACAATATCACCAGTGGATCGACACTGACAGAATCCATACTGGCATTCACTGATCACACATAAGGTTTCTAGGTAGTTTAAGAATTGGCGGTTAAGTGATTTCTCCATTACTTTAGAAAGAGTAAAAGTAATTGCAATGGGACGATAATTGGATGGGAGGGATTTGTCACCCTTTTTAGGAACTGGCTAGATATGAGTAAATTTCCATGCAGAAGGAAAAAACCTTTGGAATAAGAAAGTGAAAAAGGTGGCAAAGAACAGGAGTAAGTTCAGGAGCACAGGTTTTGAGAACAAGTGGAGAAATACCATCAAGACCTTTAATTTCTTAGCATCAAGATTCGTCAAAATCCTTCTGACATCCTTTTGACGGAAGACCACAGGAGGCATTGAATGGAGTGTGTTCGGAATGGTGGGAGGTGTTTTACCAAGATCATTAATACACAAGTTGGAAGAAAAATGGGATGCTAGCAGGTCAGCTTTATCCTTGGCTGACGTGACAACAGAACCATCTGGTTTTGAAAGAGGTGGGAGTGAAGATGGGCAAAAGTTGTGGCCAATAGCTTTGGCAAGAGACCAGAATACTCGGCTCCAATTAGGGCAAGAAGCAAGTTTTTTACTCTTAGCCTGTTCAAAATCTAGTTTGGACTGATTAATAACTGCTTTACAATTGTTGTGAGCTTTGGTGTAGGCAGAAAATGAAACTGAAGAATTGCAAACAAGCCAATTATGATATGCAACGTTCTTCTCCTGAACAGCCTTAGCACATTTATTGGAAAACCAAGATTTAGATAAAGGATGAGATTTTAACGTGGACTGTGGAATAAAGGATTTCATTCCTACAAGAATAATTTCACTGACACAATCTGAGCAAATGCTGACATCAGAAGTTTTGAAACAGTAATCCGACCAAGGAAAAGAAGAAAAGAAATCTCGTAGGTCATCCCATTTTGCATTCTTGTAATGCCAAACAATATGAGGTTGGAAATAGCCATGAGATAATGGCTCCATTGGAGAAGAGACAATCATCAAGTTGTGGTCTAAGGTGCCTAAAGGACCACTCACTTCGACTTAGAAGGGTTGTTTGTGAGAAAAAAAACGAGCATGTTGGCTGTATGGTTAGGAATGTCCGGTATTCTTGTAGGTAAATGAACAATCTGTGCAAGGTCATTAGAAATTGCAAAAGCCTCAGCATCTCAATCAGCTGGGTCAGTGTGACTAGAAAACGGAAGCCAGCTGGAGTTGTGAACATTAAAGTCACCAAGGAAAATTACCTCACTGTTAGGAAAGTTGGACTGGAAAAAGTTAAGTTGCAACGAGAGGAAGTCAAAGAGCTCCAAGTGATTAGTGGAGTTGGGAGAACGGTAGAGACAACAGATGAATTTGACACAATGAGGTAGAGAGATTTTACGCCAGAGAAGATCGAAGAGAGGAGATTCCAAATTACAGAGTCTCTGACAGGGAATATCGGAATGGACATATGCACAAGCACCATCTTTAAGGCAAAAGCAATCATACAGCGAATAATTTGGGCAACTGAGATGAGCAGTGGTTGAATCAACCGATAACTGAGATTCTGTCAGAAAAAGTATGTGGGGCATGGGAGACTGTAAGTGGAAATGGATGTCATTGAGATTAGAATTGAGACCATGTATATTTGTGAAATGGACTAGGAAGTGTTTGGGAGGTTTAGATCTTTTCGAAGATAAGCTTACTCTATTAGTTTGGCAATTTATGTGTATTCAATAGTAAGAAAAAGTGAGTGAGACATGCTGTATGAAGTAATGAAATTTTTGGAAATGGCGTACACATGGTAAGAATATACCCAGATCCTTGACATATGAAGGCCTTGACAATGCCCCCCCCCCCACATACACACTACTCGGACTCCTTCCCAGTCACTATCTTGCAGAGTAGAGGTAGCAAGATTATACACCAACTGTTCTGGAAGCCTCCTAAAGAGTTACCAATAGGTTCAGTCCGGTGTACTAACTAGTGGCCGTCCTGCGAACACCGTTTTAGAGCTGTACCCTTAAAATGTAAGGAAGATTGTATCTAGCCATGATGTTCATTATAACCTCAAAAGTCATTAGTCATACTGCATGATGGAAGAGATGGGAAAGGGTTGACCGGAACTTAGCTCTGGAGACTAAACATGGGTTCCATCACTTCAAACCTCCAATAAGCAAAGTGGTGGTATTGCACTGGTTGATGAGAGTCATCTACCACTTAGTATTGCCTGGTAACACAGATGGGTGGCATTCCTCCATGTGGTGTTGGCGCCACACCTCGATCCACTGTGGGTGACCACCCAGGTTGGGATCACACCTGGGTGGTCACCCACAGTTCTTGGAGATTATACCCAGGATCACTAACAGAAAGTAGGTGGTAGATGACTTTCATCAACCTGTGAAATACCACCACTTTGCTTATTGGAGGCTTGAAGTGGTGAAACCCATGTTTAGTCTCTAGAGCAAAGTTTCCGGCATCCCCCCCCCCATACTTCTCCTTCAACCCATGCACGGTACTAAGTACTATAGGTTTTGATACCTTTTGTGCTTGGGGTTTTCATAAAAAAAAAAAAAAAGTCCCACCATCATGAAAGTGCAAGCAGAGGATTTGGCTGTCAGACCGTCCGGACTTCGCCAAAATTGGGTCCACTTGACTTGAATGTCACCTGAATATCAGTTCCATCAGCATTTTAGACTCCCAGGTAGCAAGTACAGCTTGTCTGGCAAATCTGGGAGAATGCCTGTGACAACCTCAAGGAAACAGAAGGAGAGTAAGAATATTAGCTGATGCTATTGAGACAGTGATTGGTAGATGGAAAACTACTAGCTTTGGGGAATACCTGGACTAATACACTAACAGGATCCACAGGTAGACGTGAAAGTGATTCATGCACTGCTTCTATTGGAGCATGTAGCTGGCTGGAAAGCAAGGTGTTGGTAATTTCAAGACCTGCTGTGGGTCATCATGGAACAGGTAAATACATAAGCTGCATTAGGCTAACTAAGAGTACAAATATATGTATGCATACTTGCATGCACACTAATGCTAGGAGCACTGTAAATAAATTTAATGAATTTGAAGTACTGATTAAGTCACCAAATGCAGATACAGTCAACTCTCGATTTAACGGACCCCAATATAACAGATTTCGGATTTAACGGACCAGTCGAATAATAATACAGTAATGTACGTATTAATCTCGCCCATATTATTTTTTTTAGGTTATACAAAACTTCAGTGTTATTAATTAAAATTAATAGTAATTACCTATTTCCATTATTGTTTTGATAATTATCTACTGTTATTTTTATAATCAAATTCAGGAAATTGTAGTCAGCAAATTGTTTTTTTATTCTTTCTGAAAACGTGTTCAAATAGATGTTTTCCCTGATTACAGATAAGAGCAGGCGGTGACTTGCGAGTTGAACATGACTCGGGACACTAAACTGCAGGTCTACTGACTCACTTTGTTTGGGTCTCAGTCTGCCTCAAGCTATCATGCGGTCAGGTTGTATACAGTGTTTCTGTGATTTCCGAATTGTGACTTTATTTATTAAATAATTTTGCAATCCTTACAACTTAAAATGGCATCAAGTGATAGAGGAGTTAAAATAAAGCATGTGAACTTAAATGTGGCACAGAAATTAGAGCTAATTGAGAGATTAGAACAAGGCATCTCAGTAGCATGTGTTTGTGAAATTTATGGCGTAAAAAAACAAACTGTTTCTGATATCCGTAAATCAAAGGCCAAATTCCAATGTAATTTTATATTGTACAGTACTGTACATTGTATTAAAGCTTTTTTTTTTTTTTTTTTTTACATTAAGAACAATAAAAAATGCCACCCCAGGTTACATTTGATTTAACCGACTTTCGGCATTAACAGACACCCCTTCTACCCCATTAATCCGTTAAATCGAGGGTTTACTGTACTGTAGAAATAGCGGACACAGGTTGTCACTCAGACATAAGTGATAGTTTAAATCTAAGGCAGTGCATCCAGTAAACATGGATGACAGTGCAATGCTGAATCAGTTTGGTGTAATATAAGCACTGGGGAAACAAAACTGAGAGTAGGAATGTGTTATTAGGCCAATGACTGTAATGAGTATACCAAACAGCTATACAGAGAAACGGTGGGCCAGTAAATCAGAATGTCTTATAATGGAAAAATTTCTGATAATGGAGGATTAACTTTCAAGATGTTGACAGCAATTTGTGGGTTGATCACATGCACAAACTAGCAAGACTTTTGTAAATTTATTGGATGAATGTTTCTACAATAGCATATTAGAGAGGCAACAAGAGGAAGCAATACCTTTGATCTGGTTATCAGCAATGATTTTTCATGCATTAAGAATCTGCAGTAAAGGACCCACTGGGTGGCAGTGATCAATAGTGTACTAATGTGGAATTTAAAGACATAAAAACTGTCAATGATAAAGGCACTTGCTCGTATAAGAGTGACTACAGTGGTTTCAGACAGTTTTAAATTTTATGAAGTGGGACCAACTGATGATGTTATCAACAGCAAATTCAAATGGAAAGCATCAGGCAAGTAATCATATAGGCTATTTGGCTTTTTATACCAACGAAGAAATACTGTTCAAGGCTTAAACTTAAATGGATGTCAGATGAACTACTGAGATGTGACAGAGGAGAAATATGCATGGGATGCATATAAATTATCAGGTGATACAGAAGCCTATTGTATATACACTGTGCTGCCACTTTATTAGGTATGCCTACCTAGTAGCGTGGTGAGCTTCCTTTAGTCTTCAAAACGGCCTCAATTCATCTTGGCATGGATTGAATAAGATGCTGAAAATGTTGCACAGGAATGGAGTACCATGCAGACATGAGTGTGTTACGCAGATCCTTGAGATTCGACAGAGGTGTAGGTGCAGCGAACAGCCCTTTCCAAAGATGTTCTTTGCTTTATTTTCTTTGCTGCAGTGGTCCGCTCAGTCCACGGATTGAGATCCATGGACTGAGCGGACCACTGCAGCAAAGAAAAGTCATTGTCACATTCCTGGAACCATTCCATACTGATTCGGGCTTTGTGTACTGGCACATTATCCTGCTGGAAGTAACCATCTGACTGAGGATAAACTGTCAACATGAATGGATGCACTTGGTCAGCAACAATGTTTAGGTACAATGTGGCATTCAGACGTGAATCTATAGGTATCAATAGACCCAACGTGTGCCAAGAAAACATTTCCCACAACATAACACTGCCCCACCACCTTGCACAGTGGTGGGGGGGCAGTGTTATGATGGGTCCATGGATTCATGTTTTTGCCAAATTCCATGAACATGATGCACCAGGAACTTCAACTTGTTAGACCACGCAACTATTTTCCAATCCTCGATAGTCCAGTGCTGGTGCTGCTGTGCCCACAGGAGGTGTGCTCTCTTGGTCTTCATTGATAACAAAGGTATGCAATGTGGCCATCGGCTGTTGTAGCCCATTTGCGACAAAGTGTGACTAGTGGTCCGTTGTGATATTTTGTTCTGTGCACCAAGAATGAATTCTGACATGATGTGCGACATTGTTGCCCTTCTGTTTGCTTGCATAATTCTAGCCATCTTCCTCTGATCTCTCTCATCAGCAAGTTATTTTCTTCCAGAGGGGTGCCATCGAAAGGATGTTTTCTGTTCGTTGCACTATTCTCGATACACCCTTGAAACTGTGGTGCGTGAAAAGTTCACAAGAACTGCCGTTTCGGAGATGTTTTGTCCAGCACATTTTGCACCTACTACCATGCCATGTTCGAAGTCCGTTAGGTCACTCCTTTTCTCCATTCGTGCTACGGTTTGTACACTTAATTGATACTAGAAAGGTTGTTCTACTGCATTTATATCCACAACTGTGGTCATGTGACTAACAACGTTGTGGGACAGACCCCACACCCCTGCTTTGGTGTGGGGTCTGTCCCACAGTTACACCCCTGTTACACACCACATTAGTTACACCCCTGCTGTGCACACAGACCTGTGTACGCAGCAGGGGTGTAACTAATAAAGTGGCAGCACAGTGTATAAGGTAGTCTGTAATCAAGTGACAAAGGAAGTTAGGCAAGCTAAGGCAGATTATGAGATGTCTCTGGCAAAGAATTCAAAGAACAGCAGCAGGAAGTTTTATTTTAGCCTGCAAGTTATAAATCACTGGAATAAGTTACCTACATACCTACATGGGTGGTAGAGGCTGACAGTTTGGGGAAATTCAAAGGTCAGTTGGATAATTACCTACAGGAGGGGGGAACGCATATGTTGTCTATTTCCTTTTCTCTTATTATTTTATTATTATTATTATTATTATTTTATTTTTTGGCTGGTGCAGCATAAGTCACCATGTGGCATGAATTATACTGAATGGATTTGTTAAGGGGTGGTCTTGTCTAACCAAATCTGATTGGATATTATGATGCAGTGACCAAGGAACTGGATGCAAAAAATAATTTTTATAATCATATAAAAATTATATGATGTAAATCATATTTTCGAAATAACGGCACCTTCAGGGATTCAAGGTGCCATTATTTTGATTTTTCCGTTATCTAGAAAGTTTTTTTTTTTTAAGTATTTAATGCTAAAATAATGAGGAAATAGAGAAATTAAGAAATAGAGATTAAGAATGCAATTTTATTAACTGCACATAAAAATACAAACATGTTGACGATCTAGTGTTATATTCTGCCATTCTAAGATGCCATCAATTGTAAGACGCACCTTAATTTCAGTACCACCAACAGAAAAAAAAGCTTTGATTCTAAGAAAAAAATAAATAAAATAAAACACTAAAATATATCTAACAAATATTTTATTATAATAGAATTCAGTTTACTAACAACAATAGTATTTATCAGTAGGTATGTTATTCATTACTTCCTTCTGAGCCATCGATATCTGCATCTAAATCAATGTCAGAGTGTACATCGCATTCAGAGTCTGATTCTTCTGAGCCGTATTTATCTTCATTATCCCATAATATATTGTCTTCTGAACCATTGAGAGTGTTGGTGATGCAACATTTTTTAAATGAGCGCTGCACTATTCTTTCTGGGATTAGCTTCCAAGCTGTTGATACCCATTCTGCCAATTTTGATGCTGGCACCTTCTTAATTTTTCCAGAAGGTGTCAGCAGAAGGTTGTCAGTCAACAGCCAGGATTCATATTCCTTTCTCAAGTAATCCTTAAATGGTTTGTTGACTGAAACATTGAGTGGCTGCACTTGGCTAGTCATGCCACCAGGAATCAGAACCAAGTCACCACGGTTTTGCACGATTTTATTTTTGACCTGTTCGGACAAATATCCACAAAATGCATCAAGTACTAGCATTCTAGGTGGGTTACAAAGACTTCCAAGATGTCTATTCCACACAACATTTAGCCAGTCTTTTGTAAGCTCTGCCGATATCCATGCATTTTTTTGTGCATGCATAATAACATCTTTGGGGAACATTTCATTCTTCGGTATGCTTTTTCGATTTAAAATTAAATATGGTGGCAACTTTCGACCATCAGTGTTGATCCATAGCATCATAGTGATATGCTGCTCTTTGAAGCATGTGCTTATAATCTTGATTTCTTTAGTGTTGACGGTGTAATTTCGAGATTTCTTTAGCGCTGACGGTGTAATTTCGAGACATATTGAAGAAGACCAGGATTCATCAACATTTTCAATTTAACTAATCTCATAATTTCTTTTTTTCCTTAATTTCATCACCTGTTGCTGAAAGTTAATCAGCTTCTGTTGAAAGTCTGCAGAAATTTTTTGACAGATAGATGTTTGTTCGGTGCCTTAACGATAATCCGCTACGACGCATGAGTCTATTGCACCAGCTGCGACTGCCTTTAAAAATTATTTTCTCTATTCCGAGGGACTTGGCAATTTCTCCAGCTTTCAATTGCATGGCTTGTCGAGTGATGGGTAATCCTTTTGCATGTGTCTCCGTTACAAAACATATCACAGCATCGTTGACTTGTGGAAATCTTACTTTCTTAGGTCCTGTAAAGCACTTGGTTGTTGCTTTGCACGAAAATATGGAATTGGGATCATTTCTCCAACGACGAACATTTACTTCACTAATGTCAAAATGTCGACCTGCAGCTTTATTTCCATGTTCTTTTGCATACGCAATAACTTTTTGTTTCAATGCAGCTTTGTAGTGCAATCTTTTTGACATTTTAATGTGCAATAAGGGATCAAAATTAACAAAATACAGGTAACTCCACTTCTTACATACTTTCAAAGATACAAACAAAGCTCCACTATAATGAAATAACGGTGGCTTCACATTTCAAAAGCGTGTGAAATCACCTACACCAATTTATTCTCCAATGGAATTGGAGAATGCGATAATGGTCAAACTTAGAGGCGGGGTTTCCAGGTAAAAACAAAACGTGTGGTGCTGTGTGCAAAGCATAAGAAAATTCAAAAAAAAAAAAAAACAAAATTGCAATTGTAAGACACCATTGATTCTAAGATGCACCCCGTTTTTAGAGAGGTTTATAGGGGGGGGAAAAAAAGTGCATCTTAGAATCAAAGAAATATGGTATATCAAGTTCAGTCTGCATGGGTAGCACAGTGGTATCATCACTCTCCTCCCCAGACCAGGTGGAAAAGGCCAGGGTTCGAATCCAGTTGATGATGTGAGGAACTTTTATAGGCCTTTTTTTCATTCCGTGACTCAGTTAGTGGGTCTTGGGCATAGATAGCAAGTTTTCCACCCAGAAACTGGGGTTTTTCATCCGGCAAAACAGGCAAAACGAGTGGAGAACACACGTAATTTGCAGACACAATTCACATAGGTATATGAAGTGACCCTAATGTAATAGTTTGGATTTTATCAAGTTTGCCATTAAGCTTTAATGTTGTTCTTTTCTTCTCTGCATGAGTTTTATTAACTTTAGGAGCCATAGTGAGGGGTTTTTAATTTGAAATAAATGTAAAGCAAATAAATGTATAAATGGTATAATCTGTGACATCAGTACAGAATTTACTTTGAAAATGTCGAACGTAAACAAATGCAGTAATCGCGTGACTTGACAATTTCTTTTTTCGGCACTGCAAGATATCTGCACTGTATGTATACATCCGATCTCAATGTGCCATTATTTCGACAGTGTACTGTACTTGGATTTCAGGAAGGCTTCTGATGACACTCTTGCACATAAGAGACTACTGTGTAAACTGGGGCAATGTGGCATCAAGGGCAAGTTACTGCTATGGATAAATGGCTGATGCTATATAAGCTTGTGTACCATTTCCACAATAACCACTGCAACACACTGGTCTGGGTATTGTTTTTGATCAGAAGCTCTCCTTCTTCCATACATGAATCATATGCAATTTAAGTTCTGTGACTCAGATGGTTTCTGAACCATAACTTTTACATGTGCAAGACAAAGCTGTTGGGTGCAGAAACACATTAAGATCTGGTTTGCTCTGCCATTCTCTATGGCACCAAAGCCTGGATATCCATATTAGGCGAAGAATTATTTGTAAATTTCAACATTATAGATAACTTAAGATTGTTAATGAGATCAGTAGAGGGTTATTCCTAGATAAAGTCCCTTTCAATATATCTACTAACCCATAATTAACACATTTTATAATTTTGCCTTATTATTTTATAATTTTGCTCTATCATATTTCAATTTACGTTACTACCATTTACTTTTATCTCTTTTTGCTTTGTTTTATCTCATTTTGTTTTACTCTCACCTTATATTACATATTGTCCTTCTAGGTTTTGCCACAGTGCCGGCATTGGCCTTTGCACGTTACTTGGGCGTTTTTGACGCACAGGTCTTCTGCAGACTGCACTATATCTCACTCAACCTGCTACCTCATTGCTAATCTGATATATTTTTACTCTACCATATTCTATCATATCTAGAATATATATATATATATCTTCACAAGCAACACCATGTTCAATCGTCTTACACACAAAAAGTGCAACATATGTCCAATGCTAACAATGTTGCATTAAAACTACAGTTAATCTACAAATTCCTTTTTTCCATACAAACTGTACAGAAAACAGAAATACTAATTGCTGGATTTCTATTTGTCTGATTTTAATGAAATTTGAGATGGCTGGACAAACCTTTCTATACAAATCAAACATAAAATTTTATTAAAATCCATCCACTGGGAGTTAAGCTGTTACCTGAGGAAGGACAGACATGGTGAAGACTAATGTGGCTAAAAATTGATGGATTATAGAATTGAACTCTTACCACTCAATAAGACTTCTTGATCAGGTCCTGCACTAAGGATGATTTGTATCAAAACCAATAGCTGTACGATCATTTTATTTCCAACGCATTGTCTAGTCATATGTCAATTTGTGAATTTGTTCTAATATTTTAATCATATTGTTTTCTAACCTTAATTATACTATTTTCTAATATTTTATCACTTAATTTAAGTGTTTATTACCATTATTAAACTTTTTGTTTAATCATATTTTTTTATGCAAATCCTTGGCTTGTAGCTCTGAAGGGAATTCACATGGCAGTATGCTTTATGTGCAATAAAGAATTCTTCCTCTTCTAAAACACTTCACAGAATGTGAAGGTCTAGTTTAGACTGCAGGCTGAAGCTGCCTCCCAGCAATGCATCTCACTGTCTATTCTGGAGCTGTTGTTGTTGTTTAAGGGTTTTAAGACACAAGGGCATCAAAGGCCAAGATGTGAGATGTGTCCATTCTAGGTTTTTTTTTTTTTTTTTTTTATGTAAATCAATTTTTTTCAGATTTTTTTGTCAAATTGGATTTGCTGAATAAAATTAAACAGTTCATCTAGATTTTCAGAGTTGTCTAATATCTGTTGAAGGGCAAGTATATTCTGATTACTGCATAAACTCTGGAAGCAAAGGAATCTGGAATTTCTGAAGCGTGGGTATACCAAAAGGATATGTTTTACTGTAAGCTGAACTTGGCATTGAAAACAGAGAGGAGGATTTTTATTAGCTAGTAAATGATAATGTGTAAGATGAGTGTGGCCAATTCTTAGTCTGGCAAGCATTACTACTTCTCTGCAACTTTTCCTGATGCTTGATTCCCATGTTTGTGGATTTTGTTTTATTTCCTGCAGTTTATTTTTCATTTGATTTGTCCATATCTGGGTCCATTCATCTTCACATGCTTCTAATAATAGTTAGTCTAAAATCAGAGTATGAAACTATCTTTGTATTGGTTGGCAGTTTAGAAGCTGACTGTTGCATTATCTGCTTTTTCATTGCCTTTTATTCCAGAGTGTCCTGGGATCCAGCAGAGAGTTATTTTGACAGAGGTTGATTAGAGCCTCAATTTCTAGTAGGACAGGATGATGAGAATGATGTTTACCCTGTATGGTTGATATAGCACTGAGCGAGTCAGGATATATTAGGACAGAAAGTGATGACTGTTGACATATTTCACTTAATGCAAGTTGGATGTCATATAATTCTGCAGAAAGTATGCTGTATTCAAATGGAAGAGATTTTAAAACCTCTTCAAAATTTCTTCAAGTTGAAGAGATTTTGCGAAGGGAATACAGCTGCTGCACCTATGTGAGAGTGCGACTTAGAGCCATCCATGTAGATTACGAGTTTCCCCGTGTATTCCAAAGTATGGTTGGCATGTAGCTGTTGGATGTTAAAGGTGGATATGGTGTTTTTTGACCACTGAGCAAAGTACAGATCAATGTCCACACCATGTCTTTCCCATGGAGAGACATGATATGGCATACTTCAACTTCCTCAATTTTGTTGAGATCAATTTCCCATTTCTGTATTATTTCTTGGAGGTGTATCCCAGGAGGCCTGGGTTCATTAGGCTTGGATTCGTAGAGTCTTTGTCAAAGAGGTTGGTTTAGGTATACCAACAAGGATGAGATGGAGAGCTTCTTATTTTGGCAGTGTATTGGCAGAGAAGGAGTTGTCTTCTAATATGCAGAGAGGGTTCATGTGCTTCCACATACAAGCTCTGAACTGGCGAGGTTCTGTAGGCACGTAGTGCAGATTGAAGGGCACTGTGTTGGATGGCGTTCAGGGACTATTCTGAAGCAGAGAATGCAAACATTAGACATTATAGCAGTGGTAGAATGTGATGTATAATGATGAACACAATACTCAGTCCACCCATAAGATGGATGCACTCAAATTCAGCCAATGCTGAAAGAATGATTTCGCATTTCGCACAAATAAATGTATTTAGGAGAAACCATATTCTGATCAGTCACAATCACAAATGCTGCTGTGCATTATGGTATCTCATATTGTGGCAATTCTTCAGAGATGGATATTATTTGTATTAGCATGATGACACACTATGTCAAAAAGCAGTAAGTACAACAGCAGTTTGAGGAAAATAATGCAGCAAACCTGGCAAAATCCATCCAGTGGGAGTTGAGCTGTTACATGAGGACAGGCAGACATGATAAAGACTATCGGTGCTTACGCATATGTTTTCAGTCCACATGAGAGAGCCACAACGAGAGACATCTAGTCATCCTCATGCCACTCCATTCAGGCAGAGAACTAGCCACAGCTTTAAGTGAGGAGTGCAAAAAGATTCCAATCTCTACACACCAAAAACTTGTAGAAAGTGTTCCACGATGTTGGGTATCACATTTTTTTATTCCATGGGTATCACAATTGATTATTAATTTTTTTTTTTTATAACCATATCATTTCATTCAGTATCCCAACGTACATTAAAGATATCACTTTTTTTAAAGCTTGCTTTGTTTCTTATTATTATTATTTTTTCTCCGTAGGCACTTTATGTAGTCATAATGTCATAAAACGATCTTCATTGTGCACTGTACAATAAAGGTTATTTTACTTTATAATGGTAATTTTATTCATCTAGTCTATGGTTTGGGGAAAAAAAAAAAAATTACAGTACCAATTTTGGAGAAAAAGGCAAGATATTGTTTAAGAGCATTTTAAAATTTTTATTATTAATTCTGACACTATTTTAGATAATAAGAACAAATATCTTTAGTAGTACTGGCCACGTGTTATCTTGGATTGCTATATACATATACAAAAATATATTTATGGCTAAATTTTGGGATTTCAAACAAGCAGCAGCAGAACATAAGGGAAATCAAAATTCAATGGACAGTTGGCACAGATGCACAGCACATACTTGCATAAAAATCAGTCAAATAACATGGTTTGAATTACCTGTCCTTAACCCAGATTGTTCCCCGTGGCAGGCATCCAAAAGATGCACATTTCTTTTAAATTTTTGGAAAGCATTTTGGGATTTTTTTTTTGAATTCTGCTTGAAAAATGCCAATATGCCATCTTTTCTTAATGGATTGCAGTACTTACTGTAACTTTTTAAGTTTTAAAAATATATTAAAATTTTTAATACACACTGTTTCTCAAAAAAACATTAGTTTCTATTTTATGTCCATGTAAACAGACTTAGTCTCTTCCAATTTCCAATTTAAAAGTTTTAAGTATGTAAAATTTCAAAGTGTGCATACACATATTTCTGCTTATTATGTATACAAATATTATTTAAAAAAAAATAGGTAAATTGGATACTATTAGTTACTTCCATTTTCAGGCTTATTTCAATATTTATTTCACATTTGGCACCCCATTAAGGGTGCCAAATTTGAAAACATGAAATTCAAAACCATGTATGAGAGAATACAGGTTCCGTGTTATCGTCCTGGTCATAATCAAACTAATGGGAAAGGAAAAACAAGTAACATGGAGCTTTAAACAAACACAGCATCAGCACTTCTTTGGTACGATGCCATGCTTCAAGCAAAATCCAAATAGTTGCAAAAATGGTGGCAGGGTTGGTTGTTTTGGTGTTTATTGGCACATTGACAATGGAGATCATAGTGCGCCAGTTCATTTGTTTTATTATGAACTTTATATGCATATTCATTCTCTATATCTTATGTTCTCTGTATGCATATTCATTCTCTATATCTTATGTTCTCTGTATGCATATTCATTCTCTATATCTTATGTTCTCTGTATGCATATTCATTCTCTAAATCTTGATCGAATACATGGGAGTTAAATATTTTCTGTGATCATATAAACTGTATCTTTATTTACAGTAGATGGTAGACGTTGATTGTCTGCAATGAATCTGAAAATGTCTGATACATGTTCCTTGTCACCTAGGATATCTTTGAGGGTGATGTTTTGATTTCCTTTATATAATGATGAGAAATTCTTTTGTCGATCATTTTCATAGTTTGGGCATTCTCTATCAGTATATGTTTGATTGTTTGGGTAGTATTTCATGTTTGGCATCTTGGAGGTTCTTCGGTATGCAGTAAATAGCCATGTGTGATGTGTGCATGTCCAATTTGTAGTCTGGTCAGAACGACTTCCTCTCTCCTTGATTTCCTTGTGCTTGTATGGTGGCAGGGAAACTGACAGGTTCTCATGCTCAATTCCTATAGAAAAACTATGAAAATCACTTGAGAAACTAGCGTAGTAAAAGGCTGACTACATTTAGGAAGGGTAGGGGAAAAAAAAATTTAGAATTTTAATAACGGAGTAATAGTTAAAGTGGGAATATTATTTTCAAGGGTGTATGTATGTGAGATGCTGTCCCACCACTGTCTGGTTAAAACAGACACACACAAATCTTCACAATGCTGGATGGATTTCTGATATGTCCAAATTCATTTAGGGTTTGACAGTCTATCTCATATTTCTTAAAACTACTCTTACCAAAAAAAGGTCTACTCTGTATGGTTTGGCTTCATTAGAAAGTATACACTACTGAGAAGTGACAAGAAACACCTAATACAATTCAAGTTACACTGAAATATTTTCCAGAATGGTTTTTTAACAAAAAAATATGCATATCTCTGAGGTATGCACATTTAGAGCATGAGACATTTCTTTCAAAGTAAGGTCCTTGAGCAGCCAACACATCTATAAACGATCCTGCAAATCTGTTTTATGCTGCTATCTTCAGTTTTTTGCTCATAATAAGGTTGCATATCATCAATAACTGATGAAGTGAAGTGCAAAAAACAACAACTTTCATCAAATCTTCAATATGCTTACGAAAACAAATGTAAGCATTTTAAATTCAGATATTTTTAACAGCATCCAAAATCTGACGTTATTATACAGCTCAATTACTGGTATTTTGCTATTACCATGCTTTAAAACTAGAATATAACCTACCATCTTGCATAGATGGATACTAACTAGTAACCACCTATCAAGTTCTGATCATGCCAGAACTTCTTACAAATAAATGCATACTAAAAACAACTAATATAATTCCTATCCAAGAAGTTTTGAATGTACCTCATATTTATACATAATGATTAAACATGTATAAATAACACAGCTTAAGTCACCTTATATATATATATATCATATTGATAAAAATAATAATTAATTTACAGAATGACAAAGAAAGAAAAAGTGTTAAATCAAAAATATTAAACTGTGTTACGGATCTGGGTACTACTAATTACAGTAGAGAGAGAGACCTGGCAACCATAATGAAATATAGACAAATGTTTATATTCAGTGTATAAGGAAGGGATGTTGACCTGTAAATTGTAATTACCACGGAAAAATTGAGAAGGTCAGTAAGGTGGAGATAACCTGAAATAAATTGATTAATATAAAATAGAAATAATAATGAAGATAACAATGTTACCTAAAGTAGTGGGTCCTAAAGCTTTATCTACTTCTCCAAAGGGTCGGCAGCCGAAACCATAGGAGCCACAACAATAAGCAAGGTTTTCTGTTTCTGTTATGATGTATACATGCGAAATGTATAAATCACAGCCGATCCGACAGAGACCAAAAAGAAAAGATTAAAAAAAAAAAAAAAAATTTTTTTTTTAAAGTCAAAAGGAATTCAAAAATTACTCCAACTTACTGTGTTTGGAATGGAATCTGTGAAATAGTTGCCTGTGGTGTTTACAAATTAACGTTGGAGAACCAAGGGTAACGACGATAGAGCGCTGTCCAGAGTGTTTATATCAGTTGAAGCAACCATGTGTTAGCGGAAGAGAGTGGAGCCATCAAAGTGAAATGTCCAGTGTTATGGGGAAGTAGGTAAATAAACAAATGAGGCACAGCACCAGGCATAATCTCCCTATGCTGGCACTGTGCCTCATTTTAACACTGGACATTTCACTTTGATGACTCCACTCCCTTCTGCTAACACGTGGTTGCTTCAACTGATATAAACACTCTGGACAGCAATCTATCGTCGTTATCCTTGGTTCTCCAACGTTACTTTGTAAACAGCACAGGCAACTATTTCACAGATTCCATTCAAAACACACAGTAAGTTGAAGTAATTTTTGTAATTCTTTTGACTTTAAAAAAAAAATTTTTTTTTTTTAATATTTTCTTTTTGGTCTCTATCAGGTCGGCTATGATTTATACATTTCGCATGTATACATCATAACAGAAACCTTGTTTATCGTTGTGGCTCCTACGGTTTCAGCTGCCGACCCTATGGAGAAGTAGTTAAAGCTTTAGGACCCACTACTTTAGGTAAGATTGTTATCTTCATTATTATTTCTATTTTTATATTAATCAATTTATTTCAGGTTATCTTCACCTTACTGGCCTTCTCAATTTTTCCATGGTAATTACAAACTGCAGGTGGTAGATGACTCATCAACCGGTGCAATACCACCACTTTGCTTATTGGAGGCTTGAAGTGGTGAAACCCATGTTTAGTCTTTAGAGCAAAGTTTCCGGCAATCCCCCCCCCATACTTCTCTTTCAACCCACATATGGTACTAAGTACTATACGTTTTGATACCTTCGTGTTTCGGGTTTTCATAAAAAAAAAAAAAAATTGACAGGTCAACGTCCCTTCCTTATACACTGAATATAAACATTTGTCTATATATATCAATAATAGGAGCAATTTATAAATATTTTATATAATGTAATACAATCCTTTTACATTTTCGGCCTCTACCAATATAACTAACATAATATCCGATTAAATAGTATGTACCTATTTTACTAAGGCTATAATAAAATATATGTATATAAAGGAATATTAAATGTAACCCCATAAAGGTAATGTTTATAAAGTTACATAGGATAAAAAGGTATTCAGTTGATGAAATGGTTTCAGTAAATGAAAGATTAACGAGTCAGGTATGACAAACGCACGCGCGCGCACACACGCACGTGTTCAAAGAAAGTGCATCACCCCTTAACGTAATTGTCGTCCAAATAACGTAAGTATATGAGGCAATATTTCTTACAGATTGCATCATATAAGATTGACATGCGTTGGTGATGACATAATATTGCATCAGCTGTTGCTTTGAGCTATATAAGCATGCTCTCTAAGAGTTGCAGTCATTCCCTGCTTGTGTCAGGATGGCGAGTTACGTGCAGTTGACACCATGAAGAAAGAGTGCTATTGTTGCTTTACGTGAGGAAGAATGTTCTTCCAGCCATACTGCTTACAGAGTGTCTTGTAATCAGTCAACAGTGAGTAGATTTCTTTCCAAACTCAAGAATACTGGCGAGTTACGTGCAGTTGACGCCATGAAGAAAGAGTGCTATTGTTGCTTTACGTGAGGAAGAATGTTCTTCCAGCCATACTGCTTACAGAGTGTCTCGTAATCAGTCAACAGTGAGTAGATTTCTTTTCAAACTCAAGAATACTGGCGAGTTACGTGCAGTTGACGCCATGAAGAAAGAGTGCTATTGTTGCTTTACGTGAGGAAGAATGTTCTTCCAGCCATACTGCTTACAGAGTGTCTTGTAATCAGTCAACAGTGAGTAGATTTCTTTCCAAACTCAAGAATACTGGTTCTGCTGATAGGAAAAAAGGAATTGGATGCAACAGTGCCTCTACGCCAAAACAGGACCGTATTTTGAAGCACTTATGCCCTAAAAACTGTAAAGCTTCTTCGTCTGAGCTGAAAAGAGAATGGGAAGAACATACAGGTAGCAAGTGCAGTAACAGTCAGAAGATGCCTCTTCAAAAAATGGACTTGTAGCCCATCATCCTAAGAAGAAACCCCTCCTCACACAAAAATGCCCAATTAATTTGGTGTAAGGAGCATGCCAAATGGATTTCTGAGCAGTGGAAGTCAGTTGTTTTCTCGGATGAGAAGAAATTCAACCTGCATATAGCTCTGATGGGAGACAAATGATTCGCCATAGACATGGTGAAGAATACCATCCAGACTGTATGGTTTCTACAGTGAAATTCCCTACCAGCCAAATGATATGGGGGTACATTTCGTATCGCAGAGTAGGTCACCTGCAGTTTATAAAAGGTTCTGTAAATGCCAATGGATACCTGGCTATATTGGAAGGCAAATTGCTGCCAACCATTAGAGACGATTTCAACCTGCCAATTAACTGCATCTTTCAGGATGACTCTGCTCCTTTCACTGGGGGCTAAAAGTGTAAGTAGGCACTTCTGTAATTTTCAAATAGATATTTACAGTATACCCAGTATAAAAATAAAATATAAGTACAAATTCAGTAGCTTTCGGAACACGTGTCCCTTTATCAACTGACAAATTTGAATACATTACAAGCAAAGTGTGGCACGTTACTCATGCGTCATTGTTGTAGCACGGACGTGTGCTGCCTTACGCCAGTGATCATCCATCAATAAAACGGTTGTCTCTAGGATGGGATGTATACGCATGCCTTTCTGGCGATTTAATGCCTTAGGGTTGTTTATTATGTTTAGTGACTCTAGCCATAGGCGGTGGCGAAAGTGTCGCGCGTGGTCCACTATCTCAAAGTCGCGCTTGGGGTCAAGATCGTGGTTGGTAGCCCAAAAATGTTCTGCAAGCGCGGACTGGTCAGTTTCGGCAAGCCGGATTGCTCTGTCGTGTTCCGTGAGGCGATCCTGGAGACGTCTCGATGTCTCACCTACGTAGCAACTGTTACAGGCCCTACAGGTGATACGGTACACTACATTGCTGCGTAAGACAGGTGTGACAGGGGTCTTCACACTGGAGACAAGTGAACGTAGGTTCCTACCTGGTAATTGCACACATTTGATGTTGTAACTTCTCAGGATCTTCGAGATACGTCCTGACACTCCTGGATAGTACGGAATGTAGGCGGATGATATGCCGACTTGCTTCGGAGGTCTTGGGTTGGAAGTAAGTTCTTGTGCCTGTAACAAGCATCTGTTTAGTACATGGGATGGATAACCGCATCTGGTTAGGTCCGCCTTCACACGGGAGATCTCGTTACGTCTAATTGTGTCGGTGCTGGAATGGCTCCAGGCCCTGGAGAACAGGGTGCGGGCAGTGCTATTGAGATGGCTTGGAGCGTGGCCAGACCCGTAGTTGGTGAATTGACCGCACCATATGACCCCAAGCGCGACTTTGAGATAGTGGACCACGCGCGACACTTTCGCCACCGCCTATGGCTAGAGTCACTAAACATAATAAACAACCCTAAGGCATTAAATCGCCAGAAAGGCATGCGTATACATCCCATCCTAGAGACAACCGTTTTATTGATGGATGATCACTGGCGTAAGGCAGCACACGTCCGTGCTACAACAATGACGCATGAGTAACGTGCCACACTTTGCTTGTAATGTATTCAAATTTGTCAGTTGATAAAGGGACACGTGTTCCGAAAGCTACTGAATTTGTACTTATATTTTATTTTTATACTGGGTATACTGTAAATATCTATTTGAAAATTATTAAACTATGGACCCCAGTACTCCAGGCCCATTTGTCACTAGGCACTTCTGTAGTTACTTTAGCTTAATTTCTGCATTAGAGGTTTGACAGTAATGTGTTTACATTTGTTACAGGTGAAAAAATGGTTGGAAGAATGGTCCATTACAACTCTTAGCTAGCCAGGAAACAGCTCAGACCTGAATCCTATAGAGAACTGTTGGCATTGTGTGGAATCTGCAGTTGTCAGAAAGAAACCAAAGACCCTTCGTGAACTTCAGGAAGCCATAATTCGTGTTTGGAACCACAAACTATCAGTTGATTATCTTCAGCAATTGATCTTGTCAATGCTTTGAGGGTATGCTGCTGTCATCAAGGCCAGTGGCAGTTCAACTAAATATTAGTTTGCACGTGGTGAACTTTTCATTTTGTTTTCCATTTAAAATGATACACTGAAGCAAATTGAGGGCTTCTGATAACATTTCAGCCATAATTGTCGTGTTTATCAAAACTGTTGTATAAAAGTTGCAAAAGCTCATTTTGGAATATTTTGAGAGCACCTGTCAAATATTACTTAGCTTTGCCTTAACTATTAATAAATATCTTTTGTTTCTATTTCTATTTGTGATGCTAGTCATTAATGTAACATACCATTGCAAAAAAGGGTTAGAAATGTGAAATTCTTAGGTGATGCACTTTCTTTGAACAGCAGTGTGTGTATGCGTGCGCACGCACACACACGGTAATGTTTAATTTTGTATGACTGTATCACTGTAAAGCCATACTATTTCAACCACGTTTATTTTTTCTTTTCCTTTTTTCAACACTAATTATAAATTCGCTCCATGTACTTGTATTCTAAATACGACTATAGAGGTCTCTATTTTCCCGCTATTTTGAATCTCTTCACAGCTTACTATTAAGTCTGTATATTTATATATCTGTATATCTGTATATTTAAAAATTTATTAAGTTTGTTTCGCTGCTATAAATTGCTTTCTCATGTAGATATATTGCTCATTTGGTTTAAGCCTGCATACATCTACGCTACTGAATTTGTGCTTCTCAGCTTCCTGCCTTTATTTTTCCTGCCAGCTCATTTTCTCTCACAATTCTTGAAATACTCCAGGTATCATACTTTCCATTTCATTTTAGATTCGTTTCTTGGTGTCTCGACACATTTTTCTTTCAATACAAGCATTTGGTATTAGCTCCCTTTTATGTTTAATAACTTTCTCTATGCTTTTTTATCTTTCTGCTGTCTAATTCTAAATTTCTTCTCGTTTGTTAAACTATTAGTGCAATACGAGGGTGAAACTAACGTTCCTACTATCCTACTTCTATTGCTATTTTTCGTTTTGTATTTATTTAAAATACTCCTTTTCCCTTCCCCATCCTCAATTTAATACCTCGCCCTTATACCATTTGCTTGTTCCAAATTTACTTTTAAAATACACTGATTTCTTATCTATACAAAAATTAAATCCTACACTAACTTCCACATATTTATATTAAACATATTGATATTATACCATTTTTATCCTAACTCAATACTTATTTTTACCTAAATATATAACACTGCATTGGGACTAACCTGGTCCATATTGTATTAAAAAGGGCTAATTTTAGTTCATTCCTTTTTGATCTTTCATTTTTCTTCTACTACTATGGACAAGCATAGAAATGCGGTTCCTGATACATGGACAGGTGTAGTCCCCTGATGAAATACCTGATCAAGTATCAATATTTATTTCTGCTGACATCAGATCAAGCAATTTTTTGCATTACCTATATTAGACCTTTTACTAAAATTGTTTCCCCCCCATATCTGATGACAGCTATACCATTTTCATTTTATTTTTATTTGCATTTTATTAATATTTTGTTATACTAATTTTACTTTACAGTTCTCCCACTTTATATTGGCCTGGCAATTCAGCCCATAATTTACTTAATTCATCATAACCACTAGGATATTAACATTCTTTCATCTTTCACTAATCTACTACTCTTCTTTTTCTACTTTCCTCACCCTTATAGATACTGGCACCTCGTGTAACTTTCACATCCATTTCAATTTAATTGATTCAGTTGATTCAACAATGAAGAGTATCAGCACTGAAGTGTTCTACAAGAATATATTGAGCCTTTGCAGCTGTTAACTATTAATTAAATAATATACATAAGTTGTGTCCCCATATCCGCTGATTCAGTTACCCGCAGTTAACCACAGGAAAAAAACGAAAAACTTAACACTTACTACTCGCGTGTCCAATGCAATGTTTCCCTTTATTTTTTACAATGTCACATATAGTTTGATCGCCAACATTTATAATGGTTTTTTAGAGATTTAATGAATGCACCGTTTTCAAACTTTTGAATAATTTGAAGTTTTTGTTTAATTTGAAAGCACAACTCTGGCGTTTGCCCATAATTTTGATTTCTAAACAAAAAAAAAAAAAAAAATCAGACATCCCTGACATAAATAACAAAACAAAATATTTCCTTTTGCAGTGACTAAGAGTCTGCTGTACTTTATTATTACCGTATTTAATGTTGGTAATGTCTTGCTGTGTGTTTAATTTATCAATTAAACTTTATTATACGTATGTATGTATGTACAAGAAAATCGAATTATATATGGGGTCAGCAGGTGTTCGCTTATATCCACGGTAGGTCTTGGAATGTATCCCCCTGCGGATACGGGGGTCTTACTGTATATATATATATTTATATATATGACAGCTGGAGATTAAATATTAGAACAATAAAAACTTACCTTCACTGCTGTCCCATCCAAAACTTGTCGTCAACTCAGTAGTACCCACAGCTGGCTTTGTACTAGTCTAAAAAATTTACCAATAAAGACAACTTTCTATAACAAAACAAATAAGAACATTTAATATTATAAACAAATATATCTGAACTGTCTTCCTGTTCATAAAATGATCCTGAATATTCTGTATAATTCCCCCCCCCCCACAAACAGGCCACTAAAATGTAGTCTACTGCACAATACAGCAATACACCACATAGCACTGATAATTGGTACTGAAACTGTTCCGTGTTATGTGAAACTGTGCTAACTGAGGTATAATTATAGTGGGTTTGTTTTTGTTTGTTATTTGGTTTTTAGGAGCATTAGCAACTAGGGCCATATTGCTCCGTGAATATGCGGTGGTCATTCCTGACCTTTCCGCATCCTCCGTATTTGGTGGTGACGGGCTCGAACCCCGGTCTAATCAAGAAGCATGTGCTACGCACTGCTGCTCCTTCCCACCTGGCTACAGAGGCACCTAATTATAGTGGGTTTTAATTGAATGTGTATCAGAGAAAGTCTATAAACAAATTATAATAAATCTATAAACAATTTGCACTTGATAGTCAATTAAAAGGATTTGAAATTAAAAATATTGCGAAAATTTTATTAATGAAAAGGTAACATCATGAGAGATGAGAAAAAAGCTTTATTATTTATTTAGGTATTTCAATAATAATCTGGTGAAGTTGTCTCTTCTTTTTCTCAGTGTACAAGTCTTTGTAGCATCGAATCCCATTTTGTAATATTTGCTGTATCTTGATACTGCATTCAACATCCGGATCTCCATTCATAATTTATTCGCCTCGCAGGCCATCTCGCAGGCTAGTTCGGATTTTTAAATTTATTAGGATTGCCACACCACCATGGGTAGCATTAGCTGTATTACGATCTCTTCAATAAAGGCAATAGTTCTTTATCGAAGGAGAAATTTGCAAGGTTAGGTAAGTTTCCTGAAGACTAAGGGCAACTGGAGAATTTCGGTTAATTAGATCATGGATGTCATCTGTGTTGCAACGAAAACCTCTGCAGTTCCATTGTAAAATACAAGTTTAATTGATGGAGCTGTATCTGACTGCTTTTTGAAAGTGACTGGCGTATTACATTCCAGTTTTTGTTTTTTTTTTTTTGGAGAAAACTGGCTGGCCAATGTCCATTTCTTCTTTAGCATAGATTTCTAAAACAGGATTTTCCTGTATTGATGTGCCATCTGTGTCCATGGTTGTGTCCTGGATATTTTTCATTGCATTTGAGTTTGTAATATGGGATGTGCTACCACATCCCATATTACAAACTCAAATATGGGATGTGGTAGCACTCTTTGGAGGAGATGTCATTAGTATTGTCAGAGGAGTATTATTTGCCTGATCTAAGAATTTGGGTTGTTGTTCAAAGAAGATATTTCTTGCCCAATCAGAAATTGATTTATTAGTGGGAACTGTGACATCGGTTTGAGTGGAGCCTGTTTGATACTTTTTTATGGCATGGGCACAGGTTATATTTTTGTTTATAGGAGGTACAACTAGTTTTCTCGCTTCTTGGTAACTTACTTTGTTCTCAACCTTGTATTTTACTATTGTTTTCTCAGTTTTCCATTTTTCACATGTATTGGAATATGCAGGATGATCACCTTTGCAATTTGGGCAAGTCATTTTTGTTTGCTTGCTTGATTTGGTAGTTGTTGGCGCATCGGCTTCTGTGGCCATATTGCACCTCCCAAGGTTTTTGCAGTACTTTGATCCAAGCCCGAGGCGGGAATCGAACCCGTGACCTTTGGGTTGCCGGGCAGGTACTTTACCCACTCGGCTAGCCCGGTCGGCGTCATTTTTGTAGTCGTACAGTCACTTTGTATGTGATCTGAGGACCCACAGTTAGGGCAGACAGGAACTCCTCTGTATACAGTTTGTGAGCAGCCATACTTTTGGCATTTGTAGCATTGTCAAGGATTGGGAATGTAGGGGTGGATGCGGCAAAGTAAATAACCTGTTTTTACAGAGGAGGGCAAGTTGGGTGTATTGAAGGTGAGAATAATATTTCTGGTTGGTATAAGTTGATTATCTTTTTTAGTAATTATACATTTTGCTTGTACTACATTTTGTCCCTGCAGTTCTTGGGTTATTCCTCCTCTGTGACATTTAAAAGGTCCCAACTGGATATGATACCCTTAAATGAATTTAGGGTTGCATGAGGAGATTTTTTTACTGGAATGCCAGCAAAGTTTGTAAGCTGCAAAAGTTTCTCTGAATGCCTGTGGTTCATAGTTTCCACTACTAAGTTTCCTGATTGGAGTCTTTTAACAGTATTAGGAGATCAAGCAATACCTTCCAGATGTTTTTGTATAACGAAGGAAGACAGTTTTGCTCATAGACTGACCAGTGAGTGAGCGGAAAATTAAAAATGATTGGCAGGGTTGCTACATCTGATTGGTCTTCTGTCTGTTTGGATTGTCATTACCTAAGTCATGATTAGTGTTATAGTCAATGTAAGTTTCAGGTCTTGAGCTCGTAGGCTCTAAGGGTGGATAACAATTTTTATCCATGATGGCTCCTTTTGGCCCTGGGGGTTTGGCTTTACCACCCAAGTTACCGGCCCCACCATGGGAAGGCTGGAGCAGTGCCACGAGGTGACCAAGCGGATGTCAGTTGTTTAGTGAGAGATATGAAAAAGAAACAGAAAGGTGTCTTTCCTTTCTGGGCCTTTGCCTACTTCCTGTAGTGTCAAAGAGCTACTCAAGTAGAAAATGAGGAACAAAAAAGAATCTCTATAGCGCAAAAGCTCTTTGAAAAGATCGCTTTATGAAACGCACTATAATTGCTTGGCCACGGAACGCTTGGCACCTGGGGCCTCAGATTGGTGTAACGTCAGGAGTGGGGTCGCTCAAGGATCGGTTCTTGGACCACTGTTTGTCATTTTCATAAATGACATTGAAGAGATAGGTGTGATGTCAAAATTTGCAGACAATGTACAGATTGGTAGCATTGTTAATGATCGGTGCCCATAGTGCTCCTTCAGGATGACTTGAACAGACTTCAAAGGTGGTCAAAGAAGTGGCAGCTATGTTTTAATATTGCTAAATGCAAGGTTTTACACTTGGGGAATAAGTAATCCACAAATAAATTAATACACTTGGTGGGGTTGAATTAAAAATAGTGGAGGAGGAAAGGGATTTGGGCATTACAAAATGGGCAAAGATGAAGTTTTCTGAACAGTGTAAACAGGCAGCCAGGAAAGTCCACATGTCCTATCGATGATTTATTGAACGTTATCCTGTAAAGATAGGGAGGTCATAATTCCACTGTATAAGGCAATTGTAAGAAAACATTTGAAATACTGTGTTCAAGTATGGAGACCTCATCTGAAAAAAAGACATCAAGCTTCTTAAAAGGGTCCAAAGACAGGCAACTCGAATGGTGAAATCGGCAGAAGGACGACCATATGAAGAAATGAAGAAAGCTCTGATTATGCGACTAAAGAGCTTGGCAACCAGGCACCTTGGAGGTGACCTGATTGAGGTTTATAAGGCTTTGAGAGGCTTTAGTAAAATGAATGAAGGTGGAATTCTGACTGTTATAAAGAATTCCAGAACAAGGGTCATGAATCCAAATTACAAGGGTTGAGGTTTAGATTATATTGTAGGAAGTTTCTTTTGGCTAGTGAGTCATTGATTGCTGGAGCAAGTTGCCCTCACAGGTAGTTGAAGCTGACAGTTTGAATAAATTCAGAGGTCAACTGGATAGTTACCTGTATGAGGAAAGAAGCATATAATTTGTATTTTCTTATCTACTTGGTTTTTTTTTTTTTTTGCCAGTGCAACAAAAGCCTGTGGCTTCCTTGCACTATATAGCGTCACTTTTTCACTATAAACAGTCACTTTTTCCGACATATTCATGTTAAGTTTTTTTAGTGCAGCCAAAGTTTAGCTTCCTTGCATCTTTTTGACCTTCTAATGTTAAAATTTTTGCTTCAACTGGCAGTAATCCTATTATTTACTGATCAATGAATATAATTATATTTTATTAAACTTGGCACAGATATTAAAAATTCATGTTAAATTGCACTGCCACTAATTAAGCTATAGTAACCGTTAACTCAGTTCTTACATGTTGTGTTACTGTTTTAATCATAATGTCTGTAATGAATCACTAAATAATTAAACATTTTTCTATTAGAAGATGTCACATTTCTGTTATAAAATTTAGCTATTAAATTTTATACAAGAGAGACACGAAGTCTTCATGCACTTCACATCTGATCAAATTGGAAAAACATCTAAATGACTTCATCAGAATGGTATTACATAACTTTATTTATTTTTTTCCTCTGTAAATATAAACTCTTCTAACCTACATATAATTCCAGGTAAGTGCTACATACACACTGATTCCTTGACAAATAAAGTTGATATATATATATATATATGGGAAACATATGGTTTCCAACCATGTGTTACATATTTTAAAATAAGTTATGTTTTAATAACTGTGATAGTGCAAAATGGCAATCCTTACTTGCAACTGTAAAAACAACCTCTGTAATTGATATGGAATACTTTTGATTCCTTCTTCTTCTGTGCCACTAAACTCCCACCTATAAATTAACATATAGAGATAAATATTATGTACAAAAATCAATTATATAACTAATACATGAAACACAAACTTTCTAACTAATAAATGCAAACCAAATCAAACATAATATTCCAAATATAATCTCATATGGAAAATTAAGAACTTAAATAAAATTCAACCTTTACTACTTTACATAGCAGTAGCATTTGTTTAAAACATACATGAGAAATCTTCTTCTTGCATGTCAAAAATGAAATATGCAATAAACAAAATAAATTTCCATTTTTCCATGGAAGTATCTGCAACAACTATTGCTCATGTATACAGAATCTGGGTGAACTGGAGTGAAAATAATTTCATTGGTATGATATGGACTTGATATTGCAAATGAACTGGATGGTATGGCCTCGATTAATGAGGAATGGGTTGTAGAAGAGATGATTTTCTCTTGCTGACATATTATTAGTACATTATTTACACAGTGTAATTATGTGGTTGGTTTCAGTGGCTGCCTCTATGGTTTGGTCTCAACATCAGTGATATACTCCTCTGCCAGTATTGGAGGAGAGTCGAGTACTCATGGATATTTCCTGGTTCCCTCGTGTGAAGCAGGGTTGCCACTGGTTGGCTGGGACCGCTTTAACTAATAAATAAAAATAAATAAAAAAGTCCCCCCCCCCCAAGCGAAGGTGACAAAATATTTAGGCCTAAAAATTGAAGAATGTTTATTTTTCACTGAACATGTGCATTACTTAAAAGAGAAAACAAGGACACTATGCAAAGCTTCAGAGGGTTGTAAGGGCAGATTGGGGAATAAAAGGTCGATCTATAAACCTATATGAATGTTTATTTATCCCCATAGTGACTTATGCAATCGGAGTTTGGGTGCACAGAGTGTCCATGGTAATAATGTTATTATTTGGTTTTTAGGAGCATTAACAACTAAGGCCATATTGCTCCGGGATATGCGGTGGTCATTCCCTGACCTTTCCGCAACCTCCGTATTTGGTGGTGACGGGCTCGAACCCCGGTCTACTCAAGAAGCGTGTGCTACGCACTGCTGCTCCTTCCCACCTGGCTACGGAGGCACCTATGGTAATAATACAAAAATATTTAATTCAGGCACAAAGGTTTGCACTATTGGGTATCACAAGAGTGTGTTAAACTGTCTCCTCAGAGGCCTTACAGATGGTCTCTGGTAGGGTTCCTGTTCAGTATGTAGTTTTGCTTTCTGGCTTGTTATATTTAACTAAAAGGAATATAAGAAAAACCTATATGGGTATAACTTCTGCCCTGATATAAATAAAGATTATAATAAAGTGGATGTAAAATTAGAAAAGGTAAGAATATTACCAGAAATTATGATAAAGTGCAGGATAATTGGGATAATACAGATAAAGGTTGACAAACATAAATTTCTGCTGAAGGTGGAAATAATGAATAAAAAGAAGGGGGTGGCTGCAGTTTGGACTGCATGCCACATTTCTATTGACTGGACACGGACTTGCCATGAGGTTTTACCAATTGGGGCTTCAAGATAGTGACGTGTTATTGTGGTTGCCAAGAAACATCAAAGCATATTATGCTTGATTGCATAAATTATGTGGATTTAAGGCATAAGCTACGAATATCTCCGGGCACTCTGGAGAAAGAGACTCTTTGGACCCTATTCGACAGGCAGATGTTTTCATATTTTAATAAATATGTAATTTGTTTTTTAGGAGGAGACTTCAGCAAGATAGTAGAGGCCTGCCTCCTAGCAGCAGGGTCAGTAACTTTCATTATTAATATCTATGGACTAAAGTCTAGATAAGATCTTTCTTATGAGAGGATAAGCGGCCGTTCAAAAATTTAATGGTTCAATGTGTTGAGTTAAAATTCTTTTTAATTTAAATTGATTTGAATTCTTAAGACTCTGATATAAATTCCCTTCAAGACCAAATCCATGGATAGGCTTCAGCCTACAGAATGGCTCGAATGAGACTTAAATGGAGTCCCCCCCCCCATGTGTGAAAAATTTGATTTATGCGCTGAATTGTGCTCTGTGCTTCCCCCAAAGGTCAATTATGGAGGAACCACTAACAAGATAGAATCTAATTGTACCTTCATCCACATTAAGATTCTAATCTTAGTAGATACAGAATCTGTGCAAACTGGTGTGAAATTACACTGTAAAAGAGATCATCTAAGTTCTTAACAGAAATGTAGACACTTCATGATCTGTGAAGAAGACAGTTTCTTCATAAGAAGCCATTTCACCAGATTTTGGTGGTTAGCCATTTTCTACTCATATTAACATAACATAAAAGCCTTGTCTACGAGGACTATTCCTTATCTGCTTTTGCAATGGGGGATTCTTGTCCAGTTTTTAGGGCTATCAGTGCCTTCCACTCTTAAAGAACCCTTTATAGGTCTTAAATCCATTTAAGCTATCAACTTCCACACCAACAGATGGAAGTCTGTTCCAGCAATCAACTACCTGCTGGCTAAAGGCAAACTTCTGCACATCTATTCTTCAACTAAGAATCTACAAAGAACCCTTTATTGGTTCTTTAAGACCTAGAAAGAGGTTTCATATGTGTGTTCTTCTCTGTTATTATTGTATAAATGTACTAATTTCTCTACCTGCATTAAATCAGCTGAAAAATTAAGTGTTTTTTTTTTTTTTTTTTTTAAATAATAAGGAACTAATTATATACTACATCATCATTCTTGATTTTACACATCAATATCATAACTAATTACCCAAAGGTGGGGTTTGTAAAGCAAAGTTTTCTTAATACTGCAATGGCAAAGCATTGTGTCCCAAGAATGGCAGGAATAATAGCTATAAATAGTGAATGGTATAAATAATTTATATTATAAAAGCATTTGCTGTCTAAAGACAAATTTTATTTTATCATCTATATCTAGCAATGAAAAGCATAGGGGTAACTGCATACGAATGATGTACAGGAATTTTGCGAGCAGGGATAAGGAGGTGATTATCCCCTTGTATAAGGCAATGGTCAAGCCACACCTTGAGTACTGCGTACAGGTTTGGAAGCCTCATTTTAGGAAGGATGTAGAGTTGCTAGAATGAGTACAGAGAAGGGCAACAAGACTGGTGAAGGAAACAAAGGGGTGCTCTTAAAAAAAAAAAAAAAAAAAAAGTTATGTTCTGCAAATTGCAGCTTATGGAGACTAGGCACCTGCGAGGCAATCGATTGAGGTATATAAGGCCTTGAATGGATTGAGCAGGTTTAACGCTGATGGGATTCTTCGTCTTGCTCAGATTACAAATCTGAGGGGGGGCATAGATTCAAATTGAGGAAAGATAGTTGAAGAATAGATGTGCAGAAGTTTGCCTTTAGCCAGCAGGTAGTTGATTGCTGGAACAGACTTCCATCTGTTGGTGTGGAAGTTGATAGCTTAAATAGATTTAAGGCTGAACTAGACAAACATTTGGAATGAATGTATCAGTGAATGTATTGATTGTAATGAATGTATTGGTTTTTTTTAGCTGATGCTGTATAAGCTTACTTCCTTGCATCAGGTGCCTCTACTAATGCTAATGCTAAAATTATACAGCAACGAGGCTGTTAATTTTCTTAAAACTTTCAAATATAGTTAGCTTTTATAATATGAACAAAGATATTTTGCTGGCTTATTTTTGATATTTTTTGAATTAAAGATATAGAATTAAAACTTTCTAATTTTCTAAAAGTTACAAGTTTAATTGATAATATCCTAAAACCGAATAAAGTTCAAAAGCATACAAGGATAAAAGCTTATAAGGTGATAGCAAGACCCACTTTACTCTATGGAAGTGAAATTTGGACAATTAAATTAAAAGATGAGAAAAGGATTGAAAGTAATGAAATGAAATTTATTCGCCGAACCAGTGGCTATAGATTATTGGATAAGAAAAGCTCTGAGATTCGTAAAGAATTAGCTATTGATCCAATAATAGATAGAATACACAAATACAGAGGAAAATGGATTAATAATTTGGAGAGGATGCATCCAGCAAGATTACCAAAGAAGATTATGAAATATCAGACAATTGGAAGAAGCGATCCAGGACATCTGAAGAAAAGATGGACTGAGACTGGAACAGGCCATCTGGCCTAAATCCTCGAAAGGATGATGACTGCATAAATTATGTGGATTTAAGGCATAAGCTACAAATGTTTCCAGGCACACTGGAGAAAGAGACTCTTTGGACCCTATTCAAGGACAGGCAGATGTTTTCCTATTTTAATAAATATGTATATTTGTTTTTTAAGAGGAGACTTTGGCTAGATAGTAGAGGCCCGCTAGGAGGTGGGCCTCTACTATCTAGCCACAGTCTCTAGCCAAAAAAATGATGATGATTTTTGATATGCAGGCCAGAAAGGGCTTGCCACTGCTGCTATATATTGTATCATTATATCATTTACCAAATGATAAGACTTTAGTATAATTCCCCAGTAATAAAAAATAAATCTTCATTATAAATGTGCTTTACAATTCCTATCATGGCAGTTATGCCAAGCCTTATAGGGCTTGTACAGGAACTGTTTTGGAAGCACCAAACAAACTACAGACTAAGGAATGCCACTGTAATTTGCATGAGTAGTTGACTCCTTAGGACCTGTGTAAGAATGTACAAAAGTTTCCTCAGAAGTTCCTGGCCATTCTGTAAATTTATGCTTATGAATGCTTTCCAGTCCCCCTATGCTGCCACTTGACAAATTTATCAACTGTATCAGGCTAATATTACTTATAAATTCATAATGTACTTAATCACTCCTTCAAATTTAGCATGTTATAAAAGACATTCATAAAACCATCTCAAAACTAATTGCACATGAAACTCTAAGGAAAATTTGAATTTTCCACAGAAGTTTCATGTGCTACTTGAGCTACTTGGGATCTGGAGAAAAAAAAAATGACTTGCGGAACATTTCTAAATGGAATGAATATATAAATTTGAAATAAGAGTATTCTTTTTATGGATTTTATGTTTTTGCAATTAAATTTCTTAAAATAAGATTATTTAATTCACTAAGCAAGACTTCAGTTTCAGGCTTTTCTCACAAGCATGCATGTGCGCACGTGCACACACACACCCACCCACCCTGATTCTCCATTTACTTATTGGATGCTCTGGAACAAAGAATAGAGGAGGTTTTAAATTAGTAATCATTAATTAAAAATTATTACATCTAACAAATTATGAAAATATGGCAAAAATGATTTCAATCTCAATTCTAATCACTGAAAAAAATAAATACATTTCATATACATATATAAATGATATTTACCTGTACATTGCATTTCTAAACTCAGGAGTCATGTAAAGAGTTTGAAGCAAGCTGTTAAGGTAACAGGTCATGGCTTGGTTTACCAAACCAACATACCCTTTAAAGAAAAGAATTCAAATTCAATTTTAAATGTTTCAGAAATTATAAATAGTATAACATTCAACTTATCAAAAAATACTAACATATTGAAATTCTAATATGAATTTCAATATGTATAGATAAATAAAGATAAATTAAAATAAAATGAAGATTTTATTAAATTATACTATTTATACAGGCTAACAGTAAAATTTTATGTTAAAATAGAATAAAATAGCAAATAAACAAAAATTAATGTAATAAAAATAAAGAAATTGATAAGGCTAACAGGGATGACAGTGAATTGGTCAGGAGTAAGAGTGCAGTAGCACATGCTCTTTGGGTGGATTATGGTTGGTTCAAGCCCTTGACTTCTAAATACAATTAATGATTGTATTCATGATTTATTGTAAATTTTCTTACCTGGTGGTCATGCCAGAGTATAAAGATTTTTTTTTTTTTTTTTTAATTTATAAGATTGCAGCAGTGATTCAAAATATTAGCATCTTAGGACATATTATGCCAATGTGACATTCTGTACAATGTACAGGAAAATTTGCATGTTGTAGGAAGTGAGAGACCCAGAGTAACTTAGAAGGGGGGGGCAATCCAGATTGGTAAAGGCCCTTAAGAATTCTAACATGTTTCAAACCTACATTTATCCAAATCATTTACAAGTGGCAAAACCACTGTACTGTCATGGAGGATCTTACAGAGGTAATTCAACCTTAGCATTAGCATATGATGCAAGAAAGCAAGCTTATACAGCATCATTAACAACCCTGCCAATTTCATATCATCTGCAAACTTGGAAGTCGAGCCTGATATACTTTCATCAATAGCATTGATAAATATAGAAAACAACAATGGGTCCAACACCGAACCCTGGGGAACTCCACTAATAACATTAGTCCACAAAGAGCAGTGTCCATTAATTATCACTCAACCATTCCTTTATCCATAGCAGCAACTTGCCCTTGATGCCATACAGCTCCAAATGTACAACAGTTTTCCATGTGCGACAGAATCAAAGACTTTCCTGAAATCCAAGTATATGACATCAAAATTATTATTGCATTCAGCTCCTTTGTAACCACATCATAGTATCCAATAAAACTGGTCACAAAAGACTTCCACTTAACAGACCCATGCTGTGTCTGAACTATAACTGCAGTCTTGTCTAGATCAGGGGTCCCCAAACTATGGCCCACAGGCTGGATCCGGCCAGCAAAAAAATTTTATCTGGTCTACAGATATTTCAATTAGATCACAAAAATTAATGTTTATATTAGATCACAATAAAATTTATGAAAAATACATTTTACAGATTATTTTAACATTTATCGGTTGATTAACAGTGTTCACGCCTCTGTGTCATCAGCTTAGTCTTGTTAGATATTAATTTTGTTATTTCCACTCAAAGCTATTCTTTGAAACATGATTAAAATAATCCATTAATCTTGACCCTGTCATTAAATAGCAATAGTCAGAGACAGTAATTAGGGATTTTCTAATCCCTTGCCAGCCTGCACACCAACCCTGATGTACAGCGTATGGAAGAAAAGGATCCTGGATCTAGGATAAAACCTAGCACCAGCAGCATGGTCTGATGATTGGTATTGGTAAGATACTGAATCAGCCTGCACACGAACCCTGATAGTCAAACTATAAGCTTTATATTATAATAATGTAATTTATTAGGGTATAATATAATAATATAGTTTATTAGGCAAACAGCCTAATAAACTATATTATTAATTTCACATGATATAAGAGTGATATGAATATAATAATCTTTATGTTAAAATATTTAATAAAATTTTAAGATATGTCGGTGCTTACTTCAATATTCACAAGTATTTTTTTTTTAATTTCAGTGACCCCATAAAAATCATGTCAAAGTTGATGTTGAAAAAAAAAAAGTTGATGCTGAGTGTTGCGTTTTCAATGAGGGATGGTCAATTACTTTTTTGCACTGCTGAATGATACTTGCAAATGTCTTATTTGCAAATGTCTTATTTGCAATGAAGCCTTGTAGGTGTTCAAGGAATATAATGTTAAACATCACTACACCACAAAACACGCCTCAAATTATAAATTTCAAGGAGCATTGCTGCAGAAAAAACTAAGAATTAATGCAAATTTTTCAAAGTCAATGACAGAAGATCAGAACAGAAGATGCAGTTAGAGCATCCTAGTTTTCAAGCATCCCAAATCATTGCCAAACAAGAAAGGGCCTTTACGAATGGAGAATTTGTAAAACAGATTTGTTTGGCAATTGCAGAAATATATCCTGAGAAAGTAAAGAATTTTGCTTCTGAAAGTTTATCTTCATCAACTGTAATGCGAAGAATCGAAGATTTAGGAGCCAATGATCAAAATCAACTCGTAGAAAAAGCATGTGAATTCACACATTTTCAACGGTAATTGATGAGAGTGAAGATATAAGCCATAGAGTTCAATTACTAATTTATACCCGAGGTGTAAATCAAAATTTTGCAGTAACTGAAGAGCTAGTTGCATTAAAAAGCTTGAAAGATACAACAGATGAAAATATATTTTTGAGTGTATCAGAAGCAATTGACGGCCTCAATTTGAATTGGGATTTGCTATTAGCAGTTACAATGGATGGCACCAAAAATTATGGTTAGTACTAAAATTGAGTTTATGGGTCAGCTTCATAAACTTTTTTTTTTTTTTTTTAATGAAAACCTCAATATTAGAACCTATAGTACTTTTGTCTTTTGAACCTCCAATCCATGCTTGGATTGGAGGTTCAAAAGACAAAAGACGATATTTGTTGACATTAGACTTGAACTTCTCTAGACTGTAATTTTCAGGAAATACGTATGAAGGAAAGTTGTCCAGAAAATGAATAAACGAGGAAGATGAAAAGTTGGTTCTGTGAGTTTGATGTTGGACAGTAAACGAATGTTGGCTGGTGGGCACGTGTTCGTACTGTTTTGAAAGAGTTTGTTTGTATTTGGCTTTTAGGAGCATTAACAACTAAGGCCATATTGTTCCGGGGATATGGTGTGGTAATTCCCTGACCTTTCCCAATCCGCTGTATTTGGTGGTTTTGAAAGAGAGAGAGAGAGTGGGAATTATAGAAGCCAATTCAGAAGAACAGTGCCCAAGTATCTGTAGAAGAGGCATGCAACAGAAACAGTATGTCTATGAGACAGCGAGTGGGGAAACTCTGTTAGCGATGAGTCATTAATTAACCTAACAGCCCTCTGCTGAATGGAATCTAGAAGCCTGAGAGAGGTTTTGGGGGCACCGCCCCAGATGTGGGAACAATATTCCATGGTAGGGCAGATTTGTGATTTGTACAGAGTGAACAGCTGTTTGGAAGAAAATTAACACCAAGAGCGAAAGAGAAAACCAAGTTTTTTAGACGCAGAGGAAACAATATTTGTAATGTACTTGTGCCAAGAGAGATTAGAAGTCACGGTAATCCCCAAAAAAGATATATCATCTTGCCGAGAAATCGGAGTGTCACCAAAGATAAGCATAAGGAGCAGAAGCTTATATCTTTTTGTAAGATATAAGACAAGACTGAGTTTTAGAAGGATTGAAATCAACTAAGTTGTCTTTGCCCCACTGGAGAATTACATAGAGATCTGCATTTAAGGAATTGGTAGCGAATATTTGAGCAGTTGAAGCTGATTGAGCAGAACCAAGTTTCTCAAACAGGAAAGTGGAATGCAATGTCTTATCATCGATAAAACTATGGATAGGATTTCCAATCAATGGAAGACGGTCATTAATATATAAGAGGAAAAGAGTGGGAGAAAGAACCTTGGAGGATACAAGACAGAGAGCCATCCACCATCAGGGGTGTATTCAGAGGTGGGCAGAGAGAGCATATACCCCCAACCAAAAATTTGAAATTTATGATGATACCTGGATATACCACTGTATACCATCACCCTCAGTGAGCGGTCAGAGAGAAAACTGGATACTCAATTACAAAAAACAGTTATCAAACCATAAGATGGAAGCTTATTTAGAAGACCTTTATGCTAAACACAATCAAAAGCCTTTGAAATGTCAACAGCAACTGTTTGTATTTCACTGAACTTTTCCATTGAATTTGTCCATAAATGGGTAACATAAGCCCAAATATCACCAGTGGATTGACACTGACAGAATTCATACTGGCAATCAATGATCAGACGGAAGGTTTCTAGATAATTTATGAGTGGTGGTTAATTAATTTCTCCATTACTTTATAAAGAGTAGAAGTAATTGTAATGGAATGATAATTGGATGGGAGGGATTTGCCACCCTTTCTAGGAACACCGTGGATATGACCAAATTGCTAAGCAGAAGGAAAAACACCCTTTGGAATAAGAAGTGAAATAAGGTGGCATTGAACAGGAGTAAATTCAGGAATGCAGGTTTTGAGAACAAGTGAAGAAATACCATCAGGACCTGGAGCTTTCTTATCATCAAATTCATCAAAATCCTTCTGACACCCTTTTGATGGAAGACCACAGGAGGCATTGAACAGAGAGTGCTGGGATGTGTTTTACCAGGATCATTAATACACGAGTTGGAAGGAAAATAGAATGCTAGCAGGTTAGCTTTATCCTTGGCTGAAGGGAAATAGAACCATTTCGTTTTGACAGACATGGGAGCAGAGATGGGCAAAAGTTGTGGCTAACAGCTTTTTAAAGAGACCAGAATGCTCAGCTATTCTTAGGGCAAGAAGCAAGTTTTCTACTCTTAGCCTATTCAAAATCTAGTTGGGACTGATTTATATTGGAAAATCAAGGTTTGATAAAGGATGAGATTTTAAGGTGGAGTGTGGAATAAAGGATTCCATCCCTACAAGAATAATTTCACTAATACGATCTGAGCAAACAATGACATCAGAATTTTGAAACAGTAATCCGACCAAAGAAAAGAAGAAAAGAAATCTTGCAGGCCATCCCATTTTGCATTCTTGTAATGCCAAACAATGCAAGGTTGGGAATAGCCATGAGATAGAAGCTCCATTGGAGATGAGACCATCACTAGGTTGTGATCTGAGGTGCCTACAGGACCACTCACTTTGACTGTCTACATAGAAGGGTTGTTGTGAGAAAAAGAGAAAAAGATAGAGTACGTTGGCTGTGTGGTTAGGATCGTCTATGGTAGGTAAATGACAATCTGTGTGAGGTTGTTAGTAATTGTAAAAGCCTCAGCATATTGACCAGTTGGGTCCGTGCGACTAGAAAACGGAAAGCCAGCTGGAGTTATGAACATTAAAATCCCAAGGAAAATTACTTCATCATTAGGAAAGTTGGGCTGGAGAAAGTCAAGTTTCAAAGAGAGGAACTCAAGGAGTTCCAAGTGATTAGTGAAGTTGGGAGAACGATGAGGGCAACTGATGAATTTGACAGAATGAGGTAAAAAGATTTTAAGCCAGAGAAGATCGAAAAGAGGAAGTTCCAAATTACCGAGTCTCTGACAGATAATATCAGAATGGACATATGCACAAGTACCACCTTTGAGGCGAAAAGAATTATGCAGTGAATAATCTGGACAACTGAGATGAGCAGTGGTTGAATCAACCAATAACTGAGATTCTGTCAAAAAAAGTACATGGGGTCTGGCAGACTACAAGTGGAATGGACATCATTGAGATTAGAATTGAGATCATGTATATTTGTGAAATGGACGAGGAAGTGTTTGGGAGGTTTAGATCTTTTTGCATGGGGGGATGTATGAGGTAGTAAAATTTTTGGATATGGCATACACAGCGTAAGAATATACCCAGATCCTTTCATAATGTGGCCTCAACAATGCCCCCCCCCCCCACATACACACTACTTGAACTCCCTCCAATCATTATCTGACAGAGCAGAAGCAGCAAAGTTATACACTAACTAATCCGGAAGCCTCCTAGAAAGTTACCAATAGATTTGGTCTAGTGTATTAACTAGCGGCCACTAGTTAGTACACTAGACTTTGACCGCTAGTTAGTAGAAATGATGGAAGAGATGAGGGAGGGTTTACCAGAGCTTAGCTCTGGAGAATAAACATGGGGTTCACCACTTTAAGCCTCCAATAAGCAAAGTAGTGGTATTGTACAGGTTGATGAGTCATCTACCACCTAGTATTGCCTGGTAACACAGAGAGGCAGCATTCTTCGATGTGGTGTTGGGTGCCACACTTCGATCCCTGCTTACAGGTCAACTCCTTTTCTGAAATTAAAATTTTAGTTGAGTCTATGATTTGTGCAGTTAGGATCTGCACGATTTACTCCTTACTATTTATTACAAAAAAAAAAAAGCGATGAAGTAGGAAAAAAAAGGATTTAAAAATATACTGCAAATTCTTCCCAAAAAGACAATGCTTCTTTCTTCATTCTTATAAAGTAAATAATAATATTCCGAAAATGTCTTCTAATATTTCTGACTTGTTGGCAGGTGTATGAAAATTTGGTATGGGGTTAATTTTTAATTTTGTGGATAGGTCTGTAAACAGCTAGATAAAGAAGTGCAACAGAGCAAAAAAAAAAAAAACTAGGGGGTCAAAATGTCTCCTGTACTCCTGCCAACAGGTTAAACTCAAGAAGGCTTATTATACCTGTTTCTTGTCGAATACCAAGGGTGCTGAAATTATATCCATATGAATAATCAGAGAGCCCAGGACTATAAGGAGGTGGTGCTGGTGGAACATAAGTACTGGCTGTATCTGCAGCAACGTGAGCATTTTGTGTTTTAATAATAACATCATCTAATACCAATTTTCTTTCTTCATTAATCTAAACATTAGAAAAAATAAAATGTAGCAAAAACAAAACTAGAAACATCACATACAATTACCAAACACTTATAATTAATAATTTAATTATATTCAAACAATTAGAATACCCCTTAAAAGTCAATACAAAAAAAAAAAAAAAATACACACACACACACACACACACACACACACAAGGTTGTTAAAATTAAAGTATCCCTAAGTAAAGGACTCTGGAGCGAGTTTTAAGGCTCGTACTGAAGAGAAATTTGGACAACAGGTACAATAAAGAATGTGCTCGCCATTTACTGGGGGGAAAAAAAAAAAATTGTTACAAAATCTGTCACTATATGGTGCTGTGGCAATACAAATCACTTGAACAGCACTATCATTGTTCAATGTGTCCTCCATTTTGGTCAACAACAGTTTCCATTCGAAGAACAGCATTTTCTACAGCAGAATGTAACATGTCAACTGGAATAGCCAGCACATAACGTCTAATGCTGTCCTTTAGATCTGCCAGAGTTTGACATCCTTCCTGATACACCTGGTTCTTCAAAAAACCCCACAACCAGAAGTCGCATGCTGTTAGGTCTGGTGATTGGGGTGGCCAAGATCTCTGGAAACAGCATTTGATGACCCGTTCGTCTGTAAAGTGTTGCCTTAGCAATCTTTGGACACAACGGTGGATGCAGGCTGGCACACTATCTTGCATGAATAAGGTATCCTGAAGGCACCCACGTTGTTGCAGCTCTGGTATTGAAAAATTTACCAACATTTCATAATATGGTAGTTCAGTGACGGAACAGGTGCGGGGTCCAGTCGGTGTTACCTGTTCAAAAAAATATGGCCCAATCACGAATATGGCCGTAAATCCACACCACACTGTCACTTTTGGAGAATGCAATGGGACCCCTTGGATAACTCTAGGGTTTTCTGTTGCTGAAATGTGACAGTTGTGTGTATTCACTTGTCCATTTAAGCAGAAGTGGGCTTCATCACTCCAAAGGATGTTTGTTCCATGGCCAAGTGTCATTTGCATCAGAAACTGAAGTGCGTATGTGAAACGAATATCTGCATCACCATGCTTTAGCATATGCATCTTGTAAGGATAGTACCGCAACACCTGACGCATTACTAGCCATACAGTGGAATACAGCATGTCCAATTCACAAGAAACAGCTGGCACACTTGAGCTACCACATGGAGATTGACTTGATAAATCCATGACAGTCATAGCCACATCTTCAACACGAGAGGGATCCACTTGTTTTCAACCTCTACCTGGTTGAACACCAAGATGTCCTGTCACTTCAAATTTCACAATCATTTTGCGAAATAGCACTAATAGCACCTTTTCCTGCAATTTTGTTGGAATTGCTGCTGTAGTGCAGGCAAACACCTACTGTACTGTATGATTTTGAAGAGACTGCTTTGCTTTTATACAGTACAGTATAGTTGAATAGTGGCATTGTGGCAATAACTTACAATTATGCAAATAACTTGCGTTATTTGCATAATCATAACTAAGATAGTTACGTGCCATACAGTGACAAATTTTATAACTAATTTTTTTTCCCCAAATAAATGACGAGTGCATTCTTTATTGTACCCAGGGCCGGCCCGAACAAAAACAGGGCCCTGGTGCAAAGTTGACTTGCGGGACCTTGATACAAATTTCGTACAACAAAATAATTTATTGCATTTTGATATTTATTACATTGCACAAATTGGTTTAGTAAGGATTACATGAAAATGATAAATAATTAAATTATTTTAATAAAATTAACATTTCAATCACAAAAAAATCTTTAATAAATCAAATAAAAATAATTGCAATTATTTTTATTTGATTTATAAGGTCACAATAATCACATATTGTGACCTTATGCGACGTAATCGTATAAGGTCACAATATGTGATTTTTGTTTCATTTTTTTAATTCGTTTCATTTTATTATTTCGTTGATAATATCATAATTTAGTTTTTTGGTTAAGGAGGTAAATCGTTCTTGACTAATGCTAGATCTCAAGTAATTTTTTATTATTTTCTTGAGAAAGATCTTTCTGCAGATGCAACGGTAATTGGTAAGGTTAATATAATTTTCAGAATAGTAACAAAATTTGGATACAATTCAGGTAAATATTGTAATATTGTGATCCTGGAAGGCAAAACTCGACGACAAATTTTGATTTCATTAAATAAATCAATGCAATCGATATCGTCTTGCAAGGTCGTATTTAAGCAGATTGTTTTCAGTCAGTTTTTGAATATTATCCGAATTATATAAAAAACCATATGACGTCTCATGTTCGTGATAAATTTCAAATCTTTGCTTAAAAGAAATAATCACACTATCGATTATGACTAGAAAATATTGAATTCTGAAATATTCTTTGCCTGATGAAATATGCTGATCGGTTCCTTCATAACAAAATTGCTTTGGTTTTCATCCAGTTCTTTGATTCTTAAATTCAGATGTCACTTGTAATTTTTCAGCTATTTCCTTTGCAGTTATTAAAGAAGATTTGAATCCCGATTCACGATACTGTTCAAAAAAAATTTAAAAGGCCTTTTAAACGTGAATTTGCAGTACCGATATCAATATGTGAATTTTGAAATATCTTGCTCACAATATTTACTTCATTCAGTATGTCATACCAAATGAACAAACTTAATAAAAATTCAAATGAAGTAAGTTTATTTTGGATTTTGTTTTCATGTCACTGGTATGTTCATAAAGGTATTTCAAAGCTAGAGAAAATTGTGGTACTTGGTATCTCACAGATTTCACACTTTCGAGGCGACATTCCCACCTTGTTTCTGACAGTGGTTTTGGAGTAAGATGTTTGATGTGCTCTTTTAATATATCCCAGCGTATCGCAGAACTTGCAAAAATATTATATATGCTTTGTAAAGTCCCAAAAAATGAATTTGCAAGAGAAGATGATTTTGAAATGTCTCCAAGAACTAAATTCAAATTATGACTTCTGCAGGGCATATACTGTGCTTTGGAATTCATTTGCAGGATAAGCACGCCTTTATATAAACCTCTCATATGAGCTCTGTTATCGTAGCCCTGTCCTCGACAGTTCCCTAAATCTAATTCCTCCATTTCTAATATGCTTTCAATTTTGGCTGATAACCCTTTTCCTGTCGAGTCTTTTACTGTTTCAAAACAAATAAATCGCTCTCGTATACTCACATCACTTTCAGAGTTATCTACATTAACATATCTTAAAATAACAGATAATTGTTCTTGATGGCTTATGTCTGGAGTGCAATCTAATAAAATTGTGAAATACTTAGCTTTCTTAACTGTATTTATTATTTCCTTTCTAACTTTTTTAGCCAAAGCAGAAATCATTTCATCTTGTATTCTATGAGATAAATAGGAACGCGATGCTGATTCTACGCACCGATCCAAATGTTGTTTCATGATTGGGTCAAATCTTGCAAGTAATTCTATGAGACCTAAGAAATTACCGTTGTGAGGTTTATATAAAGCATCCCTACTGCCACTGAATGCCAAATTATGCTCTGATAAATATAAAATTGCAGCCACTATTTGTTCACAAACACATTTTAAACGCTGTTTCGTTTTTAATTATTTTTTCATGTTCTTTGTCAATAGTGTTTCCAAGTTTCAAATTCTTTTCAAGTTGTAACAATTTGTACATAGCTTGTATATGATATTCTGATCTTTCATGACTTTGTAATCGCGAACTTAAATGTACCCAATCGTTAAGTCCAGTTAAACACAGAGAAGTGGTATTTGAAGAGAATAACTTACACGCATAACACAATGTGGCATCTTTGTACTTTGAGTAGAGTAACCACCTTCGTTCTTGACGTTCCCCATTCGTTAATTTTCTTAAATAATAATTTTCAAAAAAACTTCTGTTATTTTTATCTTTCGGAAAAATCTTAGTTTTTTACTTGTGTCACGCCATTTTGTATGATAGCCATTCTAAATTTATCAGTTATAATTTCAGGCCCAAGTACCAGGATCATTGATATCGACATTTTCGTCTTTGTCGCTTTGTTGATTCTTTTGAAGCTGCGGTCCTCGGAATAATTCATCTTGTTCTTTGTTCGATGCTGACAAAAAATCCTCCGTCTGTACGTTTCCCTCTGCTTCATGATTATCTTCCTGTTCTACAGTTTTCTTATCACTTTCCTCTTCATTAGGACGAGAGCTGGCTTTATGATGATCAGGATCGTTTTCGTGGTGTCGCATGGCATAATTTCATTTCCACGAGTTTGATCTTCCAGTAACTGTGAATTATGCATTTCTTCAGTTTGTTGCACATTTTCGGTTTTTAAAAATTTTGCAAGGGAGTTCCTCTGTTTTTCTGTAATTTCTTCTCTTTTTTTCTTCAATTTATCAGAGCCACACATACTTTATTCATGCATCTCTGTCTCTACTAGTCATGTTGCGAAATAGATACGAATATGTTAGTTATTTTCACACCTCGCGAATCGCGATAAAAACGTTCGATGTACGATCAGCTGTCATATATATATATATATATATATAATATATATTCGTATTTGAGGGGAATATTTATTCAATAATTTCAAATGAAACTCCAATAAATTATTATATAATTATTATTTTTATTTGTAAGGAGAGATATTTTAAATATATTTGAAAGAAAATATATTTTTTCGTGTTCTTTGGAGAATTCTTGGCAGGCTTTCAGATAATGTTAACACGATTATTGACATTTTATTTCTTATGTATATGAAAAATATGGCCATTTTATGGCGATGTCGCTAGATTTTGCGACAGTATTAAAACAAAAAAAAAAAAAAAATTAAACCATTTTTATTTTGCAAAATCACTCAGCGGCATGGGGCCTTGTGCGCTCGCACCATTTGCACCCCCCCCCCTGATCCGGCTCTGATTGTACCTATTGTCCAAATTTCTCTTCAGTATGAGCCTTAGAACTCGTTCCAGAGCCCTCTACATAGGGATACTTTAATTTTAACAACCCTGTATATATATATTTATATATATTATTTGTCAGGTTTTTGTAAAATTATTTGCAAAAAAACTACTCACCTATCTTGCGAATGGCTGCATAGATAGAGCTAGTAAGTATATATATATTTTTGTGTATATTGTTGTGTATTATAGTTAATACTCATTGTCTGGCTGTTTAGCTAACAGGAGGGCAAAATTAGGAAGTAATTAATTTAATAAGTAATTTAGGAAGGAATTAAGATTACAAAATTAGGAAGGTAACATGGATAGGAAATTGAACTCCCGGATAACCCGAGCAACAGCTTTATTTTCTTCAATCATATACAGTTTACTTTCCCTTATATTACATCAGTGGTTCTCAAACTGTTTAATGTGAAGACACCCTAAATCCATTATGAAAAAATTCCAGGCACCCCCCCCCAGCCCTGGGTGCATGGGCGCTGGCAGAATATTTTGTAAGGTTTGCCAAATATTTTGTGATTTTAATAATCTTTTGAAGTAATCTGGTGTCTAATTAGAAAGGTTACTATGTTTTGAAGTGAAATGTCGCAATAATTTGCTGGATTCATAGCATCATTTGCTAATATTATTCCATAAACAATACCCATAGGATTAGGTGCAAAACTATCACCACACCATGTAAACTCCATTTCTAAGTAACTGTCTTGATACATACAAGATTTTTCTTTTTTATAGCTAAAATAAGTGCTTGCTTCAGTTTTTCTGCTGCTCTGTGAAGTATCTTCATTGTATGCCACTATTTCTTGATTCAAAATGTTCATTACTATCTTGATTTTTTCTCTTTTTAATAATAATGTTTTCTATGGCCACTGTTTTAAAGTATTTGAAATAGAAATATTAACTAAAACTTTAACGTGCAAAACATGCTCGACTATATGCACAACGAGGCACGCTGATACGCCAAAGGAGGAATGCAAGCTAAGGGCTACAATCCACTAAGCGAGTATGACCGTTTGCAGCGGCGCTGTGCTGTTTCAGTGTTTGTGATTGACTGCTTGGCTCGGCTGTTCCGTATAATGTAGGTGTATGTACATAAACACTGCATGCGGTTGGTAATTATTTCATGACGACTCTAATTTACATGGTTGCATGAAAATCGATGACCTTTTGTAGCAACAGCCACGATGTAAGCTGATGCTAATTTGACGTTGCAGCATCCACTTTGAGAACCACTGTATTACATATTATTATTACACTGCAAACATCTTGTGGTGAGGCCAACGCAAATGTTGGCCATTCAAGGCAGCCAGGATCGACTTACAACTTGCCATGCTTACAGAGGTCAAGTCCCTGTAGGTGCAATTGAGAAGAAATAGAAATGCTCTACTAGTCAAGTATATATACAAGCTAGGTAAAGTATGGGTAATGGATGGGATTGGGTAAATAGAGTAGAAAAGAGAAGGATCACAGAAGAACCCACCATGAAATAGAAGTTAGTAGAATGAAAAAAGAAAAGTAGTAGTATAGAAATTGGAAGTTTTCTTCCTATCACTTCTTCAAATTGTGGAGAAATGAAATTGTTTGCAGTGTATATTTACATCATATAAAACAGCAAAATCAAAGAGAGTGGAGATAGTCGATTGTTACCTGTCACCTCCACAAACTCTGAAGAAATGAAGTAATGTACAGCATATAATTACATCAATTAAAAGCAGGAGTCATCTTCAAACATATCTTTAATTCTTGAAGAGATGCAATTATTTACAACATGAAAAGTTGCAACTATTTACATTGTATGAAAACAGTATACACTGGTGTTCAAAGAAAGTGCATCATACCTTAAAATTGTAATTTGTCGTCCAAATACCATAAATATATGGCAACGTTTCTTACAGATTTCATCAGATAAGATTGACATGTGTATGTGATATTGTAATATTGCATCAACTGTTACTTTTAGCTATATAAGCATGCTCAGCAAGAGTTGCAGTTATTCCTTTCTTGTGTCAGGATGGCAAGTTAAGTGCAGTTGACGCCACAAAGGAAGAGTGCTATTGCTGCTTTACGTGAGGAAGGATGTTCTTCCCATCATACTGCTTATAGTGTCTTGTAATCAATCGACAGTGAGTAGATTTCTTTTCAAACTTAAGAATACAGGTTCTGCTGATAGGAAAAAGGAACCGGATGCAAACAATCTCTATGCCAAAACAGGACCGCGCTTATGCCTTAAAAGCTGTAAAGCTTCTTCATCTCAGCTGAAAAGAGAATGGGAAGAACATACAGGAGTGATAGCAAGTGCAGTAACAGTCAGACGACGCCTCTTAAAAAATGGACTTGTAGCCCGTCATCCTAAGAAGAAGTCCCTCCTCACAAAAAATGCCCAATTAATTTGGTGTAAGGAGCATGTCAAATGGACCCCTGAGCAGTGGAAGTCAGTTATTTTCTCGGATGAGAAGAAATTCAACCTGCATGGCTCTGAGGGGAGACAAAAGATTTGGCTTAGATGTGTTGAAGAATACCATCCAGACTGTATGGTGTCTACAGTGAAATTCCCTACCAGCCAACTGATATGAAGGGTGCATTTTGTATCACTGAGTAGGTTACCTGCAGTTTATAAAAGGTTCCGTAAATGCCAATGGATACTGGCTGTATTGGAAGGCAATATAACCATTAGAGACCATTTCAAGCTGCCAAGTAACTGCATCTTTCAGGATGACTCTGCTCCTTGTCATTGGGCGAAAAGTGTAAGTAGGCACTTCTGTAGTTCTTTAGCTCCATTTCTGCATTAGAGGTTTGACAGTAATGTATTTACATTTGTTACAGGTGAAAAAATGGTTGAAAGAAGGGTCCATTACAACTCTTGGCTGGCCAGGAAACAGCCCGGACCTGAATCCTATAGAGAACTGTTGGCATCGTGTGGAATCTGCAGTTGTCAGAAAGAAACCAAAGACCCTTCGTGAACTTCAGGAAGCCATAATTTGCATTTGGAACCATGAACTATCAGTTGATTATCTTCAGAAATTGATCTTGTCAATGCCTGGAATGTGTTCTGCTGCCATTAGGGCCAAAGGCGGGTCAACTAAATATTAGTTTGCACCTGGTGAACTTTTCATTGTTTTCCATTTAAAATGATAAACTGAAGCAAATTGAGGGCTTCTGATAACAATTCTTCAGCCATAATTGTCGTGTTTACCAAAACTTTTCTATAAAGGTTGTAAATGCTCATTTTGGAATATTTTGAGAGCTTCTGTCAAACATCACTTAGCTTTGCCTTAACTATTAATAAATATCTTTTGTTTATTTATGCTAGTCATTAAAGTAACATACCATCGTGAAAAAGGGTTAGAAATATGAATTTTCTAGGTGTTGCACTTTCTTTGAACACCAGTGTATATAACATCAGGAGTTCGTTTCCAGTCACATCTTCAAGCTTTGAAGAAAACCAATAATTTACAACATAATTTACAGCAAATATAACATTTACCATTACTAAGTAATTTCTAGTAAAAAACAAAACATCAAACTGACACCAATAAGACTACAAAAACAACAAGTTAAATAGACAATTCAGTTACATCAATAAACTTCAGATGCAAGTAATTAACATATAGTAGTTAATTAACTCAAGGTAATAAAGAGGTTTAGCTAACAAACATCATATAAATTCTATTAATACCTCACACAAGACCAATTGTGGTCCAACGATTAGCCCAGCCATTCTTAGCATCATGATCAATTTAATAATATTAAATCAAAAACATTTGCCAAAAACAACTAAAGAAAAACTGATTGTAACACATAGCAAATATATCATCTGTATAACACATAGCAAAATACCCTCGGCTTCCAAAGTGAAAGTTCGAAAGGTCGCCAATTTCCCATAACTTCCAGTAGGTGAAAGTTCATATAAACCTGAGTTAGAATTGTTATAAAGACCCTTAATTAACAATATAAATACATAATATACATACAGTAACAAGGTATCACAAGATCTAGAAGGATCAATTCAATAATTCATAAAACTCATCAAAAGTCTTATAATCGACTTCCACATATGAAACTTGGAGAGGAAGATGAGTACCAGTACATTCAGCACTAATATAGTAGGCAGCAGCAATGACTTCCAGTAATCATGTAAGTTCATGCGCACTTGAGATTCACCAGATCAGTATAGTAGCCACATATGTAAGTGATGCCTTTCAAAATAATTCAAGAAACATTAAGAAAATTTTCGCGTAATTCCAAGGTTGAAATTCTTCATAAACAATTCACCATATGCATATCAAGAAGCTTGTTGCAAATGCTCTCTTCTTTTGAAACAACGACTGACAAATGTATTGAATTTTACAAAGACAGTTTGAGAAGCAACCAACACCATTTTATTGCCGTGAGAAAAGTCATCAACACGATCCTCTACATCCATCCGCAGGTCACTGTAAGATGAACAGAGATACAAAATGTGATCCAGTTTCTTTTTTACTACAATGACATAATAGCAAATTTGCCAGTTTAAATTTATATAGTTTGCTGTTTAAACCACCATGACTGGTAATTAAAAACGTGGTATGAAGGCTCAGAAAGGAAGATTCCAGAAGAAATCTTTCTTGACAAACTCCTTAACAACTGTAAAAACCTTTAGTGATTATACAGACATCAGTTGCAGTTTAATCCGATTGCCATTTATTGACAAAAAGCATGCGAAGCCTTTTCTTTTCTTGGGTTTGGCTATTCTCCAAGTTCAGACTGATGCCACCAATTGTCGCAGGAATTTGTCTCCTATGATGATAAACAAAATATCTAAATTGCACCTTTACTGTATTGGAAGTTTACCAAGGAGCACTTGAAGAGCTGCTGTAGAAGTGGTTTTGCAAGCTCTGGACATCAGGAGCATGGCTGCTCTCTGAGCTTGTTGCAATTGCTTAATTATTATCACTTTATCCCCAGGCACCAGTCCCATAGGTTAAAATTGCCAAAAATATACAGTTATGATATAACCTTAAGGTTCTGCTCTTCAAACCCCATTCTTTACGCGTGATTTGTTGTAATTTAGCCAAAAGAACTTTGCATTTGTCCTTGACATATCTTACATGCAGTAAGAAATTCCTTCGATCATCCAATAGTATGCCTAAATATTTTACTGTAGCACTATATTTGATTACCTGCTCGTTATATTTAATGACAAGAGGATGTCCAGGATCCAACTTTCCCTTTAGAAGCATTTGCTGCGTCTTCATAATAGAGACCTGAAGCTTGTGAATTTTTGTCCAGTGCTGTAAATCAACTAGTACAAGATTTGCAGTATCCTCTATTTTCCTCAAGTTACCTTTAATCAGAAATACAAGGTCATCTGCATAAGCAATCATACTTACACCTTGAAAACTCTTTCCCAGCCATATATTGAAAACCATATTCCAACACAGGAGACCCAAAATGGACCCCTGTGGACATCCTCTTGAGACAGAACTTGTAATTTCTTCAAATTCATTTCTAACACTTATAAAGTGATAGGAGAAGTAACTTCTTAAGACATTATAGAGAGGTGCAGACACCTGGGCCTCCCAGAACCTCTCCAGGGCACTTTGCCACCAAAGTGTGTCAAAGGCCCCTTTGAATTTCACAAAGAGACCCAGTATATATTTTGTGTCTGTGTTGTCACAACACGCAAGTAATTCGTGAACAGCATCCTCTGTCCCACGCCCTTTCACAAAAAATTGACAGGGGGATGAAAGACCTCTCGAGTTATATGGCTTAGTAAGTCTACCAATCAATTTTTCGAAGACCTTGCCCATTACGGGCAGCAGGGCAACAGCTCTGTAGGAGAGGGGGGTCATTGGCTGGTTTTTCTGGTCCTTTCAAAAGTATTTAAGAGAGCCCTTTTCCACATCTTAGGGAACAGACCTGCACAAAGGCATGAATTGAACATTGTAGCAATTGTCCATGGGATAATTTTCCGTGCCTGCTTCAAGACCCCAATTTCAAGTCTATCGAAACCAGGGCATTTACCTGATCACAAGGAATGAATTGCATGTCCAACCTCCTCTGTAGAAAAGGGAGGCTCATGAGGAAGGCCAGAATATTCAGGGTGCCTTACTATAATATCTTGTTGTTCCGGGTCATTAACTATACCTTCATCTTGATGAATTATTATATCCAAGATTTTGTTAAGTGAGTCAGCCCAGGAGAGCGTTTCCATATCAGTACCAAGTTTGATCAAAGTTAACACTTCACCAGGAGCAATTCTGTTATTAATCAATTTACAGATCAGTCCCCATGGATCTCTGTTACCATGATCACTAACAATATTTTCCCACGATTCCCTTTTATGTCAATAAATGGGAAAATGTTAGTGATCAGGTAACAGAGATCCATGGGGACTGATCTACTTTCCTACAATTAAAGTTTTTCCATACTCTGAGTTATTAATGTAATACGAGGGCAGGAGTGTGTATTTCTATCCCAATTGCCTTCCTAATTTCACCAGACAATGACTTTTAACTATAACACACACACACACACACACACACACACACACACACACACACACACACACACACACACACACACACACACCTGGCTTTATTGATGATAACAGATGTTAAACTTGAAAGAATATTATGAAAGTGTTGTATTATGAAGAAAAAATGTTAACTATTTTAAGTTTACTGTAAATTATCAGTTGTGCAGGGTATAACAGCTTGAAATCTTGAATTTTGGCATTCATATAGTGGTTCAGTGGAAATGCTGACTATATTCAACCCCAGGGGCTCACATCTGGTGAGTATGGACTGGGCACACCCAGGGTCCTGAGCTGGATATCATCATTCTTCTCTCTCTCTCTCTCTCTCTCTCTCTCTCTCTCTCTCTCTCTCTCTCTCTCTCTCTCTCTCTCTCTCTCTCTCTCTCTCTCTCTCTGTGTGTGTGTGTGTGTGTGTGTGTGTGTGTGTGTGTGTGTGTGTGTGTGTGTTTGGCTGGTGCAGCATAAGTTTCAGGCTTTCCTGCACCATATGGCTAATAATAAACCTTGTTCCTGAGTGTGCAAAACTCTTAAGTACTCTTGCTGAAGGTTCAGATGATTTTCTCTGACATGCTTTGCAGGATTAGGATCAGGATTTTTATTTTATTGGCACATTAGCATTAAGGCTATTATGCACCAAGGCATAATTATGCATGTTATGTAAATAAATTCTGGTAACCTTTGAAAAAGGTTACCTCGTCATAAGACATATAATGGTAAAAAGCGGTATATGTATTAAAAATATATATATTCAGAATTTTATATACATTTATATAAATTAGCATGGTGTAAAAATTTAAAAACAGCCAACACGTCATTGTCAGATAAAATCTGAGTGCATAAGGCTCGGTTGGATGGTTAAAAGTGGTAAAACAAGTGTTGCTAAAATATGGATAGTCAAGTTAAAATATATCTAATAGATAAAACAATGTCACAGGACCACACATGGGCATGTCACTGGCCCTCAGAAAAAATGAATGTTGTCAAATGACGATGTCCTATGCGGAGCCGAGCGAGAACAACTTCCTCTTTACGATCCCTATGCAGATTAGACAGCCACAATTCGACTACAGGCTTTATTTGAATTAATTTATTGGTAGTCTCCCTATTCCATGAATCCTGCCATTGGGAGTGTATTGATATGCAATGATTATTAGTGGAAGTTACTGATTTCACTGTGGCATCAGCTGAACCATTTCCACTAATTCCAATGTGGCTAGGAATCCAGCAGAAGCGGATATCAAATTTATGCTCACAAAGAGAGTGTATCTTCTACTAGACATGACAAAGAACAGGATGAGAATTGTTTTTCAAAGTGAATAAAGCCTGTAATATGCTAAATAATGGTAATAATGGTAAAAAGCAGTATATGTATTAAAAATATATATATATATTCAGAATTTTATATACATTTATATAAATTAACATGGTGTAAAAATTTAAAAACAGCCAACACGTCATTGTCAGATAAAATCTGACAATATAAAATCATTATAAAATCTGACAATCAATAAAATCATATTATAGATATGATTCCTACTTCAAGCCATCAGTAAAAACTAGCAAGAAGTCAGAATGATCAGCTCAGTGTGCTGAATAGAGCTGCAGGTAGACAGATGAAGTATCAGACTTTATCCAATTCTTAAAGGAAAAGTCACATGATGGAATATAAGCATGCCATGAATAACATGGATACCAAAAGGACGATTGGCAGTCTGATGAGTGTTGTACAAATTTTTCCAATGTGGCTCAAAATCAGATGCCCACGTAGGATGGTCTGGCAGGGATTTCAATTTTAAAGCATACTTTAGAAGCAACTACTTATGTCAAAGCGATAGCAGTGACTCATTTGGTTTCATGAATAGGCTCTGGACAGGAGATGTTCAATATGCTCCAGTAGCAATTTGGATAGCCTAATGATGGATAGGGTCTAGCCATCAAAGTACACTGCTTCTGGCTTATGCATATACCTGGAACCCGTAATCAAGTTTAGATTGCACAAGTGCACGGTAAACGTGTAATAAGATGCACCTGTCCACACCTCAAGATGTAGAGGACAGAGCATGGAGAATGTTTAAGCTTCTCGTGCACTTTGTACAGAATTGACGGATGTGTGCTAGAAATTTCAACTTTTTATCAAATACGAATCCCAGAGAATTTTGGGTCTATTGTATGGGGATGGTATTATGGCTAAGCCTCAATTCAAGTTCAGGATGAAGATTATGCTTACAGAAAAAAATGTAAGCAGTCTTCTGTGGTGAGAACCTGAATCAATTAGCAAGTACCTAGGAATTAAGGCAACCAATGGCTTGTTGCATTTGTTTTTCAATAACCCTCATGCTGCATGACTGAGAAAATATGCTAAAGTCACCAACATAGAGGTTGCTGTTTACAGTTGGTGCACACTCAGACATATGAGTGTGCACCAACGACATATGAGTGCGACATATGAGTGTGCAGTTGTTCTACAACTGAATTTACTTCGATGGCAAAAAACATAACGAGTGGACATGTTTTTTCTAAAGTCAAACTGCATGTTGGAGAGAAGATCATTTGATTCTAAATACCATATAAGGCAGGCATTAACTATTCTATTCAAGATTTTGCACAAACAGCTGGTCAGAGTGATAGGTCAATAGTTGGTAGGAAGTTTAGGATCCTTTCCTGGTTTGGCAAAAGCAAGAATGGTTGCCTTGTGCCAGGCATCTGGAAGTGCTCATCAATAAAGATTCTGTTAAACAGAATGAGCAGGTGATCTACAGATATTTGAGAAAGGTGCTTAATCATTTCATAATGGATGCTTTTTTGGTCCAACAGCACTTGCCTTAGAAAGGGATAAAGCTCTTTAACTCCTGCACAGTGAACAGCCAGTTATAGAGATAGAGGCCCTTTGATGTGAAATTAAGTACCCATTTCTCACTTTTCTGTTTCAAGACCAGGAATTCTAGGGAATAAAATGTTGCAGAGATGCAAGGCGGATGAATTTAAGGCTTAGTGTGATTATCGCAGGGAAGTGATCACTGGATAGCCTAATGATGGATGTCAGATGAACTAATTAGACAAGTGACAGAGAAGAAAAATGCATAGGATACGTATAACTTAACATGTGACACAGAAGTCTATGATAGATATAAGCTGGTCTGTAACCAAGTTACAAAGGAGGTTAGGCAGGCAAAGGCAGATTACGAGAAATCTTTGGCAAAGGATGCAAAGAAAAACAGCAAAGAGTTCTTTACTTATGTAAACTCTAGAAGGAAGGGGATGAATCAGATTGGTCCACTTGATATCAATGGTAAACTGTTGATGATCCTGCTCAGGTAGCTAACAAACTAAATGAATATTTTTTCATATACATTCACACATGAGGAGTTATTCAGGGAGAGGAATGCCAGAGGTGTATTCAACTCTGGCAGTAAGCTAGATAATCTTGTAATAACTGAGAGTGAAGTGGAGGAGAAATTGTTGAAGATAAACATAAGAAAGGCACATGGTGTGGATGGAATCTATCCAGTTATATTAAAGGAGGTAGCAAAGGAAGTAAGCAAACCCTTAGCCATAATTATGAGAGATTCCCTGGACTCAGAGGAGGTACCTATGGACTGGAGATGCGCAAATGTGACCCCAATCTACAAAGAGGGAGACAGGTAATTACAGACCTATTAGTTTAACTTCTGTTCCAGGGAAATTAATGGAGGCACTGGTTAAAGAAGCATTCCAGGATCATCTAGACAAGACTTCAGTTATAGCTCTGATACAGCATGGGTTTGTTAAGGAGAAGTCTTGTCTGACTAATTTGATTGGATACTATGAGGTAGTCACAAAGGAACTGGATGCAAAGAATAACTTTGATATCATATATTTGGATCTTAGAAAGGCCTTTGATACTGTTGCACATGGAAGACTGCTGCACAAATTGGAGCAGTGTGGCATTGGAGGCAAATTGCTGCTATGGATAAAGGGTTGGTTGAGTGGAAGAAGACAGAGAGTGGTAATCAATGGACACTGTCTTCATGGACTAATGCCATTAGTCGAGTACCTCACGGTTCAGTGTTGGGTCCATTGTTGTTTTCTGTATTTATAAATGATAATGATGATGGTATATCAGGCTTAATGTCCAAGTTTGCAGACAATACAAAGGTTGGCAGGTTGTTAATGACAGTACACTGCTGCAATAGGATCTAGATAAGTTGAGCAGATGGGCTGAGAGGTGGCAAACAAAGTTTAACATTGACAAATGTAAAGTACTACATACAGGAAACAGTAACCCCAGAGTAACGTATCAACTCTGTGCTACTATACTGACAATGGTAGAGAATGAAAAGGAACTGGCGGTAATTCTGCAGGCAGATATGAAGTTTTCTGAGCAGTGCATATGGTCTGCAAGAGTAGCTCATGGTGTCTTCTTAATGATATACAGGAATTTTTCTAGTAGGATAAGGAGGTGATTATCCCCTTGTATAAGGCAATGATCAGGCCACACCTTGAGTACTGTATACAGGTCTGGAGGCCTCATTTTAAGAAGGATGTAGAGCTGTTGGAATGAGTACAGAGAAGTGCAACAAGATTAGTGAACAGAACAAAGGGTTTCTCTGATGAAGAAAGGCTTAAGTTTTGCAAATTACAGTGTCTAGAGACTAGGCACCTGTGAGGTGATCTGACTGAGGTGTATAAAGCCTTGAATGGTTTGAGCATGCTCAGTGCTGATGGGATTTTCCTCTTGCTCAGAATAATCGTCTGAGAGGGCATAATTCAAATATATAGAGAGAGAGAGAGAGAGAGAGAGAGAGAGAGAGAGAGAGACAATTGTAGGATAGATGCACGGAAGTTTGCCTTTAGCCAGTGGGTGGTTGATTGCTGGAACAAACTTCCATCTGTCGCTGTAGAAGTTGATAGTTTAAACAGATTCAAGGCAGACCTTGACAAACATGTGGAGTGAAGGGATGGGTGAAATAAGGGTTTGTTTTTTTTTGGCTGATGCTATATAAGCTTGCTTTCTTGCATCATGTGACCTCCTAATGCTAAGTGAAAAGAGGAGATGCTAAGTGAAAAGAGGAGAGGAGATAGAAAGATCAATAGCAGAACATGTACAGGTAGGCATGTGGAAGAATATGTTAGTTCCCACATTTAGAAGGGAGAGGTTTTTGTCAGTGAGCATATGCTCTACGACACGTCTCCTTCCATTAATGTCAGCACTACCCCATTGAAATCCCTGAGAATTAGGACTCGGAAGGCAGCTGCACAATGACATAATGAGATCATTAATGTTGCACTGGGAGATGTCAGCCCCACCTGGCAAGTAAACCGAACAGACTTAACAGAAAACCAAAAGTTAGGCAAACTGCTACTAAGTTAGTGGAAAGGGGTCTGGTTGCAAACAAGGATGGCAACTCCTCTATGGGTAGGTCCATCCCTAGTTCTATCCTTAAGTATGATACTAGTATTATGAAAGGATGGATTTTCAATGGGCTTGAAATAGGTTTCCTGCAAGAAAAAGCACACTGGCTAGTACTTGTGTAGGAGAGCTTTAATGGTATCGGTATTTTTGATGGAATCCACAGCCATCATACTGTAGGAATTTAGCCATTATTTTAGCTTGCTGGGTCCATCACGTGGCTTCAGAGGTGGTGAGGGATTACTTTTTGCAGTCTTCGTTTTTATCTTTTTTGGGGAATTATGGATGCTACACAAGTACTAGCATTGTGTCCATTTCTTAACTATATTAATAATTTTGACATCTAATGATGTCAAAATTACTGAAGTCTTTAAGGTTTGTTTTTTTTTTTTTTTTTCCGGCTGATGCTGTATCAATTTCCTTTCTTGCACCATATGCCTCAACTAATGCTAATGCCCATCTCCAGGAGCAGCCCTTTGTTCCCCTCACCAGCTTTGCTGCCCTTTTTTGTACTCGTTCTAGCAACTCTACATCCTTATAAAAAGAGGCCTCCAGACTTGTACACAGTGCTCAAGGTGTAGCCTGACCATTGCCTTGTACAATGCTATAATCACCTACTTGTCCATGCAAGCAAAATTCCTATCTACCATTGATAAGATTCCATGACCTGCTTTGGCAGCTCATCTGCACTGCTCAGCGAACTTCATCTCTGACTGCAGAATTACCCCAGGTGTTTTTCACTCTTGACTTCCAAGTGTAGTGTACCAGGAGCTGTAATTTGCAGAACTTAAGCCTTCCTCGGTAAGAGCACCCCTGTGTTCCCCCTCACCAATCTTATTGCCCATCTTTTTACTCGTTCTAGCAACATTGTCCATGCTAACAAAATTCCTATACATCATTGATAAGACTCTATGATCTGCTCTGGCAGCTGGTCTGCACTGCTCAGCAAACTTCATATCTGACTGCACAATTACCCCAGGGTGTTTTTCATGCTCCAATTCCTTGAGTGTAGTACCACACCGTTGGTACATTTTTCTTGGATTACTGCTACCCATATGCAGTACTTTGCATTTGTCAATGTTAAACTTCAGTTGCCACTTCTCAGCCCATTTGCCCAACTCATCTAGATCCATTTACAGCAGCAGCATACAGTCTTCACTGTTGTTAACAACTCTGCCAACCTTTGCATCATCTGCAAACTTAGACATTAAGCCTGATATACCTTCATCAATATCATTGATGAATACACAAAACAACAATGGACCCAGCACTGAACCCTGGGGAACTCCACTAATAAGCATTAGTCCATGAAGATCAGTGTCCATTGATTACCACTCAGTCGTCTCCCACTCAACCATCCATTTTAGTAACTTGCCCTTAATGCCATACCACTCCAATTTGTACAGCAGCTTTCCATGTGCAACAGTATCAAAAGCTTTCCGGAAAGTTGCATACAGTTCCTTTATGACCACATCATATATTAGGGTATATTCTTACCATATGTATGCCATATCCAAAAATTTCATTACTTCACACAGCATGTTTCCCCCCCCCCCAACTTTTTCTTACCATTGAATACACTATGAATTGTCAAACTAAGAGTAAGCTTATCTGCAAAAAGATCTAAACCTCCCAAACACTTCTAGTTCATTTCACAAATATACGTGGTCTCAATTACAATCTCAACGATGTCCATTTCCACTTGCAGTCTGCCAAAGCCCATATATTTTTTCTGACAGAATCTCAGTTATTAGTTGATTCAACTACTGCTCATCTCAGTTGCCCAAATTATTCACTGTATGATTCCTTTTGCCTGAAAGGTAGTACTTGTGCTTATGTCTGTTCCGATATTCCTTGTCGGAGACTTTGTAATTTGGAATCTCCTCTTTTCAATCTTCTCTGGCTCAAAATCTCTCTAACTCATTGTGTCAAATTCATCTGTTGTCTCTACCGTTCTCCCAACTCCACTAATCACTTGGAGCTCTTTGACTTCCTCTCTTTGCAGCTTGACTTTCTCCAGTCAAACTTTCCTAAAAGTGAGGTAATTTTCCTTGGTGATTTTAATGTTCACAACTCCAGCTGGCTTCCATTTTCTAGTCACACCGATCCAGCTGGTCGAGATGCTGAGGCTTTTGGAATTACTAATGACCTTGCACAGATTGTTCATTTACCTACAAGAATACCGGACATTCCTAACTATACAGCCAACACGCTTGATCTTTTTCTCACAAACAACCTTTCTAAGTACAAGGTCGAAGTGAGGGGTCCTTTAGGCACCTCAGATCACAACTTCGTGATTGTCTCTTCTCGAATGGAGCCTTTATCTCATCCTTTATCTCATCCTCATCCTATTCCCAACCTCTTATTGTATGGCATTACAGGAATGCAAAATGGGATTACCTGGGAGATTTCTTTTCTTCCTTTCCTTGGTCGGATTACTGTTTCAAAACTTCTGATGCCAATGTTTGCTCAGTTTGTGTCAGTGAAATTATTCGTGTAGGAACGGAATCCTTTATTCCACACTCCACTTTAAAATCTTGTACTTTATCTAAACCTTGGATTTCCAATAAATGTGCTAAGGCTGTTCAAGAAAAGAACATTGCATATCATAATTGGCTTGTTTCCAGTTCTTCAGTTTCATTTTCTGTCTACACCAAAGCTCGCAACAATTGTAAATCAGTTATTAATTAGTCCAAACTAGATTTTGAACAGGCTAAGAGTAGAAAACTTGCTTCTTGTCCTAATGGTAGATGAGCATTCTGGTCTCTTGCCAAAGCTATTGGCCACAACTACTGCCCATCTCTGCTCCCACCTCTGTCAAAACCCAATGGTTCTGTTATCACTTCAGGCAAGGATAAAGCTGACCTGCTAGCATCCCACTTTTCTTCCAACTCCTGTATTTATGATCTTAGTAAAACACTTCCCATCATTCCCAGACATGCTCCATTCAATGCTTCCTGTGGTCTTCTGTCAAAAGGATGTCAGAAGGATTTTGAAGAATCTTGATGCTGAGAAAGCTCCAGGTCCTGATGGTGTTTCTCCACTTGTTCTCAAAACCTGTGCTCCTGAACTTACTCTTGTTCTTTGTCGCCTTTTTTCACTTTCTTATTCCAAAGATGTTTTTCTTTTTGCTTATCAATTTGCCCATATCCAGCCAGTTCCAAAAAACGTTGACAAATCTCTCCCATCCAATTATCGTTCCATTGCAATTACTTCTACTCTTTCTAAAGTAATGGAGAAACGAATTAACCACCAACTTTTAAACTACCCAGAAACCTTCCGTCTGATCAACGATCGCCAGTATGGATTCCGTCAGTGTCGATCCACTGGTGATATTCTGGCTTATGTTACCCATTTATGGACAAATTCAATGGAAAAGTTCGGTGTAACACAAGCAGTTGCTCTTGACATATCAAAGACTTTCGGTCGTGTTTGGCATAAAGGTCTTCTACACAACCTTCCATCTTATGGTTTGCCAACTGTTTTTGTAATTGGTTATCCAGTTTTCTCTCTGATCGCTCATTGAGGGTGATGGTAGATGGCTCTCTGTCTTCTAACTTCTCCACTAATGACAGTGTTCCCCAAGGTTCAGTTCTTTCTCCCACTCTTTCCTCTTTTTATTAATGACCTTCTTCCATTGACTAGAAATCCTATCCATTGTTTTGCTGATGATAGCACATTGCATTCCACTTTCCATTTTGAGAAACCTTGCCCTGCTCAATCAGCTTTAATTTCTCAAATATCCGCTACCAATTCCTTAAATGCCAATCTCCCATTAATTCTCCAGTGGGGCAAAGACAACTTAGTTGATTTCAATCCTTCTAAAACTCAGTCTTGTCTTATATCTCGCAAAAAGGATTCTTCTGCTCCTATGCTTATCTTTGGTGACACTCCGATTTCTAGACAAAATGATATCTCTTTTGGGGATTACCCTGACTTCTAATCTCTCTCTTGGCACAAGCATACTACAAATATTGCTTCCTCTGCATCTAAAAAACCAAGTTTTTTAGATGCAGATTTGTACAGAATGAACAGCTGTTCATTCTGTACAAATCGTAAATCCGCCCTACCATGGAATATTGTTCCCACATCTGGGGTGGTGCCCCCAGATGTAGCTTCTAGATTCCATTCAAAAGAGGGCAGTTAGGTTAATTAATGACTCCTCTCTAAGGGAGTCTCTCCACTCGCTGTCTCATAGACATACTGTTTCCACTGCATGTCTTTTCTACAGATACTTCCATGGGCACTGTTCTTCTGAATTGTCTTCTATAATTCCCACTCCCTCTTTCAAAACAGTCCGAACACATGCCACCGCCAGCCAACATCCATTTACTATCCTACTGCAAACTCACAGAACCAACTTTTCATCTTCCTAGTTTATTCATTCAACTGTTGTTTTCTGGAACAACCTTCCTTTGTACATATTTCCTGAAAATTAGTCTACAGAAGTTCAAGTCTAATGTCAACAAATATCTTCTTCATCTTCTCAACCTCCAGCCCAAGCACGGTACTAATCACTATAGGTTCTAATGCCTCTCGTGTTTGTGGTTTTCGTAAAAAGAAAAAAAAAAAAAAAAACATCACAACATCCAATCAAATTGGTTACCAAGACCTCTCTCTTTAACAAACCCATGCTGTGTCTCAACTATTACTGCATTCTTGTCTAGATGATCCTGCAATGCTTCTTTAACCAGCGACTCCGTTATTTTCCCTGGAACACAAGTATAAACTAACAGGTCTATAGTTACTTGTGTCACCTTTTGAACCCTCTTTGTGAATTGGGAATACATTTGCACACATCTCCATTCCATGGGGACTTCCCTAAGTCCAAGGAAGCTCTCATAAACACGGTTAAAGGTTTGCTTACACCCTTTGCTGCCTCCTTTAATATAACTGGATAAATCCCATCCAGCCCAGGTGCTTTCCTTATGTTTAACTTCAATTTCTACTCCACTTGGCTCACAGTTATTAAAAAATCACTTAGCACCCTGTTTAGAGTTTGAGAAACTTCTGGGGTTTCCCTCCTTGAATAACTCATCATGTGTGAATGTATATGCAAAATACTCATTCAGTTTATCAGCTACCTGAGCATGATCATTAATAGTCAAACCATTTATGTTTATTGGATCAACATGATTCATCCCTTTCCTTCTAGAGTTTACATAAGTAAAGAGCTCTTTGCTGTTTTTCTTTGCATCGTTTGCTAAAGATTTCTCGTAATCTGCCTTTGCCTGCCTAACCTCATTTGTGACTTGATTAGACTAGCTTATATCTGCCATACCTGAAAATTTATATGCATCCCACGCATTTTTCTTCTGTCCTAAAACTTGAACAGTATTTCTTAGTTGGTATGAAAAGCCTAGCAGCCTCCAAGTCCCAGAAGGCTTCTCATTTAGAATTCACCATTGGTAACATCATTAGTTGATCCCACTGTACAGAATTTAACAACTGTCTGAGACCGCTGTAGTCACCTATACAAAAGCAAAAGCCCTTTCCTTTACCTGTAAAGGTAGTTACATCTACTGCTATCTTATCTGTTTTTAGGAGTGGGAATTTTTGCTACTGCAAAAATTCCCACTCCTAAAAACAGATAAGATACTCAAAAATTTAGGTTGTTTGACAAAATATCCAGTTTTTATTCCATCAAATCAGAAGAAAAAGGTTATGAAGTCAAGTGATTTTCCTTCCAAATGGATTAAAAATCTTATGCCACAGATGTGTGGCATGAGTTAATGTAGTAATGAAGTTTTTTATTAATTTTATTAAATTAAATTTTATTAAAATTTATTAATTTTATTTTATTAATGTATTAATGAATTTAATGCATTTATTAAAGTTAAATTGTTTTAATTATGTTAGCTTATTTTCGAATTTAGCTACAGATTCCATAAGTTATAACTTAATAAGATAAAGAGTTGATAATACAAATTACTAATAAAGAGCCTTTTTCTTTATCAGTAATTTGTCTTATTGGTGATATTCATAAAGCTCTTGTTATCAGCAATTTTGGCACATCATATCTTGTAACTAGTAAATTAAACTATCTGACGTGTAGTAGTTTATTACAGTGTTTTAAAATGTAGTAAATAAAAGGTCCTAATCACATAGGTTAGCTTATTTTTGCATTTAGCTAAACATTTAGAAAGTCAATAGCATTATTCAGAAATGTAATAGCATGTAATAATAATAAATTTAGCATTATTCCAGTGATTGCAGTACATACATTATGTACTGCTGTCACAGGAATAATGCTAAATTACTCCTGTGACAATCAATAAAGAGAAGCTCAAAACAGATGGAATGCTCTGGCTTGGGAGAGAACTGTCAAGCTGTTCTCTTTTGAATCAAAGCTACCTATGATGTGCTTCTTGCCATCTTTTTGCAGTTATCTAAATTGGGAGACTATACGATTAAAAGGGATTTGTATGCGTTCATGTAAGGGATTAAGTGCCAATTCAGTGTTCTGATGGGCTTATATAAAAAAAGTGGTTTACTTATGCTGTCATTGTATTCATATAAGAATGAATGAAGATTTGAAAAACAAGAGTATGCCCTGGAAGGAATGTCTAAGCAGAAAGAGAAACACACCAGTGCAATAAGGTTGTGCAAAAAAAAAAAGGAAACATATTCTTGCACCACCCCCCTTCTATTTAAGTGTATTCCATTCCTATAAAAGCAGTCTCCCTTAATGAACACAGACCAGAGAAAATTTCACTCTACGAGCCTTGATGTTTATATCAATACTGTATTTTCACTTCATTAATACTATAGTTTCACTTCCATAGTCAATGGCGGCAGAAGCTGACTTTGGTTTTTTAAAAACTTCAAAGGGCAAGTAACGAAGAAATTCACCAACTTAATCAAGAGAGAGAGACAGAGACGCACAAATAATAACCCCATAGTACTAAATTTAAATCAAAAGTTTCAAAAATAATAATCTTTGCCCAGGGGATATCATCATTCTTCTCTCAAAGTTGCTCAAACTGGAAGGTAGAATGTAGTGTGTGCTGTTTTTAGAAAAGGTCATCATCATCCATTTTTAATCCACTGAAGGATGAAGGCTTTACCAGCAACTTTCCAGTTCCTTCTGTTTTGTGCAATGGCTACCCACATTTACTACTCACAAACTCCTTAATTTCATCTGTCCATCTCCATTGTTGTCTTCTGGGTTTTCTTTTAGCTCCTCTTGGGTACCATTCTGTTATTTTCTTAGTCCATCTGTCATCATGTCTTTGAGCTGTGTCCAATCCAAGACCATTTCAGTTCTTTAGTTTTGATAAGAATGTCCTTTACTTGTGTTTTTTGCCTAATCCATGTGTTTCTCTTCTTATTAACAATCTGATTCCTAATATAATCCGTTCCATTCTTTGTTGTGTGGTTTTCAGATTCTCTTCCATTCTTTTGGTGAGTGTCAAGTTTCACTTCCATAGTCATTGTGGGAAGTATACATTGGTTCATTATTTTACGTTTCAGACAAATTGGGATATTGCTCCACAGTATGTGACTATATTTCCTAAATGCTATCCACCCAAAATTTATTCTTCTCTTGACTTCCAGCCATTTATCATTATTACAGCTAATGACTTGTCCAAGATAAGTAAGTGAGTCCACCTTTTCAATTACTGCTTCTTCAATGATTATATCCCTTTGGTCCATTGTTCATCATTACTCTTGTTTTAGCCATATTCATCTTTAGTCAGAAATCCTTACTAACTCTGCATAAGTGATTAAGATTTTCTTCTAATTCTTTGGGATCGTGGCTTATGATCACAATGTCATCTGCAAATTGTAAATGCAATAGTCCAATCTTCTGAAAGCTTCTTCAAGGGCAGCAGTAAACAACTTCGGAGACACTGTATCTCCATGTTGAACTCCTTTCAAAATTTTAAATTTGCTACTATCTTTGTCTAGTCTAATTTTTTAATCCTTTTTTTTTTTTTTTTTTGTTAGTTGTTTGCGCATCAGCTTCTGTGGCCATAATGCACCTCCCAAAGTTTTTGCATTTTACTGTGATCCAAGCCCGAGGCGGGATTCGAACCCACAACCTTTGGGTTGCAAGGAAGGCACTTTACTCACCTGGCTAGCCCGGTCGGCATCTAGTCTAATAAAGGAGGTAGCGTTCTCATATATTTTCTTCAAAATCATAATGTATGGGGTTGTCTATGCCATGTCTTTCCAGTGACCAAAACATTGCGTTATGCTGTATGGAATCAAATGCCTTTCCATAATCCAAAAATTCCAGGCATAATTGTGTTTTATATTCATATGCTTTCTCCATTATTCTTCATATAATAACATGAAGGTGATCCAGAGTTGAGAATTCCTGTCCTAAAGCCAGCTTGCTCTTTCGGTTGATTCTCATTAAGTATTCTTTCTTTCTTTCTTTCTAATCTGTTAGTAACGATAGCAACGACCGTTGTGAACAACTTGTAGATGTAGGACAACAAGCAAATTTGTCAATAATTTCCAATTTATTTCCTTTCTAATGCAGCAAAATTATGATGCATTATTCCACTCCTCAGATGTCACACCTTTCCTAATGTATTTTGTGAACAGTCTTGCCAGTTTCTGTGTCATGTCTCTTCCTTCTAATTTTAACAACTTTACAGTAACTTCATCTTCACCCGGAGCTTTCTGATTCTTCATTTTCTTTAATACATGTTCTACCTCACCGGGAGGACAATGGATATGTCGTATGGGTTACTAATTTGTGATCCATCTTCTGACATCATTCCCTTGTTCCTTATATAATTCTTTATAATAGTCTTCTGCTATTTGAATTTTGCCTTCTCTGTTATTTATAAGTACACCATCACTATTCTTCAGTTTCAGTATCATTTGTCTTTCTGTATTACTGCTGATTTAAGTCCTTTGTTTTCCCTTAATGCCTGTTCTACTTTTATTCTGTTAAATCTTCGTATGTCCTCTCTCAGTCTCTTTCTAATGGCTTTGCATAACTCAATATACTCAATTTTGCCCTTGTCAGTGTTTATCTTGCTCTTTATTTGTAGGCGCCTCCGTAGCCAGGTGGGCAGGAGCAGCAGTGCATAGCACACGCTTCTTGATTAGACCGGGGTTTGAGCCCGTGACCACCAAATACGGAGGATGCGGAAAGGTCAGGGAATGACCACCGCATATCCCGGAGCAATATGGCCTTAGTTACTAATGCTCCTAAAAACCAACAATGCTCCTAATAACAAACAACAACATCTTTATTTGTTGTCCTCTGTTCATCATGACAAGTGTTTCTTGGCTAATTTTTTCTTCTTTGGATTTCTTTTTTACCTATAGGTTTCTCAGGCTTTATCTCTTTCAGATCATTGTTGTATTCCTCATCGACACCTTGGTGCTGAAAGGTCTTCAGAAGCTCAACCTTGTTCTTAAGTTCCAGTTACATACTGCCTTTTCTCATCTTCTGTTATCTCAAAAACCTTTGTATTATTTATTCAAGTCAGTTTTTTTTCCTTTCTTTTGTTACATCGATATCAAGTGTGCATCTTACCGTTCTGTGATCACATCCAACATTTACCTTGTTCAGGACAGTAACATTGTTCACAAATCTTCTGTTAGTGAGGATGAAGTCGATTTCATTAATTGTTAATCCATTTGGGCTCTTCCACGTTCACCCTTTTCTTGAAAAGGGTTTATTACTAACATTCCTTGAGATTCTGCAAATTCCACAAAGTCTTTCACCAATTCCAAAATTTCCTATAGTTGCCCTTTCTGTGCTGTTTTGTCTCTTTCCAAACTTAGCATTGAAGTCCCCAATAATAATGGTGTGGTGAATTTTCTGTTCATCTAAGTCTTTCAATTTTGGTGTACACTTCTTCAACCTCTTCAACATCATGGCTCGATATTGGTGCATATATCATTATAACCTTTAGTTTATACCTCTTAGAAATCCTGAGTAGTAGTCTTGAAACCCTTGGTGAACTTTTGAATTCCAAAATGTTGTTTTTTATATCTTTATAGACCAGAAAGCCAACTCCACCTTCGCTCTTTTCACTTTTTCCATTGGTGTACAGCAGATTTAAATTTGATAAACTTATAAGTAATTCAGTTCTTCTTGTTTCAGCCAAGTCAATGATATTCCAATTCACATTTTCTAATTCCTTTTCTAGTTCTAATGTCCTATCTTCGCCGATGAGCGATCTTACATTGTAAAAGGCCAAGTTCAGTTTCCATACATGGCAGCCTAGTCGTACCCAGAGATTCTTAGCACTCTCTGCTTTCATGAGAGAGAGAGAGAGTGAAAGCTGCTGGGGACTGAGGGCCATTTGTTTCATTGTGTTGTCATGTGCTGGAGGGTTTGATCTTTTCTTCTTCACACTGACCAGGCACCTTGAAGAGAACTATTCTACACATTTGTTGCCACCAAAGTGACGTAACAGGGCTTACCATCAAGAAGGAGTGCACAAGTGGAATTTAGGGAGGCAGGCCAACTGAACTCCTAAATCTTTTAAAATAGAAAGATATAGGATCCATCAGTGTTTTAGACTGAGTGTCTGATAAACATGCAGAATGCCTGTTCCCCTCTAAGCCTCCTTAGAAAAGGTATGGACAGGATTTCTAGTCAGTAGAATAAGGTCACTAACCTGTCAGCATATGTGACAAGAATTTTTCTTTCACTAATTGCACGGGGTCATTTAGAACCCACACTGGCTATGTTTAAAAAATCACAAAATTTTTTTAAAAAAAAGTTCACTTTTTTTGATGTCATCTCTATTTACAATCTTTTCTGAGTGCAACTATGTAAATTCCATTCTTTATATTAAAAGCATATATTGTTTGTTTGTTTGTTATTTGGTTTTTAGAAACATTACCAACTACGGCCATATTGCTCCAGGGATATACGGTGGTCATTCTCTGACCTTTCCACATCCTCCGTATTTGGTGGGCACGGGTTCGAACCCTGGTCTAATCAAGAAGCGTGTGCTACTCACTGCTGCTCCTGCCCACCTGGCTACGGAGGTGCTACATATATTGTAAATTAATTTTTAAAATTAAGATTCCCTTTAGACCTGTCAGTATTTTGCATCTATATTCACACATGAGGAGTTATTCAGGGAGGGGAATGCCAGAGGTGAATTAAACTCTGGCAGTGAGCTAGATGATTTTGTAATAATTGAGAGCAAAGTTGAGGAGAAATTGTTGAAGATAAACATAAGAAAGGCATCTGGAGTGGATGAGATCTCTCCAGTTATATTAAAGGAGGCAGCAAAGGAAGTAAGCAAACCCTTAGCCATAATTATGAGAGCTTTCTTGGACTCAGGGGAGGTACCCATGGACTGGAGATGTGCAAATGTCACCCCAATTCACAAAGGGCGACACAAGTAATAACAGACCTGTTAGTTTAACTTCTGTTCAAGGGAAATTAATGGAGGCACTGGTTAAAGAATCACTGCAGGATCATCTAGAAAAGACTTCAGTTATAGCTCGGACACAGCATGGTTTTGTTAAAGGGAAGTCTTGTCTGGCCAATTTGATTGGATACTATGATGTGGTCACAAAGGAACTGGATGCAGGGAATAACTTTGATATCATATATTTGGATCTTAGAAAGGCTTTTGATACTATTGCACATGGAAGACTGCTGCACAAATTGGAGACAAATTGCTGCTATGGATAAAGGGATGATTGAGTGGGAGAAGACAGAGAGTGGTAATCAATGGACACTGCTCTTTGTGGACTAATGTTATTAGTGGAGTCCCTCAGGATTAAGTGTTGGTCCATTGTTGTTTTCTGTATTTATTAATGATACTGATGATGGTATTTCAGGGTTAATGTTCAAGCTGCAGATGATACGAAGGTTGGCAGGTTTTTTAATGACACTAATGACAGTATGCTGCTGGAACAAGATCTAGAAAAGTTTAGCACATGGGCTGAGAGGTGGCAACTGAAGTTTAACATTAAAGTACTGCATATGGGAAGCAGTAACCCCAGAGTAACATATCAACTGTGCGGTACTACACTGACAGTGATAGAGAATGAAAAGGACCTGGGGTAATTGTGCAGGCAGATGTGAAGGTGAAGTTTTCTGAGCAGTGCAGACTACTGCAAGAGTAGCTCATAGTGTCTTGTCAATGATATACAGGAACTTTTCTAGCAGGGATAAGGAGGTGATTATCCTCTTGTATAAGGCAATGGTCAGGCCACACCTTGAATACTGTATAAAGGTCTGGAGGCCTCATTTTAGGAAGGATGTAGAGCTGCTGGAGCAAGTGCAGAGATGGGCAACAAGATTAGTGAATGGAACAAAGGGTTGCTCTGACAAAGAAAGGGTTAAATTTTGCAAATTACAGTGTCTGGAGACTAGGCACCTGTGAGGTGATCTGATTGAGGTGTATAAAGCCTTGAATGGTTTGAGCATGCTCAATGCAGATGGGATTCTTCATCTTGCTCAGAATAATCGCATGAGATGGCATAAATTCAAATTGAGGAAAGACAGTTGTAGGATAGATGTGTAGAAGTCTGCCTTTAGCCAGCGTGTGGTTGATTGCTGAAACAAACTTCCATCAGTCGTTGTAGAGGTCGATAGCTTAAATAGATTCAAGACAGAACTTGACAAACATTTAGAGTGAGTGGATGGGTGAAATAAGGTTTTTTTTTTTTTTTTGGTTGATACTATATAAGCTTGCTTTCTTGCATCATGTGCCTTTACTAATGCTAATGCTGTCAATGAGCAAACTACAAATTTAAGAACAGTGCTCTTCAATGAACAGCTATGATTGGATACCAGCCTGTCAGTAATAAGTTTTCAATGTTATGGAGTCAGAGACTTACCAATCAGAGGGATGCATATGGCAGTAAAGCCAGCGGCGCCTCCGTAGCCAGGTGAGCAGGAGCAGCAGTGCGTAGCACTGCTGCTCCTGCTCACCTTCTTGATTAGACCGGGGTTCGAGCCCATGCCCACCAAATACGGAGGATGCGGAAAGGTCAGGGAATGACCACCGCATATCCCCGGAGCAATATGACTTTAGTTGCTAATGCTCCTAAAAACCAAATAACAAACAAGTAAAACCAGCTATCATCAATAACTGCAGCAGATTCCAATCAACACATGCAATTTATTTAGGTTTAACAAAATCCGTGAATTTTTCCTATTTGTACAACATAGATTTCTGGAATATTCATTGGAGAAATCAAAGAAAGAACTTAACACACGGGAATACTAGCTTTGTGCAGAAGTCACAAGACAGAGAACTGTCTACCATTACTGTAGTGAATGGCTAGAGAGAAAACTGGTTGTGAATGGCTAGAGAGAAAAATTAGCTGGCAGGCCAAAGGATGGGATCTTGTTTAGAAGACTTGTATGCTAAATACAATAAAAAGCCTTAGAAATTTTAAGAGCAACTGGTTTGAGTTTCACCAAATTTTTCTATTGATTTGTCCATAGATGCTTGGCATAAGCCAAGAGCAAACCTGAAGAATCACAAAAAAGAAGGTCATTTCACTCTTGTGAAAAATCCTAACAAGAAGTTCTTGATAAATTCCCAAACTGCTATGAGCATTTCAGGTGTGGATAGACTTTTTTTTGGCCTGAACAAGTCCACAATGTGTTATAAGAAAAATAAATCAGAGTGCATTGCACAAAAATTCTCATTATGTGCTTAAGCATTGCATGTTGTATGTGACAGATCCCTCATACAAATGGAACAATTATGGTTTTATGTACAAAAAAAATTAGCTATATGAACAGCATTGTTGATCAAAATGTGGTTTGCCAAAAAAAAAAAAAAGTTGCTTTTATAAATGGAGGTGCAAAGGGTTCTACTACTGGTGGAAGGCAACAAATATTTTATTCTAGAATGGCTAATTTGAAATGTTGAAGAAAAGATTTGCAGTGCATAATGCAAAACCTAAGGAAAAGGCTGAATCTGCTGATGCTGTGACAGCAGAGGTATAACTGGAAATTTTCCTTCGATTGATAAAGCAAAAGAGTTAAAACTCTGAGCAAATATTCAAAGTTGATGAAATGGCATTAAGGTTGGAAAGGATGCTGATATGGACTTCTAACTCCAAAGATGAAAATACGTCATCCAGGTTTAAATCTTTAAGACTAAGTAACTGATTTTATAGTAATGCTGCAGGTTTCACAGAAAAACTTATGTTCTACTGCGTAGTGAAACCTTTGGTACTAGAAGCAAAGAAATTCTCTTGTTGCCCATCTACTATAAATCCAATAATATAGCTTGGGTAATCGCAACAATATTTATGGATTGGTTCCATAACTGCTCTATTATAAGATTTGGTAAAATATCTTCATATGTTCTCTTTGTCAAATCCTGTTGTCAAAGTGGTATTCTTGTCCTCCCTCCAATGCCATTTCCCTCATTCAGCTGCTCGATCAAGACTGGCACCTTTAAAGCACATTACATGCATACTTTTAGAAGGATTTGTAAGGCAATGGTGGTTGAAGATGGCAACCTTGATGTCTGGCAATACTGGAAAGATATTGTTATAATGTTGTTATAATTATATAATGTTGTTGAATGCACCACCAAGGAATTACTTGAAAAGCTTACATCTACAGGTGAAAGATGAAGACTGTCATACTGGCTTGTCAAATACAAAGTAAAGGCCTTGATGACTTTAAAGAAGAGAGTGAATTAGTTAATTCTAACGGTGCAGAATTTGCTAAAGAATACAACTGAACTTGAAGGAACTACCAGGTGAGAAGGTAAAAGCAATAAGGAGGAAGAGAAAAGCATTTTAAATCCAAAATATGTCGGAGTGCTCCTGGCCATTAAGAAACTGTTAATTCCAGTTTTGATTATGATTCATCTCTGGAAAGAAGTATGAAAATACAGAGAAGAATAAAGAATCATATTATGTGCCATTGCAAATTATGTTTGTAAAAGTGTTCATAGGCAGATATGCATGTTGTTCAAGGAGAAAAACTTGGAATAATTCACAGGGCAAACCTTAATACCTCTCTGCCTGAGAACAGCCTGACTGAAGAAGTCCTTAGAAATTCCACTAGTCCAGGGATTCTCAATGGGGTGAAAATTGGTTTTTGGAGGGGGGCAAAAAATTCATGGTTATTACAATGATTTGTGGCCCTCCAAAGCTCAACCCTACCCGATGACATGTTATTCCTTAATATTTAATTTCTCTCACTGGGTTTTCTTTATATTTCTAATATAATATACCTAAAACATATAGGTATATTATATTAGAAATGAGTGAAAATTTGATAAAAGGAAGCCAGTGAGAGTGATTTAATTCAACCATATTTGCTTTTCATAGGCATTAAATGCCTAAGCTTTCAGAAGTAATGTCTATGCAATCCTTGACGTTTGCGCCTTTCTGACAGCTGTGACCTTGGCGGCGGCCTGGTGTGGTTTATTTATTTATTATTTTGTTTCATTGGTCAATATATGAGGCATGGATGGCATGAGAAAATGTTTCGGTCTATTGTATCTACTTTTTTAAAGGGACAATTAGTACTGATTTATTGTTTCCTTGTGGAAGTTGTTTATTTTTGATCCACAGTGCTTTTGCAAGTGACATGGCTATGAAGTTAAATAAAAATTGTTTACATTTTATTATTTAATTCTTTGTAGTTATTCAAACACATCATCAATCATATCAAGTGCTGAAGAGAAAAAGTGTAAAAAGTGTTGACAGCATCTAGATGAATATCTAGCTTATGGTTTTACTGAAAGTTCATTCGACTGAAGACAGCCTATGTGTCTTATGTGTAATAGTTCTTTTTCAAATGAGGCTATGAAACCATCAAGAGACTTTTTTAGATCACTTAAAAAGGATACATCCTGATAAATTTGGTAAACATGTCAAATATTTTAAAAAATTAAAACAGAATTTTGAGCAACATAACACTGTTACTTCCTTATTTAAGAAGGATATACAAACAAATGATGATGGAATGACTGCTTATAAAATTTCAGAAATCATTGCAAAACTGGTAGTGCCTCACAGTTACTGAGACTGCTATACGACCCACATTAGAGACTGTAATTTCAATGGTGATGCATAAAAATCTTTCCAGTATTTTAATAGCATTGCCATTGAGCATTCTATTCAATTCGAAGATGGATCGATGAGATGTCAATTAACATTGTAGAGCAGCTAATTGACAAACTAAAAATGAGAAAATTTTCTATTCAGATTGATGAATCCACGGTTACTGACAATAAGGCCCTTCTATTTTTTCCCGAAGTTCTTGCAATATGCAAGAACTTCGGGAAAAAACATTGGAATTGCAAAAACACTGCATTGTGTTCCCACATCATCTGGTTGCAAAAAATATTAGTCCAGTTCTTTATCAATCTCTCAGTATAGTTAAAACCATCAATAAAATAAAGTCACATTGCAAATATGATAAACTTTTCAGAAAATTTTGTGTTGATAATGAAGAACAGTATGTGAGGTTTCTTTTACATACAGAAGTCAGGAAACTGTAACAAGATTTGTAAATCTTTTCATATGATAATTAGTTTTTTAGAAAGCGAAGGAGACACAGATTTAGCAAAAGAGTTCAGCAAACACAAAAACAATATATACTATATTACTTGGATTTTTCGAAAACTTAATGAAGTATCACTTCAACTTCAAGGGAAATTAATTACAGCGATAGACTGCAAACGTATTAAAAGCCTTCACTGAAAAACTGGAAATATTGAAATCAATTTAATGAGAAATCAATTTCATTGTATGGTTAGCTGAAATCAATGAATCTCTCACTGAGAATGATCTTAAGAATTATTCAGATCATTTGTGTTCTTTAAAAGGTGAAATGAAAAATAGATTTTCGGATTTATTTTTTTCTGAAGTGAAGTCAATGATGTTGGATCCAAATGGATGCGATGCCAGGTTTGCTAGTGAAGAAATTCAAGAAGAACTCATTGAATTAAAAATGTAATGAAGAATGCAAATATAAATTCAAAAAAGGTGGAATGGGTGAGTTGTGGGGATCAAAAACAGCTAAACCAACAATATGGTCTAAAATGGCCAAAGTACTTCTTTGTTTTCTAATCTTATATGGTTGAAAGTAGTTTTAGTTCAGTAAATAAAATATTAACAAAGGAAAGAAACAGAATTTATATATGTCCAAGAGGAGACATCAGAATTAAACTTAATAACATCATATTGCACATTGAGTTTTTAGCTAAGAAGCATCAGGATCAGGGATCCCATTGAATAAAGAGTAAATATAGAGTATTTTCTTTTTTAAAATTTTGTGTGGGCAATTTGGAAAAAAAAATTGTCTAAAAAAAAAAAGCCCTTTATGGGGCGATAATTAAAAAAAGATTGAGAAATACTGCTCTAGTCCATGATAGAACTCAAATCCAGACCTCTCCCAATAATGACAAGTAGCAAACCAGTATACTGTTATAAACTGATTCAAGAGTCATATGTTGCCATATTCAGAAATATATAAAGATATCAAGAAGACAGTAAAACAGTTACTGATCAAATGTTTTCAATTCAACTCAGCCATGGCCTTACCATTCCACCAGAGCAGTAACACAAGGCATAAAGATAAATTCTTATTATATTAAAAATTATACAATACTGTACAGTACATACTGTACTTTAGTTTTCAGTTTCATGTTATAATCTCCTTTTTCCAGAATGTCTCAACAGCTTATGTATTAACAACTATTATGAAAAAGAAACACTTTACCTATGCTATGATTAGGGTTATTCTTACAAAGATGCTATATCTCTACCTGCATAACAAGACACCCCTGCATTAAAATAAAATAAACTCATAAAATAAGAAAGTGACACACACTCAACATGTATTGAATCCCTCTTCCAACCCAAAGAGACAAACCCTTACAACCATTAAAGTATGAGTGCCACTTCACAATAAAAATAATTTTGATATCGTATACTTGGGTTTCAGCAAAGCTTTTGATACTGTAGCACATGGAAGACTACTGTACAAATTGGAGCAGTATAGCATTAAGAGCAAGTTGTACAATGGATAAAAGGATGGTTGAGGGGGAGAAGACAGAAATTGGTTATCAATGGACGCTGCTCTTTGTGTACTAATGTTATTAAAGTTAAATTAAAATTAAAGTGGAGTACCCCAGGGTTCGGTGTTGGGCCCATTGCTGTTTTCAGTATTTATCAATGATATGGAAGAAGGTATATCAGGCTTAGTGTTGAAGTTTGCAGATGATACAAAGGTTGGCAGGATTGTTAATGACAGTAATGGCAGTGTGCTACTGCAACAGGATCTAACAAATTTAGGTAGATGGGCTGAGAAGTGGCAACTGAAGTTTAACATTGACAAATACAAAGTACTACATATGAGTAGAAGTAAACACAGAGGAACGTACCAACTGTGTGGTACTACACTTATGATGGTAGAAAATGAAAAAGAAATGGGAGTAATTGCCCAGTCAGATATGAAGTTTTCTGAGCAATGCAAATAGGCTGTAAGAGTAGGTCATGGGGTTTTGTCAATGATATACAGGAATTTTGCTCGCAGGAAAAAGGAGGTGATTATCCCTTTATATAAGACAATGGTCAGGCCAAGCATTAAGTACTGCATACAGGTCTGGAGGCCTCATTTTAGGAAGGATGTAGATTTGCTTGAGCATGTACAGAGATCAACAAAATTGGTGAGGGAAATGAAGTGGTTCTCTTACTAAGGGAGGCTTAAGTTCTGCAAATTGCAGAGGCTGGAGACTAGGCACCTGCGAGGTAATCTGATTGAGGTGTATAAGACCTTGATGGGTTAAGCACGCTGAATTCTGATGGGATTCTTCCACTTGCTCAGATTACGAACCTAAGGGGGGCATAAATTCAAATTGAGGAAAGACAGTTGTAGAATGGATGTGCAGAAGTTTGCCTTTAGCCAGCGGGTGGTTAATTGCTGGAAAAAACTTCCATCTGTCATTGTGGAAGTTGATAGCTTAAATAAATTCAAGGAGGAACTGGACAAACGTTTAGAGGGAATGGTTATGTGAATTTTTTTTTTTTTTCTTTGGTTGATGTTACATAAGCTTATACTGCTTTCTTGCATCACATGCCTCTATTACTATTACCCAGCCAAATGTCAATGGTCAAACATTAAAAGAAATAAAAAAAATTAAATCTATGATTGCCATGGACACCACCAAACAGATAAAAAAAAAAAAAAAAAAAAGCAAACAAAATATAAATTTCATTGACCCAGCCAAAAAACAGGTCTAAAATAATACAAATGTGAAAATAAAAATTGAACCATATTATAATAAGCAGAATTAACATCAATAAATAAATTTGAATCAATTAATTAACACTAACGAATGAACAGAATAAATTAAAACTTTGTAAATAAAGCAAGGAGTGCTCATGAGAATTAAAACTAAATAAAAAATGGGAGAAATGATGTAGAAAAATTAAAGAAAAGGGTGGGGTTGTCTATATTAAGAGTAACTTTATCATAATTAAACAATGTAGTTATTTCTTTGGGGCTATTGTGAAAAAGAAATATTTACGAAGAAAAAAATCTTAATACAATTAGGGATATTCTTAGCAAAGTGCTATATTGCAGCATATTAAAATAGAACCCCTTATCAACTTAAGAGAGCAAAAGGAACTCAATTCTCCATTTGTTCTTCACATGTTATATTTGAATGGTCAGGTAACTAAGGTACTCTAAGACAGTTACAGAACATTTGGAAAGGCATTCAGAAATTATGACTTCATGAGGAAGAATGCAGGGATTTCCAATTTTTCCTTGCCATCCGACCATGTTTCTTCCTTCTCATCACATCTTTTAAGTGCTTAATGATTTCAAAGTACACAGTCTCATTAACTGTATGATCTGCCTGGTATAAATTCATAATCAATCATGCATTTATAGTCAAAAAATAATTCTAGATAAACTTCCATTCAGGGAATTGATGTTCTGCCTGTGAGTCATAAAAATACCACTACATATTTTCTCCTGTCACTATTCTTATAGAGGCTTTGGATAATGATTACAAGTTGAAACTCTTGTTTATATCTGACCTACAGTTAAACTTAGAAACAAAGAATCTTTTTATGATTAAAATATCTGATATAATGACTGGGCAACTACATGAATGAAACTTGAAAGGCTACTCTTCAATTCTTATGTGACAATTGGCCGAATAATGCTTCTAAAGCAGAAGACAAGTTCATAATTTGTTGTTATGCAAGTTCTCTTACACTATGAAACATTGTCAATGATATATTGGATCCACCTTTGATGAAATTTTGCCATTCAAATATCCTACCTTTTATCCGATAACTCTGTAAGGCTGTTGTTGTTGTTGTTGTTTGAGAGCTATTGGCGCAAGAGCAGCTTAGGCTATAATGCGCCTAATCTAGGTTAGAGTTTCATATTTCGACATTTTTTATTATGTTGTTCAGATGGGAAGCCAAGATTTTATTTTATAATTACGTAACGTTTTGGTAAATGTTACACTATTTATTTTTATATGTTTTGGTAGTATCCGATTAACTTAAGGAAAAAGAAAACGTCGGTAATATTTGGCCGGTTATCTAAAATTGTTTTGAGCGTTAGGTTGTTTTGTGCGTTCGTGGTTATTTGAAAGGCTTTTATACGTTCTGAAGTAAATCTTGGACAGTTCACCATGAAGTGATGTACAGTGAGTGGAACTTGACAGTTTTGGCACTGAGGAGGGTCTTCACCTCTGAGTAGGTAAGAATGGGTTATATGGGTATGCCCAATTCGCAATCGAGCAAGGATCACTTCTTCGTGTCTGTTGGATCGGCAACTGGAAGGCCATGGTCGGAGTGTTTGTTTAATTACACGAAGTTTGTTGTTACTTTGATCTTTCCAATGTTGTTGCCATTGTTTTAAACTGCTTTGGTGGATTAACGACTTGTAATCGGTATATGGTATTGAGCAGAATGCATAGTAAGAGGTAGCAGCTTCTCTTGCTGCTTTATCTGCTCTTTCATTCCCAGTTATTCCTGTGTGGCCTGGAATCCAACAGAAACTGATCTTGTGATTATTTTGCAATAGCTTAGATACTGTATATTGTACCTGTTGTAAAACTGGGTGTGCTTTAGTATTGGCATTCTGTAAAGCAATGACAGAGCTAAGCGAGTCAGTGAAAATTATACTGTCTGCTATCTGTTCACGTTTAATTTTGTTTACGGCCATCAAAATGGCTTGTAATTCTGCTGTAAAGATGCTGCATTCTTTTGGAAGTTGTTGGATGAGAGTACAGTCTTCAGAGTGAATCGCAGCTCCTACACAAGTTTCTGTTTTTGAGCCATCTGTGTATATGAAAGTTGAATGTTCATATTTTTCTTTGTATGCTGCATGTAGTTGCTGGTAGTTTGTTCTCGGGAGATTTGTTTTCCCCCAAGATTGGAAATGCAGGTCACACACAGGTTGAATTATGATCCATGGTGGAATAATGTGTGTAGTCGTGGTAGCTATGCTATCATAATTAAGCTCTCGGCATAACAGTAAATCTTTTAGTCGGATGTTGGAAGGGCGGTTTATTCGTGGATGGGCTTGGTATACATTTTCCAAGTACGATGAAAACAGAACCTCTCTATTTGGATGATCGGTGATGGATTTTATCTTTGCAGCATAGTGTAATAATAAGTTCTGTCGTCTAAGTTGTAGTGAAGGTTCATGGGCTTCTGCATATAGGCTTTGTACAGGCGAAGTGCGAAAAGCTCCAAGTGCTATACGGAGTGCACTGTGGTGTATGGGATCTAACCATCTCAGTGCACTTGGTCTTGCAGAGTCGTAAACTGGTGCTCCATAGTCCAGCTTGGAACGCACTATTGCTCGATAAAGTTTAAGTAGTGTATGTCGATCTGCACCCCAAGTTGTTGCGGAGAGAACTTTGAGTAGATTTAACTTCTTGATGCAAGAATGTCTTAGTTGCTTAATATGTTCAAGGAATGTCAGTTTTTTATCTAAGAGAAGTCCTAAGAATCTTATGTTTGGTACGACTGGGATCATATATCCATCTAGCTTAAGTTCAGGATCTGGGTGTAGGTTTCGTTTCCTACAGAAGTGTATACATGCAGTTTTCTGTGTGGAAAACCGGAAGCCATTTGTTTGTGCCCATTGACTTATTTTATTTATTGCTCCCTGTAACTGCCGTTCTATAGTTCGCATACTCTGAGAATGATAGGACATACTGAAATCATCAACGTATAAAGCGGTATCAATAGGTTTTGGTATATGCTCAGTTATGGAGTTTATTTTGATAGCAAAGAGGGTTGTGCTAAGCACAGACCCCTGAGGTACACCCTCTTCTTGGGTGAAAACTTTTGAAAGAGTATTCTGCAATCTAACTTGAAATGACCTGTGGAGTAAGAAATTTTGAATATATTTAGGAAGATGTCCACGTAATCCAAGGTGGTATAGGTTTTGAATAATTCCATAACGCCACGCAGTATCGTAAGCTTTTTCTATGTCAAAACATATCATTACGTGGTGCTCTTTTCGGATAAAGGCATTCCACACACTGTTTTCTAATTTGATCAGTAAATCTAGTGTTGAACGATTTTTTCTGAAACCATGCTGTGCTGGATTGAGAAGGTTATTTCTGTTCAAAAACCATGTTAGACGAGCATTGATAATTTTCTCCATAACTTTTCCCAGGCAACTGGTTAGAGCAATTGGACGGTAGTTGCGTGGGTCAGAGAGGTCTTTTCCCGATTTTGGGAAAGCAAGAATTATTGCATGACGCCAACTGTCTGGAAATTGGTTTTCTAGGAAGATTCTGTTAAATAGTTCTAGTAATGCCATTTGGGATTGATCATCGAGTTGTTTTAACATCATATAGTGGATTTGGTCTGGACCTACAGCACTTTGCTTTGTCTGGGATAGAGCGTGTTTCAATTCGTAGAATGTTAAGGGTAGGTTGTACTCTTCATTATTTCTTGTGGAAAAATTCAGTTTATGTCTTTCCATTCTTGCCTTGTATATTTGAAAACTGGGAGTATATGAAGTGGTCGCTGATATTCTGGCGAAGGTTTCGCCCAGTGGATTGGCTATTTCTGATGGCTCTGCAGTGACTTGTCCATTCCAGTTTAGGATCGGAGTTGGAGTAATCGGGTATCTGCCACTCATTTTGTTAATTTTATTCCAGACAGTTTTAGATGGTGTGGAACTTGTTAATGTAGATGCAAATTTTATCCAGGATTCTTTCCTACTGGCCCGCCTAATATATCTGGCTCTTGCCCGTGCCTTCTTGAACAATATGAGGTTCTCTAAAGTTGGATATCTGCGGAAAGTATTCCAGGTTTTGTTTCGCTCTTTCTTAGTCTGCGTACATTCTGCATTCCACCATGATTTTGGATGTGTTGGAAAGTGAGACGATGTTTTTGGGATAGAGTGTTCAGCAGCTTGAATTATTTTATTTGTTATATATTGTACTGCTGCATCTAACGGTTTTTGCTTGATGGTATCAACATTTAGTTTTGCTAATGATTTATAAGTTTCCCAATCTGCTTCATTTATTTTCCATCTGGGAGTTTTGCGTGACTTGCATGTGGTTCCTAATACCATGGTGATGATTATTGGATAGTGATCACTGCTGAGAGGATCACTGTGCACTGACCAATCAAGTCTTGGAAATAGTATTGGAGAACATATAGACAGGTCTATAGCTGTAGTATTTCCTGATGGAAGATGTGTATAAGTATGTGCGCCGTCGTTCAACAAAGTTAAATCATTCTCGTCTATCCATTTTTCAATTTGTTTTCCTCTCCGATCTGTGGTTGTGTTACCCCACACAGGGCTATGCCCATTGAGGTCGCCTAGTATACAGAAGGGGGTTGGCAACTGCCTTACAATGTCTTCTAAGTCCTGTTGTAATAAATTTTGGTTTGGTGGAACATAAATTGTTATTACTGTTATGAGGGATCTAGCGGCTATGCGTACTGCAATCGCTTCAAGGGTTGTGTTTAGCAGGACAATCTGGGAAGGAATGCGAGAATTTATTAGTATTGCCACACCACCATGGGTTGTGCCACCTGTTACTCTGTCCTTTCGGTATGCTGTATAGTTCTTTATTAAGGTAGAGTCTTGAGGTCTGAGGTAGGTTTCTTGTAGGCAAAGACATAATGGTGCATACTGTGTAATCAGGTCATATATATCACCTATGTTAGTGCGGAGTCCTCTACAATTCCACTGGATTATGGTTTTCATTATTTGATTTTGGAGAGGTTTTCGGTCTGTTTCCTAGATGCTGTTTTAAGTCTTTCACACGTTGGTTTTTCCTTTTTCGGAAAATATGGTTTTCCGGTGTCCATATCGTCTTCCGCGAAAATCTCTAATACTGGTTCATCTGCTTGGTTGGTTGCTTCTGTCTCCATTTGTTCGGTTCCCTTCTGACTTATGACATTATGTTTTCCTTGAGGTGCTTTCGATTCTGAGTGTTTTTTATCGGGAGGCACGGAAAGTGGTGTGTTGGTGAGTTTCTCTTGATGTTTTGGCTGGGAAATTGTGAGTAGTGCTCGTGCCCAGTCTGAGATAGATTTCTTTGGAGGAATTGTAAAATCTGTTTGGGTTTCTATTGTACGACGATTCGTTATGACCTGCGCGTAGGAAGGTCTGTTTAAGATAGTCGGGTGTATAGTTCTCTTAGCTTCTTGGTATGTGACAGAATGTTCCACTTTATACCGCTGAATCTGCTTTTCTCTTTTCCAATATTCACAATTCTTGGAATAGGCAGAATGGTCTCCCTTGCAGTTTGGACATTTCGGTTTCTCGGATGAACAGTTCTGATTGCTGTGATCCTGGGACCCGCAGTTGGAACAGATAGCTACACCACGGCATGCCATTTGTGAATGACCATACTTTTGGCATTTAAAGCAGCGGAGAGGATTTGGAATGTATGGTCTGATGTTACAATTTAGATATCCGGCCTTCACAGTTGTAGGTGGTTTAGGAGTGTTGAACGTCAGTATGATAGTTCTGGTTGGGATAAGTGTCCCATCTCTTGTAATTTTAATCCTTCTCACAGCTATAACGCCTTGATTTTCAAGTTCATTTTTAATTTCTTCTTCGGAGACGCTGATAAGGTCCCACTCAGAAATTACTCCTTTCGATGTATTTAGCGTATTATGGGGAGAGACCTTTACTGGGATCCCACCAAATGTTTTCATTTGAAGCAGTCTTTCTGCGTGTTTGGCATTTGCTGTCTCGACTAGAATGTCGCCTGATTTTAGTCGCTTAACATTTTTTGGTGTTCCAGCCACACTTTCTAAACATTTCTGGATGACGAATGGCGACAATTTTCCTAATGGCTGTTCTGTCGTAGAATTAAAGACAATAAAGGTAGGTGCATTAAGTGATGCTATTTCCTTTTTTTGCCTTTTGGTTGCAGTAGTCACATTGTCCTCATTTTTCCGACTCAAAGGAGTCAGATCTTTGGGATTCGTGGTAATGTTTGAGTCATTCATGTTTGCTCCTTTTAGCCCTGGGAGTGAGAGCTTTTCCTCCCAGGTTTCCGGCCCCGCCACGGGGAGGCAGGAGCGGTGCCACCTAGTGACCAAGCGGACGTAGATTAGTGGTTAGTAGGACTAGAATATATATAAAAGAAAGGTGACTTTCCTTTCTTAGGAACCTTTGCACTGATACTTTTCAGTAACTATATATATTTACAGAAGAGAATTAACTTTAAACTCTTGATATATCTAACACTCTTTCACTTTATGAATCGCTTTATAATTGCACAGAAATCGCCTGATCACTAGAAACGCTTGGCACTCGGGGCCAACTCTGTAAGGCCTTTGAGAGTTTTTGCGACAGGTTCAGGTAGTATGGGATAAAGGCTGTCGAGGTGGGGTCATCATTAGGTGTGGACCTGGGGTTTGCTGCTTGGTCACCGGTTTGTAGGTCGCAGTTAGCCAGATCTGCCTTCACTCTGGTGATCTCAGCACACCTCTCATCCGCAGAAATGGAGTGGGTGCAGGCACAAGTTAGTCTAAGGACCTCAGTCCATCGCAAACCAATGTGTGCTGGCAAATTCACCAACTATTGGTCTATTGGTCAGCGCATGCTCACAGTCAACTTCTTGGTATGGTGCATGCCCTACCAGTGCCTTAGATAAATGCGACCTACAAACCCCGTGACTGGGCGGCAAATCCCAGGTCCACACATAACAATGACCCCCACCTCGACTACCTTTATCCCATACTACCCGAACCTGTCACAACAATTCTCAAAGGTCTTATGGAGTTATAGGATAAAGTGCTTGCAGTTTCCTGGCAGGAAACTGCAGTCCCTCATCTTGAGGGTAAAGACACCGATTCCTCCAATCTTGTGGAGTGGTTTGGTGTACTGCATTTCCTGCTGTGACTGCACTGGCTGCTACATGGGTGAATCTGGAAGAAGGCTCAAAGGTCAAGTCTCGGAGCATGAGAGAGGTATCCACTCGGCTGATTTAGAGTACCCAGCGATCGTTGAACACTTTTGGTCAATTCAGCACGACATCGACCCATGCCGTGAAATCAAGATTATCAACCACTCTCGTCAGTACTGTCACAGTGTCTGATTAGAGTCACTTCACATTTCATGCTGTTGTGATTCTTTTAACTGGAACAAAGGTCACATCCATCCCATCATTGAAGCAACCATCCTTCTGAATGATAGACGTTGGCACATGCACCAAACCCAAGCTTTGCAGTCACAACCACAAGCCTCTACTTCCAACTGCTAATTGTTGTCTGCACCTGTGTCGTGCAGTTCACCTTCCATGACTGGGCATTCTTTTCAGTTTTGTGTATTAATGCTTTCCAACTGATGAAGGGAAACCTATGCCCCAAAGCTATTGATGCATGTTTATTTTTAACTTATTTTTACTTATGTGTTTTCTGTTAAAAGTATTTTAATAAAACTGTTTCCTTATTTTCTCAGTAAAACTGAACCTTATTATCATCATGAACTTTGAGAACAGAGGCCTCTTAACTTAATAAGACAATTATTTTATTAAACATTTTTTATTATATGTTGAACAATGTAAGGTTAAGTAAAGTTTACTAAAGTTACACTATATTTCAGTTTTCAGAATAAAGAACAAATCCAGAGTTGTTTTTCTTGCAATATTTTTTCATATAAAATTGTGTCGTAGCATTTAGTTATGTCTTTAACTTCACGCTTAATCTTTCCTGCACGATCATTAAGAGGGTCATTCTCCCAAAAATATTCAAGTGCTGGATCAATTTTCTCAAGGGCTTCCTTTAATTCTTTCATTTTCATACCCTCATAACTGTGGGGACTGGGATAATGAATGCTCAAATATTGAGGAACACTTGCATCTCAAAAATTGTCCCCACAAATGCAATATATCTTTGTTATCTATAGCAAACATAAGGCTGTGAACAGTCTTATTCTCAATCAAACAAGTTAATCAAAAATAATTTTAAAAAAATTACCTCAGCTTTTCGTGGTGGTTCACCATTCTTATCTCCAATTATTAGAATATTTCTAGCATTTCCTTCACATCGAAATCCAAGTTCCTCAAGAGTTTGATCACCCTGTTCACTAATTACTACCTTTAATTAATACAGAAATATTAATTCAGTAAGTTTTAAGCTCAACTAAATGATTTGTTTACAGTTGTGTTCATTCTATATTTTAAATCTTATAGAGAGGGTCAATATAATTAGAGTTGAAAAAAAAAAAAAAAAATGGAGAAAATATACTAATTAAAAATTCTCATCATAACTGAAGTACACAATAAACAGAAAAAAAAAAAATCTTTGTATACTCACTTCTAATAAAATTTCTGTTATTGAAAGGAGATTACTATGTGCCATGGCTATACATAAATAGCCATAACAACATGGCTATTCCAGATAGATTAAAATTTGACTTTTGGTTTCAAGAAACAATTTAAAATAAATATATTAATGATAATTTTAAGAACTTTACATTATTCAAGGAGTGAAGTTAATGCCAGTTTGGTGGGGGATATCTGAAGGGTATGCAAGAAACTCACTTATGAACATTTTTAATGTTCTGCATATTTTTCTAGACCTCCAACAATATTCGAGAGATGTTAATATTAAAAAAAAAAAAAAAAAAGCTGTTTTATACTAAGGTACAGCCACATTGTGTCAACTGAAGTTTAAAATTTCTTTCTAATTTTTTCATGGCAGCCAATACAGTGTCCCGTTAACAATGGACTGTACATTTTGTGGCAACAATAATTTGTTGTGTAATACATGCCATTGTACAAAGTATGTAACAGTTATATTACGGCCCCGGGTGCCAAGCGTTCCGTGACCAAGCGATTTCTTTGCGTATCTCAAAGCGTTATCTCTAAAGAGCCTTCAAGTGATAGATTATATTTTGTTTCAACAACCGTTTTCTTTATTTATTAATTAGTGTAGCTCTTTTGCACTAGAAGAAGTAGGCAAAGGCCCAGAAAGGAAAGTTACCTTTCTGTTTTTTATTTCTAATAATACTAACTAACTAACTTAGCCGCTTGGTCACCTTGTGGCACTGCTCCTGCCTCCCCGTGGCGGGGCCGGAAATCTGGGTGGTAAAACCAACCCCCAGGGCCAAAAGGAGCAAAACATGGACTGTGACAATTTTCCACCGATTAGGAATGCAAATCCAAATACACTGGATTTGCACACACCCGATAATGACTTATCCAATCCAAAGAGACTGAGGACGGATGCTCCCCGAATGGAAAACCCAAGTTTTCTGATTCTGCATTCGCTAACTAACCAATCGTTGGGTAGTTTATCACCATTCCTCATTCAAAAATGTCTTGAGAGCGTAGCTGGCTCCCCTAAAATGGTACGACGACTGAAATCTGGTGACCTGCTTGTTGAGACCACCAACTCAAAACACTCTGAGTCTCTACTCAGACTCACCTCATTTGGTGGAGTTTCAGTTAAAGTGTCCCCACATGCCACACTTAATTCATCCAAAGGCGTTATTTCTGAATGGGACCTAATGAATGTATCAGAAGAAGAAATTGTTCAGGAACTGCAGGACCAGAAAGTCACACAGGCAAAACGAATTATGATGAAAAAAGATGGAGAACTCCTTCCAACTCGTAGCATAATTTTGACATTCAGCTCACCTAATTTACCTTCATCCGTAAAAGCAGGGTATTTGCATTGTCGCATTCGCCCATATATCCCGAACCCAATAAGATGTTACAAGTGTCAGAAATTCGGACACTCACAAACAGTCTGTCGAGGAGACCCCGTATGTCCTAACTGTGGTTCAAAAGATCATTCCCAGGCTGACTGTAAAGCCCAGGCTCCACTCTGCGCCAATTGTAAAGGTAACCATCCAGCCTTTTCTAAAAATTGCGAACAATGGAAATATGAGAAAAAAATTCAGAAATATAAAATAGAAAAGAAAGTTTCATTCCCAGAAGCCAGAAAGCAAATACAACTAATCACGCCTAGACGCACGTATGCTGAAGCCGCTACAAAGTTTCATTCAGTATCGGTGCAGACTGATACATCAATACCTCCAAATACCTCTATTTCAGAATGGGCTCGTTCCCTGCTCATTTCTGCACCTCAACCTTCAAAGCAACAGATTTCTACTAGAGCTAACAATACACCAGTCACGATACCACCTTCTGCCGGTGCAGATCCCGTAAGATCCGTCCAAGCAGATAACGCAGATTCTAATCGAAAACAGACATTTGACTCCTCCCTTATGGATACTAATGAAATTTCCAATCAAGATGATACCGAAACCATTCTGGAGATCCATCCAGAGGATGAAATAGACCAAAGACCGGTTTTCTCAAAAAGAGAAAGGATTAAAATTGACCGTGCCAAACAGACTTCCAAAAAGCAGTCAGATTCAGTTCCTTCATCTAAATTGAAATAATGAACAACGTTGTCCAATGGAATTGTAGAGGCTTTAGGAGCAACATTGATGACATATACGACATAATTAAGCAGCATAAACCAGTGGGCATCTGCCTACAGGAGACATATCTGACTCCTCAGGTATCTCCTTTGATAAAAAACTATACTCTTTTCAGACAAGATAGACCTATTGCAAATAATGCTCGTGGTGGAGTAGCCATACTCATAGATTCGCGAGTCCCATGCAGACGCATTTCTTTACAAACCTCTATAGAAGCCGTTGCTACCCGAATAGCAATTGGCATCACTCTGACTCTTGTTTCGATCTATCTACCACCCAATCATCCGTGTACTATTCACGAACTTGAAAATCTTATAATGCAGTTGCCAACCCCTTTCTGTTTATTGGGCGACTTCAATGGACACCATCCATTGTGGGGTTCTCCCAATGCAGATGGACGAGGGCAACTCATTGAAATGCTCATTGACAGACAAAACTTAACCATCCTAAATACTGGTTCACCCACTTACATCCATCTCCCAACAGGAACAGTGTCTGCAATAGATCTCTCAATATGCTCTCCGATCCTCTTTCCTAATATTGAGTGGACAGCTCTAGATGATCCACTAAACAGTGACCACTACCCATTAATCTGTAAGATCCAAACATCACGCTCTTCAACTGCAAAAAACCAAATAAAATGGAAATTTACCAAGGCAGATTGGGCCAAGTATACCTCTCATGTTTCATTTGATAAACAGATCATTGAATCCTTCCCAATTGACACAGCCACTGATCATATCACCAAAGAAATTCTAGCAGCTGCATCCATTGCCATCCCACAATCACAATCAGTCACCTACAGACCCATAAATTATTGGTGGAACGATGAATGTAAGAATGCCAAAAAAGAAAAAAACCGAGCGTGGAATATATTTCGCAAATACCCTACTACCAACAACCTTATAAATTATAAGAAACTAAGAGCCAAAGCCCGACACATCAGAAAGGAAGCTAAAAAAAACTCTTGGATCCGATTTGCGACTTCAGTAAATAAAAATACTGATGTAAGAACAATATGGAAAAAAATAAGACAGCTAAATGGCAAATTTCCTCCATTATCCTCGCCAATATTCAACTGGAATGGACAGGAGCTCTCTAGTCCTGCAGAAATTGCGAATACTCTAGGGACAATATTCTCCCAGTTGTCTGCCTCGAACTCGTATGATCCGTCATTTCAGAAGATCAAAGCCTCAGCCGAAAAATCAAAACTTAACTTCAAAACCGCTGCTTCTCTACCATACAATCAGACACTTACTATGATTGAACTTCAAAAAGCTATATATTCCTCAAAGAACAGTGCTGCTGGTCCAGACGGAGTATATTACATAATGCTTCAACACTTAGACAATAAATCACTGTCATTGCTGCTGACCTTTTACAACCGTATATTCATTGAACATTCATACCCCACTCGCTGGCATCACTCCTATGTAGTGGCAATTCCCAAACCAGGCAAAGATCATTCTATCCCTCACAATTATAGACCCATCTCTCTTACCAGTTGTTTGAGTAAAACATTAGAAAAAATTATACACCGCCGATTAACATGGTATCTGGATTCAAAACATCTAATCTCTGATAACCAGTTTGGTTTCAGAAAAAATCGCTCATCCCTAGATCTTATGGTTAAAGCTGAAACAAATATCAGGAATGCATTTATACGAAATGAACATCTTGTCATGGTCTGCCTTGACATAGAGAAGGCCTTTGACACCACCTGGCGTTTTGGTATCTTAAAAGATCTTCATTCCCTTGACCTGAGAGGTCACTTACCATGCTACATACAAAACTTCCTTCAGTATAGATCTTTTCAAGTTCGCTATAGAGAAGTCTTCTCACAAATCTATATACAAGAGCAAGGAGTACCACAGGGCTCAGTTCTCAGTGCTACTTTATTTGCATTGAGAATAAATCATATTACCAAATGTATTCCCAAGACTGTGAACTCATATCTCTATGCTGATGATCTGACTGTTTCCTGCAGTTCGCCGAATATGAACTTCATTGAAAGGCAACTACAAATCTCACTAAACAATATTGAACTATGGATGACACAGAATGGTTACAGACTATCTCATCAAAAATCGAGTGCCATTCACTTTTGTAACAAACGAGGGATGCATCCTGACCCAGAGCTACACCTAACAAATCATCCTATCTCAGTTATGAGTAGCATTCGCCTCCTCGGTCTAATTTTTGATAGGAAACTTAATTTTTTAGAACATATCAAATATCTCCGGACAACCTGCCAGAAAAAAATGAACATTCTCAGAGTTCTTTCTTCTACAACATGGGGTGCTGACCGTTACACCTTACTTCACCTGTATAGAACTCTAATTAGATCTCGTCTGGATTATGGAGCCCCGGTGTATGACTCTGCTAGGGAGAGTGTGCTAGTACGGCTTGCTCCTGTTCAACATTCTGCCCTTAGGATTGCTACAGGTGCTTATAGAACATCGCCAGTACAAAGTCTCTACGCCGAAGCCCATGAAATTCCACTCTGCCTCAGAAGGAAGATGTTACTTTTGAATTATGCCGCTAAAATTCAAAGCATGCCTACCCATCCAATTTGGCCTATACTTAGTGATCCACAGTTTAAAATGTTCTACAGAAATAAACCCAGAGCAGTCCAACCTACTGCCATCAGATTGCAGGCTCTATCTGAAAGCTGGAATGTGCACCTTGAAAAAGTCCTCCAAGATCCAAACACTTCAGTTCCCCCATGGTCCTGGGTTAATCCATCCTGTGACAATTACTTCCTGAACTGGGGAAAAGATTCCCTTGCAAATATTAACGTGCGACAACTTCATACTTCTCACACACAAAATTATCCGCATTTCATGAAAATATACACAGATGGATCAAAGTCTGATAGTGGAGTAGGTGCTGCAGCAGTCTTCCCTTTTAACACCATCTCTGTATCTCTGCCTACTGAATGCAGCAGTTATACAGCTGAGTTATTCGCCATTAAACTTGCCCTAGAAAATATTATTCATTGCTCCATTAAAAAAAGTATAATATATACCGACTCGCAGAGTACACTAGTAGCCCTACAAAACATCTCCTCACCAACCAATCCTTTAATACAAACCATAAGAAGTAAGATGATTCTTATTCAGGAACGCCAACAAGTAGTCATCTTCTGCTGGATCCCAGGTCACACTGGGATCCCAGGAAACGAATGCGCAGACCATGCTGCAAAACATCCATCTAACCCATTATCTTCAGACTTTTGTGTTCCATATGTTGATTACAAACCTATGATACGAAGGACATGTAAGGAACAATGGACACTTCTATGGCAAGCTCAAACGGGTAATAAGCTATTGGAAATAAAATCAGAACCACAGTTATGGACCTCTAGTTTTCGTACTAACAGAAAGGAAGAAGTCATCTTAACCAGAGCACGAATCGGCCACAGCCAGTTTACTCACCTATTTCTCCTTACAGGAAATGATCCTCCACAATGTTCTCAATGCAACTGTCAGCTAACAATGAAGCACATTCTTGTTGAATGCACTCTGTACAAACATGCTCGGCAATGTTCATTCAGCTTCCTTCCAAATCTAAAAGAACCTCTAAAACTCTCTCACATCATAGGCAACGATGCTAATCCCTTGGAGTTATTCTGTTTTCTTAAACGAATAAAACTATATGATCGTCTCTGACTGTTTCCATAACAGTCACCATTGATAACTTTCATATCACTGATAGGCGCAATATGGTCTAAGCAGCCCTTGCGCCAAAAATAACAATAACAACAACAACAACAACAGTTATATTACAGAAAATTACATAGAATTATGATTTGCAGAACGGCAAAAATTATTTATTTATTTACAAAAATAAATAATAAAATTAAATATATATCTTTATGTTTTATGAATATACAAAGGGTACTAGGAAAGTTTTGCAATATGACGCAACATTGAATCACAGGAAGCTGCTTGTTGCTGCATGTTGAGACATGTTCATACGTGCATAGTAGCCGCCGCGCCAAGTCGATGAGCTCAGTTATTCATTAGTAGTGAGAGTATAAAGTGCTTGCGATGGCATCGTGGTCACGAAATGAGATGAGGACAGTTTTGCGGTATAATTTCGTGCGTGGTTTAACCATAGACCAGTGCTTAGAAGAAATGACTCTTGTACTAGATGATGATTGTCCACATCGTACAACGATATTCAGGTGGTATAGAGAATTCCAAAGGGGAAATTTCACTCTGGAGGATTCTGAGAGGCCGGGAAGGCCACGAACGTCAGTTACGGAGGAAAACGTTACTGCTGTGAGGAAAATGCTTGACGAAAACAGACGAGTGACCTACCAACAGATAGAGGATACTTTGGGCCTAAATGCACCAGCAATTCGTTCGATTCTGCAAGATCATTTGCACGTGAAGAAACTTTGTTCTCTCTGGGTGCCGCATCAACTGACTGAAGACCAGATGACACGACATGTGACTTGGTGCAGGGAGATGTTAAAAAAAGTTTGATAAGGGACAATCTCGGTATGTGAACAACATCGTGACAGGTGACGAGACTTGGCTGTACTATTACGATCTGCCCACCAAGGCTCAAAACAAAGTTTGGGTCTTTGATGATGACGACACACCCGTAATTGTCAGAAAATCCCGATCTGTAAAGAAGAAAATGATAGCTGTATTTTTCAAATCGAGTGGAATTGTGGAACATGTCATTTTGGACACGCAGAAGACAGTCACAGCTAAGTGGTATACTGAACAATGCCTGCCTAAAGTCATTGGATCTATGAAGAACCTGCGGCCAAAGTCAAGAATGGACACCTGGTACCTCCATCACGAAAATGCTCCAGCTCACCGCGCCAAAGCCTGCACCGAATATTTGACCACGACAGGACTGAAACTTCTCGAGCACCCTCCCTACAGTCCAGACCTTGCTCCCTGCAACTTTGCACTGTTCCCGCATGTGAAAATGAAGCTAAAAGGGAGGCGGTTTTCCAGTGATGAGGACTTTCTACGGGCTTGGGACAACGAATGTGCTTTACTCCCTAGTGAAACTCGGCAGAACTGGTTTAAAGATTGGTTTCGGAGGATGGAGAGGTGTATTGAATGTAGAGGAAATTACTTTGAAAAAATTAAATAAACAAAGCTGTATTGCAAAACTTTCCTAGTACCCTTTGTACATGTTGCTGAAAACAACATGTATATTCTTTGGAAGATACAAGACTTTTCATACCAACTAAGAAATACTGTTAAAGGTTTAGGCATAAATGGATATCAGATTGACCTAATGACTCGTAGCAAAGAAGAATGCATGGGATCATATATATATATATATATTGTTTTTTTTCTTAGATAGTATGAATCAGAACTGTAATACTCAATATGTTCTACGTTGATAATAATCTTAGTAAAATAATAAGAGGAGTTTACCTCAATATAGTACGTAGAACACTTCCGTATGATACCCTCCAGAAATTAAAACGGAAAAACCGAAAAAATCGACAACTTACCGGTACATTAGAGTAAAATATAAATAATTAAATAGAAAATTATAAAAATTAAATAGAAAATCGTTTTGAATATTTTTTGTTAGATTCTTTTAATTGCGTTAATTTGATTTTTACTGTGTTAAATTTACTAAATTTACTAAATTGATTTGAACTGTGTTAAATTGATTATATAATTATTTATATTTTACTCTAATGTACCGGTAAGTTGTCGATTTTTTCGGTTTTTCCGTTTTAATTTCTGGAGGGTATTCATACGGAAGTGTTCTACATACTATATTGAGGTAAACTGCTCTTATTATTTTACTAATTGTTTTTTTTCTGAAAATCCCAAACACTAGAGGTATTAGAACCTATAGTACTTAGTACCATGCTTGGGTTGGAGGTTGAGAAGACGAAAGAAGATATTTGTTGACATTAGACTTGAACTTCTGTAGACTGTAATTTTCAGGAAATACAGATGGAAGAAGGCTGTTCCAGAAAATGGCAGTTGAATGAATAAACGAGGAAGATGAAAAGTTGGTTCTGTGAGTTTGCAGTAGTATAGTAAATGGATGTTGGCTGGTGGCGGCATGTGTTCAGACTGTTTTGAAAGAGTGGGAATTATAGAAGCCAATTTAGAAGAACAGTGCCCATGGAAGTATCTATAGAAAAGGCATGCAGCAGAAACAGTACGTCTATGAGACAGCGAGTGGACAGACTCTGTTAGAGAGGAATCATTAATTAACCTAACTGCCCTCTTCTGAATGTAATCTAGAAACCTGAAAGAGGTTTTGGGGGCACCACCACAGATGTGGGAACAATATTCCATGGCAGGACGGATTTGTGATTTATAGAGTGAGCAGCTGTTTGGAAGAAAAGTAACGCCGAGAGCGAAAGAGAAAACCAAGTTTTTTAGATGCAGAGGAAGCAATATTGTAATGTGCTTGTGCCAAGAGAGATTAGAAGTCAAAGTAATCCCCAAAAGAGATATATCATCTTGCCTAGAAATTGGAGTGGCACCAAAGATAAGCATAGGAGCAGAAGAATCCTTTTTGCGAGATATAAGACAAGACTGAGTTTTAGAAGGATTGAAATCAACTAAGTTGTCTTTGCCCCACTGGAGAATTACCTGGAGACCAGCATTTGAAGAATTGGTACCAGATATTCGAGAAGTTTAAGCTGACTCAGCAGGGCAAGGTTTCTCAAAATGGAAAGTGGAATGCAATGTGCTATCATCAGCAAAACAGTGGATAGGATTTCCAATCAATGGAAGAAGCTCATTAATATACAAGAGGAAAAGATTTGGGGAAAGAACTGAACCTTGGGGTACACCAGCATTAGTGGGGAAGTTAGAAGACAGAGCGCCATCTACCATTACTCTCAGTGAGCAACAAGAGAGAAAACTGGATAACCAATTACAAAAAAGCAGTTGTTAAACCATAAGATGGAAGCTTGTTTAGAAGACCTTTATGCTAAAGACGAGCAAAAGCCTTTAAGATGTCAAGAGTAACTGCTTGTGTTTCCCCAAACTTTTCCATTAAATTTGTCCATAAATGGGTAACATAAAGCCAGAATATCACCAGTGGATCGACAATGACGGAATCCATACTGGCGATCGTTGATCAGATGGAAGGTTTCTAAGTAGTTTAAAAGTTGGCAGTTAATTGATTCTCCATTACTTTAGAAAGAGTAGAAGTAATTGCAATGGGACAATAATTGGATGGGAGGTATTTGTCACCCTCTTTAGGAATTGGCTGGATATGAGCAAATTTCCAAGTAGAAGGAAAAACACCTTTGGAATAAGAAAATGAAAAAAGGAAGCAAAGAACACGAGTAAGTTCAGGAGAACAGGTGTTGAGAACAAGTGGAGAAATACCATCAGGACCTGGAGCTTTCTTAGCATCAAGATTCGTCAAAATTCTTCTGACATCCTTTTTTAGCATTAGCATTAGCATTAGTAGAGGCATTTGATGCAAGAAAGCAAGCTTATGCAGCATCAGCCAAAAAAAAAAAAAAAAAAAACCACTTCCACTTCACCCCTCTGTTCGTTCAAAATACCTGTCCAGCTGAGCCTTAAACTTATTTAGGCTATCAACCTCCACCACAAGGGATGGAAGTCTGTTCCACCAACCAACCACCCGCTGGCTAAAGGCAAATTTCCGCACGTCTATCCTACATCTGTCTTTCCTCAATTTGAATTTATGCCCTCTCAGGTGATTTTTCTGAGCTAGAGGAAGAATCCCATCAGCACTGAGCATGCTTAAACCATTCAAGGCTTTATACACCTCTATCAGATCACTCGCTGGTGCCTAGTCTCCAGACACTGTAATTTGCAAAACTTAAGCCTTTCTTCGTAAGAGCACCCCTTTGTTCCATTCACTAATCTTGTTGCCCTTCTCTGTACTCGTTCCAGCAGCCCTACATCCTTCTTGAAATGAGGCCTCCAGACCTGTATACAGTACTCTAGGTGTGGCCTGACCATTGCCTTATACAAGGGAATAATCACCTCCTTATCCCTGCTGAAAAAATTCCTGTATATCATTGACAATACTCCATGAGCTACTCTTGCAGCCCGTCTGCACTGCTCAGAGAACTTCATATCTGCCTGCACAACCACCCCCAAGTCCCTTTCATTCTCTACCACTGTCAGTGTAGTACCAGAGTTGATACGTTGCTCTGGGGTTGCTGTTTCCCATGTGTAGTACTTTACATTTGTCAATATTAAACTTCATTTGCCACCTCTCAGCCCATCTGCTCAACCTTTCCAGATCCTGTTGCAGCAGCATAGTGTCAGTAGTGTCCTTGACAACCCTGCCAACCTTTGTATCGTCTGCAAACTTGGACATTAAGCTTGATATACCATCATCAATATCATTTATAAATACAGAAAACAATAATGGACCCAACACTGAGCCCTGAGGGACTCCACTAATAACATTAGTCCACGATGAGCAGTGTCCATTGATTACCACTCTCTGTCTTCTCCCCCTCAACCACCCCTTTATCCATAGCAGCAATTTGCCTCCAATGTCACACTGCTCCAATTTGTGTAGCAGTCTTCCATGTGCAACAGTATCAAAAGCCTTTCTAAGATCCAAGTATATAATATCAAAGTTATTCCCTACATCCAGTTCTTTTGTGACTGCATCATAGTATCCAATCAAGTTGGTCAGGCAAGACTTCCCCTTAACAAAACCATGCTGTGTCTGAGCTATAACTGAAGTCTTGTCTAAATGATCCTGCAGTGCTTCTTTAACCAGTGCCTCCATTAATTTTCCTGGAACAGAAGTTAAGCTCACAGGTCTATAATTACTTGTGTCAGCCTTTGATCCTCCTTTGTGAACTGGGGTCACATTTGCACATTTCCAGTCTATGGGTACCTCCCCTGAGTCCAAGGAAGCTCTCATAATTATGGCTAAGGGTTTGCTTACTTCCTTTGCTGCCTCCTTTAATATAACTGGATAGATCCCATCCACCCCGGGTGCCTTTCTTGTGTTTATCTTCAACAGTTTCTCCTCCACTTTACTCCCAGTTATTTCAAGATTCTGTAGCTTACTGCTAGAGTTGAATACACCTCTGGCATTCCCCTTGCTGAATAACTCCTCATGTATGAATGTCGATGCAAAATATTCATTTAGTTTGTTAGCTACCTGAGCAGGATCATCAACAGTTGACCCATCAATATCAAGTGGACCAATCTGATTCATCCCCTTCCTTCTAGAGTTTACATAAGTAAAGAACTCTTTGCTGTTTTTCTTTGCATCCCTTGCCAAGGATTTCTCGTAATCTGCCTTCGCCTGCCTAACCTCCTTTGTAACTTGGTTGCATATCAACTTGTATCTATCATAGGCTTCTGTGTCATGTGTTAATTTGTAAGTATCCCATGCATTTTTCTTCTCTGCCATATGCCTCATTAGTTCATCTGACATCCATTTTGGCCTAAACCTTGAACAATATTTCTTAGTTGGTATGTAAAGCCTAGTAGCTTCCAAGATAAGTTCTTTGAATGCTTCCCATTTTGAATTTGTTGGTAACAAATTCAAAATGGGAAGCATTCTTGAATTTGTTACCAACAAATTCAAATACTGTCTCAGTCCATCGTAGTCGCCTTTACGGAAGCAATAACCCTTCCCTTTACCCCTAATGGTAGTTACCTCTTTGAGTAAATCCCACTTCAGCACACTGTGATCACTGCCACCTAGTGGTTCATTTATCTGCAGATTCTTAATGCATGAAGAATCACTGCTGATAATCAAATCAAGAGTATTACTCCCTCTAGTTGCCTCCCGAACGTGCTGATGTAGAAAACAATCATCCAATAAATCCACAAAAGCCCTGCTAGTGCGTGAGTAACCAGCCCCCAAATTCCAGTCAATATCTGGGAAATTAAAATCTCCCATTATAAGACTCTCTGATTTACTGGCCCACTCTATTTCCCTGTACAGTTCCTTATTATACTCATCAGTCATTAGGCCTATAGCACACTCCTACTCTCAATTTTGATCTCCCAATGCTTATGTCACACCAAACTGACTGAACGCTGCACTGTCCAGCGATGTCGACTGGCTTCACTTCCTTGGTTTTTATGTGTTTCTTAACTAATAGCATAACCCCTCCCCCCTTCCTATCCTGTCTATCCTTTCTGTAGACGTTGTACTCCCCAAATTGCAGTTCTGCAACTCTTATATCTGTGTGACACCACGTCTCTGATATCCCAACAATATCTGCCTTTGATGTTTTGAGAAATACCTCAAATTCATCAAATTTATTTACTAAACTCCTAGCATTGGTGTACACACAAGTATACCTGGACCTGTTTCTATTCTTAGCTACCCTAACACAACCCATGTGTTTACTTGTACCGCAATGGCTCCCAGCAGTCTCTGGAATACCATGCATCTTGTTTTTGAGGCTTCTGCTCATTCTAATAGAAGCAGTGCAAGAAACTCTTTCACGTCTGCCAGTGGCTACTGTCAATCTATTGGTCTTTGTCTCCCCCCAAGCTAGCAGTTTTCCGACCCACCTAACACTGCCTCGATAGCATCAGCAAATATTCTTGCACCCTTTCTATTTAAGTGTATCCCATCCCTGTAGAAGCAATCTCTCCTGTTAACAAGTACAGTCCAGGCTGAAAAAAATTCTACCCCTTGAGCCTTGCACAATCTTTCCAGGGCCGAATTGATCGACAAGGCTCTCATCATATACTCCCTCCTATCGTGTCTGGGCAGAATTGCAGACACTTTCAAATTCAACCCTAATTCTCGGCTTTTGTTCAGCAGTGACCTGTACTTGTTAAGTAATTCTGCCGGTCTCCTACTCTTAATATTATTAGTGCCAACGTGTACAACTATATCACCTTTTGTGCCCTTTTAAAGATGATATTCGCTCTACGTCATCAACCTTTGCCCCTGGCAGACATACCCTGGTCCTGTTCCACCTATCTTTTTTACAAAGCATGTTCCCCGTTTCCCTGACAATAGAGTCACCAACAACTACTAGTTCCTTCGGGACCAGCACATTCTGCCTTGGGGGTTGCCTCTGTGTCACGCGATGCCCAAGTGCAAGCTCTGGCGTTGATGTGGGCAGCTGAGAGCTTGATGGGCCCCTCAATTTAGTTTCTTCGAGGGCATCCACCCTGTCCTTCAAGCTCTCATATAGGCCCACAAGAACGCTGAGTTGTTGCCTGATATTGATACACTCCTTGCATCGCGCACACACAAAGACATCCCCCATGGCAGTATCATGTCCCGTACCCGATTGCTCTGCAAACATCAAGCAAACAGTTGACGTTTGCAGTCACGTTGACGTCAAAAGCAACTTTTGACGGAAGACCAAACGAGGCATTGAATGCAGCATGTTGGGAATGGTGGGAGGTGTTCTACCAAGATCATTAATACATGAGCAGGAAAGCTTTATCCTTGGCTGAAGTGACAACAGAACCATCTGGTTTTGACAGAGGTGGGAGCAGAGATGGGCAAAAGTTGCAGCCAATAGCTTTGCCAAAAGATCAGAAAGCCACACCTTGACCGCTGCTTGCATTGGTTCACACCTGGGTGGTCATCCAGTGTGCTTGTGCATGGGGGTTATACCCAGGATTACTAACAGCCCCACCATTGTGAAGGTGCAAGCAGAGGATTTGGCTTTAACAGACTGTCCGGACTTCGCCGAAATTGGGTTCACTTGACTTGAGTGTCACCCGAATATCAGTTCCATCAGCATTTTAGACTCCCAGGTAGCAAGTACAGCTTGTCTGGCTTATCTGAGAGAATGTCTGTGACAACCTCAAGGACTAAGTTATGTTAAAGGAAGCAGCAAAGGAAGTAAGCAAACCCTTAGACATAATTATGAAAGCTTCCTTGGACTCAGGAAAGGTCCTCATGGACTGGAGATGTGGAAATGTGTCCCCAATTCACAAATGGGGGTTCATAGTGTGGCATAAGAAATTACAGACCTGTTAGTCTAACTTCTGATCCAGGAAAAATAATGGAGTCACTGGTTAAGGAAGCAATGCAGGATCATCTAGACAAGGCTGCAAGTTATAGTTCAGACACAGCATGGATTTGTTAAGGGGAAGTCTTGTCTGACAAACCTGACTGGATACTATGATATGATCACAAAGGAACTGGATGCCAAAAATAATTTTGATATCATATACTTGGATTTTAGGAAAGCTTTTGATACTGTAGCACATGGAAGACTACTGTACAAATTGGAGCAGTAGGGCATTAAGAGAAAGTTGCTACAATGGATAAAAGGATGGTTGAGGGGGAGAAGACAGAACGTTATCAATAGACACTGCTCTTCGTGGACTAATGTTATTAGTGGAGCACCCCAGCGTTCGGTGTTGGGCCCATTGCTGTTTTCAGTATTTATAAATGACATTAATGAAGGTATATCAGAGTTGCAGAAGATACCAAGGTTGGCAGGGTTGTTAATGACAGTAACGATAGTATGCTACTGCAAGAGGATCTGGAAAAGTTGAGCAGATGGGGACGAGAGGTGACAACTGAAGTTTAACATAAACAAATGTAAAGTACTGCATGTGGGTGGCAGTAACCCCAGAGTAAAGTATCAACTGTGTGGTACTACACACAGGATAGTGGAGAATGAAAAGGACCTGGGGGTAATTGTGCAGTCAGATATGAAGTTTTCTGAGCAGTGCAGACAGGCGGCTAGAGTAGCTCATGGTGTCTTGTCAATGATATACAGGAATTTTGCTAGCAAGGATAAGGGGATGATTGTTCCCTTTTATAAGACAGTGGTGAGGCCACACCTTGAGTACTGTATACAGGTATGGAGGCCTCATTTTAGGAAGGATGTAGAGCTGCTGGAATGAGTACAGAGAAGGACAAGATTGGTGAATGGAACAAAGGGTTAGTGTTACCAAGAAAGGCTTAAGTTTTGCGTTGCAGCTTCAGGAGACTAGACACCTGCAAGATTATCTAATTGAGGTGTATAAGGCCTTGAATTGTTTGCGCAAGCTCAATGCTAATGGGATTCTTCCTCTTGCTCAGATTACTCACCTGTGGGGAGATAAATTCAAATTGAGGAAAGACAGTTGTAGAATAGATGTGAGAAATTTGCCTTTAGCCAGTGGGTGGTTGATAGTTGGAATAAACTTCCATCTGTTGTAGTGGAGGTCAACAACTTAAATAAGTTCAAGGCAGAACTAGATAAATATTTGAAGTGGTTGGATAGGTGAAATGGGAATTTTTTTTTTTTTTTTTTTTTTGTTGATGCTATATCAGCTTTCTTTCTTGCATCATATGCCTCCACTAATGCTATCGATATATACATATATATATATTTTTTTTTATGTAAACCCCAAACATGAGAGGTACTGAAGATACTTGCTGACATTAGACATGAATTATTGTAGACTGTAATTTTCAGACTAATTTGTAGACTGATGATTGTTCCAAAAAACGGAAGTTGAATGAATAAATGAGGAAGAAGAAAGGTTGGTTATGTGAGTTTAAACACGGACATAAAAAAAGGATGTTGACTGATTGTGGCACAAGTTTGGACTGCTTTGGAAGAGAGAGCAAGAATTATAGAAACCAATTCAGAAGAACAGTGCCCTTGAAAGTATCTATAGAGGCATGCAGCAGAAACAGGATGTCTATGAGACAGAGAGTGAAGTGACCCTGTTAGAGATGAGTCGTTAATTAACCAAACTGCCCTCTTTTGAATGGAATCTAGAAGCCTGTGAGAGAGAGAGAGAGAGAGAGAGAGAGAGAGAGAGAGAGAGAGAGAGAGAGAGAGAGAGAGAGAGAGAGAGAGGTTTTGGGGGAACTGCCCCAAATATCAGAACAGCTGTTTGGAAGAAAAGTAAGATTATCAAGAGCGAAAGAGAAAACACAGTTTTTTAGATGAAGGAAGCAATATTTGAAATGTGCTTATGCCAAAAGAGATTAGAAGTCAGGGTAATCTTCAACAGAGATGTATGATCTTGTCTTAAAATCGGTATGTCATCAAAAATAAGCATAGGAAGAGAGGAATCCTTTTTGTGAGATATAAGACATGATTGAGTTTTACAGGGATTGAAATCAACTCAGTTACCTTTGGCCCACTGCAGAATTATTTGGAGATCAGCATTTAAGGAATTAGTGGTGGCTATTCGAGAAGTTGAAATGCAATATACTATCATCAACAAAACTATGCATAGGATTTCAGGTCAATGAAATATGATTCCGGTCAATAGGATTTCCATTCAATATTATACACGAGGAAAGGAATGGGAGAAAGAACTGAACCTTGGGAAAACACCAGCATTAGTGGAGAAGTTAGAAGACAGAGCCATCTATCATCACCTGCAGTGGGCAGTCAGAAAAAACTGGATACTCAATTACAAAAAAAAAAAAAAAAAAAAACCGTTGGGACACCATAAGATGGAAGCTTATTTAAAAGACCTTTATGCCAAACACGATCAAAGGCTTTTAAAATGTCAAAAGCAACTGCTTGAGTTTTACTAAATTTTCCACTGAATGTCCACAGATAGGTAACATAAGCAAGAATATCACGAGTGGATTGACACTGACAGAATCAATATTGGTGATCACTCATCAGATGGAAGATTTCTAGATAGTTTAAGAGTTGGCAGTTAATTGATATCTCCATTACTTTAGAAAGAGTAGAAGTAAGTGCAATGGGACGATAATTGGATGGTAGGGATATGTCACCATTTTAGGAACTGGCTGGATATGAGCAATTTCCAAGCAGAAGAGAAAACACCACTGGAATGAGAAAGAGAGAAAAGGAAACACCGAACAGGAGTAAATTTAGGAGCACAGGTTTTGAGAATAAGTAGAGAAACACCATCAGAACCTGAAGCTTTCTTAAAATTGAGATTGTTCAAAATCCTTCTGACATCCTTTTGAAGAAAGATCACAGGAGGCATTGAATGGACTGTACTGGAATTGTAGGAAGCAGTTTTACCAAGATCATCAATACATGAGTTAGAAGAAAAATAGGATGCTAGTAGGTCAGCTTTATCTTTTGCTAAATTGGCAATAGAACCATCAGGTTTTGAGAGATAGTGGGAATAGAGATGGTCAAAAGTTGAGGCCAATAGATTTTGCAAGAGACTAGAATGCTTAACTACCATTTTGCAAAAAACAAGTTTTCTACTCTTTGCCTGTTTGAAATCTAGTTTTGACTGATTAATAACTGCTTTACAATTGTTGTGGGCTTTGGTGTAGGCAGAAAATGAGCCTGGAGATTTGGATACAAGCCAATTGTAATATGCAACATTCTTATACTGAACAGCATTAGCACATTTATTGGAAAACCGAGGTTTAGATAAAGGATGAGATTTTAAGGTGGAGTGTGGAATGAAAGATTTCATCCCTACAAGGATAATTTCACTGACACAATCTGAGCAAATATTGACATCAGAAGAATTGAAACAGTAATCCAACCAAGGAATTCTTGTAATGCCAAACAACACGAGATTGAGAATGGCCACAAGAGAAAAAGGCTCTATTGGAGAAGAGACCATCACCAAATTGTGATCTGAGGTACCTAGAGGACCACTCACCTCGACTGTACTTACAAGGGTTGTTTGTGAGAAAAGAATCAAGTGTGTTGGCTGCGTGTTTAGGAATATCACTTAGGTTGTCTGGCATTCTGGTAGGTAAATGAACAATCTGTGTGAGGTAATTAGTAATTTCAAAAGCCTCAGCATCTCAATCAGCCGGGTCAGTGTGATTAGAAAATGGAAGATAGCCAAATTATCTCACAGTTAGGAAAGTTAGATTGGTGAAAGTCAAGTTTCAAAGAGAGGAAGTCAAAGAGTTCCAAGTGATTGGTGGAGTTGGCAGAACAACAGAGGCAGCAGATGAATTTAGCAGAATGTGGCAGAGAGATTTTAAGCCAGAGAAGATCGAAAAGAGGAGATTCCAAATTGCTAAATCGCTGACAGGGAATAACAGAATGGACATATGCACAAAGTACCACCTTTGAAACAAAAGGAATCATACAGTGAATAATTCAGGCAACTGAGATGAGTAGTGATTGAAATAACTGATAACTGGGATTCTGCCAGAAAAAAATACACGGGATTTGGAAGACTGTAAGTGGAAACGGACATCACTGAGATTAGAACTGAGACCATGTATATTTGTGAAATGAACAAGGAAGCATTTGGGAGGTTTAGATCTTTTTTTGCTGATCAGTTTGTTCTGTTAATTTGACAATGTTTTTACCAAAAATAGAATAAAAAGGCACTTTGCATCTATAAAATCCAATTAATTTTCCCACTTTTTATAAAAAATAAATAAACGAATAATGATGTCTACTTTACACTTTAAATTGCAAGCAAGTAAGCATGTTTTGCATATGTTAGATTTTCAACTTTACAAATACTCAAAAATCTTATTTTTTGATGTCTCATATTTGATTTATGAATTCAGAATCTCAATCTTATAAACATTTGCTGAAATCTGGCAACTATGTAGTACGTACCTTCTGAAAGTAAAATAAATTAGCATGAAATACTTTCACCATTTATGTATTTAACCAATATTTTGTTTTATAAAATTAGTGTTGGTATTATAATATTTTATTCATTTTCTCATTAATCTAGAATTAGGAACAGCGATTAGAGAAGCAGCATTGTGAAAACTGCTTCATCAGATCTACCCACCAAAGGTTGCAGTGATGACTGAGGCTGTAAGTGGTGCCATCTGGTGACACTCCCAATAATTACACCAACACCAGCCAGATGGAGATGTTGAATAGAAGTACTCAATATGCTGCACTGAGCGTCACACAGGATAAAGTCATCGCCTTTGGCAGAGGGCCAGTTCAAAAAGACAGCAAGTCTCCCTAAGAAAACAGTGAAACAAGTGGCGCATTCTCCCCATATGGCTATCACAAGGAAAGGGCAAACGATCCAGTCCAACCAACTGGAAGTGCTTCCAGTACAACTGTGTTAGTGACCAGTCAAGATGGGACGAAATGCCAATACATGAAGTGTAGCATCAAAATGAATATGCTCATCATGCAAACATACTATTATAACGAAACAGGCCTACGCGCTCTGGATTCATTGAGGAATTTATTGTAGCTTAAACACAGAGCGTACAGATAAAGCAGAAATATATGAGCTTTCGGCTATATGGTAGCCTTCATCAGAATTAAAATACATGAATGGCAGTTGGAATGAAGATGTGCACTGCCAGGTGCGTGAGACGCGAGGTTTAATTGTTTGTTGACGTCTGTGGCTGGGACGCATGATGACGTGGCCAGCGCTTGTCCAATGACAGAACTACTGACTCTGTGATCGGGTTGACTTGGCAACCACTGTTCCTGTTTAAGGATTTATCCGAAGATCTTATATTTAACGATTCCAACCAGGTACGCTTTAGGTAATGGTGGGATCTGTCTACCACCACGACATCGCGGTGTGGGTCGATGTCGTGGTGGGTTGTCCAGACATGTTCGGCGATAGCTGAGTGTTCTATATCCGCTAAACGGATCGCTCTTTTGTGCTCCGAGAGACGTTTCTCGAGTCGACGTCCAGTCTCTCCGAAGTAGCAGCTAGTGCAGTCACGGCAAGAGATGCGGTAGACTAAACCGCTCTGCAGAAGGGTGGGGACAGGTGTTTTCACGTTGGAAATGAAAGAACGCAGTTTCCTGCCTGGGAGCTGGATGCACTTTATTCCGTGCGTTCTCAGGATTCTACCGATCTGTTGTGACAGGTTGGGGTAGTATGGGATGAATGCCCTTGTGGATGGCTCGTCACTGTTGGTGTTGTAGCTGGTCGTCACGATGTCACGTGTCTGTAGATCACACCTGTCGAGGACGTCAATGGGGTAGCCACACCTCGTAAGGTCTACTTTGACCCTAGTGACCTCTTTGCGTCTTTCATCAGCGGAGCTGGAGTGTGTCCAGGCGCGAGTAAGCAAGGTTCGGGCCGTGGAGAGGAGGTGGCCCCACGGTTTTACGGCCTACCGAAAGTGCACAAAGAAGACACACCACTGAGACCAATTGTATCCTGCTGTGGATCACCGACTTACGAGCTGTCTAAATTTGTCTCGAGACTTCTTTCTCCTCTGGTTGGCAAGACCACCCACACCGTTTCCAACAGTGTTGAATTCATAAAGAGGATTCGCACTGTATCCATCTCGCAGAATCAAGTTATGGCATCGTTCGACGTCATATCGCTCTTTACCTCCATCCCTGTGGAACTTGCCATTTCTTGTGCAAAACAACTCTTGGACAATGATAGAACCCTCAACGAAAGAACTGGTCTCACACCCGATGACATTTCCACCGCCCTCAGACTGTGCTTAACAGGGGGTGCGATCATATTTAATGACTCAGTCTACCAGCAGATACATGGCACGGCCATGGGTTCCCCGGTCAGCTCAGTCACAGCAAACATCGTGATGGAGGAGTTAGAGGGACGTGCGTTTGCACACGCACCTGATCACATCGCCTTTTGGTGTCGCTATGTTGACGATGTGTTCGTGGTCATCCCTAGAGACTCAGGTCAGCGACTTCTATCATACCTCAACTCACTATCCCCCTTCATAAAATTCACGATTGAGCTGGAGTCGAACAACTCTTTACCATACTTAGACACACTTGTCCGACGTGAAGGCACATACCTGAGGACTACAGTTTATCGTAAGCCCATGTGTGCTGGCCAGTTTACCAACTTCCGGTCAGCACACGCGCGAGGCCACCTCCTCTCCACGGCCCGAACCTTGCTTACTCGCGCCTGGACACACTCCAGCTCCGCTGATGAAAGACGCAAAGAGGTCACTAGGGTCAAAGTAGACCTTACGAGGTGTGGCTACCCCATTGACGTCCTCGACAGGTGTGATCTACAGACACGTGACATCGTGACGACCAGCTACAACACCAACAGTGACGAGCCATCCACAAGGGCATTCATCCCATACTACCCCAACCTGTCACAACAGATCGGTAGAATCCTGAGAACGCACGGAATAAAGTGCATCCAGCTCCCAGGCAGGAAACTGCGTTCTTTCATTTCCAACGTGAAAACACCTGTCCCCACCCTTCTGCAGAGCGGTTTAGTCTACCGCATCTCTTGCCGTGACTGCACTAGCTGCTACTTCGGAGAGACTGGACGTCGACTCGAGAAATGTCTCTCGGAGCACAAAAGAGCGATCCGTTTAGCGGATATAGAACACTCAGCTATCGCCGAACATGTCTGGACAACCCACCACGACATCGACCCACACCGCGATGTCGTGGTGGTAGACAGATCCCACCATTACCTAAAGCGTACCTGGTTGGAATCGTTAAATATAAGATCTTCGGATAAATCCTTAAACAGGAACAGTGGTTGCCAAGTCAACCCGATCACAGAGTCAGTAGTTCTGTCATTGGACAAGCGCTGGCCACGTCATCATGCGTCCCAACCACAGACGTCAACAAACAATTAAACCTCGCGTCTCACGCACCTGGCAGTGCACATCTTCATTCCAACTGCCATTCATGTATTTTAATTCTGATGAAGGCTACCATATAGCCGAAAGCTCATATATTTCTGCTTTATCTGTACGCTCTGTGTTTAAGCTACAATAAATTCCTCAAACATACTATTAGCAACCAAGATGGAGACTAATATGGCAATGTATAGAGCAAACTGTACACCGAGTGGTCAGTATGGTTCCCGATTGTTTAGGTAACTGAACAGAAAATAGCAGGCTGGAGATGGATCATCATCATGAAAAACTTGATATTTTCTAGCATTGTAGGAAGAGCAAGGAGTACAACTGAGAGCAGAGGAGGAGGAAGAGCAAGAAGCAGCACAACCAAAGGCAACTGAAGTAGGAACAGATGAGATTGCAATATCCAGAACAGATGAGTGGAAGAAAACCCTTGTAGAATTCAAGGCAATGGGTCCCACAAAGCCCTACACCATACTAAAGCAGAGACCCAACAGAATCCAGTAGCATGTCACAGATCATTTCAATCAACAAATATTATCTGATTACCTCAGCAACAAGGAAGTAATGATGGATGTCACCTGCACAGTAATCTTTTGCACTGCCATAGCAACCATAAGGATCAATGGAAGAGAAACCAAAAACCAGTGGCACCTCTGTAGTCAGGTGAGCAGGAGCAGCAGTGCATCGCACACACTTCTTGATTAGACCGGGGTTCGAGCCCATGACCACCAAATATGGAGGGTGCGGAAAAGTCAGTGAATGACCACTACATATCCCCGGAGCAATATGGCCTTAGTTGCTAATGCTCCTAAAAACCAAATAACAAACAAACAACAACCAAAAACCAGCAAAACGCAAAAATAAGAAACCACCAGCATGGAAAAGCAAGCTTCAGGAGAGGATAGAAGAGCTAAGAGTCAAAGCCAACTAACCCAGTACTAATGGGGTAGTAGAAGAAAGAAGTTATCAGAAAAATTTCATTATCTATGGCAGATTTAGAAAAAGCTACATTATCTGCTTTTTCTAAACCACATTTCTCAAAATCTGTCACTGGGGCAATGACAGTGTCCCTAGACAGTAAAGAATAAAAACATAACATACAGCAGAATTCTTTTTTCTCTGTTTTAATACTCTTACATTTTTGCACCACTCCTGTATAATAATGATATTAAGATTTAATATTTCATAAGAGACACCTATTTAGGCAAATAGCCTAAACAGGTGTCTCTTATTATATAGAAGATAAAAGAGAAAAGTAGAGCAATTGCCTGTACTTGAAAATCTTTTTACCTCTCCTCTTTGGACAGATCTATATTTCTTAGCAGTCACTAATAACCTATAACTGCCTTTTTTCAATATTAATGACGTGATCTACAGTAACTTAATTAATTTTGAACCTAATGACACAGATTGAGATATCTCACAATCAATTATAAAATATGATAATACACTTCAAAAATCCAAAATATTAGTCAAAATGTATGTGCCAATTCTTTTACACAATTTTTGCATATGCCTTGTTAATAATAACAGAACATTTCCAGTGCATGGCTGCTGATCCTATACAATATTTGTGGTAATCCAATTAAACAAGCAGGAGAGAAATGCAATTTGTAGTTTAGTAGAAATGAATTCTTTTGATGTGGTAGTGTATTTAACTTTAACATTAGCAATATTATTAAAGTGAGACTTGGTTATATTCCACAGTTATTGACTAATTTTTAAGATTAGGTTAGTGCATGAAATGTTGACACATTTGTAACATAAATTAAAACTGAACTATATCTATATATATATATATATATATATATATATTTTTTTTTTTTTTTTTTTAAATTGACAGAAGCCTATAGTAATTCCTGGAAAATTTGATATAGAGGTGCAATAAGTTATACTCATTTCCAAGCTTGTGAATCCCACATGATACTGGCAGTAAGCAAAATAGCAGAGGTCATGTCTCAAAATCAAGCAAGGTACCAAAGTGACCTTCACCAAAACAAAGAATGTAACTGCTGCATAGAAAAGGTTTCAGGCTTCTTCTGAAACTTACTGGGCACCTGAAAGAAATACATACTTTGTTTATCCCAGGATCATGAAGAGGAAGGCTGTGTAAAGATATGTGAATACCCATACAAGGTCAGCATTACTTTTCCAGAAAATTTCAAAGTCCACCAATTTTTTTTTTTTTTTTTTTTGAAACCTCAAACAAGAAAGGTATTAGAACCTACAGTACTTGGTACTGTGCATGGATTGAAGGATGAGAAGACAGAAGATATTTTTTTGATATTAGACTTGAAATTTTGTAGTTTGCAATTTTCAGGAAATACATATGAAGGATGGTTGTTCAGAAAATAGAAGCTGAACAGATAAACAAAGAAGAAACTGGTTTGAAAGAGAATGAGTAAATTACAGATGCCAATTTGAAGAACAGTGCCCATGGAAGTATATAAAGAAAAGGTATATAGCAAAAAAACAGGTCTATGAGACAGAGTGGAGAGATAGACCATTAATTAACCTGAGTGACCTCTTTTTAAAGGAGTCTAGAAGCCAAAGAGGTTTTTGATGTACTACCCCAGTTGTGGGAAAAGCATTCCAAGTGAGGTGGATTTCAGATTTGTACAAAGTGAGTAGTTATTTAGGAGAAAAAATGACGCTAAAAGCAAAAGAGAAAACCCACTTTTTTAGATGCAGAAGTAGTAATATTCGTAATTATGCCAGGATAGATCCTGGCATAATCACATATCTCTATGAGGATAATCCCCAATAGAGATATGCAATCTTGTCAAGCAACCTGTGTCACTGATAAGCATAAGAGCAGTAGTCTCCTTTTTTGAGAGATATAAGACAGGACTGAGTTTTAGAAGGGTTAAAATTTACTAAGTTATCTTTGCCCCATTGGAGAAGTAACAGGCAATCAGAATTTAATGAACTCTTGGCTATTTGAGAAGATGAACAGGGCAAGGTTTCTCAAACTGGAAGGTGGAATGCAATGAGCTATCACTGGCAAAACTATGGATAGGATTTACAGTCAGTGGAAGGTCATTAATATACATGAGAAAAAAAGAGTGGAAGAAAGAGCTGAACCCCTGGGGAAGAGCACTGCATTAGTAGAAAAGTTAGAAGAGGGAGGGCATCAATCACCTAACATCACTCATAGGGAGCACTCAGAGCAGACATTGGATACCCAATTGCAAAAAACAGTTGCCAATCCATAAAATGGAAGCTTGTTTAACTTTTCCACATATTATTAATATAAGCCAATACATGACATAAATCAACACTGATGAAATTTATATTGGTGATCACTGATCGGATGGAAGGTTTCAAGACAGCTTACGAGTTGGTTTTCTCCATTATTGTGAAAAGAGCAGGTAAGTGCATTGGGATGATAACTGGATGGGAGGGATTTGTCACTTATTAGGAACTGGTTGGATGAGAGCAAATTTCCAAAAAGGAAAGATTCCAGTGGAATAACAGAGTGAAAGGTGACAGAGAGCTAAAGCAAGCTCAGGAGCACAGGTTTTGTGAATGAGTACAGAAATGCCATAAGGACCTGGAAATCCCTTGGCATCAAAATTGTTCAAAATGTTTCTGACATCCTTCAGATGGAAGACCACAGGAGGCATTGAGTGGAAAACTACCTCATACTGGTATTTGTATGAGGTAGTTTTCCAAGACTATCAATACAAGAGTTAAAAGAAAAGTAGGATGCTAGAAAGTCAGCTTTATCTTTAGCTGATAAGTCCATACAACCATCACATTTTAACAGAGGTCAGTATAGATGGCCAAAAGTTTCAGCCAATAGGCAAGAGACAAGAATGCTCACCTACCATTTGGACAAGGTGCAAGTTTTCTATTGTTAACCTGTTCACAATAGATTTGACCAATTAATTACTGCCTTGCAATTATTACTTTACTGTATGCAGGAAATGCACTGGGAGATTTGGATGTGAGTCAACTGCGATATATAATACTCTTATCTTGAACAGCCTTAGTACATTTATTGGAAACCTAAGGTTTAGATAAAGGATGAGATTTTAAGGTGGTGCGTGGAATAAAAGATTTCATCCCTAGAAGAATAATTTCACTGACACGATCTGAGCAAACATTGATATCAGAAGATTTAAAACAGTAATCCAAGCAAAGAAAAGAAGGATAGAAATCTTCAGATCATCCAATTTTGCATTCTTGTAATGCCAAATAACAAGGCTGTGAATGGCCACAAGGAAAAAAGCTCCATTAGAGAAGAGCCCATCACCAGGTTGTGGTCTGAGGTTCCTTGAGAATCACTCACCTCCACCATGTACTTTGAAGGATTGTTCATGAAAAAAAAAAAGGTGAAGAGTGCCGGGTGTGCAGTAAGGATTCTCTGGTATTCTAGCAGGTAAATAAACAATCTGCGTGAGGTTATTAGTAATTGCTAAAGCCTCAGCATCCAGACCAGCTGGATCTGTGTAGCTATAAAATTGAAGACAGCTGGAGTTGTGAACATTAAAACTGCAAAGAAAAATTGCTTTACTGTTAGGAAAGTTGGACTGGAGAAAGTAAAGTTTCAGAGAAAGGAAGTTAAAAGCATTCCATTCCAAGTTTATCAGTAGAGTTATGAGAAGGGCAGAGGCAATGGATGAATTTGATAGAATGGGGTAGAAAGATTTTTAGCCAGACGATATCAAAAAGAAGATATTCCAAATTACAGTCTTTGACAGGAAATATCTGAGTGGAAATGTGCACACATACCATACCACTTTTGAAGCAACACAAAATGTGTGGCAAATAATTACAACAACAGATATGAATAGTGGTTGAGGAATACTGATAACTGAGATTCTGTCAGAAAACATGGGGCTTGGTAGCCAAGTGGAAATAGACATCACTCAGGTTGAAACTGAGACCTCATATATTTGTGTAATGAATGAGGAAGTTTAGATATTTTTGCAGATAAGCTTGTTCTACCAATTTGCCTATTTATGATGCATTCAGAAGACAAAGTAAACAAAATATAGAGAGAGGGGGGGAGGGACATTTTACATGAAGTAATCAAATTTTTGGATAAAGCATATACACAGTGAGAATATACCCAGCTCCATGATATTGGGAACGGTTATTGCTTTCGTAAAGGCAACTATGATGGACTGAGACAGTATTTAAATTCTATACAGTGGGACCAACTGATGATGTTACCAACAGCAAATTCAAAATGGGAAGCATTCAAAGAACTTATCTTGGAAGCTACTAGGCTTTACATACCAACTAAGAAATATTGTTCAAGGTTTAGGCCTAAGTGGATGTCAGATGAACTAATGAGACATATGGCAGAGAAGAAAAATGCATGGGATACATACCAATTAACAGGTAACACAGAAGCCTATGATAGATACAAATTGATCTGTAACCAAGTTACAAAGGAGGTTAGGCAGGCGAAGGCAGATTATGAGAAATCTTTGGCAAGGGATGCAAAGAAAAACAGCAAAGAGTTCTTTACTTATGTAAACTCTAGAAGGAAGGGGATGAATCAGATTGGTCCACTGGATATTGATGGGTCAACTGTTGATGATCCTGCTCAGGTAGCTAACAAACTGAATGAATATTTTGCATCGACATTCACACATGAGGAGTTATTCAGCGAGGGGAATGCCAGAGGTGTATTCAACTCTGGCAGTAAGCTAGAGAATCTTGTAATAACTGAGAGTAAAGTGGAGGAGAAATTGTTGAAGATAAATACAAGAAAGGCACCTGGGGTGGATGGGATCTATCCAGTTATATTAAAGGAGGCAGCAAAGGAAGTAAGCAAACCCTTAGCCATAATTATGAGAGCTTCCTTGGACTCAGGGGAAGTACCCATGGACTGGAGATGTGCAAATGTGACCCCAATTCACAAAGGAGGCTCAAAGGCCGACACAAGTAATTATAGACCTGTTAGTTTAACTTCTGTTCCTGGAAAATTAATGGAGGCATTGGTTAAAGAAGCACTGCAGGATCATCTAGACAAGACTTCAGTTATAGCTCAGACACAGCATGGTTTTGTTAAGGGGAAGTCTTGCCTGACCAATTTGATTGGATACTATGATGCAGTCACAAAAGAACTGGATGCAGGGAATAACTTTGATATTATATACTTGGATCTTAGAAAGGCTTTTGATACTGTTGCACATGGAAGACTGCTGCACAAATTGGAGCAGTGTGGCATTGTAGGCAAATTGCTGCTATGGATAAAGGGGTGGTTGAGGGGGAGAAGACAGAGTGGTAATCAATGGACACTGCTCATCGTGGACTAATGTTATTAGTGGAGTCCCTCGGGGTGCAGTATTGGGTCCATTATTGTTTTCTGTATTTATAAATGATATTGATGATGGTATATCAAGCTTAATGTCCAAGTTTGCAGACGATCAAGGACACTACTGATGCTATGCTACTGCAACAGGATCTGGAAAGGTTGACCAGATGGGCTGAGAGGTGGCAAATGAAGTTTAACATTGACAAATGTAAAGTATTACATATGGGAAACAGCAACCCCAGAGCAACGTATCAACTCTGTGGTACTACTCTGACAGTGGTAGAGAATGAAAGGGACTTGGGGGTGGTTGTGCAGGCAGATATGAAGTTTTCTGAGCAGTGCAGACAGGCTGCAAGAGTAGCTCATGGTGTATTGTCGATGATATATAGGAATTTTTCTAGCAGGGATAAGGAGGTGATTATTCCCTTGTATAAGGCAATGGTCAGGCCACACCTAGAGTACTGTATACAGGTCTGGAGGAATCATTTCAAGAAGGATGTAGAGATGCTGGAACGAGTACAGAGAAGGGCAACAAGATTAGTGAATGGAACAAAGGGGTGCTCTTACGAAGAAAGGCTTAAGTTTTGCAAATTACAGTGTCTGGGGACTAGGCACCAGCGAGGTGATCTGATAGAGGTGTATAAAGACTTGAATGGTTTGAGCATGCTCAATGCTGATGGGATTCTTCCTTTTGCTCAGAATAATCACCTGAGAGGGCATAAATTCAAATTGAGAAAAGACAGATGTAGGATAGACGTGAGGAAATTTGCCTTTCGCCAGCGGGTGGTTGGTTGGTGGAATAGACTTCCATCCCTTGTTGTGGAAGTTGATAGCCTAAATAAGTTTAAGGCTCAGCTGGACAGGTATTTCGAACGAACAGAGGGATGAAGTGGTTATTTTTTATTTATTTATTTATTTTTTTGGCTGATGCTGCATAAGCTTGCTTTCTTGCATCAAACGCCTCTACTAATACTAATGCTAATATAATGTGGCTTTGACAATGTGCCTCTGCATACACACTACTTGGACTCCCTCCAGTTGCTACCTGGTAGATTAGGGGCAACAAGACTAAACTAGCTGATCCAGATGCCTCCTAGCATTACCAATAGGTTTGGTCCCGTGGACTATTGAGAGGCCAGTCTGCAAATACCGTTTTAGAGCTGTATTGTTGAAATGCAAGGAAGATTGGACTTTGCCACAACGACCATTATAACCTCAATGGTGGTATTGCACTGGCTGATGAGAGTTGGGCACCTAGTATTGCCTGGTGACAGAGAGAGAAGTGGCATTCCTGTTTGGTGTGGACACACATCTCAACCATTGCTGACATTAGTTCACACTGGATGGTCAATTGTAGTGTAGTAAGTGCAGTGTTTCGGAACTTGCACACTGGGGGATTTACCCACGATTAATAACAGTACCACTACCATGTAGCTGCATGCAGATGGTTTCAAATGCCACAGAATGAACAAACTTCCCCAAATTTCAGTCAGCTTGACTCAAGGGGATCAAATTTCACTGAAGTCCCATTTTCATTTGACCCAGACTATGAACAAATGGTTCATAGTTCAGGTCATATGGTTCTGAGCAAAAGAACCTCCCTGCTAGCAACACAAGTAAAAGTTAAAAATGAAGAACATGTTGAAGAACACATGTTAAAATAAGAATATTTTTTAAGAATCTGAGCTTAAATTCATAATACTTATAGCGATTAATGAATAAATGAGTTTCTTATGGAATATATAAGTGTTATCAATAACATAAAAGGATGCATTTACTAATGCATTAGCATTAGTAAATGCATATGATGCAAGAAAGCAACTTATACAGCATCAGCCAAAAAAAAAAAAAAAAAAAACCTTTCTCATTTCACCCATCCACTTGCTCCAAATGTATGTCTAGTTCTGCCTTGAATCTCTTTAAGCTATCAACTTCTACAATGATAGATGAGTTTGTTCCAGCAATCAACCACCCACTGGCTAAAGGCAAACTTCAACCCATCTATCCTACAACAGTCTTTCCTCAATTTCAATTTATGCCTCTCAGGAGATTATTCTGAGCAAGAGGAAGAATCCCATCAGCACTGAGCATGCTCAAACCATTCAAGGCCTTATACAACTCAATCAGATCACCTCGCAGATGCCTAGTCTCCAGACACTGTAATTTGTAAAACTTTTAGCCTTTCTTCGTAAGAGTAACCCTTTCTTCCATTCACTAATCTTGTTGCCCTTCTCTGTACTTGTTCCAGCAGCTCTACATCCATCTTAAAATGTGGCCTCCAGACCTGTATGCAGTACTCAAGGTGTGGCCTGACCATTGCCCTATACAAGGAGATAATCACCTCCTTATCCCTGATAGAAAATTCCTGTATATCATTGACAAGACACCATGAGCTACTCTTGCAGACCATCTGCACTGCTCAGAAACCTCACATCTGACTGCACACAATATCCCCAGGTCCTTTTCGTTCTCTACCACCATCAGTGTAGTACCATACAGTTGATACGTTACTCTGGGGTTACTGCTTCCCATATGTAGTACTTTACATTTGTCAATGTTAAATTTCAGTTGCCACCTCTCCCCCCATCTGCTCAACTTTTCTAGATCCTGTTGTAGTAGCATATTGTCATTAGTGTCATTACAAACCCTGCAAACCTTTTGTATCGTCTGCAAACCTAGACATTAAGCCTGATATACTATCATCAATATCATTAATAAATACAGAAAACAAGAATGGCCCCAACACTGAACACTGGGCTGACTTCACAAATAACATTAGTGAGAGGGCATAAATTAGTCCACAAAGAGCAGTGTCCATTGATTACCACTCTTTCTTCTCCCACTCAACCATTCCTTTATCCATAACAGAAATTTGCCTCCAATTTGTGTAGCAGTCTTCCAAGTGCAACAGTATCAGAAGCCTTTCTAAGATCCAAATACAGTAGGCCCTTGTTATAATGCGGTTCGCTTTACGCTGATTCGCTATAACGCTGTTCTTATATTATAACCCGTATCTGACTATAATGCTCTCACAAATCACTATAATGTTCTTTTACAGATTGAATTTTTGGCATATTTAACGAAATCGTTTCATTTGATGGAGTCAACAGCTTGAAAATGAATAGCAAGACAGCATTAAAACGTTTCCCACTCCGAATTGAGAAATTTTCCCATGCTCAGTAAAATTTTTTGCACGCTAATTTAATTGCAATACAGTGACTTGTTACGTAGTTCCAAGATCAACATTTTAAAAAATGATCAAGTATATTGCTTGTAATATTTGCATTATATGCATTTATCCGAAGTCTAGTTATCACTCAGTACAGTATTAGACATTGTGCGTAACGGACAGTTTACTCGAACATTGTATCATAATTAATGCAACCAACGAAGTTGCATTTTTGAAGAGTTAATAATGGCGGATAAGAATGAAAAAACAACAACATCTGGATGCAGTAAGAAGGCTACAAATGTAAGAAAAAGACCGAATTTGAAAATTAATTGACGTTTTGAAGTGAATCAATTCCGGTCAACGACAGGAGGATGTGTGTCATAATTTAGTACTGGCAAGTTTAACTGTAAGAACAATTAAAAAATAAAGAATTGATTTTAGCAGCGGGAAAGACAGCTGTTCCACTGCAAGCAACTAGGGCTAAGCCAGCTATTAGGATTGAAATGGAGAGATTTTAACTAATTTTATTGAAGATAATATCCAATGCAGAATTCAATTAAGTTATTAAAAAAAAAAAAAAAAATTCAATTATTAAAAAAAAAAAAATGTGGAACCATTTAATAGATTTAAAATCAAGGAGCTGAAACTCTCAAAAAAGAACTTGTTAAAATTATTGAAGAGGGGTATTATGTGTTATAGTTCTCAATAATTTTTTAATATAGAAGAAGCAGGACTTTTTTGGAAACCAAGGCCTAAAAGAAGTTTCATATTGAAAGAAGTAAAAAACATGCCAGGTTTCAAAGCGGCGAAGGATCAGTTGACTTTGTTGGGTGGTAACGCTGCGGGGGATTTAAAATTAAAACCCCTTTTAGTTTATCAGGAAGAGGGCCAAAGTACAACCCAAAATCGACACATTTTTCACGATTATCAATTAAATTATATCAATTCATCAATTAAATTAGATCAATTAAATTCATGATTTTAATTGGAATTTTAAGTTTAATTTTGATACGTAAGTAGTTACCACATAATTATATACGTATGTAATGCAGACTATTTTATATATGTACAAATATTTGAATATTAAATATTTTTAATGACATTTGTGCTTCTTTTCACTACCGTTTATTATTGATTAGGAAATATCCTATGGCATCTACCGCAACTCACAAATACATATGTTACCTTATGGGAATGCGGCGCTTGTTTAGCGCGGATTCCCTCAGAGCTCTGTTTTTCTGGAATGAATTATCAGCGTTAAGCGGGGGTCACCTGTATATGATATCAAACTTATTCTTTGCATCCAGTTCCTTTGTGACCACATCATAGTATCCAATCAAATTGGTAACGCAACACTTCCCCTTAACAAAACCATGCTGTGTTCGAGCTATAACTGAAGTCTTGCCTAAATGATCCTGCAGTGCTTCTTTAACCAGTGCCTCCATTAATTTTCCTGGAACAGAAGTTAAACTCACAGGTCTATAATTACTTGCGTCAGCCTTTGATCCTCCTTTGTGAATTGGGGTCACATTTGCACATCTCCAGTCTATGGGTACCTCCCCTGAGTCCAAGGAAGATCATAATTATGGCCAAGGGTTTGCTTAACTTCCTTTGCTACCTCCTTTAATATAACTGGATAGATAACATCCACCCCAGGTGCCTTTCTTATGTTTATCTTCAACAATTTCTCCTCCACTTTGCTCTCAGTTATTACAAAATCATCTAGCTCACTGCCAGAGTTGAATACACCTCTGGGATTCCCTTCCCTGAATAACTCATCATGTGCAATGGGATCTATCCAGATACAAAATAATCATTTTGTTTGTTAGCCACCTGAGCAGGATCATCAATAGTTGAACATCAATACCAACTGGACCAATCTGATTCATTACATTCATTCTAAATTTACTTAAGTAAAGAACTCTTTGCTGTTTTTCTTTGCATCCATTTCCAAATATTTCTCATAATCTGCCTTTGCCTGCCTAACCACCTTTGTGACTTGGTTACAGACCATCTTACAAAGGGTACTAGGAAAGTTTTGCAATACAGCTTTGTTTATTTAATTTTTTCAAAGTAATTTCCTCTACATTCAATACACCTCTCCATCCTCCGAAACCAATCTTTAAACCAGTTCTGCCAAGTTTCACTAGGGAGTAAAGCACACTCGTTGTCCCAAGCCCGTAGAAGGTCCTCATCACTGGAAAACCGCCTCCCTTTTAGCTTCATTTTCACATGCGGGAACAGTGCAAAGTCGCAGGGAGCAAGGTCTGGACTGTAGGGAAGGTGCTCGAGAAGTTTCAGTCCTGTCGTGGTCAAATATTCGGTGCAGGCTTTGGCGCGGTGAGCTGGAGCATTATCGTGATGGAGGTACCAGGTGTCCATTCTTGACTTTGGCCGCAGGTTCTTCATAGATCCAATGACTTTAGGCAATCATTGTTCAGTATACCACTTAGCTGTGACTGTCTTCTGCACGTCCAAAACGACACGTTCCACAATTCCACTCGATTTGAAAAATACAGCTATCATTTTCTTCTTTACAGATCGGGATTTTCTGACAATTACGGGTGTGTCGTCATCATCAAAGACCCAAACTTTGTTTTGAGCCTTGGTCGGCAGATCGTAATAGTACAGCCAAGTCTCGTCACCTGTCACGATGTTGTTCACATACCGAGATTGTCCCTTATCAAACTTTTTTAACATCTCCCGGCACCAAGTCACACGTCGTGTCATCTGCTCCTCAGTCAGTTGATGCGGCACCCAGAGAGAACAAAGTTTCTTCACATGCAAATGATCTTGCAGAATCGAACGAATTGCTGGTGCATTTAGGCCCAAAGTATCCTCTATCTGTTGGTAGGTCACTCGTCTGTTTTCGTCAAGCATTTTCCTCACAGCAGTAACGCTTTCCTCCGTAACTGACGTTCGTGGCCTTCCCGGCCTCTCAGAATCCTCCAGAGTGAAATTTCCCCTTTGGAATTCTCTATACCACCTGAATATCGTTGTACAATGTGGACAATCATCATCTAGTACAAGAGTCATTTCTTCTAAGCACTGGTCTATGGTTAAACCACGCACGAAATTATACCGCAAAACTGTCCTTATCTCATTTCGTGACCACGATGCCACCGCAAGCACTTTACACTCTCACTACTAATGAATAACTGAGCCCATTGACTTGGCGCAGCGGCTACTATGCACGTATGAACATGTCTCAACATGCAGCAACAAGCAGCTTCCTGTGATTCATTGTTGCGTCATATTGCAAAACGTTCCTAGTATCCTTTGTATATCAATCATAGGCTTCTATGTAACCTGTTAATTTATATGTATCCCATGCATTTTTCTTCTCTGCCATATGCCTCATTAGTTCATCTGACATCCATTTTGGCCTAAACCTTGAACAATATTTCTTAGTTGGTATGTAAAGCCTAGTAGCTTCCAAGATTAATTCTTTGAATGTGAATGCTTCCCATTTTGAATTTGCTGTTGGTAACATCATCAGTTGGTCCCACCTTATAGAATTTAAAAACTGTCTAAGACCACCGTAGTCGCCTTTACGAAAGCAAAACCCTTCCCTTTACCCCTGATGGTAGTTACCTCTTTGAGTAAATCCCACTTTAGCAAACTGTGATCACTGCCACCTAATGGTTCCTTTATCTGCAGATTCTTAATGCATGAAGAATCACTACTGATAATCAGATCAAGGGTATTACTCTAGTTGCATCCCGATCATGCTGCTGTAGAAAACAATCATCAAATAAATACAAAAAAGCCTTGCTAGTAAGTGAGTGACCAACCCACAAATTCCAGTCAATATCTAGGAAATTAAAATCCCCCATTATAAGACAATCTGACTTACTGGCCCACTCTTTTTCTCACAGTTGTTTACCATACTCATCAGAGTCATTAGGCCTATAAAACACTCCTCTCGCAATTTTGCTTTCCCAGTGCTTATGTCACACCAAACTGACTCGACACTGCTTTGTCCACCCATGTCGAATGGCTGCACTTCCTTGGATTTTATGTGTTTCTTAACTAATAGCATAACCTCCTCTTCCCTTTATATCTTGTCTAACCTTCCTCTACCAACTGTACTCCCCAAATTCCATTTCTGCATTCCTTATATCTGTGTGACACCAAGTCTGTGATATCCCAACAATATCTGCCTTTGATGTTTTAAACAACACCTGAAATTCATCAAATTTATTTACCAAACTCCTAGCATTGATGTACATGCATGTATACATACACCTGTTCCTATTCTTAGCTACCCTAACACAGCCCATGTATTTACTTGTTCCGCAATGACTCCCAGCAGTCTCTGAAATCCCCCGCACCTTGTTTTCCAGGCTGCTGCTCATTCCAATTGAAGCAGTGCAAGAATTATTTTCACCTCTGTCAGTGGCTACTCTTAATCTATACTGGCGTGCAAACTTTAAGGACTAGTCAGGTTTTCACCTGTAGCTTCTCATAGGAGTGGCCTGGATATGGGAAAAGCATACCAAAGGAACCTCGTGAGGTACATAAATGAAGGAAAACAACACCTGTACAACAACTGAAACAAAATAGTACAGAGGAATTTTATTCAAAAATGGCAACATAGCACTAACTGCCATGATACAGACATCACTGCCAAAGATGGAACAAAGAGGTGGTCCTCAATAGGAGATATGGCCACCCCTAATGTCGATGCAAGCTTTGCACCACCTTTCCATACCTAGAACAATGTTATTGATAAGTTCTTGCAGTAACATCATCCATTCCTCTGTCAACGCCATCTTCAGCTGGTGAATATTTTCTGGTTAGTGTGGACATGCCACTAGGCATCTCCCCAAAGCGTTCCATATGTGTTCAATGGGATTTAGATCGGGGGGGGAACGGGCAGGCCAATCAATCCATACGAACAATATCCTCCCTTTCCAAAAGCATATCAACAGCTGCAGTGCAATAGAGTGTGGTGGCCATAACCAAGTGGTCAGGTGTGCAGGTGCATACGTACACATGCCTTGAGTGACAGGGGTTCAAGTCCGTGACTGCTGAATATGGTGCTGTTTTTTGTATTCAGTCTATCTTGTGAACTCCTCTGACCATTTTGGTCGTCCTGGAGTATAAACAGAAAATTTATTTATTTATTTATTTATAAATATGAACTCTGGGCCAATGGCACCTTGGAACAGACCCACATGGGGAAGGATTACCTCAGTACAGTAGCGTGCACTGGCTACAGTACCGCCTTCCAGTATCTGGAGTTGTGTGTGTCCATCCAAGATAATGCCTCCCCAGACGATAATACCTCGACCGCCATATTGATTGCTTTATGTTTGCGGGGTGATACCTTGTGCCAACCTCTTGCCAGATTAGCTGACGTCCAGAATCGCTTGGAGGGATACACCAGTGTATTAGTCTGTGTATACCTCCAAGCTAGCAGTTTTCAACCCACCTAACACTGCCTCAATAGCATCAGCAAAAAAAACTTGCACCCTTTCTATTTAAGTGTATCCCATTTCTGTAGAAGCAGTCTCTCCTGCTTCTACATTGCTTCTCTAGGCTGAGAAAAATTCTATCCCTTGAGCCTTGCACAATCTCTCCAGAACCAAATTGATCAACAAGGCTCTCATTATATACTCCCTCCTATCGTGTCTGGACAGAATTGCAGACACTCAAATTCAACCCTAACTCATGGCGTTTTTTCAACATTGACTTGTACTTGTTAAGTAATTCTGCCAGTCTCCTACTCTTAATATCATTAGTGGCAACGTGCACAACAATATCACCTTTTGTGCCCTTAAAAGATGATATCTGCTCTACAATGTCATCAACCTTTGCCCCTGGCAGATATACCTTGGTTCAGTTCTACCTATCCTCTTTGCACAATATATTCCCCGTTTCCCTGACAATAGAGTCAATGACAACAACTAGTTCCTGGCAATAAAGTCCAAGGACAAGTGCTATTGCGGTCATGTTTGGTGAATTTGAAAACAAATGGAAGTGGTAGGTTGTACTTCAAACTTCCTCTAACAGATGGTCATACAGAGACTGTCCAGTAGACCAATAGGTCGCAAGCAACAACTAGTTTTGTTAGTAGTGTTAACATTCCATGTCATGATTTTGCAACAGAGCAATGAGCGAATATCAAAGTTTGCTTTAAAGTGGGAAAATGAGGATGTTCATGATGATCCAAGAAATGGGCGTCCATTAACCTCTTGAAACGAGGATTCACAAAAGTTTAGGAAAATGTGGCAAGAGATCATCGTTTGACCCACAGAATGATGGCTTATGAGTTAGATATGAATAAGGAGCCACTTTTTCACATTCTGCATGAAGATTTAGGGAAAAGGAGGGTCTGTGCAAAATTTCTGTTGCACAACTTCACGGATCAGCAGAAGCAATGAAGATTGTCATCATACAAAGACTTCATCCGGACTTGTCAAGACAATTCTAATTTCCTCAAACTTCCGACAATTCTGATTTCCACCAACACTCACTGGAGATGAGTGTTGGTGTTTCAGCACAACCAAAAGCATCAGATTATGCGGTAGACTTCAAAAATCATTGCCAAGGCCCAAAAAGTTTCAATTACAGAAAATAAATGGAAGTGGTATGTCCAGGATCAAAACGATGCTGGTCATGTTTTTCTATACACAGGGTGTGATTCCTAATAATTGTATCCGAAGAAGTGAGAGCAAATGCTGCATTCTAGGTACAGGTGCTTCAGAGATTACTGAAGCGCATTTTCTAGGTGAGGCCACAATTTCGAAAGAAAGGCAGTTGGTTCTTGTTATAAAACAATGCCCTGCTCATTCCACACTTGTGAAGACATTTCGAAAGAAACACAACATTGTACAGATCAACTATCATCCTACTCTTCTGATCTAGCATCAGCAGACGTCTTCCTCTTTCCTAAGGTGAAAACTGTCCTCAAAGGAAAGAGATTCAATCCTCAACCTCATCCGAGTGAAATGACAAGTAACTTTATGTAAATGAATGATTCTATCTAGTGAACAAATGAAATTATTGGGGGAGAAAAGAAAAAAAAAAAGGGTTGTAGTGTTGTTCTGGGCATTAGGTAAATAGCAGGCATACTACTGACACAACTCTGCACACCAAGTAATGCAGCACAACTGAATGATAACCATCAAACTAGTTGGTTGTTTTTGAAACAGTCCAACAAATAGGTGATTAACTACTTGATTGACATGCCAATAGAAGTTTGACCAGATATTTCAGTTCAAAAATTGACTTACTCATGCTTGTATGTAGAACCTGGTATTTGCACCATGCCTTTCAATGTTTTGGTTTTGTTTTAGAGGAAGCAAATAAACACGACTATATTAGTGCACCTAGCTACCATGCAATCCAAAGGTCCACTGTGATTTTGGGAAAGATCGAAATTGTGCAGACTTTTGTGGAATTATATGCATCAATGCCTGTACTATATATCTTGTGACTATGCTAATAAATCATTGATTAAAACCCGGCTGACTGAAGCCAAGTTTTAATCAGTGCGCACACTACAGAGTGCCAGCTGGCTTTAGGCATTCCAGTCATCTTCCACCTTGGTTTCCCAACAGGATAAGTTGTGAATTAACCAAGGTGGATATCACAGGGAAGTGATCACTCCAAAGAAGGTTTTCAGCTACTTTCCATGTAAATAATGGGAGGAAGAGAGGGGAACAAATAGACAAATCGATGGCAGCAAAATCATAATTTGTTAGTTGAGAAAAGTATGCATTGATCCCTTAGTTTAATACTGAGGGTCAATATGGGGCAGCATATGTTCTATTATCCAACCATGTCCGTTACTATTGGCACTGTCCCACAATATACTGTGATCATTAAAATCACTCAAAATGAGAACAGGGAATTGTAGATGTGAGATAAATTCCTCAGATCTGCGATTCCTAAGTGATGTCAGTCCTAGATAGAACAGACAGCTAGGAGAAATCCTGCAGCAATACGAACTGCAATTGCTTCAAAGATAGTAGCAAGCAGATTTTGCTGAATGGCAGGTAGATTACCCACAAAAATGGCAACTCCTCCACATGCAGGATCATCCTTCATGAATGACTGTATAGAACTGGGTTCACTGTTGACTTTAAATAAACCTCTGCAAACAGAGCAAACTGATTCATGTTTAAACAGAAGAGTCTTGACCTTATTAAAATTCTGGTGAAGTCCATGGCAATTTCACTGAATAAATTTTGCCATTATTTATTTAAGTTTTGTGGATCTGTCATTTAACTTTAGGGGCACCCTTGCTTCCTCTGACTTCGCCTTATTTTCCTTTTTGGAAGTAAGTGTTAGCTTGTGTCTGGATTTTCATCAACAAAAATTTCTAGGATTGACTCATCAGATGCTTCTTTTTTAACTTCTGCATCCATTTGATTTGCTCTTGGCTAGCACATGATGGTAACTTTGGTGAATTTCCTCTACCACTTTGCTTTTGCAGAGGTGGAGCAGTATGATTTGAAATGTGAGCAGCAACTGACAGAGCTTTGTACTGGCTTCTGAGAACTAAATACATAGTGTGCAATGGGACTGAAAGACAAAGGGGTAAGATCATTTTTGTCTGTGTTCCAACAGAAATGCAACCTTCTGAGTGGCAAGTTTCTCGATAGTTGGCAGCTTTAAAACTTTTTCTCACTTCCTGATGCAAGTGTTAAATTATACTTTGTATTTATTTTTTGTACTTATACTCTGGATTTATTTTTCTTCTTTCCACTGCTGACATGCTTCCCTCTTGATGATTGACACAGTTCTGTTCGTGGTTGAACGTGCCTTGTTCTCATGGTCTTTGGCACCACATAAAGCAGAGACAGGAGCTCCACAACAAGCCACCATGCAAATTTTTATATTTCTGACATTGGAAATGGGTGACATAATGAGCATTTAAACCTGTGTGGAGTGTAATCTGCATTTAATTTCTTAAAGAATTGCACATTTAATTTTTTTTTTTGGCTGATGCTGCATACACTGCTTTGTTGCATCACATGCCACTACTACTACATTATTCTCAGGTGTTTTTTAGTACCTCTTACCTCCTGTACCACTTCTTCAGTGAACTCCTCTAATGCTGTCCTTACAATGACATCAGTGGTACACGAGACTGATGTTCTCGTAAGGACAGCATTATAGGAGTTCACCGAAGGACAGCATTATAAGAGTTCACCACGAAAGACATTTCGTGGTACATCAACAGGATGTACCATGAAATGTCTGAGAATAACCTAATTATTTATCTAATTAAAGGCAGATTACACTTTAAGCAGGTTCAAGTGGTCATTATTTTGCCAATTTACAGCTCCTGATATACCTGTGCACCACACCACTAAGAATATTTAAGATTTATGACATTTAGAATTGGGCTGGATTTGGTACGTATGGCCTTACTGTGCAATGAAGATAAGTGCCTGTAGGTTAGGCAAGGTTAGAAATTTAAAGATAAGGATGATGTTTCTGGTTGAACTAGATTTCAATCCCTATGCTCACAAACCTATACCTCACATTCCATTGGGAATAGTGGCCTTGAGTGATGGAATTGAGTCATTCGCTCTCTTAGCCATAATTACTATGTAGGATTTAATATACACAAACTTTAAATTAATGACCAAAAATACACAAATTTAAGTATTTTGAACTTTAATAAAATAATAAAAATAATTTTAAGATGCTAAATATTTTAATAAAAATAATTTTAATTACATTGTATTATTTTAAAAATAATACAATATAATAACTGCAACTGACTTTTTTTTGGAGTATTTTTATGCTTTAGCTACTATAAACTACTCTGTGGCTTTGATTACATAAAATAAAAATTCTAATGAGTCAGTGATATCTTTCTGGAAAATGCAGAACAGGGTGGTGGCACACATGCTGGTGGGCAATAACAGGACTATACCAAGTTTTGTATTAAGCATATAATGTAACAATTTATTTCTCATGGCATAAGAGTGGACTTTGTAATACATATTAACCAAAATTTTTGTAATAAACAAATGTTCACACAGAGAAACCTATTGTACAGCAGGGGAACAATATGCACTTTGTATAAATGAGAATTTTGTATAAAGTGAATTTGTATTAATGAGATTCTACCAGACATTAAAAACATAACTTACAGATTCTCCATCCGGCATTCTTTGCAGAACCAATTCAAAAGACTCTGGATGATAACAACATTTTTTTCCCACTTCTTCTATTAACTTAACAGCAGTTGTTGATGAAGGTAACATTAATGTAATCTTTGCATTCTGCCACTAGAGTAAGAATAGAATGAATATAAGAAACACAACGACAGTTCTAATGAATATTATTCAACAATTCAAACAGTAGTACTACCTGAGATTCTAGTAGTAACTGTATTTAAAGTTAATAGCAGTTGATTTCTAAAATTTGTTTAAATAGCAACCTATCTGATGTTGCCAACTTTAAAAATAGCCTAAATGTAAAAATTAACTCCTCAACTAAGTTTCTCATGATATTCAAACTCAGTTACCCACTTTTTATTTCAGCGAGTACAAACACAGTTGCCGACCGGGCTAGCTAAGTGGGTAAAGTGCCTGCCTGGCAACCCAAAGGTCGCGGGTTTGAATCTCGCCTCGGGCTTGGATCAGAGTAAATGCAAAAACTTTGGGAAGTGCATTGTGGCCACAGAAGCCGATGCACCAACAACTAACAGAAAAAAAACAAAAAACACAATTCAGAAATATTTTTGAGTATTAGTGGCAAATGATGAAAGGAAGCAAGCTTATACAGCATCTGCTCCCCACCTCATCTGTTCATTCCCTTTTAATAACTTGACTAATCATTACTTAAATTTATTCAAACTACCAACTTCCACAACACCAGAAGAAAGTTTATACAACAATCAATTACTCTCCAGCTGAAAACATTGTGCATATCTGTCCTGCAACTATTCTTTCTAATTTATGTCCCCTTACGTGTGCTGCCTGAGAATGAGTAAGGATGTCATAAGCACTTAGTTTGCTCACTTCATTGTTGTTGTTTTCATTTGTTCAGTTGCAACCAACTTTATGGGGCTAGCTGCCTCCATGCTGTCTGGTCTTCAACAGTTTCTTTCAAGTTCTTCATGCTCATGCCAGTGTCACTCTTGATGGTGTCAAGCCAGCATGTTCTTTGCCGATCTCTTCTCCTTGTTCTACAGACCTTTACTAGCATTATTGATTTATTCTTCAGCTTGTTCATAAAATTTTTCAGATGAAAATTACTGGAGTAGGTCACTATGTCTTTCTCCAGTGGTGGCACTATTATATGGCTGTATAGGCCTTTACTAATTAAAACTCAGTCATTAAAATTCATTACTCAACATTTAACAATTAATTTTATAAGGTAAATACTATAACAGAATATTTTGCTACCAAAATCTGCAAGTGCTGAAAGGTTTTCTTCAGGTTTACTTAACTTGTTTAAAGCATGGCATACTCACCAAAAGCACTGAATGATTAACTGAATATTAAATCAACTTTGGAATATTGTTAAATATATTAAAAGAAAACAGAAGCACCTGTTACCTGAGCAGTTGTCATATCTCGAATAATGCACAAGGCATGTGGCTCATCTGTATTACATATTCCCTAAAAATTGAATAAACAATTAATTTCATGTAAATTGTTCAATATTATTAACTAACTAACTAAAGCAAATTAAGTAAATATTTTAACACGTGACTAATGAATGATAGCAAAATTTTACATTTACTTTAAGGAAAATTCAATTTTAAATTTGATAAATAATGTAACACTGTATTATGTTTTTCTGTTGTGGTAGTAGTAGTAGTGGCATATGAGGCAAGAAAGCAGTGCATGAGCTTATGCAGCATCAGCCAAAAAAAAAAAAAAATTCACACAACCATTCCCTCTAAATGTTTGTCCAGTTCCACCTTAAATTTATTTAACCTATCAACTTCCACAACAACAGATGGAAGTTTGTTCCGGCAATTAATCACATGCTGGCTAAAGGCAAATTTCCGCACATCTATTCTACCTTGAGTGATGGCCTTCCAGCTTTAGTTCAATCCGACATCAGGAGGTAATATTGGTTCGTCTGCAAATAGGTCACACAAATATCACTCATGGTTATCTTTTAAGAGGAGAGATACCCCCCCTCAATTTCATCACTGTAATACAATGCTCTCAGTGAAACATATTCTGTTTGAATGCACAAAATATACAAGAGAACGCCAGAATTTTTGCACTTCAGCCACAACAAAAGATCCTACACTTACCTCACTTTTAAATAATGAAACAAATGTTTCAAGCATATATAACTTTCTCAAGATGATTAAAGTATATCACCTCCTTTAGTTAGCTTAAAAAAAATAATAATAATAATAATAATTACTTTCTGGTTCCTTTTTTCAATTTTCTTTATTTAAGAAGAAATGGCATGCATAATTATTATATGTATGGCGCACTATGGTCATAGTTGCCTATGCGCCCGATAAATCCCGAAACAAACAAACAAACCTTAATTTGAATTTATGCCCCCTTAGGTTTGTAACCCGAACAAGTGGAAGAATCCCATCAGAATTCAGCATGCTCAACCCATTCAAGGCCTTATACACCTCAATCAGATCACCACACAGGTGCCTAGTCTCCAATTTGCAGAACTTAAGCCTCTCTTGGTAAGTGGATCCCTTCATTTCCCTCACCAATCTTGTTGCCCTTCTGTATACGTGCTCAAGCAAATCTACATCCTTCCTAAAATGAGGCCTCCAGACCTGTACGCAGTACTCAAGGCGTGGCCTGACCATTGCCTTATACAGAGGGACAATCACCTCCTTTTCCCTGCTAGCAAAATTCCTATATATCATTGACAAAACCCCATGGCCTGCCCTAGCAGCCTGTCTGCATTGCTCAGAAAACTTCATATCTGACTGCACAATTACTCCCAGGTCTTTTTCATTTTCTACCACCTTAAGTGTAGTACCACACAGTTGGTACGTTTCTCTGGGGTTACTTCTACCCATATGCAGTACTTTGCATTTGTCAAGGTTAAACTTCAGTTGCCACTTCTCAGCCCATCTGCCCAAATTTTCTAGATCCTGTTGCAGTAGCACACTGTCATTAACAACCCTGTCACCCTTTGTATCACTGCAAACTTCGACACTAAGCCTGATATACCTTCATCAATATCATTGATAAATATACAAAACAAGAGTGGACCCAATACCGAACCCTGTGGGACTCCACTAATAACATTAGTCCACGAAGAGCAGCACCCACTGATTACCACCCTCTGTCTTCTCCCACTCAACCATCCTTTTATCCATTGTAGCAATTTACTCTTAATACCATTCTGCTCCAATTTGTATAGTCTTCCATGTGCAACAGTGTCAAAAGCTTTCCTGAAATTCAAGTATATGGTATCAACATAATTTTTTGCATCCAGTTCCTTTGTAACCACATCATATTTTGATGTTTGTCAGACAAGACTTTCCCTTAACAAACCCTTGCTGTGTCTGAATTATTGCTGCAGTCTTGTCTAGATGATCCTGCAATGCATCTTTAACCAGTGACTCCATTATTTTACCTGGAACAGAAGTTAAACTAACTGGTCTGTAATTACTTGTGTCACCCTTCGATCCTACTTTGTGAATTGGGGATACATTTTCACATCTCCAGTCCGTGGGGACCTCCCGAGTCCAAGGATGCTCTCATAATTATGGCTAAGAGTTTGCTTACTTCCTTTGCCACCTCCTTTAATATAAATAAATAAATTTTCTGTTTATACTCCGGGATGACAAAACGGTCAGATGAGTTCACATGATAGAACGAATACAAGAAACAGCACCGTATTCAGTAACTGGATAGATCCCATCCACCCTGGATGGGATCTATCCAGGGTAAATTGTGCAGCCTGGAGACACTTGTGTCCTTCCAGCGACAGAGCTTAGTCTTAAACTCTTCAGAAATGACTATGTTTTTCTGAGACATAAAAGAATCTAACATAATTTTTTATCACAACTTCTCCCGGTAGGCGAATCCATTATTCATTAAAAATTTAAAAGAACTGTTGTGACTGGTTTCAGACCTATTTTCCAGTAGATATCCTCAAATAGTGACTTTGTGTTCAGTGGTGAACAGATCTAAATGGGAGCCAAGCAGTGTGTATAAAAAAACTTGCCATTCAAAAATGTAGTAAGTAAGCTGAATTGGCCAAATAGTAATCACCATGTAGTGCAAGGAAGCCGTAGGCTTTTGCTGCACAGGTAAAAAAAAAAGTAGATAAGAAAATAAAAATGTGCTTCCTTTTAATTTATTCAAACTGTCAGCCTCAATTACCTGCAAAGGCAACTTGTTCCAGCAATCAACTTGTTAGCTAAAAGAAAAGTTCCTACTATCTAGTCTAAACCTCTTCCCCTGTAATTTGAATTTATGGACCCTAGTTCTGGAATTCTTTAAAACAATGATAATTCCACCTTCATTTTCATTTTACTAACCTCCCTCTCAAAGCCTTATAAATCTCAATCGGACTGCCCTTTTGGCGATTTCACCATGTGAGCTGCCCATCTTTGGACCCTTTCAAAAAAGCTCAGTGTCTTTTTTTCAGATCAGGTCTCCATACTTGAACACAGTATTACAGTGGTCTTACAATTGCCTTATACAGTGGAATTATGACCACCCTATTTGTACAGGATGTCTGATAAATCATCAATAAGACACCATATCTTGGCTGCTAGTTTTACACTGCTCACTTCACATCTGCCTGTATCGCAACCACACCAAGTGTATAATTTATTTTGGGGTTGCTATTCCTCAAGTGTAAAACCTTGCATTTTTCCACATTAAAACATAGCTACTATTTTTCTGACCATCTTCAAAGTCTTTTCAAGTCATTAACAATTGTGCCAATCTTTACGTCATCTGAAAATTTTGTCATCATGCCTTCTAGACCCTTTGTCAATGTCATTTATGAAAATCAGAAACAACAGTGATCCAAGAACTAATCCTTGGGGGAATTACTCTTGACATTACACCAACCTGAAGAATATCCATTAAGCAAAACCCTCTGCCTTCTGCTCTGCAGCCACCCAGCATCTATCTTAGAACCTTTCCAGTAATTCAAACATGTTCCAGCTTATACAGTAACTGCTGATGAGGGACTGAGTCAAACACTTTGCTAAAATCCAAATACACTATGTCGAAATTGTTCCCTACATCCAGCTCATGAGTAACTGTGTCAAAGTAAGTTAAACATGATTTTCTTTTAACAAAACACCATGTTGTGTGTACTTTAAAATGCCATATCTATCTAAATGTCCCTGGATTGCACTCTTAATCATTGCCTCTAAGATTTTTTCTACCACTGAAGTCAGATTAGATTAACTGGTCTGTTGTTACCAACTTCATTCTTAGAACCACTTTTATGTAAGTTAAAGTCATTTTCTAAGTAAGTTAAACATGATTTTCTTTTAACAAAACACCATGTTGTGTGTACTTTAAAATGCCATATCTATCTAAATGTCCCTGGATTGCACTCTTAATCATTGCCGCTAAGATTTTTTTCTACCACTGAAGTTAGATTAGATTAACTGGTCTGTTGTTACCAACTTCATTCTTAGAACCACTTTTATGTACTGACAACACATCAGCACTTCTCCAATCTAAAAAGAATCTCCCCAGAATCCAAATATGCCCTCATAATTAACCTCAACTGTTCAAAACTCCCTGGCAGCCATCCTCAAAATTACTGGGTATATGCCATTAACTCTGGGAGCCTTACTTGCCTTTACATCTAGTGAGTATGGGCTTGGCACACCCAGGATCCTAAGCTGGATATCATCATTCTTTTCTTTCTTGGTGATTCCCTTCTACGTCTGGCTCTCTCTCTCGGTAAATCAGGATTTTTTTTTTTTTTTTTTTGCTGGTGCAACAAAAGCCTCAGGCTTCCTTGCACCATATAGCTTAGGACCATATAACACAAATTATCATTAATAATAATGATAATTTATGCTCAAAAGTTTTTCTAATAAACAGTCATCTGTAATTTCGAATGGTGTTCTCAGCCTCACTTGCACAGCCCCCTTCTCGGCAAAGGGGCCTTTTGTCAGTAAAGACAGCTGCAACATACTTATTCAATTCATTCGCAATATCAGCTTGGTTATCTAAGACTTTCCCACACCCATTGTCCTATCTGATTTGCCTTCTCCTTTGTATTCACCATACATGAAAAATTCCTTTTCCCCACTTTTCACTCTTAGCCAGTGTTTTCTCATATGCAGCCTTTGCCTTCCTAAGCTTATTTGTGGTACTATTACATATCAGCTTGTATTTGTTGCAGGCTTCAGTACTTTTCGTCACTATGTAACTATCCCATGCTACCTTTTTCTGCTTTATTTGACCGGCTAGTTCTGTATTCATCCATTTCAGCACCTTCCTCCTGCAACGTTTTCTTAATTGCACGTATGTGTTCATAGCTTCTGTAATTTTTGGTTTAAAGATATTCCATAACTGAAATGTATTCGGCCCTCATTCTACAATCCATACAATTAATAGAGGACATATAGCACTTTAAACTGTCAAAGTCCCCTCCAGCGAAATTAAAACCTGCACCTTTACCTACTGCAACATCTTTCTTTATATCTTCCAACTGATGACTGCATGATCACTACCTGATAATGGTACCTGTACTTTAAGCCCTGTGATGTCATCTGATTCGTGAGTAATGATGAGGTCAAGAAAATTGACACTTCTAGTATTTTCTCTAACATGGTGATACAAATAATAATAATCATCTACTGTATTACTAAAAAGGGTTTAGGGCTGAAAGCCTCACACTATGGGAAATTTACTAGACAAACAAGTTAATGAAAAGCATCATTTTAGCCAAAGTAGGTGAAGTGGCATCATTTTTGTTACATATCATTGTAACAACTAGTTGCTGTTATTGCACTACCTCGAATAAGCAATGCTTTCTCAGTAAAGAAGACTAATTTTACTTATTCTAGGTGGATACCACCACCCAGATGGCACCATTTCAAACATTGATGGCCTGTCATCAGTGGATGAGTAGGTACCCCAGTGATACAATGAGTAACAACTGGGTTATGAAGTTTAATTTCACACTATGAGAGATGCCAGATGGCATGTGACAGTAAAGTACTAAAAAAGGTTTAGGGCTGAAGTTGCACACTACAGGAAATTTGCTAGATGAACAAGTTAGTACAAACATCATTTTAGTTCATAGAAATCACCAAAGTAGGTGAAATGGCATCAATTTTGTGAACCCCTTCACAACGAGTTGTCTGTGATTGAACTACCTCAAATAAGCAATGCTTCCCCAGTAGAGAAGACTAATGTTACTTATTCTTGGTGGATACCACCACTGTTGGATGTTTTTGATAGCCAAATTTGGTAGTAATACTTCCGATGTAACATGTGTTACAGTTTGGTTGACAATTAATGAGGTATATTATATTATTTGTAAAGTGCAGCCATTATCAACCCACTGCAGGATGGAAGCCTCCTCAACAATTCATGCTGAGGGAAATGGACCATAATCTGCCACGCTGGCCCAGTGCGGGTTGGCAGATTGACCGTATTCAGCAGTCAGGGGCCTGAACCCCGGTCTACTCAAAGAGCGTGTGCTACTGCACTCCTGCTCCTGACCACTTGGCTACGGAGGCCATTATTGAGGTTGCTTGTAGGATATTTGTGTGTCTTTATATGTGCTGAAGAAGGATCCTAATTTGTTGTAGGTTGAAAAAACAAGGGAGATATCAGTGTCGTTAAATAGACGGCGGAACTATCCTAAGAGTTCATTGTGGTAAGGGAGGACTATGCGGATGTTTGTTTTATTATTGTCAACTCATAAACTCAGTAAAACTTCTAACATTATTATTCAAAAAGCTGATAAAGGAGACACGTTTGTTATAATAGATAAAGATACGTACACCAAAAAATTAGAATCCATCTTAGCAGATCCAAATACATACATAAATGAAAATAACCATAACATCATAAAACTTAAAATCCACCACCACCGATACATCTAGAAAATTTCCTGCAGTCTGAAGCTTTCAGCCCTAAACCTTTTTTAGTACTTCACTATTGCACACCATCTGGCATCTCTCGTATTGTGAAATTAAAATAACTCGGTTGTCACTCATTGTATCACCGGGGTACCTACTTGCTTACTGATGGGAGGCCAACAACCTTTGAAATGGTGCTGTCTGGATGGTGGATTCTGCCAAGAATAAGTAACATTAGACTTCTCTAATGGAGAAGTGTTGCTTATTTGAAGTAGTGCAACAACAGCCAATGGAGGCATTCATATTATGAGATTTAACAAAAACGATGCTATTTCACCAACTTCGGTGATTTACTATGGCCTAAAATGATGCTTTGCACTAACTTGTTCATCATCTAGTTTATTTTAAAAAAAATTTCCCTATGACAAATTTCCCACCCACTTATTCCAATCAATCTGGGGCAAATTGAAGTCACCCATAATAAGACATTCATGCTTGCTTGCCCATTCCATCTGCATGTAGAGACTCTTGTCATACTCTTCACAATCTTCTTGTCTGTAGATTATTCCCACTCTCATTATACCTTTCCTTCCAACTAGCTCACACCACACAGATTCTATGTTGGCAGACATAACTTCAGACTCAGCAAAAGCTCTTTTCGCATTCAAGTTGCTTTTGATGAGAAGAATGAGCTTGCCACCCCTTCTATATTCCCTAAAAACATTATACATACTGTAGTGGAACTTGTCATCCCCAATTTCCAGGTGGCACCACATTTCTGTTAGCCCTATTATGTCAGCATTAGTTGTCTTAACCAGAAGTTCAAATTCAGCCATTTATTGATAACACTCTTGACATTACTGTAGACACAGTTACGTATTTTTCTATAGTCTACTACCTTGACACAATTCTTGAAGTTATTTAGGCTTGTTTCCATAGCTTTACTTTCCCACTCATTTGAAATGTTGCTACTCTCAGAACATCTTGCCAATGCTGTTGTGGCACCAAACAAGAATTCTTGAGGTGAGTGCAAGCATTACTTTGACCCATATCATCAGATAAACATGGATCAACATTACCCTTCTCTCCCCTAATTAGCAGTTTTCCTGAACTTTTAAGATATCCTCAATGATGCTGGAAATACCTGCACTGAAATAGTACCCTGGTTCTTTACAATATTTTGAAAAAAAAACAAAAAAATAAAAAAAATAAAAACACACACATCATAATATACCACTGGAACAAATGTACATATTGTTGCATTTTTTTTAAATGCAGCAATTACTAAAGCAGTGGGGTAGTATTTCAATGCAGGTATTCAAATAGTTTGAGAAAATAATGCAGCATGCACTGAAATTGTATCCTACTTCAAACTGCAGCATTAGTCCAATGCCTGCTAAAGAGGTTATATATTATACATGTAATGAACGTTACATTTTTGAATGGAAAATTTTTCTTCCTTAACACTCACAGAACATTTGCTGACCATTAAAAAAGAAGTTAACTGAATTAACCTGTTGTCTGAGTGACCTGAATCCAAAACCAGTCACAATGATGCCTTCAAGTTTTTAGTGAATACCACATTCGTCTACCGAGTGATGGTATTTGATTAAAAAAAACATCAATTCCTTTATCAAAGTGTGGATAAATAGTCTTTTCTAAAGAGCTTAACCCAAGCTGCAATGTAATGTTATCTTCTGAAACTATTTCAATACCTGCATTTAAATGGTATCCTGGTTCTTTAGAATATTTTGAAAAAATAAAAAACACACACCATAAAATACCATTAGAATAAATGAGCATACAATGTCTGAGATCATATAAAGCACAGGAGAAACATCGACTTGCTACCTAGCACTTTTTGTAAGCCACTCTACACATAATCTCCCAAACTTAAATCATACAAGAACTTACATAGTATTATTATAAGTTTATTAAAATGAAATAAAATAATTTAATTTTTTTATATTTTACCATATGAAGGTACTGCTATACTATTTCAAGTTTTGGCTGAAAGGAACCACTGTTACCTGTATACAGCAGAGTCATCTGGTGATTTCAATCGATAGTATCAAAGTAAAAAAAAAAACATTTATTCATTATTATTTTTTTTGTTAGAACACTGCTTTTCCAAAATGTCCTGTGAAAAAGCAGTTGAGAAATTTGGTCCTCAATTTTCTTTAATTTGTTTTCTGAGGCTTGTCACAGACATTCTTCTGGGTATAACAGCTAGAACTACCTTGAGCTCTAAAATACTAATGGAATAGATATTCTATTAGTATTTTCCGCATGCACCGTCACAATAGTTTGACTATTAATTTGACCCAGGGTATATTCCCATGTGCAAAGTAAGAAACATTCGACTTAAATTTTAAATTAAAAGCAATCTAACTTGCTTTTTTTATGCTATTATTTTCTTATGCTATTAGTCTTCTGCTATTAGTTTCTTATGCTATTAGTTTTATATTATATTTGCACTGAAATTTTTGAATTTGATATTAAAAGTGAATTGTGTTACCATTTATATTTTACTATTTTTAAATAAAATTTTGGTTTAAGCATAAGAAACAACAGCTGATTGTGATGTTCACTCCTCAGCTATATAGAACTGGCTATACGAGGGCAGTTTATATTACCTCTATTCATATTACATGTATACATACACGTGTATTATGTATCTATGTTGTGGTGGTTGCAGCACTAACTCAAATCAGCCTTGTTGCAATGTGGCAGAGCATCTCTGTCTAGCCAGCGCACGCTCTGTGTGTGTGTGTGTGTGTGTGTGTGTGTGTGTGTGTGTGTGTGTGTGTGTGTGTGTGTGTGTGTGTGTGTGTGTGTGTGTGTGTGTGTTCTGCTGTTTGAATGGCTACTTGCAATCAGAAAGCAGCAATCAAGAAAGCTTGATATCACCTTGCCTGAGTAAAGAAATCAGATGTGTAAAAAAATAAACGATTATAATAAAATATATATATATATATATATATATATATATCATATAAGAAGTGAGAGACAGCAATTCCACATCAGTAGCAATGATGCCAGGAAGAACAATAAATAAATTAAAAAATTGAATCCTGTACCGCAGCAGTGGTACCAGAAAGTGTTGACAGTGCTGTTCATAACAGCTTGGTTGAGTGGAAGACGACAGAGTGGCAATCAATGGACACTGCTTTTCTTGGACGAATATTATTAGTGGAGTTCTCCAGGGTTCAGTGCTGGGCTCGTTGTTTTGTGTAGTCATCAATGATATTGATGGAGGTATATCAGGCTTAATGTCCAAGTTATGTTATTGTTGTTATTTGGTGTTTTAGGAGCATTAGCAACTAAGGCCATATTGCTCCGGGATATGCGGTGGTCATTCCCTGACCTTTCTGTATCTTCCGTATTTGGTGGTGACGGGCTCGAACCCCGGTCTAATCAAGAAGCGTGTGCTACGCACTGCTGCTCCTAACGACAGTAAACAACCCTGCCAGTAAAGAGAGTATGCTAATCCAACTGGATCTAAACAAGTTGGGCAAATGGGCTGAGAAATGGCAACTGAAGTTTAACATTGGCAAATGCAAAGTACTGCATATGGGTAGCAATAACCGAAGAGAAATATAACAACTGTGTGGTACTACACTCAGAAATGGAAAGTGAAAAAACCTGGGGGTAATTGTACAGTCAGATATGAAGTTTGCTGAGCAGTGCAGACGGGCTGCCAGGGCAGGTCATGGAGTCTTATTAATGATATAAAGGAATTATGCTAGTAGGGACAGGGACATTGTACAAGGCAATGGTCAGGCCACACCTTGAGCATTGCGTACAGGTCTGGAGGCCTCATTTTAGGAAGGATGTAGAGTTGCTAGAACAAGTACAGAGAATGGCAACAAGATTGGTGCGGGGAATGAAGGGATCCTCTTACCAAGAAAGGCTTAAATTATGCAAATTGCAGCATCTGGAGATTACGAACCTGCGAGGTGTACAAGACCTTGAATGGTTTGAGCCTGCTCAATGCTGATGTGATTCCTACTCTTGCTCAGATTACGAACCTGAGGTGGCATAAATTCAAATTGAGTACAGTTGTAGAATAGATATGTGGAAGTTTGCCTTTAGCCAGAATGGATGGGTGAAATGGGATTTTTTTTTTTACCTTCTTCAAATAAAATCAATTTATGTTAGTTTCAGATGTACGCTGATGATAGGGAAGGTCCAGATGAGAAATACTATGAATCTAAATGTAAGTAAGGTAATAGATTCAAGTGCATTTAAAAAAAAAAAAAAATATATATATATATATATATATAGTCATATTAATTAACATAAGATCTAAAATAATAAAGTTATACAATGCCAGCAATACGGCAAGGCAAGAGCGAAGAAACAAAAATAAAAATAAACCAATTTCAATTTTAACTGGGAGGGAAAAAGAAAAGGTAACAAGAATAAAAATATTGCAACGGAAACTCTAAATTAATTTAGAAGGTCTAATTATACGAATAATAATTCATTGAAATTTAAAGCCAATAAAATAAAATTTAGCGGCGCCCCCTCGAAAGGCGCCAGATCCAAATTTATGTGAAATATCACCAAACAGAGAATTTTTTACTTTTGGTTTCGTTTTGTTTTATTGCGAATGGTTTGAATTCTCTGTTTGGTGATATTTCACATAAATTTGGATCTGGCGCCTTTCGAGGGGGCGCCGCTAAATTTTATTTTATTGGCTTTAAATTTCAATGAATTATTATTCGTATAATTAGACCTTCTAAATTAATTTAGAGTTTCCGTTGCAATATTTTTATTCTTGTTACCTTTTCTTTTTCCCTCCCAGTTAAAATTGAAATTGGTTTATTTTTATTTTTGTTTCTTCGCTCTTGCCTTGCCGTATTGCTGGCATTGTATAACTTTATTATTTTAGATCTTATGTTAATTAATATGACTATGTTTCAAGCATCATGCAGGGGAATGTGCTTTTAGCTGCCTTTGATGTGTGCTTTGCCCTCTTTTATTTTATTTTATTAAGTAAAATTTCATATTCGACATTATTCAAATTTAACTATATATATATATATATATATATATATATATATATATTTTTTTTTTTTTTTTTTTTTCATTATTTTTTTTTTCCAAAGAGCAAAGGAAATTGGAAGGCTAGAATAACATCAGGTGTCAACAAAAATTGTACCTTCAATGGAGAATCTCACATTCCGAGGTCATTCTAACATGCAATTTTGTGTGAAAATAACAAAATTGCTATATATAAAAATAAAAATAATTTTATTTTATAAAATTTATAACCTTTTAAGATACATTCAAGAAGTGCCTTAATTGTGCAGGTTTCGTAATTTTAGAGGGCAACCTCACAATTATAACAGTTCAAGAGACTAGCTACAGAAGTAGAGAGATTTGTAAACAAAACTACAGATAAAATAAATTATTCAAGAATTATATTTATGTAGATTTATAATTAATAAGTGTTCTATAATTTTACTTAAAATGTATACCTATTGCTGTTGCAGTTAAAATAGTAGTGTTATTATATTGTACAGCAATACCCCGCATAGCACTGATAATTGGTACCGAAACTGTTCCGTGTTATGTGAAACCGTGCTGATTGAGGTATAATTATAATGGGTTTTAATTGAATGCATACCAGAGAAACAGTCTATAAACAAATTATAATAAATCTATAAACAATTTGCACTTGATAGCCAATTAAAAGAATTTTAAATAAAAAAAAACTACTGCAAAAATTTTTTTAATGAAAAGGTAACATCATGAGAGACGAGAAAAAAAGCTTTAAAAAAGGAGGTTGTTTATTTAGGTATTTCAATAATGAAGTCTGGTGAAGTTGTCTTTTCTTTTTCTTGGCGTTCATGACTTTGTAGCGTCGAATCCAATCTTGTAAAATTTGACATATCATGATACTATGTTCAACATTCGGGTCTCCATTCATGATTGCCTCGCAGGCCATGTCAACCCCCCCGAAAAACTTTCTCTAATCTTCTGTTGAAAATACTTTTGGTGCCACTTCAGAATTGTTTTCCTCTTCTTCATATGCAGTTTGCTCATCAATTTCAAGGAGAGATGCACCATCTAAGTTGCATGTGAATCAATGCAGTCACATATATTGACAGTGTCCAAAAGTTTCGAATCCCAAGTCTTTTCCGATCTTCACAATGTCTTCAGCAGTTGTCTGAACTTGCGATTCAAAACCAGTGAAATCATTTACCAAATGGGGCAAAACATGCTGCCAAAAGAATGCATGTTGTTGGCAGTGATTTCTAGCCAAGATGCAGATATATATTCAATCGTATTTAAAGGGGTAAAAAATGTGAAATGAAAAGTTTGAAAAGCTGTCATGTCATCTCAAAAACAAGATGAAATTAAGAATACTGAACACTGTTGCACGTTGCAGCTGACTGCCCGAGGGGAGCTATTGTCACATGCGCATGTGAGACAACAGAGCTGGCACCACAGCATATTGTGCCGTACCTAGGCTACGACAACGCAGAATATATATAGAGTATATGTCTAGGCTATTGAATGAGTTTTAATGTGTACAGTAAATATGACTTTAACTTAATTGAAAACCATGTTATAATGAAACCCGTGCTGTTTGAAACCGTGCTAAGCGAGGTATTGCTGTACTTCCATAAGGTTACAGAGCACAATATTGTGATATAGTGCTATTGGTCTAATTTAATATTTTAACTAAAATTATGCCTTGGGGGGGGGGGAGGGAGAGAGAGAGAGAGAGAGAGAGAGAGAGCGCGCAAATCAAGTATCTGGTCAAGAGCAATATGGATACATTGATCCAGAGTGAGAAATTGCCTAAGGCAGTTCTCCTATGAATCAAGGCCTAACCATATGGACTTTGTGTGTGGCATGTATGCATAACTGATTGTAGATGGACATAATGACAGGTGTGTGTGTGTGTGTGTGTGTGTGTGTGTGTGTGTGTGTGTGTGTGTGTGTGTGTGTGTGTGTGTGTGTGTGTGTGTGTGTGTTAGATAAGGGGGGAGAGAGAGAGAGAGAGAGAGATGTAGCAGAATTTTAGCATTTTGATGGACAAATCTCAGTTTTTAAAAAAAAAAAAACCATTGCTCTGGAAAGAATTAAGTCAGGGGACCCATCAGGTACTCAACATTACCTCATGCATTTGGCCTGAATGGTAGGATCACCAAGAGTGATCCAGGGTGAGGGTGCCAGTCCCAAAGGAGGTGATTATTCTGTTGGTTTTACTGACAAGGAAACAGCAAATATTTTATACAATAAGAATACGTGGAATTGGACCAGTATACAAACTTGCCGGAGGCAAAAGTTAATGAAATTACTGATAATGTCATATTGAGGTTAATGATTTGCAAAGTGGTTTAGAGGTTTTCAACTGTCTTCCGCAGAACCCAGGGATTCTGTGAAATGTTGGTAAAACTTCAATTTTTTTTTATGTTTATGAAACTTGTGAAACTATTATTTAAATAACATACTAATAACATTTTATTTATTTTAAACAGAACAATATTATTATTATTTGGTGGAAACATACAATAAAATAGTGAAATCATATACCAGTGAGACATTCAAGAAAAATGAATAGCTGATGTAGCTGCAATCAGTTTTATGATGTAACCAGCCTGCTTTCCTCAGTCTTTGCTTTTATAGTCATGCAGTTTTAAAGATGCACTAATTGTGATAGTATGTATGTCATATTACAAAGCATTAGTTCTGGATGAACATTTATATGCAATCTGAGAGTGCTGTAAATAGTTTCTATTAAAAAGTGGCTGGCTATAAGATGAAAATATGTGAACGTGCACATCAACAACAATTTTCTTATCACTGGGACACACATATTCTACTGATAAAAGATGAAAAGCAGTGCAATTTTTGGTTTGTGAAATATTTAAAATTATTTATGTTAATAAGTTTGTGTGTGTTAATAAAAATATTAAAAAGTAAGAGATTACCTCAATTTTTTGTGGAATGCTTCCAGTGAATTCTCTCTCATATGTGACGAATAAAATAAGATGAAAAAAGTGAAAAAGAGAATTAATGAATTCCCTCATTCATAGAGATACGACCAAATCCGATGCGCAACGGAATCGAAAGCCTATCACTCATAGAGATTCCCTCACTCATAGAGAGAGATACGGAATCATATCTCTATGAGTGAAGAAATTCATTAATTCATTTTTTCACTTTTTTCATCTTATTTTATTCGTCACATATGAGAGAGAATTCACTGGAAGCATTCCACAAAAAATTGAGGTAATCTCTTACTTTTTAATATATTAAAAAATCGTTGAAGTTATTGAGCCCTGTAGCTCTGAATTTTTTACTAGTTAATAAAAATAAATATTAATATGTGATTATTAAAAACAAGTTACTCTAATAACAAATTATAATGGATTTATGGTTACAAAACAAGAAACAAAAAAATACGGAAAGGTCAGGGAACGACCACCGCACATCCCTGAAGCAATGTGGCCTTAGTTGCTAATGCTCCTAAAAGCCAAATAACTAACAAACAAACAAACATCCTTTAGAAGCAAGATGTAATGAACATAAAAGTTAGCCTTTCAGCTCTTATCACTGCATATTAAATAACCAATCATTAACAAAAAAAAGTACATATAAAAAAACTTAAATTAGAAACTGAAAATTCACTTATGGCTTCCTTTAAAAGAGAATACAATACAATTTGGGGGGGGGCTGCTGAGCAGTGTTAGTGATTTGGTACCATCTATGCTAGATGCACAAATTGTAAATAAAATACAATTAAAGCCAACGTCCAATAATATAGTCCAAAGAATGATCTACTTGAGGAATTAGTTGGAAGGCTGAGGTTATGAGAATTCTTTACAATTCAAATGGGCAAGAGTAGTGATGTTGTTAATCTTGCCATTCTGTTTTTTTTTTTTTTTTTTTTCCAATATGTTTAAGCAGTTCAATTTTTGGAAGATTTATTGTTATGAAAAAGCACTTAAAATATAACAGTGAAAGAATGTCTGCACTGCTCAGAGAACTTCACATCTGACTGCACATTAAGCACAGGTCATTTCCATTTTCCACTACTTGACTGTACGATTACCACTCTCTGTCTTCTTCCACTCAACCATCCCTTTCTCCATAGCAGTAACTTTTCCTTAATGCCACACTACTCTAATTTGTACAGAAGTCTTTTATGTGCAATAGTATCAAAAGCCTTCCTGAAATTAAAGTACTGTAGGCCTCCGTAGCCGAGTGGTCATGAGCGGGATTGCGGTAGTACAAGCTCCACGCTCTTTGAGTAGACCTGGGTTCAAGCCCCTAACTGCTAAATACGGTCGATCTGCCAAACCGCACTGGACCAGCGTGGCAGATAATGGTCCATTTCTCTCAGCATGAATTGTTTGAGGAGGCTTCCATCGTGCAGTGGATTGATAATGGCTGGTGCATTATATATCAAAATTATTTTTTACATCCAGTTCCCTGGTGACCGCATAATCCAGGCAAATTGGTCAGACAAGATTTCCCCTTAAAAAACCATGCTGTATCTAAAGCATAATGATTGCAGCCTTGTCTAGATGATGACTTGTAGCAGAGAAGAAAAATGCATGGGATGCATATAAATTATCAGGTGACAAAGACGCTTATGGTAGATATAAATTAGTGTGTACATTTTTCATCTACATTCACAAGAGGAATTCTTTTAGGTAAGGGGATGCTGGAAACTTATCAAACTTTAACAGGGAACTATATGATTGTCTGATAACTGAGAGGAAAGTGGAAGAGAATTTTTTTTGAACCTAAACATATAAAAAAAGGAATTTGGGTAGATGGAATCTATCTAATTATATCAAGGGAGGCAGCAAAGGAGCTAAGCAAACATTAGACATAATTATGAGGGTATCCTTGGATTCAGGGGAGATACTTAAGTACTGGAGATGTGCAAATTTATCCCGAATTCATAAAGGAGGGTAAAATTGAGTAATTACAGAACTGTTTACTTAAATACTGTTCCAGGGGAAATAATGGAATCATAGAATAATGCAGGACCATCTACACAGGAATGCAATTGTGCTGCAGTCACAGCATGGATTTCTTAAGGGGAAATCTGACCAATCTGATTGGATACTATGATGCAGTAACAAAGGAATGGATGCAAAAAATAATTCTGATATCACACACTTGGATTTCAGTTACTGCTATTATTAAAGGGATAATTGAGTGGGAAAAGGCAGAGAGGTTATTAATGGACGCTGCTCTTCATCGACTAATGTTATTAGTGTAGTTCTCCACAGTTCAGTGCCCAGTCCCATTGTTTTCTATATTTATTAATGATATTGATGAAGGCATATCAATCTTAATGTCTAAGTTTGCACATATACAGGTTGAGAAGGTTGGTTAATGACATTAACCAGGGTATGTGACTGCAACAAGATCTAGAAAAATTAGGCAGATTGAGTCAGGAGTGGTTACTGAAGTTTAGCATTGAAAATATAAGGTTCTGCACATGGGTAGCAGTAATCCCAGTTCAATGTACCAACAGTACTACACTCAAGTTAATAAATGTAACTGTGCAGTCAGATATGAAATTCTCTGAGCAGTGCAGACATGTTGCCAGGGCAGCTCATGGGGTTTTGTCAATGATATTCAAAAACTTTACTAGCAAGGATAAGGAGATGATTGCTCCATTGTACAAGGCAATGGTGAGGATGCATCTTGAGTACTCCATACAGGTCTGGAGGCCTCATTTTAGGAAGAATGTAGATCTGCTGGAACAGGTGCAGAGAAGGGCAATGAGATGGTTAACAGAACAAAAGTATGGTCACACCAAGAAAGGCTTCACTTCTGAAAATTGCAGTTTCTGTAGACTTGGCATTTGCGAGATGATCTGATTGAGGTGTTTAAGACTTTGAATGGATTGAGCAAGCATACATTCAAATTGAAAAAGGATGGTTGAAGGATAGATTTGAGGAATTTTGCCGCCATCAGCCAGTGAGTGGATGATTGTTGGAACAACTTTCCATCTGTTGAAATGGATAGTTTCAATAAATTCATGGAAAAAACTAAAATTGGAAAGGATGGCCAGGTGATACGGAAAAGCATTTATTTTTATTTTATTATTTTTTTTTTGGCAGATGCTTATAAGCTTGCTTTCTTCCATCATTTGCTACTACTGATTGGGAATTTCATGGGCCAGTTGGTCATGACTGTTTAAGTTGTTGGCTTTCATATGGCAAGGTACTGATGTCATTATTTCACAGTTGAAATGAGAAATTGCAATTTTTTTGAAGAAAGACATTCATCATTGGCAAAATATTTCATAGATACTGCTTGGTTACAGCAGCTGGTGGAATCATGGATATTTTTTAATAAATTGAGCTGCCTCAACCTTCAATACAGGGTAGCATTATAATTGTCCTTACTGTTAGGAACAAATTGTTCAACAAAACTGAAACTTAAAGCCTGCACCGAACACGTGAAATGGAATAAATTTGAATGTTTTCATATTTTGCATGGCTATCTCATATAAACAGGCAGCAAGTTTCCAGAAACTGTTAAAAATTGCATAACTAATCGTCTCAGTGAAACTCAACAGTAACTAGGATATGATTGCAACAAGATCTAGAAAAATTAGGTAGATGGTGTCAGGAGTGGTTACTGAAATTTAATATTGACAAATGTAAGGTTCTGCACATGGGTACCAGTAATCCAAGATTAATGTGATGGGTATTTTCCTCTGATTTCAGTACTTAAGCTAACTATAAAACCCATTAACACATTCCAAATAGAAAATTTCTCAACCAAAATATTCTTTAAACAGTTGATAGTCATGCTAGTGACCCAATTTTAAAACAAAGATTTTCTAGTGCTCTCTCTCTCTCTCTCTCTCTCTCTCTCTCCCCCCCCCCCAGAATACTTCAACCTTATGTTCAACCTTTGTGCTTATAGGGCATGGTTACCCGAATGCAAAACTATGTAAACTAGGACTTGCCCAAAATCCTAAATGTACCTGTGGAGTAGATATTCCCTATGACTGTCCTAACTACCATCCCCAGAGATGTATACTAATGTCAAAGATAGGACCAATAAATCATGGTTTGTTTGTTTGTTATTTTAGTTTTTAGGAGCATTAGCAACTAAGACCATATTGCTCCGGGATATGCAGTGGTCATTCCCTGACCTTTCCGCATCCTCCGTATTTGATGGTGACGGGCTCGAACCCCGGTCTAATCAAGAAGTGTGTGTGTGCTAAGCACTGCTGCTCCTTCCCACCTGGCTACGGAGGCGCCTAATAAATCATGGAGATGAATATCAACCCCCAACTTAAACAATCATGACCACCTGGCCCATGAAATTCTCAATACAGATAAACCTAAATACAATTGGCCCTATCAGAATGTACTTCCCACCCAGTTAGAATATCCGTGATAGTAATTATATATATGTTAAATGTAATACGTATGTCCATGGAAACTGTAAGCATAATGTGTATGTTTTTGGATACATTGAGTGTACATTTGTTCTGGGTATGCTCCAGTGAACTCATCTAGGGACATAGGGTTGGATATCATCATCATTCTTTTTCTTGGTGATTCCCATATATATGTTCATTTGAATGTTTATGTGCAGAGTGGAAAATGAGTCCACTTTTTAACCTGTAACAAAAAAAAATGCGTAAATAATGGATGCCAGGTTCCCATATATATGTTCATTTGAATGTTTATGTGCAGAGTGGAAAATGAGTCCACTTTTTAACCTGTAACAAAAAAAAATGCATAAATAATGGATGCCAGGTAGTATGAAACTGTCACTCACGTCTGTGTTGTTGGATGAAAGTGAGAAGCTTGTGTTTCCACACTGTAGTAGTAGTAGTGGCATGTGATGCAAGAAAACAAGTGTATGAGCTAATGCAGTATCAGCCAAAAAAAAAAAAAAAAATCACACCATTCCCTCCAAATGCCTGTGCAGTTCCTCCTTAAATTTATTTAACCTATCAACTTCCACAAGGACAGATGGAAGTTTGTTCCAACAATTAACCACCCGCTGGCTAAAGGCAAATTTCCACACATCTATTCTATATCTGTCTTTTCTTAATTTGAATTTATGCCCCCTTAGGTTCGTAATCTGAACAAGTGGAAGGATCCCATCAAAATTCAGCATGTTCAACCCATTCAAGGCCTTATACACCTCACTCAGATCATAACGTAGGTGCCTAGTCTCCAGCCACTGCAGTTTGCAGAACATAAGCCTCTCTTGGTAAGAGGATCCCTTCATTCCCTTCACCAATCTTGTTGCCCTTCTCTGTACACGCTCAAGAAAATCTACATCCTTCCTAAAATGAGGCCTCCAGACCTGTACGCAGTACTCAAGGCGTGGCCTGACCATTGCCTTATACAGAGGGATAATCACCTCCTTTTCCCTGCTAGCAAAATTCCTATATATCATTGACAAAACCCCATGACCTGCCCTGGCCATATCTGAAACTTCATATCTGACTGCGCAATTACTCCCAGGTCTTTTTCATTTTCTACCACCTTAAGTATAGTAACACACAGTTGGTACGTTTCTCTGGGGTTACTTCTACCCATATTCAGTACTTTGCATTCGTCAAGGTTAAACTTCAATTGCCACTTCTTAGCCCATCTGCCCAAATTATCTAGATCCTGTTACAGTAGCACACTGCCATTACTGTCATTAACAACCCTGCCAACCTTTGTATCATCTGCAAACTTCGACACTAAGCCTGATATACCTTCATCAATATCATTGATAAATATACAAAACAACAGAGGACCCAACACTGAACCCTGTGAGACTCCACTAATAACATTAGTCCACGAAGAGCAGCACCCATTGATTACCACGCTCTGTCTTCTCCCACTGAACCATCCTTTTATCCACTGTAGCAACTTACCCTTAATACCATTCTGCTCCAGTTTGTACAATAGTCTTCCATGCACAACAGTGTCAAAAGCTTTCCTGAAATCCAAATATATGATATCAAAATTATTTTTTTGCATCCAGTACCTTTGTAACCACATCATAATATCCTATCAAATTTGTCAGACAAGACTTTCCCTTAACAAACTCATGCTGTGTCTGAATTATTGCTGCTGTCTTGTCTAGATGATCCTGCAATGCATCTTTAACCAGTGACTCCATTATTTTACTCGGAACAGAAGTTAAACTAACTGGTCTGCAATTACTCATGTCACCCTTCAATCCCCCTTTGTGAATTTGGGATACATTTGCACATCTCCAGTCCGTAGGGACCTCCCCTGAATCCAAGGATGCTCTCATAATTATGGCTAAGAATTTGCTTAGTTGCTTTGCCGCCTCCTTTAATATAACTGGATAGATCCCATCCACCCCAGGTGCCTTTCTTATGTTTAACTTCAACAATTTGCTCTCAGTTATTACAAAATCATTAAGTACCCTGCTACAATTTGATAACCTTCTGCCATTTTCAAACCTTAATAACTCCTCATGTGTGAATGTAGATGCAAAATACTCATTCAGTTTGTTTGCTATCTGAGCAGGATCATCAACAGTCGAACCATCAATACCAAGTGGACCAATCAGATTCATACCCTTCCTTTTAGAGTTTATTATTATTATTATTGTTATTAGCCATATAGTGCAAGGAAGCCTGAGGCTTATGCTGCACCAGGCAAAAAAAAATTTGAGTACCCTGAAAGAGAGAGAGGAGGGAATCAACAAAAGGGTGAAAAATGATGATATCCAGCTCAGGACCATGGGTGTGCCAAGCCCATACTCCCCAGATGTGAGCCCCTGGGGTTATATATAAGTAAAGAAATCTTTGCTGTTTTTCTTAGCATCCTTTGCCAAAGATTTCTCATAATCTGCCTTTGCCTGCCTAACCTCCTTTGTGACCTGATTACGGACTATGGATTTCATTTGATAACCATTTAGGCCTAAACCTTGAACAATATTTCTTAATAGGTATGAAACTTTTAGTAGCTTCCATGATTAATTCCTTGCTTGCTTCCCACTTAGAATTTATTGTTGGTAACATTGTCAGTTGATCCCACTGTACAGAATTTAAAAACTGTCTGAAACCACTGTACTCACCTTCACGGAAGCAAAAACCCTTCCCTTTACCCCTGATGGTAATTATATCTTTAAGTAAATCCCACATCAGTACACAGTGATCACTGCCACCTAGTGGTTCCTTTATCTGCAAATTCTTAATACATGAATGATCACTGCTGATAACCAGATCAAGAGTATTACTCTCTTTGGTTGCCTCTCGAACATGCTGCTACAGAAAAGAATCATCCAATAAATCCACAAAAGTCTTACTAGTGTGTGAGTCACCAACCGACAAGTTCCAGTCAATATCTGGGAAGTTAAAATCCTCCATTATAAGACATTCTGATTTACTAGCCCACTCTATTTCTCTGTACAATTGTTCATTATACTCATTCGAGTCATTAGGCCTATAACACATTCCTACTCTTATTTTTGCTTTCGCAGTGCTTATGTCACACCAAACTGACTCAACAGTGCACTGTTCATCTATATCAACTGGATGCACTTCTTTTGATTTTACGTTTTTATTAATTAACAGCATGACACCTCCTCCCTTCCTAACCTGTCTATCCTTTCTGTACACATTGTACTCCCCAAATTCCAATTCTGCATTCCTAATATCAGCGTGACACCACGTCTCTGATATCCCAACAATATTCGCCTTGGATATCTTGACCAACACTTCAAATTCATCAAATTTATTTACTATACTTCTAGCATTGGTATACATGAAAGCATATATGCACCTATTCCTAGTTACCCTAACACATTACACAAACCCACCTGTTTTATGATGACTGCCATCAGTCCCTGAAACCCCCAGCACCCCTCGCTCTAGGTCGCTACTTATTCTAATAGAAGTCGTGCAAGAAGTTGTCACAGACCTTTTAGTCTGTGAATCCCCCCAAGCTAGCAGTTTTCCAACCCACCTAACACTGCCTCGATAGCATCAGCAAATATTCTTGCACCTTTTCTATTTAAGCGTATCCCATCCCTGTAGAAGCAGTCTCTCCTGTCAACAAGCACAGACCACGCACGCTGAAAAAAATTCTACCCCTTGAGCCCTGCAAATTCCCTCCAGGGCCAAATTGATTGACAAGGCTCTCATCATGTAATCCCTCCTATCGTGTCTGGGTAGAATTGCAGACATTTTCAAATTTAACCCTAACTCACGACTTTTTTGCAACAGTGACCTGTACTTGTTAAGTATAACTGAAGATCTCCTACTCTTAATGTCATTGGTGCCAACGTGTACAACAATATCACCTTTTGTGCCCTTAAAAGATGATATATGCTTTACAACGTCATCAACTTTTGCCCCTAGCAGACATACCCTGGTCCTGTTCCATCTATCCTTTTTACATAATATATTCCCCGTCTCCCTGACAATAGAGTCACCAACAATAACTAGTTCCTTTGGGACTAGCGCATTCTGCCTTGGAGATTGCCGCTGTGTTGCCTGATGTCCAGGAGTGAGCTCTGGCATTGAGTTGGGCAGATGAGAACTTGACAGGCCCCTCATATTAATTTCTTTCTACCCTACACCTCAAGCTCTCATAGATGCCCAGTAGAACACCGAGTTGATGCCGAATTTCTAGACACTCTACACCTGACACACACAAAGACATCCTCCTTGGCTAGATCATGTTCTGTTCCAGAGAGTTTGGCAAACATTTCACAAGTTGCACATTTTTTTAGGCTGTGATGCATTGGAGAATTGCCCCCCCCCCAGTTCTCCCCCGAGTCACAGCACTCCTGCCACTTTGCACGCGTTGCTTTGCTGCTCTAGTCTGGGGCACGATATTTTAAATTAATAAGATCAATAAATTTAATTAATTAATTGTCAATACTACGCTGTCTAAGAGAATTCTAAATGCAGTGATGCGTATTATGCTATAAAATTATACGTTAGAGCTACCTAGTTACCACAATTAAAAATTTGAATTCCCTACTACTCTACACAAAAATAATGGCTGAAAAGATTTAAATGAAATAACGGTTTTACGTATATTAAGTAGTAATCTACAAAAACTCTATGTAAATTAAAAATAAAAATAACCAGCGTAACTATAACTATAAGACTACGTATAAAGTACAGTATAAAATAACAATTAGGTAAATAAAAAGGCAAACACATCGCTTTTTCGGAGCCTGTAATTCACAGCTGTAATTTTTAAAGAGAGTCAGTGCCCTCAGTGTTCAGGTATAGATGATTTCACCAGTGAGACTGTATAATCCCTCCCCCTAAAATTATAGTGTCCCTATACCTCAATGTGATAAATGTGTAAATGTCAATAATTTAAAGTATAAATGTATCTTTGTTTCCAGGTATGTTCACACTTATGCATACATATGTGTATAAACATTAATGTGAATGAATGTGTCCTGATATGCTTATATATGCCTGAGCACTAGAGCATATGTATGTACATGAGTATTTACATATGAAGGCATGGTATGTGTGTGCGTGCATGAATTAAAGTGTACTAGTGCCCACATGTGTATGTGGGTGTGTGAATATAAGTATAAATGTGCACGAGTGCACATTATTATTATTATTAGCCATATGGTGCAAGGAAGCCTGAGGCTTATGCTGCACCAGCCAAAAAAAATGAGAGAGAGAGAGAGAACAAGAGTCAGAAGTAGAAGGGAATCACCAAGAAAAAGAAGAATGATGATATCCAGGTCAGGAACCTGGGTTGGATATCATCATTCTTCTTTTTCTTGGTGATTCCCATATATATGTTCATTTGAATGTTTGTGCAGAGTGGGAAATGAGTCCACTTTTAACCTGTAACGAAAAAAATGTTTATCCCTGTCCTAGTCAAGGTATTCGACCAAGTAGAATAAATGCGTAAATGTGCGGAAATTGGGAGTGTATGAGAATGTCCAATTTGAGGGTTTGGTGTCAAACAACGTTAACTACAAAATTGTATTTTTGAGATAAATTTTGTCTTACTTTAAACAAATAACAATGCATATCATGTCAAAGAGCTGTATCTCTCTTATTAGAACTTTACAAGTTAGCTTGGGCTGTAAGCACATTTCCCATAAACTTTGAAAATGTCAAATGACTTTAACGCATACATATAGTTTTTTGACCCTCAACATTTTGACCACAAACTAGCAGAAAAAGATGCTATCTATAGTTGACATCCTTTGACATTAATCCCACTGGCAAGGGTTCCACGGATCAAGGGTCATTCAGCATGTGTTGACTTGCCTGTTTCTAATTTCACTAGATGTTTTCTTTGATTCAATTGTCTGTTTTGTTTCACTGAGATTAGACGTGCAACTAAAGCAGATTTTTCTTGTACCAAGTGTGTCTGTTTGATTTTCATAATGAGCATAGAAAAGAACAAGTCAGTGACGTTAATAAATCACTTAGCAGCAAGGGAAAAGTAATGCTTGATCTTGCTTTGAGTGTTCAGGAAAATAAAATGGCTTCACGTGTAACTAGTGAATTGAATTTCGACGCTTCTGTTTTTACCTATTCAAAATTCAATATGGCTGCTGCCACCTTTGTTTCAGACAACTGCCAAAACAACAAGCCCAATAATGAAGTAAGTAACAGTAACTCATTCTGTCAAGTTTGACATTCTGCTGTCAAAATTGCTGTTAATATTTGCACATGAGTCAAATTAAAAATTTTCTTTCTAGCATCTAGCCAACATCATTGGTCAGGGAAGATGATCTAATCAACGACTCCGATACAGACCCACACTACATTCCCAAGTCAGAAGAAAACTTTTCTTCTTTCTTCTTCTGTCTCTTTTTTATTCTTTATCCCCCTTCTTTCTTTTTTATAAATAAAAAATATACATGTGTATACTGTTTCTACCGGGGGGGGGGGCTGTAAAATCCTTCCCTTAAAACAGTATACGTATATAGATGTCCAGCATTGGAATACTAAGGATCTGGTCACTTTACATTAAAGGAAAGTTGATGCTGTGGATAAAGGGATGGTTGAGTTGGAAAAAACATGGTTATCAATGGACACTGCTCTTTGTGGACTAATGTTGTTAGTGGCATACCACAGGGTTCTGTGCTGGGCCCATTGTTATTTTCTGTATTTATTAATGATACTGATGAGGGTATAGCAGGGTTAATGTCTAAGTTAGCAGATGACACTAAGGTTGGCAGGGTAATTAATGACAGTAATGAAGGTATACTGCTGCAAAAAAATCTAAAAAAATTAGGCAGATGGGCTGAGAAATGGAAATTGAAGTTTAACATTGACATATGGGCAGCAGTAATCCCAGAATAAAGCTATCAACTGTGCGTATCACTCAGGGTAGTGGAAAATGAAAGGTCCATAATTGTGAAGTCGCATATGAAGTTCTCTAAGGTGCAAACAGGTTGCCAGGCCAGTTCATGGAGTTTTGTCAATGATATTCAGAAATTTTGCTAGCAAGGAGCTGATTATCCCATTGTATAAGGCAGCAGTTCACACTAAAAATTCTATAATGGCGTCTGCTTAGATTTACATAGGTATATTATTGTATAATTACAAAATATAACTAATAATAAACAATAAAGTAAAATAAAATTAAATAAAAAGTAAAGAACTGCCACAGAAAGAAACCACATCTCCCATAATTCCTTATAATTAGTTTACTATCTTATAGTATACATGTTAAATAAATATGTTTTCCATACTAAATTTTTTTTTTCATTCTCAAGACAATTGCTATGTATAGTTTTTTTTTTTTAGAACATATAGTACTTTGTACCATGCATGGGTTGAAGGTTGAAAAGATGAAATAAGATGAATTGATATTAGACTTAAACTTCTGTAGATTGTAATTTTCAGGAGTATGAAGGAAGGTTGTTCCAGAAAACAGAAGTTGAATGAATAAATGAGTAAGAAGAAAAGTTGGTTCTGTGAGTTTGAACTTGGACAGTAAAAGAATGTTGACTGGTGGCGGCACATGTGTTTGAAAGAGAGAGCGGGAATTATAGAAGCCAATTCAGAAGAACAGTGCCCATGCAAGTATCTATAAAAAAGGCATGCAGCAGAAACAGAAATCTGTGTCTATGAGACAGATAGTGAAGAGACTCTGTTAGAGATGAAACACTAATTAACAAAACTGCCCTCTTTTGAATGGAATCTAGAAGCCAGAGAGAGGTTTTGGGGGTACCGCCCCAGATGTGGGAACAATAATCCATGGTAGGCCGGATTTGCGATTTCTACAGAGTCAACTGTTTGGAAGAAAAGTAACGCCAAGAGTGAAAAAGAAAACCCAGTTTTTTAGATGCAGAGGAAACCGTATTTGTAATATACTTTATTCCAATAGAGATTAGAAGTCAGGGTAATCCCCAAGATCTTGCATAGAAATCAAAGCATCATCAGAGACAAGCATAAGAGCAGAAGAATCCTTTTTATGAGATATAAGACAGGACTGAGTTTTAGAAGGATTGAAATTAAGTTATCTTTGCCCCACTGGAGAATTACCTGGAGATTAGCATTTAAGGATTTGGCAGTGGATACTCGAGAAGTTGAAGCTGTTTCAGCAGGGCAAGCTTTCTCAAACTGGAAGGTCGAATGCAATGTGCTATCTTTAGCAAAACAATGAGTAGGATTTCTGGTCAATGGAAGAAGGTCATTAATATATACAAGAGGAAAAGAGTGGGAGAAAGAACTGAATGTTGGGGAACACTAGCATTTGTGGGGAAGCTAGAAGACAAGAGAGATGTCTGCCATCACCTACAGCGAACAGTCAAAGAGAAAACTGGATATGCAATTACAAAGAACAGTGGCACACCAAATGATGGAAGCTTATTTAGAACATCTTTATGCCAAACACAAAAAGCCTTTGAAAGAGTTTCACCAAACATTTCTATTAAATTTGTCCATAGATGGGTAATATAAACTGCTCTATCATGAATATCTGAACATCTGCCTTTAGACAAAAAAAAGAGCCTTTATTGTATCATTTAATATTTTGTGCTGAAACCTTTTGCTTTTATGACGGCCTGCAATCTTTGTGGCATACTCTCAACCAGCTTTTTAATCTTTGGGCACTCTAATCTTTGGGAAATCTTGATGTGCACATACCCAATGATCCAATGCATTCCAAAGATGCTCAATAGAGCTGAGATCAAGACTCTAGACTGGCCAATCTAACTTTTCCACACCCATGTCCTCAAACTACTCTGTCATGAACCGAGCATCTTTGCCGATACAGTTATGGGCCTTCCCCAAAGTATTGCCATAATGTTGGAAGTGCATAATTGTCCAAGCTGTCCTGGTATTGCATAGCATTCATGGTTTTGTCGATAATGACTAATGGGCACAAGCCAAACCATGAAAAGAGCCCCATACCATAACACTACCGCCACCAACCTTCACTGGGAGGATACAATCAGAAACTGTTCCCCTGGCATTCGCCACACCTAGGAATGACCAACAGACTGGTACAGTACGAACCTCGACTCGTATGTCCATAGAACTGTTTTCCACGTCTCTACAGCCAGGATTTGCGCTCCTTACACCATGTTAATCAGCATCTAGCATTTGTTGAGGTGATCAATTCTGTTGAACTATTGAGGTAATTCTGTTGAATGTGTCATTTTGCATGCCCACCTTTGCAATTGTCTGTTCAAAGCCTAGTGTGCATATTTATAGCACGTTTCTGTGACATGTTGCATAGGACCTGTTTCCCCATGGAGGGGTGTCCAGAATATCACCAGTGGAATGACACTGACAGAATCTATACTGGTGATCGTTGATCAGATGAAAGATTTCCAGATAGTTTAAGAGTTGGTAGTTAATCGATTTCTCTATTACTTTACAAAGAGTAGAAGTAATCATAATGGAATGATAACTGGATGGAAGGGATTTATCACCCTTTTTAGGAACTGGCTGGATATGAGCAAATTTCCAAGAAGGAAGAAAAACACCTGTGGATAAGAAAGTCAAAAAAGACGACACAAAACAGGAGAAGGCTCAGGGGCACAGGTCTTGAGAACAAGTGGAGAAATACCACCAGGACCTGGAGCTTTCTTACCATCAGATTCATCAAAATCTTTCTGACATCCTTTTGACAGAAGATCACAGTAGGCTCTGAATGGAGTGTACTGGGAATGGTATGAGGTGATTTACCAAGATCATCAATACATGAGTTGGAAGGAAAATAGGATGCTAGTAGGTCAGCTTTATCTTTGGCTGATGTGGCAACAGAACCATCTGGTTTTGACAGAGGTGAGAACAGAGATGGGAAAAAATTGGGGCCAATAGCTTTGGCAAGAGAAAAGAATGCTCAGCTACCATTTGGACAAGAAGCAAGTTTTTACTCATAGTCTGTTTGAAATCTAGTTTGGATTGAATAATAACTGCTTTGCAAAGTATACATAATACTTAATAATAATTTTTATTATTATGCAACGTCGCTTATAAAAACATTGTATTGGAAATATTTTATAATAAAAATTCAGAAAAATTATACGATTTCAAAGAATATAAGCTTAGTGTTTTGCATTAAAAATATTACGTTGAAAGGGGTTTGTGAGTCAAAAAAGGATGAGAACTGCTGGTATAAGGCAATGGTCAGGCCACACCTTGAGTAATGCCCACAGTTCTAGATGCTTCATTTTAAGAAGGCTGTAGGACTACTGGTATAGGTACAGAGAAGGTAAACGACGTTGGTGAGGGGAACAAATAGGTGCGCTTAGCAAGAAAGGCTTCAGTTCTACAAATTGCAATATCTGGAGGTGATATGAATGATATGTTTAAGGCTTTGAATGGCTTGAGCAAACTCAATGCTGATGGGATTCTTCCTCTTGCTCAGACTATATGCACATGAGGAAACAAATTCAAATTGAGAAAGGATGGTTCCAGAACAGACGTGTAGAAGTTTTCCTTTAGCTAACAGGGGGTTGATTGCTTGCACAAGCTTCATCTGTTGTTGTGGAATAGATGGTTTGAATAAATTTAAGGAAGAACTAAAATTATTGGAGGGGGATGGATGGGTGAAATAGGAAGGCTTTTTTTTTTTTTTTTTTTGGCTGATGTTGCATAAGCCCTTGCATTATTTGCCACTATTAATACAAATATACGTTAGGTAAAAGAAAACGGAATACTAAATATTTGCATAAGTATTACAGGTGAGTGATCAGAGTACATTTGGAATGCAACTTTCTCTGACAGTCTCTGCAATTAGAATGCAGGAGGGCAAACTACTTCAGAACTTCCCTTCTTGTCTTCCTGACGTCAGTCCCACTTACACTTGTTAGTCACGGTGCAGAATATACTGAAACTGGTTTCAGCTGGCCTATGTGGGATATCTATCTTACCACAATATTCTCCCACCCCCACCAAAAGAGCCTTTTTGGGGGGGTTGAGCAAGATTGTGCCCAACCAATTGTTCCTACCACCACAAATCTTTCTGTTCTTAACAGTCCTATCCCACCCTAGAGGATGAGCTCCCACCACAGGGATGCCGCTCTATCCTTTTAACTTCTGTTTCCAGATGGAAGTCTCTCTATCATCTACTTTTACTTTCAACTATACACCCTCTACTCAAACTGTCTTTCCAATACTCCTTTCCAATGAAAATTTGTTTTTTTTAAGGGGTGCTTCCTGGCAAGCTTTGGTGATGCCAGGATTTACTGCAGCCAGAGAACCTTTCACTATGACCTGGCCTACCTCCTTATGCTGATGAATGGGAAATGGGAGATCACCAGTTTCCAGGAATCCTGCAGCTAAGTGGCCTGAGAAACATAACCCCACACTACACTATGCAGACTACACAATACCTTACACTAACTCTGGCCTTTACAGAGTTTTTACTGTGGCACAGAGTATACCATGTAGAGTTGGAGGAGACCCCTGGTGATATAGAACAGTAAACACTATACACAACATTTGGCCAGTCCTTTGTGTACATTTTTTTCTCACCATATTCAAATTCTATAATCCCATATGGCTGACTGGAGCCATGTTTCTGATAACCCTACTACATCCACATTTGATGACTTAGCCAGTACTTCAACACTTGAGTTCTTCTAGAAAACACCTAGTATGTTTTACTACAAGCTGAACATCATATAAATTACAGAGAGAGAGAGAGAGAGAGAGATTTTCATTTGCCAATAAGTGATTGTAACATCTGAACAATTTTCAAAGGTGGGATTAATTTCAACAGATGAAATAGGATACTAAAAGCATGATTTCAATGCATGATTACATTAGATTTTCTTTCGTGCAGTTTTCTGTAACTGATTACTTTATAATAGATCCAATTTATCCTTATTTGCTCTTTTAATAATGTCTATAGTTAGTGTACAGGACATTGGCTATTGTATGATTTCATACCAACTAAGAAATATTGTTCAATGTTTAGGCTTCAATGGATGTCAGATAAACTAATGAGACATATGGCAGAGAAGAAAAATGCATGGGATATATATAAATTAACAGGTGACACAGAAGCCTATCATGGATATAAGCTAGTCTGTAATCAAGTCACAAAGGAGGTTCAGCAGGCAGACAAAAGCAGATTATGAAAAATCTTTGGCAAAGAATGCAAAGAAAAACAGCAAAGAGTTCTATACTTATGTAAACTCTAGAAGGAAGGGAACTAATCAGTTGGTCCACTTGATATTGATGGTTCAATTGTTGATGATTCTGATCAGGTAGCCAACAAACTGAATGAGTATTTTGCAACTACATTTACACATGAGGAGTTATTCAGTTGGGGGGATGCAGAGGTGTATTACACTCTGGCAGTAAGCTAAATGATTCTGTAATAACTCAGAGCAAACTGGAAGAGAAACTGTTGAAGATAAACATAAGAAAGGCATCTGAGGTGGATGGGATCTACCCAGTTATATTTAAGGAGGCAGCAAAGGAATTAAGCAAACCCTTAGCCGTAATTATGAGAGCTTCCTTGGATTCGGGAGGAGGTTTCCATGGACTGGAGATGTGCAAATGTGACCCCAATTCATAAAGGAGGATAAAGGCTGACACAAGTAATTATAGACCTGTGAGTTTAATTTCTGTTCCGAGTAAATTAATGGAGGCACTGGTTAAAGAAGCACTGCAGGATCATCTAGAAAAGACTTCAGTTATAGTTCAGACACAGCATGAATTTGTTAAGGGAAAGTCTTGCCTGACCAATTTGATTGGATACTATGATGCAGGGAATAACTTTGATATTATATATTTGGATCTTAGAAAGGCTTTTGATACTGTAGTACATGGAAGACTGCTGCACAAATTGGAGCAGTGTGGCACTGGAGGCAAATTGCTGCTATGGATAAAGGGATGGTTGAGGGGGAGACGACAAAGAGTGGTAATCAATGGACACTGCTCACTGTGGACTAATGTTATTAGTGGAGTCCCTCAGGATCCATTGTAGTTTTCTGTATTTATAAATGATATTGATGATGGTATATCAAGCTTAATGTCCAAGTTTGCAGATGATACAAAGGTTGGCAGGGTTGTTAAGGACACTACTGATAGTATGCTGCTGCTGCAACAGGATCTGGAAAGGTTGAGTAGATGGGCTGAGAGGTGGCAAATGAAGTTTAACATTGACAAATGTAAAGTACTACATATGGGAAACAGTAACCTCAGAGTAACATATCAACTCTGTGGTACTACAATGACAGTGGTAGAGAACGAAAAGGACCTGGGGGTAATTGTGCAGGCAGATATGAAGTTTTCTGAGCAGTGCAAACGGGCTGCAAGAGTAGCTCATGGTGTCTTGTCAATGATATACAGAAATTTTTGTAGCAGGGATAAGAAGGTGATTATTCCCTTGTATAAGGCAATGGTCAGGCCACACCTTAAGTACTGTATACATGTCTGGAGGACTCATTTCAAGAAGGATGTACAGCTGTTGGAATCAGTACAGAGAAGGACAACAAGATTAGTGAATGGGCGCCTTCGTAGCCAGGTGGGAAGGAGCGGCAGTGCGTAGCACACGCTTCTTGATTAGACCGGGGTTCGAGCCCGTCACCACCAAATACGGAGGATGCGGAAAGGTCAGGGAATGACCACCGCATATCCCGGAGCAATATGGCCTTAGTTGCTAATGTTCCTAAAAACCAAATAACATTAGTGAATGGAGAGCTCTTACGAAGAAAGGCTTAAGTTTTGCAAATTACAGTGTCTAGAGACTAGGCACCAGCGAGGTGATCTGATAGAGGTGTATAAAGTATAAAGCCTTGAATGGTTTGCGCATGCTCAATGCTGATGGGATTCTTCCTCTTGCTCAGAATAATCACTTGAGAGGGCATAAATTCAAATTGAGGAAAGACAGATGTAGGATAGATGTGCGAAAATTTGCATTTAGCCAGCAGGTAGTTAGTTGGTGGAACAGACTCCCATCCCTTGTTGTGGAAGTTGATAGCCTAAATAAATTTAAGGCTCAGCTGGACAGGTATTTCAAACAAACAGAGGGGTGAAATGGGAGTGTTTTTTTTTTTTTTTGGCTGATGCTGCATAAGCTTGCTTTCTTGTATCATATGCCTCTACTAATGCTAATGCTAGAGTGAGAACGCGGCTTATGAAAGAAGCAAACGTGTGTGTGTCTCCCCCCGCTTCGCCTGGTGGGTTCCCCACTGCCAGCTAACATATCCCACCCCCAGGATATGTTAGCTGGCAGTGGCAGTATGACCCTCCTGACAGGTTCAACACTGCAAGGACCTGGCAGCTGTCGCCAGCAAGGATGTGCTGCGGCTTTGCTGCTGACCCGCCAATTGGCAATCTGAACTGAGTACTCAAACTTGGTTCCCTTTAAAACCTCATCATCAGGCAGGGGAGGGAGGGAGGTTGTTGTTGTTTGTTTGGTTTTTAGGAGCATTAGCAACTAAGGCCATATTGCTCCGGGATATGCGGTAGTCATTCCCTGACCTTTCCGCATCCTCTGTATTTGGTGGTGACGGGCTCGAACTCCGGTCTAATCAAGAAGCGTGTGCTAGCACTGCTGCTCCTTCCCACCTGGCTACGGAGGCACCAAGGGAGGAAGGAGACAGGTTTCTGTCTCCTCTCCTCCCTGCCTTCCCTATACTTCATCTGGTGGGCTCATTCCCACTGACCTTTGGGGATGCCTACTCTATCGTCCACAGTCCCCCCCACTCTAACTAAACCGACCGAGTATGCCCCTAACAATGCCATCAAATTCTAATCAATGTCTAAAAATTCAACTGCTTTCTCGAAAACCTCTTCTGGCCTTTCCAAATTCTACTGTTCGCCCCTCCCCTTTTTATAGGTCTAGCCACTGAAATTCTCAGAAAATAGATAGCAGCGCCTGCCAGCGTACTTAAATAATCTACTGGGTGCCTGACCTGCCTCCTCATGGCAAAGTGTCTGCAACGATGGGTCCCAATAGGGGCCCAACGGCTAAATGGTCAGAGAAACAACAGGCATAACACTACAGAACAAACCACTCCACATGCACTTTTTAAATTTTTGGCCTCTGCAGCGTTCTGTGTCATACAAATAGCGTATAGAATGCAGAGATGGGGGAAACCCCTGGTGCTGTCAGACAACTAACTCTGTCTGCTGGAAACAACTGTGTGCTGGATTATTATTTGATGGAGTATCCAACCATGCTTCCAGCAAATTTTTTCACCTTTCACAACTTCAGTCTAGTATGTTTGACTTATAGTCTAATTTGGTGGGATATATTCAGCCATAATAATTCCTTTAATATTGGAAAACAAAAAGCATGGTTTTCATTTTTGATTTTGACATTCTTGCTTTTGTGGTCTGGGAGATTGTTTTGTCTTCTATTGCACTGGCTGCCTTTTAGAGTCTGGTTCATATTGGAAGAGCTAACTTTCATTACAAGTAATTAAAGTGCTCAGAAAGTCCTGGATCTTCAATTTTTATCAAAAATTGGAGAAGGTCCAAAGAATTCACAAACTTGGAGTCCTCATTCTTTGTTCTTCATTCAAAATTTTTGGTACTTCTCACTTCTAATCAATGTCCTTACCCAGTCCACATTTTCATTAGTTTTCATGGATACCAGAAGGACTTATGATTCATAGCCTTCCACATCCTCACTTCCTTCTAAAAATCTTTTGTGCTATTCAAGCATGCAAGCTCTTGGCACAGGGTCTTCCCCATAAACGATGTAACAACTCATAACTTTCAGTTGGTGTTTCCTTTAGTTTTGTTAAAATTCTGAGGTTGATTCATTATTTGATTCTTTTGTCTCTCATTTTTCTGAGAAACTGCAAATACAAGGTAATAAAACCCTGTCTCTTACTTCAGAGCAAATGAGTGTGTTGGAAGTAACTTGGCAGACAACTAAAGAAAGGTTCAAGGTCAACTGCTGTGCCATTTTTTCCCAGGTGGGCCCAGTATATAGTGGCTGTGCACACAGTCTTATTTAATAGCCACCTTACATGTTTTTGAAAATTCAAATTCAGTCTGGTGCCTAAAACTAATCTTAATAAAAATCTAACAGAATTTAATATTAGCAAACAATGCATCAAAGCAGGCTTATATAGCATCAGCCAAAAATATATATATTTTATATAAAATATAAAAAAATATATATTTTTATCTATATATATATATATATATATATATGAGCCACAAATTGTGTATTTTTGAAAATTCAGTTTGATATCTAAAACTAATCTTAATAAGAGTTTAACAGAATTTAATATTAGCCCACAATGCAAGAAAGCAAGCTTATATAATATCAGGCAAAAAAAAAATACATATATATATAAATCCTTCCCATATCACATCACCTCTCCATTCGCTCTCTAATAGCCTGGCCTTGAATTTATTCAAACTATACACTTTTACAATACCAAATGGAATTTGTTCTAACTATCAACCCACTAAATGAAAACATCCACACATCTAACCTGCAACTATTCTTCTTCTTCTTCAATTCAACAGCACTGCACTTACTCAATCCATCCAATGCCTTAAAATGCATTCAGGGACATTCCTAGGGTATGTGGCACCTGGGTAGCAACAGCAATTTTGCGCCCGGGTGCTAATTGAAATTTGGTGCCCCCCCTTTTAAAATTTTCTTAATATGTGTATGTAAGTTTCAGGTTTTCAGGCGCCCAGGTGCAGCGCACCCCTTGCAACCTCGGGACGGCCCGCCTCTGAATGCATGCCTCAATCACAATGTCTTGTAGGTGTCTAGTCTTCAGATGTTGCAATTTGCAGAACCGAAGTTTCCCCTTGCAAGAGCTCCTTTTGTTTCTCTCACAGTCTTCACACAGAAAAAAACTTTCTGGTTACACCTTTATTTGATGCATTCCACCTGTCCTACCAAAGAGTAGGCAGCATACCCCACATCCTCTTTTACCTCCTCTCAAAACCCTTGCAGCAATGTCTTCATATATTCCCATGGTAAACTTAGCAGACCCAGACCTCAATGGACTAGATGAAGATGCAAGGTCATCTTAGCAGCCAGTAAGGACCTGAAGGGCTGTGCTGGATATAGTGATACAAGCCAACAGGATCATTCTCTGAAGAGAGTATGGCTTTCTCACTACAGCTTGTTTCTCTACAATTTTAAACAATACCAATGATCCATATAACAACACAGGCAAGATGATGCACTCATAAAGAAGATTCAGTGCCTTACCCTTGATGTCCCAATACGCTTGCATTATTCAGGGAATCATGGTCACAAATCTCTTGAATCAAACTCATGTAGTGAAGGTTGGCCCAAACGACTCTTTACAGTCAAACAACAACCCTAAATACTTAAGTTTCTTCCCTGATAGGAGACACACTATTATAATGAACAAGCAGTGGTCTCTGATTTCTTCAACATCATAATTTTTGATTTTGTATTGAAGACAAATTCTGTGAACAGTGCAACAAGATCTGCTGTCCCCACAGTACAGTACAGCCCTGCCACTGTCAAGCTGCTGCCTTGGGAGTATTTATATTATGGCTTATATAAACATCCAATTATGCCACCATGGCCACATTATCAAACATTCTTCTCATCCAATCCTCCAAAAAATAAGTTCCATATGAGGGGCTCAATACAAGGGTTCCATATAATTTCAAGTGATGCAATTTGAGCCTTGAACACCCCCCCCCCCTCTCTCTCTCTCTCTCTCTCTCTCTCTCTCTAAATTTACTAAGTGGTTTCATTTCTGTGAAAAGTTTAGTTGTTCCATTATCTTTCTGTTTAAAATTTGAGATAAATTTACTGTTTGCAATGATCTGATTAAGTAGGCATATTTATCTTTTAATCATCCAAATTTTGATTAGATTTTTTATATTAGAAGTACAGCTGGAAATTTAGACTCCAATTTCATATCAATCAATACTAGATATAAGCACAATTATTTATTATTTTTTATATAAATTCTCTGAATGTACAAGTAATTATACAAATTTAACGTAAGACGTGTTTACTATGATAACTGTGAACAGTGCAAAATTATTGCATTACAACAATAGTACTATGGTATTATTGTAGTCCTGAACTGCAAGGCTGTAGTTTTAATTTAATTTTTAAACAAAAATTATACCTCTGACTAGGTAAGAAGGCAAATGGCTAAGAGCAATGGGATGCCTTGGCTCAAGGAATGTGTAAAGTGTGATTGCTAAAGGTAATTATACAAATCAAGGCTTCATTGCTTGTACAGTCAAGCTTCCCAATTCCAGCAAACTACTAGCACTTCCCATTTTCCAGCTATGTTTAAGAAAAATTGGTGAATCCAGCAAAAATAGTAGCATGTTAGAGCTAATCATGCAGAGTCAAGATTTCACCTTAAAGCCATAAGTTTTTACCATGCTCAAATGACTTAATTTCTTTGGTTGCAGAGTTGTCTAATTACTAATCGTGAACACAACACATGACTCACTGATCATGAGTGATGGATTACTTATATCATCTTTTAAGGACACAAAGGTGATACTGTTGTATGCATCGGCACCAATGACTTTAAGAGTACATGATCTGCAGATTACTTAACAAATATATATCAATATTAAAAAAAAGTCGTCAGTTAGGGTTAAATTTAAAAGTGTCTGCAATTCAGTTAAGACACAATAGGAGGGAGTACTTGATGAAAGCCTTGTCAATCAATTCAGCCCTGGAGAGATTGTGCAAGGCTCATGGGATGGAATTTTTCACAGCATGGTCTGTGCTTGTTAACAGAAGAGACTGCTTCTACAGGGATGGGATACACTTAAATAGAAGGAATGTAAGAATATTTGCTGATGATATTGAGGCAGCGTTAGGTGGGTCGAAAAACTGCTAGATTGGGAGGATTCACAGACTAAAATATTAACAGTAGCTGCAGGCAGAGGTGCAAGTGATTATTGCACGGCTTCTATTAGATTGGACGGCAGGGTGCTGGGGTTTTCGGGAACTGGTGGGAGTCATCATGAAACATAAATACATGGGCTGTGTTAGGATAACTAAGAATAAGAACAGGTGCATGTATACCAATGCTACAAGTTTGGTAAATAAATTTGATGAATTTGAAGTGCTGGTCAAGACATCAAAGGCTGATATTGTTGGGATATCAGAGACATGGTATCACACTGATATAAGCAGTGCAGAATTGGAATTTGGGGAGTACAATGCGTACAAAAAGGATAGGAAAGGAGGAGGAGTTATGCTGTTAGTTAAGAAACAAAATCTAAGGAAATGCATCCAGTTGACATAGATGGTCAGTGTAATGTCAAGTCAGTTTGGGGTGATGTAAGCACTGGGAAAGCAAAAATGGAGTAGTAGTGTGTTATAGACCTAATGAATTTGATCAGTACAACGAATAACTGTACAGAGAAATAGAGTGGGCCAGTAATTCAGACTGTCTAATAATTCGGGATTTTAACTTGCAAGATATTGACTAGAACTTGTGGGTAGGTCACTCGCACACTAGCAAGACTTTTGTGGATTTAATGGATGATTGTTTTCTGCAGCAGCATGTTCGAGAGGCAACCAGACGGATTAATACTCTTGATCTGATTATCAGCAGTGAGTATTCGTGCATTAAGAATTTGCAGATAAAGGAACCACTAAGTGGTAGTGATCACAGTGTACTGATGTGGGATTTTCTTTAAGATATAACTACCATCAGGGATAAAGGGAAGGGTTTTCGCTTTCGTAAAGGTAACTACAGTTGTCTCAGATAGTTTTTAAATTGTATACAGTGGGACCAACTGATGATGTTACCAACAGCAAATTCCAAATGGGAAGCATTCAAGGAAATCATCTTGGAAGCTACCATATCAACAAAGAAATACTGTATACGGTTTAGGCCTAAATGGATGTCAGATAAACTAATGAGACTCGTGGCAGAGAAGAAAAATGCATGAGATGCAGAAGCCTATGATAGATATAAGCATCAAGTCACAAAGGAAGTTAGGCAAGTAAAGGCAGATTACAAGAAATCTTTTCCCAAAAGATGCTAAAAAAACCAGCAAGGACTTCTTTAGTTATATAAACTCTAGAAGGAAGGGGCGGAATCAGATTGGTATACTTGATATTGATGGTTCAACTGTTCATGATCCTGCTAGACAGCTGACAATCTGAATGAGTATTTTGCATCTACATTCACACATGAGGAGTTATTAAGGGAGGAAAATGCCAGAGGTTTATCAAACTGTAACAGGGTGCTTAATGATTTTGTAATAACTGAGAGCAAAGTGGAGGAGAAATTGTTGAAGTTAAAAATAAGAAAGGCACCTGGGGTATATGGGAACTGTTCAGTTATATTAAAGGAGGCAGCAAAGGAATTAAACAAACCTTTAGCCATAATTATGAGGGAATTCTTGGACGCAGAGGAATTCCCCACGGACTGGAGAAGTGCAAATATATCCCCAATTCACAAAGGGAGATCTAAGGGTGACACGAGTAATTACAGACCAGTTAGTTTAAAAGGATGTGAGAAGGATTTTGATGAATCTTGATGCTAAGAGAGCTCCAGTCCCGATGATATTTCACCACTTGTTCTCAAAACCTGTGCTCCTGAACTTACTACTGTTCTTTGCCGCCTTTTTTAACTTTCTTATTACAAAGGTGTTTTTCCTTCTGCTTGGAAATTTCCTCATATCCAGCTAGCTCTTAAAAAAAGGGTGACAAATCCCTCCCATCCAATTACTTCTACTCTTTCTAAAGTAATGGTGAAATCAATTAACCGCCAACTCTTAAACTACCTAGAAACCTTCCGTCTGATCAACGATCGCCAGTATGGATTCCGTCAGTATCGTTCCACTGGTGATATTCTAGCTTATGTTACCCATTTATGGTCTAATTCAATGGAAAAGTTCGGTGAAACATAAGCAGTTGCTCTTGACATCTCAAAGGCTTTCGATCGTGTTTGGCATAAAGGTCTTCTAAACAAGCTTCCATCTTACGGTTTGCCAACTGTTTTTTGTAATTGGTTATCCAGTTTTCTTCTCTGATCGCTCACTGAGGGTGACGGTAGATGGCTCTCTGTCTTCTAACTTCTCCACTAATGTTGGTGTCCCCCAAAGTTCAGTTCTTTTCCTCTTGTATATTAATGACCTTCTTCCATTGACTGGAAATCCTATCCATAGTTCTACCGATGATAGCACATTGCATTCCACTTTCCATTTTGAGAAACCTTGTCCTGCTCAATCAGCTTCAACTTCTCGAAAACCTGCTACCAATTCCTTAAATGCCGATCTCCAGGTATTTCTCCAGTGGGGCAAAGACAACTTAGTTGATTTCAATCCTTCTAAAACTCAGTCTTGTCTTATATCTCACAAAAAGGATTTTTCTGCTGCTATGCTTATCTTTTTTGGTGACACTCCGATTTCTAGGCAAAATGATATATCTCTTTTGTGATTACCCTGACTTCTAATCTTTCTTGGCACAAGCACATACAAATATTGCTTCCTCTGCACTAAAAAACTTGGTTTTCTCTTTCGCTCTCAGCGTTACTTTTCTTCCAAACAGCTATTCACTCTGTACAAATCGCAAATCTGCCCTACCATGGAATATTGTTTCCACATCTGGGGTGGTGCTCCCAAAACCTCTCTCCCGGGCTTCTTGATTCCATTCAGAAGAGGGCAGTTAGGTTAATTAATGATTCGTCTCTAACAGAGTCTCTCCACTCAGTCTCATAGACGTACTGTTTCTGCTGCATGCCACTTCTACAGATATTTCCATGAGCACTGTTCTTCTGAATTTGCTTCTATAATTCCCGCTCTCTCTCTCTTTCAAAACAGTCTGAACATGTGCCTGAACCAGCCAACTTTCATTTACTGTCCAACTTCAAACTCACAGAACCAACTTTTCATCTTCCTCATTTATTCATTCAACTGCTGTTTTGTGGAGCAACCTTCCTTCTCACATATTTCCTGAAAATTACAGTCTACAGAAGTTCAAATCTAATGTCAACAAATATCTTCTTTCATCTTCTAAACCTCCAACCTAAGCACGGTACTAAGTACTATAGGTTCTAATACCTCTCGCGTTTGGGGTTTACATAAAAAAATAAATAAATAAAACTTCTTTTCCGGAAAATAATGGAGTCACTGGTTAAAGATGCATTGCAGAATCATCTAGACAAGACTGAAGTAATAATTGAGACACAGCACGGGGTTTGTTAAAGGAAAGCCTTGTCTGACAAATTTGATTAGATACTATGATGTGGTTACAAAGGACCTGAAGGCAAAAAATAATTTTGATATCATATACCAGGTGGTTGTAAAATGTGTTTCCCTATTCAGGAGACCGAAGTGTCAAAACGGTTAGAGATAGAGCTGTGGAAATTCTGGGTATGTCATTTTAGGGTATGAGGAAGCGATCTGGGGAAGAAAAAAAATTAGTTCAAATTTCTGCCACCAGGGAAGAAAGTATACAGTAGGATCAACTGATGAAATTGGCACTGTAAACATGAGAAGGAATACCTAACTTAGGATTAGATTTTAATATCAGAACTTAGAAATCTACAGATATTGTTCTATGTGCTTTTCTTCACTTGAGATGACAATCTGAAAACGGAGGACTTGTGCGACACAGTTTCGCAAAGCATCTCATTAGGGATGTTGGCTACATGCTGTTTAATGCTTGCTTTCAAATTGACAAGCATCTGTGTGCATCACAGTAAACTCTGTCTTTCAGGTATCCCCATAGCCAGAAATCACAGGGATTGAGATCTGCAGATTGGGCTGGTCAGAACTACAGAAAGTCTCTAGAAATGATGCAATCATTTCCAAATGTTGAACAGAGCAGTTCCTTCACTTGTTGACCAATGTGAGGAGGGGAACCATCTTGCATGAATACTATCTATGCTCTACAAGCAAGGCAATGCTTGGAGGCAATACTCTCTAAGCATTGCCTTTCTTGCAGAGGGGGAATAATGTGATCTCTTAGAAGAGTGCAGTACCGTGCACCAGTTACCGCACACCTTACGGGGCCATGAGATTTAGACTATTCAAAGAAAAATGGTCCGATTATAAACTCTGCTGTGAATCCACACCATACTCTAATGTAAGGACTTTGTAGTAGTCTTTCATGCACAGCAGATGGACAAGAAGTTCCCCATATTCGGCAGTTTGTTCATTTACAGCCCCATGAAGAGCGAAATGTACCTCATCAGACCACAAGGTTATTTGAGCCCATGTATTGTCAGGTTCCATGCAAGCCAGAAACCGTATATCAGTCTATTTGTTGTTGCTGATCACAAGATGTGAATCTTGTATGGGAACCAGCATAAAATTATTCAAAGCACTTTAAGCACAGTAGACCAAGGAAGATTCAAGTCTCTTGACACACCTCTGGCACTACAAGACTGGTAGTGTTTTGCATTCTGATCATTGCAACTGCCACATCGCCCACATTGGATGCCCACGTACAATACATGGGCACCCCTGCCTGGAATTACACCTAACTCCACAGTCGCTTCAAAATTCTTTATTAGTTTTCAAAGCCACACTGACATCGAAGATCCTTTATGAAAACCTTTAAGTTTACGAAGTTTAAGTTCACGTAGTGCTGAATTAGCATTACTATTATTCTGGTAGAACAGTTTTACTAAAAGAGCATGTTCCTTTTTTGTAAGAGCCATAATGGTTATTGACGATGGTAGTGAAGTGAAATAAGTGAAAACTTATTTTATAATCACCCGGTACTTGAATTTCAGGAAAGCTTTTGACACCGTTGCACATGGAAGACTACTGTACAAATTGGAGCAGTATGGTTTTAAGGGTAAGTATTGTAGTTGTTACAATGGATAAAAGTGTGGTTGAGTGAAAGAAGACAGAGAGTGGTAATCAATGGATGCTGCTCTTTGTGGACTAATGTTATTAATGGAGTCCCCCAGGTTTTGGCATTGGGTCCACTGTTGTTTTGTATCTTTATTAATGATATTGATGAAGGTATATCAGGCTTAATATCAAAGTTTGCAGATGATACAAAGGTTGGCAGGGTTATTAATGACAGCAATGGCAATGTGCAACAGGATCTAGAAAAGTTGGGCAGATGGGCTGAGAAGTGGCAACTGAAATCTAACATTGACAAACACAAAGTACTGCATATGGGTAGAAGTAACCCCAGAGAAATGTACCAACTATGTGGTACTACACTTAGGGTGGCAGAAAATGAAAAAGAGACCTGGGAGTAATTGTGCAGCAAGATATGAAATTTTCTGAGCAGTGGAGACAGGCTGCCAGAGCAGGTCATGGGATATTGTCAGTGATATACAGGAATTTTGCTAGTAGGAAAAAAGGAGGTGATTATCTCTTTGTATAAGGCCACACCTTGAATACTGCATACAGGTCTAGAGGCATCATTGTAGGAAGGATGTAGAGTTACTTGAGCGAGTACAGAGAAGGGCAACAAGATTGGTGAGGGGAAATAAAAGGGTGGTTTTACCACGAAAGGCTTAAGTTCTGCAAATCGCAGCATTTGAAGACTAGGTCCCTGCAAGGTGATCTTGATTGAGGTGTATAAGGCCTTGAATGGGTTGAGCAGGCACAATTCTGATGGGATTCTTCCTCTTGCTCAGATTATAAACCCAAGGGGGCATAAATTCAAATTGAGGAAAGACTGTTGTTGGATAAATGTGTGGAAATTTGCCTTTAGCCAGCGGGTAGTTGATTGCTGGAACAAACTTCCATCTTTTGTTATGGAAGTTGATAGCTTAAATAAATTCAAGGATGAGCTGGACAGGGAATGGATGTGTGAAATGGTTTTTTTTGTTTTTTTTTTTGGCTGATGCTGAATAAGCTTGTTTTCTTGCATCACATGCCTCTACCACTATTACTTTCTTTGAGTTACACAATTCATATAAGAAATTAACTTCGTTAATGCTTACTGAATGTTTTAGAACTGTTACACTATCATTTTGTAATCAACATAGTAACTTTTATCCAATTATAACTGTTACAGGCTGACTAAAAGAAAAGTCCAGAAGTCAGAGAAATAAACTTCTCAGTATTCATATACAGAAGTAAATAATAATATACCATATGTGGAAAAGGTAAATAATATACCATACACAATATATGTATATATTTTGGAAGTTGTAGTAATTTTATTACAAAGACAGAATGTGGCAATGTCTTCAAGGCTACCATAGAAAAAACATTAATCTACCACCCCCACACACACACAGGTTCCAAAGTCAAACAATTTTAATGTATTTAGCACCACTCAAAACTAGCAAAATAGCTATGACCTTAATAATTAAAATAAAATAATCATAAAATTCATTTTCCGAATGAAACTAATAAAATGCATTTGGTTTTGTTTATTAAATTGAACATACTGAAGTAGTAAAATTCACACCTTGGCAACTATATCTTGTATAGTTGCCAAGGTGTGAATTGCCATTGGTTATGTAGTATAATAGCGTTTCTCTTTTGTAATTGTCTCAGAAATAATTTATTTCACAATCCTATATATTTACTTTACGGTCCAATATTTACTGTACTTTTCCATGTAATGTACCCTATCTTTCAAAAAATTTATCTCCAAATTCTTTATGCATGAATAATCACTGCTGATAATAAGATCAAGAGTATTACTTCCTCTGGTTGCCTCTCCAACATGCTACTGTAGAAAGCAATCATACAATAAATTCACAAAGGTCTTGCTAATGTGCGAGTGACCACCCCACAAGTTCCAGTCAATATCTGGGAAGTTAAAATCCCCCATTATAAAACATTCTGATTTACTGGCCCACTATTTCTCTGTACAATTGTTCGTTGTACTCATCAGAGTCATCAGAACTAAAACACACCCTTACCCTCATTTCTGCTTTCACAGTGTATATCACACCAAACTGACTCAATATTGCACTGTCCACAAGTCAACTGGATGCACTGCCTTAGATTTGTGTTTCTTAACTAACAGCATAAACCCTCCTCTCTTCCTATCCTGTCTATGCACATTGTACTCCCCAAATTCCAATTCTGGATTCCTTATATCTGTGTGACACCACATCTCTGATATCCCAACATCTGCCTTTGATGTTTTGACCAGCACTTCAAATTTATTTACTATACTCGTAGCATTGGTGTACATGCAAATATACATGTACCTATTTTTACTCTTAGTTACCCTAACATAGCCCATGTATTTACTTGTTCCATGATGACTCCCAGCAATTCTTCAATCCCCAGCAACTTGCTTTCCAGGCTGCTGCCCTTTCACCTCTGCCTGCAACTACTGTTAATCTATTAGTTGGTGAATCCTCCCAAGCTAGCAGTCTTCTGACCCACATAATACTGCCTTGATAGCATCAGCAAATATTCTTGCACCCTTTCTATGTATACCATCCCTGTAGAAGCAGTATCTCCTGTTAACGATAGCATGCCTGAATCCCAGAAATATATATGTCAAAGGTATCACTTAACATTTAGCAGGATTGAGGGACAAATGTAACTATTAGTTTGTGAAAAAACAGTTTTTTCACAAACTAACAGTTACATTTTCAAACTAAATGTAAAAAATGCAATGTAACATTTTCAAAATGTCAGTGGAAAATGTAGCTGGTTTTGACAGATCTGCTTAAATCTTCACATCTTAAGTTCATAGCTGATCATCACAGAAGAAAAAGTTTTAAATATATTTCAAGAAAAATATATGATATATGAAAATTGTCTTGCATATATATTTAAAATTTATCTACACCTTCAGTTGTTGGAAGGCGTAGACGAATATCATGTGAAAGACAGGCTCACAAAGATGAAAATGAAGAAATTTCTAATTTAATCAGAAACGAATATCAGGTTTTGAAGTAACTAATCATTTAAATGTTTAAAACAAGCTGATCACTCATGCAGAACAATGAAAACAACGAGCCTAGCACTGAATACTTGGGGACTCCACTAATAACGCTAGTCCAAGAGCGAGCAGCGCCCATTGATTACACGTCTGCAATTATTCATTTCACTTTTATCCCCCCCACTATTGGGAATTGGGGAAACAAAGGCAAATCTGCAATCTGCAGGGACCTCCCGTGAATCGAAAGATGCTCTCATAATTAGAGCTAAATGTATGCTTACTTCTTATGGCTGCTTTTACTATAATTAGATAAGTATCAGATCTCATGAGCCCTGGGTGCCCTATTTACTTTTACCTTAGACAATTTCTCATCCGTTTTCTACTCAGTCACAAAACCGTTCAGCTCCATTCCTAAAAATGACTTCAAATTATTATTATTATTAGCCACATAGTACAAGGAAGCTTGAGGCTTATGCATGTGAATATAGATCAAAATATTTATTTAGTTTGTTAGCAACTTGAACAGGATCATCAATAGTTATGCCATTCACATCTAGTGGGCTAATCTGACTCATCCCTTTCCTTCTATTGTTAAAGGAAGCAATTAATTTTCTGCTACTTTTCTTTGCATTCTTAGCCGAATCCTTCCCATTGCCTACCTCAAGTTGCTTTATTTATACACCCTCAATGTGTAATCTCAGAAAGAGGAAGAATCTCATCAGCACTGAGCTTGCCCAAACCATACAAAGTCTTAAACACCTCAATCAGTTCAACTCAGGGCTGCCTAATCCAGTTACCCTTCTCTGTACTCATTCCAGCAGCTGTACATCTTTCCTAAAATGAGGCCTCCAGACCAGTATGCAGTACTCAAGGTGTGGCCTGACCATTGCCTTATACAAAGGGACCATTGCCTTATACAAAGGGATAATCACCTCCTTATCACTGCTAGCAAAATTCCTGCATATCATTGACAAAACCACATGAGCTCTGTTGGCAGCCTGTCTAAACTGCTCAGAGAACTTCATATCTGACTGCACAATTACCCGAGGTCTTTTTCATTCTCCACTACCCTGAGTGTAGTAACACACAGTTGGTATGTTACTCTGGGATTACTGCTACCCATATACTTGCTACCCTTGTCACTTCTTAGAACATCTGCCCAACGTTTATTGATCCTGTTACAGTAGCATATTGTCATTATTGTCATTAGCAACCCTGGCAACCTTTGTCTCATCTGCAAACATGGACATTAATAAGCCTGATATACCTTCATCAATATCACTGATAAATACAGAAAACAACAATGGGGGACTTCACTATTAACATGAATACACAAAGAGCAGTGTCCACTGATTACCACTCTGTCTTCTCTCACTCAACCATCCCTTTATCCATAGCAGCAATTTGTCCTTAATACCAATACTGCTCCAATTTCTACAGCAGTCTTTTATATGCAACAGTATCAAAAGCTTTCCAGAAATCCAAGTATATGATATCAAAATTATGTTTTGCAACCAGTTCCTTTGTGACCAAATCGTAGTATCCAATGAAATTGGTCAGACAAGATTTTCCCTTAAGAAACCCATGCTGTGTCTGAACTATAACTGCAAGCTTGTCTAGATGATCCTGCATTAATTCTTTAACCGGTGACTCCATTAATTTGCTGGAACAGATGTTAAACTAACAGGTTGGTAATCACTTGTCACCCTTTGATCCCCTTTGCGAATTTGGGATACAAAACTGCTATACTACGACAAAGATCCTGATTACTGCAAAAAGCCACTATTTGAATACTAATGTCACTTAATTCATTTAATGAGAATCACTAAAACAGTTCAAGTACTCAGTTCCCTATTAAGTCTGCTTCTTTAGGACTGATTAAGAGAATATTTTCTCAATTAACATTAGTAGCAGTAGTAACGGCAAATGATGTAAGAAAGAAAGCTTATATAGCACCAGCCAAAAAAAAATAATAATAATAAAATAAATTGGAGAGCTTATCAATCAAAATGATTTTGTTTTATTCTCTGAATTTGGAGTACTCATCAAAATGGTGGGACAATGGTGTCCCATTGTCCTATTCCTGAGTATATATCTGAGATCCAGTCCTTATGAAGTGTAGGCTTAAATAAAAAGTAGAACATGTTCAGAAATATTATATGTTTGTGTTATAGGGCCAAATAAAGGATAGAAAAAATAAAGGAAACATTATGAATGGTGCTTTTATTGCAAACTGTTAACACTGAAGGATAGAGGGGCAGCACCACTTTAATTTTTAAAACGAACTGGTCAATGGTGCTATAAATGAACTAAGCTTGTCAGTTCCTTTAATCTCAGTTGTCAGTCTCAATCAGTAACATCAACCCAATTTTCTTACCCCTACTTTTGAAACAATCGCTCCTTTATGTCAGGTGTTCTCAAACTTTGTGACACTCTGACCTCCTAAAATTAAGGTGTGTAAATCTCAGCGTTCCAGCAGTGAATAAAATGAAGGATTTTATTTGGGTAAGAGTTCAGAAAGAAAGAAATATGCTACTTATTTTTAATAATTAAATTTTAATCTCTCTCTATATATATATAAACTGAAAGCAGACTGCAACATTATAAAATAAAACTTTTTGTGACTTCTCAAGTTGCTTGCGACTCCGGGGATCAAGAACCACACATTTTAATAACCACAACATTAATTTAATGTTCACAATATTCATTTGTAATACTATATTTTAATAAAGTTGAAAAGTATAAGGCATGTAAATTAATTAATGTCAATTTTTTTAATAGATCTTCTTTATATGATACTTTTTCAGTGCAAAAATTGGAAACTTTTATATTGTGTTGTGGGAGTAATAAAAAAAAATAATGGATACACAAAGCAATTAACTCAAGATAGGTTAGCTCAAAATATTCCACTATTAAGTTGTTTATGCTTTAATTTCCCAATTTTTTTTCCTAAGAAGTTTCACGACAAATAGGCACAGGAAAGTAACTATTTGTAATATCCTTGAGTAAAGAGGCAATTATATATTGTACAGGAATGGGCATATGGCTTCCAGCAGAAATCTAAAACACTTTTTCCTTTCATTAGGTTTACTTTTCAACTTCTCATTCTACTGATTTTAGCACTGATGACCATAGGCAAAAATCAATGTTCGTATTCGAAAATTAATGTATTTACTTAACCATCAGTTAATTCGGCAGCGTCAATTCTTTTCATTTCTGTCTAGCAAACATATTTATATAAGGCTTTGGACATATTATTAATTTCTGACGTATGTATTTTTATTAATATGTCATAAACACTGGTACTCTCGTTATACTTTAAAATGCACAGGGACTAACGTTTACATCAATGTTATCGTGCTTTTTATTTTGTCCCCCAAAGTGACCATGTGACTAAAGCGCAATCAAAGCAAAAACAACACTGCCCTTTAAACATCCTCATATCACGTATATTACTATCTTCATAATAAAAAATAAAATTAAGTGAATGTGGTGTTAATGTCGCTGTAATGATTTCTGTGAAAGAGACCATTCATTTTTAAACTTTCCACTTAAAAGAAAAGCTGAACTTGGATATTTCGGTGTCTGCTTTTAATGTAGAGCTGAATTTACTGTAACATGGCTGTCAACGAACTGCCCTCTGAACGTCATACAAATAGTGGAAATAAAATACTGTCAATCAGATTACATCTTTAAAAAGATTGTTTTACCTCCAAAGGTACCATCTGGGTGTTTTCACCCGGTACCATTTTTGAAATATCACACAACCAGTGAGTGGACGAATCTTGAATAATCCACGCGTAGAGCAGTCAACACCTAACCACGAGTGCGAAGCCCGTTTAGCGCAGACGACAGAAACTCATTTCCTTCACGATTATATGGAACACTGTCTCTCTTTGGTTGCATGCCATCGTCTACGCGCTTGAAATTTGACACCAGAGCCAATCACATCATCAGACACATTCCAAGAAAAATTTCTTGATATCGGAACAATTTTAAATCCCGCAATTTCAATCCAGCTTGCCAACTTCAGGATGTTTAATATACTGATCAACAGAGAATAAACTACGTCGCCACTTCATTTATTATGAAAAAAATATACCATAAAAAAGAATAATGGCTTGAATGAAAAAATAATGCGGTGAAAGGTTGTTGAAATATAAAATCATACGTTATGTCGATGTTTTAGCGCATCAAAAATCATAACGATTATATTTCGAATACAAATGAAATTGGAAAATAGTAGTAGTAGCGGCATGTGATGCAAGAAAGCAAATTCATAGAGCTTATGCAGCATGACCCAAAAAAAAAAAAAAAATTTACAAAACAATTCCCTCTAAATGTCTGTCCAGTTCGTCCTTAAATTTATTTAACCTATCAACTTCCACAACGACAGATGGAAGTTTGTTCCACCCAACAACATTATGCGTATAATGTTGTTGTTGTTGTTGTTGTTGGGTTTTAGAAGCATCTGCGACTAAGGCCACATTGCTCCTCGTCTATTGGCGCAATTTGCGTTTGTTCTGATGTGGATTTTTTGTTTTCTGGAAGGAAAACCAGTTTCCGGGATAAAAAACCATGCTACTCTCTCCTGAGACCGATTAACTCAGCCATGTTGTGAAAAATTGACTAGGGGAGAACAGTATTTGGACATATTGTATCATAATCTGAATACGATAAAAAATGTCACCCCTCAAACTAAATTCCAGTCAGATCACTGGCCATTACGCTGCGAAATTTCCTCATCCAATAGAGCAGGTGTGCAACAAATCGATGAGCAAACAAGTCAAACTAAGAAAATATACTCCGTGAAGTTTGTAAAACATGAAATTATTTTAGAACATCTTAGGACCTACAACTGGGATACTCTCTATAATAAACGGTGGAAGAAGCTACCAATTTGATTGGGGAACAGCTCTTATTGATTTCTAACCTGGGTGCCTTGAAGGAGGTAAGAATCACAGACAAAAACAAATCGTGGTTCAACAAGGTTTTAAAAATACGTTCGTGGCCAAGCAAAAGGCTTATCGGAAATGGAGAAATTACGGATTTAATGAAAATCTCACGGACTATAAGAAAAAAAGAGCCATCTTCTTGAAAAAGAAACGACTTGCTCACTACGGAGAGATTCTAAGAAAACTACGACATTCAAAACGAATTGTCAGCATAAAAGGCTACTAACTTTGAAATGGATGAAACTACATTCAGACACTGGGCTAAAGAATACTTTGAAAGGCTACCAGGTGAAGTGAACGTTACAAATTATCAAGAATACCGGTCTGAGGACATGGCACAACATTTTTTGGCAAATGGGCAGTGTTTTGTGAATGCATTATCCGATATCACTGTTTCTAGAGAAAATCTCATCAATGCTATTAATTCCTTGCCTTACAAATCTACAATCGGCCCCGACAGGTTGCCAATTTTTATTTTAAAAATTTGTAGCGCCTATATTGTTGATGTGTTGTTGAACATATTCCGAAACATCCTGAAAGATGGAGTTGTCCCCCAGAGATGGAATCACTACTATGTGAGGCCGGTACCAAAAAAGAAGAACCCTAAAGATCCTTCAGACTTTCGGCCCATATCGATCAGTTGATCGCTTTTAAAACTCTTTGAAAAAGCCATCCTCCCTGCTTTAATCCAACAATGTTTTGCACACAAGCCATCCCACCTCCATACTGTAGTACAAAGAAGATCCACTATTACTAATTTGTTGGAGACTCTTCAGAGTACAAGCTTTAAATGAAAAGGCCCAAATTGATATCATATTCCTTGACATTAAGGCAACTTTTGATAATGTTTCCTTATCTGCCCTTGAAAATATTTTGTCGGTTTACTTCCGCATTGAAGACAAACTATTACAGATTATCAAGACCATTTTGAAGCCAAGAAACGTAATTGTACAACACCAAGAATTCCGTGCAGAATACAACCTCACTTGGGGAATCCCTGAGGGATTCCCCAAGTTTATGATAGCAGCAGACTTGCATACCACAATACAAATTTAATGAAGAGGAGAGTGTACATTTCTGTGGAATTTGTGCCTGTGAACTCTTGATCATCTGTAATGAACGATTTTTGTGTCAAGTGACTGTAGATGTATTTATTCTTATGTATTTATTGATTTATTTATTCTTATGTATTTTCTGATTTTCAATTTGTTGTAGGATGTCTATATTAGCCACCCTCCTATATAATGTCTGTACAGGGGTGATCTAACTCTTCCGCGAGATTGACAAAAGCCGTGTACCCATTAGCAACTATGGCAAACCAATTTTAACAAAGAAAATCGGAACACTGCTGGACAGCGGCAGGATCAGAATGGGACGATTCTTACCCAGAACCTGGATAAACTGCAGAAAATACTTTGAGTTTAACTCTCAGTTACTGTCAATCACATACACATCATCATCCTTTATTCGCCTCTCCTAGAACAACTGTATGAATGTGCTGGGATCCATTTAAAAAAGCTAGAACAATGTAATTTTGCATTCCTGACTGTTCTAGGCACCCTAACATTTTCAACGAAATCTGAAGTGAAATGAAATAATGATAAATTTTTATGAAATAATATTATTTCATAAAAAAAATTCCAAATCTTATTATTACTGGTGAACTGCACCCAATCCTGTTTTGTTTAGAAATTTTTTTGCTTAATTACAATTTTATTCCAAGCAAGTCAATTTGTAAGCATTTGTAATTTTGGCTTGTTAACTGGACAGACTGCACTTATAGGAATTGGGGGTGGGGGAAGGGGTAGTACAGAGACTAATAGTTTAACAACAACAGAGAAATGAGAAACTGATTCTTGTGATGCTTCTACTGGAATATGCAGCATCCTGGAAAACAAAATGTGAGGATTACAAGGCCTACTGTGGGTTTACATGAGTTTACATTCCTTCAGGTACTCCTGTCATCTAGGGAGTAACTGAAGGAATTATATAGGCTATGTTAGGGTTGCGAAGAGCAAAAAACAGGGGCACATATGTTTGCTTCTACACTCATGCAAGAAATATAGTAAATGGATTTCGTGAATTCGTTGAAGTGTTGGATAAGTTCTAATGCAGACCCAGCGAATATCGCAACAAGGCACCAATAGGACACAGGGGATACAAAATTAAAATCGGGCGACTTCGGCTTCGAATAACAAAACCAAATAGCAAGGTTTTCCCCCAGAAACTAGGGAGTTTTTCGTCCGGAAAGCTAATTCATATACCCATGTGTATTGTGTCTGTAAATTGTTTGTGTTCTCTTTTCAATTTGCCTATTTTGCTGGACGAAAATCCCCAGGTTTTGGGAAAAAAACGCTATCTGAATGTCTAATAAAACTTGATAATTTCTGTGAAACAGTAATTTCACAGCAGTCCTTAAAGGCTTCGTGGTGGAACTTGACTGAGTAGAACAGTGAATTTGTGGTGGTCAAAAAGCACAAATAGAGGCAAATGCAAATGGTTGGCGTAGCCATTGTAATGTTGAGTCGGTTTCATGTGAAATGAGTACTGTACTGGTAAAACCATTATCTATCTATACATTACAAAAGTTTTCCTCCTTAGTGATATTTATTCGAGCCACTACAAATTACGTCACTACAAATGCACAGGTTAGATTTCGATCAGTGCGTTATAATGTTAGTATAATGTCATTATTATACAAATAATAACAAAACTATACAAATATTTAAAAAAAAACTAAAATATTTACAAAATACTAACCTATTTACAATCATATCTCTACTATACAGGGACGATTGGTTCCTTCATCAGCTGACATTAATATACAAAAAACGTTACAATGGGACATCAACTGATGATGGGCGTGGTCATGTACTAGACAATGAAGCATGTGTACGAGGTTGGTGAACGTTAAATGGAAGGCACACAAATGAGTCAGTGGGGGAAGAATTCTTGCTATTGACAATATAGTTTGCTTACGTGGAATGCATGTCAACGTTCGCCGCATTGCAAGACTACTGCTTCCATAACGTTCACCAACTTCGTGCACATGCTTCACTGTCTAATACATAACCACGCCTGGTACCATTTGATGTTCCATTGTAACGTTTTTTATATATTAATATCAACTGATGAAGGGAATCATCGTGCCGATATAATTTGTATATTTGTAAATATTTTAGTATTTCGTGAATGTTTTAAATATTTCTATAGTTCGTAAATATTTCAGTTAAATAATTTAGTTGGAATATTGTTGCTCTTAATATTCCTCATTCATTATGGAAGCCAAAGTAAAAGGCCTTTTACTGAGTGACCTCTGTAAACGTAGGAAAATAATTACATAGTTATATTTATTCGACCTTGAGAATGCGGCGTGGTGGGCAGTGAGGGTAATCAATGGAAGAAGAGGGATTCGAGTCACGTGGTAAGGTAAAAGGTAGGGCAATTACATCACTACAAATGCACAGGTAAATAATTACATAGGTCATTTCCTGGATAGATATCGATCAGTGCGTTTTAACAGGCGTCTTTTACTTATAATAATAATAAATTTTCTGTTTATACTCCGGCACGACAACCATGTCAGTAGAATTTACAATAAATCGTCAATACAAATATTAATCGTATTTAGTAGTCACAGGCTTGAACCCCGGTCACTCAAGGAACGCGTGCTATGCAGTCTCGCTCCTGACCACTCGGCTACGTCTGGCCTCCGTCATACTTCTAGGTATGACTTACTCCGTTATACCTCTACATTTTACATAGAAAAGCGGCGTGGGGGTTGGCGAAACCCCCTAGTTAACCATTAAGTTTTAGCAAGGGTTTCTGCCTTTTACGTTACGCGCCTCTTAATCCGTATGGTTCGAAGACAAAAAATTTTAAAGTGAAAACCAAATTTAAAAATTCCCCAAGGAAAAAGGAATGCACTTCTCTTTACTTAGGTTTTCATACTTAATTAAAATTGTGTTGTGATGTGAACCGAGTAACCAAGAGTCTTAACAGGAAACTTTCGTAGAAGTCGTCAGTTGGCTATTTCAAGTAAGGTGTGTGTGTGTAGTAGTAGTAGTAGTGGCACATGATGCAAGAAAGCAAGTGTAGGAGCTTATGCAGCATCAGCCAAAAAAAAAAAAAAAAAATCACACCATTCCCTCCAAATGCCTGTCCAGTTCCTCCTTAAATTTATTTAACCTATCAACTTCTACAACGACAGATGGAAGTTTGTTCCAGCAATTAACCACCCGCTGGCTAAAGGCAAATTTCCGCACATCTATTCTACATCTGTCCTTTCTTAATTTGAACTTATGTCCCCGTAGGTTGGTAATCTGAACAAGTGGAAGGATCCCATCAGAATTCAGCGTGCTCAACCCATTCAAGGCCTTATAGACCTCAATCAGATCACCGCGCAGGTGCCTAGTCTCCAGCCACTGCAATTTGCAGAACTTAAGCCTCTCTTGGTAAGAGAATCCCTTCATTCCCCTCACCAATCGTGTTGCTCTTCTCTGTACACGCTCAAGCAAATCTACATCCTTCCTAAAATGAGGCCTCCAGACCTGTACGCAGTACTCAAGGCGTGGTCTGACCATTGCCTTATACAGAGGGACAATCACCTCCTTTTCCCTGCTAGCAAAATTCCTATATATCATTAACAAAACCCCATTACCCGCCCTAGCAGCCTGTCTGCACTGCTCAGAAAACTTCATATCTGACTGCACAATTACTCCCAGGTCTTTTTCATTTTCTACCACCTTAAGTCTAGTACCACACAGTTGGTACGTTTCTCTGGGGTTACTTCTACCCATATGCAGTACTTTGCATTTGTCAAGGTTGAACTTCAGTTGCCACTTCTTAGCCCATCTGCCCAAATTATCTAGATCCTGTTGCAGTAGCACACTGCCATTACTGTCATTAACAACCCTGCCAACCTTTGTGTCATCTGCAAACTTCGACATTAAGCCTGATATACCTTCATCAATATCATTGATAAATACACAAAACAACAGTGGACCCAACACCGAACCCTGTGGGACTCCACTAATAACATTAGTCCACGAAGAGCAGCACCCATTGATTACCACCCTCTGTCTTCTCCCACTTAACCATCCTTTTATCCATTGTAGCAACTTACCCTTAATACCATTCTGCTCCAATTTGTACAGTAATCTTCCATGCGCAACAGTGTCAAAAGCTTTCCTGAAATCCAAGTATATGATATCAAAATTATTTTTTGCATCCAGTTCCTTTGTGACCACATCATAATAACCAATCAAATTTGTCAGACAAGACTTTCCCTTAACAAACCCATGCTGTGTTTGAATTATTGATGCAGTCTTGTCTAGATGATCCTGCAATGCATCTTTAACCAGCGACTCCATTATTTTACCCGGAACAGAAGTTAAACTAACTGGTCTGTAATTACTCGTGTCACCCTTCGATCCCCCTTTGTGAATTGGGGACACATTTGCACATCTCCAGTCCGTGGGAACCTCCCCTGAGTCCAAGGATGCTCTCATAATTATGGCTAAGGGTTTGCTTAGTTGCTTTGCCGCCTCCTTTAAAATAACTGGATAGATCCCATCCACCCCAGGTGCCTTTCTTATGTTTAACTTCAACAATTTCTCCTCCACTTTGCTCTCAGTTATTACAAAATCATTAAGCACACTGCTACAATTTGATAACCTTCTTCCATTTTCAAATTGTAATAATTCCTCACGTGTGAATGTAGATGCAAAATACTGATTCAGTTTGTTTGCTATCTGAGCAGGATCATCAACAGTCGAACCATCGATGTCAAGTGGACCAATCATATTCATCCCCTTCCTTTTAGAGTTTATATAAGTAAAGAAATCCTTGCTGTTATTCTTAGCATCTTTTGCCAAAGATTTCTTGTAATCCGCCTTCGCCTGTCGAACCTCTTTTGTGACTTGATTACAGACTAGCTTATATCTGTCACAGGCTTCTGCGTCACCTGATAATTTATATGCATCCCATATAAATTATCATTAAATGTGTGTGTGTGTGTGTGTGTGTGTGTGTGTGTGTGTGTGTGTGTGTGTGTGTGTGTGTGTGTGTGTGTGTGTGTGTGTGTGTGTGTGTGTGTGTGTGTGTCAATTTGAGGGCGACGGTTATGTGACTGTGCATGTTGGCTAAGTTCTATTGCAGAATAATTGGAATGAAGGCTATTTCTATGATAATAGGCTCTAATATTTTTAGTTTTGGTCTGCCTATACAGCATGGGTTACAGTCGTGCTGACATTTGATAAGATATATTATGTTGTTTATATCCTGAATGTTGCATGTATATGCTTCTTTACATCTATTAAATAAAATACCTGGTCTGTTACATGAAGACAGAATTAAAACTATGTCAGTAGCAGAAAATATGTCACGAAGCCCCATTCGATAAACTGACTATGGTATGGAAGTATAACTTTAACGCTTTTTTTTTTTATCATTATTTTTTAACTCTTTCAAAGTACAACGATTATTTATTCTATATTTTGCTTCTGAAATGGTATAATGTATTTATTGAATTGGGTATTTCCTTTTTGTAAAGGCATTAATTTAATATTGTAATTCTGTTTCCATATCTTCCGCTTAACAATATTTTATGACGTTGTAAATTTACAGGTATATTATTTAACAGGTATAAAGAAACATATACGTATAATATTCAGGATAGAAACAACGTAATATATCTTATCAAATGTCAACATTTGATAAGATATATTATGATGATACTATCCGTCATTTATATAAATATATATACATATATTTTGTTATTTTATTATTATTTATTAATTTTTATTTTATTTATTTATTTTATTATTATTTATTAATTTTTATTTTATTTATTATTATTATTATTATTTTATTTTTTATTTTTAGCTGGTGCAGCATAAGCCATAGGCTTCCTTCCACCATGTGGCCATTACTAGTACTAAATAATTCGTACTGGTAAAACAAACCAAAATAGGAGCATGTTAAAAGAAAAATGGATGTAATGGGTATATTTAACAACTATGCAGATAAACAGAGTGAGCTAGTAAATTGGAATGTCTTATAATTGAGATATTTTAATACGTATTTCAGATATTGACGTCTTAAAGGTTAGTCAGCCAGATAAATGATTCCACTTCTCGTTGCACTGGTCACTGAAATTATTTGTATCGATTTGAACAAATCGAAACGGATTTCGCACTGATTCGATAAATTTCCATCACAATACATCCAGAGGCTATCACTATTATACTAACAATATTGCAGCACAAGTATAGTTTAAGTTAGACTATTTATAAGCGCATAGATTGGAATATTATCTAATATAAAAGCGGTGAATATTATTGATACATATACGTCAATTCTTTTCACTATCTTTAAATCCACAGTCTTTAAATGAAAACAATTCAGACCGATTGACCTATTGTTCGGTTTTTAAGTGAAATAATTTGTACTGGTAAATATGGCATCACATTTGAGCTTTCTTTCTCTGTTGTTAGACCTCTCAGACCTCTGTTGCAGAGGTCTGGTTTCTGATTGGTTGGTTGTTTTGTTGTTTATTGGCACATTGACAACGGAGATCATAATGCGCCAGTTCATTTGTTATATTATGTCTTTGTATGTATATTGATTCTCTATATCTTGTCGTATTAACTGGAGTTAAATATTTTCTGTGATTATATACTCTATCATTATTTATAGTAGATGGTAGATGTTGATTGTCTGCATGAATCTGAAAATGTCTGATACCCGTCCCTCGTCACCTAGGATATCTCTGAGGGTGATGTCTTGATTTCTTTTATATAATGATGAGAAAATCTTTCGTCGATCATTTTCATAGGTTGGGCATTCTATGAGTATATGTCTGATTGTTTGGGTAGTATTGCATGTTTGGCATCTTGGAGGTTCTTCTGCACGTAGTAAATAGCCATGTGTGAGGTGTGTATGTCCAATTCGTAGTCTAGTCAGAACAACTTCCTCTCTCCTTGATTTTCTTGTGCTTGTTTTCCAATGTTCAACTTTTGGTTTTATTTTATATAATTTATTTGAAGTTTGTTTTTGCCAGAGTTCTTGCCATTGTGTCAGAGAGCGGTTTTGAATGATTGGTTTATAATCCTGATACGGAACTGGGAAAGGTTGTTTCTGAAGGTTAGTTGTTGATTTTGCAAATCTATCAGCTTCTTCGTTTCCTTTTATCCCTTTGTGTCCTGGTATCCAGCAGAAAAGTATTTCTTGTTTTTCTTTTGTTAAATCCGTTAATATCTGTTTAATTTGCACTAGAACTGGATGGGTTGTATTGGTCGTGGTTTGAATGGCTTGTATTGCACTTAATGAATCAGAGTATATTATTGTTCTCAAATGATATGTGGTTCTGAAGTACTCCAGGGCTATCTGAACTGCTACTAATTCTGCAGTGTAGACGCTGCATTCTTTTGGAAGTTGGCGTGCCAGTGTAGTGTCTGGGAATACTGCCGATGCTCCTACATGGTTCTCTGCTTTTGATCCATCTGTATATATTGGTAAATGATTGGGATATTTAGTTCTATGTGCTGCATGCAGTTGTTGAAAGTTAATGTCTGATAAGTTATTTTTATTCCAGGTTTGCGTGGAGAGTTCACAAGTTGCGGAGTGGTTTATCCATGGTGGTATTATGTGCCTTTCAAGATTTGCAACATTATCTACGTTAAGATCATATGTTGTCAGTAGCTCTTGCAGTCTGATTCCTAGAGGCTTGTTTGCACTTTTGCGATTCCTATATATGTTTTCAAATTTTGGTGAGAATAATGATGCCCAAGTCGGATGATTTCTTGTGGATCTTATCTTGTATGCATAGAGTAGGGCCAGCTTTTGTCTCCTGAGGAACAATGGTAGTTCATTCGCTTCTGTATAAAGACTGTATGAAGGTGATGTGCGGAATGCTCCTGTTGCTATTCGTAGTGCACTATGGTGAATTGGGTCTAACCATTTGAGGGCGCTCTTTTTGGCGGAAGCATAAACAGGTGCTCCGTAATCTATTTTTGATCTTACTAGTGTTTTGTACAGATTGAGCAGGGTATAACGGTCTGCTCCCCAAGATTTAAGGATATTAAGCCGTCTCATACATTGTATTCGTAATTGCTTTATATGTTCTACGAAGGTTAACTTGTTGTCTAAAGTGAGTCCAAGGAATTTTACGCTTTGTTTGACGGGTATTTTGTGACCTTCTATTGTTAGTTCAGGGTCGGGATATAAATTTCTTTTCCTGCAGAAGTGTACGCAGACTGTTTTTTGTTGTGAAATTCTAAATCCGTTTTTCTGGGCCCAACTAGTGATTTTGTTAATTGCGCATTGCATTTGCCTTTCTATTGTTCCCATATTCTGTGCTTGATACGATATACTGAAGTCATCTACATATAGTGCATGCGACACCGTGGATGGAAGTTGTTTTGTGATGCCATTTATTTTTATGACGAATAGTATAGCACTGAGGACAGACCCCTGGGGGCCTCCTTCTTCTTGTTTATATATTTTTGACATGGTGTTCTGTACTCTGACCTGAAATGTTCTGTTTTTCATAAAGTTTTGAATGAAGTGCGGTAAATGTCCTCTGAGGCCTGTATCGTGGATGTCTTGTAGTATACCGTATCTCCAAGCTGTATCATATGCCTTTTCTATATCAAAAAATATGGTAACCATATGTTTTGAACTTATAAATGTATCTCTTATGTCTGTTTTTATTCTTACGAGGTGATCTAAGGTGGATCTATTACCTCTAAACCCGCATTGCATACTGCTTAACCAGTTGGTTGTTTCTAAAAACCAGATTAATCGTTTGTTGATAATTTTCTCCAAAACTTTGCTCAAGCAGCTAGTGAGCGCTATCGGTCGATAGTTGTTTGGGTCCTTCTGATCTTTATTCGGTTTTTGGAAAGCTAATACTATTGCATGATGCCAAGCTTCAGGATATTGCTCTTCTTGAAAAATGCGATTGTACAGTTTAAGAAGGTTTTCTATTTCTTTTTGCTTCAGATGTTTAAGCATATCATAATGTATGTTGTCTGGTCCAACTGCACTTGATTTTGTTTTTGATAATGCTTCACGTAATTCATGCAATGTAATTGGTTGGTTATAGGAGTCAATATGTTTGGTGTTAAAATTAATTCTGTTTTTTTCAGTTTTCTCTTTATAGGTCAAAAATTCTTCACGATATGATTGTTTTGACGATACTCTGGCAAATATTTCTCCTAGTATATTAGCTGTCTCTGAAGGTTCAGTAATGCTTTCGCCATTCCAGTGTAATACTAAGGATGGTTGGTTTTTGTATTTCCCGTTCATTTTCCGTATTTTATTCCATATTGTCTGTGTATTTGTTGTTCTATTTATTGAGGAAGTAAACTGGATCCAGGAATTTTTTTTGGCTTGTTTCCTTGTGTACCTGGCTAGCGCTCGTGCTTGCTTAAATTTTATCAGATTTTCCGTTGTAGGACATCTCCGGAACTTATTCCATGCTTTGTTTTGTTGTCTTTTTTTTGTCATACATTCCTCATTCCACCAGGATTTTGGATGTAGCGGGAAACGAGTTGAAGTTATGGGTATTGTTTGCTCAGCTGCTTGTATTAAGGTATCTGTGACGTGTTTCACAGCTTCATCGACTGATTTTTCTTGAATGCTTTGTGAATTAAATATTGCGAGTTCTCTAAATTTTTCCCAGTTGTCTTTTTCTATTTTCCAGCGGGGTGGTCTGCTGGGATGACAGGGAGTATTTCTGATCAGTGTGGTGATTACTGGGTAGTGGTCACTGCTGTATGGGTTTTCTATTACTTGCCACTTTAACTCTGGTAGGAGTGAAGGGGTGCATATGGTTAGGTCTATTGCTGAGGTCGTACGACTAGGAAAGTGAAAATAAGTATGTTTACCGTTGTTAAGTAGAGAAAGATTATGGTGATCTATTATTCTTTCTATTATTCGTCCTCGTCTGTTGATGTCAGTGTTTCCCCACAGATGACTATGCCCATTCATATCTCCCATTATACAGAAAGGTGATTTGAGTTCGGAGATTAGTTGGTCTATTTCTTCAAAAGTTATATCTGATCCTGGTGGAAGGTACACTGAACAGATGGTTAACTTAAATCTTAGTGTTATTCTTACAGCTATCGCTTCGAGGTTGCTGTTTAAAGGAATGTGGTCAGTTGGGATGTGGTTATGAACCAAGATGGCTACTCCTCCATGTGTTGGCCCATCTCTTATTCTGTCTTTCCTATACATTGTATAATTTTTTACTGAAAGAGTTTCTTGTTGTCTAAGGTATGTCTCTTGAAGACAGAAGCATATTGGCGTATGGTGTGTAATTAGATACTGGACATCGTTGTAATTGGTCCGTAGTCCTCTACAGTTCCACTGGATGAACTGATCCATTATTTGGTTTTTCTAGGGCTTTCGGGTTGTTTCCGAAATGGAACATTCTTATATTTTGTCTTATCTTTTTTAGGGTATTGAGGCCTGTCCATGTCCATATCTTCTTCTGTGAAAATTTCTAATACTGGTTCTTCCGTTGTGTTTATTTTTCCTATATCCATCTGTTCGGTTGTTTTGGTGTTTGTAGGTTTACCTCGGTCTTTGTTGTGGTGCTGATTTGTTGGTATTTGTTCTGTGTGAATAGAAATTTGAGTACTCACTATTTTCTCCTGTTTTTGTGCCTTCATTTCATTAAGTGATTCTTTTGGCAGCATGGAAATTTCGGTTTGCACTTCTACTGATTTGTATTGGATCACTGCTTGTGCATATGATGGCTTGTTTGTAGGCCATGGCTTTATTATTCTTCTTGCTTCTTGGTACGTTGTGTTGTGTTCTGTTTTGTATTTCTGAATTAGTTTCTCTTGTTTCCATTTTTCACATGTTTTTGAGTAGGCTGGATGTTCCCCTTTACAGTTTGTACATATCAAGGTGTTAGCAGAGCAATCTGTAGTCTCGTGTTCTTTAGAACCACATTTTGCACAGGTAGCCGAGTTTCTGCATGCCATTTGCGAATGTCCAAATTTCTGACATTTGTAACATCGCAGTGTATTTGGAATGTATTGTCTTACTTGGCAGTTCAGATACCCTGCTTTTACTGTTGCTGGAGGTTTCGGAGTATTAAAGGTTATGATTAGAGTTCTTGTTGGAATTATATTTCCATCCCTTCGGATATTGATTCTCTTCACTGCTGTTATCCCTTGGCTTCTTAATTCTTCTATGAGCTCTTCTTCTGACACATTTAAGAGGTCCCACTCGGAGATCACTCCTCTGGAAGAATTCAGCGTGTTGTGTGGTGTTACAACTACTGGTAATCCTCCAAAGATTGTCGTAGCTAGCAACTTCTGGGAGTGATTAGGACTTTCTGTTTCTACTAGTATGTCCCCGGATCTCAGGCGTCGAACAGACTTGGGAGATCCTACTAGACCCTCTAACGTTTTTTGAATTACGAAGGGAGACATACGTCCTAATGTCTGATCTCCTGTCGCATGTATAACAATGTATGTCGGTATTTTTGGTGGGTCCATATCAGTCCTCTGTCTCTTTGCCTTTGTCTTTTCTGTATCTCTACTTGGTAGGGCTTTCTCTTGAAGCCCTGTAGTATCAGTAGTTATTTTACTACTCATGTTTGCTCTTTTGGCCCTGGGAGTGTTACTTTCCTCTCCCAGGTTACCAGCCCCGCCACGTGGAGGCAAGAGCAGTGCCACTTAGTGACCAAGCGGCTACTGTGTTAGGTTAGTAAAGTGAGATTAAGAGAAAAAATAAGAAAGGTGAGTTTCCTTCCTGTGTCTTCACTTACTGCTTGTAAGACAAAGAGCTGTTTCGCAAAAAAATGAAAGTAAGTTAACGATGAAAATTAAAGAAACGGATATATTTTTTTTCTAACTCTATAAATCGCTGGGAATCGCTTAGTCACTAATAAATCGCTTGGCACCTGGGGCCTCTGGTTTCTGAAGTGAATCTACAATGCTCGACAAAATTAACAGAAAATGTTTTTCGTGAATATTTTATAGTCAACAGTGTCGCAGAAGGCGAATATTTGATATAATAAGCATCCTGGCATGCAAATTCCGAGATCCCTTACAGAGCTACAGATTATGCATATCATTCATGCTTATAAAAACACGGTTTCCCACCACATCAATACATTCCCGGTTTTTTTTTTTTTTTTTTTTTTTTTTTTGGCTTCCTCAGTAGGATAGCCACATCTCCAGTACTCAGGATGGCAAGTCATAATTGTTTAGATGATTCTTTGAGATGGTGGGCTGTTGGACGACTTGAAGCCGGGCAGTCGCAGGCGGTGGTGGCACGTTGGCTTAAATGTGTCAGGCAGTGTTCTCGGCACAACGAAAGCAGTTTCAAGAGACAAAAACAATTACAAGAAGAGCTGGCCAAGGTCGCCCGAGGGCTACGTCAACCGGAACAGACTGCTATCCCGCTCTAACGGCAAGAGAATGCCCAGTCATCAACTGTCTCTTGAGGTTGCTGCAGCCACAGGCTAAAATATTTCCAATCGGACTGTGTTAAGAAGGCTCATTTCAAATGGACTCGACACAATGAAGCCAATGGATTTTATCCCATTAATCACAAATCACCGGAGAGTTCGTCAAAGCAGGTACCATGAACATGTGACCTGGAGCCCAGACAAGAGGGATACAGTTCTGTTCTCTGGCGAGTTCTGTTTTAGCCTACAAACAGATTCCAGCCCCTATTTCATCTGGAAACAAAGGGAAATGCTGTACCATCCTTCCAACATCAGAGAAAACAACACGCGATGCAGGCGTTGTTCTCATGTGGGGCGGAATAATGATCAACGGCTGCGCCCCCTCTATGTTTTTGAGAGGGATACAGTAAGTGCGCAGAGGTTCCGAGAACAGATCGTCGAACCCTATGTGCAACTTTTTCAGCAATGCGGTTGGCCCAGATTTTATTTTTCAGGCACGACAATACCACTGCACATAGAGTTCAAGTGATGGAGGAACATCTTCAAACTGAAGATATCCAACGACTGGCCTGGCCAGCACGATCACCAGACTTAAATCCGATGGAATATATGTGGGACAGTAAATGGATGTCGAATGGTTCCGGAACGTGTTCGGACTGGTTTGGAAGACAAAGGGAGGAATTATAAGAGAGTTCTGAAGAAAAAGAATGATACCCGTGAAAGTGTCTACAGAAAGTGTATACAACAGAAACAGAACCAGAGAGTGGAGAGATAGGCCATTAATCAACCTAACTACCCTCTTTTGAATGGTCTAGAATCCCGAAGACGTTATGGGGACACAGCCCAAGATGTGGGATTAATGTTCCATGGTAGGACGGATTTGAGTTTTGTGTAGAGAGGTCGGCTGTTTAGAAGAAAAGTAATACCCAGAGCAAAAGAGAAAACCCAGATTTTAGATGAAGAGGAAGAGATATTTGTGATGTGCTTATACCAAGAGAGCGTAGAAGTCAAGATAATTCTTAATAGAAATATGTGATTTTACCTAGAAATCTCAGCGTCCTCGAAGGTAAGCATAGGAGTAGAATAATCATTATTGCGAGATATAAAACAGTATCGAATCGATCGAGTATTAGAAGGAATGAAATTAAATAAGCTATCTTTGTCGCATCGGAGAACTTCCTGGAGAACAGTATTTAAGGAATTGGCGATGGATATTCTAGAAATTTAAGCTCTCTGGCCAAGCCAAGGTTTCTAAAACTGGAAGGTGGAATGCAATGTGCTATGGATAGGATTTTCAGTCAATGGAAGAAGGTCATTAATGTACAAGAGGAAAAAACTGAACCTTTGGGAACACCAGCGTCAGTCGAGAAGTTAGAAGACACAGAAAGCCATCTACCATCAGATACATGAGTTATCAGAGAGAAAACTGGATACGCAATTATAAAAAACAGTTAGAAAACCAACCATAATATGGAAACTTATTCAGAAGGCCTTTATGCCAAAAATGATCAAAAGCCTTTGAAATGTCAAGAGCAACTGCTTCAGTTTAATTAAATTTTTCCACTGAATTTGTCTGTAGATGGCTAACATAAACCAGTATATTACAAGTGGATTGACACTTATGGAATCCAAAGCATTGAGCAGACAAAAGATTTCTAGATAAAACTATCTAGGTTTTGGCAGTTAAATGGATTTCTCTATCACTTTAGAATAAGGTCAAAAAAGTTTCATGTCACACGGATCTTGGTCTCACCTGGGCCTTACTTTCCAGGACCATTTCATATACATAAAAAGGAAAACATATGCAGCTTTCCGAGCGATCAGGCAAGAGCTTGTTGGCTGCCAAAATACGTCCCTAATATGAAAATATATTGAAAGGTGTCTCACGCCCATCGCTTTATAAGTGTCTGAGTTATGGTCCACAGCCTCATCAAGTATTGTAAAAAAATACCTGGCAATTGAATATTGGGTTCTGAGGTGGTTGAACAGGATCCATGGGAACCTTCACCATCTCTAGGTCTATTCAACATGCAATCATGAACATGACACCGTGGAAAATCAAAATTCTGGAAAAGAACCTCTTCACTCTTGCCAAACTTTTAACTAATAAGATTGATTCTCCCAACGTACAAGAAATAATCTTAGCTTCAAGCACAACGATCCAAGAGAGCGACATAAACAACGGTATAGTCGACTCCTTTAGCCTTCAAAACAGCCTGAATTCGTCTAGGCATGGATTGAACAAGATGCTGAAAACGTTGTGCAGGAATGGAGTACCATGCAGACATGAGTGTGTCACGCAGTTCCTTGAGATTCGATGGAGGCGAGACCTGCGGCGAGCAGCCCTTTCCAGATCATCCCAAAGATATTCAATAGGATTGAGATCCGCGGGCCACTGCAGCAAAGAAAAATCATTGTCATGTTCCTCGAACCATTCCATAGTGATTCGGGCTTTGTGCACTGGCGCATTGTCCTGCTGAAAGTAACCATCTGACTGAGGATAAACTGTCAACATGAACGGATGCACTTGGTCAGCAACGATGTTTAGGTAAAGTGCAGCCATTATCAACCATTATTAACAATTCATGCTGAGGGAAATGGACCATTATCTGCCACGCTGGTCCAGTGTGGGTTGGCAGATCGACCGTATTCAGCAGTCAGGGGCTTGAACCCCAGTCTACTCAAAGAGCGTGTGCTACTGCACTCCCGCTCCTGACCACTCGGCTACGAAGGCCGAGATGTTTAGGTACGATATTGCATTCAGACGTGAATCTATGGGTATCAATGTCACGCGGATGTTATGGTGTTCTGGGGGGCACCATAACATTGCCCCCAGCACCACGCACAGTAGTCATCACATGACGGGCCCTTCATGTTGTTTTCGCCAAATTCTGAGCCTTCCATCCACATGATGCCTCAGGAACTTCGACTCGTCAGACCAACAACTGTTTTCCAATCCTCGATAGTCCAGTGCTGGTGTTGCTGTGCCCACAGGACGCGTGCTCTCTTGTTCTTCATTGATAACAAAGGTACGCGACGTGGCCGTCGGCTGTTGTAGCCCATTCGCGACAAAGTGCGTCTAGTGGTCCGTTGCGATATTTTGTCCTGCGCACCAAGGTTGTATTCTGACGTGATGTGCGACATTGTGGCTCATCTGTTTGCTTGCACAGTTCTAGCCATCCTCCTCTGACCTCTCTCATCAACAAGCGATTTTCTTCCACAGGAGTGTTGTTGAGAGGATGTTTTCTGTTCGTTGCACCATTCTCGATACACCCTTGAAACTGTGGAGATGCTTTGTCCAGCATGTCTTGCACCTACTACCATGCCATTCGAAGTCCGTTAGCTCACTCCTTTTTCCCATTCTTGCTGCGGTTTGTACGCTTAACTGATACTAGAAAGGTTGTTCTGCTGCATTTATATCCACAACTGTAGTCATGTGACTTGAAACGTTTTGGGATAAACCATTTGTGATGCACAGCAGGGGTGTACCTAATAAAGTGGCAGCACAGTGTATGTTCCCAGCAAACATTATGGAACATTTCAACAATCTGCAAATTAACCCCAACGAACTATTGGATGACAAAAAATAAACTTAAGTAATTCCAGGTATATATGTGAAAATCAGTAAATACAGGAACTCTCCGACATACGTAAGAGTTGCGTTCCGCGGAACGCTACGTAAGTCGGGGAATTTCCCCCCTTGCTTGTGCAGCACTCGCAACTGTGCTCGCTGAATTGATTGAATCAAAAAATAAATGTTCGACGAACATGTAAATAGAATTATTTATTGTACTTATTGAATGTTTTATCTCATGCACAGGAAAAATTCCAAAAGCGTGCAATTTAAAAAAATTTCAAAATTATAAAATTACAAAAAAAAAAAAGAGAGGAGGCAGGAATAACGTCAGTAAGTTTTACTTCTCGAGCATCGTTGCAAGAATCGACGTCTTCAGCTGATAAAGTACGCCGTTGCGGAGGTTGAGGGCTGTGGAGATTTAGAAGGGATCGGCCACTCAACCTTACGAAAGAACATATTAATGAATGACTGGACGGTGGCTTTTTTCTTTTCATCCTAGATTTCTTTGTAGCAAACAAGTATACCATTCACCCCTCTGTTAACTTTTAAGAATCGTTCCCTGTCAGGATCCGTCTTCTCAAACCTCGCCATTGCCGATGCAATCTCACGAAATGCCATTGCCATCTCTCTGGTGATGATACGTTTCGGCTCCTCATTTGGTTCATCTTGAACTTCGTCAGCATTTTCGTTTTTCACTATCGCTGCCTGCAAGTCAATAAGTTCTTGCAGGCAGCGTCAATTATTGCAGTCAATAAGTGCTTGCAGTTCATCATCTATTAACTCCTCCACGTCTTTGGCAACAACCTCCAACTGCAACCTTTACAACCTTGTCTGTAACCTCTTCATATAATTCTTCTTTTTCAAATCCTTTCAAGCCTTTTACGTGCAGTGGGCATATTTTCTTCCATGCGCCGAACTTGTGTTTCACCGAACCTTTCCATTGAATTAGTCCATAAATGGGTAACATAAGCCAGAATATCACCAGTGGATCGACACTGACGGAATCCATACTGGCGATCTTTGATCAGATGGAAGGTTTCTAGGTAGTTTAAGAGTTGGCGGTTAATTGATTTCTCCATTACTTTAGAAAGAGTAGAAGTAATTGCAATGGGACGATAATTGGATGGGAGGGATTTGTCACCCTTTTTAGGGACTGGCTCGATATGAGCATTGTAAATCGCATAAACACGATTTACAAGCAGAAGGAAAAACACCTTTGGAATAAGAGAGTGAAAAAAGGCGGCAAAGAATAGGAGTAAGTTCAGGAGCATAGGTTTTGATTTGACATATGATAACGATGAAAGAGTAGTGCGATTGCCACTGTAAATATGACCTTTTAGAAAGGCAAATAGCTCAGTAATACAGCGAAATTTTCAACTTCCAACACTTGGAACGAATTACTTAAAAAAAAAAAAAAAAAAGTGTTATTGGGTTCAGATTACGATATTTCCACGATTTTTGAAGTTTGCACCGGCCGGCAAAAACTTAGGTAAAGTCGAATTTCCGTAAGTAGGGGAGTTCCTGTATGTATATCCAACTCAAACATTGTCAAAGACCCATAGAAATTCCTTAACGAGATTCCAACTCAGATCTCTTTCACTAGTTATGGGGGGATAACGGCGATTCTACCAACTGTGCTACTCACGAGGGTGTAGAAGTAACGGCAATGGCACCTGTTTGGACTGGATATGAAGAGAAGAGGGGAATTATAAATGCCAGTTCGGAAGAGCATTGCCTATGGAATTATCTACAGAAAAGGCACGCAGCGGAAGTAGAACGTACGAGACAGAGAAGGAAGTTTTTGGGAGGTTTAGATCATTTCGCAGATATGTTTGTTATATTAGTTTGACTATTCATGATGTATTCAGCAGTAAAGTAAAGGTGGGGGGAAGGACTGTTGTATATGAAGTAATAAAATTTTGGCATATGGCGTACACACAGCAAGAATATATCCAATTCCTTGACATAATGTGGCCTCGACAATGTGCTCTCCCATAAACACGATCCGACTCCTTCCAATCACTACTTGGCAGAGTAGAGGCGGCGAGATTATACAACAGATGATCTGGATTACTCTTAGAGAGAGAGTTTCCAATAGGTTTGGTTTGGTGAACTATCTGGTGGTCATCATTCAAAAACCGTTTCAAAGCTGTACCTTCGAAATGCAAGTAAGATTAGATCTCGCCATGATGCCCATCATAAACTAAAAAAGACATCAATCGTAACGCATGATGGATGAAATGGGTGAGGGTTTTTGTTCTGCTCTGGAAATTAAACATGTGTTACACCACTTCAAGCCTCCAGTAAGCGAAGCGGTGGTATTGAACCGATTGATGAGAGTCATCTATCTGTAATATAGAGAGACAGCATTTCCACGCTGTGGATACCATACCTCGATCCCTACTTACTTTGATTCATGCCTGAGTTATCACCTCCAGTATAATATGTGCCGCATTTCAGGACTTGCATGTGGAGCTTAAACCTAAGGTTACTAACAGTCCTACCATCGTGAAGGAGAGCATCTGAGTGTCGCGGAACGAACGGACTTTGCTATATTCAAGTGACACTTTAGTCAAATTCGGTCCATTTGACTGAACTGTCACTCGAATATAGGTTCCATTAGCGTTTTAGACTCCCAGATAGTAATCCCTGCTTTCTACCTTGTCACACACATTCTTTCGTACCGGAGAGAATTATTATTATTATTATTAGCTATATGGTGCAAGGAAGCTTGAGGCTTATGCTGCACCAGCCAAAAAAAAATTTCCCTATTATCCTGAGAGTGAGAGAGAGAGAGAGAAGTAGAAAGGAATCACCAAGAAAGAGAAGAATGATGATATCCAGCTCAGGACCCTGGGTGTGCCAAGCCCATACTCACCAGATGTGAGCCCCTGGGAGTAATGTCTTTTTGGACCTACTTAAATTTTGAAGCAGAACGTCAGACACTAGATTCAAACCGAAAACCGACACCAGTGACGAACCTAGCTTACTGTCACAGAGAACCCGCTGTATTTTTACAGAGGACACTTGTTTCCTACAAATAAACTTATATTTCAGCTTCACCATAAATTTTCAAACTATTTTTTTAATAATAGATTATTACAACGAAAGAACAACCTTTATTTCTTATTTTAAAAAAACGAAGTTTATTCAGCATGAAAATAGGTCACAATAATCGTATACGCGTTATCGTTCACTAATTTTTAAATTTAGGAGGAACGTTTTAAATAACAAATATTACGATTATAATCACGATCGTGTTAACAAATAAGTTGAGAATGGCCACATTCAAGTTTATTTAGTTTATTTGTTTTTTTAATTTCCAGCACTTACGGTGACAAAATTAACGATTAATATTCTTAGCTCTTCAAATTAATCTCTTTAACAATAATTTAAAAAAAAAGTAACCCTTTCGGCTAAAAGAACCCAATGCCAAATTTCAGATTTATGCACTTACGTTGCCTTCACATCTGTTATCTTCTGACGAAAAACGCAGGGAGTGTCGCCATCTAGCTCCAATTTTGGAATTACCAAACAATTTTTTAAAATTCGTTTATATCTTTATGACTTATAGCTGAACACCATTAATAGGAAAATTACACGCGCACTCAATATCTTCCTACATGATCGGAGGGAGTAACAAACTTACGCGCATCGTCAGGCATTAAGTACCTTCAAAAGGCACACAAAACAAAACAAAATCGCTTAATTTTTTTTAATACCGTACCTATATTTTTCCAGTTTGGAGAACCTTCAAATGTAACGTTAAATGTATATTTAATCAAGTTTATCTGTATCTGCAAGTCGGTAATTTTTTTCTGGAATCAGAATAGCATTAGGAGAGGCATACGATGCAAGAAAGCAAACATATACAGTATCAGCAAAAAAAAAAAAGTCCCATTTCACCCATTGAATCTAAGCTATCAACTTCCAAAACGACAGATGGAAGTTTGCTGCAGCAGTCAATCACCCGCTGGCTAAAGGCAAACTTCCGCACGTCTATTCTGCAACCATCCTTCCCGAACTTGAATTTATGCCCCCTCAAGTGCGTAATCTGAGCAAGAGGAAGAGTCCCATCAATATTGAGCTTACGCAAACCATTCAAGGCCTTATACACCTCAATCAGATCACCTTGCAGGTGCTGATTCTCCAGACACTGCAATTTGCAGAACTTAAGCCTTTCTTGGTAACAGTACTCCTTTGTACCCCGTGAAAATAAAGAATGCAGTATGAAAGGAAGAAAATTGGATGAAAGTCTGTACTTCAAGAAATCGACCACCGAACTTAAAGCAAATTGTGTCTGAGTAGACGGTCCAGTGTGCAGCAAATAACTGAAAAATTCAATTTCGATAAATAAAGGCTCATTTGCAACCGAACTATGGGGTGGGAGTTGAAGAGTCAAGGATTTGGTAGTCGTGTGTCTATATTAAAGCCGCTTCTTTCTGTAAAAGATTCGACTGGAGTAGTGCCACCAACGCCAAGCCTGGACTGTGGAATCTACAGTGCTTCATTTCTACACGGACTACAATGGATTCTTTCAAGACGAAAACGCAACAAACCATTGTGCAAACATTGAATTTGAATGGTTCGAGGAACATTCCGACATTTCAAACCTACCCTGATTGCCTAATTCTACAGATCTGAATCCAATTGAGAATGTTTGGAACATGCTGAAAGGACAGTTCTGATTCTCAGTTCTCTACCATCGACAATACAGAAGCTGACAAAAATCCTGATGTAAGAATGGTCAAATCTGGAGGTATACTCCTTGAGACACGGAGTGGAATCCATGCCACAACGTTTGGGAAAAAGCTGGTCCTACCAAATATTGAATAATGGTTTCTAATTTTTTGGAAAGTGAGCAAACGTTTTTATTTTTCGAAAAAAACGGAGAAATACATCGCTGAGACCGCGAAGCCGTGATAAAGGTGCAATCGACGTCTTCATTCCGGAAGTTGGCTGGGTTGTATGGCCTGTGCATCTGAGGACCATTCATGATCCTCATCCAGTGGAAAAAGAGGTAAAGATGGCAAGAGACAGAATCACCGTAAAAAGAAACAAAATGTGCAGAAAAGATTTTTCATCCAACAAAAGAGAAATATTGAACATAGAAAATAAACAAAATTTTTATACACGCAATATATTGACTCCTTAGTCGGTTTTTTTTTTTTTTTAGAAAAACCCCAATCACGAGAAGTATTAGAACCTATAGTACTTAGTACCCTGCATGGACTGGAGGTTGAGAAGGTTGAAAGTAGATATTTGTTGATATTAGACTTGAACATCTGCAGACTGTAATTTTCAAGAAATACGTACGAAGGAAGGTTGTTCCAGAAAACGGCAGTTGAATGAATAAACGAGGAAGATGAAAAGTTGGTTCTGTGAGTTTGAAGTTGGACAGTAAATGGATGTTGGCTGGTGGCTGCACATGTTCGAACAGTTTTGAAGGAGAGAGAGCAGGAATTATAGAAGCCAATTCAGAAGAACAGTGCCCATGGAAGTATCTGTAGAAGAGGCAGGCAGCAGAAACAGTACGTCTATGAGACAGCGAGTGGAGAGACTCTGTAAGAGATGAATCATTAATTAACCTAACTGCCCTCTTCTGAATGGAATCAAGAAGCCTGAGAGAGGTTTTGGGGGCACCACCCCAGATGTGGGAACAATATTCCATGGCAGGGTGGATTTGCGATTTTTAAAGAGTGAACAGCTGTTTGGAAGAAAAGTAAGGCCGAGAGCGAAAGAGAAAACCAAGTTTTTTAGATGCAGAGGAAGCAATATTTGTAATGTGCCTGTGCCAAGAGAGATTAGAAGTCAAGGTAATTCCCAAAAGAGATATATCAACTTCCCTAGAAATCGCAGTGTCATTAGAAGGATTGAAATCAACTAAGTTGTCTTTGCCCCACTGGAGAATTACCTGGAGATCGGCATTTACGGAATTGGTAACGGATATTCGAGAAGTAGAAGCTGATTGAGCAGGGCAAGCTTTCTCAAACTGGAAAGTGGAATGCAATGTGCCATCATCAGCAAAGCTATGGATAGGATTTCCGGTCAATGGAATATCATTAATATACAAGAGGAAAAGAGTTGGGGAAAAGAACTGAACCTTGGAAAAGTTAGAACCAAGAGAGCCATCTAACATCACCTTCAGTGAGCGATCAGAGAGAAAACTGGATAACCAATTACAAAAAAAACACAGTTGGCAAACCATAAGATGGAAGCCTCTTTAGAAGACCTTTATGCCAAACACGATCGAAAGCATTTGAGATGTCAAGAGCAACTACTTGTGTTTCACCGAACTTTTCCACTGAATTTGTCCATAGATGGGTAACATAAGCCAGAATATCACCAGTGGATCGACACTGACGGAATCCATACTGGTGACCGTTGATCAGACGGAAGGTTTCTAGGTAGTTTAAGAGTTGGCGGTTAATTGATTTCTCCATTACTTTAGAAAGAGGGAAGTAATTGCAATGTGACGGGCGCCTCCGTATCCAGGTGGGCAGGAGCAGCAGTGCGTAGCACACGCTTCTTGATTAGACCGGGGTTCGAACCTGTGACCACCAAATACGGAGAATGCGGAAAGGTCAGGGAATGATCGCCTCATATCCCCGGACCAATATGGCCTTAGTTGCTAATGCTCCTAAAAACCAAAAAACAAAGAAACAAACAAACAAAGCAATGTGACAATAAATAGATGGGAGGGATTTGTTTCACTTTTTAGGAATTGGCTGGATATGAGCAAGTTTCCAAGCAGAAGGAAAAACCCTTTGGAATAAGAAAGTGAAAAAAGGCGGAAAAGAACAGGAGTAAGTTCAGGAGCACAGGATTTAGGAACAAGTGGAGAAATACCATCAGGACCTGGAGCTTTCATAGCATCAAGATTCGTCAATATCCTTCTGACATCCTTTTGACGGAAGATCACAGGAGGCATTGAATGATGGGAAGTTTTTTACCATTAATACATGAGGTGGAAGAAAAATGGGATGCTAGCAGGTCAGCTTTATCCTTGGCTGAAGTGACAATAGAACCATCTAATTCTGACAGAGGTGGGAGCAGAGATGGGCAAAAGTTGCGTCCAATAGCTTTGGCAAAGAGACCAGAATGCTTTGCTACGATTAGGTCAAGAAGCAAGTTTTATACTTTTAGCCTGTTCAAAATATATGAGTCTCTGTCTCTTCTTCCCCTTATCATCTTTCCAACTTTCCCATCTCTTCCAATCCCCATACTTCTCATTCTTATCGTAGTTTGGATTGATCAATAACTGCTTTACAACTGTTGTGAGCTTAGGTCTAGGCAGAATATGAAACTGAAGAATTGGAAACAAGTCAATTACGATTTGGAACATTTTTCTCATGATCAGCCTTAGCACATTTATTGGAAAACCAAGGTTTAGATAAAGGACGAGATTTTAAAGTGGAGTGTGGGATAAAGAATTCCATTCCTGCAAGAATAATTTCACTGACACGATCTGAGCAAACGTTGACATCAGAAGTTTTGAAACAGTAATCCGACCAAGGAAAAGAAGAAAAGAAGTCTCGAAGGTCATCCCATTTTGCATTCTTGTAATGCCAAACAACACGAGGTTGGGAATAGCCATGAGATAAAGGTTCCATTGGAGAAGAGACAATCACCAAATTGTGATCTGAAGTGCCTAAAGGACCTCTCACTTCGACCGTGTACTTAGAAGAGTTGTTTGTGAGAAAACGATCAAGCGTGTTGGCTGTATGGTTAGGATTGTTCGGTATTCTGGTAGGTGAATGAACAATCTGTGCAAGGTGATTAGTAACTGCAAAAGTCGACCAGCTGGATCTGTGTGACTAGAAAACGGAAGTCAGCTGGAATTGTGAAAATTAAAATCACCAAGGAAAATTACCTCACTGTTAGGATAGTTGGACTGGAGAAAGTCAAGTTGCAGAGGGAGAAAGTCAAAGAGCTCAAAGTGATTAGTGGAGTTGGGAGAACGGTAGAGACAACAGATGAATTTGACACAATGAGGTAGAGAGATTTTAAGCCAGAGAAGATCGAAAAGAAGAGATTCCAATTTACAGTTCTCTGATAGGGAATATCGGAACCTTTTAGGCGAAAGGAATCATACAGCGAATAATTTTGGCAAATGAGATGAGCAGTAGTTGAGTCAACTGATAACTGAGATTCTGTCAAAAAAGTACACGGGGTTTGGCAGACTGCAAGTGGAAATGGACATCGTTGAGGTGAGAACTGAGACCACGTATATTTGTGAAATGAATTAGGAAGTCCTTGGGAGGTTTAGATCTTTTCGCCGATAAGCTTGCTCTATTAGTTTGACAAATCATGGTGTATTCAATAGTAAGAAAAAGTGGGGGGGGGGGGGGGGCATGCTGTATGAAGTAATGAAATTTTTGGATACGGCGTTCACATGGTAAGAATATACCTAGATCCTTGACATAACCTGGTCTCGACAATGCCCCTCGCATATTGAATTACCTCCAGTCACTATCTCTCAGCGTAGAGGTAGCAAGATTATACATTAACTGGTCCGGAAGTCTCCTAGAGAGTTAGCAATCGGTTCGGTCCGGCGTACTAACTAGCAGCCGTCCTACGATCACCATTTCAGGGCTGTACCCTTGAAATGTAAGGAAGTTTGGATATCGCCATAACCTCAAAAGACAATCATATTGCATGATGGAAGAGATGGGGAAGGGTTGATCGGAACTTAGCTATGGAGACTAAACATGGGTTCCACCACGTCAAGCCTGCAATAAGCAAAGTGGTGGTAATGCACCGGTTGATGAGAGTCATCTACCACCTAATATTGCCTGGTAACACAAAGGGGCAGCATTCCTTCATGTGGTATGGGTGCCACACCTCGACCCCTGCTTACGTTGGTTCACATCTGGGTGGTCACCCACCATGTACTTGTGCATGGAGGTTATACCCAGGATTACTAACAGTCCCACCATCGTGAAGGTGCAAGCAGATGATTTGTCTGTTACAGACCATCCGGGCTTCGGCGAAATTGGGTCACATGACTTGAGTGTCACCCGAATCCATCAATCTTTGAGACTCCCAAGTAGCAATACAGCTTTTCTGGCATATCTGAGAGAATGTCTGCGATAGTCTCAAGGACCAAGTTTGGCGCAATTAATCAGCCAATCAAATGTCCTCAAGTGGGATGGAATTAGAAGCTTAATTAGAGTTATAATATGCTATAATATCTATTTATTATTATGGAAAGATTATTAGCACGGATCCCTTCATTTAAGAAATATAATAAATTTATTATATTTCTTAAATGAAGAATCAATTTGATTCTTCATTTGTTTTTTTTGTTCTTCAATTTGTTTTTGTTTTTTGTTATTGTGTATGTTAAGCGCCACGGCACTTAACTTAAGTCGGTAATTTTCTGTATACAGTGAATAAAGGAAATTTTGTAATTTAAAATCTGTAATAAAATAAATTGTGTAATTTACTGTATTCTTCGCAGGATAAATCATTTATTAGTTCGAGGTGTAACATGGATTTCTCCCGAAAATACGTTGTTTAATTTTAAACATTAACTAGCATCAACATACACGTACTCGTAATTTTACAGCCTGTTTAGGAACAGCCTGGAAATACAGGGTAGGCCAAAAGTAGATTTACACATTTTTCGCTTAATAACTTTTTAAAAACTATGTTCAACACAGAATTAGACATATATACTCGAAAAAATTAGCACAAACCCAATGTTGAACTGGAAGTAACAGTTAAGTTTCGAAGTTATTTGCAGCAGTAATGCAGAAAATATCCTAATGGTAAAACAAGCCTCGTGCCGGACGTGCTGTAAGGTGTCTGGTGTAATTGTGTCCACCTACAGTGATCCGTCTCCTTAATCATTCACATCAATTTGGTAAGCCAAACTTGTACATCGCCTTCGCGAGGAATTTTTATGGGCTTTTTTCGCAACATGGCTGAGTTAGTTGGTCTCAAGTCGATCTGTAGCCAATTGACAGAATAATACACGCAATTACAGACACAATGTACTATCGCCTTATAGTATGAGTTGCTTTGAGGCTATAGCGCGCGCATACACACACACACACACACACACACACACACACACAACGACACCTCTTGTTCATGTGGTATAACCACACAAAAGAAGTCCAGTAGTGTGAGATTTGCTGAGTGAACTGGACACAGAATTGGACCTGTGAGCTCTACCCATCGAGCTGGATGACGGAGATCGAAACAGTCGATGGAAATAGGGAAGTACGCCATCTTTTTTTTTTGGAAGAGCATATTGCTTCCGTGATCATCCTGAGTATGTTTGTTTGGGGTTTATTAGGCGCATCGGCATCAATGGCCATAGTGCGCCAATCCCGAGTAATTTATATTAGATAATTCCCCAGAATATCCCAGGAATACAGTCAAATTCAGTGAGAATATTCAGAAAATTTCTCAGTATACACAGTACCTGTGATTATTCTTTCCATAAAGAAGAAAGGGCTGTACACCTTTCTGCAACTTGCAGCTCAAAATGGGTGAACTTGGGGATCGGATGTGTTCCAAAATTATATTGTGTTTTTCATTCCCCTAACACACATAGAGGACATCATGGACAATGTCTTTGTTAAGGTGGTCACTTAGTTAAAAGGAGGCACGATCACCAGGAAGCGACCTCCCAGCATTTGTCCACGGCGCGGGGAGTCCGATCAGGCAAGGAAGGTAGGAGTCAAGAATGTGAGAGACCAGTTGCCGAAATCAAGAGGAAGAGAGAGAATGAGCCGTCAAGGGAGCTCAAAAATATCCTACAACGGACATGGGTGTGAAACCCAAGTCAGAATAAGATCCGATACCTAGAAGCGACCATCTGTGCATGGTAAATGAAGTGTCACACTGCACGTTAGTAGCAATTAATCTGTTAGTGCCTGCAATTCCTAAGGGGCAGCAACCAGGAGGCATCTCACCCACATAAACAGGTTGGTGATATAATGGAGAACTTCAAAAGATATTTTATGGAATTAAGATAACTGAAAGACATGAGAGATGGATGATTACTGTCTAATAGTAGGTTTTGTCTAGAGTCCATATAGATGTCACAGTCTCTCATCAGGTGTATCCAGTCTTCTTTTTCATTGAAGAGGCATTGGTCGTTTCTGTTAAACTGAGCTCCTCCACATTCGCTTTGATGGCTCTATGTTTGGTGATTAGTTATGTCAATTCCAGATTTAGTGAGCCAGTTTAGGGCGTTTTTGGAGATGAAGCTGACGTCTGTGAAGAATTTCGGTATGAAAAGGTTTCCCTTTTGTTTCGCATGTTCATCTTGTTTGCGAGAGGAGATAAACGTCGGTCCATAGCCCTTTCTTTCGGTTTTAATATCTTGTCTGGTGGCAATATCCAAGGGTTCAGTTTCTCTATTTATTGTGATGTAATATGTTAGCTCACAGAAGGTTATATACAAATCTAGTGGGAGGCATAAGGAAATTATTTGCAGTGCTGGGGTCGCTATCGTTCTACACGCGCTCGTCATCCGAAGAAGGAACTAGTGCTGTATTTGGTTCAGTATGACAGTGAATTTCACTTTGGTAATGCGCAGGGAGTTGGGCCCCCATAAGAGATTACAGAGAGGAACACTGCTTTATACATCGGCCAAAGAACATTCCTTTTGAGACTACAGTCAGTCCTGATTACACATTAAGGTCTATGCTTTGAAATTTTCTTTAACGTAGCTAAGATGTAGTAGGAAAGTCCATTTCTGATCTAGTATAATTTTCCATATTTAAGTGAAGCTTGACTTTTCAAGGATTCATTGTTGAACTTGATGAGGACGGGGGTCTGTGGGGATCACGTGAGCTCTTGATTAGCAACACCTTGATTTTTTTGGTCTTGGCGCATTATAGCCTTAGTTGCTAACCAACCAACCTTGATTTCTTTTATGACCGCGAGCTTATGAATTTTGGCCCAGTCAGAAAATGGAAAGAACTGAGTTTGCCTGCCGCCCCACGTTGGTCTTCCAATCAAGAGGACCAGGTCACCAGTGTATGAAACAATAGTAGTAGTAGTTGGAAGCTCAGGGACAGCCACTCGTTAACATCATATTCAACACGAATGGGCCTAGGGTAGAACCCTAGGCGCAGCCTCTGAATGTTTTCCTAGTGATACTGTGGAAATTACTGCGGATGGTTAGTTTCCTGTTTGTAAAATAATCAGTTATACTTCTGTAAAACTTCTGAGAACATCCTACATGTCTGACTAGTCTGATAACGCTAGGCGAAGACAGAGTCAAGGGCGATTTTTAAATCTATAAAGATTCCAACAATATAGTTTGTGGTAAATTCTTCTGCTATTCTGGTGATGTACAGAATTGCCTTTGTAGTTGATTTTCAAGCTATAAATCCATACCAATTAGGCGCAGTTAGCCCTTTGTTCTGGTAATTGGTTTGTAATCTTTTCTGGAGTGATTTCTTTTCAGAAGTCACTCCAGAACTTAACCCAGAATGAGAAATAGTATAAGGAACAGAATGCTATAGGGGCAGGAACGATTTTAGAGACCTTTGTAAGTAACCTTAGATTACTGTGCTTCCACCCACTCGGGATGATTCCTTCATAGAGACATGCATTGTATAGATCTTTCATTTTATCCAGGGGAAACAGTCCACATTCGTTCGAATGGGCACATCAAGTACGACCCCCTGACCTCTACTAGGCTTTATTTTTTGGATGGCGCTACCAATTTCTTCCAGGGAGAAGTTGTCTTCACTGTCCGATGGAAGGTATCGATCATTGTCTTCTGCTATTGAAACTTGTTCTGGAGAGTTTCGTTCAGGATTGTCCTCCATGATAAGTTGGTTTAGTATGATGCGTTCTGTCTCGCCAGTTAGTCGACTCCACTGATCCATCTTCAAAAATCGAGTTGATAATGTCAGGGGTGCTTAATCTTTGCCTGTTAAGTTTGTGAATAAGTCCCCAGTGTCATAATTGCCTTCATTCTGTACCAGTAGTCTCCACAGTCTTTGTTTTTGATGGTAAATAGCACAGTCATATTGTCGTATATGCATCTTAAATTGTTCTCCGAATGCTGCGGCAAGTTCCAGCTGGTCACTTTTTTAGAGTCGCTTTCTGTAATAGTCTGGTAATAAGGTTGTATTTCTGAATAGGATCCAAAATTCGCTGCGTTGTCTGTGGATTAGACATACCACCAGAGATAGAAAAGGTGATTATACTTTGATCACTTGTCAAATGGCATGTACTGTCCAGTTGTGGATGTGTCAAGCCAGGGAAGCCGCAGTCACGATAATATAACCGTTGGACTGCCCCATGGTGGAACAGAAAGTGGTCGGCTGGTTTGGCCTATTAACGAGAAGGGCATCGTGAGATGTAAGAAAATCCTGGAAAAGCAAAGGTATTGAGTCAGATAAAGCGTCTATTGAATTAGACAGTAACTGCAAGGTATTGCATCAGCCATTTCTATAAATACGGCGTTGGAAGAGTATACACGCTCATTAGTCCTGTTTTGCGGGGGTATAAGCATGGCTCCATATGTTCAGTTGACACCAAGAAAAAAAAAGTGTAGTTGTTGTTCTGTCCCAGGAAGGGCTTTCTACGCGTCCCATCGCTGATAAAATAGGCTGCCACCAGTCAGTAGTATGCGGGGTGCTTAAATTAAAGCGCGAAACCTTTAATTGATGTGAAGAGAAGACCTGGATCAGGCCGTAAGAGAGTGACTACGCCTTCCCATGATCGATATTTGAAATGGCTAAGCCTTCGCAATCGCCACTATTGCTCCTGATCTAAAACTGGACTTTGAGATGGCCTCTGTTGTTGAAACAAGTACACGAACAATCCAAAAACGGCATGAAAATTATCGTGGGGGCGGATGTAAACTGCCGCTCTCCTGCTTGGTTTTCGGGGTCTGATGACCACAGTGGCACCTGCAATGGGCAGCTATTGGAAGAGTTTATCTCCAATTCACAGCTTACCATATTAAATAGGCAACACAATTTGCCAACATTTTCATCCACTCTCTGGGAATCCAATATTGATATTACCCTGGCTAGCAGACAGATGGCTAGCTAGATATCTGGCTGGTGTGTCCAGGAGGCCTGGACCATCTCGGACCACTGGGTCATAACCTTCCAAATGTCTAGAATCCAACAGCAACCACTGAATCCCAAACTGACACTGAACAGATTTAAAATATAAAATGCTAACTGGGACAACTTCATAGCAGCTCTGGACATCTCTGTCATGCAACACCCGGCGGGGGACTGTAACTTGCTGGATCCAGAAGTGCACCTGAGAACTGTTACCAGGGTCATTACAAACTTTAAACGAAAAAATCTGCTCCCCACCGCTGTTCCCTGGTGGTCTCCAGAGCTGCAGCGCCTCCGCAGAGAGGTAAATAGTAAAAGGAAAGCTTTCGAAAGAGCAAGGAGGTCATGGCCGCAGCCAGAGGTGGAGGTCTTGAGACAACAATATAGAATAGCCAGGAACACCTATACGGCTCTAATCTGCAAAAAGGAAAAGGACATCTTGGGAACGTCTGGTGGCATAGACTGGGAATACCGAGCCTTAGGGGTCGGTGTTCCCAGTATATAAAATTACCACCAAACTCCCCAGGGGTGAGATTCTGACAACCACTCTCCCACCACAAGGCACAATAACCACTACCTGGGAGAAGTCAATTAATAATATACCGAATACCATTTTATAGCTACCAATCTCTGACCTCACATTAAATGCAAACCCAACTGTGTGCCTCCAATGAGTGCTACACCACGCAGGAAACCGAAGAGCCCTTCACCCTGGAGGAACTTCTTCGAGCAGTATTGAAACTGAAGGACAGGAAATGCCCAGGTTCTGGAGTCCCAGATTGTCAGAAGAGTAGCAGACCACAAGCCATAGCTGAACTTTTCAACCACTATCTGGCAAAAGGATCTTTTCCACTTGATTGGAAGACAGCTAATCTTCGACTTCTCCTCAAGAATCCGAATAAACCGACACAGCAGCCAACATCATATAGACCAATCGTCCTCCTAACTGTTCTCAGCAAACTCTTTGAGAGACTCATCTTCTTCAGAATTCACAGGTATTATACAAACACAAACCTACAGGCTGACAACCAGTGTGGATTCCTTCAGGGGTGCTCGACAGTAGACGCACTAAATAACCTGATAACATCTGCTCAATCCACACCTGAAAAATACTTCCTTGTAATTGCAGTCGACTTCGCCGGGCCTTCGACTCACTTTGGTTGGCTAGCGTCCTTGGCAGGCTCAGGCAAGCACAGATTCCTCAAAATCTCTACTCCTGCTTTAAAAGCTACCTATGTGACAGATCTGTCAGTGTAGAGACTCCCTATGCCAGGGTGATCAGAAAGATCCAAAGGGCTCGAGCCTAGGACCAACTTTCTGGAACATGGTCCTGGACGAGTTCCTAAATCAAGATCTTGGGCATGCAAAGTCCCAAGCCTATGCAGACGATTTGATCCTTTCCGTGCCTGACAGCTCAAGAGCTCAGCTTGAAATTTCTGCTAACCGAGCACTCTGCCTTCTCCAGGAGTGGGCTACCCGGCACAACCTGACAATCTCGGCTGAGAAAACCTCCAGTATCCTCCTGAATGGGAACCTAAGCTCAACGATCACCACAAATTAAGATCGATGCCACAACCATCAAGCGCCGCACCCAGCTTAAGTACGTTGGTGTAATCCTAGACTCAAAACTGTCCTTCTTCCCACACCTACGGTATATCCAAAAGAAGATAAGAAATTACACACCCGCAGGGACTGGGGTCTAAACCGACGTACCCTAGCCCTGTTTTTACAAAGCAGTCTTTATTCCAGCCACCTCATATGCTTCAGGGGTCTGGTATCACCGGCAACCATTGTTACAAATCAGAAGAAATTAGCCACTATTCAAAGAGCAATACTATTTACTATCACCTGAGCACTCCTGCTCTCCAAGTCTTCCCCTGGACCTTAAAATAATTAGATGTGGCATGTTGTATCATCTGTCCAAAGGAATCTCCACTACCACCATTGGATTCACCATCAACCCAGCAATCAATCGCAAGACAGAAAAAAGGCGCTTTCTCGCACACTTGCAGCAGGCCTGGCAGGACAGATGGACGACATCCATTAAGGGAGCAATTACAAAGAAATTCATCCATGAAGTAACGTTTACGTTCCCAAAAGTCCCAAGCTGGTTTTCTCCTGGCCTGTATATAACGTACCTCCTCACAGGCCATGTGTCGATACAAGAACAATTAACGTCTCTGGGCATCACAGATGATCCACGCTGCCACGTGGCACTGACACTTGGCACCATATAATGTATGACTGTCCTAACTATGAAGACTTGAGATCTATTCTGATCACAAAGATTATTAATTTGCCAAAGGACCAAGAATATATATACTAATTCATACCCACGACAATTATAAATACGGTACTTCACCACTTTTGCACAGGATGTCTTCAACAGACGAAGAACACTAAGGAGCCTAAACCACCAAAATCAATAACTTAAGACAGATTCTGGACACCCTTCTCCAGTAGTATCCACCGCCAACCTCTTCGAAGTTCAATTTAACTGAAATTCACTTCCTTCATCCAAGTTCCATCGGGCTGATATCTGCAACTGAATCTGCAGGCAAGATCTACCAGTACCCGATCCCACTGAAGACTCCAGACATTGAAGACACCAGCAGCTTTTCTGCCACAAGCCACATTGGCGATAAAATCGAGCACTCTAACCTGGTTTTCTTTTACTTTCCTCCTCGGCCGGGGGGGGAGGAGATTGGTCCCTGTCTCCTTCCCCCTTGTACCCCCTTCTTCCACCTAGTGAGGCCTGGGCCTGACTCTCTGGGATCGCTTTCTTTATCGTTCCCATACCTCTGTCTTTCCCCCCAGCCTTCAGCTCCCCCCTACTCTGTCTATCTCGCAGTGTACACCTCACACAACTTATCAATTAATAACGTCTAAATTTAAACCAAGCTTACATAAACCTCCCTTGGCCTTAGGGATTACCATACAGACGTCCAAAACTGCATTTTTCAGCAGGGCTCAGCACCTTGCCACACAACAAAATTGGTAACTTTTATGCCATTTAGATTTAATGATGAGTTTGTCTTCTTGTCTCACAAGACTTAAACATACTTACACCAATGTTTTCCCTCGTTTTTCTCCTTTAAGGTGCAGTCGTACCTCAGAAATGCTGCGTTACAGTGTTGGACTGGCCCGGCAACAGTCCACATTTGAACCCTATTGAAAATTGCTGGTACATAATGTCGTCTAAAATTGCTCAGAAGAAGTCAACAAGTAAGATTCAGCTACAGGAGATCATTGTAAAAGTGTGGAACCGCGAAATTGGGCAACAAGAAGTTGATAACAACAGAAATTCAAGTAAAGCAGCCTCGTGACTACGATATATAGGTTTCTGGTTATGACAGAGGCAAAACTATTTCCAGTAGGTGTTTGAATCTTCCTGTACTGGGGGTAAAGTGGCTGAATCCTGCCTGAAAGAGAAGCATGTATATATTATGTTCCTCTAACACTCGGTACAATTGGTTCGCTACTGCCATTGCTTTTTTTTGGGCATTGACCTGCACTACTGAGTGGTACTGCTGCTAGAACCTATAGTTGGTTATTTTTCGGCTGCTGAGCGATATGCAGGACATGCATCGTCCCTAACTGAGTAGTTGTGCAATCTCTTCGCGCTTCTGTAGTTGGCACATTGTGGAGGAAGGTCCTTGCTGTTGCAATCTTTATAAAGATGTCCTTCCTCGCTACAGTTACCGCAGACCGGGCTCTTCTTAAAGCATCTTATTCAAACCCTTCTTCAAATATCTGTAACTAAGTCAGTTGTAGCGCAGGTGCGAAATCCTTGAACTTGAAAGCCCCAGCTAATAAATATCCTGTTTTGTAAGAGAAAAATTCTATTCTTCTTCTGGCGGGTGTGACCTCAATAACTCAGTTTAATGTGATGGGTGAACTTGATCCAGTTGAATTTAACACCCTCAATTGTTCCTGCGCTTCTTCCAGATCCATGTAATCTATTAAATTACGAGTGTGTGTGTGTGGTAGTTATTGGGGTTTAAGTGTGCATAAGCTGCTGGGGTTATAGTGCGCCTATTCATAGGAAAAACTAAAAACCGAGTTCAGATGTTAACCCCTTCATTTTTTATTACCAAGATCTTTTAGAATTTATGATAAAGTCCATTTTTTTTTAGAAAAGAGAAAAATTCATTGATGTTTGCATCCTCGCCAATAATATGTCGTAATGTCAAATGTTCGGTTCCGTCAATGCCAAGGCGACAGTCCCACCACACTTCCACCCTCCAGTCAGGAGGGTGGGACTGTGGCGGAGGTTAACTCCAAAGTTGTTGGATTTTTGGCAGCGAGTTCGTTTCCCTTTATCTCTGAATGTGCAGGGATCCAGCAAAAGTTCATTGACTGATGACGTTCTTCAATTTGCAATAGGAGACTTCTGATTTGATTTAACACAGGGTGAGCCTTGTGAGCCTTAAGAAGAGTTTGCATTGCTGTAATTGAGCTGAGAGAATCCGTGTATAGTATGTATTTTGCAGATGGGTAGAGATTCAGGTTTTCAAAAGCTAATGTTATTGCATGGAGTTCTGCTGAGAAGCCGCTATACTCAGGAGGAAGGGCAGCCGAAATGATGGTAGAAGGAAATACTGCCACTGCTCCAACTGCTAAATGTGATTGCGAGCCATCAGTGTATACTGGGAAAAAATCAGCATATTTCTGAATATGGCTTGCATGGAGTTGTTTCACATTGAGTCTCGGTAGAAGATTCTTTCCCCATTTATGAAGATAAGTATCGCAGGTTAATTGAGGAGGGAGAGTCCAAGGTGGTTGAGAACATTCTAACTCTAAATTAATTCAATAAGGCGTAAGCCTGCTGGTTTTATTTTACTGGGTTTATTTCTATAGCGATTTTGCAGTAGTGGATTAAAGAGGTATGGCTCACTAGGATGCTGACAGCAACTTTTTATTCTGGGTGCATAATTAAAAAGTGGTGTTCTTTTATTGGACAGAAAGAGGGGACTCATGAGCTTCAATATAAAAACTATGAATTGGAGATGTCCTGAAAGCACCAAGTGCAATCCTCAATGTACTATGGGATCCAGCCACCGTAGTGTACTCTTTCGGGCAGAATCATAGAGTGGAGAACCATAATCCAAACGGGATCTGGTCAACGCTTTATATAAGAGAAACAAACATGTACGGTCTGCTCCAAAGGACAGGGCAGATAAAGCTCTTAGTATGTTCAGCTTTTTGAGGCAGTAGTAAGAGCGTATTTAATGTGCTCAAAGAAATTTAACTTCCTCTCAAGGATTATTTAGAATGGTAAGGTTTTGCTTATCCAGAAAGGTTTCAATTAGTCGCCCATATCTATCTAATGTAGAAGATCCCCATAAGAGGTGGTATCCATTGAAATCTAATAGACAGATAGGGGAAGGTAACTGTATTAGAAGGTCTTCAAGATCTTTATAATAGAAGGTATGATTTGGTGGAAGATAGATTGAAACAAGCGTTATCGCAATCTGAGTGATGAAATGTACAGCAAAAGCTTCAATTTCTGTTTGAAGAACAATTTGCTTCGCTGAGATCTGTGAATTGATCAAGATGGCCACACCACCACAGGCAGCATTTAATGTATAGCGATCTTTTCGATATATAGAGTAGTTCTTTATTGAAGTGGAAATTTGGAAGTTAAATAGGTATTTTCAAGCAGAAACCCACTGGAGAGTAGCGATGAATAAGGTCATGAATATCATCGATACTGCTGCGAAGTCCTTTACAATTCCACTTTAAAATATAAGGCATTACTTGAGATGAGTAAAAGGAGCTGTATCTGACTGCGTTTTCAGTACTGCAGTTTTATGTCGGTCAGGTTTCTGTTTGTCGTTTTTTGGAAATATAAGCCGCAGCCGACCAGTGTCCATTTCTTTCTCCACATACATTTCTAGAATTGGATCTTCCTGGTTGGATGAGTAATCAGTATCCATGGAGGTGTCTCGGATATTCTTTTTTGAATTGGAACTTTAACTATGTGATGCCGAAGTAATCACTGGTGGGGAAGGTGATATCGCTGGTATTGTAAGAGGAGTGTTAGTTGCCTGGTCTGAGTGCTTAGGGATATTGGACTGTTGCTGAAAGAGGACAGCTGGATTAATATGTTTGAGAGGACGGTAATATCAGTTTGGGTGGACACTGTTTGTTGTTTTTGTGTAATACTGGTGTAGGTACGTTTGGGCATATTAGGAGCAATTATTTTCCTGGCTTCTTGATAACTTACCTTGTTCTCAACCTTATATTTAACAATTTTTTTCTCAATTTGCCATCTGCCAGAAGTTTTGGAACACGCAGGATGGCTGCCTTTGCAGTTGGGACAAGTCTTTTCTGTCGTTAAACATTCAGATTGAGTATGATCAGAAGATCCACAATTGGAACAAATTGGGTCTCCTCTGCATTTCATCTGAGAGTGGCCATACTTTTGGCACTTGTAATATCTCAAGAAATTGGGAATATAGGGACGAACACGGCAAAGTAAATAACCAGCTTTTACCAATGACGGTAAGTTTGGGGAATTAAACGTAAGGATAATATTCCTGGTAGGTGTAAGGTTATTGTCTTTTTTTGATCATGATTCTTTTTTGCTGCAACGACATTTTGATCTTGAAGCTCTTGAGTTATTTCTTCCCCCGTCACGTCCAACAGATCTCAGCTAGATATTACACATTTGGATGTATTTAGGCTAGCATGGGGCGATACTTGAACTGGTATCCCAGCAAAAATTGAAAGCAGTAATTTCTCTGTAAGTTTGAATTTCGCAGAGTGGGAGCCAGCAGGATGTCTATCTTCTCTCATCCAAAAAATATGAACTGTGCTCTTTCTGCGCCAGTATAATTGTTATTTCTGCTTACACTACAGAACCGCCGCAGGCAGCTACTTCATTAATCAATAAAAATGAAGAAAACTCTCACTTTATACGTATTTTACTAATGTCAGCGGAAAATAAAATTAACTGCAGTGAACACTTCCTCAAACAGGCCTCTGAGGTTGGGTATATTCATACTGTGGATTTTAGTGTTTTGCACCAACCTTGCGTAGAAATAAAAACACAAAGGAAACTGGACTTTTAATAACTGTGTTTATAATAAATTATAATAACCTGTATTTACAATAAATTTAACTTTACGATAAACTATGCATATAAAATATATTAAAATCTGCTACATTATGAACAATAAAATGCATTAAAATATACTAAGTTAAAAGCGATAAAAAAACCATAGCTTTCAAAGGCTCCAGCCTTCTTCTTCAGCGGTATTTTCTTATTCTGCAGTACATCTTTAAATATCAGCAGGTTTATGGTACTCATCACGTGTTTCATTCTCACGTGTTCCGTTCTCTTGCGTTGTGGAACCGGAAGTGGCTCGAGCGGGAGTCATACGGAACCGTTCATCCCTTCTGAGGATAGTGGCCTCAAAGAGGAGATGAATCCGCGTACCTCTATCTCTATTAATGTTGATTGTAGAACAGATCCGCAAACTCTCGAGCCACTTACGGTCCCAGAACTTATGCGCCCGATCGGTGATGACAGCCTCGTCCGGGGAGATCTGGTGCTGCTTCTCCCAAAAATGCTCGGCCACGGCGGACTTTCCATATTCCGCATTTCTTATTGCCTTAGTGTGTTCCCCCAGACGATCTTTGAGACGGCGTTTTGTTTCCCCTACATAACATTCCCCACAATCCGGGCATCTAATGCTATATACGACCCCACTTGTGTTCTCTTTTTGAATGGGGTCCTTAACCTGAGACACGATTGTGTGCAGCCTCCGCCCCGGAAGCTGCACACAACGCGTCTGGTACTTTCTTAGTATTCTAGCTATATGATCAGTCAGACCCGGATAATAGGGAATGTATGCAGTGGATGTTGGTGTAAAAGACTCGCCTCTCCTCTGGTTTCCTTTAACATATTTTTCTATAATCCTCTGGGGGTAGCCACATTTTGCAAGATCCGTCGTGACACGTTCATACTCTAACTTCCTATCATCGGAGGTACTGCAATGTGATTTAGCTCTATCGACTAAAGTTCTTATCACACTGTTCCTATGATGGTTGGTCTGAGCTGAACTGTAGTGCGAATACTGCCCTTTACACATGGATTTCCTATATACCTTAGTCTTTAGCTGTCGGTCTTCCCTACAGACCAACACATCTAGGAACGGCAAAACTCCTCCTTCTTCTGCCTCCGATGTAAACTGTATGAATGGGGAGAAGCCATTTAAGATGTTCAACACCTGATCTTCACTCCCCTTCCGAATAATTGAAAACGTATCATCTACGTACCTTTTCCAGGGGCGCATAGGGAGAACACTAACATTAAATATTATGGCCTCGAGCTCCTCCATAGCTAAATTAGCTATAATTGCGCTAATGGGGGAGCCCATGGCTGTACCATTAACCTGCTTATACATAGTATTGTTAAACACCATAGTGGTGCTTGAGAGGCATAACTCTATTCCTTCCCCAACATCCTCTAGCTTTAGCTGTGTTCTAGTATTTAGGGTGGTGTCCCTCCGTAATGCCATGTGTGCACACCACACCCCATGGTCAATCGGAATACATGTAAATAGCGATTTCACGTCGAAAGATATCATGATTTCATTCTCTTCTATGCGTTGGCTTCTAATAAAATGCACAAAGTCTTTACTATCCTTAATAGTATAATCGGAAAGTCCCACTAGTGGAGATAATAATTTGGCTAAGAAACCAGAAAGTGCATAGGTTGGACTGCCTATAAATGAGACTATGGGTCTAAGTGGCAAGCCATAAAATCTTGGCATTTGGCTACCTGTAGCATGCAGCATCCAATATTGTTCCTTAGAAATTTTGTTAGACTTAAGCCAACCCTTTACCATTCTGTTCACTTGTCGTTCCAAACTAAGAAGTGGACTTTTCTGAATAACTTTATAAGTTATCTGATCTTCCAATAAATCTAACGCTTTATTTCTATATGCTTCCTTATCAAGAACCACAGTTGCTCTGCCTTTGTCCGCAGGTAGGACTACAATGCTATCATCTTGTTTAAGGCTTCTTAGCGCTAATTTTTGCTTCACATTAAGATTGGAGGGGGCATTTTTAGCTTGACTGAGGATAGCTGCTACTTTTACTCGAATTTCATTAGCTGTAACATTGTAATTGCATTCCGTATGACTCCCGCTCAAGCCACTTCCGGTTCCACAACGCAAGAGAACGGAATACGTGAGAATGAAACACGTGATGAGTACCATAAACCTGCTGATATTTAAAGATGTACTGCAGAATAAGAAAATACTGCTGAAGAAGAAGGCTGGAGCCTTTGAAAGCTATGGTTTTTTATCGCTTTTAACTTAGTATATTTTAATGCATTTTATTGTTTATAATGTAGCAGATTTTAATATATTTTATATGTATAGTTTATCGTAAAGTTAAATTTATTGTAAATACAGGTTATTATAATTTATTATAAACACAGTTATTAAAAGTCCAGTTTCCTTTGTGTTTTTATTTCTACGCAAGGTTGGTGCAAAACACTAAAATCCACAGTATGCAGTGAACACATTTACAAACTTTTAAAGATGTGCTTCTAACTTTGAATTAATCTGTGTTATGAAATTTAAATGTAGATAACGTCTTGTGTTTTCTATTTCTTATTTATGTTCTTACTTTCTATCTCTCTCTGTCTCATTCGTTTTCTCTTTCTTACTTCTGCATTCTGTCGGCAATAAGCGCGAGCGATGTTACAAGACCGAGTCATGCACGTGCAATACAATACTGTTTCTCGAAGGCGTCTTCGTTGCTAATTTGTTTTGCGATCAACGACTGCAAAACAAATAAATTTTAGATGCACACTAAGATAAACTTTGTTGCTACGCTCCGATATGTGTTTTTTCGAATATGTTCGACTTTAATTTGTTTTTTCTGGTCGACTCCAGAATTAGAATTTCCATTTGTGTTGTTGTAAGACGCTACTCCTCCCTTTAATACTCTTCTTTTCACTCAGCAAAATTGGAGCTTATTTTTACGAATGTTCACGAATGAGCAAAGCGCCTGTTCGCTTCAACATGTCCGACCCCCTGTTTAACACCACGATTTTAATTTATTTTAATGGCATTTTATATTTGGCTTTTGTAGAATTGATTTGTGAAGAAATTTTAAATTTCATTAAAATCGAATAAAGGAAAATCCAACTTTCTAATACCCCCCTCTCTCTCTCTCTCTCTTTATAATTTTATTTAACTCTTCTACTGGTGTTTGCTGTCCCTATTATTGGATTAACTCGCAAACTTCTCTTCAGTTCTTCATTACCATCAGTAACTATTTTTCCAGAAAGTCTATATTGTCTGTATATGATTATAGTGTTTTAGTATCTAGCTAGTTGTGTGAAATTATTCCTCTGTATTCATATTCTTCTATTTGCGTATTTCAGTTTCTGCATTTCAATCAGAACTTATCATTTCAATTTCAGCAAGCATTTTATCCGATAAAAATGTAATGATGGAGAACTTTCCTCAGTTTGAATCACTTCTCTCCATTCTACACTTTTTCAATTCATATGCTAAACATCCTGAGAGATTTATGTAAAAATCTGTATTACTGAAGCATAAAGAATGTTATTCCCATTCATTTCGACACATTTTTTGCAGTTCTTTGCACAATTCCCACAAAAAAAAATTTTCAAAAACGAATCACAAGATTATATATAAAACTCTCGCCATTATATTGTAGTAAGAATATTGCTCTGCTGATTTAACAGTCATTTCTTTTGTTATATCTTTATTTTAGATTTGTTTCATCTTTTATAGACAACAACAGCTAACCTGCATGTAAGACTTGTATCTTGTGTATTGTTGTGGCTCTGCGAGCATCGTTGTGTCAGACGCGAAACGCTTGCCCTTCAGAGCTTTCTTCAGACGAGGAAACAGGAAGAAATCGCACGGGGCTAAGTCCGGTAAATAAGGGGGATGCGGTAGAACCTCGAAACCTATGGCAGTGATCACTGCCTGCACAATATTAGCCTTATGAGATCTGGAATTGTCTTGATGGAGTCAGTTTTGGAAAGTTCGCGCGATAAACATACTCTTGTACCAGTGCGCGAATTAAATGATCACTCCCTAGTATAAATGTTTTAAGAAAATAGATTCCATGCTACATGGAAGTCAATGTGATCACATCGCATGCTTTTTTTTTTTTTTTTTTTTCTGTATGCATGTGTACAAATTATTCTTGCAAACTAGTGCCATAACAACAAGAGTAAGTGGGTACACGACCAATGAGCGCCTGGTATAAATCCGTAATTAAAAAAAGAGAAACTATTCCTAAGCAATAGCTGACTTGAACGAGACATGTCACTTCTCTGCAATGCACCGACGTAGCGCCGTAAAACAACCATGCAGTACGTAAGCGGTCAAAACAGCAGAAAGTGTTTGTTTGCTTCTCTGGACTACACTACTGTATTCCATGGCAGCATCATCTATGCTTTAAAAAACTCTTCTATAGGGTGAGGAGTAATTGTTCTTAAAAAGAAAAGATCAGATTTATTATTTAGAACGGAAAAGGAAATTGTCAGACACGCCCAATTTCTAAGGATTACATTACTTTGAGTTATGTACATTGAAAGGACAGAATTCATGGGATACTTGGTTCCTGGGCAACGCGACGCACTTACCCGTTCTCACTAGTGGACAACCCCACTTGACAGGTATATAGGTACACTGCTTCACGTAGATGGTAATTCGATGCCAGTATGGGTAAACGTTGTGAATTAACCGACTTTTTAAAGAGGGATGATAGTGGGTGCCAGACACATGGGTCACTCCATCGCGGAGGTGGTCTAGAAATTGCACTATCCACGTTCGACAGTATCAAAAGTGTATCGGGAATACGTCATTTCCGGAATAACATCTTATCGTGGACAGCCACGTTCATCCACCACCTTTCTGGGTAGAGAAAGGTGGTGGATGAACGTGGCCGTCGACGTCTGTCTCGCATTGTTTCACCAACCGGAGAAAGACAGTGGCACAAATCACCACCGATTTCATCGAGAGAGGTGCCAGAAACGTCTCCACCAAGACCATCAGGCGGTCATTAGCACTGGACATCGGCACTGCACCTTAGATGATTGGACACGGGTCTCCTGGTACGATAAGTCCCGTTTCTAGTTATTTCGAGCGGTCTGGAAGATATATATCTGACAGAAACCGCTCGAAGCTACGCACCCGTCGTGTCAACAAGGAACTGTCGGTAATGGTCTAGGGCGTGTTCAGTTGCCACACATTGGGACCTCTGGTACGTCTAGGCGCATCTCTGAACGATCCAGGTTACGTGTCGATTCTTGCTGACCATCTGCATCCCTTCATAGTCATCGTGCACGCACGATGACTATGAAGGTGACTAGAACATGGTTCGAAGAGCATCCGCAGATTTTACCATCATTGGGGCCATAAAAGGATATTCTTGCCAATCAAGATGGATCTCTGGAAAATAGTTATCTGTGTGGATATAACTGAAAGGAAAGTTTCAGAATAGCTGTCTGGAATTCGTATTCAGGCAAAGAGTAATCAGTTGGAATAAACTTCCACCTAATGTTGTTGGTAGTTCTGATTAATTTGAGTAAAGCTTGGACAAATTCTTGGAAGGCATGGAAATATCAAGCGTATTTTTTTTACTATTGTATTTTTTTACTATCATATTGCCAACACTAATACTAAGAGAATTTCTTCCACATCCCAAAAGAAGTGATCTTTTAAATGATCTAGTGTTCATGGAGGATGGTCAGTACTTACTCCTTAGAAATGTTACATTTTCTGGTAGTCATAGACACTTTAATGTGTCTGTCCTGCATGGCCAGGTCTTCAGTTTTTGGCATATTTGTGGAGTTAGTTAATTATGCAAGGATGTGTACTTTTTCTTTTCTGCCAAAAAAAGGGAAAAATTCTCAATAATTCGATCAGAGTGAATCCTCTATCATAAATTGCCACTTCTCTTGGTTTTTCGAGTAGGGATTAACCTTATTTCTCAAACTTCTTTAAATTGCCTAGAGTAAAATTTTATCTGATATTCAAAAGAGGTAGATCATCATATAGAGCGTTCGTGCGTTTATTGATAATTTTTGGTCCATTTCCTTGTGCCAAAAAATTGATGACGGGCTCGATGCTCTAATTTCATGGATCCGTGTTTTGAGCCGGTTCCGCGCAAATAAGATTCAGACATTTATGAGAGTATGATAAAAAAACAGGTTTTTATATATCAAGCATATGGTCAAGACGGATAACTTATTTAACTCCCCCGGTGCTTCACTCTTGCGCTGAAGACTCGCCAACGTCAAGCTGGAATCTTTATACAGCAACTAATCTATTCTGTTTCAAATTAATTCATTTTAGATGGAAGGGACATTCACATGTGACTAAGAAATCACTAATTATCATTTATATTGTAAATAAGTTGAGAAGCATATTCTGCAAAACCGCCGCATTTCTGTGGATGAAATTTTACAAGATGTGAATACCGCAGTCACTGTACCATCACCTATGGTAATTCTTGACTAGCATTCTGATAATAAGATTATCAAAACATTCAGCACACTGTGCTTGGAGATTCTAGTTCTCCATCTAGTTCTTCAGATCTCCATCTTTTAGGAGAGTTAGAAGAAGTTTGTAGGGACAGCAACGCGGCAGTGCAAGCAGGTGTTCTGCAGCTGATTATTTTGTTTTAGGGATATTATCGTTCCCATAATGAGGGGGACAGTACGTACAATTAAAGAGAATATACGAGGAGAAGGCTGTCGTCTTGTATTAGGCGCTATCAAAAAAAATTGATTAGCCAAGTATTGTGAATGTTCTCTTTCAACTTTCTGCCTGCAGTTACACGTGAATTATTCCTTTTCTACTTCTGCTCCGAGACAGTATCGATGATATATTCCATTCACAGACGGCGTTAATCGCTTAGGGGGAAACTTTGAGGTGTCTCCTCCAACCAAAGGTTTAATTACGTTCTCCCTTCTACGTATGTCTAGACGTACGTTCAGACACATTAAAGAAGGAAATTCGTGGTTTTCAACAACGGTTCCTGTAGATATTAAGGTGTTTCGGTTGTAGAAACACAATCGGAGCTCATCTCTGATTTCATTTCAAATCGGTTTTGAAATTTCTTAAAAACACATTCAGTTGCATTTCGAACTACATCCTTGTTCGGGGATCGCACCATTACTGAAAAAGGCGATTTTGCCAAACGTTTATCAGAATGGCCACTTTCTAAACCCTTTAATGATGTAACACGATGATCCCGGCATCATCGGATTCATAACGCAGATGAATGGTACTACAGAACCATCTCTTTAGCACATCACTGCTTTTTGCCAATAAGTCATGGTCAAAGAAGAATGCAGTGAATATAATAGTTTTTCTTGCTTCATTTCAATTCGGAAAGGAAAGAAATTCCCTTTCATTTTAAAAGGAAGCCGCAGTGGTGTGATAAATCACACCACTTTTGAGGGAATTTTGATTTACCAATAATACGCCAGACAGTAGCGTATTATTGGCGTATTATCAGAAACATTTTCGGGTTTATGAATCATTACGAAGGCAGAGAATACATAAACTTGGGAGAGAAAGGTATCAGTAATGCGCTATCAACGTTCGAGATTTTTGCAATTCAAATCCCCCCCCCCCTCTGCTTCCAGGTGCTTTTCTCGGTCACACAGATTATGAAGTATGTTGATCCCCGCTAAGAGAAAACAGGCGATAATAGGAGCTAAAATACGAGGCATCTAATGTATCATCTCATAGGCATCTAACCCTTTACTGAGCGTTGATGAAATCAAACACTGGCTGTTCCCTGTTCGCTTTTCACCTCATTAACACCCATGAAAATTTGATTCAGTTATGAGCACTATGGTGAAAACACTTAAACCTCATGCAATATTGGGGACTTACTACGTCAATTTCAAGGATATCTCAACGAATTAGATTGGGAATGAAAAGATATATGTTTTTCACCAGTGAATACTTATTAAATAATCCAGTAACAGGACTCGTCTCTACTCTTGATGTATGTGCTCTTAGTACGTTATACAAACATTTAAAATCCGGAATGATCATGAACTATACTGATCTACAAAATTAACAGAACACGTAGGAAAACGTGGTGTAACTGATACAGCTTGCGATAAAGCAAGACAACGTTTGGAATGGTGGTGGACGATAGAATAAAAATGAAATGAAGAGACAGCGAGAAACTTCGGACAGGTATATGGGACATTTATAGGGGTTGTATAAGAATTTCCAAAAAAAGTCAAATTAAAGAAGTCGATACAAGATACTCGAAATTATAGAAATATGGTCATCAGTACGGCGTATGATCCCCTCCAACAGGACAGCGGAGAACCATGCTCGATATAAAGGTGTCTATAAGATTCTGTGTCAACAAATCCTATTCTTCCACCAGCGCAGACCTCAGGTCACCAAGGAACTGGATGTCGGCGTGCAATGCGGCACTCAATGGCGTCCCACGCATGTTCGATCGGATTTAAGTTCGTGATCGTGCTGCCCATGGCAGTCGTTGGATATCTTCAGTTTAAAGATATTCCTCCACCACTTGAGCTCTACGTGCAGCGGCGTTGTCATACGCTCCTAAAAAGTCGCAAATAGGGTTCGAGGATCTGTTCTCGGTGGTAGTTACGGAAACCCTAGTTCTCAGTGGTAGTTACGGTGCCCTATCAAAATTATCAAGAGGGGTGCGGCCGTTAATCATTATTCCGTCCCACACGAGAACATCACCTCCACCGTAAATATTCCTTTGTCTGATGTTGGAGTCAGAGAACAAAACTATACCCCATTTGTCAGGGCTCCAAGTCACACGTTCATGCCACCAGTTTCGACGAGCTCTGCGGCGGTTTGTGGTTAATGGGATACAAACCACTGGCCTCCTTACGTAGAGGCCACTTGAATCTTAACAAAGTCCGGTTGGAAATGTTTTCATCTGTGGCCGCAGCAACCTCAAGAGTCAGTTTATGACAGGACATCTAGCTGTTAGACCAAGACGGCAGTCTGTTCAGGTTGACGTAGCCCTTGGTTGATGTACGGACCTTGGCTAGCCTCTTCTTTAACAGTTCGTTCTCTTGAAATTGCTTCCATAGTGGCGAGGTGACACTGTGTGACACATTAAGCCAGCGTGCAACCTCCGCCTGGTATTGCACGGCTTGTGGTCGTCCAACGGCCCGCCATCTCAAAGAATCATCTAAATGACAACTTGCCATCCTGTGTACTGGAGACGTGGCTATCCCACTGAGGAAGCAAAAAAAAAAATAAAAATAAATAAAAAATAAGGGAATGAAGTGATGTGGTCGCAACCCGTGTTTTTATAGGCATGAATAATTTGTGGCTCTGTAAGGTGGTAAATCGATTTCTATTGGATACTCAGAATTTACATGTTAGGATGCCTATAATATCAAATATTTGCCTTGGGCGACACTGTTCACATTAAATATTCATGAAAAACATTTTGTTTTGTTAATTTTGTCGAGTAGTGTATAATAAACTAGAGGCGTCTTTGAAGTTATTACAACAAAATTTTGAATGACCTCCTTTTCCATCCAAAAGAAAAAGGAAATCTTTCAATACTACATTTGGATCTAATATTTTGACTTTCAGAGTCACATTTTATGCCTACCGATTCACCAATCTTTCCACTCTAGTTTCCATCGAAAATATGTTTTAAACTGCAAAATATTTTAGCAATACATTGGTTCTCAAATTATTTCCAAAATGATTCAAAGCGTTCGTAAAAAATGATTTTTAAATATGCGTTTTAAAATTAAATAAAATTTTAATTTAAAAATGAGGAGGTCTCGAGTTCAGTACTGCCAACATCTAACGCAGATAAAACAGACACAAAATGCGGCTTGGTGATTTTTGGTGACGCGAGAGCGAAATGATGGGAGATTATCTTGTGATCGGATGAAATCAGACGGTTACTGACTCGAGAGAAAGAAAGAATATGGCTGGCACCTTTGCCAACGAACGCAATGACCTTATCTGAGACGAGTGTGTGAGAATGTTAGAGACGTGAAGACACCATCAGCGGAATCCTTGATGGTGTGCAGCGGAAGAATCTGGTCATCAGATAGACACATTCTCTAAAATTAATGGAACAAGAAAAGACACGAGACAACCTTCATTGTATTTGCTGTGGAACAGTCTCTTCTCTTAGTTTCACCAGAAGAGACTGTTTTTTAACCGTACCCTTAAGACAACAAAACCAACAACTGGAAATGAGGTTCTGCATACACGCCAAATTGGATTTCTGAATTCGTAGTGAGATGAAAGTAAAAAAAGAAATAATTACATTAGAAAATATTATTCTGTTGCGTTAATCAAATAACCCCGAGTTTGCATAATTAACTGTACGGTAATATCGAATTGACTTTTCCTTTCTGCACGTAGTGTAAACATCGCTGCTTAAACCAGAACGAGTTATTCGTTTTACGGAAAAATTAGATCGCACGAATCCGAAACCAAAATAGAAATAAACCGATGATATCGGCGTTTTTCTCTACCCCTCCTACATCGGGTCTCTTCTACGACTACTTTTACGAAAAACTCTTTCGTCCTTCAAACCACAACGCGCATGGCAACCGCCAAAACAAAATGTAAACAGAAAATCGTGTTGTTTTCTCTGAACACGACTCTGAGCTTTCACCTTCATTTACTTTCTGAAAGTATATTACGAAGAAATAAAAAATATCGTTTTCTGATGGAAGTACATTTAATGGATTGAAGGGAAGAAGTTTCCCAAGATGCATGCCGCAATAAATCACACAATCGAGAAATAAATGTGGTTACAGTGGAGAAAACCCAATTTATGAAAAGGATTTTTGGAGTACTACCTAGACAATGAGATCTTATTGTACAATGTTATACGCAACCCCTTTAATGAAATCTCTTCCAGAACAACCCCTGGGACTGATATTACATAAAATATATAAAAAGATACGCGAAGTGTTGTAAATTTGGAGTCTGATTAAGATGCAAAGGCGAGTGATTAATGTTTTTCATCCCGGCATTAATTTTCATGCGCCTTTAGATTTACCGAAACCTGTCAATTGAACAACTGTCCTTTCTGTTTACAACAGACTCATTGCCTATTCAGAAAACATTAGACTACAATTTTCTCCCATCTGTTAACTATCGCCGTTGTACAACACCAAATAAGACGCTTATCTACGCGTCCGCAATATAGTTATGGCGGTTAGAGTTCTGTTCACTTCGAAAACTCCTCGACAGGATCCCTGTCGTGAATATTATAGTTTGGAGGAGACAACTGCGATGTTTTACGCGGAACCACTTACCTTTTCGGCTAATCTGTTTTCGGCAAAAGAAGCACGGCGGCTGCGCAGTCCACGCGCAGAAATACCGCGGAAATAAAGTGTCTCGCGCTTTCGGCGTTGGCTGCAGAAGACGACCAAGGCGTGGAATGAATGGTCGTCGTGTGGGAGTGACCTTTCCCGTTGTCTGTGTATCAGAAATCCAGAGATTTATCCGATAAGTCGGTCTTGGACAGCGCATAACATGGGAGATGTTCGTGAAAAGCAGATTCGGCTCGGAACAACAGGTGGTTACGCAATCGTACGGCTGTAAGGCGAAGATGCTTTTCCACTTAACGAGGTGGTAGCAGATGTGACCGCTTCACAGAGCGAATTTCAAAGTTCGAAACTTGCTTTTAGGGTGTGATATTTATTTAAATTATCCAGCGATAATCTGGTGCGAATTCGAGACACGTGGATCTCTTGTAGTCGCTACGCCGGCGCTTGCCACCCCCTGGAAGCGGAGCACATTCTTCTAGCAGTCATGTAAGTTTATTTTATGGCAATTTTAATTAATAAATGCTGTTAATAAACGCTTATTAAGAACATAACAGATGTATCCGTATAAAATGGAATATAAGTTACCATGGCATGGATTCTTCAAATGGTTAAAGTGCTAAGAAGTTTTACTTTTTTTTAAGTCTTTCAAACAACTCCTCCCCTCCCCAGAAGATGACTCAACTTCAAGCAATAAAAATTCTTAATTAATATCGAAAGAGCATTCGGTCTTTCTGGGTAGTAGATTACGCTATTTCTTAGAGAATACAAAAACAATGGAGTATTGAGTCAAGAATTGAAATATCGAGATAAATGATGCCTATGACTGATACTTAAAAGTAAATTATAAACCCATTAAATAACAGCGAAATGGAGTCTTTGCAGTTAAATTATGATTTTGTGTACTATAAAAGAGAAGTAATATTTTTAGAGAAAAACAGCGTTATCCATCCTTCTGGCAGTTTTTAAACTTCAGTAGCGCAACCAATTTTTCTACATACAATTTGACCGATGTGTCATTAATCATCTTTGCTCATTTCGGATTCAGTTAGAGACGGAGAAATATCCTACAACAACATCAGCGTCTTGCTCGTGGACGTGTGTACACAGGAGATACATCAAATGACACCCACACAGGATGGAAATAAACAAGTTGAATAGTGAGGGTGTGTTAGACGCTGCTGATGTTTACCGATGGTCAGAAGAATTCCTAGTGCTCGATGTAGTCTTCACCAGACTCGGGTCAGTGTTTACCTGCGAGGTGGAGGGCAGGTCTCCGTTTGCATCTTTAATAAGGGAACACACATCAAAGGATCTTGCGATCTGTGTCCCCAGATTATATCTACTGTGTGGGCGTCTGTGCGTACGTGCGCGCAAGAGAGAGAGATCATGGAGAGTATCTATCAGGTTTGCTAACCCTCAGTGTTCGTGGAAAAATATTAATCAAAAATTCAAAAACCAGGATACTGCAAAATGTTAAATTGGGGCTAAAACCAAGTTTCAAAGCAGCAGAAGAGTAACATTTAGAATATTACGAGAATATAATTAAATATCTATCGGTTTGTGTGCTTATTTATAACATACACACACCGATAACGTTTAAACTTGCTGAACTTTACGTTCGGGCATAATGTAGAACAAATATGCTCTTACCTAACAAGGAATATCATTAGCTTGATTCTTTTTGTATCGATTGATCAATAAATACAAGATCTTGTATTTATTGATCAGTCGATATAAAAAAAAATCAAGCTTTATCGATTATGGATTCTGTTCACACTGCAACATTTTGCATTGTTCTTTTGAATTCACGCCATAATAAAAACCCTTGGAATCTAGTGGGTCATTCCATGAACATATGTGAAGCATTTCTAATTCGGCTTACAGAATGGCAGGTTTTATTATGGGACATCGATCCAAATTTACACGAGAAAAGGCACACTTTCTTACTCTTATATCTGGCATCCACATCTTTCCGCTAGTGGGAAATATCGAAAAGTGTCAAAGGTTATTCATCAAGCACCTTTGTTACAGGAACTAGATCACATAACATACTGAAGATTATACAAACATATGCGATGTCTACAAACTCAATTTCCACCACAACAGAAGAAAATACATCGACTTACATTTTCTTTACAAATTTATGAAGTCCAGGGTGGATTGTTCAGCAAATCTTGAAGCTCTAAATTTTAATGTCACTCACTCTGGTACTACAGATTCCGTTGGTCCAATTCTTCCAAGTATATAGAGAACTAATAATGAACGACAGTCCCTTCGCATGATGTGGAAAGAATTCCGTGCAGTTTGATTTCCTTGAAGATTACAGTACTCCTTTATTTATGAACGTCCGTACAGGTGAAACCCACTAATCAGCCATCAGAACTATTTACACATACATATATAGATATATACAGAAGTATTTATGATACTGTTCTGTGCTTGACTGTAACTATTCTCTATACACCTATATATGTAAACAGTCTGGTGGCTGATTAGTAGGGTTCGCCTGAACTCCACCATTTACATAAATAAATAAACAGTAATGTACGATGGTAGTGGTATCTGGAGGCATCTTCGCACTGATGATGGGTCGACGAACCCATCGATTTCAACAGGCCTCTGCGTAGTCTGTTATTTTTTAACGTCTGTCCGTTCGCTTGCTTTTGATGTTCCTGTCATGCATTACGATGTATTTGCCGATCCGTTTCTAGGGGTTTCCAAATAACAGAGTTACCTATGTGAACAATCAAAGGACTAAGGAGTAATTCTATTATTTGGAAGTGGATTAAGTATAAGCGGGGCCTTAGAATTTAATGGACTTAGGAATGACTCTAAGACATAATTTCAAGAGTTTTAGCCCCTGACATTCGCTTTAATGTTTTTCAAGGTCTCTTCAATTGGGGCTTCAGCCAATCTCAGTCTAAAGACAAGAATATGGCGAAAACAGTGTGAGTCCATGGACCCATCTTTCCAGGTACCAGTAATGCAAGTTGGCGGTAGTGTTATTATGGTGTGCTGCACACTGTGCCCTTAATACAAATGAAGAAACATGTGGATGCCACAGAGTACGTGGACGTTTTTCCAGCCGGGTGCATACCTTCATGGCTGCAAATGTATCCATCTGCTAATGGTCATGTATTGATCGTATGTTGTCAATATGTGACTGCTTGGGCAACTTGTATTTTATGTCCTTCAAAACTAGTAAACCATTAAAACAGCAAGTTGAAAACATTTATTCATCAAAATAATATAATTTTAATCTCCGAATACAAAGGTGGGTTGTCATTGTACATCCATTATTTCTTAATAATTTCTTAATAATATTTAACGGCTTTAAATTGAAATAAATTAGAAATGAATCCAAATTTAACAAATCTTCAGTGACTTCTCTCGCTGAACAAACTTGAAAACCTTGCGTTCTGGAATATCCCCGCCTAATGAAGGTGCACATTGCAGGCAATTTTCATGAACTGAACAAACAGAAGAAGAAAAATTTAGGAGAAGAGCACGTGACTGAATAGTTAGTTTTAAACTGACAAAAAACGAAGTGAAAACTTCCGGCGTAGCTTTCTTGTACCCGCTCTTGTTAACTGTATAAACTTTCTGAAAAACTGTAAACAAAATTGCTTCGCTGTTGCGTGTCAGGAAGCCGGAATGGTATTCCTATACAGAAATATTTCAACCACCTTTTGCCATAGCAACCGGTAGTTCCAAGCAACCTCGTTAGGCAGAAGAATGAAAAAAAAAAGAAAAATGTTCGGGAAATCAAACGCATTACTGAAGAGGTTGGACAAAAAGGAAGAATGTCTTGTGGCTCGGGCATTCATCTATCGCTCATTAAGAAACATTTAAGCGAAACAAATGGCCCCGTTGTTGTCGTAGAATATCGTTAATGACCGGAAAGTTTTCAAAACTGCAAAACAATAAGCTGCATGAGAAGCGATTCAAAATATAAATTACCACTCGATGAATATTGGATCATGATTGGACAGCATTGCATTACCGTCCTTAAGGAGAAAATTCAAGAAAGAAAGAAGGCCAAGTTATTTGGAATGAGGACGGAGCTTCTTCATTTATACTCATTTTTTGTCATAGCAGATCGCGCAGGCTGCGACTGACGAAAGGGGTCACCCACCCTCTTTTTCTGATCCAGATCTCATAAAGGACATCTGATAACTACTCGAATACTCGGATTATCAATACGCTTCCATATAACAGCGAAAATAACGCTTGACGAAATGGTGCCTTGATAACGCAAAAATTAATATTAAAGCAAATTAATATTAAACCAAAAATTAATATCAGAGCAAATTTTGTTAGTGTAGTTGTTGTAGCAGAGTTTTTAGGAACACCAGCGACTAAGGCCATATTTCTCCGTATATACTGTCTGTAAACTGTGAGTTCTGACTTTCCGGGAGAAAAAACACACTACCCTCGTCTGAGATCGACTGACTGAGCCACATTGAGGAAAAGGCCCATAAAAATTCCTCACGTCATCGACAGAACTCCAACTGAGGTGTTTTCCACCCGGTGTGGGGAAGACAATTCTACCTATCGTGCTATCCACGAGGGCAGCGAATTCTGAAAAATGTTTTTTTGCATTTCACAAACGATTTATTTGCATACCAACCGATGACGGACTGAGAAAAGAAATCGGCACTAACATTTAATGTGAACCTGCCCAGAATGGCAGATATCGAGTTCTTGGGTATAGATTACTCCCCAGTGCGAAGGGACGTGAAAATGATGGTGCCATTTTCAGTTTGAATTCATAAGCTAAAACATTATGGTATTTTCTTTCTCCTGCTAACCCTTATCTTTCTTTACTGCTACGTTCGCCAGTGTTATTGTTAATGAGCTCTTCTCTTTTACACCTCACCTCAGGTGTCCCACAAGGATCACCACTTGGTGGTCCTTGTCTGTCTGATCTTGATGTTCAATGACACGGTCTTGGATCTTATAAATGGCAACTGTATGGATTTTTGATTATTCAGAAATTTTGCAAATGTGAAACGCGACATAATCCTTTGTTCGCAACGAAACTTTGAAACGGGTTCTGTTCCAAAACTTCGACTGTTCTGAACTGGGAACGCCTTTTTCCATAATCAAGGTATCGTAATCTACACAAGTATATCCGATAAATACAAACTCTTAATCAATAATAAAAAGTCCTGTAACTCACAATGATTATTCAAACAAAGAAATCAATCATCTATCCTACGCATCGTCGAATAAATGATCGATTTTGTAAAGCAATTTGTAAAAGACGAATCAGTGAGGTGACCTTCTGCTTATTTTACAAATTGCATGGATCACTGATCTGACCAAAATAAATTCAGGATAGCAGCCTTCTTTTCTGGCTTCTCAATTTCGGATATCACTATAACTTTATCTCCCACACTCATTCCGAGGAGTTCGGGGGAATTGGGGAGGACCGAGTGGGAGAAATGTTTGGGAAAACTACAGCAAGGAGGAGTTTCTTTCTATTGATTGAGGGGTCCCTTTTTAGCCCGGGATTTTCGGATATAGAACCCCTTAGGCGATTTTAAAGTTCAGAGTCCAAAAACTTACGCACGAGTAACTTCGCTAAACAGAAGGTCAATAAGAACTTTATAAGTTTCCCTGGTAGCGGTTAGCGGAAAATACATGGTAGTAATGGCGTCATTCTCAATGCTTGGTTCTAGAGTTTTATCAGTATTCGATTATTCGAGTTTGATTATCTATTGTGGAGCGCTCAGGCCAGAAATATCTGCTATCATCATGTGACCAACAGCGGCTTGCTGGTTGATTTTTGAATGTCATCCATCCTTCATGTCAAAGTTGTTCACATTACAATTATTTTCGTACTGATTTCTCATTGTCCTGTAAGCCCAAGTTTTAATTAGTATTTAAATTTACACTACACATCATTGCATCCCCCGCTGGTGTGTGTGAAAAAGATGAATGAGTGAGCGAAAAAATATATATATAACGGGGGAAAATTATTAAATATAAGAAAAAAGTATAAAAATAGAATGCAAGTAGATTGAGAATGCAGATTATGAATGAAGTAAATGTGAGTCTCTCCCACCCTTTCGTCTGGTGGGTTCCCCACTGCCAGCTAACATGTCTCACCTCCAGAGCAGGATGGGCAGTTTGACCTTCTTATCCGATTTAACAAGACATGGACCTGACAACCATCACCAACGAAGACATACTGCCGCTTTGCTGCCGACACGCCATTGGCGATCTGAATTGGGTACTCTAACCCGGTTCCCTTTAAAACCCTATCCCCAGGCAGGGAAGGGAGGAGACGGGTCTCTGTCTCCTCCCCTACCTGTCTCCCCATACTTCGCCTGGTGGAGGTCGTCCCCACTGACCTCTTTGTGGATACCTACTGTATCGGCCCCATCCTTCTACCTGTTTCTCTCCAGTCTCTCTTCCCTTCCCCAACCCTGACTAAATCGACCGAGTACATCCCATAACAATGCCGCTAAATTCTAATCAACGTCTAAAATCTACTACTTCCTTGTAAATCTTTTTTCGGCCAAATTCTAGTATTCACCCCCACTTTTTTTTTTTTTTTTTTTTAATATAGGCCTTGCCACTGAAATCCTTGGAAATTAGGTGGTGGAGCCTGCCAGAGTACTAAAATAATCTACTGGGATGCTGTTGTTGTTATTTGGTTCTTAGGAGCATTAGCAACTAAGGCCATATTGCTCCGGGGATATGAGGTGGTCATTCCCTGACCTTTCCACATCCTCCGTATTTGGTGGTCACGGGCTCGAACAATCTACTGGGTGCCTGACCTGCCTCCTCGTGGAGAAGTGTGGGCAACGGTGGGTCCCAATAGGGGCCTAACGGCTAAATGGTCAGAGAAACAACAGAACATAACGCTACACAACAGACCACTCCCCACACACTTTCTAAATCTCTGGCGTCCACAGAGTCACTCAGAAAAAATACAACACGGTGATGGGGGAAACCCCTGGTGCCATCAGACAACTAACACACTTTACTGTACTTAAGCCTCTCTTGGTAAGAGGAGTAGTAGTAGTGGCATGTGATGCAAGAAAGCATGTGTATGAGCTTATGCAGCATCAGCCAACTAGAAAAAAAAAAAAAAAAATCACACCATTCCCTCCAAATGCCTGTCCAGTTCCTCCTTAAATTTATTCAACCTATCAACTTCCACAACGACAGATGGAAGTTTGTTCCAGCAATTAACCACCCGCTGGCTAAAGGCAAATTTCCGCACATCTATTCTACATCTGTCTTTTCTTAATTTGAATTTATGCCCCCTTAGGTTCGTAATCTGAACAAGTGGAAGGATCCCATCAGAATTCAGCGTGCTCAACCCATTCAAGGCCTTATATACCTCAATCAGATCACCGCGCAGGTGCCTAGTCTCCAGCCACTACAATTTGCAGAACTTAAGCCTCTCTTGGTAAGAGGATCCCTTCATTCCCCTCACCAATCTTGTTGCCCTTCTCTGTACACGCTCAAGCAAATCTACATCCTTCCTAAAAATGAGGCCTCCAGACCTATACGCAGCACTCAAGGTGTGGGCTGACCATTGCCTTATACAGAGGGACAATCACCTCCTTTTCCCTACTAGCAAAATTCCTATATATCATTGACAAAACCCCATGACCTACCCTGGCAGCCTGTCTGCATTGCTCAGAAAACTTCATATCTGACTGCACAATTACTCCCAGGTCTTTTTCATTTTCTACCACCTTAAGTGTAGTACCACACAGTTGGTTCGTTTCTCTGGGGTAACTTCTACCCGTATGTAGTACTTTGCATTTTTCAAGGTTAAACTTCACTTCTTAGCCCATCTGCCCAAATTATCTAGATCCTGTTGCAGTAGCACACTGCCATTACTGTCATTAACAACCCTGCCAACCTTTGTATCATCTGCAAACTTCGACACTAAGCCTGATTTACCTTCATCAATATCATTGATAAATATACAAAACAACAGAAGACCCAACACCGAACCCCGTGGGACTCCACTAATAACATTAGTACACGAAGAGCAGCACCCATTGATTACCACCCTCTGTCTTCTCCCACTCAACCATCCTTTTATCCATTGTAGCAACTTACCCTTAATAACATTCTGCTCCAATTTGTTCAATAGTCTTCCACGCGCAACAGTGTCAAAAGCTTTCCTGAAATCCAAATATATGATATCAAAATTATTTTTTGCATCCAGTTCCTTTGTAACCACATCATAATATCCTATCAAATTTGTCAGACAAGACTTTCTCTTAACAAACCCATGCTGTGTCTGAATTATTGCTGCAGTCCTGTCTAGATGATCCTGCAATGCATCTTTAACCAGTGACTCCATTATTTTACTCGGAACAGAAGTTAAACTAACTGGTCTGTAATTACTCGTGTCACCCTTCGATCCCCCTTTGTGAATTGAGGATACATTTGCACATCTCCAGTCCGTGGGGACCTACTCTGAGTCCAAGGATGCTGTCATAATTATGGCTAAGGGTTTGCTTAGTTTCTTTCCCTCATCCTTTAATATAACTGGATAGATCCCATCCACCCCAGGTGCCTTTCTTATGTTTAACTTCAACCATTTCTCCTCCACTTTGGTCTCAGTTATTACAAAATCATTAAGCACCCTGATACAATTTGATAACCTTCTGCCATTTTCAAACCTTAATAATTCCTCATGTGTGAATGTCGATGCAAAATACTCATTCAGTTTGTTTGCTATCTGAACAGGATCATCAATAGTCAAATCATCGATGTCAAGTGGACCAATCAGATTCACCCGCTTCCTTTTAGAGTTTATATAAGTAAAGTAATCTTTGCTGTTTTTCTTAGCATCTTTTGACAAAGATTTCTCGTAATCTGCCTTCGCCTGCCTAACCTCCTTTGTGACCTGATTATAGACTAGCATATATCTGCCACAGGCTTCTGAGTCGCTTGATAATTTATATGCATCCCATTTATATGCATCCCATCCATTTTTCTTCTCTGTTATGAGTCTCATTAGTTCATTTGACAACCATTTAGGCCTAAACCTTGAATAATATTTCTTAATTTGTGTCCTGTAAAAGGAATGACCTCATAAGAAATTAATAAGTGGAAAAGTAAACAACATATTGATAGATTGTATATGCTACTACGCAGGTGATTGTTAATAGGCAATTGGCACCTAGACAAAGATTAAGATGTGAAATTCTCAAAAGTATGCCGAAGATATCTTGAAAAGAAACCGTGAATGCTTTCTGGACAACAAGCAAGACGAGTGTTGCACTGCAGGCTAAGTAAGAAACTGTGAATGCTAAAAACCTTAAATAAAATTGCGATTAATATTAAAATAATATCAAAAAGATAACTTGAAGTTAAGAGCATTTCAGCAATTAAAAGATTTTGTCACCTACGGAGGAAAGGATAGAATTTCAAAACATTTCTGCTTACTTTTTGAGAATCAGTGTTTCTCAGTACCAAACTACTAGAATCACGTGTAGTTTTAGTAACACTTGTTATCGTTCGATACTATTAATATACGCAATGCAGCAATGTGTTGTTTAAATAAATTTTCTGTTTATACTCCGGCACGACAACCAAGTCAGTAGAGTTTACAATAAATCGTCAATACAAATATTTATCGTATTTAGTAGTCACGGGCTTGAACCCCGGTCCACTCAAGGAACGCGTGCTATGCACTCTCGCTCCTGACCACTGGGCTACGTCAACCACTGGGCTACGTCAATATTGGAAAACAGTAAACCTGACGTAGGTTTACTGTTTTCCAATATTAATTTCACAACGTGGAATGAATACGAAAACAACAGCCAAGGAAAAAACCACAACGCCGAACGGTGCCATTCGAAAAGAAGTATGCCGTTGTGGCCTCGTGAACATAATTCGATTGGTGGATTTGCTGAAGCAGGAGAGAGCGAAGAACGAAGCCTCCATGATTTATTGGAGGAGGAGAATGTGACTTGAAAACGTAACCGAAATACAAGCGACTGCTCTGACATTTAGAAACATCGACCAACGAATACTGGTTACTAGACCATGATAGCAATATCAGTTTATTAATTAGCATTTGAAGTTTATATCTTCGTCAGTAGGCAAAATCAGCATCGCACTGATAACACCGATAAACAAAAGAGTACCTTTGTTTCTGCCACACATATCAAATTTGAATCTGAAAATATTTTTTGATTTCAAATATTAAATCAGTTTTTGTCCATCACCCATAGTTTTAACGTGATTTCAGTTTTATACAAATATTAAAGTAAGTGACACTAGAACACTTTTTTTAAAGATGAACTTGTTATCTTTAACTGAAGCTCCTAATGATTTCTTGTTATTTTCACCTTTGGAATATCCCTCCTCAGCGTGCAACGGTAATCAGCCAGCATTCTTGGGCCCAATTTGCACTGGTACCTCTTTTCCGCTGTGCAAACAGTTTGATGGAAATGTTCTTCGTACTCACCACTGGCAGCTTCTAGAATTTCTGGGAAGGAGTCCAAGTGTGAATCCAAGAAACGGATCTTTAGGGACGTATTATATCCTATAACTTCGTAGGCCTTGAGAAGCGTTTTGATTATATCTTGGTTATTTTCAGCCTTGAAATTTTCCAAAAACAACCTTAACTGTTCTTCAATTTTTTTTTCTTTGGGGTCCCACAAAAAAGCCCTGCTCCATTTCGATCCATTACGTTGAGATAAAATTTTTATTAAACCAAGTTTAAGACCTCGTGGGTAGCACAGTTGCCAGGATCACCATCCTCCCCACACCGGCTGGAAAAGACCTGAATTTGAGTCCCGTCAATGACGTGAGGAACTTTTATGGGTCTTTTTTACAACGTGGCTGAGTTAATCGGTCTGAGGCGATAGTAGTATGGTTTTTTCTCCCTGGGTTTTCGTCCAGCAAACAGAAAATCGACCATAAAACAATTTTTACAGACAGTATACACAGAGCAATATGGCCTTATTCTCTGATGTTCCTATAACCCTACAACAACAACCAAGTTTAATATGCAATAGTGGTAATAAAAGTTTATCAGGAGTAACCAATGATTCGTTTGCAACATTTTTCTCCTGGAATAAGTTAATTAGTAACTTACTACTAAATACTCTATAATAACTGAATTAAATTTAGGCCACTAAATACTCTTCGGAGACTGAGCAACACGCACACTAAAAATATGAACCATATGAACGCGACACTCTTGAAAGCAAACCACTTTGGAGCGGATCGTCAGAGACATTTTTTCTGACCATGCCTTAAAAAACAGGTGGACAGATATGAAAGCTGTTGTACGTTTGCAAATCAGTGCGAGAATGGGCAAGAGGAAAGCTTTAAGTGACTTTGAATGCGATCTTGCTGAATTCAAAAACGAAATTTTGTTTTCGTTTTTGAATTCAGCAAGAGAAAATACATACGAATTAGCAATAGACATTCATGTGATGATCAAATGTGTGTTGAACAGTGTAATCAGCCATGGGAAATCCAAAGATGTTTCCCAGTTCCGCCTTTCTAGGCTTCAATGGAAGTTTAGATAATACAGTTGCAGATACCATTTCTGATGACATTTTAACAGATGATCTGGTAAGCTCTGGAACTGTTTACTGGATGCAGTGTTGACAGTGTTACAACATTCTCGACGGAATTCAGTTCATTAAAGACTAGCTTCAGATCATCTAAGCGACTGACTACATACACCTGTTTTAGAACTGACATTCGAAGTAATATCGGTATTAATGAACAAAAATTAGAAGAGTAAGTTGAAGATATAGTGATGAGAGGAAGCCTCCACACTCTCAAAGGTTACGGATCTTCTAGGCAACGTGACTGGTTGGAACGCAGCTAAAACAGTAGAAGTAAGAAATAATGCTGCAAGATAGGTATTAATTTCTCATAAAGTCAAAGATAATGCAGATCTGCAGCTCCATTTATAAAGCGTAATGTTATTCAAAGAAACGAAGAAGTGAGGAGTATGTAGGGAAGAGGTGTGAAAAGCTGAAGGTGATAGGGAAGAGGAAGAGTGGGAGACCTAAGTTGAGATGGAAGGACAAGGTGGCAGAGGATTTGAAAGAGAGAGGATGGAGGAGAGAGGAAGCCCTGGTTAGACGAATGGAGGAAGAGAATTAGGGAAGGGAATGCCGACCCCATATGAACGTGGGAAGAAGGCGAGGACAAAGAAGAAGAATGTTATTCAAAGAAATAAATAGTAAGAAGACAGATGCTATGAGCTTGATTGACTAAATATGTCTTGTATTTATACCGAGCTATTTACTAAAAAATAAAATTGCGTAATATCAGTTAAATATCAGTAAAGCTTAGTTGAGAGATCGGCTGAAGAATACCCACGTAACCGTTAAAGGCCATCGGTGATTCCACAGTTTGGCCTAACAATATTATGAAAGTTATTAGAATTTATAACAAGTTAATTAGTAACTTACTACCAAATACTCTATAATAACTGAATTAAATTTAGGCCACTAAATACTCTTCGGAGACTGAGCAACACGCACACTAAAAATATGAACCATATGAACACGACACTCTTGAAAGCAAACCACTTTGGAGCGGATAGTCAGAGACATTTTTTCTGACCATGCGATAAAAAACAGGTGGACAGATATGAAAGCTGTTGTACGTTTGCAAATCAGTGCGAGAATGGGCAAGAGGAAAGCTTTAAGTGACTTTGAATGCAACCTGCACCAAACGCGCCAGTATGAGTATCTTGGAAAAGCAATCCTGCTGGTGTAAAGAAAATTGACTTCGACTGTGTCTCGAGATTGGTCCAATAACCAAACAGCCAGCTACAGTCAGTCGAATAGCACCCCACTGCAACAGAAATAACCAAAGAGGCATTTCAGAACGCACAACTCGTAATAGGGCTATCGAAGCCGACGACCGAACCATTTCGCTTCTACGTTTTATGCTGTTTTTACCAAAATATGGTATGGCAAATATACCTAATTAATGTACATACATACCGGCAAAAAACAGTGAAAACCTTTTATTAATATCAAAAGACCCACCTTTTTTCCTGCCTGTCTGTGGCATGCACGGGCTACAATTATTATTTGACCATTCTTCCATCAGGATTAAAGTTAAAATCTCCCATTATAAGACATTCTGATTTACTGCCCCACCCTATTTCTCTGCAAAATTGGTCATTATACTTATCAGAGTATCCCACCAACGTTTGCATTTTATGTCTTGACCAGCACTTAAAATTCATCAAATTTATTTACTAAACTTCTAGCTTTTATGTACATGTAAGTATACATGCACCTGTTCTTATTCTTCGCTACCCTAACACACCCCATGTATTTATTTGTTCTATGATGACTCTTAGCAATCCTGGAAATCCCCAGCACCTTGCTTTCAAGGCTGCTTCTCGTTCCAATAGAAGCAGTGCAAGAATCAGTTTCACATCTGCCTGTGGCTATTGTTAATCTTTTAGTCGGTGAATCCCTCAAGCTAGCAGTTTTCCGACCTACTTAACATTGCCTCGATGGCATCGCAAATATTATTGCACCCTTTATATTTAAGTGTACCCCATTCCTGTAGAAGCAGTCTCTCCTGTTAACAAGCACAGACCACGCCGAGAAAAAATTGTACCCCCACGAGCCTTGCACAATTTCTCCAGAGCTGAACTGATTGACAAGGCTCTCATCCTATACTTCCTCCTTTCAGGGCAGAACTGCAGACACTTTCAAATTTAGCTCTAACTCGCACCTCTTTTTTAAAAAAAACTGAACTTTATTGTTAAGCAAGACCGCAGGTCTCCTACTCTTAATGTCATTAGTACCAACGTGTACAGCAATATCAACTTTTGTGATATTAAAATAGATATCTGTTCTACAACGTCATCAACTTTTCCCCCCTGGCAGACATATTCTGATCCTATTCCACTTACCCTTTTTGCGCAATATATCTCTCATATCCCTGACAATAGAGTCACTAAAAACAACTACCTCGTGTGGGACCAGCGAATTCTGCATTGGGGGGTTGCTGCTGCGCTGCCTGATACTCAAGTGTGAGGTCTAGCTTTAAATTGGGCAGCTGAGAGCTTGACGGGGTCCGCAATTTTACTACCTTCGAAGGCATCCAATGGATTTCTCATGCTCTCACAAAGGCCCATAACAACGCTGAGTTGGCACGTAATATCCTAACACTCCTTACATCATGCACACAAAGTCCTCCCCCTTGGCAATATCATTTCTTGTTCCAGATAGATCTGCAAACATCAAATAAGCAGAATATTTCATAAACCCTGATTCGGAGGACAATCTTCCCCCCCCTCCTCCTCAGTTTTTTCCCAGAGCCATTGCACTCCCACTACCTTGAGTCCTTTGCTTTGCTGCTGTTTTCCGAGGCATGATTTTCGTTCAAATTCATTATATTGAAAAATTATATTGAATCTGAAAGTTAACATATCTAATGCAGTAATAATAATACTATGCACCGGTTATGCTATGAAGTTTACGTTATTAATTATATAAAATTAAAATTGGAATGTTGTTATGGATACAAAAATGAGGGTAGAAGTCGAATGCAGTTCCTTAAGCAATTGTAAACGATAAGCAACAAACTCATTCACCAACGTAATCAGAGAATCACAAATAATAACTACGCTTAGGGTTACCATCCGTACTCTTTTTCGGGTGGTAAAACAGCGCACTCTTACTTTTCATTTATCAAAGCCGAATGTACTCTTTTTGAAACTTTTAAATTATAAAAAAAAAAAAATCACATTTTTTTTCTTCAACCTCATATATTACATGTTTTCTTCCGTCTACAAAATTCCATTAAAAAAGAATTGATTGCAGTTGGATGCCCAGCTCATATCTTGCACAACTGTGTACAACACGCTTTTGATGGTCTACCAATCGATATTGAATCTTTGATCATGAAAATTTATCAATTTTTCATTTATCAATCCGAACTGAGGCTCTAAAATACTTCTGTGATTTTGTTGAGGTAGAATATCGAACTGCTTTCTCATGCCCAGACCAGGGGCTGTCATTATTTACTCGCATACACAGAGTGTTGCAAATGTACCCGGCAATTCATAGCTACTTTCTGTCGCAGGAACATCCACCAGTGTTAATAAAATTATTTTTTTGAAAATCCGCTAAACGAAAGTTATTTATGGTTCGTTCACTCGCTCATGAACGTTTTTAATTGCAATATTGAGAAGACTGAAAATGAAAAAAATAATTTAATAGAAATCATGGACATTTTAGAAAGCGTAGAAGATATTTAAAATCGAAAACTATAGAAATCGATGATGCTTTACTATTCCGACCAATTTTCTAACTTAAATAAATTTTTGGATAATGTGAACACCAATGCCGAATTTTCTATGAAAAAATCATCGGATAAAATGGTTAGATTACTTCAAAAACGTGAATAAACCTGCGAGTTCGAAGTTTTTAAAAATATGTTCTTTCGTTTTTGTAATACCAAGCCACAATGCTAAGGCTGAAAGACAGCACGATGTTGAAAGTCTTTAGCATGATGAACGCTCAATGAACCGGTGAAAGAAATAGATGTGAAAAATTTGTTAATAGTTCAGTATAATTTCAAAGTATTTGATTGCTTACAATTTTACAATAATTGTACGGGGAACCAAAAAATGTTAGCCGAAGTTCGAAGTAAGGCAAAATATTCATTCAATTAAAACTTTATATTTATATTATAGATTTTGTTAAAGCTCTTAAGTATTGATCTCTTTGATAGTTATTTATTGCCAAAAGAATTTGCAATGTAGATATTTAAGTACTTTAATTTGTGATATAATTTGATTTTTGTAATACTAATAAAAATTTAATATTTTCGCTAATAAAAATTATGTTCTACATTTTTTATTCGAAATTACCGCTCCCCCTTCCCTTTCCCTGATCTGTACTGTGCTGTACTCTTTTCTTATGATCCAGGGATGGTAACCTACACTTCTAATTCTAAATGAAAAGTTAAATGCAATAATATCCTTACTCCAGTTCACCAGTTACGTAGCAATAGTACTACAAAGTTTGCGTTATATGTATTAGGCTATACCGTTAAACTTGAAAGGTGTAAGTTGATTATAAAATATAACAAAATTATCCAACTAACGCCAAGCTCAGTGATTCGAACTTTCTATTCTAAGCTTTCTATTTAATGCAATTAAAAAACTAGAATTCCGTACTACTTACTCTATAACTGTAACAATGGCCGCAAGATTCAAACGATACAAGGCTCCACCTATATTGAATAGTAACCTACAAAATCTCAGGCTAAATTAAAAAATAAACTAACGAACATGAATACGTCTATAATAATACTTATACAGTACGATGTAACATTTATTATTCAACTGTATTATTCAGCTTTTGTAAAAGAGCTTTCAGCAACATCATTTGGTCTACCGTTTTAATATACGAGCTATTTGTTACAAGCATAAGGACATTGAACATTGAGAATTCTCAAGAGTTCTGAATGTCAAAGTGAACACGGTCATGTTGTCCGCACAGGATAATCCAACGCCATGTCCTGTGGGATATTTTGCGCAACACAGCCAATGTTCCCGCTGCTAAAGTCTTTTCCACAAACACGCACTCTTGCAATTTCATATTTATTTTTATTGAGCGCACTCCTCTAACTAGCATATTACTCGGAAAATGCTACTTTACTGTGGTTAGAAAAGTGCAAATTATATGATTTGTAACGCCTTCATATCTTATCAAGGTTCATTGTGATGTCCCTCAGAGCTTTAAGCCTGAAAAGTTTCACGAGATATTTTAACCAAAACCACTAAATTTGTTTGTTGAAAATTCCCTAACAGCGCCAATTGTACACTGACTGTCAAAAGCACAAAAAAAAAAAAGAAAGAAAAATCAGAAGGTGAACAATTTCTTTTATTTATGTTCGCTACTGAAGCAGTTTTAATAACTACGACTATTTTGTTTGGTAATCTCTAATTTTGAAAACTATTCTTCTTTATTTTGGCAAAACATAAAATATAGTCTTGCCTTTGGCACTGGACTCAGATGCGATGCAGCTGCCAAGTTCTTTTCAAATTAATAATTTAAAATTTTTTCAAATAGAATTCGTTTATTTTCAATTTCTTTTCAGCTCGACAATTAATCCCACAAATATATATGTAAATTATGAGAAAAGTTGAAACAAAATTTCAAATAATGGAAAAAGAAGATTAGGAGTTCGCCATTCTTATTTGATGTAATCAAACCGCAATACGACTTAATCGAATTTCAAGAAGAAGTAGATACCATTCAAGCTTTTAGATCAGTTTCTCTTTAAAAGAGAAAACAATTTTTTTCGAATTCCATCTTCACCAGCTGTCTCAAGATATAGCTGGTGAAGAAGGAATTCGAAAAAAAAAAAAAAAACAGGAAATTATTTCTGGGAGAGCTTTAAGCTTTTGTAAGGAAAAGTACTCATGCAACGGTTCAGTCAATGATTCAACCCATTTTTTATACAATTATAAAAAATATAATTGTATAAATTATTTTATAATATTATAATTATTATAATATTATTAATAAAGTATACTTATATAAATTATATAGTTATATATTGTTTGTAAGTAATTGGTGGAGTATTATTTTCAATTTCTTTGATTTTTTACGGAAGAAAGAAAATCAAGAATTGAAAAGAATACGCCATCAGATGCAAGTTCCTCTGGTCAATATGACCTGCTCACGTCAAGAACTGGGTGTTTATTCTATGGATTTGGCTGTTTCTTGTTCAGATTAGAAAGATGAAAACTTTATTAAAGAAACTTTAACAGGTAAAAGGACTGACAAAGGTATCATTCCAGAAAAACAACAAAATATATATTTAACCATTAGATGTGTGCTTTTTCAACAGTATTAAGTGCAATACACAATAATTACTGAACAAAACTTAACATTTAACGAGATGATTCAGGCTGGATATTTTTAGATAATTGTTCAAATTGTGGTTGAAAATTTTTGACGCCAATTCTCAATACAGAATGAAGATGCTCACTTATTATTCTGTTTCTTAAATATTTATTTGCTCGCAATCATATGTTGATCCAAACAAAGTACCCATTTTGATAGCATTGTCTTTTATTAGCGGAAAATCTTCAGATGAGAGAGCATTATAGAATTCGAATAGTTTTTTTCTGCAGTCCGTATGCTTATTTTTGAACTAGGTTTTGGCTTAAAGATCAATAATTTCAAGTTGCAAGCTGGGATTGTAGTTTTCAGCCATAGAAGTAAATGGATTCTCAAAACAAGCTTGTCTTTCTCATGGGATCTTATATCAGCAAATCGACTTTCAAACTCGTCAAAAGGTAATTGTAATATCGAGAGGTAATGATTCTTTGGAAATACTTTATGCTTCTCCTTTAGCTCGGTACAACACTCAAAGTGAACTAAATTGTCTCGCTAAATTTGGAATTTAAATAGTAACTTATTCTGAAACGATTTGATGTCACCATACAAATATGAGACCAATTTTCCTTTCCCTTGTAGTTTTAAATTAAGAGCATTTAAATGACTAGAAATGTCTGAAAGAGTTGCAGGATCAAACAGCCATTCGCTATTTGTTCTTGTTGGTTTCTCTTGTTCTGCCATAAAAATTTCAATTTCATGACGCAGTTTAAAGACATGATATAACATTTTTCCACCACTAAGCGATTTCACCACACTCTGTAAAATTACATATTCGTATTCAGCTTTAATTTCTGAGAGAAACCGTGAAACAAACTGATTAAGGCCATGTGATCTTAAAAAATTTACAATTAAAACAATCACATTCATAAGATGTTGGAGATCCAATACTTTACCACAGAGAGCTTCTTAATGCACAATGCAGTGAATTCCAATCGGAGGTTCAGCTCCAATATCTATCATTTTCTTGGTTATTCTACCATAAGCCCAATGTTTTTACCAATCACACTTTTGCACTGTCAGCTGCGACTCCTACAAGGTTTTTAATATTTAATCCTAACTTTTCAATAGATTGGCAAAAATTTTCAAAGAAGTTTTCACCCGCAATTGTTCCATGCATGCTCTGTAGATCATGCGAAATCTTCAACTGGTACAAAATTATCATTAATTCCACGTATGAAGATAGAGTTGGGCTGTGTCATTTACATTAGAACTTATATGTTTATTTATTACATGCCACAAAAACATAAAAACAAATATTTAATTTGTTTTGTTTTCCAAAAGTTATTGGAACAAATTCTTTCCAATATTTTCTACTCTTCGCATAATTGTTTGTTGAGACAAATTAATGTCTTGTATCAGTTTTCGTTTCTCCGGACAAATTCCTTCCACAACTTTTAACAAATTTACCATCACCGAACCGTTTACTTTCAAAAGCGATGCAGCGGATAAATTTCTTGACCGATACATTTTAAAAGTGTTTTGTTGTTTTCTTAATTAATTTTGTAACTTTGAACAATTTTCTTTTCGCAACACTCCTTTGTATTGATCATAAGATTTATGCTTGGAATCATAGTGTCGTTGTAAATTATTTTGTATTCTTTAAAAACTGTCACAGTCTCCTTACACATAAAACACTGCTTTTTCGTCGTATTCGGTGAAGAAGTAGTCAAATCGACTTTCCTCTTTCAGAACATTTTTAAAGATGATTTTTTTAATTCAATAAAAATTAGTAATAATTAAATACAATGAAGAAGTTATAACAAAAAGTAGAATTTCACATGAAAAGATTGCTACGTACATAACATATTTAACGTACATATGACTGTACTGGACTACATGTACACGTTTGATAAGATCCAGATCGAGGCTTACATACGTGAACACTCAGTGGTGTGGCTCTAAAATGCTGTTTTAATCCACTTTCCGCGCGGGCCGTATAAAAACTATTCACGGGATGGATAGGCCCGCGGGCAGTAGGCTGGACACCACTGAATTTGGGGAAGGACACAAATCCACACTGCTGTAGAGGAATGCCCACCAAATGGCTAAACTTACTTTTGAACAGAATATCTCGCAAAGTACTTTTCACACCAAAGTCCTGGTGTTTGCTGAAGATATTAAATATCTTTAGTATCTTCCTTTTGCATATCGTGATTGTCCAATAAACACAGGCTTCCTGATGACCTTCAATCGAAGATCAGTAATCTTCATGGTATCATCACTATTTTGGAAATACTGACCTTTGTAGAATAACTTTGTCAGCAAATTTTTGCTGCGACTTCTGTACACAATTTGTATTGCTTTGAAAGAGTCCCAGCCATTGTCTCTCCAAAATATTTTCTGAAAAAAAAGCGTGCGATCTCATCGCTATACCTTCATATTTAGATGTTTATTTATTACATAACATTACCTAACCTAACAAAATAAATATGTTTTAACAAGACACATTCCAAACATACTTTAGTAGTCGTGCTGGAGTATAAACAAAACAATTAAATTTTTTGACAAACTTCAAGAATAGAAAAATATTTCTATTAATAACAAAGTTGAGGGTTATGAAACAGAGTGATGAGGTAAAATAAATCAATGTGAGGAAAGCTGCAAATCACTAACGAGTGATTGCAATATATGCTGATAATTCAACAGGTACCCGAGATCTAAAAAGTATTGCAAAGTAATAGTTATCTTTTAAAAGCCGAGGCGGTATAAAGATATCATAGCCGCTATTAGTAGTGACATTGAAATCCTGGGACAGGTAAATGTAAGATAGAAAATTGAGATTAGAATGAAATATTTTATATAAACAGAGATTCGTGATAAGCTCTCGGTTTCGGGATAGAAAACCAATTGAACAAAGACTCTATCACCAAAAGAGGTTTGCACATATTTTGAAATTTTCACGTCTCGCTGTGTTTACTCGCTACTCCAGTTCCATTTCCACTTCCAGATGCTTACCACTAACCGTTCTTCAATATTATACTAGTGTCAACCATCTATAACAAATTGCAGACGTATGACAAGTTCCGTGGAAAAAAAATTATGGGGCCACAAGGTAAGCGGGCTCTTTCTCCATATCTAGTGTTTCTCTCCGTGGAAGTTTGACCATAAATTCACTGAATGCTTTGTTGTTTAATGTTTTACAAATATAATCTGTCATATGATAAAGTGGTCTATTATTTTATGACACAACCATTCATAGAACTTATCAGCAGTTCGGTGTTATTTTCGTTCAGCAATATACTCGTGCATGTTCGTGTACAATGCCGTAGGATGTTTGATCTTGTTACGTGATGCGAAGATTGCAGGTCAGGCTGTCTAATACGAAGGCAAGCTTACAGGAGTTGCGAAATTTCTTCAGATATGCGCTGGTAAGAGTTAGTCGTGTTGCCCAATGCAGTTGCGTTTAAATTTAACCATCGATAGGCCGCTCTGGATGTTTTCCCATCATTTATCGCTTCGTGTAATTTTGAAACTTAAAACTTAATTACGAAGAGTATTGGATGAAATTTGTTCGCCCTTTTATGAATTCCTAAGTCCCAAATTGATTAGCAACTGGAATTGGTATGCACACTTTTTTTTAACTGTCCGATCAATATTAGCTGGATACGTTAATTATCTAAGTAAGCCGAATGTAAATATTTTCTAAAACTGAAAGAAAGTTCTTTAAATGAAGGATAATATTAACCGACCGTCAAGAAATTAGAAGGCTGCATTGCAGATCTCTCTCTCTCTCTCTCGACATGTGAAAAGCAGTGAGCGTCAGTTTTTGCTGTTCAAGACTGCTTTTGAACAAAGACTAATTACTGACTGACGGAGAGAATTAGAGAGAAAGTTTTCAGACCTCATGGGGAGAGCGAATCTGCGCGGCTGAAAGTCGTTAGGAGCCACACAATTCTTTTCAAGACTACGGAAAACATTTCTAAGGAGATTATTTTAAATTCGCTCTTGTTTTCCCGTTTCTGTTTGCGAGTTCGTGATGAAACCAGCTTAATGGACAGCTGATAAAATAAATTCTATTCACCCCGTCGAAAAGTCAAAGTCAATACGCTATTAACTATTTCAGCGAGAATGTCAATCGCATAAGTCCTTATTCCAGTTATCCGCAGAACCTTTATTCTATATATGTAAATTGCTGACATTTTGTCGAAAAGCTTGTATGGTTTCATTATTCTCTTAAATTACCAATAAAACTTGTTTTTATCCGTATACGCTGATATACGGATAATTTAATATTATTTTTGTAATAAAAATAATAAAATAACAATATTTTTTATCGTGGAACCCATGTATACCTTGTTACTATTACAATACACCAAGGATTGTACAAAAATTTTAATAAAATGAAGCCATATTTCATAAAAGACGTCGGTTGAGTTAAGCATTTAATTAATATTACGCAGGAAATACCAATAAAACTATTAGTGAAGAGGCACAGTAATTGAGTAGGATATTCTCCTACTCGGTTTTCATAGACGTGCCCCACTTCGTAACGTTCACCGTGGCAACGGGATATTATATTTTCAACTTTGTACTCTGCGGTGCTGAAGAAGGAGGCCTTTGAAATTAGCCACGTATCTTTTTATTAACTTCACACGACCTCGTACTCCAAGGTCGTTTTCTGGAAAGAATTTCCAGAAAACGACCTTGGAGTTCGTTATATTAAAAGACACGTTACGAGGAAAATTGTTAGTATTACAAAAGGCCAAATGATGAAAGGAAGAGAACTTTTTCCGAATCAGTCCAATAAAAATAAATCAACAATAATATTAAATAAAATAAAACGTAATATTCACACTGGTTTCCATTCCGTAAAGTAACCATCAAATCCGCTTTCAACTGACTCCTTCAGCCAGTCGGGAGGCAACTTAGTGTCCCTGCTTGTTTATTTTGCTCGGTAATATTCACACATCTTCACTGAAACCTTTTGTAAGAATTCCTCCAGATTTGACCTGATTTGAATCACGATGGCGACCCCACTATGGCGTCATATAAGACCACGAGTGATATCGCCACACTACAAGTATTTTAACACTTTTCATAGTTTTATTTTTTTTACGATGCTTGTTTCCTCAATGAACAACTTTCAGCCATCCTATTACATTTAAGTTTTATCCGAAAACGTACATACCAGGTATTTTTAAGCTTTAACAAAGTACTGACGCACAGAAACATATTTAAAGTTGTATCTTTCTTTTTTCATTTATACTGTCTTTCATCCTTTGTGTTATCTTTAGATATGGTGGAGACCTAACCAATATCCTTCAATTTATTTCATTTTATTTCGCGATGGTGTAGTAGACACACCACAGTGCGCTAAAGGCAAGGAACTGGAATCCGAAGATGCCGATTTCAATGCTGCAAATAGCTACTATTGGAGAGTATTTTCCAAAGTTCGCGCATTTCATTTTGTTCAAGTTGGAAGAGGAAACATCACAGTACTGAAAAAATAATAATAATAACCAGCAAATAAAAATGCCACTGAAGGGAGAAGAGAAATTTTTCCACGTAACCTAAGCGCTCAGTGGAAGAAGAAAGTGTCTGCTTCCACCAGCGATACCAGGATTGAGGAGAAAACAAACACAGTTGAAATTCTGTTTAAGTCAAAGCCGTGCAATTTCTTGGAAGACTAAAAATAGCTGTGGAGATGGAAAAAGTACAAAGAAAAGGCCTGGGTTCCAATCCCTTAAGACGAAAGGGAATATACTACTTTTTTTCCAGCCGTAGCTGGGTTAGCCAGTGTTACAGTAAGGGATGCATACCCCCATAGGAAACTAGGTTTTTCATCCTGCAAAAGACAATACAACCGATCCGCTAGCATTAGTTGCTCTGGCATAAAAAGAAGAGGTACGCATGTTTATGATTACCTGCAAGCAACAAATAATAAATGCAATTTCAATATATGCATGTATTTCAATAATTTCATATATATTTTAATAATGTATATTCATGAGCAAAAGAGATACTTAAGATGCCGGAAAAGAAAAAAAGAGAAAATTGGGAGCATGAAATGCGAGACTTTCACAAAGTATTCTGTTGCCTTGTGTACTGTGCCAGCGCCCAAAGTTGCAAAAAATGATAAACTTAGAGTTTATAATAAGATTAAATCTTTGTGTTATTCTAACACATTTTTCAAGCACTCGGTATCTTTAAGCTAAGAAAAATACGCTAGATTACTTTTTCGTAAACTCAGACGAGCTCTACACATGATCGCCTTGGGATTAACTATATTTTTGGAAATTATTTCTTTTTTTGTCTGTCTTCCTTCATTTAATTCAGAGAACGGCAGACACTATGGTAAAATCAGGTTTCTCTTCTTCTGATATCCAGTAATGATTTTGGTTTTTTAATACCAATTTTAACAAATATTTAAAAAATAAACAGCCATTTAGTGAGTTAATTAAATGAAAATACACTCAATGGCCAAATGGAAACAGATAATTAAACATATGGTATGATCACAAGCTCCTTGATATCAGATAAACACTGCACGTTTGGCAGGAGACACATTGGGAAAAACAAATGAAATCACTGGTGTGTCGAAAGCAGCCATCCCAAAAGTATACAGAATGAGTGGAAGATGAAAGGAGAATGCTGCTTAAAAGGAAGAAATGCAGTAATACAGGAAGTCGGTATTCCAAGAACGAAACCGAAGGAATTCAAAGCGAATTGTACACCAGAATAAATTTCAATTTAGGCAGGAAATACTCATTTTAGGGGGGGGGGGGTTAAAATCGATTGGTTGTCGTGTGGTTATAAGAAAGTTCTGTAACAAATTCAAAGATTCGACTGGAGTGGTGTTGTCAATGCGGAAAGTGCATTGTGGAACGGTGGAAAAAGATCATGTGGTCTGACTAGTCTCGATTTAAACTTTTTAAACTCAATTACAGAGTGAAAGCGTGGCGTGAATCCTATGACCACGTGCATCCAGACTGTCTAGTGTCCAGCAGTCAGGTGGCTGGAGGTGGTATCATGGTATGCGATATGCTCTGTTCTTTTGGGACTAGATCTGCTCATAACCTCAAAAGGTTGTGTTACCTCCAATGAATGTCGAACCAGCTTCACCCTGCAATACTTCATTTTCACCCTGATTTGCAATGGATACTGTCAAGAAGACAACGCAACTATCCATCGTGCAAAAATTATACCTGAATACTTCGAGGAACATTCGCATGATTTCCAATATCCACCCTGACTGCCTAATTCTCCAAGAATCCAATTAAGAATTTCTGGGTTATGCTGTAAAAGGCAGCCCATTTTCGCAGTTCTATAACGACTACAAATATCTTGATGGAAGAATGATCAAATCTGGAGCTAGCCTCCTTAGATACCTACTGGAATCCGTGCCACGAGATATATAACTGTAATTCTGGCAAAAACGGCCGCTATATATAATGAAAGTTTCTAATTTTCTGCTCAGTGAAGTGTCGAATTTCAGTTGAAAATAAAAATGCATAATTTTCGGACTGGACTCGTTAAGATCAACAGATGACAGTTTATGTTTGTAAATTGCATCTGTCCCACCTTGCACGTATGTGTGTGTGTCAGAAAGCCTTGCACTTCTCCTATAATTACTAAAACACAGGGTGAGAAGACGGAGTTTCGGGAAAGATGGCCCCGAAATCTTACGGCAACTATTTAGAAGCATTTAATTTTCATAATTTACTTGTAAAGTATGATATTAAATTTCAATTACCGTATATATCACTAGATGTATGATTATCTCGTTATACGAAGTAAGTATAATAAGCTAAAATTTATTCAGATCTTAAAAATCGAAAGGGGCGCGTGAAGCCATTTAATCGAAACAGTCTAATCCAAGTTGCTCGGCCAAATTGCCGCTAAACCTCTCGTTATTCGCAGACATACCTTTTCACTTAGGTCGCCCGCAACACGAAGCTTGAAGAAGACATTCTCTGGATGTCTGTCACACTAACTAGGAAAAATTATTCCACGCAGGATCAATGAAAGCCACACAGACGCTTCAAATGCACTTAATGAAACTTTATGGACCGCATCTCTGAAAACTGTCCGATAAACCTCACTTTGTACACATCTAAAAACCAAAACTGCCTCGCTGGGCACCAATGCTCAGTTGACATTTTTGTTTTTTATTGATTAAATGAATGAAGAGCAAGTTTTCGTCTCGGATTTTACAGAAGTCAATACGCGGGGGAAAAAGAAGTGTGGGCGGATATAGTAAATGGAATAGAGGATATTCTTTGAAATGGGAATGTCTGCAAAGTAGCGAAGTTGGAACCGACAAAATGACCCTTTTTTTTAAAAGCTCAGTATTTTTTTTTCCAGAAAAGGCTAAGCGAAACTTTGTTATTTTATTAAAAACTTTTAAGCCTTTAGTTTAGATCTGGTAAAAACTCCAAAAGTCCAACGAGCTCTTCGTAATTATTTATTTTTTATTATTTTATAAATAAATACGCATAACAAGAACTTCCCAGATACCATGTCTAAAAGATAATTAGCCATTTGTTTAAAAGATAAGACTGCCATAATAGCCTGTTTCAGGACCAACTGGTCCCTTATCAGATAGCAGATATAACAGGGAAAGCACGTTCCATGGTTAGCCTGTGTACTAAACTTAATTTTAAGGTTGTAATATACCTGAAGCTCTCTGTCAAAACAGTGCAATACCGGGGCAACTCTTTACAAAGGTAAGTTTATTCTGCTGTGAAAATTAAGACCATTATTCATGCACTTTAAATCCAACTACCCACAAACCAAATGAAAGGATAAGACAGTCCTTTCATTTGTTATACTTGTATGAGTTATAGATATTTACAAATGTAAATAAGTTCAATTTTTTCTGTTTAATATTCACTGAAATGTGCTTCTCCAAAACTGCTTCACCACTTCGTACACCCCTTCAAAATTCCGCACCTCTCAACCCCTGAGTGTCAGATTTTAAAGAATGTACGTATTATTTCGCAAATCATCGGACATTCCTCACGGGTTCAAACTTGGAAAATTAATAGAGGAATAGCCAATACAGAACTGCTGCGTCAAAAAAGAACACCACATGGATTAGTCCATTCTTATGAGAAGAGGAGGGGCGAATATAGCTGTCTTCAGAAAGATCTGGACGCCCTCGTGGGTAGCCACAGTTGGTAGGATCGCAGTCCTCCCCACGCCGGTTGGAAAAGAGCTGAGTTCGAGTCCCGTTAATGACGTGAGGAATTTTTATGGGCCTTTTTACAATGTGCTAGAGTTAGTGCATCTCAGATGAGGCACAGCGTGTTTTTTTCTCCCGCAAACTCGGGTTTTTCATCCAGCAAACAGAAAGCCGACCTCAGAACCCACTCAACTTGCATCAATATACACGGAGCAATATGGCTTTAGTCGTTGGTGCTCCTAAAACCCAACCCAATCCAATCCAACCCGACAACAAATATTTGGACAGATCTGAATTCTAAATACAATATTTTCAAAACATTAGAAAAAGATTACGTTAAGAAAATATTTACTCGGAAAGGTGTAAGTCTACTTACACCTTTCCAAGTGGCCAGTCTTATAATGATGGAAATAGAAATATTTTATGCCAATTCATGGTAATTAATAGCTCATATTTTGTTCACACCTTCCTTTAATATGCTCGTATCACTACAGAGATGTTTTTTTGTGCTTTATAGACGTGGGAGTTGCAGATGACCCCAAAAAAAGTGACTCTAGTTGATGCCCAATGATCTTAGATCCAATACAAACCTTGCGAAGCAGGCTCACATCATGATACTCCCTTCTTGCCGTTGAGAAGACGCAGGGTTCGAACCCCGTCAATTACGTGGGACATGAGGAACTTTTATGGGTTTTTTGTGTTTTTTACTATGTGGCTGAGTTATTGGTCTCATGCTAGGACAGCAAGGTCTCTCTCTGTCTCCAGGAAACGCGAATCTTTCGTCCAGCAACACTTACAAGACAGATAAAAGGACATACATTTTAGGCGTCAGCAACTTCGGCCATACTGCACTGTGTGTAATAGCTGTAAATTGCGTGAAAATCAATTTTCTGGATGAAAAACCCAGCTATCATCGCCTTAGACAGACTAACTGAGCCACGTAGCAAAAAAAGCCCATAAAAATTCCTTGCGTCATTGACGGAATTCGAACTCAGGTCTCTTCTACCCGGTGTGGGGAGTATACTACAGACAATCCAACAACAAAATAAAACATCTTCAATTTAAAAAATGTCGCCGCAGAATCGGATGGAAAATCGATATTAGGTTCAATGAAGAAGGGAACTTGTGGCTGAGTGTTACTTACACTGTGTCGTCACTTTATTAGGTACACTGACCCATTTCATGAAATGCAGCGTTCCTTCAGTTTTCTGACCCTGGACATGAATTTCTGTAGATTTAAATTTTTAGGAGCTGTGTAAATGAAAACGGATTTGCTCTCGCGAAAGATATTTTTTAATCGAGATGTGGAAGAACTAGGGGCGTTTTATGTCCATACCGTGTGTCAGTGTTAGTGGGTCGAGGATATAAAACCACTCTCGGAGTACAACAGACCCAATTACAGAAGTAACTTAGTTGTATCTGTCCCCTCAACGATCTTCAAAACGACTGTTTTTCTTAGAGATTTTGATCCTTTCTCTTACAGTTCCCACAGTAGCCTTACAATATCAAATCAATAATGTCTGCCTGAATTCAAAATACTAAAATTTTTGCGGTTGCGTCTAAGCCCAGTTAACACGACTGAAAACAGAACAAGCAAGGCCACAATCAGAATTCTTTCGGGACCAATTTATGGCCTCTACTGCACCTAAAAATATCCATACAACCAAAACTTGAAGGCGTCTTCACTTTTCGGCTACCATTTTCGTTCTAATAACAGTTTATGGATTTTTTAAAAATTATTTTGTATTTATTCTTCTATTTGAATGCCTGTGGCACGTTACAAAACTGTGGACAAAATAATAGAAACACCTGTAATAAGGATTACAGGTATGCACGAATGTGGTGTTAACCACTCTTTGCTTTTAAAACGGTTTGAATTCGACGTGAAATAGATTCAAATAAATCTTGAACTGTCTTAAGAGGAATATTGGACCATTCTTCATGGAGGAACGTTTAAGCTCCTTGAGTGATGAAGGTGTTTCTCACTCTCCTGTCCAAATATGCCCACAGTGGATCAATTTGCTGATTGTGCAGGTCATGGAAGATGCTCAGACTCGGTTTTATGCTTCTCAAACCAAGATTGGACACATATGGCCGTTCATGTGTGTGTGTTGGAGCATTATTATCTTGAAAAAGGCATCGTTTGTGGAAACTGATAACTCAAAAGATCGAGGTAATTTGCCCGGTCAGGGTGATGATAGGACCTAAAGAATACAAGACATTGCTGCCTAAACCATTGTTGACGAATGGCTGTTCCTTAAACTTTTCCTTCTACTTCCAAAGTGGCTTATGGGGATGTTCTCACTCTGCTCACCTAGGGCAATTCCAGTGCCTCTCGTGACACTACTGCCAATTTAGTATTTTGTCAGATCTCTATCAATAGTCCACGATAAATAAATTATCCAAATCCCCCTAAAAACTAAGATGATGTTGGTTAAGGGTTCGCTTAATATTTAACAGCCACCTGTTGTAGAACTCCAAAGGAAATCATTGTCATGGTTTCTTCTCTAAAATTTCTTGGTTTGATCATTAATAGTAAGCTATATTCACTAAACACTTGGAACATCTTTAAGAGAAAATCAAAAAATTTAATTTACTTTCTCAATTCTGTGACGCTCCAAAGAGACTTGGTCTTAATTCTCGCTCCTTGTGGTTGTATTATAAAGCTGTATTTTTTCCAATTTGTTCCTATGATGCGGCCGCATGGTTCTGGAATATTAAGAAGGTTTCAGTTCAGACTAAACTTCATGGCATTCAACATCAAATGCTTTTTGGCAATGTGCAGGGCCTGCAGGACTATGTCTACGCTTGCCCTGCAGATCCTTAACGGCTGTCTGCCCCTCCATCTCTTCCTTTTATACCGAGGTTTGTGTCTGTACATGGTGTCCCTGTGACCTTCCTGGATATTACTCTCAATGTCATTTCTCATTCCAAGGCGAAGAAAAACAGGCTGTTGGAATCTTTTGATGCAGCGTTGGTCCGCTACCTCTAAGGAACTTATTACTTTTAAGTATATCCCTAACGTCACCTTCAAATGTTAGAGTCCGCTCAGAAATGATTCTACGGTCTACCCTCTCCACTTTTTTGGTCATGGCTCACTTAATGCCAAATTTGCAGCCATTACAAAAACTAAATTTCATATGAGGCGTTTCCATTATTTTGTCTACCCTGTGATTTACTTAAATTGCTCTAAACACTAAGCGCATGCGCAAGGACATTAGGGTTGTTGGTCACATCTACATCAAGTCAGGTAAGACCACTACGATCTATATTTTTCCCTTTTTTTTTTTTTTGTTGAGCGCTCTAGGGGTTAAAAGCGACCAAAATTTATAATAGAACGTCGGTTAATTAATTATGAAGCAAAATGACTCAACGACAAATCCACCAGTGGGTGAATAAACAGACCCTAACAAACGCGTTGTGAAAATACCGTATTGTACTCCAGCACTGTTCTTTCTTCGATTTTTTACTTCATTTTATATTCACTTGGCATGAAATCTTCTGCAAGGAAGTTTGTAGAGCACACACGGAGAATATTCTTCGCAAATATTTGCATTACCGGGGAATTTTCAAATGTCTTTCCGAAGAACAAAAAAAGAGCAAACAGTTTCTTCATTAAAGTACCGAAGGTAAGTTTAGCTGCAGAGCACTGTTGATGCTACAGAATCACGGTATCTCCCCACGAACAAATTTTGCCACAAAAAAACATCCTCAAGAGAAGTTACATCGAGGGGTGGTTAGTTTTCCACCAATCGAGAGATAACAATCCCCAAAATGATCTGAATGATGGCCCTCGTTGGAAATAACCAGTATCACGCTTTCCTTTATAAAGAAGTGCTATTTATTTCGGTGCAGAAAGGAGGCAACTCATTACATTTCGTGAATTATCACATGTACTTCAACAGTGCTTTCGTACTGCTACAATTCGACGCAATTTCGTGCAAATATTTTAGCAATCACAATGTCGATACTGGCAGAGCTAGCACGTGCCATAGGAAACGCTGTAATTTAAATAAATAATACGACAGCAGTAAAATGAAAACGAGATTTATTTTCTTTCCCAACTGTGGTACATTGTCAGCAAGTATTCATCGTAAACATTTAACAACTTCTCTCTCTCTCTCTCTCTCTCTCTCTCTCTCTTTTATGCCCTGGTCGTAAAAGTATTTCGGTTGCTGCCTGCACGCGCTCTTGAGGAACAAGAGCGGTCGTCTGTCTGAAGCCGACTTCCTGAAAGATTAATTTGAATTCTAAGTTCCTAAAAACGTGGAAGTTAACGTTCAGGTGGACGATGGTCGGCCATCTCCCAGCGGACGGTTCTATAAGAATGCTCCGAAGTGAGGTTGTCTGAAGAAGATTTTCGTATTGAATCGAACGTGACTGGAATAAGAAATAACAGAGCAACGTATAACACGATAACAGCATCGGCATGATCTTTCTATCCATTTCGAAACCTCACAATTTTTCGGCAGTTTATGATGACAAAGGCTTCTGCATTCTGCAGCTCTTCTAACACACACCGCTGTAAACAAAACACGCAGTAAACAAAGAAATGTGTGAATATTCATAAAGTTGCAGGTTTAGACGAATAGGAAAGGGCAGCCGATCTGTAATGACAGTTCCCGAACGATTTGTAAGGAGTTTGATATTCGATAGATAAATTATATATATTTATATGCAAATTTGCCCACGAAAATAGAGACTTGGGCTGATTTTGAACAGGAAGATGTAATTTTAAAAGTATGCATATCATGTCTAATGCAGGCCAGTTCGACCTTTTGCCTCAAGTAAAGAAAAGAAAGGTAGTATCAGTAGTTAATGGTAGGAGTTCAGTCAGTAAAAGAAAGATGGGGAAAAAGTGAAGTTAAATCAAATGGAAAAGGAAAAATAGCAATAGGCAATCTCGAAGGCCAGAATTTGTGATTCCATTGGGCTGACTGTGGTCTTTGCGTGTTATGGTTCCAGGTATAAGCGAAAGGCGATTATGGCTATAAAGCATTTTTATAATAGCAAGCCTTCGTTGGAGAAATATTGTTTAAGAGACAGGTTTATTATTAAAGCTACTTATGATTAATCGAAGTTGTATCGAAGGATTTTAAAATATAATCCCACAGAGTGCTATGCCCCATCCCTGGTCAAGTTGCAGTCAAAATAATACTGTTTTGCTGTACGTTGTTTCTGTTCATCTTTGATCCAAAACAACTTAGGCTATATGTGACTTATATTCTGTTTAGACGGAGATCCAGGAACTAGTTCAGTCAGGAGGAGTTCAAAGTGGTTCACAATATGAAGAAAAACCCTTAGGGTTGGCTACAATCAGACTTGAAATTTACCAGGCATTGTAAACAGGCGGATAAGAAGAAACATGGCGTTCTGTATATGATTAACATGGTTTTGCAAATAGAGAGAAGGACACATCGTCTTGTACCGGTGGATCAGTGTCATTTTGGTAAGACGGTGGTGAGACGCATTTGGAATATTGTTTTCAGGTCTGGAGACCACTCCTAAATAAAACGAGTCTTCTGAAGAGAGTTCAAACAAAGGCGACCAGATTGGTGAGGGATTCTAATCGATGTCCTTATGAAGAACGGCTTGAAAATTGTAGTCTGCAGAGCTTGACAAGTAGACATCTCGGGAGGGGGAATTTCGAGTTATATTAGGCTCTGAAGGAGATTGTTAAATAATACGACTGAGGAGAGATAACAACCGATGGACACTTATATGAAACTGTTTATTTTTGTCCATCGTTGCTCCTTTAAGCCCTGGGAGGGTGGCTTTCTTCTCCCAGGTTTCCAGCCCCGCCGCGTGGAGGCAGTAGCGGCGCCACCAGTGACCAAGCGATAAAGTCAGGTTATTTGTTAGTGCGTTAGTAAGGTAGTCCTATGGACAAGAAGAAAGGTGTCTTTCCTTTCTGTTAAGCACGCTAACTTCTTTACTTTAGAAGAGCAAAATTAAATAACTCTGGAAAAAATGAAGAATAACACCATAATTATCAACCGCTTTCTAAGAAAATCGCTTGTAAATCACTTAGAAATCGCTCGCTTGGCACTCGAAGGTTTTAAAAATTCTATAAATTGTTTACAGGACAGCAAGAATTTTATATTCTAACGGGGTGGTGTCCAACTCGTAAACAGCGTTCTGCGGCTCTTTGCGATGCTATTTAAATTCTAGCACTTTGTATAGAAAATCGATATTTGTTAGTATACCCTCAATCGATTAGTACAGATATTACCTATATATTAGTACAAATATTAGCACCTTAACTGTCCTCCGACTACAAGTATTATGAATATTATTACGAATTATACTTAATTTTGTTAAATATTAGGGACAGCGTGGCCCCTTTTGTTGTTCTTCGCCGACCAGAAAATGTAGAACAATTGAATATTTTAAGAGGACTAAAAATACGCATCGAAAACAGAGCTTTTTCAACGAGAGAGAACCCGAGTTCCCCAGGCGAAGTCAGTCGCCAGTGCCAAGAACAAGCTTTATAGGTCATTGGGTTAGATGTTACTCACCCTTGCGCTAACAAATCGGAAGGAGGATGCTCGGTCCGCTTTCTGTTGTAGGGTGTACAACGACGTGTTTCTGAGGCTTATTACAATTCGAAGCAGTCGATTCCAGAAATGGTGCCCTGTAATAGATTTTATTAACGCAATAATCTCAAACTACGAGCTTTATACACTTGAGCATTTTGAAGAATGATTTTTAACATTTTTCAAAAAGAAAATTACTGCAAAATGTGTAAATAATAATTAAATAAAACAACCCAGTTTTGTGAATGTTCAAAACCCTGAATAACTGAAGGGGAAAAATCTACTCTTTCATCTAAGGCTAAAGTTTGTGTGGTTCATTCGCTACAATTTATCACTCTGGGTGTGTTATTAGTAATTCAGTCGACAAGATTCGATAAATCACTCATCGAAGATGGGGATAAAGAGAGAAGAGTGAGTTGGACTGTATTGGGTTAATTTAGATTGGATTCTTTAGTCGCAGCTAAGGGTATATGTTTCTTATCGATCTTAAGTTTGCATTTCTTAATGCCGATATCAATAAAAATCATGTTAAGATGTTATTGGATGATTCATTCAAAGTGTACGTCATATTAGACACTTAAAAAAATTCCCCAACCTGGTCTAATGTAATAATACTGTGGCATATGATTGAATATAAATTTCTAGTCTAATATTGACGCGAAGAAAGCAGCAAAGAAACCCATCGATATTTCTTTTATACACGGTATTTCTACAAAAAAGCATCACCAGGGTCTGTCTGACTTAATTTTAGGTTAGGCTATTCATCTTTTGCAGTTCTCTTTTTTTTTAAATTTGGGCTGAAATTTTTGAATTTATTGTAAAAATTGAACCCGTTTAGATTTCAAGATTTCTAAGTTTAGATTTAGAAATGTGAAATCGAAATGATATTTACTGCAATTTTAAAAACAAATTCAAAAATTTCAGGCCCAAATACGATGAAAAGGTCCGATTGAAAAAGGCCTAAACCTAAAAATAAGACAAGACTCCTGTGCCTTTTTTTAATTCGTAACTTTTTTGTATTTATATTAACAAAACATACAACTTTTTTGGTACTTACGTATTGCTGAATTTTAATAAACCAATACTCTCAAATTTAGGTACTGAATTTTATTTTACAAACAGGTATTCTTCGGAGTATTTAATAGCACTACATTTGTTTGTAAAAGATTATGTTCAATTTTGAAAGTTGGCGTTTTAAAATTAGTGTCACGTGAATGACATCACTATATAAAGCTTTGGTTTTAACGTCTATACGATGTGTAGTTTGATTAACAGTTCCTGTCAATCAAACTACTTGTATCAACATTTGATAGGAAACTGAATACAAGCAGTCTCTTTGGAAAACAAAAATTTTAAATTCTAGATTACGAAATTTTGCTTTTTCATCACCCTTCTTCAAAAAAAAACCAAACGTATTTAAAGAGCAAAACTCAACAACAGGGACTGGCTTGTTTTTGGAAATATGCCTGGCCATCCTGCTCACAACACCGAAGATCTGAATGACATGATGCAAGTCATTTTCGTGCCGACAAGCAGAAACTCTTTGTTCCAACCGACTGACCGAGAGGTAACAGCAAAAGAGTAGACATCATGAGAGAAAGCCATTCGGGCTGCGATGTGGATCACGGTAGTCACAAACTCGCCAGTCTCCAAAATTCAATTACGGATTGTGGAATTGGCAAACGAGATTTGGATATTCGAGTAATAAGTAGGGTGGCGGAGATGATGGAAGTGTATTATGCCCAGCTGACCTAATAAGGATCTGACTGAGTTGGAGCAACAAAGCGTAAGATCGCGGGAGAAAGGGGAATGCAGCCACCGCCGCAAGTAAAACAGCTCACGAGACCAAAGGACCGCTGTCGCCTTTAGTTTGTTTGAATAATAAATTTATTCTCAAAATGTCCGCTTGTGATCACATTTCTGTGTTTCCCAATAGAAAATTGTGAACAACTAATGTGACAGTAAAGGCTTCGCCCCCGGTTTATTCCTGTCTCGGTTACAAGCGTCCATATGAACTTTGGGTAGCAATAGATAGTTTTTAATCATCCTTAATTTTCCTGTTGATAAATCTGGATTGGTTATTAAAAAAAAAAAGAGGGAGACTTAATTAATATACTGAAAATTTACATATTATCAGTCCCTATTAGCAATGACAATACGGAAAGGGAACTTTTAATCATGAAAAATTTGTGGACTGATGAACAAAACAGATTATATTCAATAAAAGGGGAACTACAAATTACAATTAATTTAAATATTTTTTTTCTGATTTACAGACTTTGTTAGAATGCAATGAAATTTAATAGAAGCGGGGAAAACATTAATTTTCAATTAAAATATGTCGAAGTCTGTTAAAAAGTTAAATTTTAACATTTAAACATAACAGTTAATTTGTTAATTGCATTATTCAACAAATGGCAAAAGACACGAAAGCTTTCAAATGTAAACTTACACGCCCCCTGCGAAATATAAGAAAGAAAAATTCCAAATTTAAATCTTTTATTAAGTGTTCTTCAGTATTTAAGTTTTTGTGAGAAGATTTTGTAGGGATATGGTTCAAATACGTCTAGAAAAGTGTTCAAACGTGCTGTAAATTTATTTACAATTAGCAAGTATCAAAAGTCCGTATCTGGTACTTATATAGATTAGACAGATAGATCTACTGGACAGATTGACTAGAATGCTGGAAATTCTGTAAGTTATACTAACATTACCAGAAAAGCCAACTGATAACTTAAAAGCCTAACGAATTAAATTAAATCGAAATGGAAATAAATATTATTATTTAATAAGAGCAAGAATTCATTATTTGCCATCATCATATTTAAGGTCGAAATTAGGGTTAAATAAAATAAATATCGATGTCATTTTTACTCTTTCTTGAGATGACACGCACAAGCGGCCATAAATTTAAATCGAGAAAGATTGGTTGTAAAACAGATGGACAGAAATGTCTATTCAGCCAAAGAGCAAATGATTGTGGGAATAAATTTTCATCTAGTTGTGTGGAAGTGGCTAGTTTGAATAAATTTAAGGGTTTGGACAAATTATTGGCTGGAATGGGCGATTCCAAACTTGGCTCTTAACATTTCTAATTTACAGTCCACCCCAGTTCCCTAAACATACATTATACTACCAATATTTTAAGGATATAGGGAGGAAATATAAAACAGATAATGTATAGCAAACCAAATAGAAAATTTTGGTAAGAACAATTTGAATTTGTGAAAGCAATTGATGTGTTTAAGTTCATATTATAAATTTGGATACTCCAAAAATTATTACTGTGCTGGTAGGGTGACTTCAGGGCATTTAATATTAGTGAACATTGGTAAAAAGCGACAGATTTCTTTTTACTGGGTGAAATAGAAAACTACGATACCTATTTCGTGATATTTTAAAAATGACTTTTATGTCTTACGATGATGTGTACGTTTGTAGAATATTTTTCTGATATATTTTCAGTCCCGGATCAGAAAACAAACTGTTAAAATTTTGAACAGTTTCTTTCATGAGACATTAAAACCGCCAAACATACAGTGAGAGACAAAAAAAAAAAAAAAACTGCATCACATGTGAATTTTGCAAATAATGTGTTTTCGCTGCATTGTGGGTTGCAGAAATGTTCCAAATGCATTTCTGCAACCCACAATGGGATATATACATCTCTGAGAATACAATCAAATGAAAAGACTCCACCTGATATACCTAATTGCCATAAATATCTTCCCAAAGGGTAAAATGCGTAATTGATGGAAATATGAGAAATCATGCAAATGGCAATCATGACAAACAAACATTCATTTTATTGCATTTAGGTCTACAAACTGAAATGAAAAATTAACGTAATATGTACTATAAATCAGCAAAATAAGTCCTTAATATTTTGTTGTTCCTCCTCGAGCTGCAATTACAGCCTTGCAACGATCTGGCATGGAGTTAATCAACTTCTGGATATACGGTTGCCCAATTTCGTGGTACCACATCCTTACAATGCAGCGGAATCTTGCGTATTGGCTTCTTCTGAGCAATTTCAGACGACGTTATGTACCAGCAATTTTCAATACGGTTCAAATCTTCACTGTTGCCGGGCCAGTCCAATATTGTAATGCCAGCATTTCTGAGGTATGACTGCACCTTAAGGGAGAAAAACGAGGGAAAACATTGGTGTAAGTATGTTTTAAGCGTTGTTAGACAAGAAGAAAACTCATCATTAAATCTTATTAGCATAAAACTTTCCAATTTTGCTGTGTGACAAGATGTTGAGTCCTGTTGAAAAATGCGGTTTTGGACGTCTGAATGGTGATCCCTAATAACGGGTTTCAGGCACTCCTCCAAGATAGCACTGTAGGTTTCCGCAGTCACCGTTCCGTTAATAAACTTAATTCTCCCCACCCCTTTGCTTGTTATGCATCCCCAGACCATCTGACCGGCGGGCGGGGAGCTTTACAGTCGGTGTTATGCAGTCAAGATGACATGTCTCCGATTTTCGCCTCCTGACGTATCGCTTCCCTTCCGAGCCATGCAGGTCGAATTTCATTTCGTCCGAAAAGATGACGGTGCCCCATTGCTCTTTTGTCCATGAAACATGCGTTTTAGCCCAAGCAAGTCACTTCTTCCTCATTTGTTGGATCAATATGCCTATCGGCCCAAGAAGGCTTCTTTGGCCAATAGGTATGCAGACCACATTCCGTCTTTGGATAGTTCGTGCACTTGTTTCAACACCAGAGGCCATCTCAAAGTCCAGTTTTAGATCAGGAACACTAGCATGGCGATTACGAAGGCATAGTCCTTTCAAATATCGATTTGGGAAGGCGTAATCACTCTCTTACGGCCTGATCCAGATCTTCTCTTCACAACCCCGGTTTCACGCTTTAATTTCTGCACCCGGGATACTGTTGACTGGTGACAGCCTATTTTATCAGGGATAGTAAGTGTAGAAAGTCCTTCCTGAGACAGAGCAACAGCTACATTTTTTTCTTGGTGTCAACTGAACATATGGAGCCATGCTTACACCTCCGAAAAACAGGATACTAATGACCGCGTATACCCTTCCAACGCCGTATTTATAGAAATGGCTGATGCAATACTTTGCAATTACTGTCTGATGCAATATAGGCGTTATCTGACGCAATACCTTTGCTTTGCGATAAACAAAATGACTGTAATAAAACGATAACTTATGTTTCACTACAAACGTTACTTTTTTTAAGGTGATCCAATTTTTTTCTGCCATTGTACGTGGACATACGCTGATTAGAAGCATTACGCTAGCTCTTTTACATATAATAGAAAAATTTTACCTAAGCGCGTTTTATCTAGAATTTCTTTGGTATTAGTAGTAACAAATGATGCATCAACCAAACGAACAGCACATAACCTACCTGTCCTTTTAATAATTTCTCGAATACCTTCCTAAATTAATTGAAACTATTCACTTTCACACCACCAACATCAGTAAATCTCTGGCTAAAAGAAAAAGTTCGGGCATGTATCCTGTAGTCATCCTTTTTCAATTTATGTCAACTTATTGTGTTGTCAAAGAAAGAGAACGATACTATCCATCTCCTTAATAATTCCATGCTGTGATTTCTGTATAACTGCATTCCTCTCAGGATGATCCTGCATTACGTCTTTAGCCAATGATTCCATTATAATCCCTGGAACAAAAAGTCAAGCTTACGGGTAGGTAATTACTCATGTCACTCTTTGATCACGTTCCAGTGTGTAGCGACCATTTCCGGAGCTCAATGATGATTCTTACATTGACGGCTAATAGATTTTTGTTTACCTCTCCTGGTGCTTCGTTTAATATAATTCGACAGACTTCTTCAGCCACAGGGCTTAGATTGCGATAGACTGCCTCAACAATTTCGCTTCCACTGTCATCTCCGTTATTTAAAAATCATTTTTAGCTTCCAGTTATAATTTGGTATACTTCTGGTATCTTCAATCCTAAAAATGTTTTCATGCATGAATGAATGTAGATGCAAATTATTTATGTAGTTTCTCAGCAATCTGAACAGGTTTATCATTAGTTATGCTATTCATATCTGGGGGACCAATGTGGTTCACATCCCTGTCCTTTTAGTGTTAATATAAACAAAAAATAAGTTACTAATTTTCTTTGCGTTCTTAGCCAAAAATTTCTCTTAATCTCACTTAGATTTCCTGACCCCTTTTGTGATGGTGCAGACTAGTTTGTACTGAGCGTAGGTTTCTGTGTCCTTTGATAAGTTATACAGTAATCAACTCGTGCGTTTTTCTTCTCTGCTGCGAATTTAATCAGTTCAGGTCTTCTGACAACCATTTAGGTCTAAACCTTGAACAGTATCTCTTAGTTTGTATAAAAATCCTAGTACCTTCTAAGATTACTTTTCTGAAAATCTCCCATTTAGAATTTGTAGTTGGTGACATTATCTGTCGATCCCAATTTAAAGAATTTAAAACTCTCGCAGACCATTATGGTCAACTTTACGAAAGCAAACTCCATTTTCTTACCTTTGCCATGGAGTCAAGGGGAAGGGTTTTACACCACACCAAACAGCTTCACCATTAAACTGGCTACCCACATCAACCGAGTATATCACGTATCACATTAGATTCTTGAATAAGAAGCATCTCCTATATCTGATGATTTCAAACTTGATGACTCCAATATTTCAAATTCTTCAAATTGATGTACTATACTCTTATCTCTCGCTAACCCTAACAGAGCCCAAGCTTTGCTTTTCAGGCTGTTGCATATCGCAACAGAAGCAGTAAGGTTAGAAGCTTTGTATTTCCTTATCTGCGTAGCTTCCACAGTCAGAGATGACCTTCTTGCTGTTGTCATCATTATTCTGTATCTCAAGGGGAAGAAATATCTGGATGAATCAAACGTGTTTTGGCGAAACGTGTCGGCATTCTCTAAAGTAATCATGCGCCTTCAAGAACGGATTAATTCCTTAGCTGCTCTAGGGAAAACAAAGTGCGTGTGTTAACCAAACCAGTAGCGCTCTATTCACTAAATCAGGGGAAGGAAGGAAGAAGAGCTGTTGTTGTTTTTAGGATACGTTTGTTGTTTTGACCTCGAAGTCGATCACAATTGTGTTTATTAATTATAAAGAAATAAAAATTGAGAAGATTCATTTTCAAAAAATTCTTGTAATTTATTTCTAATTAGCTGGAACCATGTCTTTCTTTCTTTTAAACAAAATGCCCAATTAGCTTTTATTCTGAAAATCAAAATTACTGTCTTAGCTGATTATAACAGTGCCATCGCTTACTTTTCTCTCGCGCGAGATTATTCTTCCTTAATGCAACTCTGGTGCTTAATTGCTAAAATCATCCGGACAAATGTAGGGAACATTTCTTCAATTCACAATAATTTAGTAATGTGTAAGGTTAATGCAACACATTTTCTTAATTCTGTTTCTTTGATCGTTAAAAGGTCCTGGTGTTGGAGAGAGTGGAGGTAATCTTCAGCTAAGGATAGCCTGATTGAACTGGAGTGCCTGATTTTAGATGCCAACAAACGTAACCACATGCTCTTTGCACACGTATGGACACTAAAAATACAAATTGATTCTTAATGGACCATTACCCTGAGAGGGAGCACGTCATTTCTAGGAAAGAGACACTTCAATTGCATTCCAACTTCGTCAAACAGGACAATGACGACGATTCCTTTATATAATTCGAAATTTGCGAATGTGGATGAGAACCTGGAACCATAAAGCCCGAAACACACTGGCAAAAAAAAGGTGGACATAGGTCAATCACCTGTTTGCAAATGTTTCTGACTTTAATATCTACATTAAAGATATTTAACATCTTTAATATAATACCACAACGAGGTCGCCTGGCAGATCAATATCTGCAGAGTAAGGTTTATAATAAGTACCGATTGGTCTGCGTGGAGGGGGACCGCGTTAATCCTGTTAATTACGATCTAAGCTGTTCTGGGACAGCAGGAAAGAAACCTTTTAATATCACAATCCAAAATTAGCTGGTATTTATCACAACTCCATACTTCGAATTTAATGTTGTGCGCGCGGGCGCGAGTGGAACAAGTCGTATGTGTGTGTGTGTGTGTGTGCACGCGCTTGCGTGCGCGGGCTTTCGTTTAAAGTGAGTGACAATTCATTATGGTAAAGATAATTTAACGCAAAAACTCTTCAATAAATAAAACCATAAAGAATTCAAATTCTCTGGAAACGTTTGTGAGCATATATCCCAGTTACCTTGCCGAATCCTATCTCGAGACCATAAAGGGGAGAGGACTAAGAGCAAGAAATAGCAACCTACTCCTCTGCCCAAATATATTGAAAGATGGCAAATATTAAGTATTCTAGCTATTTTTAGGGTACTCACTCAACATTATTCATGTAAAATTGCGTAGATATCATAAATTTTAATTGGTAGAAGCAATACAAAATGCATTTTATAAAATTTAGAATTATCCTTACAGCGAATTTTTATAACATTTTAGAGCGTATATTGTACCAAATAAGAATATTATACTTCTCAGTATATTGCACAATGGATAATTAATACAAAAAACTACATTACTGTAAGAATACGACAAAAATCAAAGTGAAATGCATTTAAGTTATAAACTGGACATTGGTAGTTTATTAGGCCACCTTTAGCTGTAATAATGGCGTTTATTCTCCCCTGGATTGAATCCAAGGACTGTAATGCCATTTTTTTGTCATTTCTTCTTTACCTAATATTAATTTGTTTATAGACATGTTGATTAAAATTAAAAACAGCTAACAGGAATATGATAAATTACCTTTTTAGCTGTGTGGTATGATGCTAAGCCTTGCTGGAAAATCCATTCTGATGATGGGATATGGTTATTTGCAGTATGGAGAAGCTGACTGTTCAGGACTTCAATGTACTGTTTTGCATTCATTGTATTTGGAACAAAATGAAGCCTTCCTCTTCCTTTGTGTGACGAACAGCCTCCGTATCATTATTCAAATGGGATGTTTTTGGGTCGAAACAAGATATTGTAAAGTCATTGCTTTTGCGATGCGTCCGACTGCAGAGAAAAGCGATTTTCCTCACTGAAAATAACTTTTCTCCATTGATCAACAGACTAGTTTTTGTGGTGTTTCGCCCAACTTAGACGTTTTTTCATCATAGCTTTAGACAAAAGAGCCTTCTTCTTCTTATATCCCACTTATATCGGCGAACAGTCCTGCTGTTTGCATCAACTGAAGTGCACTATTTCCAACCACTTGAAAGTGCTGTAACAAAACGACCAGGTAGGAAAACGATCCTTATAACATAACCTTTTTGGAATTCTGTCCTCCTGAACAGAAGAAATCCTAGGCCGGCCACTTCTAGCCTTCCTTTTTATGGTTCCTTCTTCCCTAAATCGTTTTCAACAATCTGAAAATGGTAGCTTCCGAACACTGGCATTGGTTAGCTATTTTAGCACTGAGGGCATTAGTAATGCCCTCATTGTGCATCATTATAACAGCTTTACGCTTTCTTGGTGTTAATTCATATTTGAACAGGAATTACTGCAAACTTTTATCATTAATACTGACTTTCGCTGCCTAATAACCTGCTATTTATAGTTCAAAAGTAAGGGTGATGCAATAACGTGCAATATGCATGTCGATGGCGTAATAAAATATTGTGAAATTTTATTAATTTTGTATTTAGTACTGACAGTGCGAGTCCACCGGTCAACATTTTTTGTTTTGTCCCATATCCACGGGCACTTTCTCACAGGGGATTTAGGATCCACTGGTTTAGCACTACCTCCAGTGGACGCTGCAAAAGACAGGGACGCAGGCCCGACTCCACGTTCCGGGGGATAGGCACCATGAAGCAGTTGTCCTTACATATAGAACACTACAGTACACACACACACACAAACCTACATCTACATAACACGTGAGGCCCGTTTACAGAGGTTCTGTAAATCATTACAGATAGGTGGAGATGGATATCGGTCTGGGGCCAACATAGACAAGGAACACATACATGAATAGCAACGTGCAATACTTTTGGCCAGGAGTGTATCGTCTATTAGTGAATCACCAAGAACACCATTCCCTTGTCCTCAATCCCTGTTATGGTCTGAAGACAGGATTCGGCAAAAATTCTGAAACGTCACGAATCTACAACTTTTGTTGGTAATTGTAGTGTCGTCGTGAAGGCGCAAGGAAGTGCAAGAACTGACTAAACTTGTACAAATAAGCCGCGCGAAAAAGAATGTTTCTCTCTTCTTTCATAATTGTTAACGATTAATTTAGCAATTTTAACAGTATTCATACTTACGGTTAACGATCTCAAGAAGCATTACCGCAGGAGTGCCACAGGGGTGGAGGTACTTTCTGGAATTTTATTCACAGCCATCATCATACCCTTCATTAAGAACAGCCCGAACGCCATATGCTATGCCGATAATTTATCCCGAATCAATCCAGGAGACAAGGTGATAGCGAGATAGAGAGACAGCGCTAACATCATTGAAAATCTCCGACCTCGAAAAACTATCTTAAGTGTTTCAGGCTCTCCATTAACGCATATAAATCGGCCCACATTATCTTCTCACTGAAAAATAATCCAACACAGGCTGTAGCTACCTAGCTTCTTCTTCAATCTTCAAGAGGAGTGTTTCCATTTACAATGGGTTTCCTCAGCCTACAAGTTATTTTTTGGTAAGAATTTTTTTACACCATAAAGTGCGGTTCCGGGTGTCTTGGTCGGTTAAGCCTCGAGCTGTAATGCACTCCCGTACTCCATTCATCCATGTCCTCTTAGGTCTTCCTCTTCTTCTTACAGGAGGTATCCATTCCAGGACAGCCTTTGGATATCTGCTTTCTTGCATCCGTTTTACATGTCCATACCATGTTAAACACTTTTCTTTGATAGTGCCAATAATTCTTTTTCACTTCCGTTTTCTCTCATGTCTTCATTCTATTTTCTGTCTCTTGTAGAAGTTCTTGCTGAGCGTCTCCAAAAATCCATTTCTGTGGAGAGCAATTTGTTTTCCCCTCGTTTATTCAACGTCCAGGTTTCTGCTTCATACAATAGAAGACTTTGTACAAGCGTTTAAAATAAGTTTCTTTGTTTTACATAGGACATTTCTGCTCCATAGAACAGAATTTAACATGCCGATAGCATTTTTGCCGTCTGCAATTCTCTTATTGATCTCTTCTTGGGATGATCCATCACTTTGTAAAATTGATCCCAATATTTGAATTTATCGACTTGTTCGATTTTAAAACCTGTCATATTTAGAATGTGTCCTGATCCTGAAGACATTTCAGTTTTGCTAAAATTGATTTTTAGACCCCATCGTTTACATTCCTCAAACAATTGACGACATGCATACTTTGCATCTTCTAAGTCTTGTGCTATCACCACCTGATCATCTGCAAAAAGTAAATTGTGAATATAGGTGTTCTTATTAATCGGCAATCCCATTTTATTACATTTTTTTTACCAGGATCTTAGGCAGATGTCGATATAAATTTTGAAAAGTGTTGCTGACATGCAATAGCCTTGTAATAAACCTTTTGAAGTGTGGAATTCAGGTGACAAAGCTGATCTCACTTTAATTCTGCATCTATTATTCATGTAAATTGTCTTAATAACGTTAATCAGTTGTCCATCAATATTTGCCTTTCAGTGCTTCCCATAAGAGTTTTCTTGGAACACTGTCATATGCCTTTTCAAGGTCAATGAAAATCATAAAGATTTCTTTTCCTTTCGATTGGCATTTTTCAAGGACCTGTCGTACTGTTGAGATATGGCCTATACATGACTTCCCGGCTGAAAAACCACTTTGTTCTTTTAACACCTCGATTCGGGCTTCTAAATAGTTCCTGATTCATTTTCCAAGAATCTTTAATAGCGGGTTCAGGACACATTCCTCTGTGATTTGAACAGCTTTTCCGATCTCCCCTTCTTATAAATTGATGTAATAAATCCTATTGTCATTTCTTTCGGTATTTATTCTCCTCTCAGTATACCATTTAACAGTTTTTGTATCAGAACAGCCACTCCTCTTCCTCCATATTTCAGAAGTTCCTCCAAGTCCAGGTGATTTGCCATTCTTTCCTTTAGCAGGAGTTCCACTTCCCTAACAGAAACTTTTAAGCCCGAAATCCTCCACCGTCTTCAACCCTTCCCGATCTTATTTTAAAAGTCCTTCATAGTACTTCATCCAGTCTTTCAAAGGTATTAATTTCAAACCAGAGTTGTGTTTATTCTGTTTTCTCAAGTCTTTAAAGACCATCCACGATTCCGCTGATCGCTTTCAGTCCAATTTACTATTAATAGGCGCACATTTCCTTTCCCATTCTTAATTTTCGCTTCTACTACCAACCGATTGGCTATTTTCTTCTTTTCAACAAAAATGCCTTATCGGACTGTTGCTGTCTTCTATCTATTAGCCAAGAACAAACGCAGCTGATAGGCATCACGTGCTTCTCACCGCAAGCTCCCCAGCTAGCTCGTCATCATGTGTGGACTGATCCATTCGACAATTGGCGCTTTTCATCTGATTTCAACACCTCCAGCTGAAGCTTGAGATCTGTAGAAAATATAATCTCGAGATGGCTATCTGCATCTGTCACAGCACGCCATAGGACTTTTAAATCTTCCACTGCATGCAAATTCATTACAAGATACGTTATTTTGTTTTGCTTTTCTTACGTACTATTTTTCTACAGGTATCATTTTCTCTATGAAATATCCATTTCTTTGTAAACCCCTGGTAACTTTCGTTCAGGAGAATAAAGATTATATATTTATTCTTAGAGTATATCGTAGAACATTAATCCTTTGAGAACAGGAAAAACAAAGTAAAAAAAGAAATGTGTGGTATATCCTTCTTCACTTTGGCAGCACAATTTATTCTAAACTCCTCAAACATATCTCAATCTCAAAAATCAGAAAAAAGGTAATATGGCAGTCATTCAGTGTAGCCACGTGTTCTGGAGCTCCTGAATGTTGAGTTATATTAAAGTGTTTAAAGTATTTTCTTCCACTGGAAAAGTGTGCCAGCTAAAAGAACTTCGCAAGTGGATTAAGTGGGTAAAAAATTTTTGTTATTACGAGGGTTATCTGGTCTGTACTCTCTCGTCATCTACCTAATCCCTTTAGGCTTAGCATTCTGCTAACGCTTTGCTGTAGTCACACACGCATTGTTGACAGTTAGGCCTAGTGGTTTTTGCTGGGAATACGATACGTACAGTACATAAAGTTTTGGTATCAGTGGGTAGCTCTCTTCTCCAGCTTCTGAAACAGGTACCAACAGAAGACTGAAGCATACAGGTAACTATTATTTCTATAGAATAAGGAATCTAACAATAGTAATCGGATTGTCACTAACAATGAACATCTAAAGGAAATCAGTATTAGCAGAGACAACCTAAAAAGTGCAATCAACAGCCTCCCAAATAAAGCAACGATTGGGCCAGATAATTTCCCACTATTTATGATCAAAATCTGTAGCTGTTACATCATCGATGTACTACTACACATTTTCCAGAGAATTTTGATGGAGGAGAGCTTCCCGACGCTGTGGAAAAGCTACTTTGTAAAACCTATCCCCAAAATAAAAAATCCAAAATCTGTAAAAGACTTCGGACCAATCGCTATCGGATGCTCTCTGCAAAAAATCTTTGAAAAAACAATCCTGCACACAATTATCGAGCATTGCTTCAAGCACAGGCCAGAATACCTGCACTCAGTACTCCCACAGAGATCGACCATCACCAACCTCATGGGGACACTGCTAAGGATCCAACAAGCACTAAACGGCAAGCAGCAGGTGGACGTAGTCTTTTTAGATGTGGCATCCGCCTATGATAACATATCCATCCCAGCTCTCATAGTCATTCTGCGGGACTACTTTCACATTGCAGGAAATGTCCTCCATTTATTAAAGAGCACTCTTCGGCGAAGACAAATTGCGGTGACAAACGAAAACATGTGCGCAATGTATGAGGTGGATAAAGGGGTCCCGCAAGGCGGAGTTTTGTCTGCCACACTTTTTGCCATAGCCCTCGAACCCTTCTTAGCCCAGAACAAGAAGCACTTCATCACATACGCCGATGATATAAAATTTTTTATTACCTCAGGAGATCAGAAATCAGCTGACTACCACAACCAAGTGGCTAATACTAAAATAAAAGAACTTCAAGAGTACCTAGATTGTATCGGGCTGCAGTTGAATGGAAAAAAGACGGCACATATGACTTTCACAAATAAAATAAAGCCAAACAAAATGGAAATATTTGTGAACGGCATCCTCGTCCAAAAGGCACAGACACACGTTGATCTTGGTCTCAAGTGGGATGAAGGCCTGACCTTTCGCCCGCACTTCGCATACATCCGCAACAAAACATACGCGGCGCTTTGGGCAACCAGGCAAGAGCTCACCGGTATTAGAGACCCCGGTCTGATGAAGCAATACATCAACAGATGTGTTACTCCTATTCCCCTATACGCGGCACAGATCTGGTCTTCAGCTCCCGAATGCAGTATCAAAGCCTTTCTAGGACTCGAATACTGGCTCTTGAGATGGCTGAACAGAATTTCAGCTAAACCTTTTACCATCTCAAGAGCTATACTATACTCCAATTTAGAGGTCACACCCTGGAGACAAATAATCACGTCAAGGAACATAATGACCGTCGCTCAGCTTTTAACGGGACGACTGGATGCACCGAAAGCCCGAGAGTGGATAGAAATACCCGGCGAAAAATCAAGACGAGTTGCAGATAAAGAACCACAACTGAAAGCGGCATTTACGCAGTTGGATAGCCTCGGAAGATTCTTTCCAGCAAACACCATACAGCTATTCAACAACCTCAACATCAATCCTGAAAAGCTCTGCACTTGCAAATCCTACAGAAAGGAAGTTCTCAGAAACTCTTACTTGCAAATACAGATGTGAGGATACAGTTTCAGCACCTTGTTAGGCCAGGCACAAGCCACTGGGCTTTAGGAAACCCGACCTCATAAGGATTGACCTACCTACACAACTCTAATCCCCACAGAAGAAGAAGACTGCTGGAAAATTGAACTTTAAAATTTTTATTTTGCCGTATCACGGTCATTCGTGTTGTTTCATATGCTGTACGTCGTTTTGGCTGCTGTAAATATTTGTGTTTATGTAAATATGGTAAAACTCCCACTTGTGTGTGTTTAAGCAGAAGGTTTGCTTCAATTGTCACGGTATTTGCGAATAATTAATAACTGAAATAGTGTATTTTCCAGATAAAATGTAGTTATAAATCAGATATTATGTATTTTATAATTGTAACATAGATGTATTTTTGTAACATAGTTGTATATGTATTTTCACCCTCTAGCCAGTAGCTGTAACCGGGTGTTCTCCTAAGAGAAATAAACTGATGATAATAATAATAATAATAATATCTTCCACCCACAATTTGTGCAATGCTACTCCAGGAACTCGCTGGTCAACTTCGACTTCATTATAAGGATGAGAGTAAGGAAATTTTAGAAGCTGTCTGTTGCAGCGTGGACTATGCCACAAATACGTGTTCTGGACTTTAAGCCAATGACGCGTTTATCTCTCTGTCCTGTTTAAAAAGAGGGACTTATTTTATAGGCAGTAGAAACCACACTCGTCAGCTGTTTTTTTTTTTTTTTGATTGGCAGTTCAAATTCAAATTTTACTCCGTTTATTATTTAATTTTTGGACAGCAGCATAGACATTCCCTGTTATGTAATTTCTCTATTAAACGCAAAATAAACTCTTCTCTTCTATTAAAATATTAAACAGAAAAATCTAGTTAGGGTGTAGCTAATAAAATTGACAATTTCCTTCTCTTGACTGCTTTAGCATCGACGGACGCAGTCATTATGGGTAACCATGCCTTTATCATTAACTCTTGTCAAGGCTCTATCAATAACGCCATTCATACTACGGCGAAACTTCCGAACATAACGATGTTTGAACCGTCTCCCGGAAAGAGTTGATCAGAAGACTGCTGGAGGTTATTCTCAGAATGACGCTGGTGAATCAATCAATCACCCGAAAGCCTCCCTATAATTTTAGTACCACGTTCTCCAATTGATAACGCATTGGCTTCATCCAGCATTATGGTGACAAGAGGTCCATTCATCAATGTGTACCTGTTGTAAAGAAGACTAAATTGTACTTCTTTTCAAAAGCACGGTGATTTTTATATCGTTAGATGTGTTTCAAGGATATGTTTTAGATGTGAGAAAGCTGGAGGAAAACCAAGAGCTCTTTTGAGAAACCAAAGTTGTAGATTACAGTTAAACTTTATCGCTAAAGTTTCTCTGGAATGTTTGCATTTTTTAATGTTATCAGGGGAACTGACTATGCTTTAATGATGTCTGGGTTATTCGAAATTTCTGAGAATCGGATAATTCGTAATTCGATAAGAATAGACATGTTAATTTTTTACGTCAAGACAGTAAAGGACATGCAGCATCAGAATGTTATGACTGTAAATTGCGCGTGTTCCAGAAGGTTTACTTTTTTCCTGGATGAAAAATCGAAGGCTATGGGAGAAGAAACCATGCTGCCGCAACACAAGACCTTGTCCAATGTGGAAATAAATGAATAACCATAAAAGTTTACCCCAATCCAGTGGGAAATCGAACCCAGGCCTTTGCCTCACTGTGCTGAAGATCGGGAATTATAGCTACGAAGGCTATTTAGAGAGGAAATTTTGAATTTCTTTATTACTGTTGTTCGCCGCATAAAGTGCCTGGAGTTCCGAATCATTTTCTATGAAAATTATTCAAATAATGGCCTCCATCACATGAGATCCCCGACTAGCTCTCTTCTCGTTCCCAGAATGTAGAGCGCATTTGTCCTCTCACAGTTTTCTTCAGAAAGTAGGCACGTTCTTGCGGCATTACTAAAGCTTCGCTCAACAAAAACTTGCTCTTTTTCTACGGCTGCTGAGTCAAGTTGCTGGGTAGTGACCTTGAAACTATTCCGTATACGACTCCAGTCTTTGTTAATTGTGGCTAATACAAAAAATTGGAGTAGTTCCTTCCAAAAAATTGAAAATAAGTCAATCCCACTCACGCAGAGGGAAGTCTTGCGCCTTAACTAGACCGAGGTTTATTGCAAAAAGGTCACAATATCAATTTTAGTTCTTATTTCTGTGGTTCGCTCAAAGAAATACTTTAAACGTATACGCTGTTGACGCGAGCACGTAGAGGACACCTTGTGACCATGGCAACAGAGTAATGGAATCATATGCTTTGCAGAGAAATTCTTTTTGCCACGATAGCGTTAATTGCCTTTTTTAGGGAGAACTGGACTCGGCACTACTTAACGCCAATCTTAGATGCGATGTATGAAAAAGAAGTTTCGCACCTCTTCCATCCCCACACAGAAATACCTCCTGTGTCTTGCTGTAAGTGTCTTAAGGATTCTGGAATTGGGAAATGAATTACAACAGCCTTAGCCTGCTCCATACAGGGCAAGCAGATTATTAAGGATTTCCAGAAAAAAAAAAAAGGAGGGAGAAAGAGGCAACCATAATGGTTGTTTTTATTTACGTTAATAATAATAATAATAATAATAATTCTTTCTTATTTCAACCGAAAATTCAAATATCGATTGCAACATATTCGCGATTTGCGATTGATATAGTCATTTAACTCTTTAGTTGATAAGGTGGAAAATCAGACTCCAGTTCTACGTTCCTTGGCATTTCTTCTCAAAGGTTCCAACCAGAAGAATGTTTCGAGTAGAACCATAACAGCACCAACTATAATAAGTAGTACTGTGGGGCCAGTCAGATAGTTCTGAGCCCATTTTATTGCAATATGTGTCCATATGCTGATGGTTGTCATGGGCGACACGTGGCACGATATTTGGCATCCACAATTATTGATGCAGGATCTTATGTTTTTAAACATTGCCCCTGTCACAAATTGCAAAATGTGAGAATTATTTGATAGTAGTGAACATGCTTAGAACTTAATAGAACTACTGTGGGAGGAACTGAAATGTGCGCAAGGACTCGTGCACAGATTCCAACATTACTTTTCTAAATAACGTCTGCTGGAAGGAAGGAAAAATATTTAATTAATTAATTAAATATTTTTAATTCAAAATTTAAAAATTCAATGGAAAAGTTTGGTGAAACTCAAGCAGATACTCTTGAAATTTCAAAGACCTTTAATCATATTTGGCATAAAGGTCTTATAAATAAGCTTCCACCTTATCGTTTGCCAACTGTTTTTTTTTTTTTTTTTTTTTTGCAATTGAGTATCCAGTTTTCTCTCTGACCGCTCACTGCTAGTGATGCTCTGTCTTTTAACTTCTCCACTATAGTTGGTGTTCCCCAAGGTTCAATTCTTTCTCCCACTCTTTTCCTCTGGTACATTAATGGCTTTCTATATACAGGAAATCCTATCCATAGTTTTCAGATGGCAAGTCCTGTCTCGAATCTTGAAAAAAGGATTCTTTTGCTTCTATGTCTTCTAGGATAGTTACATTTTTAGACAAGATCAGATATCTCTATTAGGGATTACCCTGACTTCTAATCTCTCTCTCTCTGCTGGCATAAGCACATCACAAAAAAAAACTGGATTTTCTCTTTCGCTCTAAGCGTTACTTTTATTTACAATTTTGTTTCTTTACAGCGTTACAAATCTCAAATCTGCCCAACCATGAAATATTGTTTCCACATCTGGAGCGGTGCCCCCCCTTAACCTGTCTCAAACTTTTAGATTCCCTTCGAAAGACAGCAGTTAAGTTAATTAATGACCCATCCCTTGGAAAGTCTCTCTCTCTCTCTCTCTCTCTCTCTCTTCACTTTGTCTTGTAGACGTTCTGTTTCTGCTGCATGTCTCTTCTATAGATACTTCCATGCACACTGTTCTTCTGAATTGGTTTCTATAATTCTTTTTCGCTTCGAAACCAGTCAAAACTCGTGCCTCAACCAGTCATCATCCTTTTATTATCCAAGTGCAAACTCACAGAACCAACTTTTCTTTTTCCTAATTTTTCCCTTCAACTTCCATTTTCTGGATCAACCTTCTTTCTCACGTATTTCCTGAAAATTACAATCTACAGAAATTCAAGTCCAGTGTCAACAAGTATTTCCTTTAATCTTCTCAACCTTCAACCCGAGTACAGTACTAAGTACTATGGGTTCTAATACCATTCGTTTTTGGGGTTTTCATTAAAAAAATGTTCTGAAAACGTGATATTATCCAAATACTTTTTGTAGGGTAGTGTAAATCACAACTGGAGTTTCTCCTAGGTGGTATCCATTCCGGGTTACTGTTTACATCTCTGCTGTTTACATGAACTTTCTCAAAACTTCTATTGATCTCTATTTTAAAGCAAAAACTCTGCGATCTCGTAAATAAACTTCATAATTATTACCTAAATGTCAATTCTCAGAAGTACGATTTATTAGCTAGAAACACAACCACCAAACCTGTCACCATCCCGTTGGTTAAGTTACGACATATGGCATTTGGCATTACGTGCATATTTTAGTCTGAAATTTGTACATATTTGAAAAATATTCTCTTTTAAAAGGGCTAAAGTAACAATTTTCCCTTTATAACATCTTTTCTTCTTTGAAACGGCACTCATCAAGCTGTTCTTTGTTCTGATTTTGCAAAACCCGCCATTAGTCATGTCTTGAACTACTCATAACATTCTTGGCATTCACTTACTTCTATCAATACTTTGACAGCACTTGCTTTTATGAACGCTTGGCAGTTACCTCAACTGTACCACGCACTGCTATTAAAGTAAACTTTTTTCTCTTTGAAATTTCATCCTTTTGGTTTGTTTCGCCAAACCCTTCAAGCTTGAATGTTTAGCGTAGTTTTCTTTTATCCATAGAACAACCGTGCATCGCAATTTGTCCTTTCAGCACTCTTCCCTCCTTTGCGAATGAGGAGTTTCTTAACATCAACTGCTCTACTGGAATATTGTTTATCCATCAACCAACGTTGCATATTGTTTGTGGTTCTATATAGCTGTAGTTTCAAGTAGCTTTAAGTAGTTTGTAAACTACGCTTATGAAAAATGTAATAATTAAATGAATAGCTTGAATTTATTAAAAGGTGAAGTTATACACAAACCTAACTGAAATTCAACATTAATACGAATTTAGCATTAATACTAAATTCAACCTTATCTAACACAACAAAATTAAAAACGAGTAGGTACACCTATTGTAAATAAACATTTTATTTAGTATGCATTTTGTCTGTTTATTCTAATTTATTATTTTCTAACTTTAACTCTACATTTCTCTGAATTTTTTAATTCTCCAAACATCCTGCACTGTTGAAATGAATACTGTTCATTACACCACTGATTCCCAAAGGCGCTGCAAGTTTTCCGCTTGTAATTTATTTGTCTTCGAGGACCACAGCAGACGCTGTACCAATCATTTATTGAAATTGACGTGCGTCCTGAGATAGAGTCCTTATGCTTTTGGTTCTTCCATCTTTGAATTGATTGTAATATCAGCATTCAGTGGATCTGGATGCAGAATGTTTCCCATAAGCTTTACGTAGAAGTTCTTGTGTTAGTGTATTCTTCAGTAGGACACAGACTTTGAATTTCCTATTGGCTCGCCGTTCATCATTTCCTTTGTGCGTATAGTATCTTTGTTTGCACTGTATCGTCCCGACAATGGAGTTTTTGGTGGAGGCAGCATGGTTGTCTGGGACTATTTATTATCATGGTTTGGCCTGGTCCTACATAGACGTCAGCATTCAGAACCATGAATGCTGCGGTCTATCTAGACGTTTTGGAAAATAAAGCGCTGGAGCAGAACATCGGGGAAGACCCATACCAGTATCAACAGGATAACGCTCCATTTAATACTACTTGCTTTGTGATGGTTAGGGTAATCAGAGTCCTACAGAGAACCTCTAGAATGAGCCGAATCATCCAGTGAGTGTGAGGAGAAAAAAACAACTGAACTGGTTGCTGCTTTGAAGGCAGTGGTGGAATATATCGACTGGTTCTATAAAAAATTGGTGGAGAGTTTCCCATGAAGACCAGAGGCTGTCGTAAAGGCTAAAATGTTCCATCACACTTTATTAGATTTCTTATAAATAAAGGTTATTTGTAGATATGCAGATGTCCGGATATTAATGGGTGGCGTGATACATTTTATGTAGTAAAATTAGTTCTCAAACTCTCTTTGATCATCTTAGTTGTTTCTTTCATTTGGATTCTCTTTTATTTTTAGTCCCTTTATGGAGTATTGCTTTTTAGTACGTGACTGATGATACCGAAAACACCTTGAGTAAATATTTTCAGTCAGTGTTGAGAAGAAACGCTAAACTGACGAGCAAATATCATTCTCGAATGTATTGGCCGACTTCAGCTATTAAGACTCACATCTCTTCAAGACTGCTGACGGGTAGCGAAGTGGTTTTGATTTTTAAATTATCAAGTGATCCTCTTTAGCCCATCATTCATCTCGTTTATCACGCTCACTCACTGTCGAAAGCTATCTAAATGCCGAACTAATTCGCCATTTCTTCCTTCTGATGAAGGGTGTGCAGAGTCCGTAGTCACTTTAAATCTATTCAGTTGAAGCCTAATTACAGAAATAGCGTGCGTTAATTAGATGTACTATATTATATATTTTTTCTCTGAAGACGGCTCAATTTTATGAGTGTAGCTAAAAGCGTCAATTATCCTACCTGATTTTTATTAAGTACACGCAATATAACCTCATTTATTAGTGCTTTAGATTTTATACATCAAGCATTTAATAAAAAATAGAATGTTATAAGATCGATTGCTTGTATGAAGCTTTCGAATGACAAAAATGTAATTTTAATGAGTTTTAACAAACCTGTGGATGTGGAAGTTCGCATCGGTTATAATTTATATATTTATAAACTTTATATATATAGCAAGTCGGAAGAAGACATCAAATGGCAAAAGATGCTACAGCGGCCATAATTTCGTTGTATACAATTAGATGGCAGCACAACTGATGGCAACTAATTGCTTTTCTTCCAGAAGAGAAAAGAACATGTACGCCGCCACATTTATTTCAAGATAATCGCCCAAAATAGATGGAAGAAACCATTTTTATTTGAACAGATTGAATTAATTGATTGAAAGACAGCAAGCTATAAAAAAATTATTTTACCCATTGATACTTCAAAATATAATGATCACAAAACGCCACTCGCATACTACGTTTAGTTTTAAATTTGTTTTAACTTGATTATTTTGTTTTACCTTTCACAAAAGGAAGCGTAATAACCAGGTTTTATTGAAGTGGGGAAACTCAATTTACGTGACTAAAATATTATTAAATGCCTTCCATCCGAGACAATATTAGCTCCAATTCGAGTAATTAAATTCTGATCTTATAATCTCTATTTGGATCGCTACTTTAGTTTACAGGTATCTCTGGGATATATCTGTCGACAGCCTTTTAGATAACTCACAACCAACAACCGGAAGGGTTCAAATATGAACTACGGGTGACCACTTTGTTTCAAAACTTCTATCGACACCTTCTCGATTTCAAGTTCAGAATGACAACGTTTTCAAACATTGAATGGACAAAGATATTCGATTACGTAGGATATATTTTATAACATTAAGTGGATCTCCATTGAGCAAGGATCCTTTCTCTTCTATAGGCATTAAGAGGTAGCGCGGACATGCCTTTTTTTCAAAAGATAGCATAAATTTGTACTTACGATTTCCCCCTACCATTCTTTCTTCATATATAATCTAGCCTTTGATGGAGCGCTTTTAGTAAGAGAAGCATACATTAATTTGCATAATATTTATCGATTTGTTCGTTATTTGTACATTTATCCTTTACTTTGAAGCCCGTAATAAAACTTGTTATTATTATTATATTTTTCCTCGTATGCAGATTAATTTGTTTACGACATTTAAATATTTGTAAGTTAAGTTGCTTATGAACACCCTGCACCATTAATAATTTAAAAACTGACTGTTTTTACTTACCAACGGTCACATGCGCATCTCTCACCAGTGCAGGCGAGAGGCCCAAAATAGCTTTTTTAATGAAATCCCGCACTTCCCTTGATTTTTATGGTGAATTTGATGTTATGACATTTTCCTGCTACAGCCTTAAAGAGAAGAAATATGACGGTGGACTCAATCAAAAAATCTAGCAAAAATAAAATCATACGCAATTTGATTGCGCTAGTCCAGTGGCAATGCACCAGTCGCGCATGCTTAATTGGATCCACCTTTAATTAAACACAACGACACACTTATTTTATATTTAATGAGTATTTAATTAATGCTTCCAATTTTTCACGTTTCGATGGAAATTTAATTAAACAGTTTTTAATACGTTTTTATATTTCAACTTTACTTAACGCCATTTCTGACTTAGTCTTATGTTGTTATTTATTTTAGCAGAAATGCTAAGCTGGTGGACGCAGTACGACTTTGGGAAAGCAGCTGAAGATTTTACTAAAATGTAATTTAATTAAAACATTTTTTTAAAAAATGCAATTTAATTAGAGGGTTTGAACCTTTGGGATATCTTGGAGGATATAAAAGAAATTAAAAAATGCATCCAACGTCTAGAAGAATCAGAAATTTTTCTTCTAAAATCACACACATACCCTATGTTGTATATTCGTGTTTCTGTGGCGAAACGACTTCCATCTTTGATGTCAAGAAACATAATGAAATGCAGGATCGTTTAGCATCATGAAATTTGCAAATGTGCAGCAAAATATATCATCCAGTACACTTCCAGTTATTGCTAGATAATCCAGTCCTTCCAGTTATTACAGGACCCCATTCACTGAGCGAGCCGAGATGTTTTTAACATCTCAGCTCGAAGCAAAGAAGCCATTGAAAACAGTATCTTCTTGCTGCGTTTGCCCAGTCATGTAATCCACAAGCTCTAGCCCCATCGATCAAGCGAATGCTAAAATGTAACTATTTTTCGAATTCGGAAACCTATACGAGAACAAAAAATTGGGAGAAGAACAATCGGGGATTTCAGAACTGCTTCTTTGCGAGTGTTTTTGAGGACCACTGCCCTCTTTTTGGCTGATTCACGTTTTCGTAAAAAAAGTAAAACACATTTCATTCATATTTGAACAATCACGTGTGGGAAAATACCCCGATGTATTAATCTTCAAAAGAAGGAAAAAGGTGTCAAAATAAATCCACCAAGACCTGATACAGGGACTGATTTTATTCCAATTTTCCTTCAGATGCAGTACCACATAATAGTTTTAAAACATCTGTTTGTAGTCGATGGTAAAAGGATATAATCGCTAAAGAACGCACATCATTCATATTTGAACGGAATCCCAAATTGGATTCGAAAACGTCTCCTTTTTAACCAAGATTATTTCGTGAATTTAACTTGCCTTCAACAGGAAAAATCACTCCATAATCCTTCCTTATTTCTTTAAAACCCTGACACATTAGGAAAACAGGTCAAAGACCCTCTAAACAATTGGAGTTATACAAACCTTTCACCATATTTTTCTCAGAGAACCTTTGATTTTAAAAGAGAAGCAAGATTTCATCGTGCCAAATCAACAGCTTACATAGAAGTTTTCGTTTCAGACTCTGGTGGAAGAATTGAAAGGTGGTGGAGGATTTCTATTTTTAAGAAATCCTTCACTGAAATTGTAAGTGAAAATTGATGTCCTTCTAAAAATAAAAACAAAATTTTATGGACGTTGTTGAGTGTGTATCCTTTCTAACCCAACTGTATTATATCTCTGCGCTAAATAATTAGAATTCCGTTATAATCTGTGGACAATTGATTTTACCTAATTCCACTCATGAATATCTTAGGACTTTTCAGTGGAATAAACTTGCTTTTATCCATAAAAACCTAGACTATCTGGAACAACTCTATTGAACACACAAAACGTTTGTAAATGCCAGAATGCAAATCCCATCAGGGTTACAAACCAAAGATTTCCATCAGAAAATAAGCTTTAAAAATAAGTCGCCTACTCCCCCTAGACGAATTAACATCCATATATAATCAAGTTTGCGCTAATGTCAGAGATAGTTGTTATATCCTTTTAACTGTCTGTTTCGATTTGGACCATGATACCATTTCAAAACCTCTTTATTTTAATGTCAAACAACCCATACAGATCATAATCCCCCCCCTCCAATCTCTCCAGATTAATCAAATTTAAACGATAACGTTACAGGACTTAAATAAAACCCTTGCCCACTCAAGACAATCCAACATTCTCTCAAGCCATCTTCACAGAGTTAAAAAAAAAAAAAAAAAACTTTGTCCGCAAACCTTATTAACTTGAATATGCCCTCAGACCTTGCCTTTACCCAGTACTTTGTGTCTTTTCTTTTAGCTTTTGATGGCTGGCTCACTAAATTTCCAAGTTCAAAGCTAGAATTTCCCCAATAAACCCTTTAAATTTCATAGGCTACGGAAATCATCAAAAATTCATATGATCCATCCCTTTAGAAATAAATCTGAAACAGGTAAAATTCCCTTCTCTGTCTTCTTAAAATTTCAAGTGCTTATATACTCGATTTTTTATTTCCCGATCTGTGCTCTCTTAATTTATTAGACGATTGTAAGCTTTCCCATTTTCAGAATTGCAAAACTCGAACGATACATTTTACCAGTGGGATTCTCTAAACAATTTTTCAAGCTCTCTTAATTTTGATGTTGCAGAGAGCTCGAGTCACCTCTTTCCGAGGTAACGAAAATACGATCCAACACCTTGCTGTCATTTCTCAAGACAGAACACGCTCAGCATTCTGTTTTTGTGTATCCTACAGCCAAACCCAATATCATGTAGCCCTCCAGTATTGCTCAAACCTTTTGAACAATATTCGACGAGTGGCGTTATTTAATTTTTCAATAAATCAGTGAGTCATCCCTAGCTGGTTAGAGGTCGTTCAAGCAAGGATGCTTCCTTCCCCTGCCGCCCCACCCCAAAAGAGTGCCAGCAGACCCACAATCAATCCTAATCGCTGTGGTAATGCGGACAATCTTCTTTCACTGAAGTTGCATGTTCCAGTTTCAAATGGTTTCAAGTATCACAAATGGTCATCCGGGGCAGCTTAGTCAGTACGACATATCGCCGTCTGCCACTCATTTGGAGAGGCCAGGGTTCAGTTCCCATCTATAACTAGAGGATTCTTTAAGAATGATCAATCGGGGCTTTAGCTGGCTGATCTCAAACAGGAAATTCTCGTGATTTATTTCAATTGGCCCATGATGTTGTACAGGCAAAAAAACACGAGCCCTGTATTAGGATTAGTCGCCTAATATGGAAGTAGGATGTGACTACATAATGAAACAGAACTGCGGTTGTATGGTTACCATGTAGTACCATCAGAAATCTGTAACTTTCATAATGGAGGTTCGCACTTTGTACAAATATGGCAATAGTCAGTTTAACTACTTTCGAACAAAAAGCAGCGTTATGCTGTACGCTTTATATCTGTCAAAGGGACTGCATAGATGTACAGTACAGTCTGTTTCAGAAGCGTTTCCAAACTGCGGTCCGAGAGCACTTATCAGGTCATCTGTATATTGACCAGAGATCACTGACCTGAGCCTACTTTTATTTTATTATTTATTTTTTTAAAGTATTTATTTGTTTAAAGTGTATACACTGCCCTACCATTAATATCCGGACACCCCCTCCATGGATGGGGAAACAGGTCTTATGCATGCAACAAATCACAGAACCTGCTATAAATATGCACACTGGGCTTCGAACAGACAATTGCAAATTGTCTTGGGTATCCAAGATGACACGTTCAACAGGATTGATCACCTCAACAAATGCTAGACGCCGTTTAAGATGATGTGCGGTGTAAGGAGCGCGAATTTTGGACTGTATGGCAGTGGAAAACAGTCCTATGGACAGACGAGTCGAGTTTCGCACTCTACCAGTTTGTTGGCCGTTCCTGAGTGTGGTGAATGCCAGGGGAACAGTTCCTTCCTGATTGTATCCTCTCAACAATGAAGTTTGGTGGAGGCAATGTCATGGTATGGGGCTCCTTTCATGGTTTGGCTTAGGCCCATTAGTCGTTATCGACAAAACCATGAATGCTGGGCAATACCAGGACATGCTGGACAATTATGCACTTCCAACATTATGGCAATACTTCGGGGAAGGCCCATACTTGTGTCAGCAAGAAAACACGCCATGCCGCACTGCTCGGGTCGTAACAGAGTGGTTTGAGGACATGGGTGGTGGAAAAGTTGGATTGGCCAGCCCAGAGTACTGATCTGAACCCTCTCGAGCGTCTTTGGGATGTATTGGATCGTGGGGTACGTGCACGTCAAGATAGCCCAAAGAACAAGGCAGAACTGGTGGCTGAGTTAAAGGTTAATGCCACAATAATAAAGCTTTTTTTTTTTTTTTTTTTGTCTAAAAGCAGGTGTCCAGATATTAGTGGTAGGGCAGTGTAGACTCCATATGCGCCTATTGCCTTTCCCATGTCCGTCCGTCCGCCCACATGTAACAGAGGGACTGCTATTGGACAAATCAGCTTTTTCTGAAATTTATATTGGGTAATTTAAAAATAACAGAAATCCAGCATTTTTTCTCCCATAAAAAAATCTTATACAGTTGTAAGATTAAATAGTGTTTCGAGAGTTAAAACTATAAAGATTTATTAAGCGTTCTATAAAATTATAATCTTAGTAATTAATTAATAAATAAGGAGATAACTACATTTATTTTTCACTTCTATTAATCACATAAAATGAAAAAAAAAAGACAATTTTAGAAAAAAAAAATAAATCTAACGCATCTGAAATACTGGTACATTTAACTTTTTACATAATAATAAATTACGATTATTTCTAATATTTCAATAAAAATTAAAATAGGTGGAATATGTAAAAAAATGTATTCTGTAATGTCTGAAAATTAAACCTAAACACATTCCTACCACTAAATCCTGTCAAGCCTTTTCATTCGATAAAAAAAAAAATAATAACAAAAAAAAAAACACTAGTTTGCCAATTATTTTTAAATTGATTTTATAAGTACTTGTATACATTTTTTTTATACAATTTTGAACTCATTATTACTACTGCTACTCGGTTAACTAAGCTTTACTCGTATTGCGTTTATTTACGAGAATGTATTTGGACTGTTTTAAATATTTGCGATGTTTCTCTCGCGCATATAATCCCTGCCAACTGGTACTTTGTATTCCGAGCAACCCTTCCTTCTTTATTGCTTTGCATGCCCATCATTCCAAAAAAAAAATCGAAACTGTATTCCTTTTTCTTTAAGCAGTAAACTAGTTTGACTGAGTCACTTTCGTTAGGTGACAAATGGATTTATTTTGAACCGCGTGCTAAAATTTTGCTATGATAAAGTTTTGCAAAAGTCATATACGCATGCGCTTTATAAACTTAATACAGTAAACGTACAGCCACTCGATCCTCTTCAAAATTACTGCTGTGTGGAGAATGTGACAGAGAATTTAAAACGTATGAAATTATTAATTAACTATACGAAATTTAATTTATTTTTATATTTAAGTTTATTTGAAAAAGTTTATTAAATAATTAAATTAAATAATAAATAATTAAATTAAATAATAATAATAAATAAACCCATATTCTTCATTTCGGTGGTAATTAAAATACATAAAAATGTTTCGGGGCAGGAACTAGTTATTTCAGTTATATGAATTCTGTCTAACTGAAAATATAAAACCATTATATGGGATACATAGCGGATATTATCAATATTTATTTAAGAGAACACCGGAACAATCAGAACAGTATTTTAAATAGATTTTAAAATGCTATTCTGATGGCATTTGCTTTGTAGAAATCTCAAAAATTTGTGTAACAACTGCTGAATGGTTTTAGTATTAATTATTCCGCTAAACAAAAAATAAAGATTTTCTTTTAACGAGACATTTTATAATCAAATGTTCTTATGATTTTGGCATCCCCTTGAGCTGGAAGCTGGGGTAAATGACCTCGTTCGCGACGCCCTAGTTCCGATTTTGGAGGGTCACACTGCATTTATTCACGTGAGAGAGGGATTTATCATACTCATAGCTTTCAAGGAGCCAAAGTTTTCTTTTTGCTTTTGGATAAGATATTTGATATATATGAGATTTTGGTATCATAATTTGGAGCCAGATAATATATAGCAGCTTGAAGAGAAATATAGATGGCCAGACATTTACAGTTTTATAACAAATTGTTGTTACAAATGAGCTTTTATTTTATTCTTTCTAAAGAAATGTTTCTTTTATTTTGGTAACAGAAGAATTTATTAAAAATACTAAACATAATCAAAAGAATATATTAAAATTACTAAACAAGAAACATTATACGAACAGAAAATATTACGTGCGATTGTGTACTTAAAATGTAAGATATGTGGAGAAATTAAAAATAAACTCAGTTTGATACATATTCGGTTTTTCACAACGACACTATTCATAAAAAAAAAAAAAAATCGCTTTCACTTAACTGGCAAATGAAGGGTTACGCAAAACTCCACTATGTACAATAACACGCAATCGTAACGAAACAGTTTTATTTTCGTGCTTATCAGTCACAGTTGGCCCTAAAAATATTTGCAAATCGGTTTTGAAACCACTAATATAATCATTCGCAAAATATCTGCTTTTTGCGATGGAAACTGTACTATTCACGTATTCCAAATATAACTGTAGATGTGCTTACAAAATGGTAACACAGATCCTAAATTAGAAACCTAAATTAGGGTTTTGACACAACCCTACACCTTACATGGATAGTAACCAAATGACGTAATGCTCCAAGAACTTTCTCTCCGAAACAGTTTCTAATGATGTGCTGCCATCTGGTGAACTATTTTGTTCCAATATGGCGCGCGCGCTTGTATTTTATTCACCGGATTAAATTTTTTTTAGTTTGTGAACTAAATACCTCTGTAATGTTTGCGTGATTAGTTCTTTCATCGATAAAATGACGTTTTTGTTCGTTTGTATCTCTCTGTATATAAAAATTTAATAATTTTCTTATTTTAAAGTAATCCAACCATTTTATGAGTTTCAAACAGCGACCCCTCTCTGAAAGATATTTCAGTTACAAACTTAAAGCAACCATTATTATTAAATTATAAACTTCAATTATTTAAATATAGTATATCATATTACTTTATCAGTACAAGATCTTCTAAGACTAGTTCGAGATTAACTGGGATTAAGTTGATTGGACGTTATTGTACACGAGGGCCTTAGAATTAGAGATGAACTGGGATTAATTTCGTTAGCGATAATCTTATTATGGAAACCGAAGTGGATCCTATCCCACAGATGGGATCACGCTAGTTTTGTTTACTGGGAGCAACAAAGAAATCTAAACTTTCACGGTGCATTCATTAAAATCCAAATTATAGTTGATTTGGAAGTTTAATGAGTGCACAGTCTTTCATAACTTTTATTAACTCATTTACAAGAGTCGAAAACAAAATTTAAGTTGAAAGTGATAAGGTACGATCCATTTTCACCCAATCAAACAATATGTTATCTTAAAGTGCATATCCATATTTTAGTCGCGAGATGGCGCACCATGCTTTTGTATGAACGCGAGCGTTCAAATACCTCAAAGCAGCTCGTTATTCGTAGAAGTGTAGAATGCACTTTTAACATATTTTGTGCTTTTGATAGCCAATATTTTTCGAGTGTATAGAAATGCATGGCGCTAATTTACCGTTGATCTTTTTCTAGTTCAATTAACACTGCTGGCATATCATGAATTCTGGAATTTATTAGTTTTAAAATATCATTACTGAATTTTATTTTTTAGTATTATTTATTGCATTTTATTGTTCCCGAGTTTCCACCAATGAGAAACCATTTTGAAACTATTTCCTTTAAGATTGGTCCTCTGGCCATTCGTTCATTCACATTTCTTCTTCTCTATTTCAGAATAATTTCGGCGTTCAAGTACGATTGTCATAAATAATTATTGTGGGGGGGGGGGGGTGTTAGTATAAGTATTTGAATAAACACTGCATTTCCAACAACGTCTCATAGATGGCAGTAACGGTCAAACTAAAAAGTACGTACGATGAGAAAATATAAAAGTTGATCTCCATTAATAAAAATTGTGAAAAATTCCTTCCATAAATTAAAAAAAAAAACATCAGTGTTACCGGTTAAGAAATTCCATTATATAAACAATATTTCTTAAAACATTTGTTTTATTCTATTTTTCCCACAAACATTTTGAAATTAAATTAAAAAAAAAAAAAAAAACTTTATTTCTAAACTTAAGCAGCTTAAATATGAAGTCCTTAAACGACAATATTCTAAATACTGTAGTTTTTTATATTCATTTTTTTATTTGACAGAATGAGGGACAAAGGGGGGGAGCATGGCAATAGAAAGCCAGTGATATTTACTTTAGGGGATGAATATTTAGAATTCGTTTTTCTTGATTTCATTTATTTTTTTATTCGTTTCAACAAATGTTCCTTTAACTGTTTTAGATACTTTTTGTATACTGAATCTTCTATTAATTCCCATCTTTCAGCTTTAGACCTATTACTTGTTAAGAATCAAAATATTCAGGGTCCTCATTTCATAGGACCCTGCGGAGGCTCTTATCTAGAAATTTGTGCTTATTTCTAGAATTCTTTTCTGCGGAATATACAAGACAAAGTTTCCGCTCCACCATGTCCCATTGGAAAAACCTGGAGATCAGCATTTAAGAAATTTGGGTGGATCTTCTAAGATTTTTTTGTAAAGCAAATTTGTTCAAATGGGAAAGCGAAAGATAGTATACTTATCATCACCAAAGTAGACAGAATTTCTAATCAGTGATGTATAACAGAAAAAAATAAATTGGTCAACTACTGAGTGCCGGTCACTCAGCATGAAGGGCCCGTAGTCACGAATGGTCGTTAGTGTAGTATCTCAAATGTTTAGTACCCCAGCTTGGCCTAAAACTGAGGAACTAAAGAAAACGTTGTCTATTTGAGTCTTTCCAGTTTTTGTGAATGAGAGAAGTAACTCCGACTTCTTCCTCGAGGAGCGATTAAAGTCTTGGGGGAGAAGCGACTTGCAGGTGAGAGCCGTGCAAGGCTCCGTTTAACGTCCACTAGACTACGGATCCTAAAATGTAGACTAAAGAACTTTAGGAAATACCAACGGAAGATGGAAGGCACGGAGCCTCCGTCATACGGCCATAAGGGCGAGTGCCTTCCCCCCACCAACTGGATAAAAGCAAATGATAGATCATTGGAAGAAACGTTACTCTCAATGTGTCCATGCTAAACATGAAAAATGCTTCTAAACTGTCTGGTATAAACAAAAGGTTATAATTCATAAATTTCAGTAGAATCTCACCGTCAACCATCTCAAGTATGTCTGAGCGCACTGGAACTACCTGTTTTGAAGCATACAGTAACAGCCTTTCGACTACAATTCAGCCGCCGAGTTCTGTTTTATTTCGACTCGCTCTTCAATTGGGGACTATACAGGGTGTTTCAGTTAAACGTTTCAGAACTTCTAAGAGGGGTAGGGTACATCCTGACAACTCGAAATCATATAGCAATGTGGGGTCGGAAATGCTTTCCTGAAGCGGTGTTGTACACAGAAGCACCATAAAAAGAAAAGAGACCGTAAGTGAGAAATCGTTTTAATAATACATGAAAAGAAGCAAAAGGTACATGGATTAAAGTAAGTGTTCGAAGTTTCTTCCACGGGCTACAATGCACGCCTCACATCTCCGACGCATGGACATCCGAACATTCTGGAATACTCCAGGCGAATTTCGAATTTCTTGGGCAGCTACTGCGATTCTTGCAACCAGCTCCTCAGCATTGTCAACAGGGGTGTCATAAACTAGCGATTTCATATGACCCCAGAAATAAAAATCAAGACATGATAGGTCGGGTGACCGAGCAGGCCAACGCACGGGACCACCACGTCCGATCCACTGTTGACCAAATGTGACATCCAGGTAGTTACGAACATCTCCGCTATGATGGGCAGGGGCTCCATCGTGTTGTAACCACATTGTCTGTTGCGTCGATGCAGAAATCTGTTCATCTCTCAAAGGTTGTGGCAATACTTGCTGCAGAAAGATCAAGTAGATAGGTCCGGTTAGACGACACGGTAACAGGTAAGGTCCGATGAGGTGATCTCCCATAATACCGGCCCATACATTGACCGAAAATCGAATCTGTGCTGCACGACGTCGTATTGCATGCGGGTTCTCGACCGCCCAGATATGGTCGTTATGCGTGTTGAAAATTCCTTCCCTTGTGAAGGATGCCTCATCGGAAAACAACACTTCAGCAGGAAAAAGGGGATTTGTAGCACATTTTCCAAGGTACCACTGTGCGAAAGCAATACGAGGTGCATAATCCTCCGGTTGCTGTGTCTGGACACGCTGCACGTGAAACGGATGCATGTCTTGTTCTCGGAGAATCCTCCAGACGCTGCAATGGGAAACCCCGACTGCGTTTGCTAGACTTCGTGTACTCGTTCTTGGATTCCCCTGTACATGCTGCAGCACATTCTGTTCGACGGCTGGAGTCCGTGCTGTTCTTACCCTGTCCCTGTCAGCTCTTTCAAATGAACCTTTCTCAGCTAACCTCTGGTGCAGTCTTGCAAAGAAATTATGACTGGGAATACGCCTCGTCGGATATCGTTCCGCGTACAAACGCTGTGCGGCTGGTCCACTACAATTTGCAGCCCCGTACGCCAAATGCATATCGGCTAACTCTGCGTTCGTGTAATCATCCATCCTACTAACTTGGCGTTCTTGTTCAAGAAATTCGAAATTCGCCTGGAGTATTCCAGAATGTTCGGATGTCCATGTGTCGGAGATGTGAGGCGTGCATTGTAGCCCGTGGAAGAAACTTCGAACACTTACTTTAATCCATGTACCTTTTGCTTCTTTTCATGTATTATTAAAACGATTTCTCACTTACGGTCTCTTTTCTTTATGGTGCTTCTGTGTACAACACCGCTTCAGGAAAGCATTTCGGACCCCACATTGCTATATGATTTCGAGTTGTCAGGATGTACCCTACCCCTCTTAGAAGTTCTGAAACGTTTAACTGAAACACCCTGTAGTTAGCAGAAAGGAGTATATTCTTTTCTGCGCGTTATTTCTAGTTTTTGAATCCACACAACATGCAGATCAATTGGTTAACACACTATTATGGACATGACATAATAGTAAGGATGAAATATAGTACTAAAGAAACAAACGCACTGTGAGCAAGTAACAAGGAACTCCTCAAGCAACCAGACAAGATTGCCCACTAAAAATTAGAGAATGGTATATTATTCGATCAGCTTTATCTTTTGATGAAGATGAAACAAAACCATCAAGGTAAAAAAAAGATAAAAGTAGATAATGCAGAGAAGTTTCCCTACTGTCTTTAGTAAAAGGACTAGAAATCCGACAGAGGCAAGTTTCCTCTTGGTCTTTTCAAAATCTAGTTTGGATTTATTAATAAGTTGTTTACACTTATGGCAAGAATGGTTAAAACATAAGATTAAACCTCAACTTTTAACTTTCTCGTTGATCTCATTTTCGCATCGTAGATGAGATTATCATGAAGAAGAGGTGGTAGTGATGTCCAATGGCCACTAGAAAGAAAATTTGCGTAATTTATGATTGAATATAATAAGTAAAATTTTAATTCTGGGAAGTTAAGAAAATTTTATCGAAATTTTATCAACATTTTCGAAATCGTTTCACTCGGTTTTAAAAATTGACAAAATGTCCCCTTTCGCTCGTAGTTATTTATTAGTGGTTTGATGGTTTGGGGTTGGATTGGAGTTCCATTACCTCGAATCCGGATGCGTCGGATTATTAATGTTTTTTTTTTTTTTGTTTTTTTTGATGCAAGAATTCATTTAAACTAGTTTTAAATAATTTTATCACTAATTAGTAATTTATGATTAAAAATTTTAAAAAATTATAATTCTAAACGCTTATTTTGAATTTGAGAGCTTTGAAATCTTTTTTGTCTCTTAACATTCACAACTCCACAAAACTATATCCTTAAAAAAAAATGCAGAAACAAATTTCAACATGAGTCTGATTAAACAAACTTATTTCGATGCAGTGGCATACCCGGTCCCTCAGCTCGGGGAACGAAAGGAAAATTAGGAAGTTACACATAAATTCCATTGCACCAAGGCCCCACCAGCTCGTGATGAAGCCATTGCCGATGTGGTAGAGTTATGCTCAATAAAACAAGCACATTTTTCGCCTCTTACCGTAATTAACAAAAATAAATTTGAAGTTTTTTGACAACAACATTTTTACACTCAAATGTTATAAAAAATAAGAAAAATTGCTATCCTATACACATATCTGAAAAGCCTATATACCATCATATATTAATTGCTAATTTAAAAACATTACAATTTAACATTTACATTTTTTTAAAACATTGATCATAAATTTAAAATTCACGCAAAACGACAAAACATTTTTGTTCAAATTTATGTCGTAAAAATATAACTGTGTCAAACGGGCTTTAAACGGGAAATTACTCAGAACTGAGCAATTGGTATGAACCTAACTTGAGTTTCACGACGATTGCCTCTTTATTTTCTCCATTTCTTAAGCTGATGGGTGACAATACAAACGTGTTTCCTTTTGACGAGTTAGCTAATATGATTTTAATTTATACTGAGGTTCATAAGAATTACGTAGCTGGGTCTAGAGACCCTGTAGGGCAACAGGATCTCTAGTGGTACTAAAAACCCTGTGCTGCAGGAGATACTATAGCTGGTATCTCCTGCAGCTCACTTTGGTCTTCCATGGCATATATCAGTGAATAGAATGGATTATACAAAGGATTGATGCAATACGCATAACAGCAAAAATGCTAGGGGTTTAACATATCGTTAAATTGAAAAGATAATTACAAAGAAAGTTATTTACCCAGGATGTTGGGTGTAGATACATTAAGATATGTGTTTATCCGGTCATACTCTACGGCGTCGAAGTCTGGACTTCAACTGTTACAACGCATCTGAGATGGATTTTCGCCGGGGAATTCTGACTATTGAAGTGGGCCATATGGAAATTTCGGCTTCTCCCTGCAGGAAGGACCACCCAGATGGCGGCAGAACTCAACATTAGACGTCTTCCTGCCATCATTCACGAGAGAAGACTCGTCTTTGCCATCAAAATGATGGTTAGCATTATTTCAGTACCAGATTGCTGGGCTAACTGCCGATGTAGGATCTCGGTCTCAAGCTTTAGGGCCATTCCAAACCGGTTAAAGTTATCTGATCGGTTCTTACCCGTGTAAATGCTGCAGGATATACACTCCTTCCACAGCGACCTCTACAAGTTCGCAGTCTATAAGAAATATAGACAGAACATACTCCATCCAAGTCCTTCTCAGGACCACGTCACAGGACATTAGAACATGCTCCCGAGACCTGTCTATCACTGCCATGGATCCATCGCTCCAGAGTTCAAACCTTTCTTCTGGAGTCAATGTTTTTTTTTTTTTTTTTCATCTTTGTTTATTATGTTGTATAATTTCTTTCATGTAAATCCCTGGCTTGTAGCCGAGAAGGGAATTGTATACAGCAATGTGCCTTCTGTATACAATCAAGAGTTCTTATTTTTACACATTATAGTTATTTACATAAATTTTTTTTTTTTTAACTGTGATGGCCATCAGATGTTATTTTTGCCGGATCACTGCTCTTGGTAACGCATAGCAGCAACTCGCCGTCGTGGTTAGCACAGTTCGTAGAATCTCCGTCCTCCCCACTCTGGGTGGAAAAGTTCAATAAGTCTCGTCGATGACGTGAGGAATTTTATAGGGCGTTTTCACTTTGGCTAAGTTAGTCGGTGTCAGGCGAGCGTACCATGGTTTTTCTTCACGGACCCTCGGGTTTTAGGGTTTTAGTCGCTAATGCTCCTAAAACCCTACAACAACAATAACAGCAGCAACCAATCAGTTTAGGATGAGAATTGTTCCCTGATGACACGTCTTCTGTAGGTTTTGTTCTCAACAAACTTCTTGAAGTCCGCATCGATAAATCTTATAAACGTTCTGGAGCATTTCCATGGGCAGGAACCTGTCAACTTTTCTGAGCCTCCATGTCACAGAGTGAAGAGATGGGAGGGCTCTTAAGGATATCAAGGGATTCTACATTGATACAGCTTCCGAATCTATTTATTTCGCCCGTTGTCATTTTTATCGTTGCGAGTAAGTGGAGGGCCAAGATTCACTCCGAAACCTTTCCAAATTTGGGTAGTTCCGTTATTTCTGACGTGTGTGAAGGCGGAAGTTCATGCCTTTACAGGATCCAATGAAGAAGTACAGGATCCTGTGCACAATCAACTCATAAGAATAAATAGTTTTTAGCGCGATTTTCGTCGCTGACGCCTATATTTCAGCCCCATAGGTGATGACGGCTTAAACAAACCGGTATGCATACTAAAGTGCGTTCTTATACTCGGTGACATGAAGATGTTGCTTGGCAAGCCATATGGATCTGCACACCTTGTTATGGATATCTCTAACATGGTGTTTGAAGCTGAGTTTAAAGTCAAAAACTACCCAGAGATCTCTATGCTTGATGACTAGTGTGATGGGCGTTCCATTGATTTCAAGGTTCAGCTAAGTTGGATGTGATTTTGGAGAGAACATCATTAGTGAGGTATGATATTAGATTGCGTTGACAATAGACTGGGATGCGATGTCTGGTCTAGTCTGGTCTGTTGATCTCGCGTAGAGGAGCTTCACATCATCAGCATAGCTAGTTTTCTGGCACAGGATATATAGATGGCCGCAGTAAAGAGGAACTAGATAGAACTCCGCCTTGTGGAACACCTACGTTAACTGTTCGTGTGAAGGATTTCTTATCCAGTCAGGTAGAGAGCCCTAGTCGTAAACAGCAACTTTAAGAATTCAAGAATATCACCCTTGATCTGGCACATCTGAAGGAGATAACGGACATCAATGCAGTCAAATGCGAACTTGATATCGAGGTAAACAGCTGCTAACTCAGTCCTACCTTGAGGAACTTCTAAGAATGAATGCCAGTAGATTAGTAGGCACTTCTCCATGATTTTGAAGATACAAATTCAAATTATTATATTAGGGCCACCCGTAATTTCTTACATATACCCGTTTATGTAATATGTCTGTGAATTGAGTGTGTTCTTTGGTCAATTTTCCTGTTTTGCTGGACGAAAAATTCCCAGTTTCTGGGGGGAGGGGGGAAACCCTTGCTATCTACGCCTGAGACCGACTAAACTCAGCCACGGAGTGGAAAAAGTTCATTAAAGTTCCTCGCGTTATCGACGAGATTCGAACTCGGGCCTTTTCCACCCGGTGTGGGGAGGACGGTGACGATACCACTGTCTACCCACGCAGACTATTTTGAAGATACATGAGGCTTTCATTACTGTTCTGAACTGTGCCGTTGAGGTAGCTCCTTGTGTTTTGGGAATGGGTTGCATTATATTGATTCCACGCTGTTGGGAAGCTTCGAGTGGGGAAGGTGACATTTAGGATTGCTAGTAGCGCTTGAACTCAGCACGAGCCCTTCAGTATGAGATCATGTCTAGTGGGTCTGATGAGGCTTTCCAGTTTCATTGAAGCCTTTTCTTATTCTGAAACTCCAGGCTGAGTGGTTGGTCCACAATGCTTCGCTCTGGATAGAGATTGTGACAGTTTTTGAAGCTGCATTTCGATCGATGGAATTCATCAAGCAGGTAATGCAGGGAAATGCAGCCCGATCTGTGGGTAGCAGTGATTCAGGGCTTTCCAATGGGAAATGGATGCTGCAAACAACATTTCTGTAGATTGAGAAGTGAAGGTGTTATCATAGTTTTCTTGACCGGTTTATGATGTTGGCCTTGTATGTGACTATAAGTGAAAAGGCTATCGGTACATGGTCTGACATGAATACTGTTTCAGGCTGACTGTCAAAGGCGATGGTTCTGTTTTGCAAATATGAGGTCTAACAAATTAAAGCTTCTGATAGGAGCATAATTCTGAAGATTTAGTTTAGGATGAGTCATTAGGATGAAGGTTTAGTTTAGGTAGAATTATTAGTTTAGGATGAGTCATTAACTCATCCTAAACTAATAATCCAGGCAGCCCCAAATCGGATTTAAACAGAGAAATCCGAAACATAGCAAATTTATTTGCTTGCTGAGATTGCTTGGGTCTATTATAATCATGGTCCTCTCATGGTTTATTTAATAAACTAATTAAATAAACTTTAATTAGTTTATTTTCCAATAAACTAATTAAAATTCCTTACATGGTAAAGGGTCTTTACTAAATCTACTTGGAGTCAGAGGAATTTATAGAAAAAGTTTTTTGTTTCAATTTGAATTTTGTTGGCGCATTAGCAGTTTTTGAAGCACTGTAACTCTTTCCATTACCATAACTACCCAAATCTTTTTTGTCATCCTACTTTAGGATACTGCGGTCATTAATTGCTATCTATCCGTAATATTTGTGGTATCACTCGAGCCTAATTTCCACAAATACTATAAAAATTTTGATCGAAATTAGAAAATTATGCAAATGAAGTCACAAGAGTCCAAAATTGAATGTCAGTAAATCCAGGAAATCTCAATAAAGTGAGTGATCTCACAGTGGGTAATATAATACAGACTTGAAATTGATTCCTCGTACAGAGAACAAAGCCGTTAATTAATAATTCCGAGTCTTGCTAAAGGGGTGGCGCACGCTCAGTGAGGTTTCTAAAACGGAAGCTGTAACTAGCAATTCTCCTCGCTAGAGCAGCCTGGATATTCACTATTGGACAGAGGTCTGGGATCCCACTGCTATGCTTAAACGCATGAATCAATACCATCAGAGGAAGATAAACTTATCTTCCTCTGATGGTATTGATTCACCTGAAAACTTTATGTTATGTTTTCTGTGAGAGCAAATTCAGTATCTGTACAAAGTGTAGTGGGCAATCAAGTCTGAGTAACATTTTTGGGCAAATCGTGATTTGAAATTATCACCTCTTGAGTGCAAATTGTGTACTTGAAATTCTTGCTCTTCATGTAGATAACTTACAGTCGGCAGGGTTCCTCAGTAAAACACATGGATATCTGTATGTCCATTGACAGTGATTCCATAGGATAAACGCGAATTACAGATATAAATACACTTAGTGATCACTGAATAATGACCACCTACCTAATACTGTGTTGATCCACAGTTCGCACGGACAACAGTCGCTTTTCGCCTCGGTATTGACTTCTGTAGATGTCTGAAAAAGTCTGTAGGGATCTGAGACCATGCTGGAAGCAAGGCACACGCCTCAATCCAGTTCCAAAACATCACAGAGGTGTTCAAATGGATTGAGATCAGGCGAATTTAGAGGCCAGTCAAGACGGCTATATCTTCACTGTATTCCTCGAACCAATCGCGCACAGCGCGGGCCCGATGATACGGACATTATCATCTTGTAAGATCTCGTTACTGTCGGAGAAAAAAAGGCAACATGCGGGTGGACATGGCTGCCAGTATTCACCAGTGAAGCGTTGGTTCATTCGCATCGAGGGTTCTGGTTCTTACTAGCAAATAATGCTCCATATTAACAGCCACCACCACCTGCCTGGACGGTGGGCACCATTCCCAATGCACCATACGCGAAGACATCCTCGGCGTATTGCACCAGGTATTTAAACTCAACCAACCAGCACACTCATTTCCAGTTCTCCAGCGTCCAATCAGCACGTTGTAGACACCACGGCACTCACCGTCGATTATATCAGCAGTGAGGAGAGGGTGTCTCTTGGGTCGTGTACCATGGAACCCCATACAACTGAGTATGCGGCGCATCGTCATTTCGGAAATTGTTTTTGCATTCCCATATTGTATTGCGATGTCAACTGTCGTAGCGTAACTTATCATTGGGGCCGATACAACGCGCGCGGCACCCTTAGCTCACTACGAACATCCACCTTGTGTAATCCTGTAATTTCTGTCGGCGGGAGGTTGTTTTACCTGTTGGACACCATACTTTGGTTACCTTAATCACTGTGATCTGTGGGCAACCAACAACACATGCCGTTTCCCTTATGGAAGCACCCGACGCACAAGCTCCCACAATCATGCCCTTTTGAAACTCCGTGATATCTTTACTACGTCCCATAACTGCTACTTTATCACTCTGACTTGCACGACCAGATGCAAATTACCAGTGCTCTAGCGTACGAATTATTCTGCTTTTTATACTTCGAGCTGTGCGGCACACTCCATTATGGATGGGGTGGTCACAATTCAGTGAAAGCTGAGAGTAAGCGGTTAAGGGAACTAAAGTATCTGAAATGAAATCACGAAATATGATTTGTCCTACAAGTTTGTTTTTCTCGTACGTTTCCTGAAATATTTCAAGAAAATTGCAACAGAACAGACTTTTTATACCTTTATCTTTTTATCCGATTTGCATATTAAAAAAGGTTGAACGCGACTTCACGGAGTAAGACAGAGACCGTTCGGTTTCGTAAAAGACGAATATTTTCTTCAAGTATTGTACATTTTTATTTTGACACGTTTCCTCACATTTAAAATGGAAAATGTGCGATAAATAAATAAAGTGCTGCTGTAAATGCAACAATTTCGTTTTAATAAAATACTGATGAAATTTCAACATGAATTGTCTTCTAAACTTCATTCAAAAACAATATTTTGCGAACGAACTTCAGTTATTACAGTCCATTCAGCCACAGATAACGTACGCTAAGTTGTCAGAAATCATGGGATACCTACCTAGTAATGGGCAGGTATCCGTTAACGGGTAAGTCTCCACCTTTCACCCGCATAAGGACAGTCACACGGTGAGGCATTGAATCCACTAGTTCACGAAAGCGTTCCACAGGTATTTCCATCCATGCTTGCTGCACCGCTCTCCATAATTCCGTCTCATTCCTGGGTAGAAGACCCAAAGTTCAAACGGACCTTTCCACAGCATCCAATGATGCTCCACAGGGTCCAAGTCCGGTGAACGAGGAGGCCATTCCATGGTGGTATATATGCGGAATGCTCTTCGAACCATGTTCTAATCACCACGACTCTGTAGGGAGGCGCATTAGCTTGCTGGAAGATTCCATTGCCCTGTGGGTGCACGATGACCACGAAAGGCTGCTGATGGTTTGCAAGGATGAACACGTAACTTGGACCGTTCAGAACGCGCCAGAGGTCCCAATATGTGCCAGTTGAACAAACACGCCCCAGACTATAACAGACTGTCCACCTGACTGAACAGTTCCTTGTTGACATGACAGGTACAGAGCTTCGTGCGGTTTCCTCCAGATACGCATTCTCTCATCCGCTCGAAATAACTGGAAACGGGGTTCATCGGACCAGGAGACCGGTCTCCAATCATCCAAGATCCAGTGTCGATGTTCTTTTGCCCAGTGGAGGTAGAGTCCTGTGTCGCGGTGTTAGCAATGGAACTTTGTGGGTGCGCAATAGGTTATGGGCGGCTCCAATAACCTATTACGACTAATGATCGCCTGATGGTCTTGGTGGAGACGTTTCTGGCACCTCCCTCGTTGAAGTGGGCGGTGATTTGTGCCACTGTCTCTCTCTGATTGGCTGAAACAATGCGAGACAGACGTCGACGGTCACGTTCATCCACCACTTTTCTCCGCCCACAGTGCTATCCACGACGAGATGTTTTTTTTTTTTTTTTATGACAACCCCAAACACGAAAGGTATCAAAACCTATAGTACTTAGTACCGTGCATGGGTTGAAGGAGAAGTATGGGGGGAGGGGGGATGCCGGAAACTTTGCCCTAGAAACTAAACATGGGTTTCACCACTTCAAGCCTCCAATAAGCAAAGTGGTGGTATTTCACCGGTTGATGAAAGTCATCTACCACCTATAACTGAACTACTTTCTAAAAAATGACATCACAAAAATCTTCCATTTATTTAAAAGATGAGACAAAGGCTAAATAGCAGATGAAATTTTAATTTAGATGTTATTCCGGAAATGCCGTATTCCCATACACTCTTGATACTGTCGAACGGGGATAGTGCAATCTGTACCACTTCCACGATAGAGTGACCCATGCGTCGGGCACACACTATCATCCTTCTTTCGAAGTCGGTTAACTCACGACGTTTATCCATACTGACATCGAATTACTATCTACGTGAATGCAGTGATGCAATGTACTTATATATCTGCGAAGTGGTGGGTTCATGCACTAGCGAGAGGGGGTGACAGCGTCGCGTTTCCCAGGTTACAGTTATCCCATGAATTCTGTCGTTTCAGCGCATAAAAGGCCCTTTATATATTAACGTCCTATTTGTTGAAAGGCAATGGGTTTCAATATTTTGGAGCTACCATCTTTTCAGCTAATACACTAGGATAAATCAAATCGTTCTTCTCTTCCATATTTTAATTCTCTCCTTTTCATTTCACCTTTTCTAAATTCTCACTAGCTGCTTTCGGTTTATTTTATTTCATTTTTTTTATGAAACCCCAAACACGAAGGGTACTATAAACTAGTACTTTGTACCGTGGTTAGTTGGTTATTGGAAGTTTAATGGCGCATCAGCATCTAAGGCTATCGTGTGCCTTTGTACCGTGCATGAGTAGGAAGTTGAGAAGATGAAAGAAGATACTTGTAACATTAGACTTCAATTATCTGTAGATTATAATTTTAATAAAATACGTGCGAAGCGAGATTGTTCCAGAAAACAGAAGTCAAAGAAATAAATGAGGAAGAAAATTTTGGTACTGTGAGTTTGAAGTTTGAGAGTAAAAGGATATTGACTGGTTGCGGCACGTGTTCGGACTGGTTTCGGAGGGAGATTTAGAGAATTATAGAAGACAATTCACAAGAACAGCGCCAATGGAAGTATCTATAGAAAAGGCATGCAGCAGAAACAGAAAGTTGTTATTGGGTTTTAGAAGCATCGGCGACTAAGGCCATGTTGATCCGTACATATTATTATTATTATTATTATCCGTTTATTTCCATAAGGAAACCACCCCAGGACGGCAAAGTGCCAGGAGGGTGCTAAGTACATATCAGGGTACGAGATACTACGTGCAGTGGGTTACATATACTGAACACGTAGTCTCGTCCCGAAATATTATATACACATTTTATGTTTAATATATACAGTATTTACACATTGATGATTCTGTACATACATTATACAACTGATATATTTACAATTCACTAATAATTCCATCTATAAATTACATATTAACATAACTGTTACAGAAGGTATATTTTTACAGTCAACACATTATTATTGTTCTTAAAGCAGAAAGTTTCTCTTTTACTCTAAATTCTTTGGTACTTTGCAGCCGATTCATATTTCGGTAAGTCTGTACGAATTCTGGAAGATCTCTTTCCGGTATGTTGCATCCTTACACAGGTTTTCAGCATCTATGTGTAGTGAGTTAAATATTTTCGCTGCATTTGATGGGAAGAATCTTTGCAGGCTACTAAGATTGTTCAGGACTGAACGCAGTGGATTATTTACTTCTCCGCAACGTCTACCAGTGGCACGCGGTTTGACTAGAATATTATCCAGGACTGGAGCATCCACTCTGCCTGTGAGCATTTGTGCGAGAGTGTGTATGTTCCTGTTAATTGTCCGCTGCATCCAGGGTGTGATGTTAAGGTTTGAGTAGAGAATGGCCCTTGAGATAGTAAAAGGGTGGCCAGCAACTCTGTTAAGCCATCGCAAGAACCAGTACTCGATCCCAAGGACGGACTTATAATGTGAATCTGGAGCTGAAGACCAGATTTGCGAGGCATACATTGCAATTGGCAGGACACACATTAAAATGTACTTGGTCGCTAGCTGAGGATCCCTAATTCCTACCAGTTCCTGTCTGGTAGCCCATAAAGCGGCGAATATTTTTGTCTTCATATGGGCGAAGTGTTGAGCAAAGGTGAGTCTGTCATCCCACTTAAGACCCAGGTCCAGGTGAGAGTGCACTTTTACCACATTAGACCCGTTCACAGAGATCGAGATGTCATTTTTATTCTGCTTGCAAGTTATGGTCATTTGGGCAGACTTCTGCGCATTAATACGGAGCCCGATGCAATCCAGGTAGCTCTCAAATTCTCTGATTGTGCTATTTGCCATCTGACAAATACCTTCTGCTGATTCATAGTCTTTGGAAGTGATGAAGAATTTTACATCGTCAGCATATGTTATAAAATTGTAGTACCGTGCAAGAAACGGCTCTAGGGCGGCCGCGAAGAGAGTAGCCGAAAGAACTCCCCCTTGTGGCACTCCTCGCAAGATGGTAAAGCAAGGTTGTAGCTTTTGGTGCTTAACAATAAGTTTTCTATGTTCTAGCAGGCTGGTTATTATAGTTAACAAATTTCCTCTTACATTAAAATAATTCTTTAAAATCGCAATGAGCGCTGGAATTGAGACGTTGTCGTAGGCTGCGGAGATATCCAAAAAAATAATATCAATTTGCTTTTTCTCATTTAGTGCTTTCTGCACGCGAAAAAGGGTTTCCAGTAAGTTTGTTATTGTTGATCTACCCGAAATAACTGAGTGCAAATGTGGTGGTCTATGGCTGAAGCAGTGTTGATTGATGGTGGGAAGCAGTGCTTTTTCGAATACCTTCTGTAGGGTGCAACTGACAGAAATTGGTCTGTAATCCTTAGCCGATTTTGGGTGTTTAATCTTTGGTATTGGGGTTACAATGTAATTTTTCAAGGCTTGTGGGAAAGCTCCTGACCTAATGATTTCCTGATAGATGTGCAGTAATAGATCTATTATAAATGGGCTACTTATTTTAAGGATGAACATTGGAAATTTGTCTGGTCCAACAGTGGCCTTATTGGGCCACTGTTGGCCCAATAAGGCCACTGTTGGACCAGACAAATTTCAATATTGGGCCATTATTGTTTGTAAATGTCGTGTTCTGAAGTAGATTTTCGAAACAGAACGTCTATAATACAGAGACTGGACAGATTTTGTAAGAGATGGGTCATTAATTAACCAACCTAATTGCCCTCTTTTGAACTGAGTCTAGAAGTCTGAGATAGGTTATGGGGCCACTGCCCAAGATATGGGAACAATATTCCATAGCAGGGCGGATTCGAGATTTATATTCAGTGAACACCTATGAAATACCTGTTTAGAAGAAAAGTAACGCTGAGACCGAAAGAGAAACTCCAATTTTTTAGATGCAGATGAAGCAATATATGAGATGCTAAGAGAGATTATAAGTCAATCCAAAGGTAATCCGTAATAAAGATATGTGATCTTGTCAAGAAATAAAAGTACCATCGAAGATAAGCACAGAAGTATTATTAACGTGGCTGTCTCGCATTGAGTTTCACCAAACTTTTCTATTGAATTTGTCCATAGACACACAGAATCCGTATTGGCGATATTTGATCATATACATATTTAAAAGTTTTCTAGATAGTTTATGAGTTGGCAATTAACAGATGTCTCCAATATTTTAGGAACAGTACAAGTACAATGAGACGATAATTGGATGGGAGGGATTTGTCGCCCTTTTTAGGAGCTGGCTGCATATGAGAAAATGTCCAACAAGAAAGAAAAGCGCCAGTGAAATAAGAAAGGGTAAAAGGGCGACACAGAATAGCAGTTAGCTCAGGAGCAGGGTTTTGAGAACAAGTGGAGAAATACCATCAGGATCTATAGCTTTCTTAGCATCAAGGTTGTTTAAAATTCTTCTGATATCCTTTTGATGGAAGACTACAAGGACATTGAGTAGAGTGTACGCTGGGACTGGTAGAAAGTGGTTTGCGAAGATCATCAAATACAAGAGTTAGAAGAAAAGTAGAACGGAAGCGGGTCAGCTTTACCCTTAGCCCAGATGTAAATATAGAACCTCAGGTTTTAACAGAAGTAGGAGTACGGATGGGCAAAAGTTGCGACCAATAGCGCTGACAAGAGAATAGAATGCTCGACTACTGTTTGGACAAGAAGCAAGTTTTCTACTTTTAGCCTGTTAAAAATCTAGTTTGGTTTGATTAATAACTGCTTTTACAATTGTTGCAATATTTGGTGTAGGCAGAAAATAAACCTGGACATTTCGATGCAACTGTGATATGCAACATTCTTCTCTTGAACAGCCTTAGTACTTTTATTGGAAAAATAGGTTGATTCAACCAGTGCTGACGGTAGATCAGTGATTGAATCAACGATAATTGGGATTCTTTTGCCAGATTAATTAGAAATGGACATTGAATTGGAACTGAGAAAACGTATAGTGCTGTGAACAAGAATATGTTTGAGAGGTTTAGAACTTTTCGTAGATAAGTTTTCTATTAGTTTGACTATTCACGATGTATTCACTAATAAGAAAGTTTGGGTTCGTTCGTTCGTTATTTGATTTTTAGGAGCATTAGCAACTAAGGCCATATTGCTCCGGGATATACGGTGGTCATTCCCTGACCTTTCCGCATCTTCCGTATTTGGTGGTGACGGGCTCGAACCCCGGTCTAATCAAGAAGCGTGTGCTACGCACTGCTGCTCCTTCTCACCTGGCTACGGAGGCGCCGAAAGTTTGGGAGAACATCATGTACGGAGTAATAAATAAATATATGTGGCGTAAGCACGGAAAGAAAATACTCCGTTCCTTGACACAACGTGGCCTCGACTCTTTTGTACAATATAAGAAGTGAAATAAATATATTATAAATAATTCTGAAAAAAAAAATATATATATATATATGTGTGTGTACCGGGAATACGCCATTTCCGGAATAAAATCTCATTGTGGACTGCGCTGTGGACGGAGAAAGGTAGTGGATGAACGCGGCAGTCAACATCTGTCTCGCATTGTTCAACCATCCGGAGAGCGACGGTGGCATAAATCACCTCCAACTTCAACGAGGGAGGTGCCAGAAACATCTCTACCAAGATCATCAGCGGCAATAGGTTATGGGATCCACCCACCCACCATAGTCCCATTGCTAATACTACGACATAGGACTGTACGCCTCAACTGGGCGAAAGAACATCGGCACTAGACCTTGGATGATTAGCATTAGCATTAGTACAAACTAGAGGCATTTGATGCAAGAAAGCAAGCTTATGCAGCATCAGCCAAAAAAAAAAAAAAAAAAAAAACACTTGCACTTCACCCCTCTGTTCGTTCAAAATGCCTGTCCAGATGAGCCTTAAACTTATTTAGGCTATCAACCTCCACCACAAGGGATGGAAGTCTGTTCCACCAACCAACCACCCGCTGGCTAAAGGCAAATTTCCGCACGTCTATCCTACATCTCTCTTTCCTCAATTTGAATTTATGCCCTCTCAGGTGATTTTTCTGAGCTAGAGGAAGAATCCCATCAGCATTGAGCATGCTTAAACCATTCAAGGCTTTATACACCTCTATCAGATCACCTCGCTGGTGCCTAGTCTCCAGACACTGTAATTTGCAAAACTTAAGCCTGTCTTCGTAAGAGCACCCCTTTGTTCCATTCACTAATCTTGTTGCCCTTCTCTGTACTCGTTCCAGCAGCTCTACATCCTTCTTGAAATGAGGCCTCCAGACCTGTATACAGTACTCTAGGTGTGGCCTGACCATTGTTTTATACAATGGAATAATCACCTCCTTATCCCTGCTGGAAAAATTCCTGTATATCATTGACAATACTCCATGAGCTACTCTTGCAGCCCGTCTGCACTGCTCAGAGAACTTCATATCTGCCTGTACAATCACCCCCAAGTCCCTTTCATTCTCTACCACTGTCAGTGTAGTACCACAGAGTTGATACGTTGCTCCGGGGTTGCTGTTTCCCATGTGTAGTACTTTACATTTGTCAATGTTAAACTTCATTTGCCATCTCTCAGCCCATCTGCTCAACCTTTCCAGATCCTGTTGCAGCAGCATAGTGTCAGTAGTGTCCTTGGCAACCCTGCCAACCTTTGTATCGTCTGCAAACTTGGACATTAAGCTTGATATACCATCATCAATATCATTTATAAATACAGAAAACAATAATGGATCCAACACTGAGCCCTGAGGGACTCCACTAATAACATTAGTCCACGATGAGCAGTGTCCATTGATTACCACTCTCTGTCTTCTCCCCCTCAACCACCCCTTTATCCATAGCAGCAATTTGCCTCCAATGTCACACTGCTCCAATTTGTGTAGCAGTCTTCCATGTGCAACAGTATCAAAAGCCTTTCTAAGATCCAAGTATATAATATCAAAAAATAGATTGGAGACGGGTCTCCTGGTCCGATGAGCCCCCTTTCCAGTTATTTAGAGCGGATGGGAGGGTGCGTATCTTGCGGAAACCGCACGAAGCTATGCACTGTTTTTAACAAGGAAATGTTAAGGACGGTCGGTAATGGTCTGGGGCACACATTGAGATTTCAACTGGCACACATTGGGACCTCTGGTACGTCTAGACGCATCTCTGAACGGTCCAGGCTACGTGTCCATCCTTGGAGACCATCTGCATCCCTTCATAGTCATCGTGCACCAACAGGGCAATGGACTCTTCCAGCAGGACAATACGCCTCCCCTACAGAGCTGTGGTGACTAGAACATGGTTCGAAGAGCATTCTGAAGATTTTACCATCATGGAATGGCCTCCCGTTTACCAGACATGAACCCTGTGGAGCATTTATGGGATGCTGTGGAAAGTTCGAGCTTTGATCCTCCACCCAGGAATGCGACGGAATTATGAACAGCGGTGCATGGATGGAAATACCTGTGGAATGCTTTCGTGAACAAGTGAACTCAATACCTCGCCGTGTGACTGCCCGTATCTGGGCGAAAGGTGGGCCTACCCGCTACTAGGTAGGTATCCCATGATTTCTGTCCACTCGGTGTATACACGCACAGAATTTTTACCATCGCTACAAATGTATGTGGATTCTGATGTGAAATTTGATCAGTTATACGATTTTATTGCATGGGGATAAGTAAAAAATAAAGTACAGTATGTACTCGCAAATCATAAAGGCACACACACAGGAAGCGAGCAAAATTAAGCTGATTGGTCCGTCCCCATAAGTCGGCTGTTGAGAAACGATGCCGTTCATGTATGTGTGCGTGTGGCAGACACATTGAACATCTGACGTAACTCCCGTAATTCATCCTATTTATGTGTATGCGAAACATTCACGCCCTTTTTAGTTCATCTTTACTCAAACTTTCTAAGATACAACCTATCACTGTTTATGCATAATTTCTACTCGCCCTGTATGTGTTTATTACTATTTAAAGTAGCGGCAACTGCTCTGAATAATATTTCAAAATTTACAAGCAAATCATTTTAAAGTTTTCACTTACTTTTTTAATAAAATGGCGAATATATACAAGGAACATTTGTTCGTGTCAATTGAAAATAGCGCCCTCTATCATTTATAATACGTACGTTATATATACAAAAAACAACTGATATCTCAAAATATGCAAGCAGTTTTATTTAGTTCTTTTGATTTCAAACGATAGTTAAAAATTACATCGATATGAATTTATTTAAATTTTATTAATAGGCGCTTTTATGATTTATTTATTAAGATAATTAAGGTTTATTTTCATTTATTAAAAAAAACAACATTTACCTCACGATGTCTGTTAGTACTAATAAATAAAAAAAAATAGAAATTTTCAATAACTCGTGTTAATTACGTTTAACTAATAACCCCGGATGAACTCCGCGGGTTTCCACAGTATGCGTGTAAAGTTTCAGGGTTTTAGATTGATGTTAATACAGACTTCTATTACGTACGTATAAACTATGGAAATAAAAATGCCCGCATGTTGAAAGTGTCATCGATTACGTATTATCGTTCTATTTTGACAACTGCGGAATATTGTCACGTGCGGTGTATGGAAATGTAACAGTCGCTGGAAAAACGGTCGTTTTATTCGCTTCAACCCCTCTCCACAACCTCACAACTAGCGCGCGCAAAAAAGAAAAAAAAAAAAAAAGGCCTTTTGTGAGATTTCCCATATGAGCATTTCTAGAGAAAGAATTTGCAAGTTTTTGCATAATTTGTGCACGTGCGTACAAATGCAAGTTGGAAGTCATTAATCTGTCTTAATAACGCGACTATTTGCGGCGTGTTCTTATTTCGCAGGCTGTTTCTTTCCGAGCGGTTAGCGCAGACCACGAGCACATGCGACATCTTGAGTGATGTAATTATGTGAGCTTATTCTGGAAAGTAATGAATTATCTCGCAGTACTTCTTGTTAATCGTGATTTTTTTTTCTTCTTCGAGGGTGTTTTGCAATTAAGTTTCAGAGCAGAGCGCACGATTCTTTGGCGTGAAAAGCCGCGCACTATTTAGAAGATTAAGCCACTAACGCGTAGTTGGCAAGCCAACCACAACGTCATTATGAGTAGTCCGTAGACGAAATACGATTCTTTAACTTCGCCAGACCGGCAGGTAAATAATGGACAAAATATGTTAATTCGCTTTCATTACACTTTCTCAAAGTATGCAAAACACGCAGACCCCCTCATACAGACGTTAAAAGGCGTAGTAAACTCGAGTAACTAAGATCTGAATAAAACGCACTTCGCTGCATTCTTCAGCTAAGAAGAAATTTATTGCAGAGGAAGTTGGAGCGCTGCGTATCAAGTTTAAATTTAAAAAAGCCAAGCGTTCCATGATATTTCTCTATCTCGTCATCGATGACACTAAATATGATCGAATATAGTACATTAAAAGTCATACAGAAAATACAAACGATACAAAACAATAGTACACCTGTACATAAAACTTCTTGCATCAAAATTTCGCTGAGATCAAAATTTTTTGATCTCAGCGGTCCCAAACGGCTTATTAACAAATATTTTTTAATTTAAAATTTGATTAATGTACTCTATTAAAAATAATGTGAAATCTGGTAACTTCGAAGTGGTTCTCATTCAGAAAACCGATTAAAAATTTGACTACGGAAATCGTTTATTAAAATGTAAACAATAAAGGTAAAATGTAATTAACTTAATTCCATTTTAATTCAATTAACTATTGAATTAACTTAATCAAAAAGAAGAGTACTGGTAAAAGGATTCCTTTTGTGCATAAAAATATTTCAAATACATTCAAAAACCGCTCTATTTTAACGATCTCAGATTTTTGATATTATCGACCAAGTGCTACAGTATCACATGATGTTGTGATTATGGTGGTTTCAGGACACCAGTGGCTCAATCCATGTTGCGTGGTTGGGTATTTTTTGTACAACTGTTCAAGTGCCGATTTGTAAGTCGCGCGGGGTGAAAACCCCACAATAACTCACGGGGACCAGACCTCTCCAAACAAGTGACAGGCGGAGAGACCATTATACTCTCACGGAGGACATTCCACGATGACCATTGTCTGTCCCTATAGTTATATGCCAAAGGAAGATGATTATCTTTCGAGATCTCAGGTTATAGGAACGACAGTTTCGTGGCAAACTGCCAAAGAAAACTAGAAAGAGGGATTCCATGGAAATGTGCTATGGTTTGTCTTTGCCTATTCCCTCCTACATAAGAGCTTGTATAAATACAGAATACGGTTTCTGAGAAAAGTTGCCAATGTACTTTTCACAGTTGCATCGAGACTCAACTGATTCTTGTTGCGTTTACACATGGAGCTAATGGAACATGCTTCCTAGAATGCTTCTGCAAAATGAGGATATTATTATTTGGATGGAGGAAGGGGTTGGAATCATCCTAGATGCATCATCCCAGGCATGTCAATTCTGGCCTACATGTGAGTGGGCGTACTTGGGTTACTTTAGACTCACTGCCGAATTAGGGAGCATCGATATCCTTAAGTGTGTATTAAGTTGTGCCCATCTAGAAGAGTAAGATTTACCACAAGGCATTCTCAATAGCCTTATAGACAATTGCAGAGCTCGCCCATACAGTTCTTTGGCTGTTGGAGTGATTATGGAGGACTAGCCCCTCAAATTCTGAATAATCATCTCATGATTCACAAAAACAAAGGAAATTCTCTTCAGACTCAGTCTAAGGACCATACTTTTCCTTGACATCTCCGATTGTCTCTTAACTTTTGAACATAAGTGCATATCTCAGATAAACCCCAATTAAGCTCCAGTAAATGGCGTGGAGTTCAGGTCTCTTACCGTAAACTTCTTATTCCATTAAGAAGTTTATGGTATCCATATCTTAAGGAAAGCAATACAAAAGTGTTCTTAAAAATAACTCTTAATATAATGATTGAAACTACACAGTTAGAAAATTCTATGTTTCTGATAACCTTTGTGTTGTTGAAGGACTAAATAAATAAATGAGATTTTTTACGAGGTGAAAACAAGCCATAAATGTACTGGAAAGAAACAGTTTTGCTGTTTGAGTAGTTTCGATGTGGTCGCTTCATTTTCAAAATAGTGCAGAAGCAAACCTGCTTCTGCACTATTTTCTATGTTTGACACACGCGTAACTTTAATTATATTTAACCCGATTCCATAAATTAAAGGGAATTTTTAGAATTAACAATCCCGATAGATAAATTTTATGGTTGCATCTGTTGCTCGTCAGTCGGGATAAAAAACCAGTGGTTCAGAAAATAAGTGATGCGATTGGTGGTAATTTTTTTCCCTCAATATTCCAGGATGGTTTCACCTCCTGTCCTCGGAGCTGCTACCGGAGTTGGTGTGGCCCTCGTGATTGCAGTATCTGTCGTCATCTATCGTTACTACACGAGGCAGAGAAAAGATGAACTGGCAGTGCCATCTAGCAGCAGTAGGTACAACAGGCGCAACAAGGTCCAGGTGATGAAGGAGACAAGTGCGGCGATGTCACTATTACCGCAACAGGTACGTGTGCGAATGTGTGGGCGGATGGACGCATGTTTATATGTGAGTACTAATGTTCTAATATATTCGCCATTTCCTTCTTCTTTTTCTCCCTTCTTGTTTCGTGTCGCCTGACACTTTTATTGCTTACAGTGTTCACCCCCAAGAGAATGTGCGGAAGAAAGAAGAGCGGGTTAGAGGCAACCCCGACCTTAGCTCGTCTAAGATGAGTATAAATATTTCACGCTCAATGCACGTGCACATTATAATTTGGGAGCGGACGTTCCCTTTATGGCCGCCACCTGGCCTAACGTTAAAATCTTGTAGCTGCCACGAACATCCTTCCAAAGTGCATCCCGTGACTATGGCAACCATCGCTAAGAGAGCAGTTTGCTGCAGGAAATTCGCGTCTTTGGTGCAATCGGCATCTCGGCGCATGTATCATTCGGGTCTTGTATTGCATTAGTGTTCTCTTTGTAAGACAAATATTTGCTTTGCATTTAGCCTTTTGTGTAATTCCCCTATTAAACGTATTATAATATGCTTATGGTTGGTTTGCGTGTGTACAGTTTTCTCGAGAGACTCCAGCTTTATCTAAACTCGTTTCATTGGCGTCATATTTGACATTCGCCGTAAGTGCAGTGGCCGATTATGGTTTTCCATCCCCAACCCCTCCCCGCTCCTTCCAAGCAAACGCACACAAGAAAGACAAAGGTAAGGAGCTGAAGATTATAAAGCTTTTATTCTTAATTGCAAAATGAATACTAATTACGCGTCGAAAGTTGTTCGTAATTACTCGCACTTCCAACACACGTTATTACTTCGTTTCCTCTCATCAAATATCTTCAAAATACCTTCTTATTTAATAACGCAAATGGCTCACATTTGTTTTGCAAACCCTTTTCGTTTTTTTATTAAAGCAACGTATATTAGCGAATAAATAAGAATAATCAAAAAGAAATAATAAATGAATAAATCACGAAGTAGGTGGAGCCCCAATATGGCAAAAAATAGTTAATCCAACGCGCTGTTTATTTTGGCTCATTTTAATTGCAGCGCGTGGCAGCAACTGCATTTCAGACCAATCAATTTGTTTCGCGTGTACTCTATTTATTCGCCATAATAAATAATTCATTATCAATCTCATTTCATATAAATTGAAATAATGGAATTTTTGACTTCGTTTAACTATCGCGTTCATCGCTGTCAAATATTTAAGAGGTTAAGCGCCGATGCTCGGGATTCTTCAATCTGTGGCAGCCATTACGTTATTATTGCCCCTGTTATTATTTTGGGTGGTGCGTTAGAATTTTATTGCTCTACTTCAGCGTCATAAAAAAGGCGGTAAGTGTAAAATACAATATTCGTTTCGTTGTGGTAGAAATAATGCGCCGTTCACTAATTTCATTTAACCAATTTTGGACAGTTATCAATGTCTCGATGATTCTGCCTGGAATTTATCAAACCATTTTATCTGGAGGAGTTTGCGTGAACAAATGTTTTATTCTAATGGCGTATATTTTTTATTCATGAATATACGATCTCGCATGCCAACTTAGAATGGACCAAACATGCCGTGAAGCGTCAGTTCATAGTGTTTGCACATTGCGTGTGTTCTAAGGCCAGTGTAACTGATACCTGACAGTCGAGTCTTTTGTACTTTTCTGTTGTTGTTATTTAGTTTTTAGGAGCATTATCCGGGGATATGCGGTGGTCGGGGAACAAGTCAGAAGTTACAGTTGTAACTTCTGACTTGTTCGCATCAGGGTTCAGTGGATATTTTATATGCTTTGCTTTGGCTGCGTATGTTCTCATTCTCCCCACATCCGAAAAACATTTCCTCTTTACATTTGTTTACGCTACATCTTATAAAATTGAAAATATAACAGATGAAAGAGGAAATCTGCTTAGGTCTTCAAAATTGAAAAATAAGTAGTTTAGAAAGAATCAAAAGATTTCATGTGGCAGAAACTGTATATTGAAAAAAAAAAAAAAAAAAAAAAAAGTGTAATCACGAAGCTTTTGGAAAACTAGATCCCTTTTGTTTTGTGCGTCACTGAAAAAACATACGGCAGTGTGCAAAAATGTGTAGCAGACAATACTTTTCACTTTTACGCCAAATTAAACTGATTGAAATTAAAAGTGAAATTTTTCACTTTTAATTTCAATCAGTTCATTTTAAATTGAGCTGATTGAAATTATTATTACGTTTAAAAATATCAATATCATATCCAAGTTTATCAGGAAAAAGTCTAAATGGAAGCGCAGAAAGTGTGTTTTTAGAGATATAAAATTTGATAATGAAGGTAATTATTAGTTAACTGTATTTAGTGGCCACGCGAACCTGAACCATGGTCTACTCAAACGCGTGTGTTACTGCATTTTCGCGTTTGACCACTCAGGTATGTCGAGCCTTGCAACCAAGATTAGCTGTCTGCTTTGTTGCCCCCATGGATAGAAATGGAAAAGTTTTCGAAAACTCTTTTAATAAATTATCTTTTAAATAATCAAGTACATGAAATTGTCAATGCCGGTGAGGAACATTAACGGCGATCAGATTCGCTTCGGTCCATTCTGAGCCCTAGTTGTTGGCCAGAAATATTCACAAACTTTCTTGAAAGATTTCTAAGTTTCTAGTTGCAAAAGATTAATATTGCAAAGGTTTCTAGTTGCAAATGTTTGTCTTTCAGTGACTTCCTGATCTGCTGGCAGAAATTTATCTTTGACATTACCAATGCATGGAAACTTTAGTTGTAAGCATTGAAAGCATTTACGGATTTTTTCTTAGACCTAACGTTTTACGAAGTAATGGTAAAAATGTTTGTTCAATCAACTGGTGGTTTATAGACGATTCATGTGATGGTACGAAATCTTAGTTTCTTAATGAATGGTTGGTTGGTTGTTTGTTTGTTTGTTGAAGGGTTTAGGCGCAGCAGAAACTTAGGCCATTTTACGTCGTACATACTAATGAATTGAGTGTTCTGAGGTCGATTTGCTGTTTGCTGGACGAAAGCCCCGAGTTTCAGGAAGAAAAAATTGTTACGTTGTGAAAAAGACCCATAAAAATTTCTCGCATCCTTCATGGGATTCAAACTTTGGTCTTTTCCACCAGGTGTGTGGAGAACAGTGATTATACCAACTGTGTTGCCCATGAGGACCTTAAATAGCTGGACTGCTCCATTCGCATTAAAAGAAACAATATTTCATATAAACAGATTGTACTCTTTTAGAAAGAATCCCGATAATTTTTAAATCTCCACAGATGTGCCATTTGTATTTATCGTACTACCAGGGTTCTTATGAGAGGTTTCATGTTCTCATAGAATTATTTCATGTGGACAGCACGACCGAATGGTATAGATGTATACCAATCGGTATTTGTATCCATTCTGGAGTGGAACAGCTTTTAGACTTAATTTCAAAAAGCTGATGAAAAGCCTCCATTTTTCCGGTATAAATCAGATGATGCTCTGATATTGATAGCCTTTGTTATCGCTATTTTGTCAGAAACCTCATGACTTGAGACTAGAAAATTAGTTTAGCAAACTGTAACAGTCAGTTATAGTTTGCTAAACTAATAGCGACCGTGGATGGTCACTTAAATAGGACGGATGAGTCCTACTTTTATTTATTTAGTTTTATTTTATCTGTACATTTCAATTGAGTAGTCTTCTTATGTACATTTACTTCTCTCTTTACTTTGGAAATGTATACTCCAAGCCTAGGTTTGTAGTGTTCTAAGTGTAATAAATACACTGCGTGATCACTGAATTATGACCACCTACCGAATACTTTTAAGTCCTCCTTTTTCCCTCAGCACAGCAGCTATCAGACGTGGCATTGATTGAACAAGACGTCGGAAGCTTTCGAGGGTTATGGCCAAACAAGTTGTGTATAATGCGGCCAGCAATGCAGGTATGGAAGTTATTGGTGTATCCATACGCCTGATATGCCTTTCTATAGTGTCCCACAAGTGCTCTGTGGGATTGATAATGGTGGAGTTCGGAGGCCAATCGATTTGCTGGAAGTCAGAATGTGTTCCTCAAACCATTCCTGCACAACAAGTGTCCGATGGCTCGGCGCATTGTCATCTTGGAAGACACCATCGCCATTCGGGAAAAAGTGTAACGTAGCGGGGTGTACACAGTCAGCAAGCAGTTGACGATAGCGGAGACCACTGATACGTTGTTCCATACGCACCTGGGGTCCAAGTTCTTGCCAATGAAACATGCCCCACACCATACAACCGCCACCACCAGCCTGCATTTTTGATACCGTGCATGATGGATCAAGCGCTTCATGTTGTTGACGCCAAATCCGTACACGACCATCCACGGTCGTTACCGTGGATGGTCGTGTTATTATTATTATTGTTGTTAACAGCTACAAAACAGCAAACAAACGTGCCTGAGGGTGCAGCTACAAAGCATTATTACACAGCTTCAAAGCAGAAGCTTGGAGTATACATTTCCCAAAGTAAAGAGAAAAGTAAATGTACATAAGAAGACTACTGAATTGAAATGTACAGATAAAATAAAACTAAATAAATAAAATTAGGACTCATCCGTCCTATTTAAGTGAACAGGTAGGAGTAAGGCAGAGCACTGGTATTTCTTCACACACATTACACAATCATTGTCTTAGAACTTGCAAGAAGAGTCCATTTTAAGTCAGGTAACGGATGAGGTTAGCAATTTCAGTTGCCTCTTGAAGTGTCCGGGGTGTCAAATATCCCCATATTTGCTTTGTTCATTGATCTTGCAGTCCTGTTGTAGAAGTTGTATCCATAATTTGTTGTCGCATAGGATGGTTTCAGCAGTGGATGGTTTCTTAAAGCTCTTGTCGGTGCGTTGAAATTTATTTGTGAGACAAGATGAGGGCAATTCAGGGTACCATTTAACAGCTGGTTAAGAAGAAGTAAGTCAGCTTTATCACTTCTTTTTTCCAGCGTTTTGAGTCCAAAGAATACACACAACTCTTGGTAGGATTTCTCATTGTATTCAAGGCCACTTTTAAAGCAAACGTACTGGATTGCTCTCTTTTGAATATTTTCAATTTCTAATTTTTGGTAAGCAACATGTGGGGACCAGACCTGTGAGGCAAATTCTAGGGCTGGTCTAACATAGATTTTGTAAAGAAAGATGAAAAGTGCTAACTGATTGAAGTGTCGGTTAATTCTTTTCAGGAAACCTAGTTATTTTGCTAGCTGCCTTCACAATGTTAGAGACATGGACATCAAAGGAAAATGATTCTTTAATAAAGATACCTAAATTTTTGGCTGTACTAACTTTTTTGATTGCCTTGTTGTTGATACAATAAGAAAAATTAAGTTTGTTTTTCTTGTGTGCATTAGCAAAGCTCACGTTATTTACCCCACGGTGTGGACTAAATAACGTGACTCATCCGACCAGCACACCTTCTTGCAGTCTTCTAATGTCCAACTTGCATGCTCTTTGCACCAGGCGAGTCTTTTACCCCGATGAACCTTGGTTAGGAGAGAATGCCGTAGGGGTCGTCTGCAGTTTTCATAGGGGTGGTCATAATTCAGTGATCCCTCAGTGTTGGAAAGAGGGCATTTAGCATGTTATGGACAGAGTCCTCCCACGTGAAGGTGGAAGAACCATCAGGCTTTACAGTTGTACCGAGGACTTCACCTCTAGGGAGTTTGTTCACAACGATACGATAGACAACTCCCCAGGGGTTATCATTTCCAGTGATCGAGACCAAATTCTGCCATGAGGCTTTTTTGCAGCGTCTAATCATGGTAGTGTAACTGTTCCTTAAGAATCGGTAACTGTCTTTTGCGGCTTCGACCTCTAAGGGTGGGAGGTGAGCACGGGCTCTCTGAAAAGTTTTACGAGCTTGGTGGACTCTCTTCCTCATATCTTGTAGTTCAGCATTCCACCAAGGGACTGCGTTTTTGAAGGGCCTTCTCTTGGGGATTGCCATAGCACAGGCCTCTTTAATGGTCTTGGAGAGGGAAACTGCACAGTCCTCAGAGGTGATGTGATTCAGTTGTGAAGAATCTTCATGAAGTCTTCTTACAAGTTCGGCTTGAAAGCGTGGCCAGTCAGCTTTCTTTGTGCAGAATCGCACTACATCCCTTGGTATTGGGGGAATACGATCCACGGAGCGGCCAAGAGAATAGGTGATTGCTCTGTGGTCAGAAGTGGTCCATGCTTCATTAACCTTCCACTTGCTGAACTTTCCAGAAATAGTCGGCGTGGTCAGGGTGATGTCGATGGTACTTTCCCAGAGGGTGCTACTGTATGTGGGGAGATTTCCAGGCTGGTTGAGTACTTGTAGTCTGGAGGCAAGGATGAAGTTTTCAAGTTCCTCCCCATTTCGAGTGACCGTACGATCAGGTGTTTGACTATGCCACAGGGGGGAGCGACAATTCGCGTCCATGGCTATGAGTAGCTTACCCCCTGGTAGAAGGTCAAGTGCTGTTTGTATTATGGCGATCGCAATTGAGATGTCTTCACCAGGTCTGCTATAGAGTGAGAGCAGATGTAAGGATCCCATGGCAGTAAGGACTTGAGCACAGGCACTAAAGGATGTACAAAGTGGAGCTACTTTAGTTACAGAGATTTCAGTGTTACTGACTAGGATTGCGGCCCGTGGTGCATCTGTAGTACCTTGAATGATTTTGTATGAAGCTGGATAACCTGTGACCTTACCCTTGTAGGCATAAGGCTCCTGGAGCATAATTATGTCAATATTTTCTTCCTCTGTTTTTAATTTAATTTGTTCAACCACTGCTCTGGCATGCTGTGCATTAATCTGCAAGAAATTCAGCTTCTTCTGTGTTGGTGGTTGGGTGGACCGTCTATCCATAATTGGTTCTGTCTTGGTATATTCCCTTAAATTTTATATATACAGGGCAGTTTGCATCCCTGACGGAGTGCAGGTGGGGTATTTTAGACCGTTTGCAGTTTGCACAAGCTGCTGGTTCCTCCCTTTTAGGGCAGTCTTTGAACTCCACTTTCAACAGATGCCTAATGGAAGGCCACTTTCCTGCTATCTGGAAGGAGGCATGCCTTAAACTCATCTTGAAGAACCCAGACAAACCACCTGAAGAGCCAAAATCTTACAGGCCAATTGCTCTCTTGCCAGTCCTAGGCAAACTTTTAGAAAGGCTTCTCCTCAGCAGGTTGTCAAAATGCTACTCTAAAGAAAACCTCATTTCTCCACTTCAGTACGGTTTCAAAGCTGGTTGCAGCACTGAAGATGCTCTTCTGAAATTAATATCTACGGTTTCAAGCACTCAAGGCAAGTATGTGCTAGCCATCACAGTTGACTTTGCTGGAGCGTTTGATCGGCTGTGGTGGCCAAGTATTCTCAGAAGACTCCGACAAGCCAAAGCACCGCTCAACCTTTATAGCTGTGTCAAGGAGTACCTGAGACACCGCACTGTCCATGTTAGTACCAGGTACAAGTCTGTCACTAGCCAGGTCTCCCGAGGCTGTCCCCAGGGCTCGGTCCTGGGGCCTTTCTTTTGGTCCATCGTCCTGGACGAGTTCCTTGGGATGGACTTGGGGATGACTCAACCCCTTGCGTTTGCTGACGATTTGGTTTTGATGGTGCATGGTGACACAAGAGCTGATTTAGAGGAGAGAGCAAATTGTGCACTAACTAAGCTCCAGGATTGGACAGCCATTCACCGACTAAAGATCTCGGGAGAGAAAACCAAATCTATATTGCTCAAGGGAACGCTCCAACTACGAAGACCACCGGTTATCAAAATTGACAACACCTCCATAAAATTATACCCTGAAATCAAGTATTTAGGAATCGTCTTAGATATGAAGCTAAATTTCCATCCTCACTTGAAATATATGTCACAGAAAATAAAAAAATACTCGGCCATGATCATCCGTATAAGCCGTGCAGACTGGGGCCTAAAGCGCCGGGCTCTGGCCCTCATCTATAATGCCATATTTGTGCCAATAGCTTGCTATGGAGCCTCAATATGGTGTACTAGGGCCTCCCTCGACCGAAATCGCCGTAAACTAGACTCCATACAGCGTTCTATGCTCCTTGCCGTAACAAGGGCGTGCCGTACAGTAAGCACCCCAGCTCTGCAGGTGCTAGCTGGATGTATACCCCTACACCTAGAGGTAATAAGAAGAGGATTATATCAACGATTGAAGAAGAGTATTCCCACCGAAACAGCAGGCATCACTCTTAACCTTGATAACAACCCCAAACAGGAAAGGAAGAGAATCTCTGAAATTATGTACAGGACCTGGCAAGAGACATGGGACACCACCAACAAAGGATTGATAACCAAAAAGTTCATCCCCTCTGTGAACCTCATCAGTCCAAAGCCTCCTCCCTGGTACTCACCAGGCCTCCATACTACATTTCTATTTACAGGCCACGGACCCTTTAAAGCGAAGCTAACATCCCTAGGCATAGAAGAAGATCCGCTGTGTCACTGCGGGGCTGAAGAAACGTGGGATCACGTGATGTATGATTGCCATGAATATGACGAGTTCCGGCTAAGGTTTGCCACTAAAATGCAAGAAAATCCCCGGAATTGTGAACACCTGATTATGATGGACGAGCAGCGCTACGCCGCCTTTACAGAGTTTGCGCAGTCTGTCTTCACTGCTAGACGGGTTAGGCACCCAAACAGCACCCATTGAGGATCAAAGTAAGAAACTTCCTGGATATGACAGTCCTCTCAGGAGAAGGGAAAAAAAAAAAAAAAAAACTCCTTCCTTCCTTCGTCCCAGGAGTGACAGAACCTACACCAGCACAGCTCAGCTGCTGCCTTTAGGCCTCCCTAGCCACGCTCCCTTGCGTGGTCCTTTGCTTCCACTCCCTGGCGGGAGGGGGAGTTCATCCCTGGTGTCCTTCCCCCTCGCCACCCCTCTTTTTCACTCTGGTGGGGCATGGGCCTGCTCCACTGACTTGGGGTCATCTTCCCTATGGACCCCGTAACTCTGTCTTTTCCCCCCAGTCTTCAGTCTCCCTCCCCTTCTCTAACTTTCAACTAGTGTTTGAATCAACTCCAAATTGTTTGAGCCCTACATCCAAAAACTTAACAACATCAAATCGCCCGACTAGTACTCCCTTTGTGTTTTGGCTGACCCCTATCTATAGCGTGTTTTTTTTTTTTTTTTTTTTTAGGTCCTTGCCACTGAAATCTCAGGAAATTAGGTGGCAGGACCTGCCAGAGTAAATAACTAAGTAGTGTACCTGGTCTGCCTCCACGGGGCGGAGTGGGGCAACGTTGGGTCCCATTAGGGGCCCAGCGGCTAAATGACCAGAGGAACAACGGTACACGACACTACACATGTACAAAATCCATACACTTTTAAACCTCTGGCATTGACAGTGTTCTGTTTCACACCCACAATGTATAGCACGCGGAGATGGGGGAAACCCCTGGTGCCGTTTGACACTAAACACACTCTACACTCTACTCTGATCCCTCAGTGTAAATAGTTTCTGAATAATTCATAGCAAAATATTTTGTAATTTTAAATTACAGGAAATTGTGGATTCGTCCAGAAAAGTGGGTGATATATTTTTGTTTTGTGATATCCTTCTCTCAAAAGCTGCTCCGGAAGGTATATTGCAAGTCTATTTATTTATATTGCCAAACGATTTCGTAGCGGGGGCCTCCCCCCCACCTTTTTTTTTTTTTTTTTGCATTAGGCCTGACGTAGCCCAGTGGTCAGGAGCGCGAGTGCACAGCACGCGTTCCTTGAGTGGACCGGGGTTCAAGCCCGTGACTACTAAATACGATAAATATTTGTATTGACGATTTATTGTAAACTCTACTGACTTGGTTGTCGTGCCGGAGTATAAACAAGAAAAAAATTTAACCGTGGTATGTATGCCGAGCTTTCGCTGGCTGATGGAGAGATATTTCTTTGCGCAAGATACCAGGAGTGCAACAAATTAAATTCAGAAATAAACAGACTGTCAGGAGTGATTGAATTGCTGATTAAGCGAGTTGATGCCCTAGAGAAAAGTCAGTCTCGAGGTGGGGGGGAACTCGTCAGAAACTGAAGATATCTCTAGCCTCACGAATGTATCAATCGGCTGCAGAATGCATTGGTTCTAAGAGGTTGGTTGGTTGTTTGGGTTTTATTGGCGCATTAGCAACTAAGGCTATAATGCGCTAGGTTCCAAAGAGGTAGTTTTAATGAAAGACTAAATTTTTACAGAGTTAGAGAATATATTCTATAAGAAAGACAGATGGCACAGAACCAGATTTTGACTACCAGAAGCCAAAATTGACGATGTAGCAAACAGTTTATTAGCTTTTAATGGAACTTGTGGGTGTATGGTAATACAAGTAGGGACTAATGAATTAAAACGTAAACAAACTGATGAATTCAGTAAAATATAAGGTCACGTTGAAAACGTCTCGCGAAGCAGGAACCAGTGGTGAGGGACAAAATTATATTTGCACCCTTTCTGAGAGTGGTTGTATGAAAAGAAAACACTGAAAAAGTAAAGTGTAATAGGACAAAATCCAATTACACTTTACTTTGCCTTTTCGAAGATCGAATGGAAAAACACTTTTAATTAACTGTAAGGGGTGTATCGGGTTGTGAAATAAATTTCAGTTTTTGATCTTTAGGCAATTTAAATGAAATGGGCTAGCGGCTGTCAACATTATGAGTGGCTTTAAACTAGCTTTTATAGACTGGAATACGTGTACCAGAAATACGTGTTGAGAAACCTGGTAACAGGTTTCTCAACAACCTGGATACCAACATATTCAAGTGTGTACAAGGGGCTCAAATATCCTAAATTTAGTTCTCCTTAAGCGCCCTAATTGCATGAAAAACTTAACAGTGGTGAAACTAATAGCTATCAGTGCCCACTCAAGGAACTGTGTCAAAATTTTATGCAGTTAAAGGTAAAGGAGAGAGATTCAATTTCAAGAGAGAGGACTACAATGGAATACGACCAGACTTGGGCTCGATTAATTGGAGTGATTACTACATGATGACCGTTCAGGACTGTCTAGACAAGAATAATATCTTGAATAGATCCCAATGGGTCCATTAAGGTAAGGTCCTGCTTTTACCAGTATGGTAAATTATTATGACGTAGTCATTAAGCAGCTGGACGCACGAAAAATGTTGACATTGTATATCTAGACTTTAGTAACGCTTTTGATATGGTCCTTCCCTCATGGAAGGCTGCTATATAAACCGGAAGCAGTTGGAGTTACTACTAAGATTCTACGATGGATTCCATAAGATAGGAGACAAAGATTTCTCATAAATGATCATTCTTCAAGGTGGACCAGCATAACAAATAAGTCCCTGAGGAATAAGTTATTTTTAGTTGAGTTGGATTCAATAAAGGAAAGACTTAGATGTTACGATTCAATCTGACATGAAATTATCCATGCACTGTAAACAGTCGGCTAGGAAGGTATATGGCGTCTTCTCTATGACTTACAGGGCCTTTACTAGTAGGGAGAAGGATTTGGAATATTGTATTCAGATCTGGAGGCCGCACTTAAGAAAAGGCATAGTATTTCTTGAGAGAGTTCAGAGAAGGGTGACGAGTGCAAAGCGATGAACAGTGAAGAATCGCTTAGAAAGTATGGACTGCAGAGTTTGACAACCGGACATCTAAGGGAAATATCTGGCTGAGTTGAAGCAATGAAGGGATTGAGTAAAATGAATAAGGAAGGTCTTTTCTTCCTCCTAGCTGAGACAAGAACTAGAAGAGAAATATAAAACCCCATGGAATAACAGAAGATTGGATCTCGCGAAGTTCATCTGTGGTCAGCGGGTTGTCGAATATTTGAATAAATTGCCACTGAATGTGATGAAGGCATGATTCTGACTAAATTTAAAACAAAATTAGATAGAATGGGAATAGTATGAATTTTCTGTTTTATGTGTGGCTGATGCAGAAAACGTTCGCTTTTTTCTTTCATCACTCAGCCTTACTAATACTAAAGTGAATCATCAAAATTACCCATTCTTCACCATGGAAGAAATTTACATTTATTTTTTTAATCACACTCCGAGACTCGAACCAATTAGTGCAGCATATACGACAAGCCTCCGTAGCCGAGTAGTCAGGAGCGGGAGTGCAGTAGCATAAGCTCCTTAAGTAGACCGGGGTTCAAGCCCCTGACTGCTAAATACAATCGATCTGCCAACCCTCACTGGACCAGCGTGGCAGATTATGGTCTATTTCCTTCAGCATGAATTGTTGAGGAGGCTTCCATCCTGCAGTGGGTTGATAACGGCTGCAGTTTATACGACAAGCCCACTTTCGGTCTGGCTCACCTCTAATTTGCAGCAAAACTAAATTTCATATAATTTCTTTAATAGGAGCATTACAGGCTGTCTGTGATATTTAATTGTGTAATCACCACAGGCAATTAAAGCTGTGAATTAACGCACCGACATTTTAAAGCGCGTTCAACTGTAGTTGGCAACAAAAACTATAAAAGGAGCACGAGTTTAATCGTGCTAACGTGTGTGTCTTCATAGTTTGTAAAGCGAGTTATAAGTGTGCAAGTCAGCAGTATACCAGAGTTTGAGTTAAAAACTTCAGTGACTGACTCTCTGCATATCAGACGAACACATAAAATTAACCTCAGTTTTGGGCGTAGAAGAGTTTAGAAACAGCAGGAGACTGACCACCGCAAAACGATCTAAAAACTTGACACCACAACTTAAAAAAAATCATTGCTGTTCAATGTATTTAATGCGTTGATAATCTCTGTTTTCCACTCCAATGGAACAGATATCTAGTTCAACCACATCTTGAATTCGACAGTTTTGAGTCTGTTTAGACCAGTCTCGATTCCATTTGGATTCATAAAAGTGCTGGAATAACCTTGCAACGCCAAATGCAAGTAACAGATAAAGAATTAATCGCTGTGTAATTTTTCAGTTAGTAATGTGTAATCCGTTATTACGAATTACTTCATGAATTATTGTTTTATGGATTCAACAAGATCTCTAAAATATTTTATATCAATATTAGATCATTCTGAAAACAATTGAGCCCGCAGTTCATTCATGTTTTATGGATGTTGCGTTTTCATTTTCCATCAAGGTAGTCCCGTAATACCACATCACAGCTTTCCCATCATCAACAATCCAATTTTTATGCATTTTAGCCAGTATTTTTCAAGCGCAGCTATTAACATTGATCTTTTTCAAGGGAACCCTACTCAAGATATTCATGTTATGCAATTCTCGCCGAACTGTTCTCTCAGAAATTCGCGGGGAGACGTCCTTACTTAACTGTTTGCAACAGTTCTTGTTTTGTCTTATTCGAAATCGTTTTTCCTTAACTAGACACAATATTCATCGCCAATCACAATCAGAAACTTTTAACCAATTCTACCGCTGATTTCTATTTCAACACCATCAAATTCAGTTACTTCTTTAACAAGACGTCCAATGCATCACTCTTTATATATATGTATATCGTGGTAGAAATCTTTGCTTCTTCAGGCACAGCTGGTGTACCCTGAAACGGTATATTTTATACTCACTGTAACCAAACAAGCACATAAGATTTTTTTTTTTTTTTTTTTTTATGTAAACCCCAAACACGAGAGGTGTTAGAACCTATAGTACTTGGGTTTTTTTTTTTTTTTTTTTTTGTTTTTGTTATTTGGGAGCATTAGCAACTAAGGCCATATTGCTCCGGATATGCGGTGGTCATTCCCTGACCTTTCCACATCCTCCGTATTTGGTGGTCACGGGCTGGAACCCGATCTAATCAAGAATCGTGTGCTACGCACTTCTGTTCCTTTCCACCTGGCAATGGAGGCGCCTGTGCTTGGGTTGGAGGTTGAGAAGACGAAAGAAGATATTTGTTGACATTGGACTTGAACTTCTGTAGACTGTAATTTTCAAGAAATACGTATGAAGGAAGGTTGTTCCAGAAAACGGCAGTTGACAATAAATGAGGAAGATGAAAAGTTGGTTCTGTGAGTTTGAAGTTGGACAGTAAATGGAGGTTGGCTGGTGGCGGCACATGTTCGGACTGTTTTGAAAGAGAGAGCAGAAATTATAGAAGCTAATTCAGAAGAACAGTGACCATGGAAGTATCTGTAGAAGAGGCATGCAGCAGAAACAGTACGTCTATGAGACAACGAGTGCAGAGACTATGTTAGAGATGAGTCATTAATTAACCTAACTGCCCTCTTCTGAATGGAATCAAGAAGCCTGAGAGAGGTTTTGGGGGCACCACACCAGATATGGGAACAATATTCCATGCCAGAGCGGATTTGCGATTTATACAGAGTGAGCAGCTGTTTGGAAGAAAAGTAACGCTGAGAGCGAAAGAGAAAACCAAGTTTTTTAGATGCAGAGGAAGCAATATTTGTAATGTGCTTGTGCTAAGAGAGATTAGAAGTCAGGGTAATTCCCAAAAGAGATATATCATTTTGCCTAGAAATCGGAGTGTCACTAAAGATAAGCATAGGAGCAGAAGAATCATTTTTGCGAGATATAAGACAAGACTGAGTTTTAGAAGGGTTGAAATCAACTAAGTTGTCTTTGCCCCACTGGAGAATTACCTGAAGATCGGCATTTAAAGAATTGGTAGCAGATTTTCGAGACGTTGAAGCTGATGGAACAGGACAAGGTTTCTCAAAATGGAATGCAATGGGCTATGATCGGCAAAACTATGGATAGGATTTCCAGTCAATGAAAGAAGGTCATTAATTTACAAGAGGAAAAGAACTGAACCTTGGGGGACACCGGCATTAGTGCAGAAGTTATAAGACAGAGAGCCATCTACCATCACCCTCAGTGAGCGATCAGAAAGAAAACTGGATAACCAATTACTAAAAATAGCCGGCAAACTATAAGATAGAAGCTTGTTTAGACGACCTTTATGCCAAACACGACGAAAGCCTTTGATATGTCAAGAGCAACTACTTGTGTTTCACCGAACATTTCCATTGAATTAGTCCATAAATGGGCAACATAAGCCAGAATATCACCAGTGGATCGACACTAACGGAATCCATACTGGCGATCGTTGATCAGACGGAAGGTTTCTAGGTAGTTTAAGAGTTGGCGGTTAATTGATTTCTCCATTACTTTAGAAAGAGTAGAAGTAATTGCAATGGGACGATAATTGGATGGGAGGGATTTGTCACCCTTTTTAGGAACTCGCCGGATATGAGCAAATTTCCAAGCAGAAGGAAAAACACCTTTGGAATAATAAAATGAAAAAAGGCGGCAAAGAATAGGAGTAAGTTCAGGAGCACAGGTTTTGAGAACAAGTGGAGAAATACCATCGGGACCTGGAGCTTTCTTAGCATCAAGATTCGTCAAAATCCTTCTGACATCCTTTTGACGGAAGGCCACAGGAGGTATTGAATGGAGCGTGCTGGGAATAGTGGGAGGTGTTTTACCAAGATCGTTAATGCATGAGTTGAAAGAAAAATGGGATGCTAGCAGGTCAGCTTTATCCTTGGCTGAAGTAAAAACAGAACCGTCTGGTTTGGAGGTGGGAGCAGAGATGGGCAAAAGTTGCGGCCAATAGCTTTGCCAAAGAGACCAGAATGCTCGGCTACCATTAGGGCAAGAAGCAAGTTTTCTACTCTTAGCCTGTTCAAACTCTTGTTTGGACTGGTTAATAATTGCTTTACAATTGTTGCGAGTTTTGGTGTAGGCAGAAAATGAAACTGAAGAATTAGAAACAAGCCAATTACGATATGCAACATTCTTCTCTTGAACAGCCTTAGCACACTTATTGGAAAACCAAGGTTTAGATAAAGGAGGAGATTTTAAAGTGGAGTGTGGGATAAAGGATTCCATTCCTGCAAGAATAATTTCACTGACACGATCTGAGCAAACGTTGACATCAGAACTTTTGAAACAGTAATCCGACCAAGGAAAAGAAGACTCGCAGGTCATCCCATTTTGCATTCTTGTAATGCCGAACAACACGAGGTTGGGAATAGCCATGAGATAAAGGTTCTATTGGAGAAGAGACAATCACCAAGTTGTGATCTGAAGTGCCTAAAGGACCTCTCACTTCGACCGTGTACTTAGAAGAGTTGTTTGTGAGAAAAAGATCAAGCGTATTGGCTGTATGATTAGGATTGTCCGGTATTCTTGTAGGTAAATGAACAATCTGTGCAAGATCATTAGTAATTGCAAAAGCCTCAGCATCTCGACCAGCTGGGTCGGTGTGACTAGAAAACGGAAGCTGGCTGGAGTTGTGAACATCAAAATCACCAAGGAAAATTACCTCACTGTTAGAAAGTCAAGTTGCAAAGAGAGGACGTCAAAGAGCTCCAAGTGATTAGTGGAGTTGGGAGAACGATAGAGACAACAGATGAATTTGGCACAATGAGGTAGAGAGATTTTAAGCCAGAGAAGATCAAAGAGAGGAGATTCCAAATTGCCAAGTATCTGACAGGGAACATCAGAACGGACATATGCACAAGTACCACCTTTGAGGCGAAAAGAATCATACAGCAAATAATTTGGGCATCTGAGATGAGCAGTAGTTGAATAACTGAGAGTAGTCGATAACTGAGATTCTGTCAGAAAAAGTACATGGGGTTTGGAAGACTGCAAGTGGAAATGGACATCGTTGAGATTAGAATTGAGACCACGTATATTTGTGAAATGAATTAGGAAGTGCTTGGGAGGTTTAGATCTTTTCGCAGATAAGCTTGCTCTATTAGTTTGACAATTCATGGTGTATTCAATAGTAAGAAAAAGTGGGTGGGACATGCTGTATGAAGTAATGAAATTTTTGGATAAGGCGTACACACATTAAGAATATACTCAGATCATTGACATAACGTGGCCTCGCCCATGCTCCCCGCATACACAGTACTCGGACTCCCTCCAGTCACTATCTGGCAGAGTAGAGGTAACGGGATTATACACTAACTGATCCGGAATCCTCCTAGAGAGTTACCAATAGGTTCGGTCTGGTGTACTAACTAGCGGCCGACCTGCGAACACCGTTTTAGAGCTGTACCCTCGAAATGTAAGGAATATTGGATTTCACCACGATGTTCATCATAACCTCAAAAGTCATCAATCATACTGCATGATGGAAGAGATGGGGAAGGGTTGACCGGAACTTAGCTCTAGAGACTAAACATGGGTTCCACTACTTCAAGCCTCCAATAAGCAAAGTGGTGGTATTGCACCGGTTGATGAGAGTCATCTACCACCTAGTACTGCCTGGTAACATAGAGGGGCGGCGTTCCTCCATGTGGTTTGGGGGCCACACCTCGACCCCTGCTTACGTTGGTTCACACCTGGATGGTCACCCGCCATGTACTTGTGCATGGAGGTTATACCCAGGATTACAAAAGTTCCACCATCGTGAAGGTGCAAGCAGAGGATTTGGCTGTCACAGACCGTCCGGACCTCGCCGAAATTGGGTCCACTTGACTTGAGTGTTACCCGAATATCAGTTCGATCAGCGTTTTAGACTCACAGGTAGCAAGTATAGCTTGTCTGGCATATCTGAGAGAACGTCTGTGACAACCTCAAGGACCATACACGTATGATACATGTGTTCATTCTATGATATGTTTTAAATACCGTCTTCGCAGTTAGCAGAGTCACCGTCCTCCTCACATCGGATGGAAAAAGAAATTTTATGGCCGTTTTTCACTCTAATGTTTTTTCTCCAGGAAATTCGGATTTTCCCTCCAGAAACCCGAGTAGAGTATACAGGAAATTTATGGGACAAAAGTACACATGGGTCGATGAGATTGTTTTCGGGTAACCCTAATATGACAACAATATGCCCTAAATATCAGAAGTGAGAAGTTTTTGCTCAATGTCCATATGTAACAACGTTAACAAACTCGACTGATTGCCCTCTCTAGGAAATTTGCTTTGTATTTCCGTCTGATATGTTCACCGCATGTCAGACGGAGATATAAAGCGAACCTCAGGGTAAGGCGGTACTGCCAGAAACTGACCACTGCAGCAAAATAAAAAATCTCCCTACCAACGAGCTTCTTAGCTACCCAAGTAATATGGATAGATAAACCAAAGTTTGATTACACACAAACTGAAATACCTTGCGAAATCAGCGATCTACTTTGCCATTTTAGGCAAAGTAGATTTTGAGCAGTCTACAGTTCGGCAGTATCTAAGCAATCACCTACATGCTCTAGATTTTGAAGAAAGGTCTGTCTATAGAGTGCTAAGAAATCCAACAGCATGTGTGTTTTGACCAACTTACTGTTCTGTACAGAAAATTTCGAAAATGGAATAGTTGGATTCGCACCACGTGCAGGAGGTTTTATCCAGAGGACTCATCGAAGGATGGAATTTGCCGAAACCAAGAGGTTAGAGGAATTTTATCGTAGTTGTTTGGTCTTTCATTTTACAAGATATGAATTCTGTAAGATATCGCTGTACTTGGAAATTTAGCTTATTTTCTGAAGTGATCTTTGTGCAGGCCAGCTCTTCAGTATTCTTCGGTGAACCTGGCGTGATATTTATCTAACAGATGGTTTGATAGACGTGGTCTTGTAAAGAGTTCTCATTTTGTTCCGATGGATCTTTCATTTTAGAACTGAGCCTACAAAAAAAACTAAGAAATGTTTAACCAAAGAAATTTATCAAAGTGAATAGCAATGTTGCGGCCTTTTTCCCACCACGTTCAATATAAAATACAGGGGTTAGATTGAGAAATGTTACTGAAATTTGAATTTTTGTAAAGTAATGATATAGAATTGTCTGGAAAACATGCATGATTTAAACCTTATGTCTCATGATACTTCAACGATACCTTTTATTAAAACAGATCAGTCATGATAATAATTATTTGAATTCAATTAAATTAATTTAATTCCGTTGGAAAAAGTAGTATTAATTTAATAGTATTTTTTATTCTGTTTAATGTTTTCAAACATTTTCAATAACACTTGGTCGAAGTCGGGAACCACATTTTAAAGAATGGTTTTGGAACGTGTTTCTACAAATCCTTGTTTATATCATCTCCAGCACTGATTCGCATCAAATATGTGATGTTTGTATTCAACAAAACCATCTTCTACTTACTGAGTTCCTTTTCGTAGGCATGATTTTCTATTTAGAGCGTGTTTGCGATCAATTTATCGATTTTTCAACTATCCTATGTTGCGCGGATGATAATAAATTAAGTGAGATGAACCTAAATGGCAAGTCTCCTTCCTTTGCAGTTTCATCATCACTTTAAACATTAATCGGCTTTCTTTTGCCGATTTTAATGGATCAGCGCGAACGGTAAACACGTGCAACCAGTGGAATTGGATCGGGTCTCGTGAAATCGAATTTACACTTTTGGTGAAACGTGAAATCGGTTAAAAGTTGTTCGATTTATTTATTAAAATTTAAACGCCCAAAAATTATTCGATTAATTTTTAGGCGTGTATTTGAAGTATGAAAATTTTAAGACTAAACGTGACCAAAACTTAAGGAGACATTTTAAACGCTTTGTTTTCGTTCCAGTTATTCTGTCTTCCAACTTTTATTTACTCGCGAAGTGGAATTCATTTTTCTCACTAGTCTAAGTTCGCGCGCTCGCAGTGCAACATTCGTTTCGTCCAGTCGAGAAGACGGAGTGGCTACGGATTTAAAGGGAGGCGCCCAAGCAGCCTCCGAGTCCACATTTAAAGGGATAGTGCGATGTTCTGCTCGTTCATCTTATCACTCCTGGAGCCCCGTTCTCATATTTAGCTTCTATTGCCGCGTCCATCAGGCCACCACAACTGATAGGTTAGTCGATTGGCGATGGCTTACGGCACCGCACCTGCGTAAGGTCGAAGGTAGCTCCGAATGGTGTGCTGAAAGGGAACGGCTCTTTCCAGTCAAGGTGCTTCTTCTCCCTCTGGCCGTGCGGACGCAAATATCACCGTATGATGCAGCGGGCGGAAAAGGTGCGGCCACTTCTAGTGTCGAACGTTGGTTAAGGTTTCCGTCGTCCTTCGCAGTCCACCCGCCACTACGCGCTATGGGATAGTTCTGCACAAACCGAGGATGTAAAGTGTGACGCCAAGGTAGCAAATGAAGACGAAGATATGGCGCCTCCTCCTCCGACCAGCGATGGGATGGCGAAGTGGAAAGACGTAGTTCTTCGGGTAAGTTTTATTCTGACCCAAATACGATTTACAGTTCGTAATACTAGGTTACGCATTGGAAATACTCGAATTCGGTCCATATTAGCGCACGCGCAGAATAGTCTTCGTTGTTCTGGTTGCCCTTAAAGTTGTTCCGCACGTACCCTTCGACGTTGCAAACGCGTATACGGTACGTGTTTGCAACATCAACTTTAGAGTGGCGTTGGAGATTCTGGAGAATTTTTACTAATTCTTAGAATTAGGTGTGCTCATGATAAGACACTCGTCGAAGAAACTTCATGGTATTTCAGACAAACTTAGCAGACTTCAGCGTTGTTCGATGGTAATGGGGCAACATATATCTATAATAAAATACTTTTTTTTGTTTGTATCAGTTAATTTCATGTTTACATCTGGCATATTATAAACATATGAGTAAATGCTGCATATTCAGCAAGTATGCAAAAGAAATATTGATCATCCGATGCAATAATTAATTTATTAAGCAGAATTTCAATAATATTCTGAATCGAGCCATTATACATCATCATCCACGTTTTTACTTTGAGTTTCATTTCAAACAGATCGCATTTTCTCGTTGTGGAAGTATACATAATCACCGCCCTCTCATGTTGACAGAAAAGGTCAGAGTTTGAATCCTGGCAACGACGCGACGGATTTTTATGGGGTTTTAAATATGAGCATTCGTGATATATATTAAATTATTACAAATATAGAATTTGGAATAAAATTACTATTAATAAATGGCAATAATAATATAAAATATTTGTTCTTGTTCTTTGAATTTTAGGAGCATTAGCAACTAAGGCCATATTGCTCCGGGAATATGCGGTGGTCATTCCCTGACCTTACTGCATTCTCCGTATTTGGTGGTGACGGGCTCGAACTCCGGTCTAATCAAGAAGCATGTGCTACGCACTGTTGCTCCTTCCCACCTGGCTATGGAGGCGCCATAAAATATTTGTGTACTTGAGGCTTCCTTTGAAAAAGGAAGCGTCACCTTCGAAGCTAAACTCTACATCATACGAGTTTGGGGACTGTATCGTTGAGAAATCTCGAGTACCTGGTGAGAGGCATTAAAACTGATGCGTCAAGTGTTTCAGAACGATTCACCCTGGTGTTAATAAGTTTGTAAAGAAAATATAAGTCGATATATTTTCTGCTGTTTTAACGAGAGTCGAGTTTGAAGATATCGCATGTTTTCAAACAAAGGTATTTGATGAATCTCCTTAGAGACTTTTCTGACATTTTCCGCTAGTGCAGAGAAATATGGATTCCGGATGGTAGATGCATCGTTTAGAATGGTTAACACCAATGACGGTTGAAAATAAAGATATTCGTCACATGGATCAGACATTTTACCTGCTCATTAATATATACCAATGGGATTTCATTAACATGAACTGTGAAAAGTAAAGGATCCACGAATGAAACATGTATGGACGTACTCCATAACATTGTAGTCTACCTTGAAGATAACTTTCACTCCAAGATATTAGTGATCCTCCAGAGACAGAAGTCCAGTCGCTGCCAACAGATTGCTGCTGCTACTGCGAGATGCAAAAGGTACATGTGTTCTTTCTGCTTTGGCTGTTCAAGCACTTCACGTTTATCAAAGACATCATATTCTTTCCGCAATAAAATTTACTGTAAGCAATATGAGGTCAATATTTTCACACCCAAAGAAGCGGAGCAGGCACATTCCACAAGCGTGCCGGATGTTCCTAACTTAGGCAACGATGCAATCATGACACAACTAATACATAGTCACAGAATCGACCACAAGAGGTTCCACTGGATATCGCATTCTGTACCACACCACACAATGTTTTGTGTGATGCAGCACAGAATGCGAAAAGTGAAATACTTCGCGACATAATAAAGAAACAGCTCTTCTTGATTTTTATTGACCGCGTCGCTTCATTCACTGCCCATAACTTGGTTGCTATTGCGCAAGACATTACTAGCAAAGTGTTTCACAGCATTCAGCACAACCCACCTGCTCAAGACCCAGCATTCCTAACACCTGTATCTGTCTACTCCGTGGTGCAGTCGGAACATAATCCCAAGGCGCCAATATATCCTTTATCCAGACATGGCCTGCTGTGGAGTGTTCCAGACTCATGACCAATCTCCCAAGTTGTTGTACGACCTGCTTACTCACGCCTCTAACTTAATGAATAGTCCAAGAAGAGGAAACCAGGTGGTTATAATTACATCCGACTTGTCTACCAGATCAACATCTTGTCACCATTTCATGACTGGCACCGCTGAGACTTGACATGTAGAGCTTGTTATAGAGGGTGGCACCCAAAACGTCAGTTCAACTTCGCCCTGATACCCTGCGATGAAGAATACAGAAATGTGTGTAATGTTATGTTTGTGAAGTATGCGAGTGGTTCTGTTATTCGGTGTTTCTGGACACTTTGCCACCAAGAAGACGATCACCTAGAAAGTCGGTCCAGTGCCCGTTTGCACCACGAAAAGGTGGACCACAACTACAAATGTACCGTGACTAACCTCGACTATTAGATATTGAATGTCCAAAGCAAGTTCCCAGTCAAAAGAATCTCGTGCCGGCAACCAGCGCACACAATTATTTCCTTTCACTCTGGAGATAGGACAGCAGAAAATGAAAAAAGAAGAAAATAGCATAAATTAAAAAGAAAAACTTGGAAAAAAAAACGTACTTGGCTTAAGAAGTTAACAGATCACATGATAAACATAAAACTCGCAAAAGAAAATACGTAAAATTGATTTCTTGAAGCAAAATGCAACTGGCATAATTTGGTCCATACCTCTGCGAATAATAATCCTTGAGGTTCATTTATAAAATTTTCGAAAATAGGATCATCTTAGGCGAAATTTTTAACTCCATTACCTCGAACAGCATGGAAACTCTTATACGAACAGACTCCATAAATAATATATTGGATCAACTGCTGCTTAATGATAATCTTTCTCTTGTCCCTTCATGTCATCCATTCGAGAGTTAAATCAAAAATATTTTCCTTTAGGAAAAAACCGCTAATATTTATAAAAATCGAAATGAAGGATCCAGATATAAACAGATGCGGCTCTTCACTGCTAACAATGCCGCCATATGGGCGGTGATTGTCTCGTCATCTTCTCATCCAGGGGCCCAGAATTGCCGTCGCAAGTCTCAGGTATTCGGGGCATCTAATCGCACCCAAGAGACGACGATCATTTAAAATGGGGGCGTAGGCCACGTCTAAACTGCAAGTGATGCAACTGTCAGCTCACCGTCTTCGAAGCCTAGTTGTATCCAGACTCGCCCCACATACAATTCCAGCTTATACTAAATTGAACAACTTAAAGCAAGATCTTCAGCTTAACGTGTCTGACTCACTCCTTAAGGAAGCAGTTCACCATTCATCTTTGAGTCGAGTGCGATGCCAGCATTTCAGCTCTATATCGGCCACCTCTCTTTGGCTGTCTGGATCACTAATTAGGCCTGACTATGAAACTAAATCCAAGGTCAATCCATGTCCACTCATGGCTACTCAACCGTCCTAGCATGACTCCAGGACTAGCACCTCCATTCTAAGATGCCCCAACCCCAGGAACCAATAAAGCTGCCCACTAATAAGCTACATATATACCTTGCAGATGAAATCTCTGACCGACCTCTCAACGTCATATTTTCAACAATAATCCCCACCTTCACAACTGATGCTAACAATAATAACCAACCGTGTTACAAAGCCTAAATAATCCAGTTACAAATCAGCACTGCTGAAGGTCACCGTATACTCAAGATTTTTAACCAAAATGTTTACAGTATGCTACATAAGCTTGAGGCACTTGAGCAGTAACTCTTGTCCCAAATGCGACATAAGCTTGAGGCACTTGAGTAGTAGCTCTTGTCCCAAATGACTGTTGTCATTTGCTTGTCTGAAACCTCCCTCAAAACTGAACCTCCCTCTGCCATAGCATATGATTTCAAATCATTCTTTACTTCGCACCCTCACTACCAACGTGGGGGTGATATCTCCACAATTATAACGCTCAAGATAAACTAACTCCGCTTATTAGACCTTGTTGCAGTCTATATACCTCCAATACTACTGCTCGGAATCAGACAATCAATGATAATACATCCTAGTTAATAAATAGGCCCAGTACATCTATGGAGATTAACTTACCACCAAGTCTCCAAAAAATCTCCACAAGTCGCTAATGGCCAATACTGCACTGAGGCCATTAAGTGCAATATTGCATTTAGTGGTCTGAGAGTCACAAATTATGGCCCAAGAAGAGGTCGTAATCGCTGTGCCCTCATACTGTTGTCTGGTTCCTTTAGTTTCGATGCCAAACAGGAAACTCATTTTGCACGGCCCCTTCTCCACCTATTGCAACTTCCAAAATTCAACTTTTGTCTCCAATGAAAATAAATGCTGTGAAAACGAAGGTCATCATCTCTTCTACCTTATCGAACCAAACAAGTACCTTGAAGTAGATACCCCATACACATTCCCTGGGGAGGTCTTGAAACTGGCGACGCAGACCATGATTTTGACATAATTAGATAGCTGCACACTACACAAAGTACAGAATTCATTGGACAACTGTTTCCTGGGCAACGCGACACTGTCACCCCTTTCGCTAGTGGACGAACCCACAGCTTTGCAGGTATATAGGTACACTGCATTCACGTACACAGTAATTCAATGTCAGTATGGGTAAACGCCGTGAGTTAACAGACTTGGAAAGAGGAATGATAGGGGGTGCCCGACGCATGGGTCACTCTATCGCAGAGGCGGTACAGAAATTGCTCTCTCTCGTTCGACAGTATCAAGAGTGTATCGGGAATACCCCATTTCCGGAATAATATCTCATTGTGGACAGTGCTGTGGTGGAGAAAGAACGATGTCTGTCTTGCATTGTTTCAGCCAACCGGAGCGAAAATGGCACAAATCATTGCCGACTTCGACGAGGGAGGTGCCAGAAATGGCTCCACCAAGACCATCAGGCGATCATTAGCAGCAATAGGTTATGGGAGCCGCGATCATCAGAGTCCCATTGCTAACACCACGACACAGGACTTCAACTAGGCGAAAAAACATCGGCACTGGATCTTGGATAATTGAAGATGGGTTTCCTGGTCCGATGAGTCCCCTTTCCCGTTATTTCGAGCGGATGGAAGGGTGGGTGCGAATTTGGCGGTAAAGGCACGAAGCAATGCACCATCATGTGAACAAGGAACTGTTCAGGCAGGTGGACGGTTGGTAATGGTCTGGGACGTGTTCAACTGGCACAAGTTGAGACCTCTGGTACGTCTAGATGCATGTGAACTGTCCAAGTTACGTGTCCATCCTTGCAGACCATCTGCATCCCTTCATTGTCATCGTGCACCCACAGGGCCACGAACTCGTCCAGCAGGATAATGCGTCTCCCCCACAGAGCCGTGGTGACTACAACATGGTTCAAAAAGCATTCCGCAAATTTTACCACCGTGCAATGGCCTCCCCGTTCACCGGTCATGAACCTTGTGGAGCATTTTTGGGATGCTGTGGAAAGGTTCGTTCGAGCTTTGGATCCTCCACTCAGGAATGCGACAGAATTATGGACAGAGGTACAGCAAGCATGGATGGAAATACCTGTGCAACGCTTTCATGAACTAGTAGACTCAATGCCTCGCCGTGTGACTGCCCTTATCCGGGTGAAAGGTGGGACTACCCGTTACTAAGTAGGTATACCATGATTTCTGTCCACTCAGTGTAATTACCTATGCTGATGTTATAAAACTCTTAACGGAAATACCGACATCATCTGACACAGGAGAAATCACAATGTCATCAGCAACAAGCCCACAACACTCTCTCTCTCTCTCTTCAACATATTAATCTAAAACCCAACCCTGAAAAAGCTGTAATTACGATTTTCTCTATGAATCAACCACTTACACTGAATACTGAGGTGGGCTACTCGCAAACATTGCCTTCCTTCCCAACAATGGACCACCGCAGTGCCACTCAACTTGAAATCCCACTTCTGCTTCAAGCTATCTGCATAAGGAGAACTTCAACTACTGTTAAAATGCTGGTTGCCACAATCAACTACCCTGATTTCTGAATATATATATCCAGTGATCACTGAATTGTGACCACCCCATCTGTAATGGACTATGCCGCAAAGCTTGCAGTATAAAAAGTTGAACAGCTTTGTATGCTAGAGCAGTGGTAATTTGACTCTGGTCCTGCAAGTCAAAGTGACAAAGTAGCAGTTATAGGATGTCGTAATGATATCAAGGAGTTTCAAAAGGGCATGATTGTGTGAGGTTCTGCGTCGGTGCTTCCATGTCGGACACAACATGTCTTGATGGTTGTTCACGGCTCACTGTAGTTAAAGTGTTCAAATGACAGTGTTGAACGAGTCAAACCACCTCCCAGGGAGGTAGAACTGTAAAGGATTGCACAAGGTGGTGAATGTAGGGTGCGGTGCATTGTATGGGCTCAACGGCATGGTCAGTCTGCAACAGTTGACATCACAATATAATATGGCAAACAATATCCAAAATGACATAATGCGCCGCACACTCAGACATATGAGGAAAATGGTATGGTGTTATCAACATGCTTGGCACACTATGGCCATAGATGCTGATGCGCCAAAAACAATCCCCAGCCAACCAATCATAAACATGCTGGTTGGACACTGGACATGAAAAATGAGTCCAAATACCTGGTCAAACATGCCAATGGACACCTTCAGTAGTGGCGCAACAACACGAGTCCATGGCTTCCATCGTGCCCACACATCTTGATTGGACTTCCAAATTCGCCTGATCTAAATCCAAATGAACACCTGTGAGGTGTGAGGCGTATGGACACGTAACCATCATCTATTCCTTAGATAGATGACATCATCTATTATTAATGAATTACTACTACTTGTTAACGAGCCTCAAATGCAACCCACTGAGCACATTAAATAACTTGTTTTTTTTTTTTTTTTTTATCTAATTCATTCGAAGTTGCTAACTTCGCGTTAAAACAGTTATAAGGGTGCCAGGGTGTATATTCTAAAACAACCGGATTTACATAAGGAATTAAAAACAAACAAAAATAAAATCTATAATCTCAAAGTTCATTCGAATAGGCACCCCAACGTATTTCTTATATCGTGTTTAATTATGATAATATGAACAAGGAGTCCATTAGGTAGTCTCAATATTCCGTGGGTACAGGAGTATTTGAGTACAAGAACTGCTCAAGGTCAAGGAGACATCCAACTACCCCTCTCTTTCTCCGTTCTTTTATGAAGATAGGGGAGAAGAGTCGTTAAGAACAAAGTAAGTTACCTGCGTGATGACCTACATTAAGGACGCATAAGAAACAAAAACCGAAATGGTCGATGTGATCTTACATCGACCATTAAAGACAGAAAGTCGTTAAAGAAATCATTCAGCACGAATAACTGTTTACTTATTAGTTTATACCCGAATAACTTTCTTCCAGCAAATTAAGTAGAATTTAAAAGCTTAAAAAGTGAATAAAATAACAGTCCTTCCGTACCGGGTGTGGAGGGGCTGTTATTTATCCACTATGCTCCCCAAGAGGTCTTACAAAGACGGAGATATTCTCCACCGAGGTTTCCAGTGCTGAATCTCAATTAAGCTGTTCATGGCACTGGGTAGACCAGAAATTGCTGGGAATAAGGCACACCAAAACCTTTCTGGAAGCGAATCCACAGTGGGCAGTTGTTGAAATTTTCTTGATAAAACCCAGTAACACGGTGGAAGTGTTGAACGTGCATCATCTTTTGAGAAAAAAGGATCCGTTCAAATTTCTAAGCTCTTAAGGCACGATGCAAATAGAGAGCATTATTTATTATAGAAGAAGAAATTGTTTCATTAAAAACAACTTGAATCTTGGAGTATAAATGCTGTCTTACTGCTATTATCTGAATTTTAAGCTAAGTGATTGCGAATGACTTTATTTGAAATTAAGCGTTTTCTGCACGCGGTTAACATCAACATATGCATTGCACCCTAGCCTTTTCCTGTCCACTCTTTTCCCTTTTGCCTTTGCACTCTTCCCATTTGAAAGTTGAGACTCGAAAATAACGCTTTCATTGAAAAATTCAATGAAGGCATGTTGGAAGACTCTTCGTCTTCAGAAGTAGCAAACAAACAATTCCACGTTATATATTTATCCTTGCTTTTTCTCAATACTACCTTTAAATAATTGGACAAGAAATAACAGAAAAGGAAATTCCCTGAGTAGGCCCATGAATTTTCTTAATTTATAAATTTGTTTCATAAGTCTTATTTCAGTTTATTTAGCAACACTAAATGTATAACTTTTCTTTAATATTTTTGTCATTTGCAGTTTCGAATGGACTTGCATTTGAAGCTTAAACAAAGTCCCAACTTAGGGGGAATTTTAAATAGACTTATTTCACAAATGTATCTTCTTAGTCCACCAGAGAACAACATATGAACAGGAAACTTTCCCGAAATTTAAAAGCTTTTGTTATCCATAGATTTTCTTACAATTGAATCTTTGGATTCTCTTCTTTTCTCCGGTTGTAAGTTACTTTGCTTTACATTTTCGAAACTCCTGAACATTTTCGAAAAATCAAAGCTGTTGTGATGCTGCGTACAAACACTGCTTCGGGTTTCTGTAGCATCTGGTGTATATTTAGGATCCTTGACCCACTGAAATTTATGCTAACCGATGTATTCCAAGAAATCCCAGAATAGCTTGGGTACATCGATTAGAGATAGTATTGATTCATTTGGCTTGTGGTTCTCTATGGCAGAATGCCATAGGCTGATGTAACTGAATCAGTCTGGCGTCCTCCAGTTCATTGCTATTATATTCAATTTGCAGTCAAAGTCTATGTTTTTGTTCAATGTCTTGAAAACCACGAATTATTTGATTGGATTTAGGATCAGTTCATTTTCAGAAATATATTTGTCCCGTTTAGTGGATGAGGAAGTTACGTGGATTTTATCTACAATTGGGTTTGAATATCATTTGCGCACACCACCGCCTAGATTGTGTTACTAGAAGAATAAACTACTACAAAAAAACATTATGACCATTATGCGGTGAGAACCGATAAATGTATTACTGTAGGTTCGTGGAATTCAGTCCATACGAAGAACTCGACGAATATGGGCAAGATTGTATCAAGTTGGGCTGACTCAACCTGGATTTAAGCCATGTCCCATTAGTAGAAAGCATGCATACAACCCAAACTGCAGCCAAGATCCTAACTTATAGTTTACAGTCAAGTGGGAGGGTAAAAATACGAGGATTCCCCTTTCTTTACCAGAATTATTCCATCATGTCTGCCAATATTTGTACCAATTTATTATGTATTTTTCCTGCTGGTCATATATCTCCCCGCTTTTCACCATGACCGAATGCAGGTGATCTCTATGGGAATATCTTTTAGTATTAGTAATGGCCGCATGGTGCAAGAAAGCCTATGGCTTATGCTGCACCAGCCAAAAAAAAAAAAAAAAAAAAACCGACTAAAACAATGATAAAAAAAAAACAAACTAATAATTAATAAGAGAAAAGAAAATTAAACTTATCATGCTATGCGTTTCCCTCACCCGAAGGTACTATATCCAGATGACCTTTGAATTTCCCCAAACAAAGTAGGCAACTTATTCCAGTAATTTATAACTCGCTGGCTAAAATAAAACTTCCTGCAGTCCAATCTAAACATTTCCCCCCCGTAATTTGAATTTATGTCCCCTAGTTCTAGCATCATTTATAATCTTGAAAATTAAAAACAACAGTGGTCCTAATACTGATCCTTGGGGAACCCCACTTCTTACATCAACCCAATCTGAGGAATAGCCATTTATCACAACCCTCTGCCTCCTGCCCTGAAGCCATCCTTCTAAGGATTTTCCCAGTGATTCCAACCTGTTCCAGCTTATAAAGCAACCGCTCATGTGGGACTGAGTCAAAAGTTTTGCTGAAATCTAAATAAACAATGTCGAAATTATTCCATAAATCCAGCTCGTGAGTGACCCTTTCAAAATAGCGAACCAGATTTGTTAAACATGATTTTCCCTTTACAAAACCATGCTGAGTATCCTTGAGAATTTCAATTCGATCCAAATGATCCTGAATTCCACCCTTGATCATTGCCTCCATAATTTTCCCTACCACTGAAGTCAGACTGACAGGTCGATAATTTCCAACTTCACTCTTAGAACCACCCTTATGTATAGGAGATGCATTGGCACTTTTCCAATCCAAGGGAATGTCCCCAAAGTCTAGTGATGCTCGCATAATTAGCCTCAATGGTTCAATGCACTCACTTGCCGCCTCCCTTAAGATTATAGGGTATATTCCATCAAATCCAGGAGCCTTACTGGTCTGTAGGCTCGAAAGTTTTTTCATTAAATAATCTCGCGAAATTTCAATATCATTAATTACATATTTTTCAACTTTTCTCTCCCACAATTTCCCATTGCCACAAAAGGTTTTTCATTTTTAAATATCGATGCAAAATAACTGTTGAGTTCATCTGCAACGGCAGCTGGTGTATTTATTACTATCCCCTTTCCCTTACGTAAAGGTCCGATCTGGTTTGTCCTGCTCTTCTTGGCATTTATATATGTGAAGAATTCTTTATCCCCCTCCTTTGCTCTGTTTGCTAGTGATTTCTCATAAACTGCCTTTGCCTGTCGAACCTTTTCTGTGGCTCTATTACACATCACCTTGTAGCTGTTATAGGCTTCAGTACTTTTTATTGCTCTGTAACCTTTCCATGCCACCTTTTTCTGCTCAAGTAATGTGGCAACTTCACTATTCATCCAACTTGGAACCCTCCTCGTGGAGTATTTTTAATCGTAATTACGCATTCAAGGCATCTGTGATTAATGTTTTAAAAGCGTACCACAGTTCAAATGTATTCATTCTCTGCACGATATCTACCCAGTTAATAGAGGCCATGTAGTACCTTAAGGCATCGTAATTCCCTTTTCTGAAATTAAAACCCATTCCTTTTCCTTTTGCTACCTCTTGTGGGGGGGGGTTATTTTAGAAAATGTTATTTTATATATATTTTTATTATTTCCCCTATTAACAACTCCCCTTTATAATAACTCCCCACTTGCGCATCTGACAATTTCTTTACAGAAAATTCCAAGTTCTAGGGGAAAATCTCCTTGATGTGTTTAATTCCCTTTGGATAGGCTTTTTCTCAGAATAACAAGAGACACACAAATGTGGTATAATAAAATACAGTTTATTGGACACTTTTACATAGATACATCAAACAAAAGAAATTTATTAAACTCATGACCAAATAGATTTAATTTCATCTTCTTATAACAGAATGTAAATGAGCAAAGTAATTTGCCTATTGAGCAAACTCAAGGAGGGCTATTTCCTTTACATAAATCATAAACAACTATCTCCTCTTTTAAACTAACAAAATGTTTCTACTTCCTTACTCCTGAGTTCAATTGACTTTCAAAAGAATCTATTAACATTCTTCTTTCATTACAAAACAATTCCTACTCCAAATTGATAAAGCTCCGATACTCTTAATTTCAGTATAAATCATTACTCTGTTTTCTAACAGATTATAGCCTACAACCTTCTCTAATCTAGGTAATTATTATTACTATCAAATTTCTACAATTAACTACTTGCACATTCGGGGGTTACTGACATCCGTCTATCCCCTTCCAAAATTCATACTTAGTCATTCACTTATTTAACCAAATATTAACAAGTATCAATCACATCAAAAATTTTATATCTATTCCCTTCCAAAATTTATCTATATGTATATTGACTTGCCCTGGGTAATGTCCTTCAGTCCATAACATTCACTAACTTATTCATTACAATAAAGTACTACTTATACATATGTGTTCAATCAAAAGTTCTGATAAATTGGTTATCGAGTGCCTATAGTCGGTGTGATGTTGAGAGTACTTAAGCAAACTAATCACTTACTTACATAACTTGGCAGACTTCACGGTACATCCTTCTCTAAGCGACTAGGGGATTCTTTCTATCTGGGTCGCATCTCACAATCACTGGGGGAGTTCGATATAAGATACTGGATTCCTTCCTGGGTACCTTTTTATTTCTTTATGGACGCATTAATTTCATCTGATCAGAATGGCTGTACTCTTTTTGTCCGGCTTCGGATTTCATCAGCTCCAGCGTACTTGCTCTCAGAATATCAGGCAATCTCGTTCCTTCATACTGGAATTGACTCCTTCTCATCTACTTTAAGGATCTTGAAAAATTTTCCCTCCTTTCTATGGCACGTGTTCATCACTCACTTCGAAACTCAGTCTACTTTTGACTGACTGTCTGACCGACTTCTGCGCTCCAACTTCATCTTCCCACTTACTCGACTGCTTCTCTCACTAACTATTTAGATCACTGACTTAACTGTTCACTTAAAGCTTATCTACCCCTCATACTCACTACACATTAGAACTTAGCCACTTTTCTCCACCGGCTACTCTATCTAAAAAAAACTCATTCCTTTCTTTTCTTCTCCAACTCTCATCTTACTGCCCCACTCACTGACACTGACCCACTCTCATCTTATTGCCCAACTCACTGACACTCTTTTTTGTCCGTCTCCATCCACAAATTTTTCTTACCAGTCTGTCACGCCTCTCCACAGTGTTCTACCAATCTCCTCCTTCCTATCTTCATTTTTATCCTTTCATTAGTTGGCAGGTCAGCCAGCCCTGTGGCACGTGATTCACAATACCCCTCTCCTTTTTTATTTCCTACCTGTTGACATCCGTTGAGCTCTTTCATGTAGGCCGAATGCATCAAAACAACTCCTTCTGTGTCATCACAGCTTGTCTCCATAGCACTACAGACAAACCACAAATTGTGACACTAGCTACTATAGCGTCTATTTTTAGAAACTAGTGTGTGCGTTTTGCCGTATGCGTTTCCGGTGCGTGACCCCTCATAAACTTGTTGCGCCGTACCACCTGCTGGGCTTGCTATAGTATTTTCGGTCAGTTTTCTGTTTTTGACGGATGTAAAGCTAATTTTCTGTTTTTCGTTCTTCCTACCTTTTAAGTTTTACAATCCTTACTGGATAATTCTTGTTTATTGAACTGACGCTATTAACATTTCTCCCAACGGCAAGAATCCAAAAAGGAAAATTAACTTCAGAAGTCAAAAAAAATATTTTATTTTTGTAAGATTTTCAGATCTTACACTCTCTCGTCATCATCCACCGTAGAACTCCGGTGGATGATATATTAAAACTACTTTGAGATTTCTACTGCCTCTAAAGATTCTTCTATTTGATCCTTGATACTCCAGTGGATTTTCCTTTTGGACTTGTATTGTCTGATGAACTGTTGAAGCCAACTTGGACTTGCTATTGATTGTACAGTGTGTACTTCGTTAATACTGAATCTTGCCCTATTAATAAAGTAAAAATTGGTTCATGATATTTGGACTCTTTCCTTAAAGAAGACAGGAATGTCCCCGACGAGCTTTCTTTGTTTGCTGATCCTGATACCAGGCGCCGATCACAAAACATAATAAAACAGAGCACAATTTACACACAAAACGCTACGCGCACATGGCCTGATTTGGCGCAAGCCTCAACCACAAGGAGTATAAGAGCGGCTAATGGAGAGAACCCTTGGGTCAGCAACAACTGCACTTAAATGCTAAACAGTGGCCATAGGCAGAGGTGGAAGTGATTCTTGCACTGCTTCTGTTGGAATGAGCAGCAGCCTGGAAAGTGAGGTGTTGCTGGGAGTCATAGTGAAACAAATAAATAAATGGGCTGTGTTAGGGTAACTAAGAATAAGAATAGGTGAATGTACACTTGCATGTACACCAATACTAGGAGTATAGTAAATAAGTCTTATGAATTTGAAGTGTTGGTCAAGATAATCAAAGGATATCAGAGACGTGGTGTCACCCTGATATAAGCAGTGCAGAATTGGAATTTGTGGAGTACAATGGGTGTAGAAAGGGAACAATTTCATAAGAGTTTATTTGGATTTTAATAAAGCATATGGCGCAGTCATTAGAGAGTACTGTATTAGTTGGGAACATTTGGGATTATTCTGGTAAGTTTCTAAGATGGATCGCACAGTGGCTGCAGAGCAGAAAGCAGAGGATTGTGACTAATGGATATTCTTCAGTTTGTTGTAACAACAGAAGTGGGGTCTCCCAATATTGGTTCTTGGACCACCGTTGTTTCTGATTTTCATAAATAACATCGACGAAGGGATGGAGGGCGTGATATTAAAATTTTCAGATGACGTAAAGATAGATTGGGAGAGTCGTTAATGATCAGTGACAACACGCGCTTCTTCAGGATGACTTGAACAGGCTTCAAGAACAGTCAGAAAAGTGGAAAAATGTCTTGCATTCGGGGATCAGCGCGCATATGTAGGAAACCACCGGTGGCACCTTACCCTAAATACTGTGGGTGATTTTAATTTGCCTCTAATTGATTGGAGCAAATGGGAAGGAAACTCCGCATGGGTGGCAGTTGATCTCTAATAGTGGCACTGAAAAGGTTAGACTGGCAAAGAGAGCAAAGAGTGGGGATAAGGAATTCTTCACATATCCAAATGTAAAGAATAGGAGTCTAACTTTAATAGTAAGGAAAATCGTGGAGGCAATGATCAAGGGTGCAATTCAGGGTCATTTGGATAGAAACGAAATTCTGAAGGATACTCAGCATTGGTCTGTAAAGGGAAAATCATGGGTAACTAACCTGGTTAGCCATTTCGACAGAGTCACTTGTTAGCTCGATTTAGGGAATAAGTTCGACGTTGTTTATTTGGATTTCAGCAAAGTATTTGACTCAGTCCCACATGAGTGGTTACTTTATAAGCTGGAACAGGTTGGTTTGTTTGTTGTTGTTTTTGGTTTTTAGGAGCATTAGCAACCAAGGCCATATTGCTCCGGGATATGCGGTGGTCATTCCCTGACCTTTCCGCATCCTCCGTATTTGGTGGTGACGGGCTCGAACTCCGGTCTAATCAAGAAACGTGTGCTACGCACTGCTGCTCCTTCCTATCTGGCTACAGAGGCGCCCAGGAACAGGTTGGAATCACAGGGAAATCCTTAGATAGATAGATAGATAGCTAGCAGGAGGCAGAGGGTTGTGGTAAATGGTTATTCCTCAAATTGGGTTGATGTAAGAAATGGGGTTCCCCAAGGATCAGTATTAGGACCACTGTTGTTTTTGATTTTCATAAATGATATCGATGAAGGGATAGAGGGCGCGATGTCTAAATTTGGAGATGGTGTAAAGATTGGTAGAGTAGTTAATGATTGCTGCCAAGCAGAGCTTCTTCAGAAAGATTTAGAGAAACTTCAGGGATGGTCAGAAAAATGGCAGCTATGCTTTAATCCAGCAAAATGTAAGGTATTGCACCTGGGGAACAGTAACCCCAAAATAGCTTATACACTTGATGGAGTTGAACTAAAGCCAGTAGTGGAGAAAAAGGACTTGGGTGTTACATACGGTTAGATATGAAGTTCTCCGAGCATTGTATGGACCATGGTTGCAAGGAAACCATCTTATCGATGATTTATCGAACAATTACTATCAGAGATAAGGACGTCATAATCCCATTATATTGTTAAACCACACTTGGAATATTGTTTTCAGGTATGGAGACCGCACCTAAAGAAAGACATTGTTCTTCTTGAAAGGGTCCACAGATGGGTAACTTGCCTGGCGAGATAGGCAAAAGGGCGTCCATATGAGGGAGACAAGGCTTCGAATATGTGGATTGCAGAGCTTGGAAACGTGGCACTTTAGAGGAGACTTGATTCAGGTGTTTAAGGCTCTGAGAAGCATAAACAAAATGAATAAGGACGAAATTTTCACGGTTATAAATGATTCTAGAACAAGGGGCCATAATTTCAAGTTACGGGGGAAGATGGTTAGACTGGATTGCAGGAAGTTTTATTTAAACCAGTGAGTTATATACTGGAATAAGTTATCTACATGGATGGTAGAGCCTGACAGTTTGGGGAAATTCAAGGTCACCGGGATAATTACCTAGTTAATTATTATTTTTTTAAATTTTCTTCTTATTATTTTATATAGTTATATATATATATATATATTTTTTTTTGGCTGGTGCAGCATAAGCCATAGACTTCCTTGCATCATGTGGCTATTACTAATATTATTCCACTACTATTCGTGGAATAGCAACCCCTAAGTAAATAGTACACTTGGTGATGTTGATTAAAAACCGTAGGAGAAGAAAGGGATCTGGTTATTATAAGAATTCTTTACCAGATGGCATGACTTCCCCTTAACGAATCCGTGCAGGAATCTCTTCAAGATACCATTCTTGTTAAGATGGTCCTGAATCATGTGCTTAGCTACGTGATCTTCTCCCCTGCAGAATTCAAGAATACTTAGTTACCCGGTTCCACTTTATGGAGATATTAGCACTTCTCCAGCCTAGGGGGAGAATCATCCCGTAATTTAATGAGGCTCTCATTAACATTCCGAATGGTTTGATACACTGACTGCAGTCATTTTATTATAATTGAATACATGCCATTCTCCCCCAGAGCCTAGCCCTCCTCCACTCTCGATAGCTGTTCTAGCAAACACTTCTGAGATCATTATATCACTTATTTTAGGGAAATTAACTCCTTAACATTCCCTGCAGATTAGAGTTTTCTTTCGATAAATATCGGTCACAAATATCTGTTCAACTGATCTGCCATTTCTGCAGGCCACTTTTTATGGACTGTACATTAAAGGACCTCTTGAATTTAATCTCTAATTTCTCATACTTAATTGCCAAATACAGTCGGATTAATCATCTCTTTCTACTTGTTAGCAATGTTGCAGTATGACACAGCATCCCATGAGCTGCCATGGTTGGTTCTTTGTCGTAAAATTTGAGGCGCATCAGTAGGCTATACTGCGCAGAAAATAGTATGCCTGTGTTCTGTGGTCGATTTACTGTTTGCTGGACAAAAAACACAGTTTCTGGGAAGGTAAAAAAAAAAAACATTGCCACCTTCGTTAGAGGCAGACTAATTTAGCCACGTTGTGAAAAAGACCCAAAATTCCTCACGTTATCGGCAGGATTACAACTCCGATCTTTGCCACCTGGTGTGGGGAGGATGGTGATATATCAAGTATGGTACCCACGAAAATTGCCCTGACAGCCCGTGTGCATTGAGAACTTTATGCTGAACTGTAAAATTACCTCCAAGTGTTCATCATTATCGACTACTTTGAGGGTGATGTTTCGAAAATGATATGCTACTGTGGGATTCCCAACTTCAGTACTTAGCACTATATTATACCTGAATTGCCATTTGTCAGCCTATATGCCAAGTGAAATCTAGACCTTGAAGAGTAATATCCTGAATAATGTAATTGACCATCTTGCCCACTTTTGTATCATCAGAAACTTAGGCAAGACACTGAAAATATACAGTATATACATCAATATCATTAATGAATGTTAAACAGTAAGGAGTCCAATACTGAACCCCATTCTATCTCACACATAACATTAGCCACGAACAGCAGTATCCATTTATAACAACCCTCTGTCTTCTTCCACTCCATAACTTACCCGTAATCCCAACACTGCTGCAATTTGTACAGCAGGCTTTCATGGGCAACATTATCAAACGCTTTTCTGAAATCTAAGTATATGGTGTCAGAATTATTCACTGTATGAATCAGGTTATAGCATCTTTTTGACCAGGAGGTACATTGGACATCTTCAATCTGTAAGAACTTCTCCCAAAATCCAAGGATATTCTCATCATTATAGCTGAAGATTCGTTATATCTTTTGTTGCTTCTTTTACCATAAGTGACGATTCCATCGGCCTGGGTGCCTTGTTTGGTTTTAGCTGGAACAATTTCTCTTGCAAGTTCCTTCAGGTTATCATAAAGTAATTTAACTGTTATTCAGTATTTCTCACCTAAAATTTCTTTTACCTTTGACATTTTGCATCTGCAGATGCAAAATGTCAAAGGTAAAGGGAAGGGATTTAGTTTTCGTAAAGGCGATTACAACAGTCTTAAACATTTAAATTGTTTTTAGAGCGATGTTTTTCAAAAACACAAATGCTAAATGAGAAGTAATTTTAGATTCGAGTTTAGTATCTACAAAGATGCCTCGAGTTTAGTATCAACAAAGATAAACCATTTCAACCAGGAAGAATTTTGATATGAACCAGATCCTCCCAATTATAAGATGCCATATAGAGCCTAAACTGTCAAAGTCCCCTCTTCTGAAATTAAAACCGTGTTTAACTACTCGTACTACATCTTTCTTCATCTTCCATCAAACGACTGCGTAATCACTACTGAACTAATTATTGTAGACAGCTAAGACTAAATCTTCTATAGTTTACTACCCTGACCCATCCTTTGAAGTTATTTAGGTTTGTTTCCCGTAGTTTTATGTTCCCACTAATTTGAAACGTTGCCATCCTCAGAACGTCTTGCAAACATCGGCTTTTGTGGCAATAAACAAGAACTGTTGAGATGTGTGTGTGTGTGTGTGTGTTGGCATTACTTTGACCCATATATAAACGCGGATCTATATTACTCTTCTTCCCCACCAACTAGCAGTTTCCCTGAACACTAGAAGGTATCTTCAATGATACTGGAATAAACCCTTGCACCACCTTTGTTCAAATGAATACTGACTCTTCAAAATAGATTCCTTCTTCCTGCAAGTGCTGGCCACGCTGATAAAATTTCCCCTGCTAGAGCTATGCAGAGTCCCTCAAGTCTTGAGTTAATCCACAAGGCTTTCAGCATTTAATCCCACATATTGTGTCCAGGCAAAGTTGCAGACACATACACATGCTGACTTAACTCGCAGCATTTTTTCAGCATGGTCCTATCATCGTTCATCCAATAAATGGTCAGGTCGTGTTCGTTTAATATCGTTAGTCCCCACATGAATAATAATGTTCTTTTTACCACCCCCTTCTTGAAATCTGACATTCTGCTGGAGCTTCATCAATTGTTGCCTCCTGCAAACACATCTTGGTTTGGTCCATCTATCTTTGTTTCAAAAAAAGTTACCCGTTCCCTGACAAAATCTCTCAATGAAACTAAATCAACTTTAACCAGAGCGGCATGCATTTGACTGTTCTGTTGTTGGACCCGAATCTGGGGTGCATCACTTGGTCGGTCACGAGATATTTGAGTCCAGGACGGGTTCCCACACATTTGTTTCTAGGCAAGCATCCGTTCCTCCACTGACTCAATTTCTTCTAGTAATGCGCACTAGTACTTTTCCTTTTGAATCCATACCGACGTTTCAATATTCTTTATTGAAATATCATTTTCAATACTACGTAATTTTCTCAGAGTTGAAATAGAAGCAGTTTTTATGGTGTATTTGATTTTGCCAACGCAATGAATCTGACACAAAAACAAGGATCCGCACGATGTATTTTCCAAAGTAATCTAGTCCTATGTGTTGATGTGCACAGAGATAGCTTTTAACTGGAAATCTTTCGCTAGTTGTAAGTTGTAAACCCTATGCATATATATTGCGTATTTAGTAAAAACATAAAGATAGACATTACACTATATCAGGGTGGCAGGTGAAGTAATTTATTATCGAAATGATACGATTTAAAGGAATTGAACTACCTCAATGCTAAACACAAACTATTTATGGCCACGTTTCGGAAACTCACTTCCCCTTACCCAGGCCTGTGGAGGGGAAACAGCGTCCATTCTTCAGCTGTAAATTTTTACATCACACCTTTCCTCCATCAATGTCATTTTTGAAAATCAGAAACAATAGTTGTCCTAGAACCAGTCCTTTTGGGACGTTCTAGGATAACTAGGTTTTGAACCAATCCTTTTGGTGAAGTTGACCAATTTGAAGAGGAACCATTAATCATTATGTCCTCTTGCCTCTTACCGCACGATTCGAACCTGATACAGCTTATATAGTAACTTCTTCATAATAAACAATTTCGAAATTATTTGGACATTGTTTATTTGGATATTAGCAATGGTTCGCTAGTTTGACACACACAACTCATTTCATGAAGTATCTGTGTCAAACTAGCAAAATAGGTTAGCTGAACATGATTTGTCTTCACAGTCAATGTGTCTCCTACAAAACTCCATTTAAATGTCGCTGGATTACACTATCATTACTCCATGATTTTACCTACCACTGAAGTCAGACTGACCGCCTTTATGTATTGACGATACACTGCCGAAGTGTTCCACTTCAACACTTTTCCAATCCACAGAAATCTTTCCCGTGATGCCTTCATAATTAACCTCCATTGTTCAATAATCCTGGTTCGCTGTTTCCTTTAAAATTACTGGGTATATGTTATCAGCTCCAGGAGCCTTGCTTGCCTTTAGTCTCGAAAGTTTTCCTAATAAACAATCATCTGTAATATTATTATCACTAATTCTACACTCACCTTCTTCTCAATACGAAGGGTCTTTCCTCTGTAAAGATCAATTTGAAGTATCTGTTCGGTTCACTGCAACAACGCCGGGTTAACTTGACCTTTCCACACCCACAACGCAAGGGTTCGGTATGATTCCTTTTATTCTTCTTTCTATTTACATGTATGAAAAACTCATGCCCGTTCTTTGCTCTCTTAGACGCTGGTTTCTCATACTCTGCCTTTGTCAACCTAAACTTTCCTGTGGTATTATTATAGATCAGCTTTTTACAGATTAGCTTTAGTACTTTTCATCGTTCTTGTAATATCTCATGTCGTGACCTTTCCCATACCATATTTTACTCATTAGCTCTATATTTATTCATTCATCTTGGCATCCTCCTCACGCTTTTTTCTTAATGATATGTATGCATTCATGATTTCTGCAACTACTGCTTTAAACTTCTTCCATAATTGTAATGTATTATGGAAGAAGTTTAAACCTTTATCTACCAACTGAGGAGTGCTTGATCCGTCCTTCTAATGGTTTCTGTACCGTGAGCCTGTGACGTCAAGCCCTCGTGGTAGTACAGTTGGTATAATCACGGTCCTCCACACACCGGGTGGAAAAGCTCTGAGTTCGAATCCCGTTGATGACGCAAGGGATTGTTATGGGTCTTTTTCCCTACGTGGTTGAGTCAGTTGGTCTCAGGCAAGAATAGCATGGTTTTTTTCTCCCGGAAACTCGGGTTTTCGTCCTGCTCAGCAAATCGACCACAGAACAGACGCAATTTACAGACATGTCATATAGACAATAATTATGTTACAGACATAAATTAATAACAACAAGAAATCGTTTTCAACTTTAAAGTTTAACCGTAGACGGAACTGCGCGCTATACAGTTCCACATTTTGCTCTCGATGGTGATTCAGTCAATGCCTATTTGCCAATATGCATTTTTTTTAGAGTTGACAAAATGAGTCAAACGAACTGTGGAGCGAGCAGTGCCGATTTGAACAGTGCACCAAACTTGAATGAAAAAGTTATTAATCCATTTTCAACAAATAAAAATCGAAGAATGGATTTTATTTTTAAATAAAATTCCAAGATTACCCAAGTATGTTACTGGTAAGTGTTCAGTTAATGTTTTGTAGTATTTTTAACTTGTTTATTATTATTATAACCATCTATATGTTTCATAACCAAGGCAATTTAATGTAACTTTAAGATGCAGCACCCCCAAACATCAGTCACGAGCTGCCACTGTAATAGAATCACTCGTTAAGCATTACAGAATCATCTAGACAGGACTGCAGTAATAATTCAGACACAGCATGGGTTTGTTAAGGGGAAGTCTTGTCTGACTAATTTGATTGGATACTACAATGTGCTCACAAACCAACTGGATGCAAAAATAATTTTGATATCGTATACATGGATTTCAGGAAAGCTTCTGATACTGTTGCACATGGAACACTGCTGAACAAATTGGAGCAGTCCAATTTGTACAGCAGTGTTCCATGGCATTTCGGGCAAGTTATTACAATGGATAACGGGAAGGTTGAGTTGGAGAAGACAGAGTGGTAATCAATGGAGACTGCTCTTCATGTATTAATGCTATTAGTGGAGTCCCTCAGCGTTTGGTGTTGGACCCATTGTTTTGTATATTTATCAATGATATTGATCACGGTCTATCAGGCTTAATGTCGAAGTTTGCAGATTATACAAAGGTTGGCAGGGCTGTTAATAATAATAATGACAGTATGCTGTGGACACGATCTGGAAAAGTTGGGTAGATGGGCTGAGAAGTGGCAACTGAGGTTTAACATTGCATTTCTCAAAGTACTGCATATGGGTAGAAGTAACCTCAGAGGAACGTACCAACTGTGTAGTACTACACTGACAGTGCTAGAGAATGAAAAGGACCTGGAGGTAATTGTGCAGGCAGATGTGACGTTTTCTGACAGTGCAGACACTGCAAGAGCAGGTCATGGGCTCTTGTCAGTGATATACAGGAATTTTGTTAGCAGGGATAAGGAGGTGATTATCCTCTTGTATAAGGCAATGGTCAGGCCATACCTTGAATACTGTAAACAGTTCTGGTGAGCTCATTTTAGGAAAGATATAGAGTTGCTAGAACAAGTAAAGAGAAGGGCAACAAGACACTAGTCTTACGAAGAAAGGCTTAAGTTCTGCAAATTGCAGCGTCTGGAGACTAGGCACCTGCAAGATGATCTGATTGAGGTGTACAAGGCCTGGAATGAGTTGAGCAAGCTCAATGCTGATAAGATCCTTCGTCTTGTCCGGATTACCAACCTGAAGAGGAATAAACTGAAATTGAGGAAAGACAGTTGTAGGATAGATCTGGTTATTACAAAAAATATTACCCATTTTCCTGACAATAGAATTTCCTAATAAAACTAAATCCTCTTGAAGCAGAGACTGTTCTGCTTTGGGGGACGAGTCAGATCGCTCATGGTAAGTCACTAGACACTTGAGTCCCTTTTATTTGTCTATATGGTATGCAGCCGTTTCTGAAGTGATTTAAATTTATCTAGTAATGGGTACACAGCTAACATCAACACAGACTGGCCTTTTGGCCACGGTACACAAACGAAGAAAACCAATTCTTCTGAAAATTATATTGCATTTTCATTTGCACGCACCATTATCGAACATTTGCCGATTCCTGTTTTGGACTGTCCTAAACTTGAAAGCAGAAACACTGAAAGTAAAGAGTTATCACAAAAGTCCCTTAATTCATTTTTCTCTACTAAGTGACAATTAACAAATCCATTTTTTTACTTAGAAAATAATATAAAAATGTTATAAAAATTATAATTTTTATAACATTTTAAATAATATAAAAATTATAATTTCAGAACTTCAGCATCTTTAGAGAGCAGCCCCCTCGAACTCATCCTGCCTCGGCATTTGTCCCCCCCGTTGTAGAACCAGCTGCTTCTTCCAGAAACGTTGTAGTTCGAAGCTCCGCCAAGACAATGTCGTCCACCTCCTGCCCATCCACCCAAAACCTGGAACACCTTCACGTGCGCTTGTCCCTCCCAGATGTTCACCTGCCAGACGACAAAGTCTCCCCGTCACACTCCAGTTACTCCTTACCCACAATGCGACGACGATCACCAGTTGTGAGTCGAGCTCGCTCAATGGATGCGCGGGCAATGCCCCACATGCCACGACTCTCCATCTGCAACCGCTCAGACAGTCAATCCGGCTCCAGTAATGAAACCCGCAGTCCTATGTCGCCATTTTTGCGTATTCCTTCGCCAGAGACTCCTCCACTACCTGATCTAGCCAACCGACCGACCTCTCCCGTTCTGGGAGGAAGACCACGGTCACTGTCACCCCTCTCTCCTCTCTTGTCTCCAGCTTGCTCTCAGGCATCTGATTGTGGCATCAGTCCAGGAGCCGCGAGTCCAATAGGTAAGTCTGTTTGATTTTTATGTTCTAATGTAGCTAATATTTATAGGACACGCTATTTTGTTAGAGTCTACCTGCCCTAGCTTGGTCTTAAATCTTTAGAAATGGCAGAGCTGGAGTGTGGAATTGTGGTTTGTTGCTGGATTTGGGTATAATTGACAATACATCGATTCATTTTCGCGTAGCGTTCCAATTAGTATGATCCATATGGTGCAAAGAAGCTTTTTGCTGCGATATGATTATAGACGTAGAGTACATAATGTCCGTACAAAAATAAATAACTTAAATGTTATGAAATGGTAATAAATGCTGTCTCAAGACAACATTTCTGTGATGTTATTAATTCCTAAACTAATCCAGTTTTACGATTAGTCGCACTATAGAAATGCTAGCAGCTTCCAATAAAATTGGCACTTGAACTCTATTCATGGTGTGCCTGATAAGTTGCGTCCTAAAATGTGTGTTAATTAAAAACGTTTTAAACATCACGTATTCAGAAAGATGAGAATTCGAATTATAAACAGCAGCTTACATGATAATACACTGAGGTTCCCTAAATAAGGCATTAAAATTACATCCAAATCTAGCTAATTATAGTATTAGCTATATACTATAGTTCAAAGAATGGTGGGGAACAGGTTAAACTATTTCCTGCCGAGAAAAATGTAAAATTACGCGTATTCACGGTGAGCGAAGGATGCAGCGCATTGTACACTGAGCGGAGAGAAATCATGGTATACCTACCTAGTAACGGGTGGGACCACCTTTCGTCCTGCTAAGGGCAGTCAAAGGACAAGGCATTGAGTCCACTAATTCACGAAAGCGTTCCTCAGGTATTTCCATCCATGCTTGCGCACCGCTGTCTGTAATTCCGTCGCATTCGTGGGTGGGATCCAAAGCTTGAACAGACCTTTCGACAGCATCCCAAAGATGCTCTACAAGGTTCATGTCCGGTGAACGGGGAGGCCATTCCATTATGGTAAAATATGCGGAATGCTCTTCGAACCATGTTCTAGTCTAGGGCTCTGTGGGGGGAGATATTGTTCTGCTGGAAGAGTCCATTACTCTGTGGGTGCACGATGACCATGAACGGATGCAGATTGTCTGCAAGGATGGACTCGTAACCTGGACCGTTCAGAGATGCGTCTAGACGTACCAAAGGTCCCAACGTGTGGCAGTTGAACAGGCTCCAGACTATTATCGACCGTCCACCTGCCTGAACAGTTCCTTGTTGATGACGGGTGCATAGCTTTCTGCGGTTTCCGCCAGATACACACCCTCCCGTCCACTCGAAAAACTGGACTCATCGGACCAGGAGACCCGTCTCCAATCACCCAATGTTCAGTGCCGATGTGCTTTCGCCCAGTTAAGGCTTAGAGTCCTGTGTTCGTGGTGTTAGCAATGGGACTCTGGCGGGTCGGCGGCTCATGATCTCCTGATGGTCTTGGTGGAGACGTTTCTGGCAGCTCCCTTGTTGAAATCGGCGGTGATTTGTCGTTCTTCGGTTGGCGCTTACGTACAAAATTATTGTACGTAAGCGCCAACAATTATATATCCCCAGACTTTTCTTGCATTTGTATAGGGCACTTGGATGAACAGGACGTCTGTATTGTCTTCGTCAGCCTTTATTCTTATTTGGTCCACGACAGCACGCGGTCGCTGAGCATTTAGCTGCATAAATTTCATGATTGTACAGTTATATGTCTTATATGGGGCCATAGTTGATTCTTTGTTGTTGTGTGCTTCTTGCTTTCAGATAAACAGGGCACTTGTTATCCCTTATCGAATGCTTGTAATCCATTTTTGCTAGTTTTCAGTTGGCGTAAACCGGTTCTTCAGTTTTGTTAGGGCAGATGTTAAAGTAATGCCCTTTCTGGGTACAGTGCCCGCACGTGGAATCGACCTGTGTACGTGTGTGTGTGTGTGTGTGTGTGTGTAGTATGGCCGAACCTGCAACAGCGAAAGCACTTTGGGACGACTAAGTGTTCTTTGAACCTATGGCTGGTCCACTCGAGGTACACCCTGTCCTGCTGCTTAATTACTTGCCAAGCTTGTGCCGAGAGGTCAATGACCCAGTTCACATTCTGGGAGGATTTTCCTTTGGTCTGGTACTTTGGTTGTATTGCATCTTCGATGCTGGTAAATTCGCTTTCACCTTAAAGGTTTCTACAATAGATTTATTCAGCCACTTGTTCCGGTTTGAGGTTTTTATTGATGCCTAAAACAATAATTGCTGGGCCTTTCTTTTTGGGAGTCTCAGCTGTGAGTCCCATGGTGGAAATTTTTGGGTTGTCCAGTATTATCTGGGCTTCGTGTCGCGTTGCAGTCTCGATTATTACTCCGATGTTCCTGGTTTTTCTTATTGATTTGATACGGGTGTTCTTTAAGTCGCTTGCTAATTTTTGTACAACGGCCGTCTTGACGGCTTCACTCGATTCCATAGGGCTGTCTTCTGTTGGTTTTAATACAACCAGATGTTGCTCCTTTAGTAGCGTTTTCTTTATCTGAGTTGGCTTCTGTGCTTCAGTAATCTTTTTTGAAGGATTCCTTAGCGCATCTGCATAAGAGCGGGTGCACTGTAGCATTTCATTTCCACGCTCTTCCTGGTAGGTTTCCACTTTGGCTTTGGGCCGCTGGTTGTTGACGTGAAGGTCAAAAAGGATGCGTTCCATCTCCGCGAGTCGCAGACATAATCCGGTTTGTCGGCTTGGCCATGAGAGCTTCCAAGCCGGATCTAAGGGAAAAAACTTCGTCAGTTACAGTTTCTGCATACAGGTGTTCAGATTCACGATTGTATTGGTAAGTTTTATCGGTATTTTATATGGCTGTCATATCTGTGGAAACTCTATTCTCTAATGGCATCGTGGGAACGCCATCCGCTTTGGCTGCAGTTTCCCCATTGCATTTCTTGCAGGCAAGTTCAGGTCTATTTTCTTCTTGATCTTCCACAGATTCATTTAGTGCAGAGTCACCCGGGGATATTGTTAGGGGGACAGTCAATGTTCTTTCCTCATTTTCCGGTTCGCTGTTTGACATGGTGGAGATTGTCAGTTTTGATAGATGGACAAGTACGGATTTACAGGCACTTCGGATAAGCGGGCAGATTTCAGTTTCTTTTTACCAACTGCAAGAAGTAAAATGACGTGCACACTTGTCGTTCTTAAGATATAGGCAGTGCATTTTGTGTGAGTTAAAATTCAGGTCAAGAAATACGGTTTTATTGTTTTCTCCTGGGCGAAAAACGTCAGCTTTTGCTTTCGCTGTGTCTCCCGAGGATTTGAAACAAAAGGCTAGGGGTAGCAGGGACTTTATAGCAGGAGGAGAACAATAGTTTAGACTCTAGGATACTTGAAAGCCCTTAGGCAGTCAAAGAGACCAACGGTCAGCGATCACCTTGTTGCGACGGCAGGTAGTAGTCGAAGCGACACATTGAGTATATATTATGCACGCGAGTTAGAAAAAAATTTAAATTAAAATACTTATCTCTGGAGTCTTGTATCCAAAAACATCTTATTAGCTTCTCAGGACTCTGGACTACTGCTGAAGAAGAACATTGACAGTTTGGCAGATTCCGATAAATCACTGTTTTAGAGACAAAATGACAGAGGACAAAAATCACTCAGCTAACTAGACTGGCCTTCCCTACTTATTCCTCCTACTTAGGTAGACAGTAACAATGCGAGACAGGCGACCACATTCATCCACCACCTTTCTCCGCCCACAGCACTGTCCACGATGAAAAGTTATTCCGGAAATGGCGCATTCCCTATACACTCTTGATACTATCGAACGGGAATAATGCAATTTCTTTACCACTTCCCCAATAGAGTGACCTATGCTTCGGGCACCCACTATCATCCCTCTTTCAAAGTCTGTTAACTCAAGACGTTTATCCATACTGACATCGAATTACCGTCTACGTGAGTACAGTGTACCTATATACCTGCCAAGAGGTGGGGTTGTCCACTAGTGAGACGGGTGACAGCGCGGTTGCATTGCCCAGGAACCAGGTTCCCATGATTTCTGTCCTTTCAGTGTAGGAGCTGAACTGCAGGTTACTGTGTGACACTTGGCATCGCAATACAATAAAGGAGAATGCAAGAACAATATCCCAAATGACGATGGGCTGCACACTGAGACGTAAGGTTGGTTTCCACAGCCGACGACCCGAGAGAGAGAGACACTCTCCGAACCGCTGATAATCGTTGATGGCCAATTCTGTGGTGTCAACACGCTGGTTGGGTTGGACATTGGAGGACTGGAAACGAGTGTGCTCATCTGATGAATACAAATACGTGGAACACGCCAACGGACGCTTTTGTATGTGGCTCAAGCAACACAAGTCCATGTATCCATCGTGCCCACTGTCCAAAGAGGTGGTGAGAATTGCTTAATATGGAGCATGTTTTGTTGACAAGAACTAGAACGAATATGCACCCTGCCATGTTGCATATTTTAATCCAAGAGAAACCGGATCTTCCAAGACGATAACGCCCCGTGTCATCAGCCCGCACTGTGCAAAAGTGGTTGAAGGAATATAATGAAGATTTACCCGTCTTGAGTGATTTCCAAAATCTCCTGACCTCAATCCAATTGCCTTTGCTGCACCCGCCAAAAAAAAAAAAATAAAATAAAATAAATAAAATAATTAACTGAACAAAACATGCATATATATTTAGCACTGAGTGATCGCTGAATTATGACCGCCTAACTAATGCCATGTTGGGCCACCGATTTCACGGATAATAGCCGTTATTAGCGTAGACATTGACTCCCCCAATAACCCTACTGACCTCTAAAGACGTCCGTAGGAATGTGCAGCCATGCTGCCTGCAAGTCTTTCCACAGTGTCGGAATAGACGATGGTTGGGTGTCCATACGCTTCACTTCCCGTTCCAAAATATCTCACAGGTATTCAATTGGATTGAGGTCATAAGAATTTGGAAAAATCACTGCAGACGGGTAATATTATAAATAGTATTAGTATTGGCCGCGCCGACCGGGCTAGCCGAGTGGGTAAAGTACCTGCCCGGCAACCCAAAGGTCCCGGGTTCGATTCCCGCCTCGGGCTTGGATCACTGTACTGCTTGGTTTGTTTGGTTTTTTTTTTAGGAGCATTAGCAACTAAGGCCATATTGCTCCGGGAATATGCGGTTGTCATTCCCTGACCTTTCCGCATCGTCCGTATTTGGTGGTGACGGGCTGGAACCCCGGTCTAATCAAGAAACGTGTGCTACGCACTGCTGCTCCTTCCCACCTGGCTACGGAGGCGCCCACTGTACTGCAAAAACCTTTGGAGGTGCAATATGGCCACAGAAGCCGATGCGCCAACAACTACCAAATCAAAAAAAAAAAAAAAAAAAAAAAGTATTAGCCGCATGGTGCAAGAAATCCTATGGCTTATACTGCACCAGCCAAAAATAAAATAAAATAAAATAAATAAATAAAATAAAAATTAATAAAAGAAAAAGAAATTAAACCTATCATCCTATGCGCTTCCATGACCCGAAGGTACTATCCAGATGACCTTTGAATTTTCCCAAACTGTCAGCCTCTACCACCCATGTAGGCTACTTATTCCAGTAATTTATAACTCGCTGACTAAAATAAAACTTCCTGCAGTCCAATCTAAACATTTCCCCCCGTAACTTGAATTTATGTCCCCTAGTTCTAGCATCATTTATAATCTTGAAAATTTCGTCCTCATTCATTTTACTGATGCCTCTGAGCCTTAAACACCTCAATCAAATCTCCTCTAAGGTGTCTAGTTTCCAAACTCTGCAACCCACATATTCAAGTACATGTATTGCGTAGTAGAAAGAAAAGGCGAGAGAAAAAAAAAAGTGAGAAAATATTCGGTTGAACTGATTAGTGTAGCAAAAGCAGTAACATACTACAGTCAGTGCTTTGGACTCATAATAATTTATAGTGTGAATAGAGAAGAAAAAAGAGAGCTGTGGAAAGAAGAGATTAGCGACTCCTTGAGTCGTTTTTTGATAATACATGAGCATAGCGAACCGTTGGCGAGGAAGAAATAATAATGCACATAGTTGGCTGGAAGATATATTTGGGAATAAATATATTTTGTAGAAGGATATATGGAAAATAAAACTAGAACAGTAGAAAAAGGCAATGAAAATACATGTCCCATATATGTAATTGAAACAGTAATGACAAGTTTATGAGATAAAGAAGTAACAAAATGGCTGTCAAGGGTATCGGGCATATAAAAAATGTGCATATAGAATATATATAGGCCAGTATTAATAGGCTGAAGACCAAATGGCAGGGCCACCATGCATCAAAACACTTTGGAGGCTGTACATTTGTACAGCCTTATTAAAGTATACAAAAATATTTAAAATCCAAGTTAGAATTGTTTCACATCTATCAAAGTGAACAGTTTGTAACATGTAATGAATAAATGAAATCCTTAAATGGAAAGGATAGAAAAGACCTAGGTGTTAAACGTTGGCCAAGAATAATGGTCTGTACTCCAATTGGTAGGGTTATTTGCAACGAAAGCTATGAAGACGATATAAGCGAGGCCTTACTACAGTAAATAAAAGTCATATTGAAGATTCCAAATATAATTTTTTAACTAATTGGAAGTGAAAAGGTACATAGGATAATTCCAGTAATAATAAATAAATAAATCCAAAGGTGATAGAGTAGTGAATAAATCCAAAGTAAAAGTTGGGTGAAAACAGTATTTAATTGAGTGAAGATTATAGTTCACAAAAAAAACTTTTGAGAATACATAAGTAAAACCTTATAAGATACCATGACATTTTATATATCAAAGTGAATTGTTAATAAACTTTTGGAGGCTATATAAGTACAGCCTGATTAAAGTACACAAACAAATTTAAAAATCCAAATTAGAATTGTTCACATAAATCAAAGTGACTAATTTATAACATGTAATGAGCAACAAAATCCTCAATGGAAAGGATAAGAAGGAAGCAAAAAAGGAGGACTCACTACAGTAAGTAAGAATTGTATTGAATATTGAGAGTGGACAGGTATAGAAGATAATTCCACTAGTAATAAACCCAAGGAAGACAGGGGGGTGAATAAATTCAAAGATGGTCCAATAGTGATAAGCATTATAAATGTGTGAACACTATTGAAATTCTTCGGTTAGGTGGCAATGCTTGTAGGATCCAGAGCTGAATGGTATTCAAGAGGAAGAGTAGTTAATGCTGAGAGAGAGAGAGAGAGAGAGAGAGAGAGAGAGAGAGAGAGAGAGATGATGATGATATCCAGCTCAAGACCCTAAGCTAGATATCATTTTCATTGATATCCAAGCTTAGGATGATATGCAGATAAATTCATTTTTCTGGATATCACTCACATCTGGTGAGTATGAGCTTGACACACCTGGGTGTGCCAAGACCATACTCACTAGATGTGAGTCCCTGGGGTGCTGGAGAACAAAAGATGAATGAGCTTTAGAGAAGTATGCATTATAAAAATACTTAAAAAGTATTTTTAACCCATTAAGGTATTTCTTATATATATAAACTTTGAGCAACAGCCCTTTTTCCGCATATGTGCTCGCTTATGTTAACGTGTATTTCATATAATCTTGAGTCACTGTTTCGGATGTACGACTAGGCATACATCAGTAACGGTATCAGTGTCAGAGTAACAGGATCAGAAGAGGGGAGGTTGGATCAAAATTCAATTAAATTTCATACCTGTTCTTAGATCTAAGAACAGGTTTAAAAACCGTTTATAATGATCTTTTTCCAATGCCATTTTTTTCGCAAACCGAAGCATATTACTAGTGATGTAAATAAAAGCATGTAATTGAGCAAATTAACGTTAAACAGGAAACAGGGAAAGTAATTCGTATAATTCAAAATGTTATTACTTTACTCGTTTAAATTCAAAAGATTAATATGCTATTAAATAAATAGAGCAATTATTAAAACTGGTACGCTGATAATTACATTTTAAACATTTGTGGGCACGTGAAGACGCTTTCATTAAAATTAAAGCGCCCTCACGCGACGATTTGGAACACTTACCATACATTTATTCAGAGTGAGTGAGTGAGTTCGTAATTAAGCTCTGACATTTTGATAGATTTATATTGCTTCCACTTCTTATTCGACTCTTAAGCCTTTACACGAGTCAAGAAGTAAATATTACGAATTTGATTTACTTACACTTTTGGTACACGCATTTAAATTTTATAATCGCCACTCGTGAAACGTAAAAGTATATGCATTTCATTTTCTATCAGCGTAAGTACGTTACTCGTCTTTTAATTACGAAAAATATGTTTTATTTAATTTTTTAAACTTTTATATTGAATGAAATACGTCAGCAGTGGTATTCGTTTTATGAATGAGGATAAATACTCTGGAGTTCGATGATTTATTACTATATTTTATATGGTTATTTTAGCTTAAAAGGAAATATTTATTTTTAATAAACGCTAAGTTACGTAATCTGAAAAATAGTGCAATGCTTGAATGTACTGTAGTTTATTCGTTGGTGAAAGCGGTTGGATTTTTTAGTATTTTTAATGATGTCATGCGAGATACTGAAGGAATACTTAATTTCTAAATGCGTATTGAATTTTGTGTTGCCATGAGAACTCTATTTACTTGTGGAATGGATGACAGAATGCCTGCATTTCAAGTGATGAAAATTATGGCTTTTTAGATCATTGTCATAGTAGAATACATTACCAGGAAAAGAAATTTAAATATAAAAATGTACTTTCAGCTGGTTTGATTATACCGTTCAGTTTATAAAAATTTTATGCTAACAAGTAAGGATTTTTACTGCGAACTGTAGCTTTACTTTAGGTTTATATGGATCTAACACGATGATTGTTTCTGTGAAAAAATAGTTGATGCATTTGCATCGTCTTAATATTTCTATTTATTTATTTATTTTTCATTTGCATGTTACAATTAATTAAAATTTCACTGTTCTATTTACAGTGAATCATTCGAGCAACAGTTCGTTGCGATAGTCTCGAATGGTAATTGCTAGAAAGACATTGGGAGTTTGCCGAGAGCCTCTTTCTGTTATTTTCAGACCTTGAAAAGCATATGATAGTGTGCAAAGAGAAAAAAATGTGGGAAAGTCTGGAGAAAATGGTAATAGACAGGGAGGAGACCCGCTAGGATGTGATGTGATGATTAAAAATATGTACCGGTATTCAAAGTGTGAAAGTTGTGTGAGGACAAGATTTGGGGACTCAGATTGGTTTCCATTGTCCAATGGACTTCGACAGGGCAGTGTATTGTTACCATTACTTTTTATTATTGTCGCGGAAAATATCCTTGTAGCGCTGGATGATAAAAAAAAAAGTGAAACAGCTGTGTTTGCAGATGTTGTCCTCTGGGCAAACAAGGAGGAAGACTTTAAGAGGAACTAACAGATTGGGAAAGTGTATTCAGTGAGTATGGTCCAAAAATAAGTAGTCAAAAAAGCAAAGAGATGGTGATGGACAGAGTGGGAGAAGCGAGGGTAAAAGGGATAAAGTTAGGGAATGAAATGTTGGAAGTGGTAAACAAAAAGCACCTAGGGAGTGTATTAACAAAGGATGGCAGCCTAGATATGGAAATAACAAGAAGAATGGCAGCTAGTCAGAGTTTCTTCTGTAACTTAAGAGCATGTTATGGGTTAGGGAAGTTCCAGTGAAGTGTAAAAAGGTGATAAATAGAGCATATATTTTGTCCCTATATTGACCGATGCTGCTGAGACGTGGAGGATGAATAAAAAGGATACCAGCAGAATCCAAGCAATGGAAATGAAGGTGTTTAAGGACTGCTAGCTAAAAGTAGAAGAGACAAAATTAGAAATATTGACATTGGAATGAACTTGGGAATAGAAAGTTTGACGGAGAAGATAACTGCATCACGTTTGAGATGGTTTGGACACATGAAGAGAATGAACTCGAACAGAATACCAAGAAGAATGCTTGAGATGAAAATGGACAAGAGGCCGAGAGGAAGACCCAGAAAAAAAGATGGGGAGATCAGATTAGGGAAGATGTGGAAACGAAGGGAATTTAGTGGGAGAGAATGACGGAAGATAAGATTTGGAAAGATAGAAAAAGATGGAAGGCTTTGATTCACCTGACCCAACCCTAAGTTGGAACAGCGAGGAAGATAGTCTGTAATGGTAAGAAATCAGACATCAATGAACCTTTTTTCCTAAATAGATGAAGTGCAATATCTTCGTCTAGCGGCTCTCTCACACTCACAAAAAAAAAAAAAAAAAAAAATTCAGCCTTTTACTTTGATGCTGTTACGAGTTGTAGAGAATAGGCTCACGCCACAGCGTATTAAGGATATTTTCTTAGTCTGAAATATCCGATTTGTTTAAAATGTAGTTAGAATTTATACGAACACAAACCAGATTGGAATAAAAAATGCAGGCTAAGGAAACTATTACTTCAGTTTGTCTTTCTTTTGTGGATCAGTTTACAGGTAGACACTGAAAAAGTCTTCTCTTTGAAGTTTATTCTTGTCGAAATGTGGGAAATCCGATTGTAAAGGCCTCGCTGGAATAATACCAGGGTGGTTTCTTGCCGCATTTTTTGTGAATTTCGAAATAAAATTTTTGCTGCGTGTACAGATTAATATGAGAGGCCATGGAAATTGTATAGTTCTGTGTATACCTGTAAACTGTAATGTCCTTATAGTTAGTACGACCATGACAGCCTCGCACACTGTTTGTCACCTTTTAATCTCACTCTCACTACTCATTTTGTTCTTAGAAAAGAGCGATCGCATGACTGATGTAGTCATGGCTGACAACTACTCGCACTTCTACCGCCCACGGCCAGATGTATGTTTGACATCGCATACAGCGAGGACAGCGAAAATGAGACACGTGCTCTCCCCCATCCCTACCTTGCAGCGTTACGTGACATCACAATAGGCTCATTGGGCCGATGGCAGGCCAGTAGTCTTTTCCCTCTCGCCGTTTCTGGCTGCGACGGAAATTATCTATGCATCGTTTGTAAAGGTCACATTCCAAGAAAGCACGCTATTTTTAGCGTTTCTCCAACTAGAGAAACGTTATTCTTTAATTTTCCCTAAAAAATGAAAAACTTCAATGGCGGTTCAAACTTCAACAATTCGAAATATTTGGCCGTGTGATTATTCCATAACATTAATAATTGTTCTAAGTGTGAATAACGTTCTGTCATGTAACATAATTTCAAATAACGTAATTGGCGGTGGTGATACTGAAGAAGGAAGTCATAAATGAAATCAAGTAATGAAATCAATAATTAATTGGCAATCCTAACCACTTGAGGATTGCCAGTTGGGTGGGCAAATTTAGTTATAAGTCCAAAAAAGGAGTTAGCAAAAATCTGATGTCAGCTAACGTAAATATTGATACATGATCAGGTTCATCAGGGGACTACACCTGATAATGTATCAAGGACTGCGTTTCTACACTTGTCCATATCAGCAGAAGAGAAGCAAATTAAAGAATAAAACTAAGTGGGATAAAGCAGAAACATTCTCGCAAAATATGGACGAGGTAGTCCCAACGCAGTGTAAGTTTTATAAAAATTAAGGTAAATTAAGATAAAGGTGAAATAAAATTAAAATATACATAAGTATTTTCAGAGTAGAAAAAAATTATAATGTAATTATGAATAAATATTGGTATTGGAATTTAGCGTAAAAAGTACATAAATATGTACTTTTTCAGTCAACCATTTTTCTTCAATCAACTAAATATTGCCTTTATTATTTACACCGGATTTCCTCACCAAGACAACTGTGGATTTTTAATACACTCGTTCACCATTGGATATATTTAATTATTATTACTGTAATTATCTTCAGTACCTGTTCGCTTTTGGATTCACATCTGGATGCTACACTATTGGATTTATTTATTATTACTGAAATTTTCTTCATTATCTGTTCACCTCCAATTAGTTAAATAATTCTTCCTGGAATCTTTAATAATCATTTTGGACTACAGACTATTATTCTTGACCTATATTCATCCCTTAGATCTTTTCTATCTTCTTCATCTTAGGATATCATGTTATTTATTGCATGTTGCTAACTTTATATGCTGACATGTTAACAATCCTATCTTGGATTTAAATATTTTAATATGTGAACAATAATACCTGGGTTTGTAAAATTTCTTTATATATTTTACAAGGCTTTACTTATACAACATCCAAAGTTTTTTAGATGTATAGTAGCCATACCATTTGGTCGACTTTCTATTAATTCTGACCTACATTCATTCTATATACCTTTTGCCACTACCCATAACAGCCATTTTTTTACTTTCTGATTTACTCGACTAGACACTACTGTGTTCATTATGTATATATTTTTTTTATTTATAGACTAATCTATGTTTATTTTTTGCCTTTTTGTCTACATAATTCAGTTGTTCTAACCACATATTTACGTTATAATTATCGTTATAGATATACTTTCTCTTTGCCAACGCTCCACTTATGCATCTCTAAGGCACATATTTTATCAAAACGACTATAGAAGTCACTAACTTCTTTTTTTTCACATCTCCCTATTAAGTAGGTTCTTTTACTATAAATAATTCTTAGCCTGAAGCACAACAGTCTTTAATGTGGTACGGCTTTAGATATATTTATCAACTCATCCGAATATATTCGCAGTATATATTTTTCTCGCCTGCTTCCTTTCACTACGCATAACTTGAAAATTCCAGGTATCGATTTTATACTTTATTTTCTCATTATACTTTTGGTTTCTGTTTCGACTTATATTTTTTGGCTCTTGATTTTTGCTTTCTTCTTCACAAGCATTTGGAATTGGTCCTTTTTTATATACTAACACACTTTCAAAGTCTGGGCTCTTACTAAACGGTTGGGTTTTACAACCCCAGCTAGCCTAGTACGTGTAATATCTTTTTCTTTACTTTTTATCTTTCTACTTCTACTTTTTCCCGCTCGTAAAGATATTAGCGCAATACGAGGGTGATACGAACGTTTCAACTATCCTTAATCTCTGGCTATCTTCGTCTCTATTTAATTACACCTTTATCCCTTCCCTATCCTCAATTAATCCCCTTGCCTTATACCATTTGATCGCTATAAATTTTTATCAAATTTATGTACTTTTTCCACTAAATTCCAATGCTAATATTTATTCTAAATTACATTACAGGATATTTTTTTTTTCTACTCTGAAAACACTAATGTATATTTTAATTTGATTTCAGCTTTATCTTAATTTACCTTAATTTTTATATAACTTACACTGCGTTGGTACTACCTTGTCCATATTTTGTGAGAGTGTTGCTGCTTTATCCCGCTTAGTTTTATTCTTTAATTTGCTTCTCTTCCGCTGATATGGACAGGTATAGAAACACAGTCCTTGGTATATGATCAGGTGTAGTTCCCTGATGAAACATCTGACCATGTATCAATATTTATGATAGCTAACATTAGATTTTTTTTTATCCCTTTTTTCGACCTATACCTACATTTAACCACCATTTCTGATGCTGGCTAGTTCATCTTTGATTTGTTTAATCACTTTGTATGAATTATTTTACTTTAAAGTTTCCTCCTCTCTAATTTGGCTTTTCAATTCAGCCTATAATTCTCTTAATTCATTATAACATATAGGATATTATTATTATTAATAGCTGTATGGTACAAGGAAGCCTGAGGCTTATGCTGCACCAGCCAAAAAAAAATTCCTATGACGATATCCATCTCAGGACCCTGGATATTCACATTCTTTCCTTCTTTTTCACACCTACAATTTTTCTTATTTCTGCTATCCTTCCCCTATTAGTTTCTGGAATTTTGTGTAAATTTCACTTCCATCCCTGAACATTTATCAGACCCATTAATTCCTCCATCCATATATATACTTTTGCATCTTTTACTGCTGCTTTGCGCGTTCAGGTGCATCTGTCATATAATCCTAGCATCCTTATTTTTATCTATCAACTGACACGTCTTGTTTATATTTGGCATTTCATATATATATATATGAGTATAGTGGAATTTTATAATCAGGATCGTGTATCTGTAACTTTCAAAAGCATCTTTATAATAAATTTTCTGTTTATACTCTGGGAAGGAGGGCTTTGTGAGTAATTATGTATCTACACGCTGATCCCTCAGCTGCAGTTCTAATTCTTTTTGTCCAACCATTCTATCTAGAAATTGAAGAAGTTTGTTTTGTTACTTTCAGAGTATTTATATGTGCTTAGGGCCGAGCCACAAGTCTAGAACATATTACTTACTTGAAGGATACAGCTTCATTTGAAGGATGTAAACTTGGAAGTTTTGTATTTTGAGGTAAGTTTAGATCCTTCAAGCTAAGCTGTTATCCTTCAGCTTGTTTTTCACAGTCGATAATTTTAAGGGAAAATGGGCAAATTATTACGGATTTATTATAAAATAGTGAGCTAGAATGCATTTGAGTTAGAATTCAATAAAAAGGCGTATAAGGACGCTGATGGCGTTTTGCAAATGAAAAGTATCTGTTTCAAAAAAAAAAAAAAAAAAAGGTTTGCTGAAGTAAAACACCTGCATTAATTTCATAAGACTTTCGCTGTCGCTTAGACAATTCCTCTGAAGTTTAATACGCTTGCCTTCGTTTATTACATTAAGCGACATGAATAAATCAATAAATATCATATCGAGTTGCACTTCGTTATGTAACATTTTCGGTTTAGCTAGCAGTGCCAGTAATGAGGAAGAGGATTTGCGATTGTCGAATTTCCATAATAGCCATTAATGAAACGAATTTGGTCTGTCAATAAACAGTTTTTGTAAAGCTGGCTTGTTTAATTTAATTTTATTACTATTTATTTATCTGTGTAGAATTCTCTGGAGGTATTTATCAGGTGCTATATTTTTAGTACATGAAAAATAGTAACTATTAAAAAAAAATACTGTTAAAGCTTTACTTTTTAAAAGCAGAAGTTTGAAACTTAAACTGGAATAATTTTAGTTAGGCATCAAGTGAAATCAGAGGTGCCCTTATAGATAGACACAGTATTTGCATACACCATTTGGATAATGTTTTAGGGGGGGAGGGATTTAAGGAGGGGATTTAAATACTCAGACATCATTAACCCATTGTTCAAGATTAACAAACTCTTTTATAGATAATTTCGTTTAGCTGATTAAGTAGTGTGCTTTTAGACCCACTATGTATGAAATATTATTAAACAACGTTTTAACAATTTGGTTTTACGGATTTAACGAGAAAAATTGCCAGTAACCCAATTTAGGATGCTTAGAATGAGTAATGGTAACTTGCTTTTATCTCCCAATTACCTTTTTGCCCAAATACAGATCAGAGAAGGATTCTATAAAGATACTGCTTTCAGAAACTTGAACTATAATTTGGAAATGGCGCTACTTAACGATCTAACATGAAATGTTTCCTAGTCAAGCCCTGCTAGTCAACCAACTTGTAAACATTAATAAATAAATGTAAATCACATTTATTGTAGGAGGTTTCTCAACTCTGAAGCTTACAGGAGTCTCATTAGAATACAGTTTAGAAAATTATTAACCAATTACGAATTGATAGCAGTGAAGGCCCTGACTGCATCCCTAGTTTTATTATTAAAATGTCCAGTGCATTCATCATTGATTCTTTAGTTCATATTATTTCCAGATGCATCTCCCAGCCATTCCTTTCAAGACTATGGAAGACTTTTAGAATTACCCTGATTCCAAAACAGGCTAGTAGTAATAACCATATAAGCTATCGTCCAATTGCTGTATCGTCAATAATCGCTAAAATTATTAATAAGATCATGCTGCCATATCTTCAGGATGCGATCTTCGCTAATGCACTTGTCAACATGCATTTTGGTCCTACAGGGCGCTCCACAACAACAAGCCTAGCTGACACCATTGTGCGCATCCAAACTGCGTTTCAGGATAAAGCACAATGCGATGTCTTTTACTTAGACATCAAAGGTGCTTTCCACAACATTGATCACAAGAAAGCCATTGAAATACTGAAAAATCATTTCCTCTTTGACACAATGGTTATATCCTATCTTCAGTACAGCCTAAATCATAGAAATCTCATCTTTCCCACTACTACCGATAATATTCTCGTCACAACCACAACAGGCATTCCTCAAGGAGGTGTTCTCTCCAGTACTATATTTTCAGCATCTCTACAACCACTTCTACAAGATAATCCAGATCTGCTGGCTTATGCCGATGATTTAAAGTTGTTTATTATTTCCAAGGTTAGTCATGATGCGAATTTACAGATATGCGGAATCATCAAGTATCTGAAGAATCTCAATCTAACTATAAATGCAAACAAATCTGCTCAAATAACTTACTTCTTACAGAAACAACCAAACCACATAGAAATTAAAATTGCAGATGCTTCAATTCCAAACCTATATGCTCACAAAGACCTAGGAGTTGTTTTTGACAAAATTCTTTCATTTAATTCTCACTATGTATATGTTGCTAAAAAAAATTCAAAAATCAAAATGGCTGATCAAGCATGAAACAGCAGCGATTCAAGATAGAAAAACAGTCAATAAACCATGTTTAGAGATGCATTTTTCCCATTCTGTCTTATGCCTCCGAAATCTGGTCTGGTGCTCCTCAAGTTAACGTAAAAAAATTCCTTGCCCTAGAGTACTGGGTTCTTAGATGGCTGAACAATAAACTTCGTTTTCCCCGTACAATATCCAGGCAACAGCAACCTCCTACAATAAATGTAAATCACATTTATTGTAGGAGGTTTCTCAACTCTGAAGCTTACAGGAGTCTCATTTCCAATCAAATTATGAGAAATACAAACAGCTGCCTGCCTGCAACCCAGTAACTGCATCTGAGAGCCAAATGTGATGTTCTGCAATATATATTTTTGATCATTATAATTCATATTCGTTGTTAATGTATATATATAGAATATGCTATGTATTTTGCTTTTATATTTGTCTCCTTTGTACTGAATTTATGCCCCTAGCCTAGTGCTGTGATGGGCTTGCTGTAGTTGCAATAAATGAATATTTATTTATTATTTATTTATTAATAAACTCTGAAGTCCGGAGGACGTTGACGCCGCTAGGATGAAATCATCAGGAATGCCAACATTCAATAAATTAACCATGACAGAACCAAGATCAAAACCAATGTAAGCCGGGAGATCCTTAATCAGCATATATAACATTAGATTAAACAATATTGGGGACAATGGATCTTGCTGTCGCACACCGTTCCGAGGCTTGATTACCTGGCATTCGCCCATAGATCATCATAGAGCTACAATTATTATGCATAGAAATAATATAATTAATGAATGACATAGGAATGTGCTTCCTTACAAGAGTCTCATGGACTGCCTTGAATGATACAGAGTCAAATGCTTTCTTTAAACTGATGGAGGCAAGATCTAAAATTTTCAAGTCTTAGATTACTTAGAAGAAGCGACTCCAAGATAAATATATCTTCGGCGACACCATCCACCAGTAACAAAAAGCTCTTTGTCGAGGATCAATAGTCATAACTTTGGAAAATTTTTTAATAAAACCTTGTGGTTGTTGTTATTTGGTTTTTAGGAGCATTAGCAACTAAGGCCATATTGCTCCGGAGATATGCGGTGGTCATTCCCTGACCTTTCCGCATCCTCCGTATTTGGTGGTCACGGGCTCGAATCCCGGTCTAATCAAGAAGCATGTGCTACGCACTGCTGCTCCTGCCCACCTGGCTACGGAGGCGTCTAAAACCTTGTGGAATACCTTAATATAACTGACGCAACAGTTATAGGCCTGAATTCCGATGGTTCACTTGCATTTTCTTCTGAATAAAGATGGTATAAGCGTCGTACAAGACTGACGGGAGACAGTCCATCCACAAGAAAAGATGCAGTAGAGTTTGGAGAATCGCATTAGGAACATTATGCAAGAAAACTGGTGTTACATCATCTGACCCGGGGCTAGTCGTCATCAATGGTAATGCCTCCCTGAGCTCAAGAACCGAGAGAGGTTGTAGAGCACAGTCGCACCGAGGCAGCTGCAAACTTGAAAGGGCATTGCTGTTCCTCATCTCCCTAAGTCGCCTAAAATAAGGTGCCAGATATAGGTCATTTGCTGCCGTAACCGGAGATATCAAATTTGGGTGAATATTCAGGGGTACCACTATTTCTACCTGTGATTGGCCTGCTTTCAGCGCAATGAATGGCTCATATGATGTCTGTACCATTTGACTATGAAACATCGCTCACACATGTTTGGTATCCATACGTAATCGAAATGAGTGATGCGCGCAGTCAGCATTCACGCACGTGTTTATTTGCATCAATTTCTTAATCCGTTGGGCAGACAACTTGAGTAGTCTAGACCCGCTAAATTAGCGGGCCTCGACTACTCAAGTTGTCTGCCCAACTGTCTAAAGTTTCAAGACTTTAGGACCTCCATAATTTTACACTATTTCTTAATCCTTGTGCACAATATCAGTTCGATTTACAAAGGTAAACTATGCAAATTCGACTCTGCCCTTAGCTTTTGGTCACTAGTAACTGTACTTTCATATTTATTCATTTGCAAGTATAATAAGAGTATATTGATAAGCTGAAAATACGATTACTTCTTTAGGATTTACTGCTAATGTATTTACATTATTTCATTAAAGTGGCTGCGATTAATTTTAAACATTTCAATTTCAGGGGCAATCCAACCGGACCTGTACAAAAAGAAAGATATGGTGTTTTTCCAGTCTTCTGACAGCCAAGATGGGAATAAAAGTGGCCGTCTACATTTTCGGCTGAAATATGACTTCGACAGGTCTGATTTCATAGTACATATCATAGAAGGTAAAGATAGAACTAGCAGTGTCAGTGTGTTACTGTCAGTAAAATGAAGGCAATAAAAGAAAAACAAAATAAAAAGATCTATTCTCGATGTAATAAATAATACATTTTTTTCTGTTTTATGCTCCGGAACGGGCACACTACGATCAGAGAGGTTTACAAATTAGAGAGAACACACGAACAGCACCGTATTTAGCAGTTGATGCGTGAATGTGTTATAAATTATAATTTATTATTTCTAAGTTTAATGTAAAACAATTTGGTCTGTGTCATGCCTACGACGCGGTCCAAATCGATTCACATTTCTGTATGTAAAATAAGTCAACTCACTGCAGCATAATCCCACATAACTGCAAAGGCTTTTCCCACGATATTCTTGAGGAGTTTGGGATTCAGGTGCCTATTTGCGTAGGAGTGATGATAAACAGTACCAAGTTAGGCATCTCATATAATCTTTATTATTTGAAAAATGTAGTTGTAAATTATATAATTAAGTTAATGATAAAACATGGGGTTGCTCTCAAGATTGAGTTATGGTAGTAGTGTGGCCGCCCGCATTACTTTTGCACGCAGAAAAGTTGAACGTGTTTCTCCCCCCACCTCCCTCGCTCAGGACTAAGCATTTTCATCAACTTCCAAAATGTACCGAAATTGTCCGTAGACTGGATCTCAATGCAGCAGAACGCTCTTATATGATTAACAAAAGCCTTAGTTTTCATTAAAGGAACGCTCTTCAAACTAGTTAACCTGAAACCGAATAACTTATAATAAACTGGATTAGAGTTTCTCCTGTTGATCTATAAATTAATATGCTGCAAAATCCCAAAATTCGGAAGCTAATTTTCTGTGATAACGTTTACTGTTATTATGAATTAATATTTTGTCGGATTTAACTTTATATAAATTGAATTTTACATAGCAAATTCAGTATAATAAGTGTGGGCAGTACGTTAGTTTACCAAGAAATAATTCGCGCAATTTAAATCTTGAAGTCGTTTTATTGTTGTATTTATTATTATTTTTTATGAAAATATGAATTAGGAAAGGTAGAACCTACAGTGCTTACTACCACGCATGGCTGGCTTGAATTTCTGTAGGTTGTAATTTTAATATTAGTAAAATAATAAGAGAAGTTTACCTCAGTATAGTACGTAGAACACTTCCGTATGATACCCTCCAGAAATTAAAACGGAAAAAACGAAAAAATCGACAACTTACCGGTACATTAGAGTAAAATATAAATAATTAAATAATCAATTTAACACAATTCAAATTAATTTAAAACAATATTATTATCAACGTAGAACATATTGAGTATTACGGCTCTGATTCATACTATCCAATTAAGTTGTAATTTTAAGAAAAACGTGGAGGAAAGCTATTCAGCTAGGATAAAGAGGAAAAGTTAGTACTGTGTGTTGGACAGCGAATGATACTACTAGTAGATGCACATGTTCGGGTTTATTTGGAAGACAGCGGCGAATTACAGATGGTAATTCGAAGAACATTGCCCATGGAAGATGTTGTTATGATGGTTGAGTGGTACAAGGGCTGTTGTGGCAAAAATTGGGCCTGGCTGTTCTGTTTCATTTAAAATATTCAATAGAGTTTAATATTGGATGTACCAATATACAAAAGGCATACAGTAGAAACTGAATCAATGGGGAAAAGAGAGACTTCCTAAAGGGAAACCCTAGTTATTTTTGATGCAGCAGAAGCAAATGTTTAAGAAGCGCTTACTCCAAGAGAGAGAGAGAGAGAGAGAGAGAGAGAGAGATTTGAAGTCAGGGTAACAGAGATCTTGTTTAATAAATAAATAAATAAATATTTATTTAAAAAAAACATCAAGCAAGCCCCCTCACAGCTCATAGCTAACAGCAGAAATTGGCACAAAGGAAATACATCGCGGAATTCATATATACATTAACAAGAATAGGAATTAAACAATGAATTTTAAAAAAATTGGCACAGTTGCAATTACTTACATTGGAAGGAGGCTGCTGTTTTATTTATCTTCGTCTGATTGGAAATGTGGCTTGTGTAGGCTTTAGAGTTGAGTATCCTTTTGCAATTAATGTTATGATGATTAATGAGGTGAAGGGAACATGGAATATTCTGCCCACTTGTTTGAGCCTGGAGAGGTTGGATATGAATTGTTGTTGGTTTCTTGAATTTTCTCTGTTGGGAGCAGCTATTATGTTGGGGAATCGCTTGCAGAAGTAATTAACTTTGCAAGAAGCATGACTTCAGACTCGTTAATCATCTGTTGCACAGGCTTTGTGTTCAAGTTTTCATAAAGCTGTTGCCCGAAAATTCTTTGGGAAATACGAAGTTTACTATTCAGCCATCTAAGAACCCAATACTCTAGTGCAAGGAATTTCATGACAGTTACTTGAGGATCACAAGACCACATTTCGGAGGCATAAAATAGAATGAGAAAGATCCATGCATCTTTGAGCATGATTCATGAGTTTTTTTTTCTCGAATCGCTGCTGTTTCTTGTTTGATTAGCTATTTTGCTTTTTGAATTATTTGAGCAACATAAATAGTGGGAATTAAAGGAAAGATTCTTGTCAAGGACAACTCCTAGGTCGTTGTGAGCATAGAGTCATAGACATTTGGAATTGAGACATATGCATTTTTAATTTCTATGTGGTTTGGTTACGTCTGTAAGGAATAAGTTATTTGAGCAGATTTGTTTGCATTTTGCATAGCCACATTGAGATCTTCCAGATACTTTATGATTATGACTAAATTTACAGATGAGTGGAAACTTATCTGTAAATTTAGAAATCTGAGTATCATCGAAGATGAACGTAGCAGCGGTTCACGATTTTTTTGTGAAAAGAAGAAGCGAGTGAGTTTTAAGATTATTGAAGTTAACTAAATTTTCTTCACTTCACTGCAAATTGGCGTTTTAACAATTGGTGGCAGATTTTGGATATGTTGAAACTGTTTGTGCAGGGCAAGGTTTCTCTAACTGGAAGATGGTTTTGCCGATGATAACACTCATCAGTAAAACTATAGACAGAATTCGCAGTCTGTGGAAGACTACGAATTAATGTGCACTTTGATCTTAGCCAAATGGCCGAGAAGCCATGTTCATTAATATGCAAGACGAAGAGTGGGAGGGGAAAAATGATCCTTGAGGAACCTAACATTAGTCGAATGTGTGCGACTGTGTGTTACGATAAACGCCAAATCTAAGGCTATGAGGGTTTAGTATGTTATATCTGTAAATTTCGGTTATTCAGTTTCTCCCGAATTCCCGGGAGAAACCATGGGAGAAGTGGCAGCTATGTTTAATGCTGCTAAATGCAAGGTTGGAGAATAGCAACCCAGAAATAAATTATACACTTGGTGGGATTGAATTAGAAACAGTGGAGAAGGAAAGAGATCTGGGAGTTACAATACGGACAGATATGAAGTTTTCTGAACAGTGTAAACAGGCAGCCAGGAAAATCCATGGTGTCCTACAGATGATTTATCGAACGGTATCCTGTAGAAATAGGGAGGTCGTAATCCTACTGTATAAGGCAATCGTAAGACCATATTTGGAACACTATGTTCAATTGTGGAGACCTCATCTGAAAAAAAAAAAAAAAAAAAGAGAAGAGATTGAACTTCTTGGAAGGGTCCAAAGACGAATGGTGGGATCGGAAGGACGACCATATGAGGAAAGACTCTGATTACGTGGGCTACAGAGCTTGGCAACCAGGGATCTCAGAGGTGACATGATTGAGGAATTCTCACTGTTCTAAAGATTCTAAACTATGGGTCAAAAATTAAAATTACAGGGCTTGAGATTTAGATTAGATTGCAGGAAGTTTTCTTTTAGCCAGAAAGGGGTTGACAGCTGGAACAAGTTGCCTGGCAGATAGTTGTGATTGACAGTTTGAATAAATTCAAAGGTCAACTGGATACTTATGTGTGTGAGGAGGGAAGCATACCATTTGCGTTTTCTTATCTACTTGGTGAATGCTACTAATATATTTATTATATGTTATGAAAAAAAAAGGCCACAAAAATTTCTCCCATCATTGACGAGATTCCAGTGAAGGTCTTTACCACCCGGTGTGGGGAGAACGATGATTATATTCACTGCGCTACCCTACGAGGGCCTCATTAGTGGAGAAGTTATTAGAAAGAGAGCAGCCGACCATCACCTACAGTAAGAGAGAAAAATGGCTATCCACTTGCAAAAATACAGTTGGCAGTCCATAAGCTGGGAGGGCTTGATTAGAAGATGTGTATAACAAACACAATCGTAAGTTGGTGTTTGGCAAAAAAAGGTTTTAGTAAGCTTATCTGGCCTTGGATATGTTAATGGCAACCCCTTGACTTTCAAACTTTTTTAGTAATTTAATTCTCAGTAAAACTGCATTTTAAACTGACATATAGCCTTCCATTTATTTTAAAACAAAATTTATATAATCTGACAAAGGACACCTTTAATTTCACGCTATTGATGCACTAAGTTCTCCCATCTGTGGGACAGACTGATATTGCAGCTCAGAAATTCGTACCCATTCAGCAGACATCTCATTGGTGATGTAAATTGATGAAGAGGACTGCACTGGACCTCAATCACCTTTTTTTTAGATAAGCAGCTCACGTGACACTAATTTCAGACTTCATATATACCGATGCATTCCTTGACACTGGAAACCATCACTAGTGGTATTATCGTGCGGAATTCTTTTTCAACAATAGGACGGGCCGGAGCCTGTTTTTCGTTTTGCATGCATACAAAGGCCTGAAATACCGCACATTCTGAGTCAAGATATTTAACCCATCTCTACGCCCGATTTTTTACAGCCTGCTCACGAAAGTGTTTTGGTTAAGTCGGCACCCTTATTTGACAGCTGCCTTCACTTCACCATCCGTGTGGAATCGATGCCCCGCAAGATCGTTTTTCACTATTCCAAAAACATTAACATCGCGAGGTGACAAGACATGGCCTAGCACTGCCGTGTAACAAAATCACATCATCCGTCACCCGTCCTGGTTTTGTAGTTTTTGATGGCAAGTCGCTGGTCAACTTTTAGGATTCGTCCGTAATTTTGTGAGTTGATTGTTTCACCGCTACTCGTGTGATACATCCATCTATCACATGCGTAGCAGTCTCTTGTGAGTCGAAGAAATATATCAAAAATAATCTTCTCTGTGCTTTCGAAATGCGTGGATTTTGTCGATACAGTGATGTATCTATTCCTGTATCTATATATACCTTTACTACCTACTCAGTAGCACAGTGGTTATAACTACCGTCCTCGCACACCGAATTGAAAAGGCTCGGGTTTGAATCCTGACAGTGACACAAGGAACTTATGGGCTTTTTTCACTCTGTGGCTGGGTTAGTCGGTCTCAAGCATGGATAACAAGGGCATTTCCCCTTGGAAGGTGTCGTTTTTCGTCCAGCAAAACAGGCAAATTCAACGAGACAACACGCCAAGTTATGAACATAATGTACATGGGCGTATAAGTTCGGATTTGGGTGGCCCTGATAACAATCTATCCGACCCTTACTTATGGAGCAGAAATATGGCCTGTTGTCCCTCAAGCCACACAGAAAATTTCCCCTCACTCGAGAACAGAGTCCTAAAATGACTAAAATGCAAATAACAGGATTTACATTTCCAATAAAAAAATAAATAAATAAAAAATAATATAAATAATATATATATACAGTGCATAAATTTTATTTGATTTATGGTTTTTATTTAGGGCGGAAGGCATTTCCGTCATTAAGGCTTAACTGTCTACCTAGCAATTGTCGGTTAGCCTATTGTTTCGTGTTGAATTTAAATTGCTAAAAGAATTATTACAAGACAATAATAGGTTAGTGGAAATAATAATAAGGGAAAGTTAGGAGAAATTAAGGTGATTTAAGGAAAAAGATTAAGGGAGTGTTAGGAAACAAAATTACATTCTTTCACATGGTCATCTCTGCGCTATTCAATATTAAATGAATGTCTCATGCATACCCATTTCTGTAGTCCCAATAACAGATTTACTAGATCTTTATCATATTAAGTTTTTAGTTTTAGGTATCCGGATTATAAGTATATTTTTAATTTCTGAAATCCAAAATATTTGGTGTTAACAGTAAATTGGGATTGGGACCCAAAGCCCAACGGGTATGCATCAATATAAAATGCGATACGCATTTACCTGTAACCTTTGTGGACTCTGATCGGTAAAAAAAGCCTTAGGGCAGCTCAACGTTCCGATTATACAGATCGTTGTGCGCGCCCTCTAGTCTAATTATCATGTTTGCCAGTAAACATAATTATACTTTAATTAATCGATCTATTTGCTGCTATTAAGAATTACATATGTAAAAGTTGTTAAGATTGGGGGATGAATGCATATAGGGACTGAATAGTGATGGTGTAGTTATAAACAGCAGAGAAGGCATAATTCAAATAGCAGAAGACTACTATAGAGAATTATACAAGGAGCGAGGGAATGATACCAGCAGTGGGGAAGATGGATTGCAAAGTAGCAACACATACGACATACCCGATATTCTTCTTGATGAGGTAGAACATGCATTGAAGAAAATGAAGAATCGGAAAGCCCCAGGGGAAGATGAAGTTACTGTAAAGTTGTTAAAATTGGGAGGAAGAGACATAACACAAAATCTGGCAAGGCTCTTCACAAAGTGCATTAGAAAAGGTGTGATGCCTAAGCAGTGGAATAATGCAATCATAGTTTTGCTGCATAAGAAAGGAGATAAATCAGAAATTGGAAATTATAGACCAATTAGCTTGTTATCCCACATCTACAAGTTGTTCACAAGGGTCATTACTAACAGATTAGAAAGAATACTTGATGAGATTCAACCGAAAGAGCAAGCTGGCTTTGGGACAGGATTCTCAACTATGGATCACCTTCACGTAATATCACAGCTAATGGAGAAAGCAAATGAATATAAAACACCATTATGCCTGGCATTTGAGGATTATGAAAAGGCATTTCACTCCATACAGCATAAGGCAATGTTTCGGGCACTGGAAAGACAAGGCATAGATACTCCATATATTATGATTTTGAAGAAAATATATGAGAGTGCTACCTCCTTTATTAGACTAGACAAAAACAGCAGGAAATTTAAAATCGAGAAAGGAGTTCGACAAGGAGACACAATATCTCCGAAGCTGTTTACTGCTGCCCTTGAGGAAGCTTTCAGAAGATTAGACTGGTCGCAGAAAGGAGTCAATGTGAACGGAGAGTACCTAAACCATTTACGATTTGCAGATGACATTGTGGTCATAAGCTACGATCCCAAAGAATTAGAGGAAAATCTTAATCAGTTATGCACAGTTAGTAAGGATTTTGGACTAAAGATGAATATGGCTAAAACAAAAGTAATGATGAACAAGTATGCCACGGAAAGGGAAATAATGATTGAAGGAGCAGTAATTGAAAAGGTGGAGTCATATACTTATCTGGGACAAGTTATTAGCTGTAATAATGATAAATGGCTGGAAGTCAAGAGAAGAATAAATTTTAGATGGATAGCATTCAGGAAATATAGTCACATACTGAAGAGCAATATCCCAGTTTGTCTGAAACGTAAAATAATGAACCAATGTATACTCCCCACCATGACACATGGAAGTGAAACTTGGGTACTCACTAAAAGAATGGAAGAGAAGCTGAGAAATATACAGCGAAGAATGGAACGAATTATATTGGGAATCAGACTGTTAGATAAGAAGAGAAACACATGGATTAGGCAGCAAACTCAAGTAAAGGACATTCTTATCAAAACTAAAGAACTAAAATGGTCTTGGGCAGGACACATAGCTCGAAGACATGATGACAGATGGACTAAGAAAATAACAGAATGGTACCCAAGAGGAGCTAGAAGAAAACCTGGAAGACAAAGGCGGAGATGGATAGATGAAATTCATGAGTTTGTGGGTAGTAAATGGATGGCCAGTGCTCAAAACAGAAGGAACTGGAAAGTTGCTGGAGAGGCCTTCATCCTGCAGTGGACTGAAAATGGCTGATGATGATGATGATGATGATGAATTTTGTTTATTATATTTATATTTTTTATAATAATATAAAAAATTAAGGTAAGGTATTTTTAGGTATTGTCTTCAGACCTGATTACATTGTTCCAAATGCGAATCACCGTCGCCTTGTAAAGAGGGACAATGGCGCCTCTTTTTCCAACTAGAAAAGGGAAATAGCCACATGGCTTCCCAGCCGCTGTTTATTTACACTCCAATTGTTCCATATAACAAGTGCGAAATTTTTTATTAATGCCTGTCGCTACACGCTTATGATGTGCTTGCCCTCAAATTTTGCCAATAAATGATTAGATTATTTATTTACGAATGATATCTCCACTGTATGCTGCGTCCATTGCTCTCTGGTTTAAAGTGTCTGCATCACGTTTCTATCGCACAATCAGTGTTGCGATCGTAGAAGTAATTGCCCTCGCTTCATTCTAAGTGCAATCCCATGCCAAAGGTCCACCATTCATACCACTTCGACAAACTTTCTTGTACTGCTGTCTGCCACAGATGCTGGTACAGACAGAGACCTATGACTGAATCCAGCTTATTGGCACATCGGTTGTACAATTCGATAACGTTCCCTACCAAAACATTCTCTTTCATGAGCCTGTACCGGAGGTCTTTCTTCCTTCGCCTTAACGATTTTTTCAGTCTGTTAACTCTCCGCATATGAACGATGGGTCATTTTTCTCCTAAATTTAAGTTAGTGGCTACACGATGACAGCTGTTTATTTATTTATTTTATTATTATTATTTTTTTTTTATTTATTTTACAGCGCATTCGCAGCTTTGGCCACAGTGCGCCAGCTGTTTTATGTGACTGCCCTTGAACTCATTTTAGCGGACATTTCGCCTCCGTTCTGCTAAGAACTGGCTCTGAGAGACCCACGCAGTTGCCAGGCGATCGATAAATACTGTCGTGATTCACTGCATGTTTTTCTGAGGGGTGTTTGGATCACTCCCACAAGACCAACTTATTGCGAAGTTTTAGGTCAGTCTCCTGATAACCACAATCCTTGACGCCTTTCCGAGCTCTAAGTTGCGTGTGGTTGAAAGTTTACACTTTTAAGTACACTTGAAGACTTCGCTGTCTCAAACTCGTTCACGGCTGTTACCGTCTGATTCATCGGTAGTCGGTGCACGCCATCCTGACTGACTGATTTTACCCCCTTCTGTTATACAATTCGGTGTTTACTCGGTAGGGTGAAGATTACGTTTTCAAAGCCCTCACAGTTTAAAAGATTAACTGCTTTCAGCCACGATCATATAAACATATTCCAGACTGTTTTTTAAAAAAAGGGGTGTTGAAAAACTGTGGAATTTTTATCATTTTGTAAATCTCGTATCAGTATGATGAGAGCGTAGTTTCCATGCAGTGATATCCTTTAATTCACATTTAAAATACTCACGTATTGACATAATATATCAGATTACAAGAAATAAGATACTCGTGTTGTTTTGCAGCTCTGGATCTGGGGACGCTGTCAGAAAGTGGATTCAATGACCCCTACGTGAAGATCGCCCTGTTGCCTGAAGTAGATACGAAGCAGAGGCAAACTGATATTCGTAGAAATTGCACCGATCCGTTTTTCAATGAAATCTTCAAGTTTCCTGTCACGTATGATGATCTGTTGGAGAAAAGCCTCATTCTCCAAGTGTTCGACTACGACAGATTCTCGAGGAATGACGTCACTGGCGAAGTTAGGGTTCAGATGAGTGAAGTAGATGTAACCACAGAAATCGAAGTTTGGAGCGAAATAATCAAAAGTGAAAAGGTCAGTATACAATGCAGAAAGTGTTGCTACTAGTTAACATTACAATCGGAAGAGACATACTTTTCTTCAAGACTGATCAACTAGTCGGTCGTTATTCGACTGTAATTGTATAACGCTAGTGCTGATAAACAGACTTGCTTTTGAAAACAAGCCCTACTGTTAGCACTTTCTTTAAATTTATGTGAATAAATTATAGAAACTGAACGAAAGTAAGGTTCAGTGTTATTGTCCTAAATTACTTAATCGAAATTTTGCAGGAGGAATGAATCTCTCTCTCTCTCTCTCTCTCCTCTCTCTCTCTCTCTCTCCCCTAATTGAATAAAAACTGTTTATCCACAGAAAATGAATCAAATTAATAATTAAGAAAGCTTAACGTATTCATTACACAATATATACAGAAGAGATCACCAAAAGAACTTTTGTCTTTTCTTTCAACAAACTTCGGTTTGTTACTTGTCTCCCTAAGACTGTACGACTTTGCTCTTTCGAATGAAATAATTACTCAGTACATAGAAAACTCCAAATTCTACTTTCTAATTTACACTACATAAACGCTCGCCACCCAAGAATTCGAACGCAATTGGCATTTTCGCCACCTTTTAGAAAAAAGGTGGCGAAAATGCCAATTATTTGCCTGAAAATTTATATAGAAGGATCGCAGAAGTTTAATTAATTAGACAGAAACTAACAGTTAAATAGAATAAATTAGATACAGCCTCCTACCACTTTTATGCTGGGAATACAAGAGGAGAGAACATTGCTTGTTCAAAAATTCCTTGACTGGTTGGCTGTTTTGGTTCCATCGTTTTCTGTTGCGAGCCTTATCGGTATTTTGGCCTGTGCAGTTGATATGAATGTTGTGCGAACTGAAAATCCCTGAACAGTCACAGAGAGGAGCCTACTCCCTCTACCGGAGATTGGTTAACTTACACCCCGATTGAAGAGGACTTTAACAATTTCTCCAGTCGTTGAGTGAACTGGAACCTAGACTTCTCCAAGCAAATGACAATTGGCGAACTCGCTATAATGTCATTGAGAACGAACGAACGGAAGCAGAACAGAATACAAGGCCTAATTCAAATGGTTATGACTTTGAGTAATATTTAAATGGTATAGGAGAGGCTTGATTGCGAGTGTGATTCAAAGGAAAAAAAAAAAAAAAAGTTGCCTGGCTGGCCCAAGCGCATTGCATTATTAAATACCCTGGGGAAGCAGGATATTTGATTTTTGACCTCCCTGTAGCGTTAATATGGATGTTGGTTCTGCGCTCAAATCCAGTTGCTGCAGTTAAGCGCAGAACCAACCTCCCTGTAGCGTTAATATGGATGTTGGTTCTGCGCTTAACTGCAGCAACTGGATTTGACTCAAGTAATTTTTGAATTAGCTAATCCCTGCCACTGTACGTGCACCTGGAATTTTAACAAGTACAGTAATTTTTTTTCTGCCCGCTTAGGCTGTCTGGTTTGATTTTCTGTCAAGGCAACCAAATCTATGAGGTGTATTGTGTTTGAAAACTTCTTGTGCACTCTTCATCAACAATCGACTAACTCGGCCATGGTGTAAACATTATCCATTAAAATTCCTCTCGTGGAGACGGAACTCGAATGTTTTCACACTGTGTAGAAGGGCAAGATCGTAACTACTGCGCTTGCCGTGCGGGCAATCTGCTCAGTCATTTGCAACTATTTTTTAAAGAAAATCTGCGCTTTCTCATCAAAACTTCAATGGCGCAAGTCGATTCCTTCGAGAGTTTTATGCATATCGCACCTTTCGGAATGATCTTAATGAGTCTGATCATCTTTCTCGTACTAATGAAACGTAGTTTATAAATATAAAAGAAAAAACGGTGTAGCTTGTGTCACTGTAAAATTAAAATATGCTTTGGTTGTCAATGGATCTATGCGAGTTTTTATTGGGTATAATATCCATGATCTCGTGTCGTGTTTCTTTAATTTTTTTAAAGTTAGCGACAGAATAGTTATCGAGCGAACTGCGTTTAAAGAGGAGAAGATGCTTTGACATCTCGCAACTAAAGCGCTGGTTGTTTCATCAGGGTTATTTCACTACACATCTCTGCTTGCACCAAAAAACTATACTTCTTATCCGTGAGGATGTATAAGAGTGCTTTCGCACTAATGCAATCTCTCTCTCTCTCTCTCTCGATACCTTTTGTTCGGCTTTCGTGGAAAGAGTATAATTTCGAGAGAGAGCGAAGAACTCGAACTTGTTCTGGCAAAAAGCAGTCAAATATGTAATGGTATTTAACGGCTGTATTCGATTATGTATTCAGTTTATTAAAAGCCTATTTATTTAAGAAGAAAGGAAACAGCTATACAGTAACTTCAGAAAGCTATGTATCGCGACTTTATAAAATGACATTATCAAGTTATAGAACCAAAAGGTGTTTCAAACATTTTTAATGAAAATAAAAGTTAATTTACATATTTTCGTTTTGACAGGTATGTGGAACGTCATGTTTAACGACATGATTAAAGAGACTGCATCTCTTTTGACATTAATTTACAGTTTTTTGCCGAAAATTTCCATTTTTAAATAACTTGATTTGCCAATCACCTTTATCCTAAGCTTAAAATGTACTCTTATCTGTTGTACTTAAGTAATATTTTACACTTGTATTTATTATTGTCTTTACGTGCTGGGCCTGAGAAAGTGACCAGTCTAATTTAATAAGAAAATAATAATTTTAAAAAAAGTTACTAAGACCACACTTACTTTTAATAAGTGGGGTCACTTCTAAGTACTCTTTTTGTAGTGTACTTTGGAGAAAGCCATTTCCAAAAAAATATAAGTGTATTTATTGATTTGAAAGCACCTAACCGGACTGAATAACTGTCGGAAGTCCCCGCCTTAACGCTCTTGACGTGTTCCTGGAAAATCGCGGATAACGCAAATGATCGATACGTTTCAAGTAGAGGGCTAATAAAATATTTATTTTCGGAAATTTAATAGCGTATAAAATAAAATAAAATACAGATATTTGTACAGAATGCAGCGATAGATACATTATTTTTCTTATTTTCAAATAAGTATTTTTTCTTTAAATTTTTCAATTATTTTTTACAACGAAACTGGCTGAAAATTGCGGAGGATTTTTTTTTTTTTTTTTTTATTACAGTGCATTGCAGAAATACCAAAATAAAAAAAAAGCAAACGAGTTTAACGTGGGGACTTCCTGTACTAAAAATTGCCTTTTTTTTTTTTAATAATGATACATCATTGATGATCTTCCATTACTTCTAGGCTGTGCATGATCGCCCAGAAATCCTTCTATCGCTGAGTTATCTGCCCTCTGCCGGCAGACTTACCGTAGTAATCCTTAAAGCTTCAAACCTCATGCCTCCTGAGACAAAAGACATACCTGGTAAGTCACAGATCCTTAATACGGGGCGACCGTCAATTATTCTACAAGCTGGTTTGACAGGGAACTTAAATATATTGTGAGATACGCGGCAAGATTCAGGTTGAATTTAAATATAAAATCGAATTCAAAGATTTATTTGCTTGGCGAAACTGCAAAATCATTTATGTAATCTGACCTTCATCTGATGCTCATCATTAACTTGGCCACAGTGTCTGCCACTGTGGCCAAGTTAATGATGCCACACATCAGAACACTGCTGTGTCGGCTAGTGTTTTCAATTCCACTAGTGTCGGCTAGTGTTTTCAATTGCGCATTAAAAAATAGACAACTTGAAATTAGATTTTAGCTGAACTTGTGAAAATAAATCGATTACAGCTCAACTTGCATCTTGTCAGAACCTTACGGCATGTTTAGAAATAGCAATGGTCTTGACAGCAGAAAAATGCGATCTCGTAAGTTGCAATGTGTCAAGTTAGCGTTTACTTGGAAATAGCTGGAGATCCTGATGAAACATTCGATTGACACGTATCTGTTCTGACAGTTTACGTGTATATTTTAGGACTGTGTTGCACTCCAGCAGAAAATGTTTGTGGTGTTCTAAGTTGGAGGCTTAAGGCCACAACGTACGATTATTGTCCAAACAGCCAGGTGGATCGCTACAGTGAATTCTTTATCGAATTCAAGCCGAGCAGAAGTGAAGCAGATATAAAAACAATCAAATACACCAACCAAGGTAAGGCACATATCATTTTCAAAGCGAACCAACCTACCTGGATAAGGCAACCTCATCAGGTAGCCAATGCATGCCTCTACTTGAAACCAAACCGCCTCAGTTGCACCAGGCCTCTAAACAGAAGACTGCTCAGCCGAGAAAGGAGAACCAACAGGAAAGAAACAAGATCCACAGCCACTTTGTGGAGGAAACAGAACTGAAGCATGCCACCTTCTCGAGAACCTGACAGACGATCGGATTGATAGGAAGTATACCCCTAATCTGCCGAACCTAGAATCCATCCCTAACCCTCCCCCCTGCTACTAGAATCAGGCTACCCTCCGGGAGAAGGCATGGTATCCTGGTTTCACAATATAAGACGACAACCCTTAAAGCAGGTGGTAATAACCCGGTATCCAAAGTTGTCGGAAAGAATCTTACTCCTAATATGAAGCTACACTAGTGATACCCCCCCTCTACGAACATGAGTCGTGGACACAATCGTCAGCAATCAGTAGCCGTCTCTTGTGTGAACGGTACCGCTCATGTCAGAAATAAACGCGAATATAAACTGCCCTATGATAATACCACTGACAATGAGCATGATGCAGTCCCCACAAGTCATTCCAATTGTTTAATGCAACGTAAGCATCGAGCTCCTCGACCCTGTGAGAACAGATACTTTCAGTCAAACCACATGCACGCTCCAAGAAAAGTCATAAAATCACCGGAGTGAAATACAGTCCAGACAAAGTTAATCATTGGAACAGATGCAGGAAGTTGCATAAAAGCAGCACTAGGAAAGCTGAGACTCTTTGCTGCTAAACTACACTACAATAGTAGTCTAGTCTATTCCCCACTACGGAGCAGAATTGATCAAGGATAAAACTGGGATCACCCAAACATCTGGCCTCTAAGTGCGAAAGTTAAGATCTTTGTCGACTACGCCCAAATCGTAAAGCATACCAAGAAACATCTCATGTACCGAGATCTTTGATCCCCTTACCCTCTTCGTGTAAAATGTCCGAAGCTTCGCCAATAAATTGCACAAGATACAGAATTTCTTGACTTTCGAAGAGTTACGGAAACCTAGCTTAACAACGACAAGCAACTGAACTTTCCCAATGGGAACAGCGCTAATCACATCACTTCAAAAGAGTGTGCCCACAAACGAGGGGGGGGGAGGTTACGTTCGTTCGAACGAACAAAAATCTGCACATCGCATACCCTTAGAAGTGACTCTACCAACTTCGAAGGTGTGGATGTCACTTATTGCAACGATTTTTCAAGCATCCAAGTCTATGGATGCAAGTTTATCTTCCCCTAAATATAACATAAATTTAAGGAGAGAACTTTTCTCGTGGCTGATCCTGCATTAAAAACAAACCCTCCCCACTATCACAGGGGACCTTAATATGCCCTCCCACGATATACAGAGGCAAAAGCAGAATTGAATAACCTTCTTGCATCATTAGATATTTACCCTCTACAGACCCCATCTACAAGGACTGGATCTTATCTGCCTGAATATAACTAATGTTGCCCTACTGGATTATGGAATATAGTTTTTGCCATCACTGCCCTTCGATTACAAGCAGTAACCAGGATTAAAGCAACAATCAACGACAAAACTCTCCTTCTCAGCGAAGTTTATTCAGAAAGAAGTAATTCTCAAGAACCGAAATCAATCAACTGGAACAACATCTATAAACTACCCCCACCTCAAGCAATTGTCTGCATCGTAGATTATCTCTGAACTATTGCTCAAACAGGAGCAGCAAAAAGAAAAATCTGTGAGAGTGACGAGGCCCTGGTTCTCCAGTCAAATGAATATCTACTTCAACGACAAGCAGACAGCTTGTTGAGAATGGTGAAGAATAGAAATCGCAAAATCCCATGTCTCATACAAGAGGAAAAGAGCTATTTCAACACATCCATAACAAGATGATCTACGAGAAACTTGCAAGATTATTTAACAACTAAGAAAAAAGTTTCCGTATGATCCGGAAGACCTTCAAGCCTGGTAACACATTGGACCTTCCTCTAGAAGAAGCTATCTCTAGCAAGGAATTAGCCGCCATCATCAGTGGCTTCCTTAACAAGTGCACCACTGGCCCAAAGAAATTCCCACTTTTCATTATTAAGGTATGAAATCCTTACCAGCTAGACTTCCTATCGCATACTTTCAATAGAATCATAGAGACTACCACTATCTCCGAAGCCTGGAAAACGTACAACCGATATCTAAAAAAGATAAATCATAAAAACACTTCATAATATTATGTTCACAGTTTTAATGGCACTTTGCAACTGCATTCAAAAGAACGTGATGTGGAGAGACCGTTGTAAAATAAAATTAACAGACTCGAAACCTGGAAATACTATAGGCTTATTTCCGTAGGATCTAACTTATCAAGAATTTTCGAGAAATCAATCATCAAGCAAATAAATAATCAACGTTTTGGTCATCGCCCATTCCACCTTCACTCAGCTATAGAAAACAGATAAACTATAACTAATAAACATTTTAGAGACAAATTGCAGGATCCAAACTGCCTTAAACAGGAAAAGTAAAAATAGATTCCAAAGATGTTCCTGTGCATCCAAGCCACTTATATGACAGGATACTTATATTCAACCACTTATCCGTATCCTGGAGTCTCACAATCGCATTACGGGAAACTTACTCTCTACTATAGAAATTATTAACAGAGGGGCATAGAATTGTGAATCTAAAGATTTTAATATCAGTTTTAACCTAATAGCATTCCTTCCTGCGCGGTGACCATAAAATGTTCTTTCCGTCAAATACTAATGCTGATGGCAAAAGGTTGCCCTACAAGAGAGGAGTAGATAACCGATATTGCTGACTTCCTTGGTTCGTTTGGTGTTAAATTAAATCCATCCTCTGAAAACTGCCCAGATCGTTCTCCAGAAGGCGAAAGAAATTTGAAATCACCGTACTCCTCAATGGTCAGCCTGCCCTGGAAGTCAAACATCACAAGGACCTGGGGGTAACCTGGGACGACAAGCTGTCCTTCACAGATGATTTCATCATCACTAGGAATAAAATTTTAGCCACCATAAAAGTAAAAAAAGTAAAGTGCAGCCATTATCAACCCACTGCAGGATGGAAGCCTCCTCAACAATTCATGCTGAGGGAAATGGACCATAATCTGCCACGCTGGTCCAGTGCGGGTTGGCAGATCGACCGTATTCAGCAGTCAGGGGCTTGAACCCCGGTCTACTCAAAGAGCGTGTGCTACTGCACCCCCGCTCCTGCCCACTCGGCTACGGAGGCCGTTTAGCCACCATCTGGAGCTCTAAACAAGAACTGGCTGAAGTATATGATGCTAATCTAGTGATTCTTAGGTGAGTTTTCCCGGTCGCATCGTGATTTGGTCATCTGCTGTGGAAACACGTGAAAACCTTTTGAAGCACAGAATATTGTCTACTTAGTTGGTCAAATAAGGTATTCAGTTTCCCTTCATAAAATCAAGAAGAATTTTATACGCGAACATGGAATGGATATCGTGGAAGTTTTTTGCCATTAGAACAAATATTTTGGCCAAGTTACTGACATCCATATATGATGAATCAATACCTTCCGCCATAAACTCACTTCCACGAAGTCAGAGACGTTCCGGAGGTATGCAAATAGGGCCACTACGCTTCAACCTGACCTCTTTGAAAAGTCTAAACAGGATGTTTCTGTCAAATATAACTGAAATCATAAACCGATTTCATAATTATGCTCTGATAAGGCCTATTGAACTGACTGCTGTCTTTCAACAAGAAATACTTAACTCCAACCCATATAGTGGCAGCCGCCAATGAAAATATGTCGAGTCAATTAAAATAAACCTTCCTTTGCTGCAGAACCGACCAATGAAGTCTCCATCCGCTAATTGTATTCACAAATTAACTTTTGTACCAATGATGATTACAAAGGTCTCTCCACATCACGTTCTTTTGAATGCAGTTGCAAATTGCCATTAAAACTGTGAACATTTTAGTATAGATTTTTATGATTTATTTTATTATAATCCGCCATCCCCCCCTCCTATAGTGTATTATACTGTACAAGGAGAGAATCTTGTACCTTTGTGCTGCTTACAAATTGCTTCACTACGCATTACTCAAACATGAATAAATAATAATAATAAATTTCGCATAAAACTGTTCAAAAATTAAAGCCGAATTCCCAGAAATAACGTAAAGATAACATGTGCACTTCAGATTGTAGCATGATTCAAGGCAAACCAGTAGATGTCAACTAATTTCTACTTAAAGGCAATAATTAAGGCTAAGCATAATGTTGAAATACTTCTTCTACAAAGGGTACTAGGAAAGTTTTGCAATATGACGCAACAATGAATCACAGGAAGCTGCTTGTTGCTGCATGTTGAGACATGTTCATACGTGCATAGTAGCCGCTGCGCCAAGTCGATGGGCTCCGTTATTCATTAGTAGTGAGCGTGTAAAGTGTTTGTGATGGCATCGTGGTCACGAAATGAGATAAGGACAGTTTTGCGGTATAATTTTGTGCGTGGTTTAACCATAGACCAGGGCTTAGAAGAAAAGACTCTTGCACTAGATGATGATTGTCCACATCGTACAACGATATTCAGGTAGTATAGAGAATTCCAAAGGGGAAATTTCACTCTGGAGGATTCTGAGAGGCCGGGAAGGCCACGAACGTCAGTTACGGAGGAAAACGTTACTGCTGTGAGGAAAATGCTTGACGAAAACAGGCGAGTGACCTACCAACAGATAGAGGATACTTTGGGCCTAAATGCACCAGCAATTCGTTCGATTCTGCAAGATCATTTGCACGTGAAGAAACTTTGTTCTCTCTGGGTGCCGCATCAACTGACTGAAGACCAGATGACACGACATGTGACTTGGTGCCGGGAGATGTTAAAAAAGTTTGATAAGGGACAATCTCGGTATGTGAACAACATCGTGACAGGTGATGAGACTTGGCTGTACTATTACGATCTGCCGACAAAGGCTCAAAACAAAGTTTGGGTCTTTGATGATGACGACGACACACCCGTAATTGTCAGAAAATCCCGATTTGTAAAGAAGAAAATGATAGCTGTATTTTTCAAATCGAGTGGAATTCTGGAACGTGTCATTTTTGGACACGCAGAAGACAGTCACAGCTAAGTGGTATACTGAACAATGCCTGCCTAAAGTCATTGGATCTATGAAGAACCTGCGGCCAAAGTCAAGAATGGACACCTGGTACCTCCATCACGATAATGCTCCAGCTCACCGCGCCAAAGCCTGCACCGAATATTTGACCACGACAGGACTGAAACTTCTCGAGAACCCTCCCTACAGTCCAGACCTTGCTCCCTGCGACTTTGCACTGTTCCCGCATGTGAAAATGAAGCTAAAAGGGAGGCGGTTTTCCAGTGATGAGGACCTTCTACGGGCTTGGGACAACGAGTGTGCTTTACTCCCTAGTGAAACTTGGCAGAACTGGTTTAAAGATTGGTTTCGGAGGATGGAGAGGTGTATTGAATGTAGAGGAAATTACTTTGAAAAAATTAAATAAACAAAGCTGTATTGCAAAACTTTCCTAGTACCCTTTGTACTTATTGGAAATAAACGTAATGCAACTTTACATTTTTGACATTCTACTTTAAGCCAGTTTCACAGCAGTTTTTGGCTGTCTAGTTTCATTTCAGCCAAAGTGCAAAAAAAGTCTTATATACTGCGAAGTATAAGTCAAGGCAAGTCAATGTTGGCCATGATGAAAAGTTCCTTCTGTGCTTCAAGTAGGACCATACTTTATTCCTCACGTTATTCACAAACGGAAATAAATGGACTCTGCATATGGAAATAAATTGTTTTGTTCTGAATTATGTAACTTATATAAATAAATTGTTTTGTACGAAAATATTAACAAGCTCTAAATGTAGTGCCCTTGTCAGAGCACTACATTTAGTTAATATTTTCGCACTGCGCATTTTCTGTGATAATAGAGGCTTATTCAAATCGAGATATGGCAGAGCATCTCATGTGTGAACTCGCTGGATGTGAGGCAGCCGATGCATGACGTCTGTTTGCAGAAAACTTTCCTAATCACCATGTTCCAAATAAGATCCCATTCAGAGAGTGATGAACGAGTTGCGGAAACTAGTTAATTTAGAAAAAGGAGGTTTTAGATGGTAATGGATCTATCACAGCAGAACAGCAAATCCGACAGACACCTAGAAATTTTGAGGGGTGAGGAAGTCTATTTGCAGGTTTGTATTCAACCGCACGGTGGTCATTTTGAGCATTTCTGTAAACATAAGCAGATAGTTGCTGTAACACAAAAATGGTTGTAACTTGGAAGCAAAGCTCTAAATTCATCCATGAAATGGGTCCCATATGTTATGATACGCCCTGCTTATATATCCTACTGTATTTTAGATTATATTGTTAATGTTTTTCCCCTGACTTAACCTAAAACTGTTTCAGCTTAGATTAGATTAAGGTGCGCTGTTGAGAAAATTTGTAATAATACAATTACAAAATATTGGGGTGTGGCAGCGATTTACGAAGCCAGCCTCGTATTTCGCTACGTATTCTAACAAGCCCAACCTTGAAGATTTCTGCGTATTCTCGTGTCACGAAGGTAAAATTTAGATTTACTAGGTGCATACCAATATTCCTCCCCCCCAGAGAATACATGGTGCTAAATAATCATAAATTCTTGGGAGACTAAACCAAAAACAAAGATGTTACATGGTCAAAACCTTGGGCATACGTTGCATATCACAATTCACTTGTGTCCAAATTTCCAGGTTTATTTTCTACCTACACGAAAACTCGCAACAAGTATAAACCAGTTATTAATCAGTTCAAACTAAAATTTTAAACAGGCTGAAAGTAGTAACCTTGCTGTTATTCATATCTAGTTTGGGGGTTCTTTGGTCTGATGAAAGTCAAAGATGCTCATTCCTCAAATACGTTCTCTTCCATGTGAAAATCCTTGTTCCATTTGAATGTTATACGTTTGTAGTGGTTTATTCAGTTGAGTACCAGTTTCCGGATTGCCTTTAATAATAGAATTATTTATTCATGGAAATGAAGAAGGACACGTGAACAGGGAAATTTCGTTTACATTTAAGGAAGGTGGCTCGCTCTTTCTTTACATGTAGTAGTCAGTTGAGTTATAATAGTTGTTCCATTTTTCGGAAAGTTTGTGTCCTCTTGAATGCTTCTCTGACTTCAGCATTGAACCATGTGTTAGATCTTCGAGAGAATTTTATTTGCTTAGAAGCTTCTTGGGTGGCAACTTCAGCTAGTTGGTTTGCTAGTTTGCATGTGACGATGTATATTGATTCATGTTGTTGAACCTTCCAATTCACTTTTGTGAGACGTGCAAGGATGATTTCTGGGTTAAGTACTTTATGGAGTATACTGTTTTGGTCATCACTTCTTCATTCCCGAATGCTTCGCCTGCGTTTCAATTGTTAGTAACGTTGAACTTAATCGAGATGGAAGAGTGATCAGAAGGGAACCTGTGATGTTCAGTCAGACTAAGGTGTGGGAGAATGTGGAATAGAAGATCCAGCATCTGGTTCCCCCCTGGTAGGAGGTGTGATCTGCTGGACTAAGCTAGTAACTGTTATGCGATATTCAGTGGCCTCCTCATGCTTCGGTGTAGGCATGTTAAAATCGCCTATAATGAACGTCGGCGTATTGGGGGTTAGGTTGGCTGATTCATGGAGCGAACTCCTATCCATGCTATGAGTTCGCTCCGTAAATCTTCTGTATGGTCGGGGGTAGATATACAAGACAAATTTGGAGTTGTATGGCATCTCTTCTGAATTTGACGCATAGGGCTTCAAGGTTATCTGGTTTGGTCACCAGGAATCTGGATTGTTCGTAACTGGATGAGTACATTAACATTAACACATTGCTCAAAACATCAAAGGCAGATATTGTGGGGATTTCAGAGACGTGGTGTCACACAGATATAAGAAATGCAGAACTGGAATTTGGGGAGTACAATGTCTACAGAAAGGATAGACAGGATAGGAAGGGAGGAGGGGTTATGCTATTAGTTAAAAAACACATAAAATCCAAGGAAGTGAAGCCAGTCGACATCGCTGGACAGTGCAGTGTCGAGTCAGTTTGGTGTGACATAAGCATTGGGAGATCAAAATTGAGAGTAGGAGTGTGCTATAGGCCTAATGACTCTGATGAGTATAATAAGAAACTGTTCGGAGAAATAGAGTGGGCCAGTAAATCAGAGAGTCTTATAATGGGGGATTTTAATTTCCCAGATATTGACTGGAATTTGGGGGCTGGTCACTCACACAGTAGCAAGGCTTTTGTGGATTTATTGGATGATTGTTTTCTACATCAGCATGTTCGGGAGGCAACTAGAGGGAGTAATACTCTTGATTTGATTATCAGTAGTGATTCTTCATGCATTAAGAATCTGCAGATAAATGAACCACTTGGTGGCAGTGATCACAGTGTGCTGAAGTGGGAGTTACTCAAAGAGGTAACTACCATTAGGGGTAAAGGGAAGGGGTATTGCTTTCGTAAAGGCGACTACAATGGACTGAGACAGTATTTAAATTCTATACAGTGGGATCAACTGATGATATTGCCAACAGCAAATTCAAAATGGGAAGCATTCAAAGAACTTATCGTGGAAGCTACTAGGCTTTACATACCAACTAAGAAATATTGTTCAAGGTTTAGGCCTAAATGGTTGTCAGATGAACTAATGAGGCATATGGCAGAGAAGAAAAATGCATGGGATACATACAAATTAACACGTGACACGGACGCCTATGATAGATACAAGTTGATCTGTAACCAAGTTACAAAGGAGGTTAGGCAGGCGAAGGCAGATTACGAGAGATCCTTGCCAAGGGATGCGAAGAAAAACAGCAAAGAGTTCTTTACTTATGTAAACTCTAGAAGGAAGGGGATGAATCAGATTGGTCCACTTGAGATCGATGGGTCAACTGTTGATGACCCTGCTCGGGTAGCTAACAAACTAAATGAATATTTTGCATCGACATTCACACATGAGGAGTTATTCAGCGAGGGGAATGCCAGAGGTGTATTCAACTCTAGCAGTAAGCTAGAGAATCTTGTAATAACTGAGAGCAAAGTGGAGGAGAAATTGTTGAAGATAAACACAAGAAAGGCACCTGGGGTGGATGGGATCTATCCAGTTATATTAAAGGAGGCAGCAAAGGAGGTAAGCAAACCCTTAGCCATAATTATGAGAGCTTCCTTGGACTCAGGGGAGGTACCCATTGACTGGAGATGTGCAAATGTGACCCCAATTCACAAAGGGGGATCAAAGGCTGACACAAGTAATTATAGACCTGTGAGTTTAACTTCTGTTCCCGGAAAATTAATGGAGGCACTGGTGAAAGAAGCACTGCAGGATCATCTAGACAAGACTTCAGTTATAGCTAGGACACAGCATGGTTTTGTTAAGGGGAAGTCTTGCCTGACCAATTTGATTGGATACTATGATGCAGTCACAAAAGAACTGGATGCAGGGAATAACTTTGATATTATATACTTGGATCTTAGAAAGGCTTTTGATACTGTTGCACATGGAAGACTGCTGCACAAATTGGAGCAGTGTGGCATTGGAGGCAAGTTGCTGCTATGGATAAAGGGGTGGTTGAGGGGGAGAAGACAGAGAGTGGTAATCAATGGACACTGCTCATCGTGGACTAATGTTATTAGTGGAGTCCCTCAGGGTTCAGTATTGGGGCCTTTATTGTTTTCTGTATTTATAAATGATATTGATGATGGTATATCAGGCTTAATGTCCAAGTTTGCAGACGATACGAAGGTTGGCAGGGTTGTCAAGGACACTACTGACACTATGCTGCTGCAACAGGATTTGGAAAGGTTGAGCAGATGGGCTTCGAGGTGGCAAATGAAGTTTAACATTGACAAATGTAAAGTACTACATATGGGAAACAGCAACCCCAGAGCAACGTATCAACTCTGTGGTACTACACTGACAGTGGTAGAGAATGAAAGGGACCTGGGGGTGGTGGTGCAGGCAGATATGAAGTTCTCTGAGCAGTGCAGACGAGCTGCAAGAGTAGCTCATGGTGTATTGTCAATGATATATAGGAATTTTTCTAGCAGGGATAAGGAGGTGATTATTCCCTTGTATAAGGCAATGGTCAGGCCACACCTAGAGTACTGTATACAGGCCTGGAGGCCTCATTTCAGGAAGGATGTAGAGCTGCTGGAACGAGTACAGAGAAGGGCAACTAGATTGGTGAATGGGACAAAGGGGTTCTCTTACGAAGAAAGGCTTAAGTTTTGCAAATTACAGTGTCTGGAAACTAGGCACCAGCGGGGTGATCTGATAGAGGTGTACAAAGCCTTGAATGGTTTGAGCATGCTCAATGCTGATGGGATTCTTCCTCTAGCTCAGAAAAATCACCTGAGAGGGCATAAATTCAAATTGAGGAAAGACAGATGTAGGATAGATGTGCGGAAATTTGCCTTTAGCCAGCGGGTGGTTGGTGGGTGGAACAGACTTCCATCCCTTGTCGTGGAAGTTGATAGCCTAAATAAGTTTAAGGCTCAGCTGGACAGGTATTTCGAACGAACAGAGGGGTGAAGTGGAAGTGGTTATTTTTATTTATTTATGTTACTTTTTTTTTTTTTTTTTTTTTTTGGCTGATGCTGCATAAGCTTGCTTTCTTGCATCAAATGCCTCTACTAATGCTAATGCTAATGCTAACACATTTGCCTTTAACAAGCGGGTGGTTGGTTGGTGGAACAGACTTCTATCCTTTGTTGTGGAAATTGATAGCCTAAATAAATTTAAGGCTCAGCTGGACAGGTACTTGGAACGAACGAAGGGGTGAAATGGGAGCGTGTTTTTTTTTTTTTTTTCTTTGGCTGATGCTGCATGAGTTTGCTTTTTTGCATCATATGCCTCTACTAATGCTAATACTAACACCTCTGCCGCATCCGCTATCCCCAGAATTATGGAGACTGGGGTAAGCATGAGGCTGACCTATTACATCCAGTTGCCTTCCATGTGATAACCAGATTTCGGTCAAGGAGATGAACATTAGTTGATATTCATTGCTATTCGTGTACTGTAGTCGATCTCAGGCAATAGGAAGAAGATGAGGTCTCTTCATTTTTATATTATGAATGATACATGTTTATTAGTATTCCTGGGCCAGGTTCTGGTATCCAATAATTTCAGTTCACGTTTGCCACAAGGAATGAGGCATAATAGGGGACAATTTGTTTTCAAAGGTTTCACAGCCACCTTGATCCCTATTTGTTCCTCAATGAATTTAGATATTGCGGATTGTCTCGATATGAATATTCTCGACATTGTTTGGATGGATATTAAGTTATATATGGTCTCCAGTATGTTGGATTGATCGACTGTTTTGGCTTCGAGGATGTTTCTTGAGTGGGAATAGCCATCTGGGCATTTGTATTTACAACACTATCTTTATTTGATGTCCCATCAAAATGGGATTTAGGTCGCTGTTGTCGGAAAGATGACTGCTATGAGACAAATATGTACATAAATAGGACTGTCATTGGTATCAGAACTTACTCTGAAGTCTAGTTAGGGAGTAATTTGAGAAGCCAGATTATCAGAGTGCTTTAGATATATTTTGGTTCACAAGGGTCCTCTGATACAGGAAAATAAGTCATATCGAGGTGGGGACTGGTTGCTGTGTTTCCTGTTAGTGGAAGATTGTTTCTCTTTAATATAGCTGGGTTGAAATTTAGTGAGTTGCTTTAGATTTTTTTGAACATGAAGATATGCTGATACCCTATATTCTTTTGAGATATCTCCTTGGCCATTTTGACGGCTCTGTTCTATCTGCCTCGAGTTGTATTTCTTTGAGTCTTTTTGCTTTAAATTTGTTTAATCACATTAATAAGAGTATTCAGTTATCTGGTTTGATTACCTGCGAGAAGTTTTCCACACCCATCAAAGCTGTCATCCTTTGGCGACACTTTGTGGTCGAGGTAGCCACGTCATGTATGATTCCTTCAATGTGAGTTGAATCTACTTGCAACAGAAAAAGTGCAGGTTATGCCATCATTTATGGGGGAAATGATTGTCGGCTCGGTGATTTGTACTTGCTGATTGGTAGTTTCTGGCGTGGAACTTCCGCTGGAGTCTGGTGGGATGGCTTTTTCGATCTGGGCAGATTGGGTAGTTACTACTGATGCGCGGTACTACTGATGGGTAGTTACTACTGATCTCATTATGTTCGGAAGGTGTGTTTAGTCCGAAAAAAGCGCTTATCGTTCCTTTGCCCTTTCTTCAATGACACGAATTTTAGACAAAATCACATGCTGATGCCTTATTTTTTTCTAAATAAATATTCATTCTGTAAAATCAAATCTCAAATCCATCCTATCAGGGTTGTTCTATCAGGTTTGAGGCACCTACCCCAGATGTTGTTCTAACATCTGGGGTAGGTGCCCCAAAAATCTCTCCCAAACTTCTAGACGCCATTGAAAAGAGGGAAATCGGGCTATTTAATGACACATCTCAAGTCTATTCACTCTCTGTTTCATAAACTTTCAGTTTCCCCTGCTTGCCTTTTCAATTGATACTTTCACGGGCAGTCCTCCCGAATTTGCTTTAATCCTCCATGTCTCTCCCAAACTAGTCCGAAAACGTCCCAAAATCAGTCAACATTCATTCACTGTCCAACTCCAAACTAAATTTTCGTCTTCTTGCTTGTCCTTTCGACTTCTCTTTCCCATTCAACATGTTTTCTGGAACGACCGTCCTTCACACGTACTTCCCGAAAATTACAAGCTACAGAAATTCAAATCTGATTTTCTGTTTTCTCAACCTTCAACCTGTGCATGGTATCAAGTTCTATAGTTTCTAATACCTGTGTTTGGTGTTTTCGTTAAAAATAAAAAAAGCCGGGTGGATTATTCGAGAATGTAGCAGTACACGCATTTCAGTTGACCATGTTTGCTCAATACGGTTAATGACAATATATCAAAATCCTTACAAAATTGTTTTTAATCTGTTTTCGTGCTGGAACATTTAGTTATTATTTATAAAATAATTTTAACTGGATTAGAATTTTTCTGCTCTTACAGTAATCTGATTAATTTTAACTGAGCCAAAATTAAAATTACTCTCTTTCGCGCGCTGCTTTATGAAATAACATTAGCGTTGCTAATACTGGAGTGTTTGAAAAAGTTAGAAAGATTGAAATTACTTTACTCGCGGTTTTATATACGAGTCCCACAGTGTCCCGATTTTCTTTCTGTGGAGTGCGTTTTGACTAGATTTCTTCGTTTTCAGAATTAGTTTTGCCCCGGTTTCCACCCTGTAATCTGATCGATTGAAATACACGTAACTAATGCCAAAAGCTCATTTTTGTTCAAGCTGCTGGGTTCATATTATTTTACTCTCATCATCTTTCTTCATCACGAATGAGAAACCTCAATTTGGAAAGTGCGCATTTTATTTTTGAGGGAACTTCAATTTATGTTAGCTTTTGTTTTCTTTCATGTTCGCAATAAATTAATCCACAATGCAGTAAAGAGGAGAGTACTCTGTAATTATTTGAGCTTTGTTAGTTTTACGTGCTAAGTCAATACCCAAGACTGCCCCCACATCATGTTGTGTATCTAATGAAGCTTGTTAAGTGATTATGCCCTCTCTGGATCTATTTATACCGTTATTAATTATTCATTCTTATTCTAATGTCCACCACTGTTCATTATGTTAATCTACAATTTTTGAACAGTTTTTTTTTTTTTTTTTTTTATCAGCTTCAGATTTCTTCGCATGCAGCTGACAGAGTAAATTTCGAGAGAGTCGTTAGATGGCGCCACTAGTATCTAGGACATAAACGGTGCCATCGATGAACTTTAAAATAAGTGCGAAAAATGTCTACGTATTTATCTTTCCAAGAAAGCATATTAATAGGAACAGGACGCGCATCGTTTTGTTATAAATATTCTCACCCCGAAGCTTCAGTTAGAGAACAAGCGTGTTTTGCGAAGTGATGTTAACTCTCATTAGGCGTCAGCGTAATATCAAAATGCTGTTTCTATGTAGTGCCTCGGTATTGCACTACACAGAAACGGCATATCCTGGTGAGAAGCATCGGAGGCGTTTCAGGTTAGAGACAACAGTGCTGTCCAGAGGTTGGTAGCATAATTCCAGAATATATATACATATATATTTTAAAATAATCATCATTTTTATGAGTTCTAATCTCACTAGCCAGAAATCTTTTCTCATTCTTTTACTAAGATGCTCTACGTTAGTTTTTGAAGTCTAAAGTCTAGAGTTTGAAGTCTAAAAAGATTCCAAGAAACAAATTAACGCCCACCTGCACTTATAGGTGGGCCTTAGACAAGAAATGGAAGAGAAAAGTGATATATATATTTTGCGTTTTAGAAAATTTCACTTCTTAGTTAAAAATTGATCCTTAAATTTCAAATGAAGTACTCTCTTTGAAGGAATCATCTTGATAAAAGATAACACGTGCTCTTTGATTAGAAAGAACTTGTTGAAAGTAGAGAAATCTGGAATTAAATGAAACCGAATCAATTTGGGCCGATATTCCAAGGCATGAACACCCATCTGATTGAAACATTTTTAGAATTTGACTAATGTTATTGTAGACAGCTTTCTCATTCCATAATGGCATTGGTTTTTCATTAAAGATATGGGCTGATAATTAACGAAAACTTTTTTTTCTAATTTAAATCAGAGTGAAGAGATTGTTGTTGTTGGATTTTAGGCGCATTAGCACTTAGGTCATATCGCGCCGCGTATAATATGTCTCTAAATTGCATGTGTTCTGTGGTCGATATGTGTTTGGTGGAAGAAAACCGAGTTTCCCGGAGAAAAACCGTGCTACCTTCGTCTGAGACCGACTACCTCGGCAACGTTGTGAAAACATTTTCGAAAAAATTCCTCGGACGGGATTCGAACTCTGGTTTTTCCACCCGGTGTGGAAAGACAGTGATTATACAAACTGCAGTGATTATACAAACTGCGCTATCCACAGGTGGCATAATCACTTGGGCTTGAAGAGATTGAAATCCGATGGACTCACTGGGGGATTTCATGTTTTCGGTATGGTAATTGCTTTGTAAATAAACAATCTTTATTATACAGGTTAACGTATATATAACAATGACTATCAGGCAACAGTGCCAGGGGTTATATACGTTCGTTAGATAGGACGCAATTTTAAGGGAACACGGATATAACTAATTACGTGAAAGTAATACATTTCATTTAGTTAAAAGTAGGACAACAGGACTTTATTGATACGGAACTCGTCACTGTCCTTAGGTTTCGAGGCTTCAAGATTGCTCAGTTGGTGTAGCTCATCTACTTGATACTTTCAAATGACATCCGATGTTCTTAAGGCATTCTCGCAGGTGAAGGGTTAAGCAGGTTGCTTTTATACTTGTTACTGGTGGCAAATTTCAAGTCACAATTAATGCTCTGTAGTCAAGTTAGTGTTTTAGTTGGGCGGGGATCGGTCAGATAAGACAAACTTATTGAAATAGTGATCAGCACCGTCTTTTTTTCTTTGACTAAGGATGGTAGTCTTATTTTTAGTGCATTTGCCATCTGTGTCGTCATATTGTCAGTGGGAAATCGGAGCTTATATGAGGCCCATCTCAAGAAACAATATTCTGTTGTATAGATTCGCTTAACATCAGTTGGGGGCTGCAAATGCCAGGTTTCAACACCATAAATAATGACTGAATATATACAAGATAGAATATACAGTCACCATGTTGGGATCACGGACGCTAGTCACTTGATTTTTGTTAACCCGCCGATCCACTTAAACCTGAACCTTATCAGAGTGTGATGCCTGAGGGTCAGTTTTTGGGCAAATGTCACCGCTAGCGGTATTCAAATCAAGGAGGAAAAATCCAAAACATTCCATTGATTAAGACCAAGAAGTCGACGTCAGTACAATAATAACTAGTAACTTGGCCTGCCCAGGGACAGAACAGTTTGATAACTGATTATTTTAGTTACTTGCTTGAAATTATTGATCCTATTAAGGCCCCCGCTTATTAACAGAGCCATCGTCCCATGGTGAATCTAACACTACTTCGTGCGAGGAGGAGAATCTTTGGATGTGGTCTACCAATTCCATTGGCTGCACTATGGAGCAGCTGAAAAAATTCTGTTTCCTTGTTTAACATTCTTGTCTATATAGGAGTTCAACGAACTCAATGAAAGTACTGATACGTTTGTAAGTTCGACAAACAAATTAGTTTTTCCATAAAAACATCTGAGAGCTGATTATTCAGCCATAGTTTGGAATGGTGTGGGTTTACAAAAATCTTAGACATTGCAGTTTTGATAATGGAACTCGTCCACTGAAAAAGCATGCTCATGGCGGTTTGGAGAGGGAGATAATGAAAATTCCAAGGATACATTTGAAGTAGATTTCGCCATTAGAACTTTGATGAATTTGGAGTTTAAAATATTTTTGACCTTATTAAATGTATATCAAAATGCGTTATAAAAGGTATATTAAAAGAGTGATTTTCCCGATGTTATTAGCATAGTCAGTTGATATGACCGACAGATCCAGTATGCTTAGGAATACTTTAGCATTCAAAGGATAGCTGCAAGAAAGTAAGCGGGATGTTAGCCTTGCATCGTATTGTGTAATTCCAGTTTAGAAAGTCTGAACTAACCAGGAATGAACAATGGGATCATTCATCAAAAGCTAGATTTAAATGACACAATTGGCGTCGGAACACAATTTATGCGCACAGAACTCCCAAACTTACCCTCGCTACGATTCAAAAAATATACTTTGCATGATGCAAAAAACAAAAAACATTATTTTGTCAGTTAGGTCGTAAAATTCAACATTTCGCACATTTAAGTGATGTCCATTTGAGTGTAAAACTTGTCACTAAAACTATTAGCATACTACAGTTATTAATACCATAATATTGGTCATCGTGAAAGCAATACCCAGAAAGGAAATGGGATTTCCCTCTGTCGCTGCTCCAACTGATAACTTCCAAAATTTATTAAATGTAGACAAATTACAGAATCTTGATAAGGTGTGGGAGAATTAGGAAGGAAAATACGGTGATCTTAAATGTCCCTGCCTCATTCCAAGTCTGGTGTTAAGCGAACACACTTTAATTAATTAGCGTTATGAAGACCAGACAGAGAAACAGGCTAGTGACCCAAGATGACACTGGATTTTGCATACTCGAAGCATTACGACATACTGTACTTCGTGGTATAGTTCACAAGCAGCTAAAGAACTATCCAATAACAGTTACTTTAACAGTTCTGAAGAAGTCAGATTGTTTGTTTGGGGGTGTATTAGGCGCATCGGCATCTGTGGCCATAGTGCGCCAGAAGAATTTAGAAAACCAAAAACAAGAGAGAGCCTTAATAAATTATAGTAGCTTTAAAAAATGCGGTGACATAATCAATGAATCTCTTCTTTACAGACGTCTACTGAATAAATTAGTTTGTTATTTCTTCTTAAAACTGCAGCTGGCGCTGGAAATATTTTGTTAGTAATAATTATATGATATTCAAACTGTAGTTTGAACCCGAGTATTTTCACTCCTTGCTGTTTATATTTAATTGGTCTGTTGTACGAAGGATAAATTTTGGAAAGCTGAGACACATTTTTTCTTCATAGCGAACTCCCTCTCAAGCATATCTCATCATGCTACTTAACCTTAAGACGAAATGATTTTCAACAGTGCGTGCAAAGCAATATCAGTTTCCTTGAATATATTTCGATTATTACATATTTTAAAAGAACACTGGATTCGCAGTTGCAGTTTAGTTTTAGGTATCATTCGATGGCTGCACTTTGCTTATTAATTATTGTAAAACTGTTCATAAAACACTTGTCGAACCTATTTTGCTAGTACAGCTGGTCTATTCAATAGCAGTTTAAAATAATGCGATTTCAGTTTCGCAGATTCAAGTCGGAAGAGTGGACTGTTTCATATCGGACTGGTAGAAATTAGAAATTGGCTAACGTTTAAAAGTTAGCATTAACGCCTACTTTTTAGTACAGTATTAGTAGTGGGAAAACAGCGCAAGGAAACAAGTTTACATAGCATCAGCCAACAACAAAAAAAAAAAAAAAACCCTTCTTGTCCATACCCTCCAATAATTTGGGCAGTTCTTCCTTGAATTTATTAAAACTGCCCACCTCCACAACAATAGAAGTTTGTTGCAACAATTAATCACCCGCTGGTGGAAGATAAATCTTCGCACATCTATTCTACAACCATCCTTCCTCAATTTTAATTTATGCCCTCCCCAACTTCATGTGTGCTGTTTGAGCAAGAGGGGAAAAAAACCATCATCATTGAGCTTGCTCAATGCTGGTGTGTTTTTTTTTTTTTTTTTTTACCGTGAATGGACTGAGCTTGCTCAATCCATTCGCGGCCTTAAACACCTCAATTAGATCACCTCACAGGTGTCAAGTCTCCAGAAGCTACAATTTGCAGAACTCAAGCCTTTCTTGGTAAGAGTACCCTTTCGTTTCCTCCACAAATCTTGTTGCCCAAAATCTACAAATAACAACGGCAAATATAATTATTAGAAGGCCAATTTATATATAACACAGCATGAGGGAACTTCTCATGAAAGAGTTGCAACCCGAGAAATGAACTACATCGAGAAACTATATAGTATGAATCAGAGCTGTAATACTCAATATGTTCTACGTTGATAATAATATTAGTAAATTAATAAGAGGAGTATACCTCAATATAGTACATAGAACACTTCCGTATGATACCCAGAGGAGGGTATCATACGGAAGTGTTCTACGTACTATATTGAGGTATACTTCTCTTATTAATTTACTAATATCGAGAAACTATATAAAAAACACAAATCCACTTTCTTGAAGGTGCTTATACTACTCATTGTAATGTAATAATTGTCGATGCATGTTAATTTTTATGGCCTTCGATAAACTTTATAAATAAGAATGTAATAAATTCGTAACAGCGTTTTAATAAAGAAAAAAAAAAAATATATATATATATAAGAACCAATTCGTGAACATTTTCTTTCAAACACAAGGAAAACTTGGTTCTTTCTTGGTACGTAAAATAATTGAATTGGACACAAAGCGAGTGTTGAAATTTATACTGGCATTTGATACATCAGATTACTGAGGTATCAAATGCAAGATAGACTTTTGCAGTCTGAGGGCAGACATGGAAATGACACTCGTTTTATGTACTGAATTTCATTATGATTAAGCGCTGAATGTTCGGGTGCCTTTCGCAGCGGCGTCTTAAGAATTTAGCTTCATCTGTCGGCGGCCCTATCGTGTTTAAGTACATACTTCGTAATTTGGATGAGTACTGCACTTTCAAGAGATCGGGTATCGATCAGGAGGGTCCACCGAAGTTATTATTAGTTAATAGTTAAGTTAGACATTACCATTTTAAAAATTATTCTTATAACAAATTATAGAGTATATAATGTAAACGTCAAACAATATTACAGCAGCTTTTTTACTTCTTTTCAGATCCTTACGTGAAGGTGTACCTGTCTTATGGAGACAAAAAAGTGAAAAAGAAGAAAACGAGCACCAAAAAGTCGTCCAACAATCCCGTGTGGAACGAAGCGCTAAGTTTCGACTTATCGCAGGAAGATTTGAAGCACTGTCACCTCGTGATTAGCGTTGTAAATTGTCACCATGGAAACACGCCAGTCCTCGGAACATGCGTGTTGGGAACGAAAGGCCCCGGCGAAGAGGCCGCCCACTGGCACGACATGATGAACAACCCCAGAAAATCTATAGCCATGTGGCACCCATTGCGTATCTGACAAGAGCGGCATCTCCTGCAAGTATCGTTAGGTCACGGCTAACAGCTGCGAGAATTCTTTCGACTCGTGTGTCAGTGACGTCATTCTGGCGATGCACTGGTGTCGAGGCCAAGATACCAATGTGTGGCTTACGTCTTGGGTAGATATGTCGACATTTTGCCGTGATTTTCCACTTCTACACTAGCTATCGTTATTCACATTTTTGATTCTGTCCGTGCGTCTTAACCTTTTTTACAGATTTTGTACCTCATGATGACCCCTTCCTTTTCAAATGACCGTGTCCTATTCTGTCGATTAATTTCCGTTTCTACAGTACATCACAGAAGTAATTCTGAGTTGTCTTTTCGACCGAAATCTCTCTCTATATATATGAATGCAAAAAGCGATAGATAGTACATAATTCCAACGCGCCGTATAAGGTACCCGTTTGCCTCACTCGCAACCCCACCGAATTATTCCACCTCGTAGTCCTACTCGTGATAAACACCGTCAGTTTATCGGTAAAATTTAGCGTTTTCTTGGCAATGCACCTTTTACTGTGGCATCTTTTACGCCGAATATTGCAGGGATGCTATGCACTGTTGTTCCGCTTTCAATTTCTTAACCTTCCACTTTACTATACAGTGTGTTAACAGTTTATAAAGTAACGCGGCTGTACTTTCTCATAATGTTTTGATACTGAAATACTTTTTTCGAAAGTATTTTGTTTCATCTCTCGTCGTTCCTTGCCAGACTTGGATAACATTTTTAACGAAGCAGAAAACAAAAGTTCCGTTGTTTTTATAGCTAAAGGTCTTATGCAGTTGACAGTTAAGCGGCACCTATTTTTCGATTTCTCCTCACAATTGCAACTAACCGGCTCAAAGTATTTCTTAAATTAGCCGAGTGCACCGGCCTAAAATCATTCAAAACTACGGATTCTTCATCCTTATCACATAACTCGCACATATCATTAGCCTTTTTAACGTAAGGCCTTAACAGCTGAGAAATCTTAAAATTAGCCTTTAAATTGCCTTAAAATTAAGCGATTAACAGCATATATTTGAAATTGTCCGAACAATCAAGTATGCGAAGCACGAGCTGAGATCTTTCTAGCAGAGTTTATCAATTACTGGATAAATCAAATTTCGATACCTATTTCTAATGACGTAATTTCTAATTAAATCTATGCAGGGTACGAATCTCTAACACGAAGAGGACAAATTCCAAACAACCATACGCAGGATTTTTATATACATTTGTAAAACCATTTTTCGCTCGCGCATTCCTGAAACATGGCCCCTAAAATGACGTTATATCGAAATTCAAATCATTAAGAAGCTGCTGATCGTAATTTTGAAAGTGCATTTTTATCCGCACGCTCTTTTCATGTGAACTGCACGATGGGAATGTTTACTTAAGTTGTATAAATTATAATAATATGAAATTTCACATTATTCTACACGATTAAGCCAACTCCCATTTGCCACTATTCATTTTGGAGTACGAACTTCTTATTTATGTACAAACAAACTTTATAGAGGATGCGTACAGAAAGTAATCTTCGACTTTCGTAATGTCAACAGGTTTTAAAAATCCGCAAGAAATCGTTCATTAAGTTTTAAAATTATGAAGAAGATTTTTATATTTCATGGCTAATGACAATGTTTCCCAGTTATTAGGAATGAACACGCAAATCCTGGCAGATATTTAACAGGTTTTTCCTCACAAAATGGCGCTGTTTGGACAGATGAAAAGATCTGAAAGTCGGAATAAGCCATTTAAAGTGCAAGACAAACGCAAATACGCATTTGCACAGTTTGACTTCTGATTCCAAATGCAGCTAAATTTAAACAAAGTTATAAAAATGCATTTCAGCGAAGACCGGAAAAGGCAGTTCCGGAGTTTTATACAAGAGTGTGAGGTAAAATTTCCTGCAAAGATTAAGAGGTAATCGAGCAGTTTGGACATTTCAGTTTTTTATTATTTATAAACTTTAATTGTATTATGCACGAAATTGCCTTCCAGAAAGTCGAGAAGTAATGAAAATCTTCAATTGTTTCAAATTGTGTGTGGAGTGACTTTAAAAGACGTTGCTCAGCCAGGAACCTTAAACCCACCCCTACCCCTGGAGACGCGGAAATGGCTCCAAGTAGTCTAACCCTATAGGGGTTATGCGGAAATATATCAAGAAAGGGTGATCTTGGATTAGGACTGGGATATTCCGCAAGGCCGAACTAATTTTCAGCAAAAAATCCATCTTTAAGTGAGAGAACTTATATCAGATGGAATTTTTTTCGTTCTCGTGTACACAGTTCATAAATAATTTTAATTGCACTCATTCAGTATATCCCGGACGTCAGCTCTATGCACACACACGTGTTCTCCTACCATTACACAATTAAGATTCGAGTGCAATTCGAAATTCATGAAATGCACGAATTATGTCCTGAAGGGCCGCCCATGAATCTCTTGGTACTTCTCATTGAATCTTGAAATGCTATATTTACCTGCTAAATCTGCGGCGACGTGCAACTACATTTTTCCACTTCTTACGTTTTATCCCAACAAGACAATGACCTCTTAAGCACTCAAAAATTGTTCGCTTATCTACAGCGCCGTAATAACAGTTGTAGACAATTTTCCCGTATTTATTGGCACTTGAGCGATAAACAAGGGTCAACCTCGTCATCGGGGCAAATGGGAAAGCGTTTATCGACTCCAAAAGAAGACATAAACAGAATCACTGTTACGTTCGTCACGTGAACACATCTAAGTATGTTGTTGAAACTATGGTTGAGGATGCCAATTCACGAACTGAAATCCTGCGCACAGAATATGTAGCTTAACGAGAGAGATTAAAAAAGTCGTTTTCTTACGGTAATTCACTTAGAATGGATTATAGAAAGCCGAAACGTTTTCTGCAACAAATTTTTGTATCATTGCATACGTGGTACGAATTTTGGATGTTTGTACATAAGACAGTAGAAAGTCTCTTTGGGAGAGAAATGTTCTCCCAGTTTCTAGGTGCTGTAGCACTGTTAGATAATATTACAATGCACTCCTCCACTGAGGATGTTTTGTAGGGACGACATTCCGTCAATGATGATTAAGCTTTTATTTATTTATTTATTTATTTTTTAGCATAGACTTGGTTCTCGATCCAATTTTCACACTTTTATGAGCGAGACATTCTCAAAGTTGTAAATCCTCGGAAAAAGTATATGGGTTGGTATATTTTTGCTTAATTTTAGCTTTCTGCGCCCACTAAGAATGTCAAGGAAATCTTCCAGTTCTTTTTGGGGTTCCTTTTGATGCCAAAACATGAGACACCAGTGCAGATTACAATAAATTAAATATAGTTACTTCTTCCTAACCGATTCTTTTCTAGCTCATTCATCGACCATGCTCATCCGATCGCCACTCTTCTTACTTTTAAGTTAAGATTTCACTTGCTGAACCTCCCACATTTTTCATAATTTCTGGTCGCTTCTAAATTCGGTGGATTGCTCATTCGGCCCTTAAGTAATCAACAGGTGTAACTATAGAGATCTCTATTATCCAAGGCTGATGGCGTGTGTGCGTGCATTCTGAATAATAATATAGCAAAATAAACTTAACGAACGACACAATAGAAAAACAACTCATCGCCGTCCGTCCCTCCCTCCCTGTTGAAAGTACGATCACCACCGATCAAATTACGCATAATTTGTCAGCGGGTGAATCTAAAGGAAATCCGAAAGTCAATAAAAACATCCATAAACGCGCAGATGCAAACCTCGATATTAGATACTAAATAAAACGTGCAGGGTTGGCATGACAACGGATTACACAGTTGGTTGTTGTTTTAGCTGTCGCTACGTTTTGAAATATTCTGAAGTGTCTGACGTAGTCCTAACTGAACAAATTTATCCTAATTTCACCTATCACTCTGAATTTAATGCCGAAATCACTACTCTGAAACGGAGGGCCTAAAGCCATTATGCAAGAGTCGGTCCTGTTACTTTTGTTACTGCTATACTGTTAGATAAGTTAGGTCCTCCGTCACCTCCTTTTTCTTATTAAAAGTATAGCAATAACAAAAATATCACAACCCGCTCTTGTATAAGCAAATCCATAAATCCATCGTAGAACGCTGTTATTTTAATTAGTGTTTATTTTTACGAATATAATTTTTTTTTCAAAACCTTTTTCCATTTTAACAGCTAGCAGTATAGTTGCGATAACTTCCTGGCATTATCTTAATCCCTTAACAGTTGCCTTCTGCCAAAACGGTAACGGGCAAATACGCTTTTAAAATAAAAGATTAAAACAAACTGCGTGTCCAGTTATTCTAACGGTTAGACAGCAATGCATCTGTACGTTTGCTATTCTTATCTTAAGCCATTATACAAAGAGTGGAATACTCCAGTATTTTATCATTTCAGCCTGTGTTGAAAAAACTGAGCACCTAAATTATTAGAAATGTTATAAATATTTTGCCCAGTTAACTTAATTAATATATAATTCTACTCTATAATAGAATAAGCGTGCATATTCTATCATACAAAAAGGCCGATGGCCGTAACAGGGAAAAATATCTTTAGTTCTTATCTCATTTTCTCATAAACTACTGGAACTATGATTGCAATTAATTTCGACTAATTAAATCCAGTTACCTTTGTGAAAGAAAAAAAGAATATATATATTTATTTTTAGTTTCACTAAAAAGTTTAAGGCCACGTTTGGTTTTATTCTACTGTTTTGAATTGGAGTGTCTTCAGTTTCCCGTAATGGGTTTTTTAAGGCAATGCCCATTAAGCGTGTCATCGCTCTTTTCACGGCCAGTGTTATGCAGCATGTTCAAGGTTCAGCAGTCCAAAAAATGCTCACGGTCGCGATGCTTCGCTGAGAGCAAAACACCCGAATATTATCTAGGAAGCATTACGAAAGATTTCTCAGTATGCTTTTCAGAATCACGGATTTTCAGAATTGACCATTAAAAAATAACCAGCGCAAAGATAGAATACATTCCTTTCTTTTACTTGTTGAGAAAGAACTCCTTTACGCAATATGCTTTCGACTGTTTACATAGCACCGCTTCACTTTTTACCATTTTTCTGAATATGAGCGAAAAATGTCTTTTGTGAGTTAACAGTTATTCCGCAATTCTTCGGCATAACATGCAGACTTGTAGAACCGGATTAATCATTTCACAGTGTGCCACTTTACGTGCTACATCAGTTCATATGATTTATTGCGTGTTGTGTCCAACCGCCTACTTTGTATTTTGCGATTACTTAAACTCGGAATAGCTCATAGTGAAACCTTCTCCTTCCAGTGAAGATCGCGTAATTACAGCCTAGAATTCTTTCAGTCATGAACGGGCTTCAAATAAAATCGCTCTGAACTAGTGATAAGTGCCGAATTCAAACTGTTACGGAGGACCTCCATCACTATCCTCCAATGGATGACGCTACCGATATCAGATTTGGCCATTCTTATATCTGTATGTTCAATATGGCGAGTCAGTTTTAAAATTCTTTGTTTAATTTCATAATAAATTTAATTCCTGTATTAATTATTTTTATTAACAATTAAAAATTGTGAATAACACTAACCCTTTCTTCTAAAGTTACTGTACATGCAGTAACATTCTTCGAACAAGGAATCCATTGAAATTTACGAAGTCTACATGTTATATGAATTAAAAGGGTGGTCTGCGAGCAGTTGGCAATATCGGCACGTAAATGTTCTGTGAGAAAACCGCTGCTGACTCACTATTCGTACAATTATGATATACCCTACGTGCCCCCACACGCATTACAAGTCAAAATATATTATTCACATTGATCTTTGAAACGCAATTCAGGGGTCTGAAGCGTTATTTAGAAACTTATTTCTTCGTGACAACGGTCTGTCTGGACCAGGAACACCGCCTTCACTTCGTCATCTAAGTTCGTCTCCAAGAATATGCCAGGTCCAAACAGATGGTTGTTACAAAGAAATAAGTTTAAACTTTGGATAGTACGTGTGCGATTTATTTCATTTATTACAAATCACGACCTCTCATTTCAACAAACGTGTGATGGTTACCCTGGCTAAATGAGGATGACTAATACCCCACAGATGCTTTGTTGAATTACATCTGGATGCGGAATGATCCATATTAAATATGGTAATACGACTTATGATCACCGTATAACAGTCCGACTTTCGGCTCAGTTGTTTCTACAGTTCAGCTCAATCGTTGGTTCAGTCAATTCTGTTGTTTATCCATTTGTACACAGATTTGGAATGTAGGCATGACTTGCCCCACTGTTATGTTGAGCTTCTATAAATTTACGGCTTTTTTTTTTATCTTGGATTTAACCATACTCCTTTTTTTTTTTTTTCTGTTACAACAATGTCACTGTCATTGCACATTACTAAATTACGCTCCTCTGGTATTTTCTGGGTGCAACTTTTAATAGCTTTTTAAATTAGTTTTTTTTTCCAGTAATTTTTTGCAATTCAAGAAATTTTAATGAACGTTGTCCAGTACTTTATTACTGAGCACTGATAGTTGGCTGGATGATCGGTTTTATCGTCGACACTCCCTGTCTCACGAAAAGTGTTTGTGTTCCACTTCATGCTCCTACTGGACTTTTGAGTTTGCATCATTTTTGCAAGCTCAAAAGGGTAAGTTTTGAGACTTAGAGGTTCTTCCTTTGGGAGGTATGTGATTAGTGCGGCACTGTTTCTAGGTGCCTTTTTTCATTATTACTTTCACATCTCGGAGTTTGTCGTATTGCTGTAGTGTGTTCTTGGAGTTTAGCTGCGTGGATTTTCTGTACGCTTTTAATTTTTTGTATCATAAGAATTTGAGTACGAATATTCGGATGTTATTCGTTCATTATATATATATATATATATGGATGTTTACTCGGGTTTTAAACCAGAGATTTATGTTTACTTCTATTCATAACTATTAGCGAGTAGTTTTTTGGAAGTTAATGGTGGTAGCTCAGGGTTTTTTTTAGATTTGTTGGCACCATTTGTCTACTTCACACAAATTCCACCAATAAGTAGTATCTTTGTGAGTTTATGTTAAACGTTAGTCTGAGCCTGTTGTTTTTGTAAGGAGTAATACCAATGAAGCTATCTTACCTGTAAAAAGTGTGTGTGTGTGTGTGTGTGTGTGTGTGTGTGTGTGTGTGTGTGTGTGTGTGTGTGTGTGTGTGTGTGTGTGTGTGTTTTACGCTTTTTATCACAATCATAAAGTTAAGGAGTCTAACTTGTGTTCTGTTTCCACCAAGATGATCCATGATCCTCTTATTCCATATTTGAAAAATTTTACATGGCAATCTATGGATAATTCTCTCCTTCCAGCCATTCCCGCATTTCAGTTAGGCTGTGGTCAGGCTGACTCGGTTCCCTTTCGATTACTGCACCTAATGATTTCCATCATTGTAAATAATATAGCAATGATGAAGGAAAATTCGTGATGCGCCTCCTCTGTCGTTCGCCAAGAATAAGATCCTTAAATTTCACACTAAGTGATTGGTCGTATTATCGAAGATGATTTTATAGAAGCTGTTAAAGTAAACCCAGTAGGAGTTATGAGTGGGACTGGAGGTCCGAGTTTTCTTCTTGAATAACTCTGTGTGGAATTAGTGAAATCTGATGCAGCTTCACATCACAGGTATTTACTGGAGAATGTGGAGACCTTGGGATTTTTTTTTGCTTTCACAATCACCTGAGCATAACTATGGTTAGACATCTACTCATGTTCATCAGATGGCTTTCACAATGCTATTTTTGTTTATAAATGAATCTTGCACAGTTTGCTTTGATTTTATTATCCTTTACTGAGAAGTGTTCAAGCACATATACCTTCATTTTTACCTTGTTTGTAGATCGTACTGGTTAGGCAGTAATCCACCAGTGCGCATGATGAGAGAGAGAGAGAGAGAGAGAGAGAGAGAGAGAGAGAGAGAGAGAGAGAGAGAGAGAGAAATAAATGACTACATATTTTAGCTCTGTTCACTTTGAGGGAAAATGGTGCGAGTATAACACATGGCAACTCTTTTGTCTAAAGATCACATGTAATTGCATTATCTCATATCAGCACAGTTTTGTATTAATATATTATTCTTACTTTTTAACTCTGTACTTTTCATATTTCACATTTTTTCACAATATACAGTCAGAACAATATCACCTTAATATAGTCTCCAGAACGCAAATACACAGTGCTGAGTGTTTTGCCGATTTTTTTTTCTTTGTCGCTCTTAGAATATACCGTACTTTTGTTTTCAGTTAGCAAAGTTTACTTTAATCCATTTTGATCTTTGTTGGCTGATAGTGAATATTTCCTAATTCGGATCACAAAATGTCAACTTGGCTAGTGACTTGCATGAAGTGATTTTCAACTACGGTCTTTTTTCCAGACTTGGAGGAAATTAAGAAAAAATGTATTTATCTCTTTCTTTTATTTTGGTATAGATGTGGTTCTGAACTCTTCGTTCGAATTAAGCTTTATTGAGCAGAATTTTGTTTCGAGATAACTAAGGACATTAGGAATCAGTATAACCTTTATCAGTATAACGTGTATGCGAAAGTTTCGAGCGGTATGAAGCACCCTCCTTCAAACCAGATAACTACACCCACAACTGAAAAAATACTTTTTAGAGAATTCCTCCGGTCTTCGACAAGAATCGAACCATAGTCGTTTTTCAAACGGATGAAAAGCGGAGAATTCACTACATCGTTACAAAAGGGTATCTGCATTCTGAAATCGTACAAAGCTTTGTACAGATCAAGTTCCTTGACCTACGTTTCCGTCTTTGGTTCAAAACTTTGGCGAGGAAGTGCATGAAGAGAGTGATTTAGCGACGATTGGAAATAGTATTATTGAAGGAGAACTCTTACCTTCTTTACCACAAATACTTTTCTTATAGCATCAGGTGCTGTGTTGTTGCAGTTCGCAATGCTTACTTCGGAACAACGTTTCACCTTCCCAGTAGATCTTAAATCCATCCAGCGAATATCTCTTCCTGTGTCAAAGTCGGCAGCTAGTAAAACTGTAATAAACAGTTTAAAAAAAGAAAGTTGTGTTGTATTACATTGTGTTCAAAATAAATCTGGTAATTAAATCTGATTTCCATGCAGCTATACAGCAAAACAGCAATCATCACCCAGTGCTTCTGTCTGTAAGTTAATTGATTTAAAAATTTATGTGCTTTCATTTAAAATCGATCTCTGTGCTGTTCTATTCGAACCTTCAGCTCTGTTGCTTGCAGTATGCTCAGCAGCACCTAAAACTGAAAAGGACATTGTTCCTGAAGAATCCATTAAATCCAAAACTTCTTTGAGGTTCTCAAAACCTCATTTCTGGTGGATAATGACCCAAACGAACCTCACACTAGTTGCTGGGTTCACTTTTGTGAAGTGTAAGAAAACAGTAAACATTTAAAACTTTTTCGAATCTCATCCATAAGACTTTTTTCATGAGCAAGTTACTGCTTTACTACTCTTCACTTATTTCAATATTTTAAATAGTTACCGAAACAAAGACAATTTAAGTTCAAATAATGCAAAAATTATACAGTACGATATAAAATGGAACCGCTGTTGTATCTTAAAAAAATAAGGAGTGGGCTTGTCTAAATTAAACTGCGTACAGTATCAGTAGAATGCGGGCATCGGCGTTTAGTTGTTATCAAAAGGCAGCCTACGGACATCATATAGGCTGTCAGCTGATGAAACATCAAGCAGACTACATAAAAATCGGATACTCCAGTAGCTCCACTAATCACTGCTATATAAATATCACGGCTTCTGATTTTTCAGAAGCGGGGTATGTTATTAGCAAAATCCGTTAATTTCGTATTTAGTCGATGAATACGTCCTTTCATTCATAGCTCCTTTTATGTTACTTCCCCACATTAATCCTCAAATAATCGACAAGGTATCGAAGGAAGTGACCAATAGGTTTCTTCCCTCTGGCACCTCCTTGTAGATATATTTAACAATATTTCTGCCAGCCAACATTATGCACGCCGATTCCTAGTTGTGGGTATCAGACCCACTACTTCCGTGATGAGGAAAGCCTTGGTTTGAAGTTCGAAATCCGTTATCACTGAAAAAAAGGCCACCTTCTGCCTCTCGAATGTTCTCTTCTTCATCTAGTTTCATGATAAATCACATTTTCCTAGTAGTTTACTGGTGTGGGGGAAGGGGGTAAACCTCACTTTCCATAGACTGTTAACAATAGTTCTATTCTGCTGGAACTATTTTAAAAGCGTTTTCCTCAATCAAGGGACTAGATTAGATGCTGTAGTATTTTTTATGAGACTCACTTCTTATCTTCTCATCATTGGATACGAGGTTCTCAGCTGGATAATTATCTAAAATGCCTTTTTTCTCGGTGTTTCTCTGAAAATGCTAGCGCTGCCGTAGACGGAACAAACTGTCAAGAAAGTCGGCCAACCCAGGCATTATAGGCATTTTAGATTTACGATTTAATATTTCACTCTCTTATTTTTCTTGGTAAAAAATGATGACAGCTTATCATTTACCCACAACTAGGATTTTCACTTTGTTTAAAAAGAAAAACGTTGACTCTGTTCTTACTTAATTCAAGGTTTCCTTTGTTCGGAGCTGATTTAACAAAGACGTGATAAATAACATATTGTGAAACAGGTTAGCTTCGTTGACATTTCGAAGCTTATCACAGCACGTTCACTTTTCAATGCCTGATTGCAATTAACCAGAAGTTGACAGCACCTTCGGTATCACACGAGTTTGCCTCATTTTCAGTGGTTACTTCTCTAATACGATATCGTAACTTTTCTGCCTACTCCGAAGTTATCCACCAAGGGTACGAAATTCGTCTTTTTGTTTCAGGTCCTAGAAAAAAATTTCTCAGCTTGCATTCTCCACGACTTTCTTAACGAACAACCATCCCCTGTCTCGTTCTACAACTTCATTCTCAGATATTGAGTTTAATTCAGGTCGCCTAAAAGCTAATTTCCCTTTAATGCTTTCTCTTATTTGTTTTCGCCGTGGTACGTAACAAAACTGAGGACAATCCTATATCTGTAAACACTGCCGGGTAATCAGATAACCAAACAACTTAAAATTCCTGGAAAACTAAGACTGAATATGTGTTGATAATATAGGGAGAAAGTGCAACACTTTTGATCTTGTAATTGTGAAATCTTAGTTTTTCTACTTATTGAACTTCTTCCTTAAATTTAAAGAAACGTATTACGTTACTTTATTTTTTTTTTATCCGCAGCAATGTTTCCTTAGACAAACTTTGGCTCTGATATTAAGAATTTATATGAAATTCAGTCCATTCTAGAATAATAAGCAGCTTAAGAATGATTGGGTATTTAATATAAAGGGACAAGAGATTTAAATAAGCTTTACCTTCGAATAAAAGGTCAATGGGACAATACACCTATATAATTTATAAAAAAATTATTAGTTAACCAAATTAAGCCACAACCGTGAGGATATCGGATTTATCTCGCATATGTGCTAGACAAATCCTATACCTGTAATGGTGCAGTTTTTAAGCAATGAGGAATGCACAATTTTTTGTTATTTATTCTTTGTTCCCAAATGTTCTTTGAAAAAAAAAATTATATTGAAAGTACCGTAAGATAAGGTAAATTGCAATACAGTTTTAAAACTTTGAGTTATAAACTGGTAGGTATATCGCAAGAGAAGATATTATACAGGCTCATGTATCACGTATAAGTATGAACTAGTACGATAAACATGGAAGTAGTGCAGTATGTTATAGTATGGATATGATGTCCCATATCCATAAGTGTAATAAACCTGTCGGTTCTAAAAGGCAGGTTTATTATACCTCATTTACTACAATACCAGAAAAGGGCTAAACATATTTGAAATATACATAAGAATTGGTATATACATCATTAAATTAGGCATATTATCCGTTTGTAATGTCTATAATTCAATTCTTATTGAGTTCAATGAGCATAGCCTGCAAGAAATTCCCACTTCTTGGCCAGCCATTGTGGGCAAACAGGATTCATAAAATAAACCAAGTAACAATAAGTATTCCTATGAAAAAAATTAATGTGGCATAATTATAATAATCTTTTTTTTTTATTTACCAAAAGACAGATTTTAGTCTTTAACTGGCTAAAAGTTAAACATTCAACAGCACTGAGAAGCTGTTTTAGACAATTTGACAATGTTTAAAGCTCGCTTAAACTGCAAAAAGATTCGACTGCCGAATAACTGTTTTGCTTTGAGTTCTATAATTCCAATGTTCTTTTCGAAGAGGGGGGAATAAAGTACTGTTTTTGAGTACCTTACATCTGTTTTCCAGCGCAACTCTTCTTTCAGCATCCCCTTTTCCATTGAGGAAGTAGCACACGCTTCATCAAGCTACGTTGCTCAAACAAAAATCACCCTTTCAAAGTACAGTTCCTGCCGTATTTCACTTCTACTTCAATAGTTCAGAACATTTCGATATAATCCAAAACTATTAAGCCATTTTAATCATATTTTGACTTCGGTAAGTATTTCTGTCTCTAAACATGCAACATATTTCGAGTATTCGGCTGAATGTATGAAGTTACTATAACAATTTAATTTTCTCCAAGCAGAATTCGCAAACCGCGAATTCTGCTTAGAGAAAATAAATTGGTTTATTTCACTTCTGTATTCAATTATGAGTTTACAGTTTCCTTTTGCGGACATATTACTTCGCTAAAAGGAATTTAAAAAGATTTTTAACCTCGCTCTCAAAGAATGGGCCTTTTATTTTTTTCTTCATTTAAGTTCTTCCGACTGCCATTTTAGCCAGTTGAGCAGTTAAAAGTGAATGACATCAATATGCATTTCCACAGATTCTGTAAGGTTGGAGAAGGGAAGAGTCACGATACGAATCTGCACACCTGAAAAGAGTTCGACATCGTGATGTCATTTCTCAAAAATGAAACGCATTTTTTAAAGTACAAATATTTCGTAATTTTTCAGAAATCCTGAAGTCATTGCGATATTCCTAAACTTTCTCCATTTCGCACTCGATTCCGATCCTTTGTTTCAGAATTCAAAGTAGCCAATACGATTTTCGAATATTCAACTCCTGCCTACAAAAAGAATGCGGTGTTTTCATCTGTGTGTTTTATTCCCTCGACCACTCCAGAAGCTGATAAGCTACACAGTCCTATTTTTTTAACTCACGTTTCTACGCCACAAAAACACTCCAAAGAAGGGTAGTCACTAAAAGTTACTAAAAATCATTGTAATCATTGTTTATTTTTTTAACCTAATGGTTGTCCTCCAAATCACTCTTCTGTAAGATATGCCGTGTGTGCTAAGATTTTTGATGGAAGCGGAAAGAAGTATATATTTTTATGTATGGCAGTTGTTAATGTATATGAGATTGATAAGAAATATTGTTACACTGATGTTAACTCAGTCTTAATGACTCTGTGAGTCTTTGTGCTCTATGTCGCCGTTATGGTTTACAATGTTTGTATATGTATGTTGTAAGAATGTACAGATTAAACAGGTATCAGGATCTCTCATATTCCTAAAATATTTGCAAGAGCGAAAACCTTTTCATATGTCTGACTTTAGCGAGTTAGAGACATGAGTGTTTTGATTGGAGTGTAAAAATGTACGAATGGAATCATCAAAAGATATTGAAAAAATAAAGTATATTGAAGTTTTGTCAAGTTTTGTGTACAGCTGTCATTCCGAGAACTTGATGCCCATAAACATGGTTGCTTCATGATTTAATAAACTTACCGCTCACTAACAAAATTATTCTTCAGATCTGTAAATGTTATTAGACATTACTCACGCATTCTCTACCAAAGAGACATAATGTACATCCGTAGGGTAAATGGCAACTTCGGAAAGTTTTTAATTACAGGTCACAGTGCATATTCTTTGACAATCCTTTACATAATACAGGTCAATCATATTTCATCATAACCATTATGACAACGCTTGAAAATTACAAGTAAGGTTCCTTTGGTTCAATGTGAACCAAAGTTGATGTCTCGACTGTGACTCCAGTCATAGTAGAGACATAAACTGTGACTGGAGCTTGGAGTAAACCATGGCCAGTGCCCAAAATTACCTTGCATTGGAACCCCCGGCTCCTGATAGAAGGGTGAAGATATAAAGGAGCAGTGGAACGAATGGGGACATAAAATAGCATAAGGATGTTATCGTCCTGTGCAAAGAGAAGAAGAGTACGTAGATGCACAGGACGATAACATCCTTATGCTATTTTGTTTTTCAAGGAACGCATCTATCATTGTTACATGACAGTATATGGAAAAATTTCCATTCTCCGAACGACTTATTTTCGAGGAACCTAACCCAAAAGCGAGGTATATCTGTACTTTGTTATTCGTACCCAAAATAGCGCCATTACTTACTTTAAAAAAGGGGATTTGGTGAAACTGTTCTAAATTCCATTTAGAAAAGTGTTCACACAGGTCACACCAGTGCCAAAGAACTTTTCGCCAAATAAAAGAAACCATCCTGTATATAAAAGCCAGCTTTTGTACAGAAGATGGTTTCTTTTGTTTCATCCTTGAATGAAATTGGTTTGCATTAGTTTTACAGTTCCACCAATAATGTTTTTAGAGTAAGCAGATGATTGAGAACAACTTTTCCATTGACAAAAAAAAACTGATTAAGCAAAGTTTTAAGGTGTAAATCGTAAAGTCTAAAAGGTAACATTCAGCTGTATTCCAACTTCAAATTAAGAAATTTAAGCACGAGTGAGACAAGAGAGGTTTAGATGGCAAATACCCAAAATCTAAAACTAAGATAAACAGATCTATAACTCGCTGCTATCTAAGTCCCACCACATAATACTCCAGATTCAAAGAACGACCTTCGTACTGGACATCAAGGATTCCCAACGATCATCACAGGTGAATATAACACCAGCGGATATGCAAAAAAAAAAAAAAAAAAACCTTTCGTTCGCCCAACTGTTTACATCCCATGGGTTTAGGCAAAGGATACGGAATTCAACATTTAGACTATTTTCCATAATACTAGAAGCATCAAATTAACGCAATGTACAGGCCTCTCTATTGTTGTGATGCAATTTTCTGATCAGCAACCACTTATATCAGAAATTTCCTCCATATTTAGCCAGAACAGTATTCTCAAAGAGCTACAGCCATCCCAGAAAGTTCTTTCCTTGAGTAACTCAGGACCATCGATTGGGGTATCCTTCCATAGGCTCGTCCCTTAGAAGCCATTTGCGTTATCTCCCGTCATTTTGGAGAAACTTCTGCACAAGGCCCAACCAGTTCACATGTACCACTGGACAAAATAGTGGTTATATTCAGCGGCATATATAGGCTTACTAGGGATCAATCCACTTTTCAACGCCAAGAAAGACCATTCAAGGCGTATAAGAGGTAGACAACACGGAAAACATAATCAATTATAAAAAGTAAGGGCTGTCTTTGAGTTAAGACTCAAGCACTACACAACATTATACTTCTAAAGCTAGCTTCTTCAAAAAGGACACCTCCCTCTTCCTTCCAACAATGTTCACCGGACCCAACAAACCTTCCACGGCCTGGATAACGATCTCTCCATTCAGTGCTCCACAAGTAATACCTGCTCTGCTCTGTCCACCATAAAACTCATCAAACAAGGGACAGTCCTAGCAGTTAAACGACTTCCAATAAAGTGAACACATGGCTAGAAGGGTTCCCCTTGTTCATTCTGAAAATCTACTACAGAGCCATCTTCCGAGCTCCTATCAGAGAAGACTAGTCTCTAATAGGAGCTCAGAGACTAGTCTTCTGACCATTCTACCGAACTATTTATTATTCTTTTAAATTCTTTCTGTATTAGCCTAAACAGGACGTCCTATAGAATGAGGTACCGTCCTCCTTTGTCTTCGCTTCTATCCTTGACGCTCTCTTCATATCCCTGCATATTGACTTTATTTCTAATGTTTTTTTTTATATGAAAACACGAAAGGTATTAGAACAACAGTACTTAGTATCGTGCTCCACAAAAGATGAAATAAGATACTTATTGATATTAAACTTGAATTTCTTTAGATTTTAATTTTCAGAAAATATATGTGAAGGGAGCTTTTTTCAGAAAACGGAGGTTAAAGGAATAAATGAGGAAGAAGAAAAGTTGGATCTGTAAGCTTAAAGATGACTCGAAGAACTTGAGTTTGACTTGAAGGTGCTCACCTACTTCAAACACTCAATAAATACCTTTAAAATTATTCACGGACGCCACATTTCGAATTTAGCAAGGTCCTGAAATTATTGCAGTGGACCTGACCCAACAAAGACAATACAAATAGCTTTCGCTAAGAAATGGCTGAAGAAAAACATCAGTCTCCTGGAGGGGACATGTTATTAAAACATGTCCAGCAACATCTCGACTTGGGGTAGTTTGAGACAACAAACTAACCTTCGGACCGCATATTGCCACAGCCAAAAGGAAACGCGAGGCGCAGGAGTGATGAACCAAACAGGAGTTCATACCATCGATTGCTCCTCACGCAGTACATTGCCACCCCCTGTAGTCCTGGATCCAGTACTCGATTTTCTAGAGATCGAGTACTGGATCCTCTGCTGGCTAAATCGCTCCCTAGGAAGGCCCTTGACCAAATCAAAAAAGTATTCTATACACGTCCGTAGATGGACGCCCCAGCAAATTTTACTCAAGAAGACACTCTTCACTCTGGCAAGGCAAGGCTAGTCTCCCATCGGCTGGAAATAATTCAATCCCACACAAATCCCAACAAAACAGCGTCTCGCCATTCTTCCTAGGTGAAAACCTACTTCTCCAAAGGATGTTCCCGTACAACGTGCTCAATATTTTGAACCAGCGTGCCGACTGCGAACGTGTATGTGAGAATAAAACAATGTATAATTATCCCCCAACAACCCATCTTCTGACATTTATAAGATGGGTTTGTTGGACTTTAAGGTCTTCATAAAATCCAACTGAAAAAAGTAGATTTACCTTTCACGGCTACAACCCCTGGCTTGTAGCCGAGAAGGGTACGCGTGTGCCTTTTGTACGCAATAAAGAGTTCTTCTATTTAAGAAACTTGAGCTTTCTGGACAAATCCATGGTAAGCAGAAAATATATTAACAATGAAAAAATGTTCAAGTCTGATCATCAATCGTTGTCCCCAGATTCTAAGAAGACAGACAGGTCAGCTATCAGAAGGATTACTTTTTTCATTCTTCTTAAAAGAAAAAAGAATTTGAGCACCTTGAAATTTATTAAAACATTTCCAGAAAGTCAAAAGATAACATTAAAGTGTAATATAAACATATTAGACTTTAATATGGACGGATTAAAGAAAACATTCAACTAAACCAGAAAGGGGGATTAAAAATTAAATTAAGGTCGACAGTCACTGCTGCAAAAGGTCAAATCACACAAAGACCTTGGGACTAAGGAGCTTTAACTGTAGTTAGAGCTCCTTAGCCTCCATTCATTTGACATATGCCATGGTATTTGTCAATGATGCAATGCTGAAGAACTTCCTGTTGAGAAACTCGTGGCCTATGAGTTGGTGCATAGTTCAGGCGTAAACGATGGTCTTTCATTGAGGTTATGGGCAAGAGGGTTACTAGCCGCCTACTCTGTCATTTCTCCACCAGCTTGTCTTATTTTCTTTCTTGAGGTTGTTATTACTTTGATGAAAGAATCTAATTGTTGGATTCTGTAAATGCAACGTTCCTGGCGTCACGCAAGTCACACTTCTCCTAAAATTGGGCTTACCTGCAGCATGGAAACCTCCACTTCAACGGCAGAGGCGGAAAAGTAGAATTACCATTCTACATTTTCGCTGAACTGATTAGTTTAGCGAAGAAATATTACCCCCGTTTCTGCAAATGAATTTAAGTCAAAAGAAATTCGTTTAAATTCATTATAAGTTTGAAATCTTTAAGAGTACATAACGAGGACCCCTGTTCCGTGAACAGAAATATACGGAAGAAATGAAGCTTGACTTAGCTGAATTAGCTTTTGGATAGAGAATTCTCTATCTTTTGGATAAAGAATACTCTATCCAAAAGGCGCCTTCGTTGTTGTACCAACTGTTCTATCCTCTATTTTTGTACCAACTATGCCATCTAATGATAGAACAGTTGGTATAATCACCGACCTCCCACACCGGGTGGAAAAGACCCGATTTCGAATCCCACCAATGGGGCGAGGAATTTTTATGGGCATTTTCATAATGTGGCTACGTTAATCGGTCGCACGCGAGAGTGGCATGGTTTTCTCTCCCACATACTCGGATTTTTCGTCCAGCAGATAGAAAAATCGACCACAGAACACGTGCAAGTTTACAGAAATATACTGTATAGGGAGCAATATGGCCTTAGTCGCTAAAAAAAACTTCCTACAACAACTATTAGTGCCATGACGGAAGATAGGGAGTTGCCCATGTTGAGACCTGAAATCTGGATGAAGAGAAATAGGATTTTCCTGCAGAGAGGTCGATTTGTTCCAATATGCCCAACGACGTTATTGGCTTGGGAAAACCAATCCATGTTTTTGTCCAGATTACTGTATATGATGGATTTGGTTTCTTGGAGCGGAATGGTGGTGTACATAGATTCTACATCGGACGAAACTAAAGTCTTCCGGTTCTCTAGACAGTTGTAATCTCCGAATGGATTCGTCTGAGTTTTGGACTGTGGATACTTCTAGGTTACATGTTCCTGAGTAGCCAGACTAATTTGTTTTCCAGGGTGGAGGCTTCTGTTTATAATGGTTCTGATGGGGAACCCTGGTTTGTGAACAGTGATATGTGAGAGGAGCGAGGGAGCTTTTGAGTTGTTGGGGTTGAATGTTCGAAGAGGACCTGTTCTATCTTCTCTTGTTCTTCTGGGGAGGCGAGTTTCTTCTTTATCTTTATTTGTAGTGAACTTGTGGGATCTTTGTTGATGGGCTTGTAGGTTTCGTGGTCTGATAGGTGCTTTAGGATTTTCTTATGATAGTCTTCTTGGTTTATAACGACTGTGCGTTACGCTTGTCTATTTTTGCTATATTGATAGAGATATCACATTGATGGCTGCTGCTTCTTTTTTGAGATGTTGGAGCTTTCTTGGATTTTCTCCTGGTACGTGAACTGCTTGAGTGTTGATGACCGTAATGTTGATGTGGTCTCTGGCTTCAGGGATAGGGATTTTCTTGAGGCTGTCGCGGAGGTATGCCAAAAAAATCTGAGATTGGGATTGAGGTGGCAATGGCTTTGAAGACTTTTTTCTAAAAGGTTTTGTTCTGTGGATGAGAGGGTTCTATTGCTTAAATTAAAGACTGAAGGATTGAATGTAGGGGTACTTCACTCTTCACTATCTTACTAGTTCTGATTGTCTTCTGGCCTGCCCCACAGCATTTCTGCGTACTCTGCTGTCCCAAGCCTGCCTGGGACTGGATGCTGAATCTGATTCTTAGGGTGAGAATTCTACAGGTGAGCAAGCTTTGGTAGCAGTACAAATTACACGCCGCCAAATGGCGATCTCACATGTCTCCCTTTTGCGTGTGATTTTTCTTCCACCCTCTAGAGGGTCTTCCTCCCTTCCCATGCTCGCCTATAGGTGGGAACCACCAGTTTCATTTCAGAGGATGCCATCCTCTGACACTTCCCACTTTACCCTAACCTGCTTTGTACATTCTCTCTCCTCACATGCTATTTTTTCCTTTGTCTCCGTTAAAGAAGCTCAGGCAACCCTGACGGAGCAATGGGCAGCCTGGTTACCTCCTAGCGGTGTGTGTGTATGTACGACGTGGCGTTCCAAAGGTATGTGGCGCCCGGGTGACACTCGAAATTTGGCGCTCATCTTTAAAATTTTCTTCATATGTATGAGTTTTAGGATTTCAGGCCCCCTTGAACGTTGGCGCCCTGGTGCAGTGCACTCCTTTCACCCTCGGGATGGCCCGCCCTTGGTGGCGTCCCACCAAGGGCCCTGTGGCCAAATTCCAGAACACAACAAACAGAACCCAACACTTTTCTGGCATTTGCAGTAGTACTGTATTTCTTCACAGCCCGACCCTAAAACTATGCGGGGGTACTTGTTGGAATGCTGTTTCGCCGTTGGCCGCAGTAGGTTAGTCGGTGGTGTGCGTGTGATTAGCGGCTTTGTGGGTGGTTGGTTTCTTTGTGATTATGCATGAGTAGTGAATTTGTTGTTAAAGGTGATAATCCATCTGGTTTTGAAGAGGTTTAAGTTATTGTTGATATAATTTAATATCAACAATATAACTCCATTCCAGGATTTTCTGGGAAAAAAACTCCTGGAATGGAGTTTTTTGGAAAGTACTTGAAGAGTTAGGGCTGATTTTAGCGTGGCCAATGAGATTTTTCTATGAGACTGTTTTTGGTCACCGGGATATATTACGGGAGATCTTTATCCACTGGGTGGGCTGGTGACGAGGTTAAGGTATGAGAGTAATCTATGGATTTAGTTGTTTAGGGTTGTTGGAACTTTCTTTGACTGTGATCTTTTTCAGGATTTCTGAGTCGAATTAATTATAATAAGCGCTCTGCAGAAGGCGACTTCTTGTTTATTGCTGAGTTTCTGAAACATTTTATGAAGTAGGCTTTCTTAAATGTTCTTCTGGAGTATGATAAATCTGTCGAAATTACTAAGGTGTTGTAAAGTTCCAAGTGTCCTACAGGAAAGAGGCGTGGCTGGCCGTTTCGGATTTGTGGATTCCGCCATGTTGGTCGTCTTTCTTGTGTTCCCGTATCCTTTTCTTTGGTATTCTATGTGATTCGCAGAAGTAAGTTGAATTTCAGGAGCACAGGATATAATATCGAGCCTCTGGAGTTGGATGGGCGATGCTGATTCTTCGAAAGCTTTTGTTTTTAGGGATTGGGTCCCTGTATAGGATATATGTAAGGATATATGTTTTGCTGCTTTTGCTATAATACTGCTGATTGCTGAAATATATGGTATGGTGAGCTGGTTCTTTGGTTTTTCTTATTTCTTCTGCGGGGATTGTAACTATTTTTGAGAGTTGTTGGAGGATATTGGTTCTTCAGAGCTATAACTTTTATGATTGCAAAGCCTGTTGAAGGTTGAAGGAATTCTGGTTGCAAATTCTTAATTGAGAAGTTTAGGAAGTATCTTGTATCTGTGGGCTTCTTATATACAGTCTTTTCCAGATTATTGGAGGTTCTTCTAATGACGATATCCAGGAACGGGAGTTGTTTGTCTTCTTCAGTTTCTGTATTAAATTTTATTTTGTGGTGGAAGCTGTTGAGGTTATGATGGAAGTTGAAGAGGAGGTCTACACCTTGGTTCCAAAGGAAGAGGATGTCATCTGCGTATCTGATCCACATATTCCGTGTAACGGGTTTTTGGTCCAGAAAGGTTTTTTCAATGGGTCCAATAAAGGTTTCTGCCAGGAAGGCTGATAGGGAGTTGCCCATGCTGAGACCTGAAATCTGCACGAAGGAGAAATCCATTGTAGGTGAAATAGGGTTGTCCTAAAAAAAAGGTTGATGACATCCAGTATTTCCGACAACATTGGTTTAGGTTTTGGGAAAACTAATATGGATGTTTTTGGTAAAAATATTGTAATTATTGTAAATTGGATATAGATATTACTTACTACGTATTGTAAATAAGACTCATTTATGTCGAATATTATCAAATTACCCTTAAAGAATTATTATTTTTTTTATAAAAACCCCAAACACGAGAGGTATTAAAACCTATTTTGCATGGGTTGGATGGTGAAAAGATGAAAGAAGATACTTGTTGACGTTAGACTTGAACTTCTGTGAATTGTAATTTTCAGGAAATACGTATGAAGTTTGTTCCAGGAAATAGTAAGTTTCCGAAACGTATCCAGGATTGTTTAAGTGTTTGCTATTGATGTGACTGGACAGTTCAGAGCTCCGATCGTGTGTCAGGAGAAGCAGATGCAAATTCCATCAGGAAGCCTGCCTTATATTCCTCCGATTTTTCATTTTCATTCCTCTGATCTTCTGAATTTTCATTCCTGTGATCACGACAGTCGGTCGAAAAGCATTGTCAGCTTCAGGAAGGAAAATCGTTTTGAATATTTTCGTTAGATTCTTTTAATTGCGTTAATTTGAATTTTAATTGTTTTGAATTGATTTTGAATTGTGTTAAATTGATTATTTAATTATTTATAATTTACTTTAATTATTTATATTTTACTTTAATGTACCGGTAAGTTGTCGATTTTTTCGTTTTTTCCGTTTTAATTTCTGGAGGGTATCATACGGAAGTGTTCCACGTACTATATTGAGGTAAACTCCTCTTATTAATTTACTAATTCCTCCGATTTATATCAATAATAATATTGATTAAAATATTCGTGCTGAGTTTATGGTGTAGGCTACCTACATATTTTAAAGGGATGATCGAACATCTACTTATAAGAAGGATGATCGAAAACGTATATTTAAAAGCAGAAAGTAAGAAAGATCAGCATCTAACTTTTCTACATAATCTCGCTTCTTGCTGATGCACTTCTGTCAATTTCTTCAAAGTCCTAATCAATTATCAAAGAAACTTCTGTTCGAGCCATTAAAAAAAAAATTGCGAAGAGTCGTAACCGTATTTCAAGTTTTTTTTGAAAGTCTGGAAAAGGTGGATGACTTATTGATATTGAATCAGACAAATATTCAAGCGGTTAAAATGCAGAGTCGTTAACTGATTAGAATTTAAAATCTCTCTGACTTTAAATTGAGAGTTAGTCACTGACTTGTCTGAACTCTGCTAGAAAATTCTATAAAAGTTGTCCATGCTGACTGAAATACGAGTACTTCGGCTGTATTGTTTCAATATAATTCAAAACTTGATCGCTGATAATTTGGTAAACTTCTTCCGTCATAAATAGCAAGATGAGCCAGTCTTAAAATTAAGACATTAAGCCAAAATGAACTTCTTGGAGTGTAATGCTCCTTCCAGTTGAAATCCAATGTAGACTAGCGCGTGGTGGGTTTGTCTGGTTTATTGAATGAAATCTCCGAGGTGCCTTGAAGAACCATAATCCGGTTGCGGAAAGTGCTGAACAACGTCAACTTTAGTGCATTTATTATCAAAGTCGTTCTGATAGCACCAACAAGTTGATATACGAGGGTTGAGTAAAGGAGTGAAAACCAGATAACGGAAGCCAGTACAATTTATTGTCTCATTTTCGTTGATTGCATTCCTTCTATATAATATCGTCCATCTGTTCTCAAAATGAGATATTTTATCATTTAGGGAAAATGTCGTCGAAGTCGCATAGACTCATGCCAGTTCAGAGGTGGCTTGACAAGGACTACCTCATTGCAGACGGTGCTGAAGGAAATAGCAATGGTGGAAGATTGACCATTCTGCACAACTTGAAGAACGGTATTGTCACACTCAAAGACAACAATCAACATTTCTTTAACTTGTTGTCTTTGATGTGAGGATACCGTTCTTCAAGTTGTGCAGAATGGTCAATGTACAGCATTAACGTCAATCTTCCACCACTGCTATTTCCGCAGGTCCACGTTGAAAAGAAACGGGACATATTACATTTTTATCTTCACGAGACCACAAACTGCTCTGCAGAGAGAATTTCCCGACTAACACACGTTATGGAGATGAAATGTAATCAATAACAACGCGATCCCCGTTACTTATTTTTCTTAACGCTCATAAATATAAAACAATAATAATAAAATACGAAAAAAAAAACTAAAACCATTGGTTTATAGAGTCAGTTTTATGGAAGAAAGCCGCATTTGATAAATATTAATGCAATCAATTAAAAGGGAGGTCTTTTGAATATTTCCGTACATTTGCCCAACCTGGATATACACAAACGGAAGTATACTCGTCTTAAAATTAATATTTGTAGTTCCCAGAAAAATTTTCCGTGGTTCATTGAACAAAACCAAACATCTACTGCGAAAGAAAAGATAAAAATTAAGATGATCGGTTTGAAAAGCAAAATATTCGTAATACCAAGAAGCCCTTCAGTCCATTGTACATGCACGAAGATATCAAAACAAAGAGAAGTGCAAATTCGTTGACCCAGACGTAATAGATGCGTAGCCTTGCAGCGAGTACCTGTATAGCTAGCACATATACCTGTACCTAGTAAACTGTGTTCTTCCTCGATTGCTGTAAGCAAGAATGGTGGACTCATACAAAGAGCCGTGTTCTCTCAAACGATGTTTAATTTCAGGAGGGAATATCTCGCCGCAGAGCGAGGAATCTCTCCGAACGAGTCCGTCTGCAGCAGCCATGTTTTCACTTGCACGGTGATGCGTGAATGTGCTACAGTCTGGAGGGTAGCTTGCCTGGATCGATTGCCGAACGAGCACGTCGAGAGCCTTGTTGAGCGTCACGAACGCGGAATGGACGGCAATGGGAGTGCCGACTAGAAAGACCGCTAAAGTGAACACGGCAGCCCTCGGTTTTCCTATCTTGCTGTTTCAATCAAGCTAAGATGTTGGGACGCTGTCACCTTGACAAAATGGCCCGCACACTCGCTGCATGATATAAGACTTAGTTGGATACGAATCGCTTCATCGGCGTGGCTTCCTGCTGGGAAAATATCCACAGTCGCCGCCGTAAGGTAAGCACCCACGTTATCACGTGATATTACTTTCTTATTTGTTTCGCTTTTGATTCGCATAATGGAACGCACAATGCAGGCGATTATTCTCCGCCGTTCGGCCTTTCTTCGTAATAGTAATTACCTCGAGCCAGCAGCTTTTCATCACTTTGTATTGACCATAACATTGGCTTCATCCAATCCGTTAACTACTTCGTAGAGCACTTCAGAATGGTTGTTGAGATATTACTTAAATTCTCTCTACACCATCTCCAGAGTGAATATTTTCGAACGTTCATTGTAAACCTAACTGGGTCCATAATATTGAATTATTCTCTGGATAAGCTGTTTTTAATCAAACGAAATCCTTGGTCTCTTGAACACATTATTAAGAGAGGACTTTTCGATAAATTCGTAAATAACGCGCTGTTGTAATCTTGAATGTAGGCAACAGTAATTCGGGAACCAATGAAAGAAAACATGAGGCTTCTTTCGTGAAAAAAAAAAAAAAGAAAAGTTCGCTGTGGGCGCTTTTCGAGCCAATATCGATCGCATTCCTGCTTTGCTCATTACTTTCTCCCCGCTTTACTGTAAAGCTAGTTATGGCAAAATGTTGTATCTGTTTGACGTAGGCAACGTACAGTACAACATATATTTACTACAATATCAAAGAGGCCCCAAAATCGTATTATCTGTACTGAAACAAGTAGATTGTGGTTCACAAAAATAGTAGAAGCAGACTAAATATCGCGTGGTACGTTAAATCTCCTATTTCATCCACAAACCAATCTTCTTAATTACTGGAGGATAAACCCAACGAAAAAAGAAAACACTTTATAAGCGGATGTTTGAATTTCATATATTTTATTAACCCACAACTATTTCTTATATTTAAGTTATAAACAAATTGTTATATATTTGTTTAAAAATTGTTATATATTTATTGTCATATTTTTATTTATTATGATTGTTATATTTTTATAATTGTTAAATTGTCATATTTTTGTTTATTATAATTGTTATGTTTTTATATTGTTATAATTGTTAAATTGTCATATTTTTATTTATAATTTCAGAAATTTCGAAAACTTTGTTCTTTGTGTCAAGTACATTCCTTTCTTCAAACAAAAATTAAAAAAGAAGTGGTCACGTTATCTGAGTTCACCTCAGATTAATGCCGTGGAGGCATACACGAAATTTAACGGATTACCGCTGATCTAGACGGATAAGGGCACGGTATCGCCTTTACTGCTGGCAGCTGAAGCTATAAATAGCGTTCTTACAAAATTTAATAAGAGATAATAGATAGCGCACTAAAACACAAAGTTGGAAAGGAAAGAAAACGCGGTTCTGAATTTTCTAAACCTTTGCATTTATCAAAAATAATTTTATGATAAAAGTTTATCTACAAAAAATGAGAAACTATTAAATACATAATTATTCGTATTGCTAATCACGCTGCCTCTAGAATAATTACATTAGTCAATTAATATTTTTTAAACTTGAATATCCAAAAACAATCTTTTATATTTATAAGATACATTCCATGTATCTTATAAATCTATTCTTCAAATATATATATAGTTCATCCGGTGGTGTTGTAGCTTTAGATTTATGCCAAAGCCACGAGGCACAGTATTCTCTAAATAGCGAATGTTTTCCAATTTACTGGATGAAAAACTCTGTTTTTCATCCAGTAAACAATGAGTTTTTATCAGTAAGCTGCTCTTCTTTTCTTAGTTAATTTCATTCCGTATCTGGTTTTCTAAACTGCCTAAATTTCTTCCGAAGTTCTTGTCTTACAGCGACATTTGTTCGTGCTCAGCTGATGGCATTCAAAAAGAGGGACGTTACAATATTTACATCTACCAATGTACACATATCATGCTGTTTAATGGCCTCACCTAATCTTGTATACAGAACATAAATATTCTCAATATGAACGTGAAAGTTCATAGAACTGAGCTTGAAGTTATTGAGAGCGTACATTGTACATGGGCCTTCTCAAAGAACAGCAACAAGTACCTTTCAAAGGAAGCCGTTCCTGCAGGTCAATTAAAATGCATTACTGATTTTTTTAAAGCAGTAATGCATTCGGAGGAACACTAATTAGCGCCAGTGAATTTACATTAATCAAAGTATATTTATGCTTACTGGAAGAAACACTGAATGCTCCTCGCAAAGATTTAAGTTGAGTGTTTCAACATACCTCTTCGCTTCATTTATGTTTTCAGCAGCCAAGTTCATTTACCTATGAGCTTGTTCGTGGGTAAAATAATTGTTCTAACCACAGTGAACTCACTAGTTTATCTAAGAAGACAAACTATCAGTGGAATTTGATGGTCAAATGGTATGCTGCCGCACACGTGTGATTGGAAGTATAACCTACGAATAAACAGCTCAAAACTGGCACTGACTGCGAAATTCAATTACTACATTAGGGGTTTTTTACAGAAAATCGCCACCTTCAACCAAAATTTATGGAGTATCGCAAACATCCACTTCGATCTGTTTTTATTGAGTGAATCCTAATTGTTGCATATAAGCAACAATTAAATCTCAGTTACTGATTCCAGTTTTTTGTCGTTTGTATCAGAGTTCACAGAAGAAGTGGTGCTATAATCACTTTCGTTCTTGCCTTCCATCTCAGGCCAATTAATCCTGTGATAACTATCGGGGACTTCAATATGTCTTATCTTAGATATGCTACAACCAGTATGGCCTAATGGGCATCCTTTAAGATTCAAGACATAATCTAAGCAACCATACTGGTACCTACGGGCATAATGTTTCCATAGGACGCACCTCTGGGTCCGCTGTAGACTTATTTGGCTAACCGTTATCAATTCAATAAATCTAGAATTATTTCAATTGATTCTAGAACTGGTATTTGGGACGCACAGAATAATGGAAAGAAGCCAATATCTCTACCCATTCGTCGATTTTGTCAAGACTACGCTGCTTTCCAGGATTCTGAGCTACACACCCTATCAAATTCACTTCGGGTTCTAAGTAGACGCTTCCTATGGTTATTGAAACAAATTTCTAAAACCTGATATCATTCTTACTTGAAAGTACTTAATCACCAAGTTGGAACTGTTTCAACTCCAAATCGACGCAAAAAAATTCCTGTAAGAAATTCCTTTCAAGCAGGCTAAACACATCTACAATAGTTTGAGAAAATTCGAATTTGTCCCATGATAAACCCATGGTTCCGCAAATGATGCCAAGGTAGCCTCCATTAAGAAACAAACCAAGAAATGTCTCAGATAAGAAAACTAACTTCCTGACCTAAAAGAAGCCAGTTCCGATTGAAAAGAAACGCACCTTACGTCATAGCACTTCCAAATTTATCAAACCGAAACGATCTTAAAATATCCTGGAAAAGCAGCGTAGTCTTGACGAAATGGACGAATGGGTAGAGATATTGGCTTGGCTTCTTTCCATTTTGTGCGTCCAGAGAACCAGTTCTATAATCAATTGGAACAATTCTAGATTTGTTGAATTGATAACGGTTGGCCAAATAAAAAAAAAGTCTACAGTGGACCCAGGAGGTGCTTCCTATCTTAACTCCTGTTTAAACATATGCTAAACTATGACTTCCTGTCCATCTGAGCCAATATTATGTAAAATCATCCCCCAAAGGTCCTAACAGTTCAAGAGACCAATTTCAATCGGATGTTCTCACCTTACGAACTTTGACAGCTCTCCTTCCAAGCATTGTCCAAGACGGCTTCAGTCATCAACCTGCTTAACTCAAATAGTTATCCAAAATTGATCAATAGTTACTAACTTCCTAAAAACTCCCACTCGTTTAAACTCCAACAGCGTTTCATACAAAATATCAGCTTACCATAATATTTCTCGATATTAAAATTAGCCTTTAACTGCCTCTATTCCACTCTGATTCTGAAAAGTAACTTTAACATTAGAAGCATCCTCTTGTTGATTCTGAGTGGCATATATTGACCCAGAGACTTCCTGTTACCAAAAGTTGCATACCTCTTGTGTGCCACAGAGGGAGAGTGCTCTCTAAAATACAGTACTTCTCTTGAGATCGGCTAAATACAGCCTGCCCAATTTAATAGACCTTTATAAATTCCTACAGCCATTTACGGGAGTCGAATCCAGTCCTCTTTAAGCGAGTGCCAACTGGTGAAACCACTATACTGTTAAGTATTCCTAAATTCTTCACGGGGAAATGTAAATGGAAAATAGTTATGTAGTTGTAATGTAGTTAGCAAACTGAACAGAATCATCAATATGAGAGGTGTACGGGAGGGAATGAAACTCAAGCCTTTGAAAATGAATAGAGGCAAACAAGACGGAAACAATTCCTGGGATTGGTATGTAAACTCTGTGTTAACAAATTACGGCATCCTACTGGAGATGTTGTGCATTCAATTAAGGCTGCAAGAAGGACGACTTGTACTTGGGACAAAAGTATAACACAGGACTATTTGGGAGTTATGAATCAGTTCAATGAGAGTTTCACATTAGGATCAGACTGAATCCATTCACTATTTACAAGTCCATCATCTGTTCTAATCTCAATGCCACCCACCATTGGAAACAGCTCATCATGGCCAGGAATATTCATATTGTTAGCTGTGGAATTGGCATCTTGGATGTCAACGAATTGCCACTGGCCACCAAAATAACTGCAGATCCAAAAATTCCCTATCACTACCATTTCGAAGTAAATTTAACTGACTCGCAAATCACGAGTTTTATATTTAAAGTTTTTTCACAATATTTACAGATTTAGGGATTCCTTTTAAGCGATGGGGTGAAGATAAGACCTTCGGTTATCCCTTATTCGGATGTGATTTCCCCTAAACCTAAGCAGCTAAAAATAAAATGATATACCAATTAAAACATATTATAATATATATTAAATACCAAACAGCATTTAAAAGTCAGAAATATGAAACAAAATTGCATTGAATGCTTTGCCATAATTTCTTGGGTTTAAAACAAGAACATAAATTAAACTGGAATTTTATTTTCGCTTTCAGGAAATATCCCAAAGCTAGTTGGGCATTAAAATTTATGTTTGGCTACGACAGCGTACTTCTTTTTCTTTCCCTACTACCTTCTCCCTCCATCCCCAGACGTAGAAACATCCTGACCTAAAAACGCATTTAGATGAATACGTTTTGGCGTGGATTTGCCTTGAATTAACTGCGTGTTTTTGGCACAGTTTCAGATAATCGACATTTTGCAAAGACAAATAATCTGTTTTATTTTTAAATACATGCTTCCCGTTTTTTGTTTCAGCAATAAGCGAGCAGAAATGTAATGTTTTAAGAAAGTGGTGAAAGATAAGCCCTCAATTCCATTTTGAACTTGAGCTGATTAAATTTCGTACACAGTAATCATTCTTCTCTTTCGATTACAGTTAAAATAAGAATTTATGTACTTTTAGTCCTTGAGGTAATTACACTATATTCTTTCACGTACAGGTAGTTTCCCCCCTTACATATATATTTAAAAATTAACCCTACATCGTAATAGTTCGGTCTGCTAAATGGGTGAAGATATCATTTAAATCAACGAAGATAAAGTTGTAAAAGGGAGACCAAACTTGGCAGTGACGACTCTAATTTGGCAATGTGCTAACATAGGCCCATAGAGATTCCACGCATAAACAAAATGGTGAGAATTTAGGATATGGCACATTTCTTAGCATCGTTCTGTATCTGATGAAAGCAAAACTATTTTCATCCGCAACTGACATCCTTTTTAGAAAAATTTAGATACATTTTTTGTATAATCCTTTTAACCTAACATTTATTTATCGTTCCTCAAGAAACTTTCAGCTTGGCAGACAAATGAAGAACTGAAAACAAAGCCCCAAGTATAATTCATTGAAGATAATGTTTCAACGAGAAGAAAGTTAAAAAAAATGTCTGTAACTTTAACTTGCGCATCAGAGAGGAGAGTAATTCAAGCGGAAACTTCAAGGCCGCTTTAAATTATAGCAAATACAAAAGAGGATGCATCTTTTAAGAAATAATAGCGCATTGTTTTCTTAAGATCTGCAACCAACACTGAGCGCATGTGCTGCTCCGTCCACTGATGTCATCTTTGAGAAGCATGCGTGCAAGGTGATGATTTCACCGCAGTCATTTGACGACTGGGATATAATTTTTAATTATTTTCTCGTTGAGTTTGAAAGGAATAAACCCAGCAGGTGTTAGAATTTCAGTTCAGTGTGGAAACTTTGGATTTTGTCAATGGCAGGTCTAAGATCAAAGGAAAAACGTCATCGAAAGCATGCCCTCGTACTTATTTTTCTAAACTGGAGATGACAGGAGATTCTGTTTGAAGCGCTACTACCCATTTCCTTCTCACTAAACTTAGTGCCCATAGACTTTCACCTCTTCTGGTAGCACCACAAAAATAAGTACTCAGAGGACGTCACACTTCTCGGGTGATTCCAAGATATCAGTGCATTGGTTTGTTGCTAATACATTTATTCTTTTTACGATATTTATAACTTTGTCTCATCCTGCAACAACTTTCAATAGTAACCTTCATTAATAATCTTCCGTTCTAAGAAAAATCGGTGAAGATGACACTTAATATCATAAAACACTAGCTATTGACTTTCTGAAGAAGAAACATTCGAATTATTATCGAAATGGGTTTTCTCCACTTTGTGGTAGACATTTAATTCCTATTTTTAAGCCCATTAATAGTTTTTCTAGGTCACGGTGAAATGGATGCTCACAAAGTCTGGAATCTTCACTTTCAGATAAACTTCTCTATTGGTTAAAATTGTATGTTCTTATATACTTTAAAGTTCACGCGAAACCCCAGTTCTCAATAAGCTCATAATAAAATACCTCCTTCATATTTGAACCGCCCCCATAAATAAGGTTTAAAAAATTAGACCACATAATTAATATTTAAAAGTATGCGGAGAATAATACGTTATTAATTTGCTTTTACAGTAGAAAATTCAACTCTCCACAAAAAAGGGAATGAAATAGACTAGACCCGCAAATCAAATCACCGATGGTCTCTACTGTACCACTAAGGTAAGTGTTTTTATGTATAAAAACATTTAACTGTTCTGAATAATTTTCTGCTGCCAATATTGTTCAAAGAACAATTTGGAACCATTTAAAGTTGTGGAGTTCCTTTCAAACTCTAAGAATTATAAATACGAATTTGTGTGCGTGAGAAAGATAAACTCAAACTGAATGGACCAAAAATTAAAAGAGTTTACACTTGTAAACCACAACTTAAAGACTTCTAATCAATGTTGATAAAAATGTTAGTCCCAGTATGCGTTTTATCAATGTTTAAATTATTGATAAAAAGTAAACTGAGACTAATGAAGGTGTCTGTTGAAGCTGTTCATAAAAATTAATGAGAGCTTCCGGTATTTATTTCAAACCTACATTAAGTTTCCAGAAAAAGAGTCTCGTGGATCCTTAAGTTAGTTAATAACTGATAAGTTTTCTATAATATTTCAAAAAAATCAAAAATAAGAAAAGATGTGGTGGTAGTTCAAAATCAGCTGATCTACAAAAAAAAATTAACAAAAAAACGATATTCCATTTTCTTCATCTTCGCTTGTTTCCTGTACTATTATTATATTTTTTTTTCTTTATGTATATTTATTAATTAATAACAAACTATGCAAATAACAAGTCTTTGAATCTGGAGTTCATGGTAATAAAAGTGGGAGGTCCGACAAAGCCACTACCTATCCCCCTCAAGTGTCTGACAAGTCTGTGATGGAATATAACTCTCTTAAATTATTAGATGATATCGTCGCTCTATAATGTACGGAATATATGAGGGTCTTTTACGACCTGGCTCCAATCAAGCATAATGAAATCTATTTGCCAAAGAAATATCTTCGATATGACCTTGCCTAAAAATAGGAAGACTCAAATTATCGCGATTTCATGGTTATGCGTCAACGAAGTAGTTCAAAAAAATAGGGGATTCTTATTTGATACATTTGGAACATTTGGATTCTTATTTGATACATTTTGATACATTACAGATCCTTATTTGAAAATCGAAAAGTGTGATGTAGAAATAATCTTGCCACTTTCGGTGGTGCTGGAACCCTCTGCTAATCCAAAATGCACTAAATTCTCAGCGTTCTGCTCTCCTCTTGGAAGATGTATTAAATTATAAGAAAGATGGAAACAACCTACAATATTGAAGTTCGAGTGATGGCCTGCAAGGGCGATTATTAAGGTCTGTTCCAAATGTATCAATATAAATTTGTCCAAATGATGGCTTCATTGCTCTACTTCAGAGATATGCAGTGAAGTATCATTTCCAGTATAATGAAGTTAGGGTAGGCATTTCTGATCGTGAAGTTTCTTCTATTGAAAAGTTTGAATGACGTTTTTACTAACAAATGTTTTGTTTTGTTTTTTGTCCCATTAGGAAAATGTTGGTCCACGTGGCTGCGTTGGAATAATGGCGTGTTGTGTCCATTACAAATAAAATACTGGTTGTGACTGAAAGCGAATGTATGACAACTGTTTATTGATCTGCGGATGTCAAGTGCTGCTATTATAGCAGTTAAAATTAAATTACAGAATTGTCGGCGATAAATTAACCCTTACAGTTTGGTTTGCACGAACTATAGGCCATATTGTTTTTGTGTGGCAGTGACGAGCTCAATCTTGCGATTTGCATGCACGTATGTGTAATCTCATGAGCAGAGCCGTCCTTATTTTCGGACCAATGCCTGCACAAGAGGAATTAAAAATATCCTAGCACAAACCGTAATCTAATACACACAGGGATTAAAAACAAAGATGGCACTAGCTACTAATGCGTATTTTAATTTTGTTTTTAAATAATTAATTCGTTAATTATTCTGCTGTTTGTAAATAAGATTTGTAGCGTTTTATTCTGTTCTTAAATAGTTTAATTATTGCATCTGTTCAACTGAACATGCGCGTTAATGAGGAGAATCATTACGAGCAACTATGCAGAAGTAGGTGTTGGAATGGCGCGTAGCGTCCTCATAATATGGACAAAGATGTAAGGCATCGCAGAGCAGTTCCTCGAGGCGAGAGAGCCGAAGGTTATTTAATTTCAGATGAGTGATGATAGAACACGAAGCTTAAAGAGTTTTGGCCAGAGTCGCCCCCCGAAAGCAGAAAAATGCTCTCGATATTCTGTGACCTTTGAAATAAGGTAATCATTTTTCAACCGCGATGAAGACGTAAGAACGGAAAGGGAATACAAAAGAATTTTAATGGCAGTGGATGACGCAAGCTGAAGAGCAGAGCAACAGAGATAAATTTACTTTGACTTTTCAAATATCAGAACATATTTGCCGCATCATTAAAATTTTGCGCAGACCTCGGTTTTAACAATAAATTTTGCCAGGAACATTTCATTGCGTTTAATATTGCAAATTATAACGAGTTCAAGAATTTTATGATAGCCGAATTTATTTAAAAAAAAAAAAAAAAAAAAAAGGAACCTTTTTCTGTTTTCCTCGTCTTAAAAAATTGCTTGATTGTAAGACATGGAATACAGACAAATTCATAAGGACAAGAATGTCTAGACAACCGGTCACTGTCTGATGGGTTAGTAATCAGCATTAAGAAAAGAAAATTTTAAAAATTAATTTAGGAAGCAAATAGTTTTTCTTTCTTTCAGAAATTGCTTTTTCAATTTATTCTCAAGAATACAAAATTGTATGTACCACTGTAAAAGTTATATTCTTATTTGTGGTAGCGACGCTTTGGTTGATCAATCATCTTTGGTTGATAAGCCAGTCCTAGATGTTAATGATTGGAGATCCTGAGAATAATTACATTGTTAAGGATGGATGGAAAGGATCTTTTCGTAATGAAAATAAATTGAATTGTTATTATTGATGACTCCCACTAAAGGACTTGTGAACAGACCAGATATTGAGTTCTCAGCAATGCGATAAGAGGTATTCTTTGAACCAAGAGTGGGAGAGTGATAAACAGAAGAAAGTAGGAAAGATGAGATACCATCCCGATATACTCCTATTGAAACAGGCTTAAGAAGAACTACACCATCTTTCTGTTAAATAGGAATGTTTAAATATTCCCGTAGAAAGAAAGAAAATCTTCAAGAAATGGTCTGAAGTGTTCTGGTTCTACGGGGATGCTATTTTTTGGAATTCGATGCATAGAATAAGGCAGCTACGTTAGGGGGGGGATTAAGCTAGTTGATGGAAAGAAACTATCGCAGACACCGGGATTTGCATCCTGTCTTACAGATTATTCATGAAATGTTCACAGCACAAAAGAAATGGCTGGTAAGTCTGTTGTTTTGCTAAGAATGTTTAGCTGGTCTCTCTCTCTCGTTCACTGTTTGGAATTGAGGGTAGTGCCCGTGGGAAATTCTCTCCTCTCCTTGGAAACAAGCATTTCCCCTCAGCGGGCATAAAAACTTTGTATTAGAAAGCATTGCTCGACTACTTTTCCTGTAGTATATTCTTCCCTGGAGAATTACAAATTCCCACAGGTGAGGCAGGCATGGTTGCATTACTGCTCTCACATAAAACTATCCATAAACATGCAATAAAGCTTGTTTCTGTTCTGCATTTCTAAGGAGTTCGCGGCAGAAACTGATACTGTCTCAGCCAGTTGAATTCTAAAGTAATTTACTGGAGTCCACGTGATTCAAACCTCATCTTAAGGGACGTTTTACTGCTATGCCAAAACAGAATTTGAGCAAATAAGGCTAACACACCGTTTCCATATATTGGAAAGCCTTTTAGCGTTTTCCGTATAAATGTATGGCGCAGAGATGATTGTGTTTATGAAGATGCTGAAGCCAAAGCAGCTAAGGTTGTGGGCAACAAATCTGGCATTATATGTACAGAGAGGAATTAAAAGATGCCCAGGATGAGAAATACTGCAATACAGAAAGCGAGGAAGTTCAACATGCAGCATAAACAGGTGGCAAGTTGCTAAGCTCTCTGTAGTGTGCAAAGCTTAGCAACTGCTTATACGCCTTAATCGAGACTCCGGGGATTTTATTTAGGAGTATAACGCCATGAGGGAGGGGTATATTCTCACTGGAAATTAATTATATAATTTCTTACGTTTATGTGACAGAGGCGAGGTTATCACGATGTGAGAATTAGCAAAGCGTAATGGTCCATGAAGGCCCGATGAAGGAGGCACGGCTCCGTCCCGATTATTTGTTTTTTCAACATTATAGAAAGAAAAGTATATCAAATAATATTGATCTATTGAACACAAAAAGCCGCCAGAGTGGACCTTGAAGAACTAAGCAGCGATTTTTAAACAAAGACCAAGAAGACGACATTTTTAAATAAGAATACAAAAAATAAAAGGTGATTTTATTCCTAACTGTTGCAATAAAAAAACAAATTTATATACTCCAGTAACAGAAAACACAATTGGTATAAATATAAATTTATATCAACAGATTTATATCAACACGACTAACACTGATTGGATGGTCCCATCTTTTGGTTAATTTTGTATAATGTAGTTAACTAATAAATTTGCCATTGCCTTCACAGAAAACTTTAATTTAAAATATTTTGGATAACAAATAGCTAGATTACATAAATTCCAGAGAATTTATTACCAAACAATTCATATTGCTGAAATACTTTGTAAAAACATTTTGAATTTTCCCTCACGCATATTCGTGCTGTATGCATCATCATCAGCCATTTTCAATCCACTGCAGGATGAAGGCCTCTCCAGCAACTTTCCAGTTCCTTCTCTTTTGAGCACTGGCCATCCATTTACTACCCACAAACTCATGAATTTCATCTATCCATCTCCGCCTTTGTCTTCCAGGTTTTCTTCTAGCTCCTCTTGGATACCATTCTGTTATTTTCTTAGTCCATCTGTCATCATGTCTTCGAGCTATGTGTCCTGCCCAAGACCATTTTAGTTCTTTAGTTTTGATAAGAATGTCCTTTACTTGAGTTTGCTGCCTAATCCATGTGTTTCTCTTCTTATCTAATTCCCAATATGATTCGTTCCATTCTTCGCTGTGTAGTTCTCAGCTTCTCTTCCATTATTTTGGTGAGTGCCCAAGTTTCACTTCCATAAGTCATGGTGGGGAATATACATTGGTTCATTTTTTTACGTTTCAGACAAACTGGGATATTGCTCTTCAGTATGTGACTATATTTCCTGAATGCTATCAATCCAAAATTTATTCTTCTCTTGACTTCCAGCCATTTCTCATTATTACAGCTAATAACTTGTCCCAGATAAGTATATGACTCCACCTTTTCAATTACTGCTCCTTCAATCATTATTTCCCTTTCTGTGGCATACTTGTTCATCATTACTTTTGTTTTAGCCATATTCATCTTTAGTCCAAAATCCTTACTAACTGTGCATAACTGATTAAGATTTTCATCTAATCCTTTGGGATTGTGGCTTATGACCACAATGTCATCTGCAAATCGTAAATGGTTTAGGTACTCTCCGTTCACATTGACTCCTTTCTGCGACCAGTCTAATCTTCAGAAAGCTTCCTCAAGGGCAGCAGTAAACAGCTTCGGAGATATTGTGTCTCCTTGTCGAACTCCTTTCTCGATTTTAAATTTCCTGCTGTTTTTGTCTAGTCTAATAAAGGAGGTAGCACTCTCATATATTTTCTTCAAAATCATAATATATGGAGTATCTATGCCTTGTCTTTCCAGTGCCTGAAACATTGCCTTATGCTGTATGGAGTCAAATGCCCTTTCATAATCCACAAATGCCAGGCATAATGGTGTTTTATATTCATTTACTTTCTCAGTTAGCTGTGATATTACGTGAAGGTGATCCATAGTTGAGAATCCTGTCCTAAAGCCAGCTTGCTTTTTCGGTTGATTCTCATCAAGTATTCTTTCTAATCTGTTAGTAATGACCCTTGTGAACAACTTGTAGATGTGGGATAACAAGCTAATTGGTCTATAATTTCCAATATTCGTGTTGTATTGGCAAGTAATAAAATCTCCTTCAATAAAATTTCTCAAAATATTTAAATAATTAAAATTGGTAACAAACTGTGACGCGTGAATCATTAATAACACTGATATTATTCTTTATTAGAACGAAAAAGAAATTACGCCGGTGGGGCAACAGATCCCCCTTCCGCTGTCTTTGTAAAATTTAATTGCTCATCAAGGCCGTGTTAAGGGCCAGCCGTCTGTTATCTATGTCCTCTCGCACTAATTTAGGACTAACAAGCGTGCAGTATTATAATAGAGTCGCCAGACACGTTAATTGGACTGAGCTCGATCTGATATTCCTTCTTAACGACATCACGTAGGAACAGCTAACTAATCTTAGAATTAGAACAACAGATACTACAAATAAGTTTAATGCGTGTACGTTTTAAGGATTAGATCAAATGAATTAACTATAATTATAGAAAGTTTTATACAATTGCAATTTCCAGCTTAATGTATTACAAAGGATACAGAAACTAAACACAAATTAATCAATTAAATTGAATTCTCGCAAAACATAAATGCGTTAAATTTGTACTGTGTTTCTGAATTCTAAGCTTAGCTGCGCACGACTCTTTTCAGCCAAGGCCAGCCCTTAATGAACAAGCCTATAAACAGCTGCAGACAACATTCGAATGGACTGTTTATTTCCACGCTCTGTCATCCCTAAGAATTTCTGGTTGTCAAGGGCACTGAACTCTGCTTCCCCTTACTGTATGTCCTTAGCGATGGCGTCACATTCTAAAAGGTTTAAGAAAATGGTTTGGGTTAAAACGTCTATGTGACGTGCAGATTGATTGATAAGAGTTGTCAGTCATGATTTGGAGAAGAAAGAAAAGTATACATCGCAGAAATTAATTATCAAAGAATTGTTTCACACGCTGTAATTTTTTTCAAATACTTAATCTGCTTTTGTCGAGTAATTATCAAGCGCTGTGGCATATTTAAAGCGGTGTACATGTCTTCACAAATAAGGTATTTTAAGTAATTGAAATGTAAACGAAGGAAAATGAACGCCAATTAAATTATAACAAACTATCGTGAGACATCACTCCAAATTATGCACAAAAGTAGGAAAGAAATTTCGATCTAAAATTGCAGTTGCGCAAATACCTAATGAGTTCCCAAAATGGCTCGTGAAAAAAATGGAAAGTTTTCTCATCCTTTCAGGAAATGGTTGAATATAATCCAAATGTCCATCCAGAAGGAAAACACCAATGGAATAAGAAAGTGTAAAAAGGCGACAACAAACAGCAGAAGTTCTGAAGCAGTTTTCAGATATGCTATGAAGATCTGGAGACTCCTTGGCACCAAGATTAATGAGGATTCTAAGGTCCTTTTGGAAGACATCGAGTGGAATGCATTTTATGCAGTAGAAGGCGATTTATTAAATTCATTGATGCAAGAGTTAGAGGAAAAGTAGAATGCTATTATCTTTAGATGACGATGAAGCAGCAGGACTGGAATCAAAAGTGGAGCTCCTCTGATCCCAGCCCTATGATTGTAAATGGTAATTTTTAACTATTTACAGCCCAGCACGTATTCATATTGACCATTCCATAGAGAATAGAAGGCAGAAGACAAAAATGACCGACTGAACTGAACTCGATAATTCCATTCTGATTTCAAACAGTTTTATTACAAGTTCTATTTGAGCTGGAATACCTAGAGAGAGAGAGAGAAATGTTTATTTTATTCACTAAATTGAAATTGCATTCTCGTGTGTATTGGATTTGTTTGGAACCAGTTTCCTTTATGAAAATGACAATATAATAATCTCAGACAAGCGTTTGTTAGAAAACCTGAGTTTAAAGGAGGGTAAGGCACCAGGGGAGGATGGTATACATTCAGCTGTAATTATAAAAGGCTGCATACGAATGCATCAACCTGTTAAGGACATTAACGCGAACGGCACTGAATTCGTCTGTGGTTAAGGATGTCATTCATGACCATCTCGACAAGAATGGAATATTCAAGATCATGTGTTCGTTCCTAGCATATGTTTATTCGTGGTAACTTACCATATTGGTCATACCTGTAACTTACCCACTAAGTAGAATTTGAAAAATACTGTGAATGTTCTGTTGTATTTGAATTTTTAAATTATTGTATTTATTTATTTTTGGCTAATGCAAAAAAATCTGCCTCCTTCCATCATTCGGCCTTACTAATTAAAACTAATATTAAAGATATTTAACCTCAAGCATCTAGTATTTCCCGAAGTTTTGAAAGTATAAAGAGGAATTTTCCTTGCCTAGGAGATTCCTCGCTAATCTTCGTAATTTTAATCCAAACGGAAATGTAATTTATGCTGCTTAAAACAGAACCCGTTTCGTGTTCCATTAACAGATGATTGTCAAGAGATCCAGTGCTTGGGGTTCAGCCATTGAAATATTGTTGCTGCACTTTCAGTAAGGCAAACCACATTCGTTTTTTACCAGAGTGTGTTTTGTCCCCAAGTCTCGCCGTGTTAAAAGTGCTCATTCTTACCACCATTGATACGACTTCTTTCCAAGCCGCTTCAGCAAAGGTGCCTTTTAGAACTAAACACCCTTTAAAGTTTCGTGTCATTAATTCACTGCCTTATAATGAGCTGCTTGTACTCTCTGCACTCGATGTCACGTTTTTTAAATGCTACACCGCGTACTAGCACGTTTTCTTTTCAGAGCGAGCGGCATTGTGCCCGGTCCCTAATGGAAAGCTCTGTAAAACGGTTCTAAGATGTGTTTGCAGTTGCTCTCATTCGCCAATCGCACTGAACACCCACCAAAGAACTAGTGGTAACTGCCTTTGTGGAGTCTATCGATCAACTGCACCTCTCTTACGACACTATCTAGAAGGTTCGCGTTGACGTCAGACACACTAAAGAAACAAGTAGACAAGCGACAATAAGCCTCTCGGCTAAAATTGGAATCGCGTCATTACAAATTTCTTGACATACGTTTAATTATATTGTTTCTGGTTCGGAGAGTCATTTCATTTGGAGATTTCTCCTTTGTTTTGCTCCTTTAGCATCTTGTACCGCATCTGTAAACTGAGTCTTAAAGTTAATTTGTTTATTTTAAAAGGAATATAAAGTAAGTTTCCTCTAGAATTGTATTACCTCCTGCAGACCATAATTAAGCCGACCGGGCTAGCCGAGTGGGTAAAGTACCTGCCCGGCAACCCAAAGGTCGCGGGTTCGATTCCCGCCTCGGGCTTGGATCAAAGTACTGCAAAAAAAACCTTGGGAGGTGCAATATGGCCACAGAAGCCGATGCGCCAACAACTACCAAATCAAAAAAAAAAAAAAAAAAAAAAAAAAGACCATAATTAAAATGGACATTGAGGCGACTGTGTCCCTCTAGGACAACTAGGCGATCGTCTACAATGGACACATTTGTGAGTTGGAGTCAAAGAACAAGCGCAGGTTAACATAAGCAGTGCGTTACAATTCGGGCATGATAAACGATAATAATTAATGATTTACATATAAAAAATAGATTGAATGATCAATGTAGCATCCGCCATATTGTTCATTCATTCTTCCAATCAGTGCGTGGCAACAAACTCAATATAAAGTGCCTTACTGTAATATACGGTATAAGTTAGCCTATGCGATGCGCACGAAATAAATAAATTTCCCGGTTTATATTAGTTGGATTTTAATGAAATTTTGGATGGCTATAAAAATATTTCTAATACAGCTGAATATAAAATTTCAGGAAAATCCATCCAATAGAAGCCGAGTTATTACACGCAGATGAATAGGGAAGAACAATAGACGCGTGACTCATATATGCTAAAGCTCCTGAAAAACTGACGCCACCCCAGCTTCATATATTCGATTTTAAAGTATGCAACGCGAAATGACTGTCCCCCTTCCTATTAACAAGAAATTGCGAAAAACCTAACGGAACCAGGATAATCGCTTTTAAGTTCGAAAGGCAGAAGTTGAGAAAGTGAAATTCTCATTTCCTCTAGTTCATATTCTCTTTCTTCCTTCCTTCCTTCCAGCTCATTCGCGTTGCTCAATTTATTCAACTATGAAGAATAATTGAATAAATTCGACTATTTATTCAACTATTTAACGGTACAATTACAAAAAATAATAAATATAGGTTAATGGCAAAGTGAAACTCTGGATTTTGGGCAATTTTAGCATTTGATTCTTGGCTGCGAATACTACAGAATCCTTTAAATATGCGGTCTTAGTTTTGCCTCTCCTCCTGCGTGCCCATCTTCTCAACGAGTTCTTCAGGTATCGCATTTCCTATAACAGATATATATTTGTATTTAATTAAAAGAAGCTGCCATCACCTTGAGAATAACTGGTTCTGCCTTTCAAGACGGCGCAAACTGTAAGAGCAGTAAGTGATAAGTGTACGGTGTGGGGGTTTTGTTTTAATTTTTGTTTTGTTTGATTTAATTTCGATTTTAAACCCTACTGAGGTCTCAAACCTACAAAACGCAAATCTGACTGCAATTCACAGAAAATTCTGGAATGTGTAAAGTGGGTGTTAGCAGAACATTAAAGAAATACAAATACAGCATAAAAACACAGAGCTAGACACAAATACAGAAATAAATACAACTTGGCAATATATCAGGGTTCAAGGGCTTTGATAAAGTTATGTCTGTCCTTCTTCTTACTTATTATGCTGTCGATGTCGTCGTCCACACGGTTGAGGGCGGCGAGCATCTGCTTGGGAAGAAATCTGTCAGTGAGTAGAAGCCTGTTGTGGTGAGCCACGAGTGCTGGTACCGACCTTAGGCTTGGCTGTGGAATCCTCCAAGAGCAAGCGTTCCAAATATTTGGAAATGATATCTGGCCTGTGATGAGTTTGGCTGTGAAGACCAGCCTCTTTTCCACGACCAGGAACCTCATCCTCGGGATGTCGAGTGCTTGTGCCATCATGGTAGTTGTGGTAGCGGGAGGTAGCCGAAGCTTGTTATTGGCCCATTTCAGTAACCAGTATTCAGCGGTGTACACCCGCTTGAGGTTTGTAGGTGCAGCAGAGGCCCATATTTCTGCACCATACAGAATGGCGGGGTAGACGGTGGAGGTGATGAACCTTTTAACAGTGACAAGATGTCGGACGTGTAGCAGCTGCTGCTTTGAGATCCACCGTAGACGAGAGAATTTGGTACTGATTTTGTCGATCTCGTTGACAAAGGACATCTTTGGTCAAACAGAACGCCAAGGTCTGTGGGCGAAGGTACGTTTGGTATTCGGACCCCTGCGAGTGAAACCTTGAGTACTGTCGGCATGGATTTAAGGGAGAATATAACCTGAGCAGACTTCAGTAGGTTGATTTTTAGATTGAAGTTTGCCAGGTACAATTCCAGATCCTTAAGTTGGGAATTGATCCTGTTGCTGAGCTGAACGGGGTTGTCGCCAGGGTTAATTTGAGTCAGCAGTTTGAGGTCATCGGCATAGCATAGGAGACCATTCGTTGAGGCAATAATGGGCACGATGATAGCTGTGAACAGGATACCCCCCTGCGGTACACCAGCAGTAATGTCGCAGGATAGGGTGTGTTGTTGCCGATGGAGAATAAGTACCCTGTGACAGAGAAGAGATTCCAAAAAGCACAACATATCATCTCGAATGTGAAATTTCTCCTTAAGTAGGAGGAGCAAGGCCGGGATCGACACGGCATCAAAGGCTGCGCTTATGTCGAGATACGTGGTTGCTAGCTCATCTCTTTGTTCGAATGCTGAGAGGATGCGTTCTGTGGTGGCTGCCAAGTTAGTGATTGATGATTTTCCTGCGATGGCATAGTGGATTTCAGGTGGTTTCGTCTGGAGGATTTGTTCAGTGATTGTGGGTAGCAAAGCCTTTTCAAGAGTTTTTAACAGACAAGAGGCAACTGATATGGGTCTGAACTGGCTGACGTTTGTGGCGAATCGATTTTTAGGGATGGGGTACACTCTGTACTTATTCCACTGGGGTGGGAAATAATGCTCAGTGAGGCATCTATTGTAGATTGAGAGAAGAGATTCTATGATGAATGTGCTCAAGCATTGGATCTTAAATTGCGGAATTCTATCCTCCCCAACAGTGGCTGTTGTGGGAAGGGAATTGATGGCACGTATGAGCTCCTGTTTCGTGATCTGGATAGTCCCTAGGACATCTGAAGGGTTTTCATAGTCAGGCTGGCTAACTGTAGATGGGACTGTGGTTGTATGTGAAAACCTGGCGATGTATTTGAGCCATTCTTGAGGATCAAGCATGTGATTGAATCCATCATGTGGGGCAGCATAGAATGACTTTCCTTTCTCAGAGTGCGGTTAAGATTTACTTGGATTGCAACAGCTTTCTTTCGATTAAAGTGGGCTCTGGCGCGGGAAAAGGCGATTCTGTCTTGAATGCCATTCGTAAGCTTCCATAGATGCCTCACTAAGCATTATTTCCCACCCCAATGGAATAAGTACAGAGTGTACTCCATCCCTAAAAATCAATTATCTCAACCTTCGTAACTAACTTGCCTATTCCAAATTTAATTTTCGTTAGAAAGAACTAAATAAATTTCTTACAGGGTTTAGATTGAGTAAGAGGTTTAAAAAAGAAAAAAAAAAAAAAAACAGGAACAGACTTACGTTCCGAATTGGCCGCTACTTCCAAATTTCTTGCGTTCAGGCTTCCTTCGTGGCAGACAGGCTTTCTTCCATTTCTTGGGTACACTGCCTTCCTATGCCAGACCAGGCTTTCTTTCTTCTTGTATGTTTACATTAACCTTAAACTTAACCACTGCCTTCCGATGCCGGACAAGGCGTTTTCTTGCGCGTTTTTTTTTTTTCTTTTTCATCTTGCTACCACGAGATGTGAACTCTGACCACAAAAAAATCTACTTTTACTTCAACCCGCACTCACGACTTTCTCCCCAAGATCACAGAGAAGTCGGATGCAGAGTGGACACTTGCTCAAATTACTCCCCCCCCCGAACTTTAATCTTTCCCTCAAGTTTGTAACGCCTCCCCAAGGACTCCAACCAACTTATACTATTTAATTTTTTCATTCCTTCCTATTTGCTAAAACAGCTCACCACAGCCGTCTCCCTAGCGCACAAACCAACCCTTCTCTAGAAATTTTTTATATTTTTTCACAAGACAGTATGACCCTTTCATGTTTGCCGGTCACCTCCAAAACACCCAGTTTCGTGTTCACACTTTCTCTCAAAATATGCCCAGCTTACCAAAATATCAGCCACCCTGACGCCGTTTTCTTTTGACGCGAACACTGGAGGTCCACTTTTTTTCTGTTTACTCCCTAACGGTGGCTTAGATCAAAAGAGAGGAGGCTTCATAATCCCATTTTACGGTCCTATTGTTCTTGCCTTCAGTAACCCTTTCACGCCTGTTCTCAAATCGCACCCTCTACCTAGTCCTACTGTCCCTGTTAGCTCTCTTACATTATTCGAAATTACTGGTTTCCATTTAGCCACTATTTTAATTCCTACACCTAAAACTGTCCATTACTAAATCAGTGCGTTTTCACCCACTTTTGCTTCCTAGTAGTAAACCTTCCTAGTATTCAACCTTTATGATTATCATACCTTTTCTCAGACGAAGAAGTTTCTATTAAACGAAGATCAGTGCTCGATTCTATTTAGTTCTTTTACTTCAAGTTTTGAATCCTTTAACCTAAGAATTCCTCCTTTTGAATCCCTGGGTTAAAATGTGTAATTTTACGTACATTTGGACCATTTAAATACAAGGTGAGTATTGCATTTGTACTAAGTTTACTAATAACAAATTAATATTCACTAACAAGAGGTTTTTATCTTAAACTTATTTTGTAGATGTACGCAAGAAGTGAAGAGATAACAGTTTTCGTTGCTTCTTCGCAGGAAGTGGATCTCCAAGGCAATCGGTGAGCTCGCCCAAGTTTAGAGATGAACGAATGGGCTGTGGCACTGACACTAATCGGATCCAGCGTGTTCGTAGCAGCCGTATTACTGTGTTTATGTCGACTGTTAGGAGGATGGACATGGATGTGTGCCTGGATGGCGGGGAACAAGGAAGAGACGGCTCAGCTCACCAAGACAGGGCAGTTCGCTGCTAATGGCTATATGGTAAGTTACACCGAAACCCTGAAGGTTTTCAGAATTGTGATCCCCTTTTCCTTTGGTAAAAATATGGAAAGTTATTTTTTTTTTCATGCATTGTCAAAGATATTGGTTTTCTAATTAGCGGGACGCTAATTACAAACCAATTAATCTAATTAAGGGAAGGACCTAAATAATGTGTTAAAATAGTATAAAATTGACGCCCTGTATTTTTAAATTAAATCACTTTAAATATTAATAATAGTAAGGGGTGAGTCAAATGAATGAGAGAATTTTTTTAACCATAACTGACATTTTATTTTTCAAAAACATCAGCGCAGTTCAGGCACATTCCATCTGTACGCAAGATTTGTTGTTGTTGTTTGGTTTTTAGGAGCATTAGCAACTAAGGCCATATTGCTCCGAGGATATGCGGTGGTCATTCCCTGACCTTTCCGCATCCTCCATATTTGGTGGGCACGGGCTCGAACCCCGGTCTAATCAAGATGCGTGTGCTACGCACTGCTGCTCCTGGCTACGGAGGCGCCAGATTTTTTGTTACCTGCTTATTGATGTATTCTTTTGGTTAAGGTTTATTTACACCACCGTTTGATAGCTTTTTCAAATCATAGTACATGTGGAATCGATGTCCAGCAAGATCAGCTTTCAATCTTCCAAAATCATGAAATTTGCAAGGTGACAAAATCCAGATTTTGACGATAGCCAATGTACTTTTCGAGATGGTTGCCGCAGTGCGTTCAGCCGAGTGTGGTCGCCAATGTTATGAAAAAAAAAAGCACCATCAAATCGCCTGTCTGGATCTTGTTTTTGATAGCACATTGCTGATCACTTTTGAAGATTCGTGCGTAATTTTGAGAATCGACTCCACACATGAAACAACACAACAGAAGTTCCTACGAATAGAAGAACGTCAGTAGAACTTCTCAATGCATTCCAAAGCCTCGAATTTCTTCGGCCGTATGGTGATGACTAATTTTTTTAGCCTTCATATCTTAGCCTTCACACTTAGCCTTCATATCACTCCAACTCAATATTCTTCTTATATTTCTTCCCGTGGAACAAATAAATGATAAGCATACCGAGTCATTTGCCTTCCATTTCTGCCTACAACCTGATTCATCTACAGTCACAACACGATCCAAGAAGTTATTTCCTTCTTCAATATTGCGTAAGAGACCGCATTCCCATTGCAGACGTTTCTATCTGCTTAGACAACATTTTCTTCTGAGATCAGTGCTGTGTGAGCTTGTCCAGGGAGATTGTCATCGTTCAAAGCTTCTTCCTTTTATGGTAACCAATGTGTATTCTTTTTAAAATTTTTTAAGTTGTTTTCTTATTTTTGTTGCCTTACTATATGGGAGAGCTTAAAATACTGACCGATTTCTTCTTTAACATTCTAGGTAAATTCGGAATCCGACATAGGGTTAAATGTGAGCGGCAACTACAGGCATTACGATAATGTTGGTACTGACGTAAGGCTAGTTCAAGAAACGAAGCAGTTGGATTCAACTAACCACAACTGCCCGCCTGTGACCAAATCTGTATCAGCAGCGCCTGTTAAGAAACAACTCTCCAGGGAAGACCTTTCCACTGATCTACCGGATGCATTATGTAAGACTTGATTTTTTTTTTTTCAATCCCTTTCCAGTTTTCTGAGCTCCTCTCAGATTTCTCAATTGAAAATACACCGATTGAGTTTTATTCTTTAAAAAATGAATAAACGTTATTCAAAGTGTTATTACTATCGTACCATTTTCTTTTCTTTTTTTTTTCAGTATTTGATAACTCAGGAAGTTCAATTCTCCGAAGAGCTTTATCTTGTGAGAGTGTGAGCTCCGATACCTCAGTAGTTTTAGATACTCTTGATTCGCCTCATCATAATGGGGAGCTGGAAGTGGGCTTGGAATATGATAAGTGAGTAATATTTTGTTATATAAAATATTTAATATATAAAACAATTTATTTTATATATTAAAACATAAAATAAATCAATTATACATGGTGTCTCAAAAATACACGGCATAACTTCAGGAATGAGTTCCTCATATGTAGACAATAAAAATATTTTATATCAACATAGTTCCGAAAATGATTGGTTCCCGAGTTATCTCCCGTAGGTGATTTTCTTCATCACAAGGTACTGACAGAATCTGGTGGTTTTCCATTCCGACCATGTACTCAAATCAGGAGCAAGCGGATATGCACTTTATGTACTTGGCGATGGGAATGCTCTGGAGGCTCGTCGTTTGTACCATGAAAGGTTCCCAGAATGAAGATGTCCAGACAGGAAAACGTTTGAAGGTATCCATCGCCACCTTTGGGAACATGGGATCTTTACACCTCGTTCTGCCGACAGAGGACGACCAAGATCTACGACTCCTGAAGTAGAGGAGGAGATTTTGGATGTTGTGCATGCCATTCCTGGAATCAGCACACGCAGAATAGCAATGCAACTGGCTGTTCAACGTTCGACTATTTGGAGAGTGTTGCGAGAACACCAACTGTATCCTTACCATCTGCAACGGGTACAGGCCTTGTCACCAGCAGATTACCCTGCACGGGTAATGTTCTGCCAGTGGTTCAACTCCTCACTTTCCTGCCTTAGTGATATTCACAGATGAAGCACAATTCACACGAGACGGAATTCAAAACTTTCACAATCAGCATGTATGGGCTGAGGAAAATCCACATGTAATTCTTCCATCACATCACATCACCAACAGTGGTTCATCCTCAACATCTTGGCGGGAGGTTTTGGTGATAAGTTATTTGGGTCCCATGTACTTCCAAACAAACTCACAGGGCAGGCGTACAGAAACTTTCTGGAAAACAGCATGCCTGATTTCTTGAATGACACGCCACTGATCACATCAACAAGAACACTTCATGCACGATGGCGCTCTCGCACATTTCAGCCACCTAGCTTGCAATCACCTGAATCGAAGGTTTCCTGGTTGGTAGAGGTGGACCAACTGCCTGGCCTCCACGCTCACTGATTTAAACCCACTAGATTTCTTCTTGTGGGGCCATTTAAAGTCATTGGTGTATTCGACTCCGGTAGCTGATGTGGAAACTCTCCGCAATCGAATTGTGGCAGGTTGTGAGACAATAAGAAACATGCCAAGAATTTGGTATCGTCTTCGCGAGTCCATTAGACGTCGATGTGAGACCTGTATTCAGCAGAAGGTGGACATTTTGAACAATTACTATGAGGTGATGTGAACAGTTAAATGTCATAGACAGACCTTCAAAATTCGGAAACCAAGCATTTCCGGAGCTATGTTGATATAAAATATTTTTATTGTCTACATATGAGGAACTCATTCCTGAAGTTATGCCATGTATTTTTGAGACACCCTGTATAATAAGAGTATATTATGCAATTCTAGGCGGATTAAAAGAAAGTAATCGAGCCGCTACTTTCTGATAATATGAAACACGAAAGTATAGAAAGTTTCAGGGATGACTTTAAGTTAGAAACTGGACTTCTTTTTCAACGTATGTGGAAGAATTTAAATTTGCCATACTATTTGTCTGTATCTAAACTAAAAGCTAAAGATTTGCACATTTGGTAAATAGCTTTGAATGGCATACTTAGCCTTCATATCACTCCAACTCAATATTCTTCTAATATTTCTTCCCGTGGAATAAATAAATGATAAGCCCCTGTAAAAATGCAAACTTGTACACTACCTAAAAACACTTTAGGCCTATGGGCTCTGCCTAAGTGCTTGAAGATTGCCATCTTACCATTTTTATGCTTTCCCACATCACTCAATTCTAGCAAATCTTCTGAGGGATAAATTCAAAATAAAGGCGCTTGACGTCAGAGCTGAGGTCTCTTTTGTATGGATGGATCTGGAAGCGGAATTTGATAGCGTCGATAAGAATGCCCTTTTATTATTATTTGAATTTTTTTCAGTATCGAAGGAGAACTGTTAGCCTCTCTCAAATCTCTGCCGGTGACCACTGTGCACCTCAAGATGTGTAAAAAATAAAAGGAACTACACACGACGGATTCATGTGTCGTTTTACTGAGCCATTATTCGCAGCTGTGGTTGATATCCTCATGTATGCTGAAAATCTACTCTGAACAACCGGCCCACCTGTTCTGAACCTGCAAAAATATTGTTTATCACATCAGGGATAAATTATCCAGCGTAGTGGCTAATTGTTTCTCTAAAAATTGCGCCAAGAAGATTCAGCTCTTGCCAGGAAAGCCTAATCCCCATCATCGAAAAACAAAGATCTGGGAATCATACTGACCCAATGCATTTTCACTTTCATGTTAATGTGTTCAAGAGCCTGAGCTGGAGAGCCAAGCAAGGCTTTCTTTATGTCCATAAATGAGTTCATGGACATAAAGAAAGCCTCGCTTGGCTCTCCAGCTCAGGACCACAAGACCACAATTCAGACTGTAATATATCCTACCAATGAATTGTATGCATCAGAAATTAGAGCATGACATGCATGCATCACCTCCCTTAAAAAAAAAAAAACCTACCTTCGTATCAGAGTACTAGTTCTTGAAGTGGGTATCGCATAAATGCTATCTGCCACCCCTCCAACGAACAACCCCCAAACTTATCGATAGCGGACCACTCACAATTGTAACTAATCTCTTAATAAATATCACCTCTTCCCCCTGGGAAATCTGCACACTTCATTGCACTCATTTTTGCCAAAAACAACTCCTAGGTCTTTGTGAGCATATACATTTGGAATTGGAACATCTGCATTTTTAATTTCCATGTGGGTCAGTTGTTTCTGTAAGGAATAAGTTATTTGAGAAGATTTGTTTGCATTTATAGTCAGATTGAGATTCTTCAGATAATTGATTCCGCACATCTGTAAATTCGCATCATGACCTTGCAAATATCATCACAGACTTTGGAAATAATAAACAACTTTAAATCATCGGAATAAGCCAGCAGATATGAATTTTCTTGTAGAAGTGGTTGTAGAGATGCTGAAAATATAGTACTGGAGAGAGAAAATCCTTGAGGAATGCCTGTTGTGGTTGTGTCGAGAATATTATCGGTATTAGTTGGGAAGAGGAGATGTCTGTTATGTAGGCTGTATTTGTAGATAGGATATAACCATTGTGTCAATGAGGAAATGATTTTTTAGTATTTCAATGGCTTTCTTATGATCAATGTTGTTGAAATCATCTTTTATGTCTAAGTAAAAGACATCGCATTGTGCTTTATCTTGAAACACAGTTTGGATGGCCACAATGGTATCAGCTAGGCTTGTTGTTGTGGAGCACCCTCTGGGCACTAAATCCATGTTGATAGGTGCATTAACGAAGACTGCATTCTGAAAATATGGCAGCATGATCTTATCAATAATTTTAGTGATTGTTGGCGAAACAGAAATTGGACGATAGCCTGTACGGTTATTACTACTAGTTTGTTTTGGAATCATCGTAATTCTCAAAGGCTTCCATAGTCTTGGAAGGAATGGCTGGGAAATATGAATTAAAGAATCAATGATGAATGCATTTTGTTGGAACATAAAAAGCTCCCTCTCATAAAATTGGTAGATAGAGTTGTACAAGTATATGTACAATTACATTGAAGATTCACAGTATTACGACCATTCTGATGTCCCATTCAAGCCACAAGGATATAATTCTGAAAACCTAAAATTTACTGTAAGATCTAAACATCGTCGCTGTGTAAAACTTCTTTCCTTTGCCCCACGTACAGCAGTCACAGTTAGCGTACATTAAATCATGTTAGCATTCATTAATATAGTCTTTGAGCTCAGCTACCCCCCAATCCAAGCCAGTGAAACTACTATGGACAATGTATGAGTGGATACTATGTGGACAATGCATATAACACTCTTGACATATGAAGTTCCGATGGTACGATTCACAGCTGATCTTCCATATTTTCGCGACATCAATCGCTCCATCCTAGTTGACCATGGAAGCCTCAAATGGTCTGCTATAGAATGGTTCTTTTGAGAACTCAGTGTATGTTCATTTTTTGCTAATTAATAGCAATTTTTTCGATGCCAATTTTGATTACTTTTATCAATATTTTGTTTGCATATGCCACTGGAAGTACTAGGTGAAATGAAATGAATACCTCGGGTCCTAGTTGGCTCCTATCGTGAATTTGTCAGATCTTCCGCAAATGCTAATTAATTAATTAATTCAAAATAATCCAAATTCTCAAGATCCTTTGAACAGAACAGCGTTAATCTCAGTTTATATAATGTATGCGAATATTATCACTCTGGTAACGTTTTCCCTGTAAAACTAAAATGATTTAAGTTACCTTCCACCCCGCGGAAAATGCCTTAAATCATTTGCATAATTATCCTTTCTTAGAATTTTAACCAGTTTCTGTGTATTATTCTGCATTCTTACAGCGAATCAGAAGATTTGATTGTGATAGTCAACAAAGCAAAAGAATTAATTGGGATCGATGCAAACGTTCCTGTGGACAGTTATGTTCGAGTATTTCTTCTCCCAGATAAAACCACAAACATGCAGACTCGGGTAAGCTCTTTTTCTATCCTCATCAACGTGTATACTTCATGTTCAAAAATTCTGACTGCTTCTGAAAAGCATTCAAATATTTTTTATGCTATATCCATATAGGTTAACTGATAATTGCAAAAAGTTCTTTTTGTTTGCAGTATTCTAGACTCTTATTGATTTATAAGAAATTCCTTTTACTCTGTTTTATTAATCCTAATTTAATATATATTTTACTATATTATACTTTGAAATTCTCAGCTTTGTCTGAATTATTTAGGGTCCGCGCTCTGTTTATGACAGTGGATAATTTTTTCCTCAATGGTGATCGGAAAAATGTCTTAAAAAGAATTCTCAGCCATCAGTGAGGATCGAAGAACTGTCCACTGGTATAGAGCCTGAAATAAACATTTAAGTTCTAGTAGTTGCTACACCGCCGATGAGAACTACCCACAGCTATTTAAAATTTACGAAATGTGAAAATATTTTGCCCTATAAATGTGATCAGCAACTTAGCTCAAAATTCATTTCAGTAGATAACAGGGTTTCGAGGGAACGCTAGTTGGTTGTCGTCTGTCTGCATATTCTCTGAAATTAGACATATATTAGACAAACTGACAACTGAAGAAAATGAGGTCCACTAATTACACTCAACTCAAGAATCAACCACGAGTATGTTGGTTGAAATTTTATGGTGCATGGGCAGCTGAGACCGTTATGCACCAGCATCCAAGGTTTACGAACACAAGGGTGTAAAGTACTAGCTGACAGAAGCTGATGCATCTTAATGCATCAGCTTGAAGAGAATAACATCGGAACACTGCAGTGGCCAGCACAAACCCACGACCTCAATCCAACATCTTTGAGATGTGCAGGATCACAAATTCAAACTCTTGGTTTGGGTAACTTACGGCTGCTTTAGAGAAAGAGTGGAGTACAATACCACTGGATTTGTACTAAAAGTGCGGGTCTTATTTATTCTTGAGGTCTCTGTGACCTCAAGAATAAATAAGACCGAAAAATCCAAATCACCGTCTGACAGTTTTTGACCGGTTAAAACAGTTCCGTCGTGACGCGCCTATCTTATTCTTCTGTTTGGCTCCACGTGATGACTTTTGGCTATTCTCAAAATTAAAACAAGACACGAATGGAAAACGATTTGAGTCGATTCAAAAAATCCAATCAAACAGACTGCCTAAAAATATTCACGAAAGACGACTTCCAAAAATGCTTTGATCAGTAGCAGTTGCGATGGGACAAGTGTACGGTTGCAAAAGTAACCGTACACTTGTCCCATCGTTTACGTCATTAGAATATTAATAATGAAAATATTTATAATTGAATAAAAATTATTTTTTAAATCGCCAAACTTTTTGATCAAATCTGTACTTGTTTCGATCATAACTGTCCCATTATTTTTGGTAGGATGGATTATTTAAACTACTAAATGTATGAAACATGGTGAATGGAAGCTTTATAACAGGATACTGATAGTATACAATAAAGTGGTGTTAGCACGAAAGTGCTAAACCTCATATTACAATACTTGCGGCCGAAATAAAGGTTCTAGTGTCCAGGGCGGGTTCAGTGCAGATGTATTACTGCAATATATAACAAGCGATTAACTACGAGATTTGTGAGGGGATTTCGTTGAAGAAACTGGGGCTGATTTCTTTCTTCGTATGCTTACCATAGATATAGTAAGCATCTTGGTACCTTGAAAGAAACTCTGAAGGATAATGACGTTAAGATTACTTGACACCTTGAAGGAACTGTCGTTTGAAGTGAATTTGCTGCTACAATCTTGAGACAGTCTATACACCTACATTGATTCTGTATAATCTTTTGCCACACTAGGTAAAATACGCACATTTCGTTTTCTAATAGCATTTTTTTCATAGCAGGAATACAATCATTAAATGTTATCCATAAAAAAACTTCACCTCGAATTCTTCACTGATGTTAATTCTGTTATTTCATTCCAGATACAAAGGCGCAGTAATGATCCCGTTTTCAAGGAAAGGTTTCTTTTTGGTGTCGACAGGAAGGAACTTCCGCAAAGATCAGTCTTATGTACTGTGTACACATGCGATAAGTACACCAATACAATGATCGGGGAAGCAGAAATTAAACTTTGTGACGTCGATTTGCGCGGCCCGCATGTGACTTGGGTCCCCGTCATCGACACAAATCAGGTAAAAAAAGCAGCAATCATTAAATTGGAACAAAAATCTCATAAAACGTTCATGCTTCAAAAGATATTTTGTCTTCCTTTGACTGAAGTTGCTTTTATTGGTGTAATTACTTCGTACATTGTGTATTAGATCGACACATTAGAATTTCAGCCAATAAATAAAACTGTGATTGGGTTATCACACGTCCCTTATCTCCTTGAAAAAAATAAACCTTTTTATCCTTTGAACTTTTCAGCTAAGGAACTGGAAAATTCATTAGCCGTGATTTAAGTTTATTTCTGTATTTAAAAAATAAGGAAATTTTTTTTTAAATAATGGTAATAATCCTACCTGATTATCTCCTCACGCCTATCCTCAGTGGCATTAGTCATTCGCTTTGAGAGATCTGGGTTTAATTCTTGTCGATGACTGGAATAAATTTCCAAAGCCCTCTTCAATCAAAGCTACAATTAGCCGATCTCAGGAGGAGAGAGTAGCGTTCCCCGTCAGATATTCAGATTTTTTTTCACACAAAGTGCAAATCGGATCATGATAGACAACATGCATTGGTATGAACGACAAGCTCCAGTATCATTAAATAATTTTGATCCGTATCATAATGTAAAAATTTCTCTCCTTTATGTGATTCAGGTGTATACAATAGGCACAACATAACACTACTCATGACCCACACACTTCTAAATCTCTGGCTTTGACAGGGTACTGTCAAACCCAGAGATACATAGAACATTCGCGGAGATGGGAGAAATCCCAGGAGCCGCTAGACCCTCAATATACCTCATTTCGTTTGCTGACTCCCTTTCCTCATTCTTAGCTCTCATGACTGGTGATTTCTCACATTCATTGGCCGCTGCCTGTCTATTTTTTAAACAAACTTCCAATTAGTCTTCTTTCGCTGCCCTCGTGGGTAGCACAGTTGGTAGAATCGCTGCTTCCTCCATACCGGGTGTAAAAGATCTTAGTTCGAGTCCGGTAGATGACATGCGTGAAGAATTTTTACGTGGCTGAGGTAGTAGGTCTCAGGCGAGGGTAGCATGGTTTTTCTCACGGAAAGTCGGGTTTTTCGTCCAGCGAACAGAAAATCTATCTAGCATCCCTATTTTAGGCGGCGCCTATGGAAAGCCTCAATTGCGCACCCCTAGCGCCGGGCCTGCACACGAAATTTACAGACAATATACACGGAGTAAGATGGCCTTAGTCGCTAATACTCCTAAAATCCTACTACAACTTATATCACTCTGTAATTGTCCTGCTCTGCCTCCTTCTGTCCTATCAATCTAGTTAAATTCCTTCTCATCCAACTTGGCTTTCTCCTTGTGCGCTACACCTAAATGGAATTAAATGCGCGAGTGGCTTCTATGACGATTGCTTTTAAAGTTCCTCATAATTCAATTGGACTTTCCTTCTATTTTGCTCCACTTGATTAAGCCTAAGAAACTCATTAGTCCGCAGCAATCCCTTTCTTGCAATGAAAACCGTTGTCCTTGATTATCGAAATCTGCCTTGTAATTGTATACTTTAAGACACCTTGGTCAATCGTCGCTAACTCCTATGACATCACAGAGATTCATAATACTGATCGTTATCATCATGCGGTCTCTACCACATCCCAATCCCCAAATGGCCTTTGCAACTGACCATTTGACACCTGCACAGACAGGTAGTTCAGGAGAGTGCAAACTATTTTTTTTAATATTGCTTTCTAATTGATTGACGTTTATTAGTATTCATCATTTAGAGCGGCTAATTTTATTTGTCTCCTACTAGTGGCACATAGGGTCTTAGCGCTACTGCCCACAGATCCAATGCTTTCCCTAGATTGTCCCAAATCTTGCCGTATTTAGTCAGCTTCCGTTAAGAAGAATAATTCCACCCTCCCTCCTTGCCTATCTTTGCTGTACAAGTGTTTTAAATTTAAACGTATCAGCCCTTATATCAAACAAGATCTCAACACGAAATAACGACTTGCAAATGACTGTTGTACAAATACAGCGCTTCAGTGTATTTAGATGTATCTGCGTTTGAGATAATTTCCTTCCCCTTCAATACATTTTCCCCTTAAATATATTCATAAACAATTTCACGAAGTACGACTGTGATAAACTTATTGAGCATGCACAAAGTTGAAATAGTTCTTGGGATAATCCACTTTTCGTTCCGCGCATACTTTAAACAGTCACGAATCTTCTAAAGGGGCTTTTGATAGGGGACTTATCAAACGCCCTCCCAGAAGACGTTAAATAAGGCAAAGGGGAGAGCCTTGCAGCCAATTGCTTTCCAAAACCCTAACACTTGTATGCATCTGACGAAGTTCACATAGCCGAAACATGCAAATACAACAGCAAACTGAATCTTATACAACACGTGCATTATTCTAAACATTTCAACTTCATTTTAAAAGGAAATACTTTTGCCAGAAAAATCAACGTCACTTTTACCAATATTTCAAATCGCATCCAAAACTTTCATAATATACTCGTAAAAAGATGACCTGTCATTTGAACGAAATAATCGTGACTCGCCAAAGGCATGGCCGTTTCTTAACGCAGCCATATAAAGCGTACTAAGGCAAGATTACACTTCAATTCAAAATGGGGGGAAAAAAGCACTAAGCACTAGCAATTCTATTAAAGCTCCGAGAGAATGAGGAGTGAAAATTATACCTGTCTTACCTCTGAAAGATATAGCACTTCCGGTCTTCATAGAACGCTTATGATAAGAGACAAAATAAAAGTTCATCGGAAAATTAATCACAAGAGTTCAGCAACTACTCCAAGCCTTTCCCTGAAACGATTTCCAAAATTACAACGATGACACTTGCTGTCACACACCGAAAACGGAATACTGATTCACAAATAGCTGCACTATTACTTCGTGGAAAAATTAGAGTAGGAAACACAGTTTAATGAGACCTCGACACCCACCTTCGAAACTGCCGCCACAACTAATACACAGAACACAGAATCCTGAGTGGGTAGGTAGGTGGAGGAGGAAATTAGAACAATTCACATATGCACGTACAAAGTATAATTATGCGTGACATCACATACACAATGCAAATTAAATGAACCACGAAACTTACACCGTTGTAACTGACTGGGGGACGGGGGAGCTGTTATAACCACGCTGGAATACGTTTTCTGGCCATTGGCCAATAAAAAAAATATTTGATTATTTAATGAATCAAGACTGTTTATATCTTCCAGCATGTATTAAAACACTAAATAAAATTTCGTTAGAAAAAATATATTTTCGATATTGAGTATAATCCTGTCTCCCGTAGGATTTGATGATCAAGTCTATATATATCTCCTGGAAGGAAGTATATGGAGACTGGAGCCTTGCTCCACTTTTCCTGTAAGCCTGCAATTATAACCACGTTCTGTACTGCCTTGGTTTTTCGTACAAGGCCAAGGTGTATTTGTTTAATTGCGGTCTCCATGATTCCTCCTATATACCGCTTCTGAAAAGGCAAAAGGCCAAGGCTGGCAAGTGTATGTATGTAGGTGTGTAAGTATAGGTGTCATACTTACACACCTACGTGGAATTGTGTACATCAAGTAAACAGGTTCTAAGAGAGAGGTTCATACTTATGGTCCTCACACATAGCCAAACATAGCCAAAAGTGTATAATTGACCAGGCTATCCTGGTATTGCACAGCATTCATGGTTTTGTCGATAACGACTAAGGGGCTCAAGCTAAACCATAAAAGGAGCCCCATACCATGACACTGCCTCCACCAAACTTCATAGTTGAGAGGATGCAATTAGGAAGGAACTGTTCACCTGGCATTCACCACATCCAGTAACGGCCATCAGATTGTAGAGTACGAACCTCGACTCGTCTGTCCATAGGACTGTTTTCCACTTCTCTACAGTCCAGGATTTGGGCTCCTTACACCACGTTAATCGGTGTCTAGCATTTGTTGAGGTGATCAATTCTGTTGAACTGTTGAGGTAATTCTGTTTACGTGTCATGTTGCATGCCCTCTTTTGCAATTGTCTGTTCGAAGCCCAGTGTGCATATTTATAGCAGGTGACGTATTGCATGCATAGGACCTGTTTTCCCATCCATGGAAGGGCATCCATTGATATTGATGGTAGGACAGTGTATAACTCTAATGCTACAGTATTACAGTATTCAATGCAGAATACCAAGTATACAAATCCCAAAGAGAGGATCTAACACATGAAGACAATCAAAAGAGTGATATCAATATTCCAATCTATGTTGGCACAATAAAATACTTCTGCCTAAAATCTTTTAGGACAGGAAAAAATCAAGCAGAACAAGTTCACGAAGTAATAAATTAGTAATCAAATATATTATAATAAATTTGTTCAAGACCCAGAACAAGGAGCAACACAGAATTTTTATGCACCCTAAAAGGCAAGTTCGACCTATTCACAATATTTACAGTAAAGAGTGATGATAAAATCTGTAAGATCATCAGATCAAAAAAAATATTAAACATAAGTACAAATAGCAATTTAATGATGTTGTTAAGTGAGAAAACAAAAGTAGGCAGTCAACACCAAAGTATTCTACTATAATGAGAAAATTATTTAACCGTTAATCTAGAAATAGCAATCAGATAACATTTATTATCTTCCTCCTTCTATAGAATACATTTCAGCAAAGTTTTCCAGGGCCCCAAAATTTTTTTTATTTTCAACGGGAGATCAAATTCGTCATAAACATACGTTAACATCTGTAATTCATACCTATAATCAACGTAGTGATTACACTCAAATATTCTCTGGAGAACCACATTTACATATCGGAGAGGCAGCCAAACCCAGAGTATGCAACTTTGAATTTAGACTGCCGTGTCCAGAAAGCAAAAAAAAAAAAAAAAAAAGGTTAAATTTAGCCCTGGATTAAACCAAAGGGAATGCTCATCAAATTTACCTACCCTAGGCAAAAATCCAAATGTTATCCTGTGATTGGCAAAATGAATTTATTTCTGAGTCTTGTTAGGTCATTCTTAGTAGGTACATCAAGATTAACGAAGTGTCCAAAGGTTTTTTGGCACACCCTGCCTTCTGAAGTGTTGAAGATAATTAAAAATGACTTCATATTTTATAGGTATTTTACCTGAAATAACTTGTAGAGCCCCAGTTGAGATTGTACGACAAGATCTCGAGGTGGCTAGGAGAAAAAATCTTTGAGCCTGAGTTATGTACTTATTAACAATATATTTATTAATGCATGGGGCCCCATGCGCCCGCTGCATAGCACACCACAGGTATAATACATTTATAATACCGCCGCAAAGTGGAAGGTTTAATGTCCCAAGAGCATTTTGTTACTTTTATAAGTTTTCCTGTTTGCGCTTGGTTTTTCGTACAAAAAAAAAATATTATTATTATATTAGGGTTAATATATAAACCCGTATTTCTGTCTGTAAATTGCGTGTGTTCTCTGGTTGATTTGTCTGTTGTTTTGCTGGACAAAAAAAATAGTTTCTGGGGAAAAAATCTTGTTACCTACGCCTGAGACCGACTAACTCAGCCACGGAGTGAAAAAAGTCCATTAAAGTTCCTCGCGTCATCGACGGGATTCGAACCTGGGCCTTTTCCACCCAGTGTGGGGGAGAATGGTGACGATACCACTGTGCTACCCGACCAGACTAGTTTTTTCGTACAGCAAATGTGGTCTGTACTACAGCAAGCGACTACAGAGCACACGCAATTTACTGACATAACATATACGCGCAATATGGTATAAGTCGCTGATGCGCCCAAAAACCCTAAAAACAACATGCTCCCTTCTTGAAATAGAAAGTCTTGTTCCGACTGTCAACTCTCCTCTGTCTGCGTGGATACCATAGTGGGATCGTCACCGTCCTCCCCACACCGGGTGGAAAAGGCCCGGGTTCGAATCCCGTCGACGACACCAGGAACTTTAATGGGCTTTTTTCACTCCGTAGCTGAGTTAGTCGGTCTCAGGCGTAGACAGCAAGGTTCCCCCCCCCCCAGAAACTGGAGTTTTTTCGTCCAGAAAAACAGGTAAAACGACCAGAGAACACACGCAATTTACAGACAATACATATATGAGTAGATGTAATTTTACGGGTGACCCTAATATCATAATTTGGTTTTTTGTCAACTGTCCTCCCAGATCGTCCCAAAGGTGTTCGCCTGGATTTAGAACTGGCTCCAGGCTAAAATTGGCAGGTTCACTCTCCTCAAACTATTGTTGTATCGAGGCTTTATCATACGGAGCATTGCCATATTACCTCTCTCTCTCCAAAGATTTGTCACAATGAGGTAAGGAAAACTTGACCAGAATTCCACAAGATAGATTCCTGGATACCTCCAGACCGTCTAAAGTAAGCCCATACCTCGATAACCCCAGGCCACGTAAGATAGTCCCATTTCATCACATTTCCACCCGAACGTCACTGTTGATGATGGACACACATGACGCCCAGGCGCGTACAGCTATTGCCAGAACTCTCCGGATCACGTTTTGCCATTGTTGTAATGTTCAATATTTCAGTTCTTTCATTAAGATAGGCAGTTATGTGTATTGTGACCAACGGAAATCCATTGAAAGCTCTCTTCATCAGTATTCGAATCACAAAATAAGGATCTTGGGCTTGAAGACGGAAGTAACAATTATATCCCTTTCATCTACAATTATTGCACTGTATATGAAAGTGTAAAGTGTGTTTAGGGTCAAACGGCACCAGGGGTTTCTCTGTTCTCCGTGTGGTATACATTGTCTTGTGATACAAAATACTGTAAAGGCCAGAGATTTAAAAGTATATGGGTATTCAAATTATTATATTAGGGTCTCCCGTAAATAATTACATATATAGCCGTTTATGTATTATGTCTGTAAATTGCTTGTGTTCTCTGGTCGATTTGCCTGTTTTTCTGGACGAAAAAACCCCAGTTTCTCAGGGAAAAAAAAAAACACCTTGCTATCTACGCCTGGGACCGACTAACTCAACCACGGAGTGAAAAAAAAAAAAACCATTAAAGTTCTTCGCGTTATCGACGAGATTCGAACCCGGGCCTTTTCTACCAAGTGTGGGGAGGACGGTGACGATACCACTGTGCTACCACGCAGACAAGTACATGGGTATTGTTTACATATAGTGTTGTGTACAGTTGTTCCTCTGGCCATTTAGCTGCCAGACCCCTGCTGAGGTCCGACCTTGCCCACACTTCGCCTCGTGGAGGTATACCACGTACACGAGTAGGTTAAGATTATTTTGGCAGGTCCTGCCACCTAATTTCCTGAGATTTCAGTGGCTAGGACCTTCAAAAAAAAAAAAAAAGCGCGCGCGCACACACACACACACGTGGAGTGATCGCGGTAGGGACAGTGCTAGAATTTGATGGGCCGAAAGTTTTGTGGGCGAAGCAATTTGGGTATAGTTAAATTTAGACGTATAGGGTGTTCGCTGGCATACAGATAGAGTGGGGGAAGAGGTAGAAATACGGGGATGATTGAGAAGGCGACCCCAGAGAGTCAGTGAGGCAGGCCCATGCCTCACCAGGCGAAAGGAGGGGACGGCAGGGGAAGTTAAAAGGGGAACCAGACAACAAGGAGAGTCCGGTTCAGATCGCCAATAGTAGCGTTGGGCAGCGTAGCTGTACTGTCATTCATGGTCCAGTCCAGTATTTTTTCATGCTTGAGATGCAGGTCTAAGTTTGGGATGTTGTCTTCTAGTCCAGTTCTTCTTGTTCTTGATGTAGGTGTTTTCTTTTTAGTTCCTTTTATAGTCATTAGTGAGTGTGGTTAGATGCAGTGTTTTCGGTCCTGCGAGTTGGTGGTGTTTGAAATTCACTAGTGGATAACAGGTGGTTTGTCTTGTGCCTGTTTGCTTTTTTCAGGGTTAAACAGTAGGCTCTAGGGTGGTCGAGGTAGGGTCCTTAATATTATAAACATCCCTTGGACAAATTGTGAGAAAGCCCGGTAATGGTCCTCCTCCAGCAGTATGAGGTGCTCCCGATCCTTTGGGTTTAAATGGATATTCGTGATGAGATGGCAACGGAGGTCTTCATAGAGGGGGCAATCGTGCATTAAATGCTTGCATGTTTGCTCCTCACCGCAGTGGCATAGTGGTAATTCTTTAATACCGAACGCAGCCAATTTTGCATTGAAAGATCCGTGCCCTATGAGCAGAAAAGTGGTGTAGAGTGTATATGAAAGATGAAAGTTATTGCACTGCAGATGATATAATTGCTGTCGCCGAAAAATACTCCAAACAGATATGTGGGGAAGCCATAGAGTAGCGCCAATTCTTTGGGTACTTATCCGTGGATCTTCTTGTACCATGTCAAAAATGTCATCTTCGACGTCTTGTGTAGGATTGCGATCTCCCTGACGATTTTCAGCGAAAGAAATATACTGCTTTCCTTCAAATATTCAAGTTTTTGCAAATGCTTGATAATTGGCAATCTTCTGTTAGTTTTCTTGGTATAACCGCCTTGATTCAAGTGAATTTCTTCCAGCGCGACCATACATGGGATGCATATCTACGTGTTCAGTGTTGGAAAATGAATCATTGCTTTGATCACGATATAGGGAGGAAACGTAGAGGAATGTGTGGTCTCTTAGAGAGTGAAGGAGAAGAAAAAATAAAGCAGTATAATGTTTCCCCCTCATTTTGAGATTTCATTATTTTGACACATTCACACCTTTATTCCCTTCGTTGCAGGTTAAAAATGGTTGATTGTTGTTAATCAACAATCAACCATCTCAGAAACAACTCAGAAATAATGGACATATGTTTATAAGACCTTTTTTTTTTTCTTATTTTGGACCCTATAATACTTCCCTGAATTTTTTTGCCTATTTTTAACGATAGATTAATGGACAAGGTTCGTGAGAATTTAAATTTTAGGACATAAAAAAGAAAACACGCAGAATACTAAACTTTCTGAAATAGAATAGGAGGATCAGCACCATGATATTCTTGGCAGAAATGGTTGCAGAGAGCGAGTGGATGCTATTGCGTGTGCTCATTTAATTTGATTTGATTGATCACGATGTTAATTCCAACCAATTTCCAACACATTGCTGTTGTGTTTTAGGCGCATCAGCGACTTTATGCATCTTTTAAAGTCTTTGTTCACGAGCTGATTTGCATGTTTTTAGTACCGAAATACCCAGAATAAATTAAATAACTCGTGCGGGAGGAATCCCTGTTCCCTTGGCCTGAGATCAGCTAACTGCAGCTCTGACTGTTGTTGTTGTAGGGATTTTATCAGCGACTTAGACCATATTGGCCATATAGAATGCTGTATGGCTATAAATTACGTACGTTCCATGATTGATTTTTGAACGAAAAACTCGAGTTTCTGGGAGAAAAAAACCATGCTACCTTCACCTGAGACCGACTAATTCAGCCACGTTGTGAAAAAGCCCTAAAAATTCGAACTCTGTTCTTTCTACCGGGTGTGATAGAAACAGGAACTGCGTTACTCACGAAGGCGCAGCTCCGATTAAAGGTGTCTTTAGAAATTCTTACAGGTTATAGCAGGACTCGAACCCAGACCTATCCAAACGAATGGCAAGTGACGAAACCACTATTCTGTCACGGAGGACTCAATTTCCAGCACACCTTTTCAGGAAATTTGAACTGGACAGCCTAAAAATGGGTCTTACAGCGGGATCTGTATGTCAATGTCGACTTCCTGCAGATATCACTGTTATTTCCGTTATCCTTGTGAAACAATTCATAAAGATCATCTTACAGGAGGAGATGCTTCAACTTTTTTTTTTACCTGAAGAAAACGAGATTTCACTGAGCAGCGAATTTGCATCAAATTTTGTTTCAAAATTAAGAAACTGGGAAACAGAAATTTTAAAAACAACATTCAGAGAAATGCCATATGTCGTTTGAAGACTTTTTTGGACCACAAAGTTTAAGAGAGGGGAGGCTGCCTGTTCATCGAGGATGAACCTTTCTCTGGCCCCCTTCAACTTCAAAATCCAATGATTCAATCGCCCATATTCATACGATCAGGAGTCATCGACGTGTACCTATCCGCAAAGTTGTTAGTGAAATTAGTGGTGTTTCTTATGGGACACGTCAATCAATTTTAATCAATTTCAGTTTTGGAAATGAACGAGTTTCGGCTAAGTTTGTTCTTCACATCCTCACTGATGATCACAGAGCGTCGAGTTCTCGCATGTCAGGATCTTTGTCAAATGCTACTGCTGCTGACCGACACTATTTCTTCTATCATTGCTGGTGACAAATCATGGGAGCATGTCTATGATACGGAAACAAATGCCCTATTATTTTTTTACTCACAGGGCATTGTTTATTATGAATGTGTTCCGCATTGTAAAATAGGGAACCAGGAATACTACAAAACAGTTCTACAGCGATTGGACGATGCTGTTCGAAGGAAAATGCCGGAGAAGTATGCTTCGCTGAATTTGCTTGCATCGTGACAACTCTTTCCTGTACACTCGGCTCTTTCCATCCAAGAATTTCTTGAGCACTTCATCACTGAATTCTCCATCCACCGCTCACCATATTTTGAAAACTATAAAAACTATAATTTTTTTTAATTTTTTTGTTTCATAAGCTCCCTTACAGATTTGCAAGGAACTGAGGAATTTTCAAACCGTGACATAGGAACCTTTATCAATTCTAAAAGAAGTCTAATGCTTCCAGAAATTACAGAAGTGTTAGAATCGGTGTATGCAGTGTCAAAGAGAACTTCGATTGAGTTCCATCCGATCAACTAATCAAGTTCATCATTTCCAATATCATTTCAGTCCCCGAAATTTTTGATCATGCTTCGAACATTATTACTGTCTTATGTCAACACTACACACCGTCATTCGTGTTTCCACAGGAAGAACAATTCGTAATTTTCCTGGCGCAATATTTACATATTGCGCACAGGACAAATACGTCCTAAAATATCCAAATAGAGGTTCTTGTTGTCTTAATTAGATATAATTTTTGTGACGAGTTCATTTTATTATTGACATTTTAAAAGCCTTCTACTTTTTTTCTCTTCAGGGCCCAGCAGACCTTGGCGATATCATGTTTTCTCTAAGTTACCTGCCAACTGCTGAGAGACTTACTGTAGTGGTGGTCAAAGCAAGGAACCTTAAGTGGAAAGGAAGCAAAGAAACTGGAGGTAAGTTATATATTCTTCTTAACAAATTGAACTGTATTAATGTTTTTCTGTCCAATTGGCAACTGGTTCAGATTTCTTGAAAATAGTTTTCTACGTGTTCTTATGTGTTCAAATCCGTTTATCTGAATCCGCCTTCTGCGCAGAAATTTACTGAATTATTCGATAACATAATGATTATTTTTAATATTTTTGATATTGTATTTATTTGTCAGATCCGTTTGTGAAAGTATACGTGCTTAAAAACGGAAAGAAGATAGCAAAGAAGAAAACCTCGGTGAAAAAAGACGAAAGGCATCCCATCTTCAATGAAGCGATGATATTTTCAGTGCCATCTAATGCCTTACAGGTAGGGAACCGCTTGCACCCTCCTCCCTTTTTTTTTTTTTTTTTTTTTTAAGTATGCGAGGAATCTTCATCTGAAAAGCGTTCATGAAAAATGAATTAAATATAAATACCGAAAATAAATAAAACAGCACTACCCGAAACGTTGCTAACCGCGAACTAAAGGGCCAACATAAAGACTTGATAGCGAACAGGACTTAGTGCCCAATAAATTTTCAATTTAAGTTCAAACTTTACGTGGAGTTAAAGTGTCCATTGCTTCGGGTCATTCTAATAGTTATCTATAGTTGAATTTCCCACCTGCACGTAAGTCTTTCGGGAAACGTTTAGAAACACAAGAGTTGTTCTCGTGTTCGTCATGTGACATTCAGGACGCAGTAAGTTTTGATAGTCGCGCATCCTGCCAAAAAAAAAAAACAGAAAAGAAAAACGAAGTCATAAAGCCACATGTTGTGCACATGGAAAGTCAAAGGAGTTATTCCCTGCATTACGGATAAAAGGAGTTTCCCTAAAGAGAAGCATATCATTCTTCATTCATGATGTGGTCTCAACGTCCCTTCTGTGCTGTGACTCTTCAGATTTGCTGCTGCAAGACAAAGCAGTGATGATTTAAGCCTTCGATAGGACATGTGCCATCCTACTGACAAATGCAGTTTAAAATAAGACCTCTAGCAGGGTCCATGCGCATAACTAGTAATGCTAATTATTGATATCGATTAACCTCTCGTCTAAGATGCGCAGAAAGTGCTTATTCCTGAAATTAAATCAAAAGTTTTGTTTCTGGTTAGGATAATAAATATCTTTGAGAAAAATGTAAGACAATAATTAATGTTACTAAATTAACATACATAGCAAGATGGTAAAAACCGTCTTATGAAAGAAGGACTGTTCCGTGGTTCCTTTGAAAAGAGCTATTTACAAGTTAAGAATTAATATAAATAGACAGTAGGAATTTCCGAGAAGCGAAAAGATAGATCAAAGAATTGGATTCGGTCTAATCACAAAGCGTCTGGCTTTGTGATTACATCTAGGAAAGCCTAGATGAGATCTAGGCTTTCCTTTGATCGGATAATTGCATCGTCTTCTAAACATTTATGCATTTTTCAGTTTGTTTAAGTGGCACCAGATTCGATACTACTTCCAATGGATTTTTCGTACCGTGGCCAAGTTCATCAGTTTCAAGCTTAGACACAGAGAAGCCTGAGGATGGGACAAAATACTCTAGGCAAACAAGAACAGACAAATATGCACATACATGGAAGATGACTGAGGACAAACTAGTCTTCAAGATTTATCACGTGCTAAGTTTTTTTGTAAGATTTACGATTCAATGAGGTAAACCCAAGCGTCTGTAGAATGCGGCGCATTTCATATAATTAGTCTAATTGTGCAAATTCTAACCGAAAATTTTTAAAACTCTCAAACGTTGCTCATAATTAAGCTGACTAATACAGTAGTACTAATTAAGCTGACTAATACAGTAGTACCAATAAACATATATACATTTGTTTATTTTACTCAGCGCTTTACTTTGGTTGAAGAAAATTAAACTTATCAACGGTGGCTTCCTTCAAGGATAAACCGAACCTTGGTGATGATGTAATGTTATTCCGAGTAATCAAATATTTGGAAACAGAGGCAAATAGAAAGTGAAAAAATAAATACAGTACATTTATACATTTAATGGAGACAGTTTATTAGAAACACCATTTCCTCTCAGGAAAATGGAATGCGTTGCTGTGTTAGTGTTGTCGCGTGGCCTGATATTTTAGCTAATAGATATGCCTGGCAATCGTTTACAGTAGATTTACAATGGCAAAAATGGGCGAACGACATGATATCATAAAACTGATTTTTGGTCATACATAATAGAGACCTAATGGAAGGGTGTCATTCAATGGCGCTTACTCAGAACCCTGTGTTCACTCAGAAGGTTCCTGGCAGACCGTTGACGCAACAGTATTAAGAATGCGCTAGGAAAGGCCCAGAGTAGAGAAAACAAATAAGCATCGCAAAAAGAGCATCCAGAAACTAGTAGGCGGCACTCTCCAGCATCAGATAATGAGCAGGATGTACGGATGCACAGACCAGGTGAGCTCAAAATTACATTTAATTGCAGCTATACACCAACTGCACTGCAATATGTCTATAGCATGAGCTGTTCCATCAGACAATGTTCGATGCATCCAGCATCGGACATTGTCCAGCTGAACCACAGAAGCTGAAGACTTGACATACACCATTACAGTTTCAAGTATCGAAAGATAAAATAAAATGCCAGTGTCTGTGATGGATCAAGGATTATGGGACCCAGAAACTTGGAAATTAGAAAATTACTGTCTTGTCCGATGAATCCAGGATATTTGCATCATAGATTACAAAGCTACGATATGAAGAAAACAGCACCAATGAATCAACGCTTAATGTCAAAATTGCCAGCTCCTATAGCGGAACTGTAAATAAGTGGAAGAAGATGAAACGTTTAATAGTCCTGGACCAGCTTCTGGACGGTACAGCCTATCGAAACATCGTCGCAAAGACGATGCATCCCATACTGATAAACTCCTGGTAATGACTCTTTCCAGTAGGATAATGCGTTGTACATTGGGTGCGCATTATGCAGGAGTGGAGTGATTCTCAACAGATCTATAACAAGTCAATTTTTCACCTCAGTGCGTGTATCGAATATCTCATCTCGCTCCCTCATCTCCAGCTGATTAAATGTAACAGTAATAGAGGAGGCTAAACAACGCTATGTGTGCCCTCTTGTCAACTCCATCCTGTGTATGGACATCGTCGCACTGTCCTTGCTATGACACTGATGCCAATATACTAACGCAATATGCTAACTTTTTTTCCTGATTAACGCAGTTGCAGAGCAACAGAACATTAAGGAAGTCATAAAGGCCATAAGTAAATGGCCTTTTCGACTTTCATCTTCTGTGCAGGAAGTGAGGGACACTACCCAGCCTATACGGCTGAATATCTTATTTTACACTGAGCTCATTTCTGAAAGAAGATTGCTGTTATCTTATGGGGTCGATACACTTTGAGTAAAACTAGGGTGGTATTCCTAATATAATGCTCACCCAATGTATATATTTGATGTAGTTCTTAATATAATATAAAGGTTTTGTAAGAATTTATTTTCCTTTGGCAGAATATCCAGCTACGCCTGACTGTGGCTGAACACCAAGAGGACGATAAAGTTCCATCTATAGGTCATGTGTTTGTTGGACCGCAATGTAAAGGGAAATCTTTATCTCACTGGAACCAAATGATGTCTTCCTTGAGGAAGCCGATTGCAATGTGGCATCCTTTACGAAAAAAATCTGACTAATAATTAAATCTTCAGGCCGACATCAAGTCTGCTGTTAACTGTGCTCCACCTGCAACCCCTAAAAATACTGCTAAAATTTGAAGACTACTGTTAGCAAAAAAAAAAAGTGAAACGCAAAAACGGAGATGATCTAAACAGGCTTTCTACGCAAATTGGTCTAATTCACGATGTAAAAAGTAACCAACATTTAAGCTTTCTTTTCTAATCAGCGGATAAGACTGCTACACATTTTAGGAAAAAAAACAAGATTCCACGATATTGTTGCCTTAAATATCAGTCATCTTTGCCACTTCCTTAACACAAATCGTCCACATATCATTACTTTAGTCAAACCACGTTAGTTTCGATATTCATCACAGTGATAAGTCATCTGTGATATGCTGAATGCAGATTCCTACTAAAACTATTTCTACACTCAGACAAATATCTTAGTTTCCTAGTTCCCTTACAGGGGAAAAAGATTTTCTATCTTTCTTCTACGTCTAAATGCATACTGATAAATGAAACAAAGACAGAAGCGTTACGATAATGATCTTCGGCATATGTAGTTCTTACTCGCAAAGAAATAGTAATAAAAAAACACTATACGTTTGTAATTAAAACAGGGTACTGTTCTAATTTAAACTGTGATAGTGTACGAAAACGGTGGTAGCTTACACAAAGCGCAATTGGTATTTTACACTGCGCTCACTTCTATGAACTGAAATATGTAGACTTCACAGAGTCCTGATACACCAAACCTGTAAGAATAACTACTCGAGTAAATGACCAGAAAAGAGAAGTGGAGTGTGCAAAGCGTGATATGTTAACATCGAAATTTTTATAAACTGAAGAATGCAACACTTATTATTACTTTATCGTTTTTTTCAACTGCTCTATTTTTTTAACATTAGTCGGGTTTTTAGCCTGAAAATATTTTACATATTGTTGTTTAATGAATAAACTTTTCCTTTCTTAGAGTCAGCGTAATCTAATAGAAAATTCATGCATTTCAAGGGAACTAGATATTTATTTCTTGGGAAACTATATATAGATTCCTCCCCAGTTCTCTGGACAAAAATCCCAACAGTACATATTACTGGGATTTTTGAAAACTGTATACGACTTAGATTGAGAGAGAAATTATAGGTAGCTTTTCTAAAATTTACACGGGAACTATGTATGACTGTATCAGTTATTTACATTTATGAACTTCGTATCTAACTGCACCTTATTGGAGGAGAGGATTTTGAGGATTTGTTTTTCTTCAATTCCACTGTGAGTGACGTCAAATATTTTCCAAGGCTAATTGAAGTTTCGAACAATTCTGAAAACAATACGAACGATATGCAGCCTCACTGAATTTTTGATGAGTTTAAGTAATCAGGATTTGTAGACTGAGAATTGCAACAGTATGCATAGTACAAGACAACTATGAAAAATATTGTGAAATGTGTGCTGAAATAACAGAATGGTGCTGTAAAATTATACCCTCTTTCTGCGCGTAATTGTTGCGTTAGAAAAATCCAAACACAAAATACTCCTTTGAAATAAAAATACCATTAACGCGACCCCTCAATCTTAAATTACCTTGTATAAATAGCTTTTTGCAAGTAGCTTCATTTCTCGAATATTTCTTTTTACGCGTTTAATGGCTAGGTGTTAAAATTCCTTATTTCCCTAAAGAAGGATAATCCACGATTCCCAACTATCAATTATACAAGATATTACGAGTGCAGGTCACTGAAATAACTACATTCAACTATAACCTTCCCTCCCTCTTCACGCCTTTTTCATTTCGAAATTTTGCAATAAAAGTTTATTGCATAATAAAAGTTTCTTTTATTATGAGTTACAGCAGTAAATCCGTATAAGTTGTTTTAAATTATTTGAACTTAAGAAGAATAGGAAAATATTTTTTATGTTTTGCACGTACATGTTTAAAAACAACTTCTGTCATTAAGCGAAACTTATTCAGCAGCGAAAATATATACATTTAACATCGTAACACTGGTTATGTCAGCCCTACTTTTATTACATTAAAGACGTACTGTACTTGCTGAAGATAACAGCCTGTTGAGCCCTTAAACCCCATATAAATAGCGACCATCGATTCAACAAGACCACTGATAGTTAAAATGCCAGATGAATTCATTTATATTTTGAAATGTAATATTAACCTATTGCTTTCAGTCCGCCATAACCGATTATCGGTTCTTAGTATATTTAAATAACATTAAGTATAAGAAAATTAGTGAATTAAATAGATAAGTTACAAAGAAAATAGACAAATAAGTAGAATATTACTTTTCCCATGTAGGTAAAAATTTAATTTATCTATGTACAAAGGTGACTCTTCTGTTTATCGGTTCACTTTTAGAACTTTCGAAATTTTGAATGTTGGTTAAAATAATGCAAAAGACCTTATAAAGATGTACAAATATGAAACAAATATTAACTTCGAAAGGTGTTCACGTCAATAAAGGCGTCAATAACTGTTTGGAGTGGCAAATATTTCAATGTTTAGATGATGTGAATAGCCCATGTGAATAGCGGATGTACAGTTTAATATACATCTGTAAAGATGCACAGTTAAAACAGTTTCAGTTTCGTTCGGCATATTGCAGTCTCCTAAAAATGTGAGTAGTTCCTTATTTTAAAGTTTTTCTTAAAATTATAACACATATTGTTACTATGATCAAATTGTACTTGCGAAAAATAACCTAAGATGAACAATATGGGGGGATTTTTATTTATTAAGAATGATTTAGTTTACACTTATTCATAACAAAGGTATGAACCAAAGTCTAAATTTGAAAACACATACATTAACATTGCAAGTGAAAAAGGCTTATTTGTTGTCTGCCATAATATTGCCACAAGTTTTTATTGAGCCAACAGCATTTTATAAAACTCTCTAATGTTATATATAATGCAATTTACCTTGTATAAAACTTTTGTAAGCAAACGCTAAGCAAGAAAAAGAAATAAAGGTAAAATCAAGTGGTAAACAGATAAGAGTGCAAAGTCTTCCATTAATTTCATAAAACTAACTGTTTAATATATATATATATATATATATATATATATATAGATAGATATATAGATATATATAGGTGTATGTACGCTATATGTGATCATTTCGTATTAATATACAGTATTTCCCTCTCCAGAAACTTGTTATCCATTGGCTATTTAAGACACGAATAGAATTTTCTGGAAGTTAATTATTGTGCTGATTGACCAAACTGTGAGTAGCAACAGTCAGTATTAATAATTCTGCTGCTTCACCTCCTTGACCTTTAAGACAGTTTTTTCTCAGAGGTGTCCTCCCATTTCTAATGGATGTACTTTTAAATGTCTAAGAAGACGGCATTCAGAGTACATTTTTCTATTTTCGCACCGATCCTGTGTCAGCGTTAGTTTGGTGTCATTTATGTTAACCCAGCAACGGCCGCCACAGCACGCGCAAAACGCCGCAAAAAAAAAAAAAAAAAAAAGTCCTGAATTTTGTTGGAATTTGAGAAATATGTCCGTAAAACAACCAGATCTGAATTTTAGGCGTTCTGCGCACGCCGGATCATGTAATAGCATGCAATAGCCGGATCATGTAGGCTTAAGCATTTGTGCAGATCGTCATGTTCATTTTTCCTAATATTAGGAAATGTAGTTGTCTAATGTTAATTTATTTTTGGTTTTGATTTGATATATCTTACAATTATTGTTTCAGTTTGAAATGTGTTAGTTGGATTATAATTTGCCGGTGGATAACGTAATTTCGGATTACAAGTTTTTGGTCGACTTTTCTTTCACTATTGTAAGTGGACTTTACCTTCTGCTCAGCTGATCATGTAAATGGAATGCTTATTTTAATTTTTAAAAGTCTTTTTTGCTATTTTTTAGTGCTAGTGTTCAGCTAGCTTGGCACGCCAAATACGACAGTCACTAATATGCCGCTGATATGACACGATATTTCCAAACGCATCGGCACTTTAATTCCATACGCGGTCATCGTTTTTGTCCAATTCACTATTTCTATTCACGTACATCATGCGCTTGATTTCGGAAATTCAATCAAACGTGGGAAAGTGGCAAAGTTCTGGCCATAAGTACTTATTCAAAAGAATTTAAAAACATTAATTGAAAGCATTCACTAGCTATTCGCTCTTTCTTTCCTCTGGCCATAAACGCAACTAATGTAAATTTATGTTTACTAGATACGTGGTGTCAAAGACTTTTACTACTACTGTACAATGTTTTACGACTACCCCGAGTACCTTGGACTAACTCGCAACCAAACACAGAATCTCTTTCAGGGATGGCAAACAGATACGCGTATCAAACTGGGCACGCTGTAAAATTTTATTGGAACGATAAAACGTTGCGATGATGAAGAAAAAAATTCATGTTGCACGTTTAACATCGTTATCGAACAGATGAGCGATTCTGATTACTATTCAGAGTTTGGTATATAACCAAATATCAAATAACTTTCAGCAATGCATCATCTAAAGGATTTCAAGCAAATAAATAAATACACTATTTTAATATGTTGCATACATTTTAAATTTCACATTTATCATGTATATTTTTAAAACTTTCTTTTTCTTTGGTTAAGTCGAAAACCGCCAGGAAAAGAAAATGTACCATTTGTATGCTTAATGTTTATATGGAATAAAATATAAAGCCATTTTATTATTATTAAATATAGAGATAATCTAAAATAAACGTGTAGAATACCTGGAGCTATATATCATTTTATTGAGTGACCCCTCTCCATTCGTTTCACAAGCCATTTTTTTAATGATGATTTCAAGAAGCCCTTTCCGGTAATGAAGTGGACTCTGTCTCTCTCACCAACCCAAGGAATACTTCCTTTTAGCATTTTGGAAATTTTGACCCCATGACTGAGTTAGTCGGTCTGAGCAGAAAGGGTGTGCGGTTGACATAACTACTCGTCAACACGCAACTTGAATTAATGTAGGTTGTAGTTTTTAGGTGATACATTTACAGATAGTGTCTACCAAAAAATAAAAAGTGAACAGTAAATTTGCTCTAGACTGCCAAGGGATGGATGCTGGGCGATGCATGGGTTCGTACTGATTTGGAAGAAATAGGAATCCTGTAATCCAAATTCAAAAATAATAGTATAAATGTCTGTAGCAAATGTATGAAGCTTGTAAAAACTAACAAGCCAGGTTATAAGCAGATATTGCAGTGGTGCAGTTTTGTGATTGTAGTTATATGGATTAACGACACAAGGGCTGACAGAGCCAAATTGTGACTATCTAATGGTTGTAGTTTAGTGGAACCAATGTACAAGAGCTCTGATAACGGTGTCCTGTTGCTACATCCAAATATTTTTATGATACTGTGTTTCCTATCACGTGCCTGGTCGCAAGATGAAGTAAAGGATGAACAGAAACTCTGTCCATTCTTTGCTTTTTCTATACGCCCGGTGTACGAAGAAACTCCGCGTACTCTGAAGCTACATTTTTTTTTTTCGGAAGGTTAATTATCTAGAAATTACCTTGATTAGGCTTTTAACTCTACATGACAAAAAATAAGAAATAATATTGGCTTGTCCTTCATTTCACGAGGAATGTCACTGAATTACAATATTGTGCTGTTCCTGCCCTATGTTGCATATGTGTTTTGTAGGAAGAAGCAACTGATTCAATTATTTAAACTCTGTGTTATTTAGCAAAGGATAACTTGTTGATCTGCTTAAAGGGTAACGCTACCTTTTTATTGGAAATAAAGTTTGTATTATTATTTTTTTTGTGTAACTGAAAAAATAATAAAAACTCTTTGCCATCCCTGAACGTAGTTTGAATACCGGGAGGTAACTAAGGGAAAAAAACTGCGGAACAAAAATAAATATTTACAAACCATAAATAAGAAAATATTCTGTTTTTAAATATATGATCGCAATACATAAAACATTTTAAATAATAAAAGCCAATATAACTAACTTTTAATGAAAGTTTTACGAATACAGTTCTATCACTTCTCTCGAATGGATCAAATGGAGATTTAATTACGAAATAAAATAATGCTATAGTAAAGTGTGATTCTCCTAATTTTTTTTTTTTTTTTTTGGCACACTAAAAGCTGCATACTTTCGAAACTCGAAAACAATATTTTCTCAAATACTCAGCGATGCAATACAACCCGTGTCCTCCACAAAAAGAAGTCCCCAATAAGCGCAAACAAAGTTGTTATGTAACAGTCCGTAAAGGAAGTCACGACAATTTCAAAATTGTTCCACATTAACGGTTCATTCACTTTTCCGATATTTAAATAAGAGCACGATAATATAATGCTATTATTTTCTCAGCTGACGGCGTGATGATATTTTATTTTCAGTTTCAACTTTTCTTACCTCAGCCTATTTTCATATCCGAGATTTTCTTTCCGCGGCTTCTTTTCCCACAGTTTTTTTTTCCTCAGATTATCCTACTATGCTGAAACTTATAAACCTACTGTTTACAGGTTTATATGCATAAATGAGCATTAAAACCTACCAGATTTATTTTATATTTTATTACTTTGCCAGAAATATTTAAGAATTCAAAACATTCTAATTAGTTCCTGAACAATACACAATAACGTTTCACAAATCGGCCATTGTAATTGATAACATACTCACAAATGGCAACACACAGGTAGTACAAGATTTCTAGACGTCGACTCGTACTTGAGTATCTATAGTAAGTGAAAGGAAGCTTGGGCTTGTTGAAATGTTTTTATTTCTTGTGAGAGAACGGAGCCATCAAATTTGAACAAACGAAGCTCAGTGAGGTAGCATAAAGTTGACAATGTCAACTATTAAAAACACCTTAGAAAAAAATACTGGCAACAAATAGTCGAAAGTAAATAGATGTTTCGATGATTAAAAATTCCATATCAGCTTCTTTGATATGAATAATTAAGATAAACTACAATAACAGTAGCATTTTTAATAAAAGATTTTTAAAACTACAATAGCATTTTTAATAAATGCCATTTCTATTGAATCATAATGAATGCCTGTACTGGGCGCTGTCGTAGTTTTCTATACAAATGCTTATAGCCTGAATCCTCAGTCCTTGCTCAATGATAGGATTGTAGACTATGCCCATTTTACGTACAACCGTGATAATAGCCGCTTAATTTTAATTATTTCCCCTTACGAAGATAATCAGAAATTTTGCATCAGCGAAACTTCTGTGTATTAACACCGATCATTTATTTTTACAACGCAGATTGTTGATGTTCCATGATCTGAGGGATTCTTGTTTCATAGTTGGTGATGCCATTACTTCCCTGGAAATAAAACAATTTCAAAGAAATCCACGTAATTGAAAGTATCTTCCTTTCAATTGGGCAGTAGAGGCTTATTCTTATTTCACCCAAAAGACCGGTTTCTTTATCCCTTTAAATAATCGTTATACACACGAAACAACATTGAGGAAAATAAATCATAAACTTACTAACTTTATGATTACGTAACAGTTTATATTTTAATAATAAATTTAGCTTTTATTTGATAAATACAATATGTGAAATGCAGAAAATCATTATACAAAAAAAAAAAAAAAAAAAGGCTAGACTATCTTGAAAGCATTTCTTACAAAACCTAATTTCGATTTACGGTGGTATGACCTGAAAATTATTATAATCTTATTTTGTTTTAATTATAAATCACTAAGAAAAATAAAAGATAGTTTTGTATGATTGTTTCCTCTGTTCCCTAACGCAACGGTCTCCAAGCTGGTCTGAGGAACCTTTAGATTCGTTGGAAAAACAAGGTACCACGAAATTTGCAAACTTCACAAGAATAGCGTGTAGACCCGATTCTTGGACGACGTTCTTAAACTTACTCTAGTACTCGCATTTTGTCAGTCGCTAAACTCCCATCAGAACTATAATATTTTTTTAATGTTATTAATTATAATGTATAATAATATTTAATATTTATAACTGTTTTCATAAAAAATCAAATTCAAAATATTCATAATAATTTAGACATTAAGTAGCACCTAATTAGTGTCTAAATTATTATGAATAAGACACCAATTAGCACCTAATTTAACTAGTTGCTCGTCCCACATTGATTACTGTAAAATAACTTATCATAATTAATAATAAATCCTTGTGTACGTGGTTTTTGACTCCTTTATAAAAGAAAGAAAGAAAGAAGTGGAAAGAATGAATGAAGTTTGAGCGACCATTGATATTACTTATTATGTATAGAGTTATTCGAGAAAGAAAAGAATGGCGACTACTGCGTTAATATTAATTTAAGTTATCCAGTTAAAGCATTCGGAAATTGTACAGTACTTTGCTAATTCCTGAAGTACAAAAGAACCATAAGTATACGTTGAATTACTGATGTCGTGCCTTTTTGTTCTTGTGGTTAAAAACCATTAGCATTTTATGCTTTGCGCTATTATATATTATTCAAGTATATGTTTAAGTATAATTTAAGGGGTGGTATGGATGAATGAAAATGAATAAATTTTTTTTAACGGTTGAAAAGAGTGGAGGAGCGTTTTAAAAGTTTGAGTTCATGCCTCAAAATAATGCGACATGTTAGATTAATTCCTATCGTATTTATTATATCTTAATAACAAGTGAAATTGTTCAAATTGAAACATGAACAGAACAGAACAATGTCTTCGTATGTGAAAGATATACACACGTGTATGCAACGTACTTTAGCCTTTTGCCAATGAATTATTATAAGCGATAAGAAAGTGCATATGAAGTTAAGTATAAATAAATAATTACGTCTATACTGAATTCACTATAGCCTATAGGTAACGATTGAAAAGGCACATTATGTCCTTTACGGCAGGAAGCCAGGGACTAACAGGAAAGCAGGAGTGCTTCAAGAAAAAATAAATAAATGTGAAAGGCATAGTCTTAAAATCGCCATTCGTTAATTTAAACTGTATTTACGTTAATCGGAAACACGTATTTGAATTGATAACGATCAGTGTAACATTATAATAAAACCAGATACTTGTTATAAGTTTTATACGATATTTAAATGTTAAAGTCATCGTGACAGCAGGTTACTTCTTCGGAAAGATTTATAGTGTTATATTCCAAATAAAGCGAATTTTATATTCCAAATTTTATATGCAGTCTTAAGGCTGCATATAAAATTTGGAAAATGCATGTAATATAAACTGTTTTTAAAAACAGAATTTCAAAATGATATCATATATTTTTGAAGTCTCTTGTAGAAAGTGCTTGTCGAATGCAGAAAGTCTAATGTTCAATTTTCATGAGTGAATAAGAATTAACACCTAATTTTCTAACTAGCAGATCGCACTTGACTGTAGAATTTCAAAACCATATACGTATATTAAACGTGAACACTCTGCAGAGCTAGATGAAAACTCCTTTTGAATTACTAAATTTACCAGGTCACAAGATGAAAAAGTAACTGAATGAAGTCACCAATTCTGGAGAACTTAAAGAAAAGTAAAATTTCAACGAAATACAAATCACTCCTACATCGTCATAAATTGACCTGTAATGATGTAAACTCTGCTAGCACCTTGCTGTTCAATGATGAAACGATGATCCAAATTGATTAAAAAATAAATTCCTATATAATAAAATCATGGCTACGAAATCTATAAAAAATAGGTTAAAATTTCTTTACAGATTTAAAGCTTTTTTTTTTATTTGGTTTTAATTTGGCTTTACAGATTAAGTAATGGCCAACTCACTAAAATCAGATTGATAAATTTTATATTTTACAAGTTGATAAATTTTAAACTATAAACTGATATGGATATAAAGGTGCCATTTAAACTAAAAACGTATATTAACTTCTGTAATCTTTCACAGTAATGGTTCACACTCTTTCCTCTATATCAGAGGTTCACAAAGTGAGGGGCGAGTTCACCTAGCGGGCCCTTGGTTTTATTTATTTCAATTTTATTTCCTTTTTTTCGTAATTCTTTAATTTTAATTCAATCCTTGAGATTGGAGTATATATTAATTTATAAAAGTATGTATACCCATAGCTAAATTTCATGTTAAATCTGTTTATTGTACTTGTTCTGGAAAGGGGCAATGAAATTTTATGAAATATTTTAAGGGGAGACGCAAGGTATTAGCCTCTTTGGGAACCTCTTTTCAATGATTCACGTTTTGAACTCAACATTGTAAGGACTGAGTTCAAAATTAAATTTAAAAATTTTGCTTACTTTTTCCTTCAATAATAGCATATACAAGAAGTATTTAACCTCTTGTTATACGCCTCTTTTTATGAAATTCTTTAAACTAAAAATTAAATACCAAAACATCGGGTCATTAAATACCAAAAAAAAAAAAAAACCCCGCTTTGATGTAGTTAAACAGCGACATCATTAAAAAAAAACGCTCATCACAGGCTGTCTTAATTTATAATTACAAATATTCCATGGAATCCCTGTTTGACCAAACTTTTTTTTCTATTTTGTGGATTAATCATAGAGATATGAGACATATTTTCCATTTTTGTTTTCCCATTTGTGGAATTATCATTGACATATTTTGACAACCTGTACATTATTCAACGTGTGAAATTGTTGAAAGAGGCTATATATAAAGACTTTTAAGTCAGATTATCATTAATTCAAGTACGAATGAAGTTAGGTTCCATTATATTTGCAATAGTTAGTTTTTGTCTTTTCAGTTTTGTACGAATCAATGTACAAGATTATATTGCTAGTGGCTAAATGTGACCTACACAGATTCATCATTTTATTAAGATTTTATAATATTAACTTCATTAAAAACCAGATGAAGAATTGCAAGCCACTTCCTTTGTTTTTGGTGTGACTAAAGCATCACGCAGTTTGCCATAATGTAAAACAAATTTTAGGTAGAGAGTGCATAGAAACAGTAATGTCTTTCGACTCATCAAGGAAAAGCCACGAGTAGTTGAGGCAGATATATTATTAATACATAAATATAATATACAAAAACAAAATAGAATATTCAGAATAGATTACTTATATGAGTGATGTTAGTTGCGAGTTCATGCCAATATGACCATTTCAAAAATTCCCTCAAACTTTTAGCTGGTGAACAAAATTTTATAGCGTGCAACGTTTGTCATGACTGCCATATAGTTTTCCATCCCTGTCTTTCTGTTAACTTCCCCGTGACAGGACTATGTATTTGTACCTCGTCCATAAGAAATAGAAAACTTTATTTTCTTTTAAGTTTTTAGAGAGATATTTCCTATAGTATTTTGATATCACTTTAACTTTTAAACTTCTCCCAAAAAAAGTGTAGTGATTCAGTAAGGATTTTTTTTATCATTCTAGCTACCGTAATGCGTATAGCCACACTCAGTTTTTTCTCATAATTATTATTTTACCCTGCGCCTTTTGATTTTTATTTCGACCTTTCATAAAACTATAATACATTGAGTATTAATAACACCAAAAATATCAACATTGTATTCTGCAGTTTAACTCCTTATACAAAGTTATTAATACAATACAGAGGAAAAAATATAAGATGTAACGTACAGAGATATTTTACTTTACATTAGATCAAATATAATATTATCAAATAAAAATAATTATAAAGTAGTTAGAGGGAACTCAAAATCGTTATTACTTATTACGTGAACTTTCATATTCTGCGAATTTAAGAATTCATAACTTGCACGATAAATAAAGGAGAATATAGTTTAATTGATTGCTTACATTCATCTGCAAAAGTCTTTACATGTAGAGTGAAATCAAGGTCAGATGGTTGTCATCAGGGGTAAAATTGTGATATTTCATTACAGGAAAACTGGAATTTTTTGGAATTGTGACTGTATCGATTGCAATCCACTAACCGTGGATTACTCACCAAGGAGAGCGATCCAGTATAGTTTCCCCCTCTTTTTTAATTGTAAATTTGATACAAATTTGAAAAATGTGAGCTATAGTAAACGAAACTGAGCTTTTGCTATATTTTCGATGTTAGTTCTTGGATATTGTGATAAATTCACTTATGCAAACATAACTGTTCTGAGTTCTGCAGCATGTGGATGACGGGTAAATTTATATCACTGTATAGAATAAATGTGTGCAACAAAATTGGGTAAAACACTGGTACAAAAAAGTATATGTAAACATTTAAGACAAATAAAAAGCATTTCTCCAATCAAATGAAAGAAATACAAAAAGGTCGAGTGTTCATTGTGTGTTTTGTTGTAATTGCTGTTGTTTTAAGAAAAAAATCTGTTAACATACTCGGTGTAATTCGATAAACAACTAAATGAAAACAGTGGTTTTATTTTGTTTGCTCAAGTATCTCAAATTCATCGTACATATTGTCATGTTCATTGTGGCTGCAGAGAATTAGTAAGAGCTGTAATATTGCCTTAAGTGTATTGTTTTCCCATACACTTGTGTATTCAGAAATAAACGTGTATTTCAACAACAAAAAGTAGTGATTTTTCTCTGTGCACCGTCATGTGAATTCTTCGTTTAAAAAATTTCTACTTTTATTATTAAAAAAAATTTAATTAAAAGAACATCCATTTCAGGTAAACAAAGAGGCCTAACATCCGACTATATTATTCTTTATTCTCGTCATATTGCGTTTTTATACAGGCTCTAAATGGCCTGACTAATCTATGCAAAAATATATGAATCTAAGGTCACGTGGTTAGTGATGTATCCGGGTGCTAAAGCAACTGTGGCTATGAGGCGTCAGTATATTATGCCTGTAACTGTGTGTGTGTGTGTGTGTGTGTGTGTGTGTGTGTGTGTGTGTGTGTGTGTGTGTGTGTGTGTGTGTGTGTTCTTCTGCAGTTTTGCTGTTCGTTGGACGAAAACCAGAGTTTCTAGTAAGAGAGAGTCATGCACTCCCTCGCCTGAGACTGACTAACCCAGCCACGTTATGAAAAAAAGTCCATAAAAATTCCTCGCATCATTGACGGTGTTCGAAAGCGGACCTCTTCCAGCCAGTATCGGAGGACAAAGATTAGTACAACCACTGCGCAGACTGTGCATTCTTGAACAGATGCAACCATCTACACAGCATCTCCCTCTGTCACCTTACAAAATTACAAAATTGTAAGGTGATAGAGGGAAATGCGGATGTCTACAGCGGATTATCAAGTGTAATCTTCGCCAAACGGCAGATATTGGTGGAAGTGCTTCTAGTTTATTTTGTATTTTTACAATTTTACAAATAGGTTATTTTTATAAAAAAAATACATGCAAACAGAAATATTAAAGGCTAGGTCCTCCTGTCAAGCAAATGGCTGAAAACTAGATTTATTCTACTAGATTGGGTTAAACTTGTGTCTTTCTGACTTCCTCAGTCAGTTAGTTAGTTTCAGTGGCTGTTCCCCCTTTCTAGCATTCAGCAGTAGTCGGCCGTCATTTGGTATTACATCTCTCTCTAGCACCTTTTGTTCCAATTCTTTTATATCCTGATGGAATCGTTTTCCTGCTCTTCACTTAAACTGAATTTTGGAAAATAGTTAGGATAACAGTGCAAGGAATGCACCTTAACACTCATATTGGAGCTTAGCTCTCTGAATTTCTCCATCACGTCATTCACAATTGTCTCATGATATGGATGTTTATTGTCTCCCAAAAAATTGGATATTATATTTTTAAAGTTAATCCAAGTATTTCTCAGTTTGATTCATGGGTACATCAGATACGGAGTCTAGCAGCTTGCAGATTTGAGGTCCTACAAGAATTCCTTCTTTTTTTTTTTTCATAGGTAAGCGATGGGAATTTAGTGCAAGCATACTTGAAACAATTTCCTTCTTTATTTAGGACTTGTACGAACTGTTTCGTTAAACCTAGTTTTCTATGCAGAGGAGGTAATCACTAGTAAACAGAAATATTACATTGTTTCATTTTACTAGTGATTAGTCTTTAATGTTCTTTGAACCTGGTGTCCGAAACTGTCTTTCTGGCCAACACTTTCCTTTCAGAATTTTCAATTCACTTCCTTTCCCAGGGTTCACTTCTTGCTCGACTATTCGACTCTCACAGAGAGCAAGGCATTGCTGTGTAACCAAGTTGTGAGCCGAGTAGCAGAACTTGTACTGAGTTTTTGCCAAAAGAAGCTTAACATTTTCGTAGTTTTGAATGTGCTACAGAAATGGATGCATACTTGTTTCCATTATGAAGAAGAATTCATTTGAGACCTTGCTTCTATGAATCAATAAATACCTCTGTTGATTGGTAGGAAATATCCCCCCCCCCCCAAGAAAAGTTCATAACTACAGGAATGTTGTTGCTATATATCATTGAGCCTTTTTTTCGGAAAAATGGGAAACCAATTCTTTGTCACGATGTCTATACCGTGAAAAGGATGTTCCCGGGGCTATCAGATTCTTGGATTTCAGTTTGGACCCTAAAAGCTCTGCAGGTCCCTTGGATAAATTTAAATCTCTTACGAGATCGTCGAGTTCACTTTGTGAAGTTAACTGTGGTCTAGAAATGTGATTTTTTTTTTTTTTTTTTTTTTTTTGTCACAATAGTTTATATCATCCTCTGGATCACAAATGTCAGGCCTGCGATTCGATGGCATAAGTTTAAAAAGAACTGAGGAGGTTGTAACGGTAATTCAAGTCTGTGGGGAACTGGCTTTACGGCTGAAGTAATGTTCTTGGGGTGCACAATGCACTGCTTGTTTATTGCGATGTAACTTGCTATATTTACGGAACAAAAGTAGCATGTAGACATGTATAGTATCTTATGTAGGGCGGCACCTGAATGTCAGCTCAACTCCTCCTTGGTGCACTGTGATGATTACAGATCTCTGTAAAAGGCCAGAAATGTGTGTAGTGTTACGTTTGTGCAATCCTTACGAGCCCTCCGTACCATAGGAATGGCAAATGTCCGGCTTTCTTTTTTATCATATTTCCACAATCGCAAAGCCCTCCACACATGTAGGGCATACTTTATGGGGAGGAGCAAAAAAGCTATAATAGTAGAGCCATCCGAGAACGATCTCATCTGCCTGTACATATATACTTTTATGTACAGGCAGATGAGAACGATCTCATCTGCCTGTACATAAAAGTATACCCAGAAACACCATAAATTTAAATATCAAAATCTATGCAGACCAGCGTGATCTCTGTATTTAAGGCAGAACCATCACAGGGTATCAACATCTGCAACAAACAACGAACCCTACAATGATTGCACTACAGGTACAGGAGGACTTAACGGAAGTCACTGATCTCAGCCACAACCCGAAAATACATGTCCAGAAATCCCAATTTATGCTTTTCAGCCTCAATATCAATGGAGGAGTGCTCATCTGGAGGAAACCATCCGAGGGAACTGAAATCATCCTGTTGTATATTGGCAGAATAGTCTGCTGGAGGAGGTATATTGGTGTGATCCATACTTTTGTGACATACTTTTGGGTTCTCCAATCTCGCTGGAGGGCGCTGAATGCCACAGAATACCTCGACATTTATGACGATCAGTTACCCCAGCAATGTTGCATGTTTCTCCCCGTGTGTGGCAGGAATAGTTTAAAGGGGATAATCCAAACATTCGCCTCTCCATATATATGAAAGAGGAACACAACGTTGGCTTCAACCATCCGTCAGGGCTAGCTCACTCTATGTCCCTTCCCTCTGTACTCCAAACCGTCAAACTACGAATTCAGGGCAATTTTGTTAAGTGAATGGTCTAACAATCTTCTTTTTGTCACTTTTCAACACCTTGTTAATTCCATTTCCACCCCTTTGTTGGCCCTCGTGCGTAGCACAGTCGATAGGAATGTCATTCTTCCCACACCGTGTGGAAAAGACCCGCGTTCAAGTCCAGTCGATGACGGGAGGAATTTTTATGGGCCTTTTTCAAAACGTGGCTGAATTAGTCGGTCTCAGGCGAGGGTGGCATGGTTTTTTTTTTCTCCCTGAAATTGGGATTTTTGTCCAGAAAACAGAAAATCGACCTCAGAACACACGCAGTTGCAGATAATATACACAGAGCAAAATGGCCTTCGTTGCTGATGCTCCTAAAACCCTACTACAACAACTTCTTGTTGGAGCAGTGATAAGGGTCAGCGGCGACCCATTTCATGGTAATCATAGAGAGACATCTACCATTGCCCACCAGAGCCGTAACTAGATATTTCTGATCTCTGGGAAAAATAAAAATTTTGTATCCTCTATCTCTTCATTAATAAACATATACATTAATAATGAAATATTGAAAAATGAAGTCGTACTCGCTGATTTTGCAGTATATCTGAGTTAACATTATACCATGATATTACTTTTAAATCCTAAGTTTTTGTGTCCCTGGTTTAGATGCCCTGGTTTAGGAAACTAAGGTTGGGCAAGTTTCCCGCTTGTTCCTCCCTAGCCGGCTTACAGTAAGTGATTATAGAGAACCAACTGGCTGCGAAACTGAACACTTTATTAAATAAATACCTTTTGCTATATCAATAAAAGATAATTACCGATACGTTCCTCTCCGCACTGGGTGGAATAGGTTCGGGTTCAAATCCCGTCAATGACGCGAGAAAAATGTGTTTTTTTCCACAATGGCTGAGTATTGGTCTCAGGACAGGGCTACATGGTTTTTACTCCCGCAAACTGGAATTTTTCAGAAAACAGGCAAATAAACTAGAGTACATCTAACTACAGACACAATGCCAGCGCCTCAGCTTTCGTTGTTTGGCGATTAAAGAACAATCAGAAATAACTGTGTGTGGGTGTGTGGTAATTATAATTGTGGTATGAGTAGTATTAGTAATAGAAAATGAAGCGAGGAAATACGCTTATACAGCATCAGCCGAGAGGGGAAAAAATACTTCCCTCGTCATTCTAAAGTGGAAGGGAATAGTTAATGAGACACAATAATATAAACAACGTCATAGAAATGAAAAATTTATAAAAAATCCAATTACTAACTCTGCACAATTATTAGGCGCAGCACCATCAGCGCAAATATGAGAATAGTACAAGCCGTTGCTGGGCAGGCAGTATTACTCTAATATTCAGATAATAGTGCTGTTTCTACACTTTATACCAGTTTAACGTAGGCCGAATAATAATGATAATGGCACACGTAGGAATTTCACATTTGCCGCGAACTTCTAAATACAGTATATGATTTATACATTGTGAGGATTGATTTAATCGTTTACTGGTATAAAGGTGCATAAAAATAACAGAATCAAACTAAAGAACACGTACGTATGTACCGATCAGTGACTGTTACACAAATGCCATGTCTGAAACTGGTTGCCTAGTGAATATCTTCTGGCCCCCTGTAGGATTGAGTGGATCGCTTAATTTAATTTCGAACTACAATTACGTTTAATGGATAACTGATTAGATTAGATACGCTCGAGTAATCAAATAAATTATAAATAAAGGACGATCGTATTAATTTAAAGAGGCTATAGATTTTAATATACATAATAATAGAGTTGTAGTTCTTTTTAATATAATCTTAATTTTAAACACAATCAGTAGCGCAGCCAGGATTTTTTGTCAGTGGGTACATTCACAAAAAGGACCCCAATTGCCTAATGCTAACCTATCTATTATTTTGGTTTTAAATAAGAGATACCTGAATATCTGTATTACGAAAGAATTATATTAAGCATGTAAATAATAACGACAAGCTATTTTATAAAATATTATTTTATTAATATATTTAAAAAGGACGTTAAGTTTTTTTTAATAAAAAGGGTCCTGAGCATAAGCCTCAAGTTTCCTTGCACCATATGGCTAATAATAATAATAAAATTATTACATACATATATCTATAAAATATAAGCAATATCTATATAATTATGAAAATAAACATGTGAAACAAAAAAAATACAAACTGGTACATTAACGATAAAGTATAGATATAAAAGGGTTTAGAGAGGAACAGGCATCAGTGCGCTATCGAACATTCAGTCTAAAACACTGATGGACCCAATATCTTTATATTTTAGAAGATCTACTCATGCACATCTTCTCGATGATAAGCCCTGTTAGTCACTTTGGTGGCGACGAACGTGGAAGTAGTTCTCTTCAAGAAGCTTGGCCAGCGTGAAGAGTAAAAGACCAAACCTTCCAGCACTTTATTAAATATGACAATACGACAAAACAAATGACCCTCAGTCGCCAGCGGCTTTCACTCTCCCTCTTACGGCAGCGAGAGGACCAGAGTGGAAGCAGATGATACAAAGAATTTCTGGGTACGACCAGGCTGCCATGCACGGAAACCGAATTTGGCCTACTGCAATGCAAGATCGCTCATCATCTAGGATATTAGAGCTGGAAAAGGAATTAGAAAATGTGAATTGGAATATCGTCAGCTTGGCTGAAAGAAGAAGAAATGAATCACAAGTTTATCAAATGGAAATCGGCTGTACACCAATGGAAATAGTTAAAAGTCGGATGTGGAGTTGGCTTTTTGGTCCATAAAGATATTAAAAACATTTTAGAATTCAAAAATACTGTACATCACGAAGGGTGTCAAGACTACTACTCAGGATTTCTAAGAGGTACAAACTAAAGATTATAATGATATATGCACCAACATTGAGCCATGATGATGATAGATATTGAAGAAATGCACACCAAAATTGAGAGACTTCTAGATGGATAGAAAACTCACTACACCATCATTATGGGTGACTTCAATGCTAAGGTAAGAAAGAGACAAAGCAGCACAGAAATGAAAACTATAGGAAATTTTGGAATTGAAGAAAGAAATAAAAGAGGTGGAAGACTTGTGTAATTTGCAGAATCTCGAGGAATATTAGTAAAGAACACATTTTTTCAAGAAGGTTTGAGCTTCTGCAGACCTTTCAGGACTAAGATATCGACAAGAAATATAAAATATAAAAACTTTCTAAAAGTGATAAAGCACAAGAAACCTATAAGTAAAAAGAAATCCAAAGGAAAAAATAGTAAAGAAAACACTTGCCATGATAAACCGAAGACGACAAACAAAGCAAGAGAAGAGCAAGATAAACACTGACAAGGAAAAATTGAGTATACTGAATTATGCAAAACCATTAGAAAGAGACTCAGAGAGGACATAAGATTTAACACAAGAAAGGTAGAATATGACTGCTGATTAGCAAAGAAGGCATAATTCAAATAGCATAAGATTACTATAAGTATTATATACGGAGCAAGGGAATGATGCCAGCAGTAGGGAAGATGGATCACAAATTAGCAAACATACGACACGCCAGATATCCTTCCTAATGAAGTAGACCATGCATTGAAGAAAATGAAGAATCAAAAAGCCACAGGTGAAGATGAAGTTACTGTACAGTTATTAAAATTAGAAGCAAGAGATGACACAGAAACTGGCAAGACTCTTCACAAAATACATTAGGAAAGCGTGACGCCTAAGGAGTGGAATAATGCAATCATTACTGAAAGAGCAAGCTGGCTTTAGGACAGGATTCTCAACTATGGATCACCTTCACGTAATATCACAGCTAATGGAGAAAGCAAATGAATATAAAACACCATTATGCCTGGCATTTGTGGATTATGAAAAGGCATTTGACTCCATACAGCATAAGGCAATGTTTCGGGCACTGGAAAGACAAGGCATAGATATCCCATATATTATGATTTTGAAGAAAATATATGAGGGTGCTACCTCCTTTAGTAGACAAAGACAAAGACAACGACAGCAGGAAATTTAAAATCGAGAAAGTAGTTCGACAAGGAGACACAATATCTCCGAAGTTGTATACTGCTACCATTGAGGAAGCTTTCAGAAGATTAGACTGGTCGCAGAAAAGAGCAATGGGAATGAAGAGTTCCTAAACCATTTATGATTTTCAGATGGCATTGTGATCATAAGCCACGATCCCGAAGAATTAGAGGCAAATCTTAATCAGTTATTAAGGGTTAGTAAGAATTTCGGATTAAAGATTAATATGGCTAAAACAAAAGTAATGATGAACAAGTATGCCACAGAAAGGGATATAATCATTGAAGGAGCAGAATTTCAAAAGGTGGATTCATATACTTATCTTGGACAAGTTATTAGCTGTAATAATGATAAATGGCTGGAAGAATAAATCTCGGATGGAGAGCATTCAGGAAATGTAGTCACATATTGAGGAGCAATATAAAATATAATCACATACTGAGGAGCAATATAAAATATAAATAAATATGGGAAATATAATCGCATTCTGAGGAGTAATATCCCAATTTGTCTGAAACGTAAAATAATGAATCAATCTATACTCCCCACCATGACTTAGGGAAATGAAACTTGGGCCCCCCACTAAAAGAATGGATGAGAAGCTGAAAACTACACAGCGAAATATGGAACGAATTATATTAGGAATCAGACTGTTGAATAAGAAGAGAAACACATGGTTTAGGCAGAAAACTCAAGTAAAGGACATTGTTATCAAAACTAAAGAGCTGAAATGGACTTGGGCAGAACACATAGCTCGAAGATATGATGATAGATGGACTAAAGCAATAACAGAATAGTACCCAAGAGGAGTTAAAAGAAAACCTGGAAGACAACAACAGAGATGAACAGATGAAATTCAATAGTTCGTGGGTGGTAACTGGATGGCCATTACACAAAACAGAAGAAACTGGAAAGTTGCTGGAGAGGGCTTCATCCTGCAGTGGATTGAAAATGGCTGATGATGATAGATATAAAAGTTAATATTTAAAAAAAAAAAACATTGAATAAATACTTGAGTAGTTATACAATGTATATTGTAGTATTACTTTTCTAAAAATGAACTACAATACCAGATTTTGGTATCAGGGGTACAATGTACCTGCTGACCCTACCCTGACCAAGCCACTGAATACAATACAGTAAAATCTTTCGATTTAACGAGTTTAACGGGGGGAGGGGGGATCTAACTGTGATATCCAATTGTCAATTAAACTTTAAAGAAAGAAAGAAGTATGGTTTCTGAATTTAAGAAAAAATGTTGTACCGTGAAATAAAATATAATAACATTAAATGTGTGCGCGCTGTATTTTTATGCACTTACCGGTTGCGTGGAGTAGAAAAAGCTTGATATTTTGCCATGGTAGCAGAGATCGCTCTGAATAAAGCGTGCTCAATATCTCAGTCTGGAGAGCTCTCGTGTCCTTTAGTTGGAGCTTCAGATGACTCCTCGCTGATGTCAGACCTATTCGACAACCTTCTGAAGGTGGCGGTGAGAAATTCTGGCTGTCTGGCACTCTGCTTTACTGTGAAAATATTATCAATGATGGTAAATAGTGTCTGAGGGAAACATTTACGTTACGGAAACGCGTACGGACGCTGTCCGTTATTTCTTAAGTCCATTAAATCAACGGCTGTTAAATCCAGGGTGTACTGAATTAGTGTAGTGTAGTGTCTTTAAAAATGAACATATGTTCTGTGCTGTTAATTCATATATGTTACGACCTACCCCACGTGCGTTACATTTAACTCCGAGGTAGTTTATAACCAACTATAGTACAGGTGTTGGTTATTACATTCAAACTGTTTTCTTAAACAATTGAAACTATGAAAAATAAAGCAAAATTTTTAATAAAGGGGCACAAAATTGTAAAAAAATGTGCCAGTCTACCGGTTTTCTCATTTTTCATGAATATAACCAATATAAAGGAAGTTATCATACTAAAGTAAAACGATAAAAAACTGGCAGTTCAAAGTTATTCACTAGCCATATCAATTTCATGAATGGGTAAGCAAGATAAATCTAGTGAATGACCTTCAGCAGCCAATTGTTTTTCTCCTTACTCTAATTATCATGTGTCGTTTGTAAGTTTGCGCGCTGCCAGTCTGGATTGTAAAATGATGTCACAAAATGTACTGATCTTTAATACTATATTTCCTATTTTTACTTATTTATTATTTGTTCTTTTTTTCAACATTATAATGACCTCTTATAAAAGGTAATAATAACGACAAACTATGTATGTGCATGTATTCCATTCATGGAATACATGCACATAACCCTTATGGGATCACACTTGGTATTCTGTTAGCAGAAGAATTAATAAAGTTCAGAATATTTTCCACAAAATCCTACATTAAAATAATTCTGTCCAAGAACACGACACATTCATAAAAAATGAGGAGGTAAGTAGTTAAAGAACTTAGAATATAAATACGGAAAATAAAATAGTAATGGTATTCGCCATTAAGTGCAAGGGAGCCACAGGCTTTTGCTGCACTGACAAAAAAAAACAAGTAGATAAGAATTATGTTTCCCTCCTCACACAGGTAACTGACTAGTTGATCTTTGCTAACAAAGACGAAAATCTCCAATTTTTTTTTTTTTTTTGGGACAGCAGTTTCATGGTGGCTGCTTGCCCCATGTATCCTTTGATGTACATAGTTAATGATATAAAGTGTAAGAATATGTGGACATGTGGACATGTGTTTATGTAAGGGGCGGCTCCTAGAATGTCAGTTCAACTCCGCCTCGTATCTCTGTGAAGAACAGTATCACTACAAATGGGCCAGATGTGTGTGTGTGACGTAGGTTTGTGTGTATTATGTGTGTGTTCTGTTGTTATGTTCTGACCGCTTGGCTACCCAGAAGCATCGGTCACCTGGATAGATGATTCTGGGTACTCGTCCACACCACGGGAAGGTGGGCCAGTTCCAGTAGATGGGACACTTATGGTCTCAGAGTATGAGACAAAAAAAATAATAAATAAAATAATAATAATAAAATAAAAAAATAATAATAATAAAATTAAAAAAAAAATAAAAAATAAAAAATATATAAAAAAAATAAAAAATAAAAAAATTTTTATTTTTATTATTATTTTCTTTTCTCCTTCTCTGGGGCCCACTCCAGAGGGAAAAAAAAAAAACCCGAAAGGAAGAGAAAGAAATTAATAAAAATAATTAACTAAGATAACAAAATAATAATATTAATAAAAAAAAAAGGAAATAAATAAATAGAGAAAAAAAAATATATATATATATATACTAAGTATATATATATTGGTTTTTAGCATATATACGCTGACATGCATACGTATATATATCAAAAAGTTCTGCAGTTCTTCCAGTTCTGCAGCCAGTAAGAACGGCAGCATAAAAACACTTCTGTGCCTCCAGCCAGATGGATTTGATCAACCTCGTATCACTGGAATCATACTTTTCCTTAGTTCAAACACTTCTTTAGCAAATACCTGGAGCATCTGAAACTTACTAGAGTCTCTTAAAAATATAGCTTCTTTAATGTCTTTAATGTCAGTCTCTTTATTAAATTCAATACAATACACGAAAGATTAAAATACACACTTGAAATAGAAATCGATAATAAAATCAACTTTCTTAACCTCACAATATATAAAATAGGTACCAAACTAGGAACCAACATCTATAGGAAAAATACACACGGGAAAATATCTACATTTCGAATCACATAGAAATTCTTTAAATACACGATTTCTTTCTGTCTTATCACTACCAACCGAAGACGTTTAACACAAAGTCACTCGTTGTGACTATTGGCCTTGCTTGCTTCATATTATTTTAAATTTCAATTTTTCAAATGACAACCAGGGACGAGGTAGTGCACTTCTACTTCCTTGAGCAAAATTTTAACAATTCCGTATTCATTCAATCAACTTATTTTAATTTATTTTCAACTTCAATCGAAACTATATTTCCACCCTAATTGCATGTAACTAAGCAGATCAATCAAGGTGAGTACCGTCTATTAAGCTTTACTGCTATTCACACTATTAAGCTGAAACTTCAGCTTAAAGGCAAATTCGGCTGTAACTTTATTCCCAACGCCAACGAATTTTTTTTTTAGCATATAGGCCCTTGCCACTGAAATCTTCGGAAACTTGATGGCAGGGCCTGCTAGAATACTTAAACTCTCTACTGGGTGCCTGACCTGCTTCCTGGTGGCAAAATGGTGGTCAACGGCGGGCCCCACTAAGAGCCCAATGGCTAAAATCTCTGGCCTACACAGAGTATCGTGATACACAAACAGAGTATACAACGCGGAGATCGGGGACAATGAATACTTTACACTGTGCCCCGACTTGCCATCTCAGGTGCAGTAGCGAGGTTTCCCCCCCCCCAGAAACTGGGGGTTTTCGTCCAGCAAAACAGAGAACGCACGCAATTTACAGACACAATACACATGGGTAGTTTAATTAACAATCTGGGTGACCCTAATAAATAGTATCCCCCCCACTTGGGTGAAGTTGCATACACTAAAGATCTCACCAACAAAAACTAACTCTGTTTTACTAACATTAGACGGCCACTCTGCAGATAAAAATAGCAGGAACGTCTATAAATTAGCAAAGCAAATAAGGTACCTTGGCATTATTGTCGACTGCAACCTATCTTTCAAATCACACCTTACCTACCTGAAAGAAAAACTGAGAAACTATGCAGTACTTGCAGCAAGAGTGTCACACAGGGATTGGGGACTAAATAGGAGAAACCCTGCCTGTCCCTGCATTACAAAACAATTTTAATCCCGGCGATCACATACGGATCATTAATATGCTATTAAAAAGTGGGAACCGCCGTTAACAGAAGACTATTGGAAACAATCCAAGGTTACACCACTCGTGACTGCAACATGGTAAGCACACATGCCCTTCAAGTCCTGGCAGGCGTTCTTCACTAGACCTTGACGTGACCCCTGCGATCTGATGTACCTACTGTCGAAGGGAACACCAGCCACCAACTACGGCTTAACTCTCGATCTAACCAACAACTGTAAGACTGAGAAGCAAAGAATCGTAGCTCGTATGTTGCAGATGTGGCAGGACAGATGGGCTGAATGGATTACACGGAGAGTCATACCACTGGTTGCCAAAACATACCCAAGAGCCCTCCTCGTGGTTTTACCTGGAGCTAAACACAACTTTCCTTCTGAGGGGCCATAGTCATTTTAAGGTGAAGTTCAATGCACTCAGAATAACTAGGGAGGCCTCATGCACCTGCAGGGAATGTGAAACCTGGCAACATATGATGCCCGACTTTGAATGCTACGAAGAACAAAGAAGAACTAATGAGCAGGATAAAATATCTGCCAAAAATCAAAAGCATCACCTTTTAGACACAGAATAAGAATACAGTACAATTCCCTCAATCGATTTGCACAGGACGTTTTTAACAGCAGAAGAACAGATTGGCATCCATAACGATTAAGCTGGCAAGATGTTTATAGAAATGTAAAACCGATTATTCAGACAAAAACCGAGTAAGATACGACGAAGAACAAAAATTTGAGAGAACACATACCTAAACGCCAGGGAGAAAACGCTAAGACGTGACGGGATGAAGTGTCTGAGTGTCTAGCTCGGTCGTAACGATTCCCAAATTCCAGGGGTAACTCGCTCAGACCCGAACTGGGAATTACCGGATATATACTTTCAATTTGACTCATTAATAATAATATTATTATTAAGTGCAAGAAAAAGACAAATTCAAGACCCACGGATTGCATCAGGGGAAATTAATCTGCCAAAACTACCAGGTGCAGACTAGTAAAGGCATCGAAGCCATGACAGAGGGAGAGACCTACAAACATCTGGGGATGATGCAGACTCAGAAGTTACAGCACAAGGATATCAAGGCCTGCCTGACCGAAAATACCATCGGAGACTCAATTGCCTGCTGAAAGCAAAGCTTAACGGAGGGAACGCAGTTCAGGCCACAAACACAATCTATGCAATCCCAGTGCTAATATACTCCTTCGGGATCATAGATTGGATTAACACCGAGTTGAAGGATATCATGAAAAAGACAAGGACAATGATGACAAAGAGCCGGCAACACCACCCAATTTACTCTTTCAACACCAGTGCTGAAAGAGTAAATGTGGAAATTGAGTGACATTAGTTGTGTGAAAGTAAAGGATCGGTGCGAGTGTGTTGTCGAGCGAATGACCGTGGAGTAAGAATGGAATGGGCTGTGTGAATGTAAGGGTGAAAAAGTGTGTGCCTGGATGAGTGAATGAATACGATGAATAGTGAGTGTGTGTGTGTTGAATGTCGAAGGCAGAAAGTAAAAGTATGATATGAAGTTAGTTCAATTTTTTTAGTATTAGTATAATTGTTATATAAATGTGTGTTTTTTGTTTCATTGTTCAATTAGATAAGTAGATAAATATTCTCGTAAATTTGATTATTTGCGTGTCATTTAAATTAGTGTAAACTTCCTTTAAATTATTTACTTGTTTAATTATTGCTTTTTTTTAAATTGACAGCATACCCCCTAGGTTGAATGAGGATGATAGATGAATGGAACAAAGGAAAACGTATAAAAAACTTGTTAAATGTAGAAATTATAAAACGTGGCCTTGAAATGTACGGCAAAAAAACTAGAAAATATGAAATGAATAAAAAAATAGTGTGTGAGCGAATGATATTACTTGCCTATTCTAATCAGTCTCTCCACCAGATAGACGGATGGCCATGGGAACCTTATGGACCCCAAGGTCATCCATACTGCCACCACGCTGTTCATAGCCGGCATGGTGTGGGATGACACTAGCCAAGATGGGATCTTTGTCCCAGGTGTGACACCACCAGCACAGCTCAGCTGCTGCCATTAGGCTTTCCTAGCCACGCTCCCTTGCATGGTCCTTTAGGGGCCTAGCGGCTAAAGGACCAGAGGAACAACTGTACACATAAACAAAATCCATAACCTTTAAACCTCTGGCATTGACAGTGTTCTGTTTCATACCTACAATGATAACGTACAAGACAATGCCACACAACAGATAGATCGTAACCCTTGTTGACAAGGAGAAAAAGGCTACATATGATTGACATATACTACGCGGAGAGGGGAGGGGAACCCCTGCTGCCGTTTGACACTAAACACACACTACACTCTACTGGTGACCACCCAGGAAGGAAGAAAACGCCAACACATGAAGTGGAGCATCGAAATGAATATGTAGATCATGCGAACATACTACAAAATAACGAATCTAGACACCGATATTATTATTATTATTATTATTATTATTATTATTATTATTATTATTATTATTATTATTATTATAAGAAGAAGAAGAAGAAGAAGAAGAAGAAACCCTTGAGGAAAAAATTAGGAAGTACACGAACCTGAGACACGAGGTCAAGGAGATGTGGCATATGCAAGAAGTATCGATCATCCCGATCATCGTGTCAACCACCGGTACTCTGCTAAAGACTGTACATAGCAGCCTATCAGCAATAGGTCACCCAGAGAACACCTACAAGGATCTCCAGAAAGTCGCAATCCTTAACACCTGTAGGATAGTCAGAGATTTCCTCGACCAACAGTAACACCAGACATTACAACCACCCTGTGTACTTGGTAGCAGTACCCGTCACGGAGTAGAATCCCCCAATCAGGGAGAAATAATAATAATAATACACTGGACTACCAGCCTGGACTACCGACACTTACGACACTGGACTACCAGCCTGATGGATCCGGGTTCGAGTACCGCCTTGGCAGAAGCGAACGCAGTTCCATCACTCTGGGAGACCGGTATAATAATAGTAATAAATTAGAATAATATTAATAAATAAATTAATAGTAATAAAATAATAATAATAATAAATAAATAAACGTGGTGAAAGTTGCTCCAAGGGACCTACCTACCCCAAGGTTGCAGTGGCTGCTAAGGAAGATTGTGGCACCATCTGACGTCACTCCCGAGAACTACCACTACACATAAGGCGAAGCTAAACAGGTCCACCTCCATAGACGGATGACGTCGCAGAGAAATATTAATCATACTGCATCGAGTGTGGTGCAGGATAATGTCACTCGCGTTCAGGCCTTAGGCAGAGGGGTCGGTTCGAAAAAATCAGAGACGGTCTCCCGAGGAAGACAGTAGAGAGAATGGCGCTGTACCCCGTATGGCTACCACAAGAGAAGGGCAAGACCATCCAGCCAAATGGAAGTCCTTCCTGCGATAGTGACCACCCAGGAAGGGAGAAAACGCCAACGCATGAAGTGGAGCAAAGAAATGAATACGTACATCATGCAAGCATACTACGAAATAACGAAGCTGGAGACCGATGTGTCAACTTACAGGGCGAGACTAACAGAAAGTGGCCGGAACGATTCCCGGATATTCAAGTCACCGAACAGCGAATAGCGGACCAGAGAATGCCCATCGTCACGAAGAACCTGATAGCTCCTGCAATCTTGGAAAAAATCAAGCAGGAGGTGAGCGATCAACTACAAAGGATAAAGAATGCGGAACCAGAGAAGGAAGAGCAGGAAGACATACAACCCACAACAGCTGAAGTGGAATAATGATGACTAACACCGAGCTGGAGGATATCATGAGAAAGACAAGAACAATGATGACAAAGAGCTGCCAACACCACCCGAAATCTGCCTTGGAGAGATTGACAATTGCCTGAAAAGGAGGAAGGGGCCTCATAGACATCATTAGCATTAGCATTAGTAGAGGCATTTGATGCAAGAAAGCAAGCTTATGCAGCATCAGCCAAAAAAAAAAAAAAAAAAAAAACCCACTTCCACTTCACCCCTCTGTTCGTTCAAAATACCTGTCCAGCTGAGCCTTAAACTTATTTAGGCTATCAACCTCCACCACAAGGGATGGCAGTCTGTTCCACCAACCAACCACCCGCTGGCTAAAGGCAAATTTCCGCACGTCTATCCTACATCTGTCTTTCCTCAATTTGAATTTATGCCCTCTCAGGTGATTTTTCTGAGCTAGAGGAAGAATCCCATCAGCATTGAGCATGCTTAAACCATTCAAGGCTTTATACACCTCTATCAGATCACCTCGCTGGTGCCTAGTCTCCAGACACTGTAATTTGCAAAACTTAAGCCATTCTTCGTAAGAGCACCCCTTCGTTCCATTCACTAATCTTGTTGCCCTTCTCTGTACTCGTTCCAGCAGCTCTACATCCTTCTTGAAATGAGGCCCCCAGACCTGTATACAGTACTCTAGGTGTGGCCTGACCATTGCCTTATACAATGGAATAATCACCTCCTTATCCCTGCTGGAAAAATTCCTGTATATCATTGACAATACTCCATGAGCTACTCTTGCAGCCCGTCTGCACTGCTCAGAGAACTTCATATCTGCCTGCACAATCACCCCCAAGTCCCTTTCATTCTCTACCACTGTCAGTGTAGTACCACAGAGTTGATACGTTGCTCTGGGGTTGCTGTTTCCCATGTGTAGTACTTTACATTTGTCAATGTTAAACTTCATTTGCCACCTCTCAGCCCATCTGCTCAACCTTTCCAGATCCTGTTGCAGCAGCATAGTGTCAGTACTGTCCTTGACAACCCTGCCAACCTTTGTATCATCTGAAAACTTGGACATTAAGCTTGATATACCATCATCAATATCATTTATAAATACAGAAAACAATAATGGACCCAACACTGAGCCCTGAGGGACTCCACTAATAACATTAGTCCACGATGAGCAGTGTCCATTGATTACCACTCTCTGTCTTTTCCCCCTCAACCACCCCTTTATCCATAGCAGCAATTTGCCTCCAATGTCACACTGTTCCAATTTGTGTAGCAGTCTTCCATGTTCAACAGTATCAAAAGCCTTTCTAATATCCAAGTATATAATATCAAAGTTATTCCCTGCTTCCAGTTCTTTTGTGACTGCATCATAGTATCCAATCAAGTTGGTCAGGCAAGACTTCCCCTTAACAAAACCATGCTGTGTCTGAGCTATAACTGAAGTCTTGTCTAAATGATCCTGCAGTGCTTCTTTAACCAGTGCCTCCATTAATTTTCCTGGAACAGAAGTTAAGCTCACAGGTCTATAATTACTTGTGTCAGCCTTTGATCCTCCTTTGTGAATTGGGATCACATTTGCACATTTCCAGTCTATGGGTGCCTCCCCTGAGTCCAAGGAAGCTCTCATAATTATGGCTAAGGGTTTGCTTACTTCCTTTGCTGCCTCCTTTAATATAACTGGATAGATCCCATCCACCCCGGGTGCCTTTCTTGTGTTTATTTTCAACAGTTTCTCCTCCACTTTACTCCCAGTTATTTCAAGATTCTGTAGCTTACTGCTAGAGTTGAATACACCTCTGGCATTCCCCTTGCTGAATAACTCCTCATGTGTGAATGTCGATGCAAAATATTCATTTAGTTTGTTACCTACCTGAGCAAGATCATCAACAGTTGACCCATCAATATCAAGTGGACCAATCTGATTCATCCCCTTCCTTCTAGAGTTTACATAAGTAAAGAACTCTTTGCTGTTTTTCTTTGCATCCCTTGCCAAGGATTTCTCGTAATCTGCCTTCGCCTGCTTAACCTCCTTTGTAACTTGGTTGCATATCAACTTGTATCTATCATAGGCTTCTGTGTCATGTGTTAATTTGTAAGTATCCCATGCATTTTTCTTCTCTGCCATATGCCTCATTAGTTCATCTGACATCCATTTTGGCCTAAACCTTGAACAATATTTCTTAGTTGGTATGTAAAGCCTAGTAGCTTCCAAGATAAGTTCTTTGAATGCTTCCCATTTTGAATTTGCTGTTGGTAACATCATCAGTTGGTCCCACTGTATAGAATTTAAATACTGTCTCAGTCCATCGTAGTCGCCTTTACGGAAGCAGTAACCCTTCCCTTTACCCCTAATGGTAGTTACGTCTTTCAGTAAATCCCACTTCAGCACACTGTGATCACTGCCACCTAGTGGTTCATTTATCTGCAGATTCTTAATGCATGAAGAATCACTGCTGATAATCAAATCAAGAGTATTACTCCCTCTAGTTGCCTCCCGAACATGCTGATGTAGAAAACAATCATCCAATAAATCCACAAAACCCCTGCTAGTGTGTGAGTAACCAGCCCCCAAATTCCAGTCAATATCTGGGAAATTAAAATCTCCCATTATAAGACTCTCTGATTTACTAGCCCACTCTATATCCCTGTACAGTTTCTTCTTATACTCATCAGAGTCATTAGGCCTATCGCACACTCCTACTCTCAATTTTGATCTTCCAATGCTTATGTCACACCAAACTGACTCAACACTGCACTGTCCAGCGATATCGACTGGCTTCACTTCCTTGGTTTTTATGTGTTTCTTAACTAATAGCATAACCCCTCCCCCCTTCCTATCCTGTCTATCCTTTCTGTAGACGTTGTACTCCCCAAATTGCAGTTCTGCATCCCTTATATCTGTGTGACACCACGTCTCTGATATCCCAACAATATCTGCCTTTGATGTTTTGAGCAATACCTCAAATTCATCAAATTTATTTACTAAACTCCTAGCATTGGTGTACACGCAAGTATACCTGCACCTGTTTCTATTCTTAGCTACCCTAACACAACCCATGTGTTTACTTGTACCGCAATGGCTCCCAGCAGTCTCTGAAATACCATGCATCTTGTTTTTCAGGCTTCTGCTCATTCTAATAGAAGCAGTGCAAGAATCTCTTTCACCTCTGCCAGTGGCTACTGTCAATCTATTGGTCTTTGTCTCCCCCCAAGCTAGCAGTTTTCCGACCCACCTAACACTGCCTCGATAGCATCAGCAAATATTCTTGCACCCTTTCTATTTAAGTGTATCCCATCCCTGTAGAAGCAATCTCTCCTGTTAACAAGTACAGTCCAGGCTGAAAAAAATTCTACCCCTTGAGCCTTGCACAATCTTTCCAGGGCCGAATTGATCGACAACCCTTGTGGACAAGAAGTAAAAGGCTACCTATCTGATTGATATAGTGGTACCCAACACAAGTAGCGCCACATTCCTTTGTGCCGCCAGTAAGCAAAATAAAATTTGCCGCCCTCAATGCTGAATACTGATAGACGTTTACCAATCAGAAAACAATATCAAAAAAAATTTCGGCGCCCTTTTTAACTGGCGCCCGTAAGCGATGCTTACTTCGCCTACTCACTTGCGGCGGCCCTGCCCAACACTGGCAACCTGGAGAAAATCCATGCGGGAAAAAATCAGGAAGTACATGAACCTAAGACTGGATATCAAAGAGATGTGGACTATGCAGCAAATAACCACCATCGCGATCATCGTGTCAGCCACCGGTATTTTTCCAAAGACCCTTCATAACAGCTTAGCAGCATTAGGTCTCCCAGCGAACACTTGCAAGGAACTTCAGAAAGTTGCAATCCTGAACACCTGTAGGATAATCAGAGAGTTTCTCGACCAACGGTAACACCAGACATAACAACAACCACCCTGTATACTTGGTAGCCATACCCGGCACGAAGTGGACCCCCAATCAGGGAGACATAATATAAGAGCAACAATAATAATAATAATAAAGCCAGTTGCAAAGAAAGCCAGTTGTTCAGCGTTAAAGTACGACCTGCAGGCAGTACGAGAAACCCCAACCCACAAGCTGTACTTTGACAGAGCCATAATAACGGAAAAGGGAATCCCAAACAACAGACTGGACATAAAAGATGGAAAAGGCTACCTATCTGATTGACATAGCAGTGCCCAACACTGGCAACCTCCAGAAAACACTTGAGGAAAAGATCAGGAAGTACATGAATCTAAAACAAGAGATTAAACAGATGTGGCATATGCAACAAGTAACGACCATCCCGATCACCGTGTCAACCACCAGTACAGTGCCAAAGATCTAAATAATAGCCTAGCAGCAATAGGTTTCCTAGCGAACACCTACATGGAACGCCAGAAATTCGCAATCCTGAACACCTGTAGGATAATCAGAGAGCTTCTTAACCAACAGTAATACCAAACATAACAACCACTCTGTGTATTTGGTAGCAATACCCGTCATGGGGTGGAACCCTCCAGTCAGGGAAAAATAATATAAAAGCAATAATAATAATAATTATTATTGTTGTTATTGTCCACAAACAATGAGCCATTGCGAAGGTCCAGAAGTTACATCACTGGACTATTAGCCTGTTGTAATCGGGCTCGAGTCCTACTTTCCCGGAAGTGAGCATGTTTCCATCATGCTGGGAGACCGGTACAATAATAACAATAGCAATAAATTAAGAAAAGAATAAAATAATAATAATAATAATAATAATAATAAACATCACGATTAATAATAATAATGACATGTGACCAGAGGAGGAAGAGCAAAAAAGAAATACAGTACAACACAGAGCAGGTGAAGTGGAAAGAGACGAGGTTATGATATCCATGATATCCAGATTAGAAGACAAGGGGAAGAAGGCCGTAATAAAATATGAAGGAATGGACCCCACAAAGATCCATATAATACCGAAGCAGAGATCCAATAGAATCCTGTGGAAAATCGTGGACCACCTCAATCGTCAAATAATACCAGATTTACCTCGACAACAATGGTGTAACAGTGGAAACATCATCCACACAAATGTATACTGTGCGCCATAACAGCCACTAGGAGTTATGAAGAGAAAATAGAGACCAGCAGCAGCAGAACAACAACAACAACAAAAAAAAAAAAAAAACCTGCCAGTTTGGGAAAGAAGACTTCAGCAGAAGATGGAAGAACTAAGATTCAAGATGGCCAATTGACCCAATACCAACGAGGTAATAGGAGTAAGAAATTGATTGGAAATGTGAAGAGCATCGTCAATACCTCAAGAGAGGCAACGTGCACAGCAAACACGAGCCCAAAAATCAGTGAATAGGAGAATACTTAGACAGACCGAAGTACAACCTCAAACTTAGACACATCGAAGTACAACACAGCAAGAGCCTACGCTGATACAAAGAGAGTTCCCAGAGGAAAATAAACAACCGAATCATCGATGGGAAAGATGGAAAGTGACCACTCGAGTAGAAGATGATTGAGGAGTTCTATGGGCAACATAGGATAACTGAAATAAGAAATAACAGCTGAGCCATCTGCATAGAGCTAGAACGGAAAAAACTAAGTATGTACAAGAGATGAGAGAATGGGAGATCGAAAAAGAATAAGTACGACGGTCGATTAGGAGGTTCCATAACTAGTGCACCCCAGGAATAGACAATGTCCACAACCACTGGTACAAGAAGCTCACTTGCACACAAATACCTGGCAGAGCAGTTAACCCAAATTATAAGTCAACCAGAGACAGTCCCAGAGTTTCTTACTCAAGGAATCACATATCTGAGGACAAAGATACAAGAAACCCAGCAAAATACAGACCGATCACCTGTCTCTCAATAATGTACAAGATCCTGACTAGCTGCTTAACCAAGAAGGGTTATGCAGCTAGTCGGGATCTGGCTGACCACCTGGACAGCCAGAACATCATGGCTGACCATGTTCATGTTCGACACTTAACTAAAATGCGCCTCCTAGACCGAAGTCCATATGCGCTAATTATATTCACGTTTAATTTTTGTTTCACACCGAAATATATGGGGCAACTAAATTTTTTTATATATAAAATAATAAATAATATTTATATTATAAAAACTATATACATTATTAACATTTAAATAAATAAATAAATAAGATCTTTATTGTACAGTTCACCGGTACACGCAGGTACCACAACCATACAATACCCTTCACGGCACCATGCCAGGGGTTAACAAACGGCAGAGATAATAAAGGAATTGTAAAGATTAATTATAAGCAAATTATATAATAAAAAAAAAAAAAAAGTACTCATAGCAGATAACATTGACTTGAAAGGAAAACCAATACAAAATAACAAAAATAACAAATTGTGATAAAAAAAGCTTTTCCTCAAGTCCAGTTTTCTGAGAGTCTCTTGCCCCGCCATAACATACATTCATAATCGTTTTTTTTTTTTATGTAAACCCCAAACACGAGAGGTATTAGAACCTATAGTACTTAGTACAGTGCTTGGGTTGGAGGTTGAGAAGACGAAAGAAGATATTTGTTGACATTGGACTTGAACTTCTGTAGAACTGCCGTGTTCCAGAAAACGGCAGTTGAATGAATAAATGAGGAAGATGAAAAGTTGGTTCTGTGGGTTTGAAGTTGGACAGTAAATGGATGTTGGCTGGTGGCCGCACGTGTTCGGACTGTTTTGAAAGAGAGAGCGGGAATTATAGAAGCCAATTCAGAAGAACAGTGCCCATGGAAGTATCTGTGGAAAAGGCATCCAGCAGAAACAGTACGTCTATGAGAAAGCGAGTGGAGAGACTCTGTTAGAGATGAATCATTAATTAACCTAACTGCCCTCTTCTGAATGGAATCAAATTGAATGAAACATACATAATTCAATTTAAAAATAAAATTTTGAATAAAATTCACTATAAAACCTATCCATCTGAACTACATAATAATATTGAAACATGAAGTGCATATCATGAGCAGCAAAGAAGAGCTATGGCAATGAACAGGCATTGCACTGTCCCAGGCGTTCAATTACCGTCCCAGACCTCGCGGAGGTATGCCATTCATAGATAAAATCTTTTAAAAATATTATTTAATAATGTTTAACTTTTAAATAACGTTTTAATATATTAACAATATAATTTAATAATGTTTTAATATATTAATAATATAATTTAATAATGTTTTAATATACTGTATTAATAATATACAGTAATTTAATAATGTTTTAACTCATAAAATAATTTATATAAAATTTTATCCAAAAAGAACTCTGGAAGAGAATCCTCATTAAAAATAAAACTGTTTCTTACTAACTCTAATCTAATGTCTTCATAATTTGGACAATAGAGGGCATCATGAAGACTCGTCGATCATGGCTGAACAGCATAAAAGGCGAAAGCAGGTCAGCAATGGATGCAAGAAGCAATTAACCATTGATTCCGCAGTTATAGAGCAGCCTACAAGAAGCGCTGCAAACTTTACACGGCCTGCATCGATTACTGCAAGACCTTCAACTCCGTGCCTCAAAGCTGGCTAATAGAGACGCTGAAGATTTACAAAATACTGTAATCCGACAGTGGCAAACGTTCTGGAAGCAACCGTCCCGAAATAGGTATAGGTATAGGTATGTTGAGGATCTAACGGCTCCTGGGATTTCTCCCATCTCCGCGTATTTTCTACGTATCGAGTGACAGAACCCTGTCAAAGCCAGAGATTTTAAAAGCGTATGGATCATGTGATATGTAGTGTGTTGTGTCCATTGTTCATCCGGTCTGTTAGCTGCCGAGCCCCTGGTGGGACCCAGCGTTACCTTACCCAGCCACGGGAAGGCCGACCGGGTGTACCATTAAGACAAATCTACTCTTGTAGGTCCTACCACCTACTTTCCTGAGATTTCAGTGGCTAGGACCTAAGAAGTAAAAGATGAACGCGGTCTATTCTGCCAATAACTTTAGATATTTCTCTAGATGGGGTTATGCACTGGAAATATCAAGTTTTGAGGCCTAATAGGTAGGGCAAGAATTTTGGTGTTAAATAAATTTGGACGTGTGGGGAAGACGTATCGAGTGACGGTATCGGTGTGAAGTGGAAGAAGGGTAGGGAGACTGTAAGTTGGGGGAGGAAAAGGAAGTAAGGGGTCGATAGAGTAGATGGTCCCTGCAAGCAGGGTGGAGCATGCCCATGCCCCACCAGAAGGAAAATGGGAGAGGCGGGGGGGAAGGGGAACAAGTCCTACTCCTATTATGATGTTCATTTTCTTTAGGAAGGTAAAAGGGTTCTTCGTCTTGTAAACAGCAGCTGGGCAAAGTGGGTGAAGGCCCTGTAGTTGTCCTGTTCCTGTAAAATGACATGCTCGTCATTACTGAGTAGTGAGTGGATAGTCATGTATAGTTGTCCACGCAGGTCCTCTTAGAGGTCACACTCATGGAGGAAGATGCTTCCAGAATTCTTCTTGTCTACTGGCACATTATGAGGTGTCTGTGAGACCAAATTCGTGTAGCTTTCTTCTAAAGGAGCCATGCCCAGTCAGTAGAAATGTGGTGTATAATCCGAGAGATAGCCATGCCAGGGAGAGTGGATACACCCTGCTGATATAACCGTAGCGAAATTGAGTAGCTCCAAAAAGTCAAGAATACCACAACCAGATCAATCCCAACCAGGAGAGAAATTTTTCAGGGAGATGCCCTGAGCTCGCCGTGGTTCTGTTTAGCACTTCACTCGCTATCTACCATGCTCTACTACAACAACAACAACAACAGAAAAAAAATCAAATTATTATATTAGGATTACCCGTAATTGATTACATAAACCCGTATTTGTGTCTGTAAATTGCGTGTGTTCTCCGGCCGATTTTCCTGTTTTGCTGGAGGAAAAAATCACAGTTTCTGGGGGAAAAACATTGAGACCGACTAACTTAGCCACAGAGTGCAAAAAAGTCCATTAAAGTTCCTCACGTCATTCACGGGATTCGAACCCGGATGAATCTTAATTTTGAAAATTAAGACAATCCCAGGAAATTAAGAGCAGAAGTATGCTTTGGGCCCAATCGTATACTCATTTTTACTTTCTCAGAAGTTACATTTCCACTCAAATTTATTGATACCATAACTTCTGTGTTGTATTAAGATTATTATTATATTTAATACCACTCTCAGTTGTGCTCCTTGTCATACTTTTGTTATACTGAAACATTTTATTTGACTGCGCCTATTATCAGCAGGGAAGATCAGAAACGATTTTATCTTTCAGAGATCTATAACACTGAAACATGTCCTGGATAATGAATAAAATAAAGATGAATCCTTTCCCTTTGTAGATAAATATGTTCTATCACTTCTGATTGGCATGCTTATTTGAAAAAAAAAAAAATATATATATGCATATTCAGGGTGATCACTACCAGTGCGACAAACTTGCAGGAGGTGTAGGGTGCACAAACACCAATCGGAATCATTTTATTATTATTATTATTATTAGCCATATGGTGCAAGGACGCTTGAGGCTTAAGCTGCACCAGCCAAAAAAAAATTCCCAAGTTACCCTGAGAGAGAGAGAGAGAGAGAGAGAGAGAGAGAGAAGCAGAAAGGAATCACCAAGAAAGAGAAGAATGATGATATCCAGCTCAGGACCCTGGGTGTGCCAATCCCATACTCACCAGATGTGAGCCCCTGGGGGTAACATAGCATTGCAGGGTCCGAAATACCTTCGTCATGCGGGAGGTCGCGTGAACAAAGAAGCAAAGGAAAAAGAACAGAAACAGCAACTGGTTAGTGTAACAGAAATCATTTTAATGACAAGTTTTACATTGGCAAAAAGCCATGCTACAGAAGGTGTTCGAAAGTTCGACCAGAAGCAGTCACACAGGCTTCACAGCGCCGCCGCATGGAATCCCTAACGTTCTGGAAGCTCGAATCTCCCCGGCAGCTACAGAGATGCGAGCGACGAGGTCTTCAACTGAATCAACGGGGGTCTCGTACACCAATGTCTTCATTTGACCCCAGCAGAAGAAGTCCAGGCATGATAGGTCCGGCGATCTAGCAGGCCAATGAACCGGACCACCACGACCTATCCCATGCTGTCCAAATGTAACGGTTAGGTGTTGGCGGACGTCATTGGTCTAATGTGGGGGAGCCCCATCATGCTGGAACCACATTGAGCAGCGCAACGACTGAGGAACATGTGCTTCTTCAATAAGTTCTGGCCTAAACCTAATAAATAAACCTAAAACTGCTATTGTAGTTTTTAATAAGAGTTTTAATATCACTGTTATATCTAGTCTTTGCTCTGAACATGCTACTTGTATTCATGTTTCAACTAATGTGATATCATTTTATTTAGTATCTCTGTACTGTCCACCTTCATTTAATATTGATATTTCAGTGCAATACTTAGAAAATGTAATGAATTTTGTAGCTTCTAGTAATCTTATTTTAGCAATGGATGCTAATGCAAAATCACATTTGTAGTATAGTGATATGGTTGATTATAGAGGTGTTCAATTAGAGGAATTCATTTTATGTCATAATTTAAGTGTTTTGAATGAACCTTTTAAACCATATACTTTTGATAACATTCATGGTGTTTCCAATATTGATATCACCTTAGTAAATAATCAATAAAATAGAAGAGTCATTTCTTGGGATGTTGTTACAAATATGACTAACAGTGATCACAGAGCTATTGTAATAATTATAAATTTATCTGAAATTTGCAATACAGATATGTCAACAGATGATACTTTGAGATTTAATTATAAAAATATTAAGTGGGATAAATTTAAAGGTGCTGTGTTGGATAGTTTTTCAATTTATACTAGGGAAAATTTAAATTCATTAACTGCTTCTGAATATGCATTTTTTGTTCAATCCTCTATTTTTAATGCTTTAAATTTGGCTGCTAAGAGAAGAAAACAGAGAGGTCATAAAGTACCTTGGTGGTCTTTGGAGCTATCAGTATTAAGGAGGGAAGTGTTTAGAATGAGGAAGCTTTTTCAGAGGGTTAGGAGTAGAAGTAATAATGAAGCATTAAGGTATAAAGAAATGTATAAAATTAAGAGGAGAGAATACCATAAGGCAATCTCTGAACACAAATTTAATGCATGGAAAGAATTGATTTGTACTACTGGAAATAGTGAGCCATGGGGATTGTTGTTTAAATTAACTAGAAACAAGTTGAATGTTAATTTAACTTGATTTAATTTGAATACACAGTATAATTTAATTAATACTGTGTATTCAAATGATGCTGAGTCTACTGATTGGTATTCTACAATTGCTACTATTACTAGCACTTTATTTTTGAATGACAATTGTGGGGAAGATAGTGTACAGCAGCGACAAATTAGACAGGGGAATGAACAATACACTGGATCATCTGAGATGGAATTGTTTAATATTGATGAAGTGAAATTTGTATGTTCTAAGGTTGGGGATAATAAAACACCAGGTTTGGACTTATTGAAAATAATTGTGTTAAAAAGTTTGTTGACTTGTGTCCAGAAATAATGGTTAATATGTATAATAAGTGTTTATTGAAAGGAGTTTTTCCAGGATTTTGGAAAATTGCTGTGTTAAAATTATTACAAAAACCTGGCAAATTGTTGACTGATCCTAGGGGTTATAGACCCATTTCTTTGTTAGCAAATTTGGGTAAAATATTGGAAAGATTGTTGTTGTTAAGGCTAGAGAAATTGTTCAACGAACAAAATCTTCATTTTAAATATCAATATGGTTTTAAGAGAAATAGTTCAACAGAGGATGCCCTACACGATTTGATTAATTTTAGTGTAAATTCTGGTGAGAAATATGTGTTAGCATTATTCATAGATTTTGAAGGAGCATTTGATACTGTATGGTATCAAAGTGTGCTTTTTTCATTAAGAGAATTAAATTGTCCCAATTTGTTATACCAAATTATTAAAAGTTATTTAATGGATAGACAGATTATTATAAGATCCCAACATTTAACTTTTAATAGAATTATTGATCGCGGTTGTCCACAAGGATCTGTGTTGGGTTCTATTTTATGGAATCTGGTCTTAAACCAGTGGTTAAGTAGAACAGTCCCTAATTGTTATAAGGTGGCTTATGCTGATGATTTGGTTTTGTGCGTGACAGGAAGATCTAGAGCAGTATTAGAAAGTAGAATGGAGGTTATTGTTCAGGATTTGACTGATTGGGCTACATTAAATAAACTAAAAATTTCATCTTCTAAAACTGTCATGATGTTATTAAAAGGAAAATTAGACTACAACAGACCACCTCGATTATTAGTAAACAGTAAACAAATTCCTCTTGTTTCCCAGGTAAAATATTTAGGGGTTATCTTGGATGACAAGTTATTATTTTCCCAACATTTGAATTATTTAAGTAGGAAAATAAAAAATTACACTGCTTCTATAGTTAGGGTTACCAGAAAAGATTGGGGATTAGGTAAACGCATTTTGTATCTATATTATAAAGCTATTTTTATTCCGATTGTGTCGTATGCTGCATCAATTTGGTATGTTCGTACTGTCAATGTAAAATTTAAACAAAAACTATTATCAATACAAAGAATAATGTTGTTAACTATTTTGCGTGTTTGTAAGACTGTTTCGACTAATGCTCTACAGGTGATTGCGGGGGTATTGCCTTTGGATTTAACAGTCGTGTATAGAGCTTTTTGTTATTTTATAAGAAAAGGAATACAAATTACATTTCTGGGGATTACTAATGAAGTTTCTTCTGCAGTCAGCAAACAGAAGAAAGAAATTTTGGTGAAATTAATTAAATTATTGCAGGACCGTTGGGATTCCAGTAGTACTGGTAGAGTAACTTATTTATTTATACCTAGTGTTGAATTTAATTTTAATAACAAATTGCATCGCTGGTTTTATCCAAGTATGGAATGCTCATATTTGATTACGGGGCATGGTTCTTTAAAAAGTAAGTTGCATCAGTTTAGTTTAGTGGAAGATCCTTACTGTGTTTGTGGAAGGTTGGAAACATGGGATCATATCTTATATGAATGCAATTTGTATGATGAATTTAGATTAGACTTATTTAATTTGGTACCTAATTTTATTAGAGGTTCTGAATTAATTTGGCTGTCTAATGAAAGGAATTTTGTAGAATTTCAACGGTTTTGCAGGTTGACATTTAATAAAAGGAGGAGTATACATGTTGTTACTAATACTGACTAAAGACCTGTTTTTTTTTTTTTTTTTTTTTTCCCTTCCTCTGGATGGATAGGCATTCTGTCTTGGAGGCGGGGAGAAAATTTTTTTTTTTTTTTTTTTTTTTTGGCTGGCCTTGTGGAATGACCATGAGGCGGGATTGTTGCACTCACTAGTAAGATGTATTCTCCTAGTTGGTGCTTTTTTTTTTTTTTTTTTTTTCTGGCTCTTGGGTGTGGGCACCACAGGAGCGGGACTGCTGGCACCCACCACTCTTGCACCCTTACTGGTGGGTGCGGGATTTAGGTGCAATATGCACAGCCAGAGCTAATAGATCCAGGCATAGCTCCTCGTGCCAGGGATGGGCACCAGGTGGTAATTCCCCAATGGACTATCACCTGGTGGCAGAGTAGCCTGATTGACTTATAACACATTACACACACATGCACACACACTTACACTAACAGGCCATTATGAGAATATGTTATATGATAAATTGGTGGAGATGGATGTATGTCCGGGTGCCACCCTTCGACAGTTAAATACATACATACAATAAGTTCTGGCAGGACTTGCTGTAGAAAGATCATGTATGCCCTACCGTCCAGACGAGGGGGCAGAAGGTACGGTTCAATGAGGTGGTCTCCAACAATGCCGGCCCAAACATTGACAGAGAAACGGCGTTGAGTTGCACGTGTTCGCGTACCATGGGGGTTCTCCAAAGCCCACAAATGGGCGTTATGTTGATTGAAGGTTCCCTCTCTTGTGAAACTTGCCTCATCCGTGAACAATATGGACGCAGCAAATGCACTGTCTGCCGCACTCTGTTGAAGAAACCAAGTAGCAAAAGTCCTCCGGAGTGGATAATCCTCAGGCTCCAATGATTGGACGCGTTGCAGATGGTATGAACTCATTTGGTTTGTTGATAGTATCCTCCATACAGTGGATTGGGAAATACCCAATCGTTGGCCTATCGGTCGAGTACTCGTACTCGGATTACCTTCTGCAAGACGTAGGACATTCTCCTCATTGTCTGGCGTCCTCGTCGTTCGCTCTCGATCCATGGTACCTCTCGTGAAACAACCAGTCTCACGTAACCTTCTGGGCACACGTGCGAAAATCGTATGATGAGAAGCACGCCTGTGCGGGAATCGTTCCTGGTACAAGCGCAGAGCGGCGCGCCCGTTACAGTCCGCAGCTCCATACGCGAGGTGCATGTCGGCCAGTTCAACGCTTGAATACTCGTCCATCCTACTGCCTCGGGAACCGGTTCGCAAATGCTGACTTCCAGCGGGATCGCTGTTCGCGCGACTTATTATTATTATTATTATTATTATTATTATTATTATTATTATTATTAGCTATATGGTGCAAGGAAGCCTGAGGCTTATGCTGCACCAGCAAAAAAAAAAAAAAAAAAAATCCCGAGTTACCCTGAGAGAGAGAGAGAGAGAGAGAGAGAGTAGTAGTAGTAGTAGTAGTAGTAGTAGTAGTAGTAGTAGTGGCACTTGATGCAAGAAAGCAAGTGTAGGAGCTTATGCAGCATAAGCCAAAAAAAAAAAAAAAAAATCACACCATACCCTCCAAATGCCTGTCCAGTTCCTCCTTAAATTTATTTAACCTATCAACTTCCACAACGACAGATGGAAGTTTGTTCCAGCAATTAACCACCCGCTGGCTAAAGGCAAATTTCCGCACATCTATTCTACATCTATCCTTTCTTAATTTGAACTTATGTCCCCGTAGGTTCGTATTCTGAACAAATGGGAGGATCCCATCAGAATTCAGCATGGTCAACCCATTCAAGGCCTTATAGACCTCAATCAGATCACCGCGCAGGTGCCTAGTCTCCAGCCACTGCAATTTGCAGAACTTAAGCCTCTCTTGGTAAGAGGATCCCTTCATTCCCCTCACCAATCGTGTTGCTCTTCTCTGTACACGCTCAAGCAAATCTACATCCTTCCTAAAATGAGGCCTCCAGACCTGTACGCAGTACTCAAGGCGTGGCCTGACCATTGCCTTATACAGAGGGACAATCACCTCCTTTTCCCTGCTAGCAAAATTCCTATATATCATTGACAAAACCCCATGACCTGCCCTGGCCATATCTGAAACTTCATATCCGACTGCGCAATTACTCCCAGGTCTTTTTCATTTTCTACCACCTTAAGTATAGTAGCACACAGTTGGTACGTTTCTCTGGGGTTACTTCTACGTATATGCAGTACTTTGCATTTGTCAAGGTTAAACTTCAGTTGCCACTTCTTAGCCCATCTGCCCAAATTATCTAGATCCTGTTGCAGTAGCACACTGCCATGACTGTCATTAACAACCCTGCCAACCTTCGTGTCATCTGCAAACTTCGACATTAAGCCTGATATACCTTCATCAATATCATTGATAAATATACAAAACAACAGTGGACCCAACACCGAACCCTGTGGGACTCCACTGATAACATTAGTCCACGAAGAGCAGCACCCATTGATTACCACCCTCTGTCTTCTCCCACTTAACCATCCTTTTATCCATTGTAGCAACTTACCCTTAATACCATTCTGCTCCAATTTGTACAGTAGTCTTCCATGCGCAACAGTGTCAAAAGCTTTCCTGAAATCCAAGTATATGATATCAAAATTATTTTTTGCATCCAGTTCCTTTGTGACCACATCATAATAACCAATCAAATTTGTCAGACAAGACTTTCCCTTAACAAACCCATGCTGTGTCTGAATTATTGCTGCAGTCTTGTCTAGATGATCCTGCAATGCATCTTTAAGATGAGAGAGAGAGAGAAGGGAATCACCAAGAAAGAGAAGAATGATGATATCCTGCTCAGGATCCTGTGTGTGCCAAGCCCAAACTCACCAGATGTGAGCCCCTGGCTCGTCCTCTACCGCATGACGAAGGCATTTCGGACCCTGCAATGCTATGTGATTCCGATTCGTCTTTGTGTCCCATACACCTCCTGCAAGTTTGTCGCACTGGTAGTGAATCACCCTGTATATATAATAATGAAATGCACAAATGTGTTATTGTAGCCCCTTGTGCCAAAACCTCCAACATTATCTTGTACTAAAAAATTGATACAGTGAATGTTTTAGTGTTGTGCCACTAGGTGGCTGGCATATGAATCAATGCTGAGTTATTTCTTGAAGTCGTGAAGTTCAAGAGTGGCTAACTGGGGAGTTATGTTTCTATACTTTGTGTGTGTGTTTTGATAGTTTGTTTTCCCCTGTGTGATTTTCACGTTTATGGTATTTTTGCCCTGATTAATATGTTTTTAAATATGTATAGACAGATGAAATGCACATAATTGGGATGACAGGTATGAATGCGTTTTAATTAGCAGCGATTTGCGGTTGATTATTTGTTTACATCTAAAAGTAAGAGTCATCTAAAAGTAAGAGTTAAGCAACATGCATTGCTTGATCATTGACAAACTGACAAGCGATTTGTCGTGTCTCAAATTGTAATAATTGTTCTTATGGGTATTATTTTATTTTTTAATAGGGTGTGGTGATTCTTGTCATAAGTTACCGCAATCCGAAATAACAAAACTTCAAGTTAAGTTAATACATTCAGAAATAAAACTTTTAATTAAATGAAATAGTTTTTGACACGAAAAAAACTTTTGCTGTTTTGGTTTTGTGTTTTTCTGTCGGCACCCCCAAAATGCAATGAATATTGTACTGGTCTTCTTACTTGTGCTAAACAAACTACAATATGTAGGGAAAGCCTGTGATTTGCTTACATAGAGTAATAGCATTTTTAAATAAATGAAAGGTAAGTGTCAGTTATATAAAAGGTGAAAAATGCTTTGGCAACCTACTTATTTTATGATATCATTAGATAGCAGGTGGTCTGGATCTAATCTGTTGTTGCCTACCAAAAAAATTATATCAGCTGCAATTAAGGGTGGATCTGTTGTGTGTGGGGGGGGGGTTATTAATATTGGCAAAACGATATGAGGAAGCAAGCTTATGTAGAATTAACCAAAAAAAGTTTCCTTCCCTCTTTTTAATTTTCATATTTCTTTAATGTGGATTCACGGAAAGTGCATTACCTTTTTGAATTTAGATAAGGATTTCACCTCCACAAGAGAGTGGTTAACTTCATGTAGGAGGAGGTTAACATCCTCCTCCAGGGAGTTAACTCAGCAGCTAACCACCCTTAGACTAAAGGAAATTTTTCTGACATCTATTCAAAAATTTATATGTGATTGGTGAGGAGAATAAAGAGGTGCTCTTACCAAGAAAAGCTTTATCAGAATTTGAATATGGGGATTACCATATGTAAAGAAAAGACAAACAAGATAGGAGGGGGGGGATTATGCTCTTAGTTAAGAAGCACTTAAACTCTAAGGCAGTGCATCCAGTTGAAATGTGTGACCAGTGCGATGTTGAGTTAGTTTAGTGTGACATAAGCATTGAGAAAGCAAAAATAAGAGGAATGTGTTATAGGCCTAATGATATTGAAGTGCACAATTAGCCACTGTGCAGAGAAATTGAGTGGGCCGGCAAATCGATTGTCTTATAATCGGGGATTTTAACTTTTCAGATATTGACTGGAACTTGTGGTTTGGTTAATTGCACACTAGCAAGACTTTCGTGGATTTATTGGATGACTGTTTTCTACAGCAGCATATTATAGAGGCAACAAGAGACAGTAATACCCTTGATCTGACTACCAGCAGTGATTATTCATATATTAAGAATTTGAAGATAAAGAAACAACTAGGTGTCAGTGATTAGTGTCTTGATGTGGTATTTACTTAAAGACGTAACTATCTAAAAGGCTAAAAGAAGGGTTTTTCTTTCATAATGGTCACTACAGTGGTCTCAGACAGTTTTTAAATTCTATATAGTGGGACCACCTGATGACGTTATCAACAGCAAATTGGAAGAATTCAGAGAAGTAATCAAAGGTGCTACTAGGCTTTTTATACCAACGAAGAAATACTGTTCAAGGTTTAGATTTAAATGGGTGTCAGATGAATTATTGAGACCCAGGGCAGAAAAGAAAAATTGCATGGTATGCATGTAAGTTATCAAGTGATACAGAAGCCTATAGTAGATGTAAATTAGTCTGTAATCAAGTCACAAAGGAGGTTATGCAACTGAAGGCAGATTATGAGAAATCTCTGCCAAAGAATGCATAGAAAAATGGTAAAGAGATCTATTGTTATATTAATAGTAGAAGAAATCACATTGGAACATTTCAGGTCTGTGGGTTAACTGTTGACAACCCTACTCAGGTTGCAGACAAATTGAACAGGTATTTTGTATTTACATTCACACATGAGGAATTCTTTAGGGAAGGGGATGCCAGGAAGTTTATGAAACCCTAACAAGGGGCTAAATGACATTTGTGATAACTGAAAGGAAAGTGAAGGAGAAATTGTTGAAGATGGACATAAAAAAAAAGGTACCTGGGTTGGATGGAATCTAATTATTTTAAGGGAGGCAGCAAAGGAAGTAAGCAAACCCTTAGCCTTAGCTGTAATTATCAGATCATCTTAGATTCAGGGGAGGGCCCTGTGGACTGGAGATGGGGAAATGTATTCCCAAATTATAAAGGGAATCAAAATGTGACGTGAGTAATTACAGACCTGTTAATTTAACATATATTTGAGGAAAAATAATGGAATCATTGGTTAAAGAAGTTGCAGTACTATCTTGCCTGCAGTATCATTTTCATAGCATCAATTTGCTAAGGGGCGATCTTCACTAACCAATCTGATAGGTTACTATGATGCAGTGATCAAGGAACTGGATGTAAGAAATAATTTTGACATCATATGCTTGGATTTCATGAAGGCTTTTGATACTGTTGCACATAAAAGACAGTTGTATAAATTGAAGTTATGCAGCATTAAGGGCAAGTTACAGCTATGGATGCCTGGATAAGATAAAACAAAGAGTGGTTATCAATGGGTACTTCTCTTGGACTCATTGGTGGATTCCCCAGAGGTTCAGTGCTGGGCCCATTGTTATTTTCAATATTTATCAATGATATTGATGAAGGTATATCAGGCTTAATGTCTAAATTTGCAGATAATGCAAAGGTTGGCAGAGTGGTTAACAAGATTCATCAGGATGAACTACTGCAAGGAGATCTAGGAAAATTAGGTTGAAAAATGGCAGGTCAGGTTCAACGTTGACAAATGCAAGGTACTGCATATGGGTAGCAGTAACCCCAGGGTAACTTATCAACTGTGTTGTACTAAACTCAGGGTAGTAGAGAATGAAAAAGACCTGGGGTAATTGTGCAGTCAGACATGAAATTCTCTGAGCAGTGCAGACATGTTGCAAAGACAGCTCATGTGGTTTTGTCAATGATATACAGAAAAAAAAAAAAAAAAAAAAATACAGAAAGTTTCTAGCAGGGATAAGGAGGTAATTATCCCTTTGTATAAGGGGCCATAGTTAGGCCCCATATTGAGTACTATCTACTGGTCTGGGGGCCTCACTTTAGGATGGATGTAGATCTGCTGGAATGGTGAAGGGAAAAAAAGTGTTGCTGTTACCTAGAATGACTTGATTTCTGAAAATTTGCATAATGTTGAGGTTAGGCTCCTGTGGCGACATCTGCTTGAGGTTTTTAATGGATTGAGTAAGCTAAATGTTTATGGCTTGAATAAATTCAAGGAAGAATTTGACAAACTTTTGGAGCGAATGGATAGGTGAAATGGGAGGGTTTTTTTTTTTTTTTTTGGATGATGCTGTATAAGCTTGCTTTTTTGCATCATATTTCTCTAATAATACTAAAATATTAGTACATAACAGTATTTATTTACTGAGTGAAGTATATTTATTTAAAAACAAAATAAGAAAAAATTGTAAAAATTTTTTTGGCTATAGCGCACTTCACTTATAATGTGGGTATTAAAGCTGTTGCCTGACACCTATGTTATATCAAGGTTATAACAAAAAAAAAAAAAAAAAAGTGTTACATACACATATGACAGGTGTTATGACCTGACTGATGTGTTTTTGTGTTCTGACTGGTCTGGCCAGTGGTCGATTTTTCGATGTTCAGATGGACTTATAACACCCCCCCCACACACACTGCCCTCCCAAATACTTCACCGGGTGGGCCCTACCGCCCTAATACTTTTGCTATTCTTAACAGTCCAATCCCCCTGTGGAAGGTTAGCTTTAGCATTAGCAAGGGCACATGATGCAAGAAAGCAAGCTTATCTTGTCACTAATCTTGTTGCCCTTCTCTGTACTCGTTCCAACAGCTCTACATCCTTCTTAAAATGAGGCCTCCAGACCTGAATACTCCAGTACTTAAGGGGATAATCTCCTCCTTATCTCTCCTAGACTGTCTGCACTGCTCAGAAAACTTCATATCTGCTTTCACAGTTATCCCCAGGTCCTTCTCACTCTCTACCTCTGTCAGTGTAGTATCACACAGGTGATATGTTACTCGGGGTTACTGCTCCTCATATGCAGTACTTTACATTTGTCAATGTCAAACTTCAGTTATCACCTCTCAGCCCATCTACTCAACTTTTCGAGATCCTGTTGCAGCAGCATACTGTCATTAACAACCCTGCCGACCTTCATATTGTCTGCAGATTTGGACATTAAGCCTGATATACCATCATCAATATCATTAATGAATACAGAAAACAACAATGAACCCAACACTGAACCCTGGGAGACACCACTAATAACATTAGTCCACAAAGAGCAGTGTCCATTGATTGCCACTGTCTTCTCCCACTCGACCATCCCTTTATCCATAGCAGCAATTTGCCTCCAATGCTACACTGCCCCAATTTGTGCAGCAGTCTTCCATGTGCAACAGTATCAAAAGCCTTTCTAAGATCCAAATATATGATATCAAAATTATTCTTTGCATTCAATTACTTTGTAACCTGAATGCAAAGATTAATCTTTGCATTCAATTACTTTGTGACCTGAATGCAAAGATTAATCTTTGCATTCAATTACTTTGTGACCTGAATGCAAAGATTAATCTTTGCATTCATTCTTTGCAATTGGATGCTATGTAGTATCATTTGATTGGATATTACATCATAGTATCCAATCAAATTGGTCAGACAAGTCTTTCCCTTAACAAAACTATTGTGTCCAAACTATAACTGAAGTCTTGTCTAGATGATCCTGCAATGCTTGTTTTACCAGTGCCTCCATTAATTTCCCTCGAACAGAAGTTAAACTAAAAGGTCTGTAATTACCTGTCTCCCTTTGATCCTCCTTTGTGGATTGGAGTCACATTTGCATATTTGCAGTCCATGGGTACCCTTAGTCCAAAGAAGCTGTCCTGATTATGGCTAAGGGTTTGCTTACTTTCTTTGCTGCCTCCTTTAATATAACTGGATAGATTCCATCCACCACAGGTGTCTTTCTTATGTTTATCTTCAACAATTTCTCCTCCACTTTACTGTCAATAATTACAAGATTATCTAGCTTACTGCCAGAGTTTATTACACCTCTGGCATTCCCCTCCCTGAATAACTCCTCATGTGTAAATGTAGATGCAAAATATTCATTTAGTTTGTTAGCTACCTGAGCAGGATCATCAACAGTTGAACTATCAATATCAAGTGGACCAATCTGATTCCTTCTAGAGTTTACATAAATAAAGAACTCTTTGCTGTTTTTCTTTGCATCCTTTGCCAAAGATTTCTCGTAATTTGCCTTTGCCTGCCTGACCTCCATTGTGACTTGGTTACAGACCAGCTTGTATCTATCATAGGCTTCCATGACTCCCATTAATTTATATGTATCCCATGGATTTTTCTTCTCTGTCACATGTGTGATTAGTTCATCTGACATCCATTTAGGCCTAAATCTTGAACAATATTTCTTAGTTGGTACGTTAAGCCTAGTAGCTTCCAAGATTATTTCTTCGAATGCTTCCCATTTTGAATTTGCTGTTGGTAACATCATCAATTGGTCCCACTGAATAGAATTTAAATACTGTCTTAGACCACCATAGTTACTTTACGAAAGCAAGAACCTTTCGCTTAACCCCTGATGGTAGTTACCTCGTTGAGTAAATCCCACTTCAGCACACTGATCACTGCCACCTAGTGGTTCCTTTATCTGCAGATTCTTAATGCATGAAGAATCACTACTGATAATCAGATCAAGAGTATTACTCCCTCTAGTTGCCTCTCGAACATGCTGCTATAGAAAACAATCATTAAATAAATCCACAAAAGCCTTGCTAGTGTGTGAGTGACCAACCCACTAATTCCAGTCAATTTCTGGAAAATTAAAATCCCCCATTGTAAGACACTGATTTACAGTCTCACTCTATTTCTCTGCACAATTGCTCATTATACTCATCAGATTCATTAGGCCTATAACACACACCTACTCTCATTTTTCCTTTCCCAGTGCTTATGTCACACCAAACTGACTCAACATTGCATTGTCCACCAACATCAATTGGATGCACTTCCTTAGATTGTATTTCTTAACTAACAGCATAACCCCTCCTCCCTTCCTGTTCTGTCCATCCTTTCTGTACACATTGTACTCCCCAAATTCCAATTCTGTACTGCTTATGTCTGTGTGACACCACATCTATGACATCCCAACAATATCTGCCTTTGTTGTCTTGACTAGCACTTCAAGCTCATCAAATTTATTAACTATGCTCCTAGCTTTGGTGTACACACAAGTATACATACACCTGTTTCTACTCTTTGTTACCCTAACACAGCCCATGTATTTACTTGTATCACTGACTCCCATCAGTCCTGGAAATCCCCATTACTTTCCAGGCTGCTGCTCAATTGCATTTCAATAGCAGTAGTGCAAGAGTCACTTTCACCTCTGCCAGCGGCTACTGTTAATCAGTTAGTCCGTGTGTCTCCCCCCCAGTCTAGCAATTTTCCGACCCACCTAACTCTGCCTCGATAGCATCTGCAAATATTCTTGCACCCTTTCTATTTAAGTGTATCCCATCCCTGTAGAAGCAGTCTCTCCTGTTAACAAGCACAGACCAGGCTGAGAAAAATTCTACCCCTTGAGCCCCTCCAGGGCCAAATTGATCTACAAGGCTCTCATCATTTCCTCCTATTGTGTCTGGGCAGAATTGCAGACACTTTCATCAACCCTAACTCGGCTTTTTTTCAGCATTGTCTTGTACTTGTTAAGTAATTCTGCCGGTCTCCTACTCTTAATATCATTAGTGCCAACGTGTACAACCATATCACCCTTTGTGCCCTTAAAAGATATCTGCTCTACAACGTTGCCGACTGGGCTAGCTGGGTGGGTAAAGTACCTGCCTAGCAACCCAATGGTAGCGGGTTCGAATCCCGCCTCGGGCTTGGATCAAAGTACTGCAAAAACCTTGGGAGGTGCATTATGGCCACAGAAGCCGATGCGCCAACAACTACCAAAAAAAAAAAAAAAAAAAAAAAAAAAAAAAAAAGCTCTACAACGTCATCAGCCTTTGCCCCTGGCAGACGTACCAACCCTGGCAGGGTTGGTTGCCTCCACTGGGATGTCTCTGTATACCAGTGATTCCCAATCTTTTGTAACTCAAGTCACACTTTAAGTTAATTAACGACACATCGAAATAGTGATTGCCAATGAACTGAATGGAATTTTTCCTAATCTCATGGCACACACACCATTTGGGAACCACTGCTCTATACTCTTGATTTATAAATTCTTGGTGGTCTTTCTGTCATCCATCATCTCTACCTTCACTGATATTCTTTAACTCACACTCTCCTCCATCCACCCTTCCAACAAAAACTATTTATTTATTTATTTTTTTTTTTGAGCCCTCTCTCTGGTATGTTCAGGCAATGTCAGGGTTTGCCCTGTCAGAGCATATAATTTCTACTACTTGGCCCATCTCTCCATGCCTGATATGGTAACTAGAGGTCGGTGGTAATTCATGGCCCCTAGAAAAAGGCCAGATGAATAACATAGCCCCACACAAACTGTATACCACATCATTCAACACAAGAGAAAGATTGCAGAGTTGCAGAAAACCACTGGTGCTGCTTGACACTAAACACTATGCACTATTTGTGTCTATGCACTATTTGTGTTACTGGACTGGCTTGCTAGTGTGAGAAAACTTTTTTTCTGCTGGGACTAGCCTGGCATGTGTGGGACTCAATTAAAAAATATATATATATGTATTTTTTTTTTTTTTTGAATCCTGCTAATTCAGTTGCAAAGGGGTGGATGTTTTGTTGGTACCATTGAATTGATTTGGGACCCAGTGGTGTGGGATTGCTTGCACCCATGGGGCTACTGTCCATGGGATATAATCCAATAAGGACAGTATGTGTACACTTATGGACTTCTTTGTGTTCTGTATGGGTACTGGTAGCAGCCTTTCTGGTAGCAAAGTGGCAAGAAACAACTTTACACACATACACGTGCACACAAGCACGGCATTTCTCATCATTTTACACATTTATTTTTATCAGTATACTACGGCAGAGTTGAATTGATGCTCAGGAGCCACCCTGCATTAGACAAAGCACATGTCCACATGTTTATCACATATACAATACATATATAATGTAAAATTTGTTAATTTGAGGAGAAACAGAGAACTCAGGAGGTTATTTTCATTGATAGATTTATACTCAGATATGGTTTGCATCTGAATTGGTGAAGGACAAGTATAAAGGATTCCTGTTCATACAAGTATAGTGTATTATGATATGAATGCATAAAATGTTAGCCTTATCTACCCCTCCATACAAAGGGGAAAATTGCTTTTCTTGAGATTTATTAGCTGAACTATCATTTTGGAGTCAATTACATATACTCCTCCTTTTGGAGGAGTATATGTAATTGGCCTGATAAAGGAGTAAATTCCAGAAATATATATACAATATATATTTTCTTTCTTAGTTTTCTAAACAGTTTGGGGATGTAAATTTTTATAAAACCAGAACATTTAAAACTAAAAATTACATGAGAGTAGAGTTATTTAGAGTATACTGTGCTTATATAAATATTAATTTTAATTTAATTGTTATCCATGAAAGTTCAACTGAATTTTGCATTTTTTCTTTATTTAGATTCACTTGCCTATGTGTGTGTGGTGTCTTTTTAAAGATCATGTTCACTGTTACATTAGACACAGTAACACATGGAAAAACAACTGCAGTTAATTCAACAGCTAGCCCTGAAAGTGCTATGGCTTCCGAGCTGTTTGATCAGTTTGTTTCAGCAGGAACATTTAAAGCAGTACTGTTCACTTTTAGGCAGTTATGTGAGGTGCTCAGACTGAAGCCAAGTACATTTCCTAGTTTTTATCCAAGATTGAAGGCTAAACTTCATTCGTGGAAGGCAGCATCACTATGGACCAAATTGGACAAGCGAGCAAGCCATAAATGTTACAATAGAGGCAAAGCATGTTCAAATGCAAGGGTAACTAGGAATTTATTTTTATGAAGATTAATTCATATAGAACTTAATATTTATAGAGAATTTGAATCTGTTGTATTAATTTTAAGTATTAAACTTAAAACATTTTGAATGAAGTAATTTGATTTCACTTAATTTTTGGTATGTGGAGAGGCCTTCAGATTTTAATGAAACCTCAGATTGAACAAACAGTGTGTATCAAAGAAGTTTAACACCAAAGATAATTTCTTTTATAATTTCAGGTTTGTTGCTACATATTCCATAATTAAAGAGAAAATTAATAATTTATCACTAATTGTTGTCACAGTTGCTTAAGAATCACTGTCAGAATTGTATAAATGCTTTCCATAGAAAGCATTTATTTAAAGCTTCAGGGAACTTTGTTGCTGATTGTGTGATTAGTCAGTATGGAGAAACATCATGATAGACAAACTGTGTCATGTTTCTCTTTACTTGGGTGTCATTAATGTTTGATCATTAATTATGATTGATGGTTACATACCCATAGTCATGTTAACCCCCGGATTTAAGGTCATGAAGGGTAACTTTCAATTTTTTGCATTTCTGTATATTGAAATTACAATAATGATTATTGTTATTGTACCTCATATAAACATTTGTAAAATAATATGAGAAATTTACCTCAATATAGTACGTAGAACACTTCTGCATGATACTCTCCAGAAATTAAAATGAAAAAATCAAAAAACTTGCATTAGAGTAACAATTAATAAAATCATAAGAGGAGTTTACCTCAATATAGTGCGTAGAACACTTCCGTACGATACCCTCCAGATTCCGTTGTGTCAGGTACCTCCACTTATCATGAAGTAGACCTGGCATTGTTTACCAATTTGGTCAATCAATACAATAAAACGTTAACCACGTATCGAAGAAACGACTACATCACTATGGTTCAGTTAAAGGAATTGAAGTCCAGAACATACAACATTCCTGCACTTTTCGGTCAGGTAAAATTACACAAGACTGGGTTTCCTATTCGACCTATTGTTTCCTACAGGAACTCGGCATTTTCATCCTTAGCCACACATATATATTACATTATAAAACCCTTTAGACAGGTAATACAATTTGGGATTAAGAACTTCGATACATTATTTAACAAGCTTTAAAGATTGTAGACTCGGCGACAATGACAATTTATTCTCACTAGATGTTACCTCATTATATACGAATGTAAACGTTGAATACACATTAGATATTATTTGGGATATGTTAAATAAAAACTCGACACCGATTAATTATACGAAGCTACCTATTAAGGAAATTTTTCACTTAATTAAACTGTTAGTTGAGGCTAACTACATCACCTTTCGAGACAAGGTGTACAAACAAATTTTTGGATTACCAATGGGTTTGAGCCTGAGTGGCTTAATGTCAGAGATCTATCTCTCAACGATTGAACAGATACATTTGACACCTTTTCGAACGATGTTCTAGTAATTTAGACAATGTTCTAGTAATTACCGATAGTAATACTATCCAAGACATTTTACATTCATTTAATAATATTCATTCTAGACTCAAATTTACATTGGAAAGGGAGTATACGGATACAAAGTCATTAAACTTTCTAAATTTCACGCTTACCCGGGATTCGAATAAAATACAATTTAGCATCTATCGAAAACCTACAAACACCGGTATGCTTCTACATTATAATAGCTATCACCCGTTCACCTATAAAAGATCGATTATCTTTAATCAAATTCTTAATGCCTACAAATATTCAACGTCGGAATCTGCTTTGGACTCAGAAATACAAATATTAACTAGCAGATTTTAAACAGGGGTTATTCCATTACCACAATAAACCGAATTAGGGTACAAACTAAGGATAAGATACAAAATACTACACCAATCAACAATAGTAATATCAAAAAATACTTTATTTCTGTCCCATATGTTGAACAGTGGCACAAACAGCTTAACAGATTCTTTAAAGATACCGAATTTAAAATTGTAGCTAGGCCAATACGGAAGTTACACACTACACTGAACAGTCGCTCGGTTCTTTCAACGTTCGGAACACAAATTAATGATCTGGTATACAACATTTCTTGCAGTGATTGCAACTCGTCTTATCAAGGTTCGACCCGATTTTTTCTTAATATTCGTGTAAATCAACATGAAGCCTCAGTTCGTGCTTCTTGTTCAGCAGCGTCAGAATTAGCCTTTCATGCCATTAACGAAAAACATACTTTTTTATTTAATGAGGCCAAAATACTTAACGTTCAACGTAATTATACACAACTATTAATTGCAGAAACCGTTGAAATTAAATTAAACGAGAATTCTGTTAATGTTCGGCGGCCATATTTGATCTCTGATGTGTGGACCTTTACGCACATGCGCGAAGACAAATAATCTCTATTTAAGTATCAGGTTTAACCCGATTCGGTAATTTTCATTCCTGTGATCACGACATACGGTCGAAAAGCGTTGTCAGCTTCAGGAAGGAAAATCGTTTTTGAATATTTTCGTTAGATTCTTTTAATTGCGTTAATTTGATTTTTAATTGTTTTAAATTGATTTGAATTGTGTTATATTGATTATTTAAGTATTTATATTTTACTCTAATGTACCGGTAAGTTGTTGATTTTTTTGTTTTTTCCGTTTTAATTTCTGGAGGGTATCGTACGGAAGTGTTCTACGCACTATATTGAGGTAAACTCCTCTTATTATTTTACTAATATTATTATCAACGTAGACCATATTGAGTAGTACAGCTCTGATTCATACTATATAATTAGAGTAACAAATAATTTGAAAAATAATTAAAAAATCAATTTAATGCAATTAAAAATAAGAAAATTAATTAAAAGAATTAACGAAAAAAAATTGCAAAACGATTATCCTTCCTGAAGCTGACAACGCTTTTCGACCGTATGTCGTGATCACAGGAATGAAAATTACCAAATAGGGGTGAGTCATCATCATCATCATCATCAGCCATTTTCAATCCACTGCAGGATGAAGGCCTCTCCAGCAACTTTCCAGTTCCTTCTGTTTTGAGCACTGGCCATCCATTTACTACTCAAAAACTCATGAATTTCATCTATCCACCTCCGCCTTTGTCTTCCAGGTTTTCTTCTAGCTCCTCTTGGGTACCATTCTGTTATTTTCTTAGTCCATCTGTCATCATGTCTTCGAGCTATGTGTCCTGCCCAAGACCATTTTAGTTCTTTAGTTTTGATAAGAATGTCCTTTACTTGAGTTTGCTGCCTAATCCATGTGTTTCTCTTCTTATCTAACAGTCTGATTCCCAATATAATTCGTTCCATTCTTCGCTGTGTAGTTCTTAGCTTCTCTTCCATTCTTTTGGTGAGTGCCCAAGTTTCACTTCCATAAGTCATGGTGGGGAGTATACATTGATTCATTATTTTACGTTTCAGACAAACTGGGATATTGCTCTTCAGTATGTGACTATATTTCCTGAATGCTATCCATCCAAAATTTATTCTTCTCTTGACTTCCAGCCATTTATCATTATTACAGCTAATAACTTGTCCCAGATAAGTATATGACTCCACCTTTTCAATTACTGCTCTTTCAATCATTATTTCCCTTTCCGTGGCATACTTGTTCATCATTACTTTTGTTTTAGCCATATTCATCTTTAGTCCAAAATCCTTACTAACTGTGCATAACTGGTTAAGATTTTCCTCTAATTCTTTGGGATCGTGGCTTATGACCACAATGTCATCTGCAAATCGTAAATGGTTTAGGTACTCTCCGTTCACATTGACTCCTTTCTGCGACCAGTCTAATCTTCTGAAAGCTTCCTCAAGGGCAGCAGTAAACAGCTTCGGAGATATTGTGTCTCCTTGTCGAACTCCTTTCTCGATTTTAAATTTGCTACTGTCTTTGTCTAGTCTAATAAAGGAGGTAGCACTCTCATATATTTTCTTCAAAATCATAATATATGGAGTATCTATGCCTTGTCTTTCCAGTGCCCGAAACATTGCCTTATGCTGTATGGAGTCAAATGCCTTTTCATAATCCACAAATGCCAGGCATAATGGTGTTTTATATTCATTCGCTTTCTCCATTAGCTGTGATATTACGTGAAGGTGATCCATAGTTGAGAATCCTGTCCTAAAGCCAGCTTGCTCTTTTGGTTGATTCTCATCAAGTATTCTTTCTAATCTGTTAGTAATGACCCTTGTGAACAACTTGTAGATATGGGATAACAAGCTAATTGGTCTATAATTTCCAATTTCTGATTTATCTCCTTTCTTATGCAGCAAAACTATGATTGCATTATTCCACTGCTTAGGCATCACACCTTTTCTAATGCACTTTGTGAAGAGCCTTGCCAGTTTTTGTGTTATGTCTCTTCCTCCCAATTTTAACAACTCTACAGTAACTTCATCTTCCCCCGGGGCTTTCCGATTCTTCATTTTCTTCAATGCATGTTCTACCTCATCAGGAAGAATATCGGGTATGTCGTATGTGTTGCTACTTTGCAATCCATGTTCCCCACTGCTGGTATCATTCCCTCGCTCCTTGTATAATTCTCTATAGTAGTCTTCTGCTATTTGAATTATGCCTTCTCTGCTGTTTATAAGTACACCATCGCTATTCTTCAGTTTCAGTATCATTTGTCTTTCTGTATTACTGCTCATGGCTGCTGATTGAAATCCTTTGTTTTCCCTTAATGCTTGTTCTACTTTTCTTGTGTTAAATCATCTTATGTCCTCTCTGAGTCTCTTTCTAATGGCTTTGCATAACTCAGTATACTCAATTTTCTCCCTGTCAGTGTTTTTCTTGCTCTTCATTTGTCGTCTTTGGTTCATCATGACAAGTGTTTCTTAACTAATTTTTTCTTCTTTGGATTTCTGTTTCCCTATAGGTTTCTTGGGCTTTATCACTTTCAGAAAGTTGTAATATTCCTCGTCGATATCTTGGTCCTGAGCAGTCTGCAGAAGCTCAAACTTGTTCTTAAGTTCCAGTACATACTGCTTTTTCTCCTCCTCTGTTATTTCAAAGACCTTTGTATTATTTACTCGAGTCAGTTTTTTCCTTTCCTTTCCTACATCTATATCAAGTGTACATCTTACCATTCTGTGATCACTTCCAACATTTACCTTATTCAGGACGGTAACATCATTCACAATATATCTTCTGTTAGTGAGGATGAAGTCGATTTCATTAGTTGTTAATCCATTTGGACTCTTCCATGTCCACTTTCTGTTCGCCCTTTTCTTGAAAAAAGTGTTCATTACTGACAGTCCTTGAGATTCTGCAAATTCCACAAGTCTTTCACCTCTTTTATTTCTTTCACCAATTCCAAAATTTCCTATAGTTCCTCTTTCTGCGCTGTTTTGCCTTTTTCCAACCTTAGCATTGAAGTCCCCCATAATAATAGTGTAGTGGGTTTTCTGCTCATCTAGAAGACTCTCAATTTCAGTGTACATTTCTTCAACCTCTTCATCATCATGGCTTGATGTTGGTGCATAAATCATTATAATCTTTAGCTTATACCTCTTAGAAATCTTGAATATTAGTCTTGACACCCTTGGTGATGCACTTTTGAATTCCAAAATGTTGTTTTTTATATCTTTATGGACCAGAAAGCCAACTCCACCTTCACTCCTTTCACTATTTCCATTGGTGTACAGCAGATTTCCACTTGATAAACTTATAAGTGATTCATTTCTTCTTCTTGTTTCAGCCAAACCGATGATATTCCAATTCACATTTTCTAATTCCTTTTCCAGCTCTAATATCCTGTCTTCACCGATGAGTGATCGTACGTTATAACAGGCCAAGTTCAATTTCCGTGCATGGCAGCCTGGTCGTACCCAGAGATTCTTAGCACCCTCTGCTTCCACTCTGATCCTCTCGCTGCCGTAAGAGGGAGAGTGAAAGCTGCTGGGGACTTGAGGGCCATTTGTACTGTTGTGCTCTCATTGCTGGAGGGTTTGGTCTTTTCCTCTTCACGCTGACCAGGCGTCTTGAAGAGAACCACTCTACACGTTCGTTGCCACCTAAGTGACGTAACAGGGCTTACCATCGAGAAGGTGTGCATGAGTGGATTTTAGGGAGGCAGGCCAACCGGACTTCTCCTAAATCTTCTGTATTAGAGAGATATTGGATCCATCAGTGTTTTAGGCTGAGTGTCTGATAACACACAGGATACCTGTTCCCCTGAGTATGAAACTTAAATAGGGATTATTTGTCTTCGCACATGTGCATAAAAGCCCACAAATCGGTGATGAGATATGGCCGATGAACATTAACAGAATTTTCGTAATTTAATTTCTACGGTTTCTGCAGTTAATAGTCGCATATAATTACGTTGGACACTAAGTATTTTGGCCTCGTTAAATAAAAAAAAGTGTTTTTCTTTAACGGCATGAAAGGCTAATTCTGACGCTGCTGAACGAGAAGCACGAACTGAGGCCACATGTTGACTAACAGAAATATTCAAAGGAAAATGCGTCGCACTGTGGTAAGACGAGTCGCAATCACCGCAAGAAATGTATACCAGGTCATTAATTTGTGTTGTGAATGAGGAAAGGACTGAGCGATTGTTCAGTATAGTGTGTAATATCCGTATTGGCCTGGCCACAATTTTAAATTCAGTATCTTTAAAGAATCTGTTAAGCTGTTTGTGCCACTGTTCAACATATGGGAGAGAAATAAAAGTATTTTTTGATATTACTGTTGTTGGTTGGTGTAGTATTTTGTATCCTATCCTTAGCATGTACCCTAATTCGATTTATTGTAGCAAGGGGATAACCCCTGTTTAAGAATCTGCTGGTTAATATTTGTATTTCTGAGCCCAAAGCAGATTCTGTCGTTGAATATTTGTAGACATTTAGAAATTGATTAAAGATAATCAATCTTTTGTAAGTGAACGGGTGATAGCTGTTATAATGTGGAAGCATACCGATGTTTGTAGGTTTTCGATAGATGTTAAATTGGATTTTATTTGAGTCCTGAGAAATTTAGAAAATTTAATGACTTTGTATCCGTATCCTCCCTTTCCAATGTAAATTTGAGCCTAGAATGAATATTATTAAACAAATGTAAAATGTCTTGGATAGTACTACTATCAGTAATCTTTATCGGTATTTTTTTTTTTTTTTTCGTTAAATTCTTTTAATTAATTTTCTTATTTTTAATTGTGTTAAATTGAGTTTTTTAATTATTTTTTAAATTATTTGTTACTCTAATGTAAGTTTTTCGATTTTTTCGTTTTAATTTCTGGAGAGTATCATACAGACGTGTTCTGCGTACTATATTGAGATAAAATTCTCTTCTTATTTTACAAATATTGATATCAACGTAGAACATATTGAGCATTACAGCTCTGGTTCATATTATCTACCTCATATAAACATAAAAGTGAGCTAATCATTTCATATTTATAAAACATATAAACATGAAATGAATAGTAATTTACCTTTTGTGTGCATGCTGTGCATTTCTTGATTGCATGTTTGTCAAGCACATAATATTTTTGAGGTTAGTTAGCAAAATTTGTTAAATTTTTTGAAAATAATGTGGTGTTTCCAAATTGCCGCTAAAGTTGCAAAGAAATGCACTCAGAAGTTCATTACTTCCATTTTTATGTTCATATGACACAATTTGATTGCATATTGACCCAGTCATGATGAAAAAACAAACAGGGTATCCATATTCAGTCAACAATTTTTCCAAAAGCTGCAGTACTTACAGAGGCTGAGTGTACAAAAAAGTTGGGCATCTATGTGGGTTTCTTTGTTGATGTTGACACCTAGATTTTGTAATGCTCTGATCATGCAATCAAACTGTGTGTCACAGTATTGAAATCAAACTATTATAGTTATTTTAGGTAAGTAAACATATTTGAATAATATGTTCCATAGCTTTCATTAATCACTATATAATGAGTCTCGTCAAAATATGTATTTTGCCCCTTCAAGACCTCAGGATACACAAGATTGAACAGGCACAGCTGAAAACCACATAGTGAATATTATTACTGTATTAGTAATTCAAATAAAATGTCACCTTTGCAATGGCAGTAGTTATTAAAAAAAAAAAAAAACCTTTCATAACAACAATTGTGTGTGGGGTACTTCTTCGTATTTGATATTTATATCCAACTCTTTGAAGCTTACGATGTGGTGAGTATCGTAGTTATTTTTTTAACCTCGTTGGGAAGCAGGTTTTGAAACAATGTCTTTCTGCATTCAAGCAAGAAAAAAGTTCTGTACTAAATTATCCCATAATTTAGTATAGAAATTTATATAATGGATAATCCTGTTATACAAGGCTATTGTTAGATCACACTGGGAATACTGTGTTCAGTTATGGAGACTGCACCTAAGAAAAGACATCGAGCTTCTTGAAAGGGCCCAAAGACGGTAACTTGCCTGGTGGGATCAGCAAAGGGCATCCATATGGGGAAGGGGGGGGCTTAGAGGGGAACAGGCATTCTGTGTGTTATTAGACACTGAGTCTAAAACACTGATGGATCCAATATCTTTCTATTTCAGAGGATTTAGGAGAAGTCCGGTTGGCCTGCCTCCCTAAAATCCACTCATACGCATCTTCTCGATGGTAAGCCCTGTTACGTCACTTAGGTGGCAACGAATGTGTAGAGTGGTTCTCTTCAAGACCCTGTATATGACTCGGCTAGAAAGTCAGCATTACAGTCCCTAAATACCATTCAACATAATGCACTTAGAATAGCCCTAGGTGCCTTCCGAACATCTCCAGTGCATAGTCTATATATTGACGCACATGAACCTCCATTATCCTTAAGGAGACAGATGCTGCTGCTTACGTACGCTGCAAAACTTCGGAGTATGCCCTCACATCCTATCTGTCCTTACCTCTTTAACCCGTCTTTCATAAATTTCTACAGGAATAAACCAAATGAAAATAAACCTGCTGGAATCAGATTGAAGTATGTTGCTCAGTATTGGAGTGTCCCACTCGATAATATCCACCAAGATACCGGAGAAATAGAGCCTCCATGGTCTACTTTTAAAACTTTATGTGATGACTTTTTTCAAAATGGGGAAAACAGGCGCTGAACAATGAAAATATACAGCAGCTACATTTATCTCATGCATCAGCGAACAAACACTGTCTGCAAATATATACTGATGGATCCAAATCTGATACAGATGTGGGTGCTGCAGTAGTTCTTCCCACTTGTGAAATCTCTCAAAAACTTTTCCCAAGTTGCAGTATTTACACCGCTGAACTTCATGCAATAAAAATGGCTATCGAAGACGTCAAAAACAGGTCTAATGAAGAGATAATAATCTATACCGATTCCTTAAGTGCAGTAACCTCTTTACAACATAAATGTCCGAACTCTCACCCTATCCTGAAAGAAATCAGAGCAGAGTTAATTAATCTCACAGAGCATAACACAGACGTAAGATTCTGCTGGATTCCCGGGCATGCTGGAATCCAGGGAAATGAAAAAGCAGATCAAGCAGCAAAAAATCCAATCAGTCCAGTGTCTTCACTTGCCTCGATTCCTTTATATTCTCGTTTATATGGACTGTAAACGCATCATAAAACAGTTATGTATTGACCAATGGACATCAGTATGGCAGCAACAGACCCATAACAAACTTTTCCAAATAAAGCAAAAGCCACAATACTGGAAATCTAGTTCGCGATTAAACAGACGAGAAGAGGTTGTCCTTGCAAGGACACGCATTGGCCATTCCCATCTGACCCACCTCCATTTGTTGACAGGGGATAAACCTCCTCACTGTCGTCATTGTTCCGCCCTACTTGCAGTGAAACACATTCTCCTCGAGTGTCCCTACAATCATGCTGCTCGACTAACAAATTTTAAATCAGTTTTAACTCAAAACAATTCATTAGAGATGAACCATATTCTCAGTGATGATGCAAATTTATCCGATTTATTTAAATTTTTAAAACAAATTCATTTATATGAACTTATCTGATATATGACTGAAAAAAAAAAAAATATATATATATATATATATCATTTGCAGAATTACTGTGACAGGCACAATTTGGCCTTAGTTGCCCTTGTGCCAATAAACTTCCATTAAACCAACCAACCAACCTCTTCAAGATGCCTGCTGGTCAGCGTGAAGAGGAAAAGACCAAACCCTCCAGCACATGACAACACAATGAAACAAATGGCCCTCAGTCCCCAGCAGCTTTCACCCCCCTCCTCTTACAGCAACAAGAGGATCAGAGTGGAAGTAGAGGGTGCTAAGAATCTCTGGGTGCAACCAGGCTGCCATGCACGGAAACTGAATTTGGCCTGTTACAACGTAAGATCGCTCATCGGTGAAGATAGGATATTAGAAGAAATTATAAAATATGAATTGGAATATCATTGGTTTGACTGAAACAAGGAGAAATAAATCACTTTTAAGTTTATCAAGTGGAAATCTGCTGTACACCAATGGAAAAAGTGAAAAGAACGAAGGTGGAATTTGCTTTCTGGTCCATAAAGATGTAAAAAAACAACATTTTGGAATTCAGAAGTACATCACCACGGGTTTCAAGACTACTACTCAGGATTTCTAAGAGGTATAAGCTAAAGGTTATAATGATATATTCAACAATATTGAGCATTGATGATGAATTGGGGACTTCAATGCTAAGTTTGGAAAGAGACAAAACAGCACAGAAAGGGAAACTATAGGAAATTTTAGAATTGGTGAAAGACTTGTGGAATTTGCAGATTCTCGAGGAAAGTCAGTAATGAACACTTTTTTTCAAGAAAAGGGTGAACAGCAAGTGGAAATGGAAGAGCCCAAATGGATTAACAACTGATGAAATCGACTTCATCTTCACTAACAGAAGATATATCGTGAATGATGTTACCATTCTAAACAGGGTAAATGTTGGAAGCAATCATGAAATGGTAAGATGCACACTTGATATAGATGTAAGAAAAGAAAGGAAAAAACTGACTCTAGTAAATAATACGAAGGTCTTTGAGATAACAGAAGAGGAGAAAAAGCAGTACGTACTGCAACTTAAGAACAAGTTTGAGCTTCTGCAGACTGTTCAGGACCAAGGTATCGACGAGGAATACTACAACTTTCTGAAAGTGATAAAGCCTAAGAAACCTATAGGTAAAAAGAAATCCAAAAAAGAAAAAGTTAGTCAAGAAACACTTGTCATGATGAACCAAAGATGACAAATGAAGAGCAAGATTAACACTGACAAGGATAAAATTGAGTATCCTGAGTTATGTAAAGCCATTAGAAAGTGACTCAGAGAGGACATGGCGCCTCCGTATCCAGGTGGGAAGGAGTAGCAGTGCGTAGTACACACTTCTTGATTAGACCGGGGTTCGAGCCCGTCACCACCAAATATGGAGGATGCAGAAAGGTCAAGGAATGACCACCGCATATCCCGGAGCAATATGGCCTTAGTTGCTAATGCTCCTAAAAACCAAATAACAAACAAACAAACAGAGAGGACATAAGAAGGTTTAACACAAGAAACGTAGAACAAGCATTAAGGGAAAAACAAAGGACTTCAATCAGTAGCTATGAGCAGTAATACAGAAAGACAAATGATACTGAAATTGAAGAATAGTGATGGTGTACTTAAAAATAGCAGAGAAGGCATAATTCAAATAGCAGAAGACTACTATAAAGATTTATAAAAGGAGCGAGGGAAGGATGCCAGATACAACACACCCGATATCCTTCCTGATGAGGTAGACCATGCATTGAAGAAAATGAAGAATCAAAAAGCCACGGGTGAAGATAAAGTTACTGTACAGTTGTTAAAATTAGAAACTAGAGACATGACACGAAACTGGCAAGACTTCACAAAATACATTGGGAAAGGTGTGTGAAGCCTTTCCCAATGTATTTTTTGAAGTAATTTGTTATTTTGTGGAGTGGAATAATGCAATCATAAATTTGCTGCATAAGAAAGGAGATAAATCAGAAATTGGAAATAATAGACCAATTAGCTTGTTACCCCCTATCTACAAGTTGTTCAGAAGGGTCATTACTAATAGATTAGAAAGAATACTTGATGAAAATCAACTGAAAGAACAAGCTGGCTTTAGGACAGGATTCTCAACTATAGATTACCTACACGTAATATCACAGCTAATGGAGAAAGCAAATGAATATAAAACACCATTTTATTCCTGGCATTTGTGGATTATGAAGAGATTTTTTTTTTTTTTTTTCTGGTAGTTCTGCTTCTGTGGCCATAATGCACCTCCCAAGGTTTTTGCAGTACTTTGATCCAAGCCCGAAGCGGGATTCAAACCCACGACCTTTGGGTTGCCAGGCAGACACTTTAACCACCCTGCTAGCCCGGTTGGCTTATGAAGAGATATTTGACTCCATATAATGTAAGACAATGTTTCGGGCACTGCAAAGACAAAACGTAGACATCTCATTCATTGTGCTTTTGAAGAAAATATATGAGAACGTTACCTCCTTTATTAGACTAGACAAAGACAGTAGTAAATTTAATATTGAGAAAGGAGTTCAACATGGAGGCACAATATCTCTGAAATTATTTATGGCTGCCCTTGAAGAAGCTTTCAGAAGATTTGACAGGTCACAGAAAAGAGTTAATGGGAATGGAGAGTTCCTAAACCATTTATGATTTTCAGATGGCATTGTGATCATAAGCCATGATCACGAAGAATTAGAGGAAAATCTTAATCATTTAGCATTAGCAAAGGCACATGATGCAAGAAAGCAAGCTTATATAGCATCAGCCAAGAAAAAAAAAACACCCTTATTTCACCCATCCACTTGCTCCAAATGTTTTTAAAGTTCTGCCTTGAATCTATTTAAGCTATCAACTTCTACAACAGCAGATGGACGTTTGTTCCAGCAATCAACCACCCGCTAGCTAAAGGCAAACTTCCGCACATCTATCCTAAAACTGTCTTTCCTCAATTTGAATTTAGTAGTAGTAGTAGTAGTGGCGTGTGATGCAAGAAAGCAAGTGTACGAGCTTATGCAGCATCAGCCAAAAAAAAAAAAAAAAAAAATCACACATTTCCCTCCAAATGCCTGCCCAGCTCCTTAAATCTATTCAACCTATCAACTTCCACTACGACAGACGGAAGTTTGTTCCAGAAATTAACCACCCGCTGGCTAAAGGCAAATTTCCACACATCTATTCTACATCTGTCTTTTCTTAATTTGAATTTATGCCCCCATAGGTTCGTAATCTGAATAAGTGGAAGGATCCCATCAGAATTTAGTGTGCTCAACCAATCCAAGGCCTTATACATTTCAATCAGATCACTGTGCAGGTGACTAGTCTCCAGCCAGTGCAGTTTGCAGAACTTGCCTCTCTTGGTAAGAGGATCCCTTCATTCTCCTTACCAATCTTGTTGCCCTTCTCTGTACACACTCAAGCAAATCTACATCCTTCCTAAAATGAGGCCTCCAGACCTGTACGCAGTACCCAAGGCGTGGCCTGACCATTGCTTTATACAGAGGGACAATCACCTCCTTCTCCCTGCTGCCAAAATTCCTATATATCATTGACAAAAGCCCCTGACCTGCCCTGGCCGCCTGTATGCATTGCTCAGAAAACTTCATATCTGACTGCACAATTACTCCCAGGTCTTTTTCATTTTCTATCACCTTAAGTGTAGTATCACACAGTTGGTACGTTTTTCTGGGGTTACTTCTACCCATATGCAGTGCTTTGCATTTGTCAAGGTTAAACTTCAGTTGCCACTTCTTAGCCCATCTGTCCAAATTATCTAGATCCTGTTGCAGTAGCACACTGCCATCACTGCCAACAACCCTGCCAACCTTTGTATCAACTGCAAACTTCGACACTAAGCCTCATATACCTTCATCAATATCATTGATAAATATATATACAAAACAACAGAGGACCCAATACCGAACCCTGTGGGACTCCACCAATAACATTAGTCCACGAAGAGCAGCACCCATTAATTACCACCCTCTGTCTTCTTCCACTCAACCATCCTTTTATCCATTGTAGCAACTTACCCTTAATACCATTCTACTCCAATTTGTACAATAGTCTTCCATGTGCAACAGTGTCAAAAGATTTCCTGAAATCCGATATATGAATCAAAATTATTTTTTGCATCCAGTTCCTTTGTAACCACATCATAATATCCTATCAAATTTGTCAGACAAGACTTTCCCTTATCAAACCCATTCTGTGTCTGAATTATTTTTTTTTTATTATTTTTTTTTTTATGAAAACTCCAAACACGAAAGGTATCAAAACCTATAGTACTTTTGTACCATGCATGGGTTGAAGGAGAAGTTTGGGGGGAGGGGGATGCCGGAAACTTTGCTCTAGAGACTAAACATGGGTTTCACCACTTCAAGCCTCCAATAAGCAAAGTGGTGGTATTTCATTGGTTGATGAAAGTCATCTACCACCTATTAATTTATTGCTGCAGTCTTTTCTAGATGATCCTGCAATGCATCTTTAACCAGTGACTCCATTATTTTACCCGGAACAGAAGTTAAACTAACTGGTCTGTAATTACTCGTGTCACCCTTCATTCCCCCTTTGTGAATTGGGGATACATTTGCACATCTCCAGTCCGTGGGGACCTCCCCTGAGTCCAAGGATGCTCTCATAATTATGGCTAAGGGTTTGCTTAGTTGCTTTGCTGCCTCCTTTAATATAACTGGATAGATCACATCCACCGCAGGTGCCTTTCTTATGTTTAACTTCAACAATTTCTCCTCCACTTTGCTCTCAGTTATTACAAAATCATTAAGTACCCTGCTACAATTTGATAACCTGCCATTTTCAAACCTTAATAACTCCTTATGTGTGAATGTAGATGAAAAATACTCGTTCAGTTTGTTTGCTATCTGAGCAGGATCATTAACAGTCGAACCATCGATATCAAGTGAACCAATCAGATTCATCCCCTTCCCTTTAGAGTTTAAGTAAAGAAATCCTTGCTGTTTTTCTTAGCATCTTTTGCCAAGGATTTCTCGTAATCTGCCTACCCTCCTTTGTGACCTGATTACAGACTAGCTTATATCTGCCATAGGCTTCTGAGTTGTTTGATAATTTATGTGCGTCCCATGCATTTTTCTTCTCTGTCACGAGTTTCATTAGTTCATTTGATAAACATTTAGGCCTAAACCTTGAACAGTATTTCTTAATAGGTATAAAACTTTTAGTAGCATCCACGATTAATTCCTTGAATGCTTTCCACTTAGAATTTAATAACATCGTCAGTTAGAATTTAGTAACATCGTCAGTTGATCCCACTGTACAGAATTTAAAAATTTTCTGAGACCACTGTGCTCACCTTTACGGAAGCAAAAACCCTTTCCTTTACCCCTGATGGTAATTATATCTTTAAGTAAATCCCACATCAGTGCACTGTGATCACTGCCACCTAGTAGTTCCTTTATCTGCAAATTCTTAATACACAAATGATCACTGCTGATAACCAGATCAATAGTATTACCCTCTTTGGTTGCCTATCGAATATGCTGCTGCAAAAAATAATCATCCAATAAATCCACAAAAGTCTTATTAGTGTATGAGTGACCAATCCACAAGTTCCAGTGGGAAGTTAAAATCCCCCATTATATGACATTCTGATTTACTAGCCCACTCTATTTCTCTATATAATTGTTAATTGTACTCATTCGAGTCATTAGGCCTATAACACACTCGTACTCTTATTTTTGCTTTCGCAGTGCTTATGTCACACCAAACTGGCTCAACAGTGCACTGTTCATCTATATCAACTGGATGTACTTCTTTTGATTTTATGTTTTTCTTTATTAACAGCACCTCCTCCCTTCCTATCCTGTCTATCCTTTCTGTACACATTGTACTCCCCAAATTCCAGTTCAGCATTCCTTATATCTGTGTGACACCACGTCTCTGCTATCCCAACAATATCTGCCTTTGATGTCTTGACCAATACTTGAAATTCATCAAATTTATTTACTATACTTCTAGCATTGGTATACATGCAAGTGTACATGTACCTATCCTTATTATTAGTTACCCTAACACATCCCACATACCCACCTGTTTCACGATGACTTCCATCAGCCCCTGAATCCCTCAGCACCCCTCGCTCCAGGTCGCTACTTTTTCTAGTAGAAGTTGTGCAAGAATCACCTTCACCTCTGCCTGCGGCTACTTTTAACCTTTTTGTCTATGAATCCCCCCCAAGCTAGCAGTTTTCCGACCTACCCAACACTGCCTCGATAGCATCAGCAAATATTCTTGCACCCTTTCTATTTAAGTATATCCCATCCCTGTAGAAGCAGTCTCTCCTGTTAACAAGCACAAACCATGTTAAAAAAAAAATTCTACCACTTGAGCCTTGCACATTCCCCCCAGGGCCGAATTGATTGACAAGGCTCTCATCATGTATTCCCTCCTATCGTGTCTGTGCAGAATTGCAGACACTTTCAAATTTAACCCTGATTCGACTTTTTTGCAACATTGACCTGTACTTGTTAAGTAAATCTGCAGATCTCCTACTCTTAATGTCATTGGTGCCAACATGTACAACAATATCACCTTTTGTGCCCTTAAAAGATGATATAAGCTTTACAATAACATCAACTTTTGCCCCTGGTCCTGTTCCATCTATCCTTTTTACACAATATATATGCCCCGTCTCCCTGACAATAGAGTCGCCAACAATAACTAGTTCCTTTGGGACCAGCGCATTCTGCCTTGGAGATTGCCGCTGTGTTGCCTGATGCCCAGGAGTGAGCTATGCGTAGAGTTGGGCAGCTGAGAGCTTGACGGGCCCCTCATATTAATTTCTTTGAGGGCATCTACCGTACACCTCAAGCTCTCATAGATGCCCAGTAGAATGCTCAGTTTCTAGACACTCTCTGCACCTGGCACACACACAAAGACATCCTCCTTGGCTATATCATGTTCTGTTCCAGAGAGTTCGGCAAACATTTCACAAGCTGCACATTTTTTTAGATTGTGATGCATTGGAGATTGCCGCTGCCCTCTCAGGCGATTATTTTGAGCAAGAGGAAAAATCCCATCAGCATTCAGCATGCTCAAACCATTCGAGGCTTTATGTACCTTAATCAGATCCCCTCGCAGGTGCCTAGTATCCAGACACAGTAATTTGCAAAACTTAAGCGTTTCTTCGTAAGGGCAACACTTCGTTCCATTCACTAATCTTGTTGCCTTTCTCTGTACTTGTTCCAACAGCTCTACATCCTTCTTAAAATGAGGCCTCCAGACCTGTATACAGTATCCAAGGTGTGGCCTCACCATTGCCTTGTACAAGGGGATAATCACCTCCTTATCCCTGCTTGAAAAATTCCTGTATATCATTGACAAGACCCCATGAGCTACTCTTGCAGACCGTCTGCACTGCTCAGAAAACTTACTATCTACCTGCACAATTACCCTCAGGTCCTTTTCATTCTCTACCACTAGTAGTACCACAGTGTACTAGTCTAGTGTAGTACCACAGAGTTGATACCTTACTCTGGGGTTACTGCTTCCCATATGTAGTACTTTACATTTGTCAATAAACTTTTTTGTTTAAACTCATTTGCCACCTCTCAGCCCATCTGCTCAACTTTTCTAGATCCTGTTGCAGCAGAGTACTCTCATTAGTGTCATTAACAACCCTGCCAACTTTTGTATCTTCTGCAAACTTGGACATTAAGCTTGATATACTATCATTTCTAAATACATAAAACAACATGGACCCAACACTGAACCCTGAGGGACTCCATTAATAACATTAGTCCACGAAGAGCAGTGTCCATTGATTACCACTCTGTTTTCTCCCACTCAACCATCCCTTTATCCATAGTAGCAATTTGCCTCCAATGCCACACTGCTCCAATTTGTGCAGCAGTCTTCCATGTGCAACAGTATCAAAGGCCTTTCTAAGTTCCAAATATATGATATCAAAATTATTGCTTGCATCCAGTTCCTTTGCGACTACATCATAGTATCCAATCAAATTGGTCAGACAAGACTTCCCCTTAACAAACCCATGCTGTGTCCGAGCTATAACTGAAATCTTGTCTAGATGATCTTGCAATGCTTCTTTAACCAGTGCCTCCATTAATTTCCCTCAAAAAGAAGTTAAACTAGCAGGTCTGTAACTACCTATGTCTCCCTTTGATCCTCCTTTGTGGATTGGAGTCACATTTGACCATCTCCAGTCCAAGGGTACCTCCCTTGAGTCCAATTTCTCACTCCTTTAATATAACTGGATAGATTCCATCAACCCCAGGTGCCTCTCTTACGTTTTTCTTCAAAAATTTCTCCTCCACTTTACTCTCAGTTATTACAAGATCATTAGCATTAGTAGAGGTATACGATGCAAGAAAGCAAGCTTATTCAGCATCAGCCAAAAAAAAAAAAAAAAAAGCACAACCACTACTCCCATTTCACCCCTCCGTTCGTTCAAAATACCTGTCCAGCTGAGCCTTAAATTTGTTTAGGCTATCAACTTCAACAACAAGTGATGGAAGTCTATTCCACAAACCAACTGCCTGCTGGCTAAAGGCAAATTTCCGCACATCTATCCGACATCCGTCCTTCCTCAATTTGAATTTATGCTCTCTCAGGTGATTATTCTGAGCAAGAGAAAGAATCCCATCGGCATTGAGCATGCTCAAGCCATTTAAAACCTTGTACACCTCTATCAGATCACCTCGCCGATGCCTAGTCTCCAGACTGTAATTTGCAAAACTTAAGCCTTTCTTCGTAAGAGCAACCCTTTGTTCCATTTACTAATCTTGTTGCCCTCCTCTGTACTCGTTCCAGCAGCTCTACATCCTTCTTGAAATGAGGTCTCCAGACCTGTATACAGTACTCAAGGTGTGGCCTGACCAATGCCTTATACAAGGGAATAATCACATCCCTATCCCTACTAGAAAAATTCCTGTATATCATTGACAAGACACCATGAGCTATTCTTGCAGCTCGTCTGCACTGCTCAGAGAACTTCATATCTGCCTGCACAATTACCCTCAGGTCCTTTTCATTCTCTACCACTGTCAGTGTAGTACCACAGAGTTGATACGTTGATCTGGGGTTACTGTTTCCCATATGTAGTACTTTACATTTGTCAATGTTAAACTTCATTTGCCACCTCTCAGCCCATCTGCTCAACCTTTCCAGATCCTGTTGCAGCAGCATAGCATCAGTAGTGTCCTTAACAACCCTGCCAACCTTTGTATCGTCTGCAAACTTGGACATTAAGCTTGATAAATCATTAATAAATACAGAAAACAACAATGGACCCAACACTGAACCCTGAGGAACTCCACTAATAACATTAGTCCACGTTGAGCAGTGTCCATTGATTACCACTCTGTCTTCTGCCACTCAACCATCCCTTTATCCATAGCAGCAATTTGCCTCCAATGCTACACTGCTCCAATTTGTGCAGCAGTCTTCCATGCTCAACAGTATCAAAAGCCTTTCTAAGATCCAAATATATAATATCAAAGTTATTCCCTGCATCCAGTTCTTTTGTGACTACATCATAGTATCCAATCAAATTGGTCAGACAAGACCTGCCCTTAACAAAACCATGCTGTGTCTGAGCTATAACTGAATTCTTGTCCAGATGATCCTGCAGTGCTTCTTTAACCAATGTCTCCATTAATTTTCCTGGAACCGAAGTTAAACTAACAGGTCTATAATTACTTGTGTCAGCCTTTGATCCTCCTTTGTGAATTGGGGTTACATTTGCACATCTCCAGTTTATGGGTACCTTCCCTGAGTCCAAAGAAGCTCTCATAATTATGGCTAGGGGTTTGCTTACTTCCTTTGCTGCCTCCTTTAATATAACTGGATAGATCCCATCCACCCCGGGTGCCTTTTTTATGTTTATCCTCAACAATTTCTCCTCCACTTTCCTCTCAGTTATTAGAAAATCATCTAGCTCACTGCCAATGTTTACTTCACCTACGACATTCCCCTTCTTGAATAACTCCTCATGTGTGAATGTAGATGCAAAATACTCGTTTAGATTGCTAGCCACGTGAGCAGGATTCTCAACTGTTGAACCATCAACATCCAGTGGACCAATCTGATTCATCCCTTTCCTTCTTGAGTTTAAATAGGTAAAGAACTCTTTTCTGTTTTTCTTTGCATCCTTTGCCTGCCTAATCTCCTTTGTGACTTGGTTACAGACCAACTTATATCTATCATAGGCTTCCATGTCACCCATTAATTTGTATATATCCCATGCATTTTTCTTCTCTGCCATATGTCTCATTAGTTCATCTGACAACCATTTAGGCCTGAACCTTGAACAATGGTAGTTACCTCCTTGAGTAAATCCCACTTCAGCACACTGTGATCACTGCCACCTAGTGGTTCCTTTATCTGCAGATTCTTAATGTATGAAGAATCACTACTGATAATCAGATCAAGAGTATTACTCCCTCTAGTTGCCTCCCGAACATGCTGGTGTAGAAAACAATCATCCAATAAATCCACAAAAGCCTTGCTAGTGTGTGAGTGACCAACCCACAAATTCCAGTCAATATCTGGGAAATTAAAATCCCCCATTATAAGACTCTCTGATTTACTGGCCCATTCTATTTCCCTGTATAGTATCTTATTATACTCATCAGAGTCATTAGGCCTATAGCACACTCCTACTCTCAATTTTGATTTACCCATGCTTATGTCACCAAACTGACTCGACACTGCCCTGTCCATCAATGTCGACTGGCTTCACTTCCTTCGATTTTATGTGTTTTTTTAACTAATAGCATAACCCCTCCTCCCTTCCTATCCTGTCTATCCTTTCTGTAGACGTTGTACTCCCCAAATTCCAGTTCTGCATTCCTTATATCTGTGTGGCACCACGTCTCTGATATCCCAACAATATCTGCCTTTGATGTTTTGAGCAAAACCTCAAATTCATCAAATTTATTTACTAAACTCCTAGCATTGGTGTACACGCAAGTATACATGCACCTGTTTCTATTCTTAGTTACCCTAACACAACCCATGTGTTTACTTGTACCGCAATGACTTCCAGCAGTCTCTGAAATATCCTGCATATTGTTTTTCAGGCTTCTGCTCATTCCAATAGAAGCAGTGCAAGAATCTCTTTCACCTCTGCAAGTGGCTACTGTTAATCTATTTGTCTTTGTCTCCTCCCAAGCTAGCAGTTTTCCGACCCACCTAACACTGCCTCGATAGCATCAGCAAATATTCTTGCACCCTTTCTATTTAAGTGTATCCCATCCCTGTAGAAGCAATCTCTCCTGTTAACAAGTACAGTCCAGGCTGAAAAAAATTCTACCCCTTGAGCCTTGCACAATCTTTCCAGGGCCGAATTGATCGACAAGGCTCTCATCATATACTCCCTCCTATCGTGTCTGGGCAGAATTGCAAACACTTTCAAATTCAACCCTACTTCACGGCTTTTTTTCAACAGTGACCTGTACTTGTTAAGTAATTCCGCTGGTCTCCTACTCGTAATATCATTAGTGCCAATGTGTACAACTATATCACCTTTTGTGCCCTTAACAGATGATATCCGCTCTACAACGTCATCAACCCTTGCCCCTGGCAGACATACCCTGGTCCTATTCCACCTATCCTTTTTACAAAGCATGTTCCTCGTTTCCCTGACAATAGAGTTACCAACAACTACTAGTTCCTGTGGGACCAGCGCATTCTGCCTTGGGGGCTGCCTCTGTGTTGCAAGATGACCAAGTGCAATCTCTGGCGTTGATGTGGGCAGCTGAGAGCTTGATGGGCCCCTCAATTTATTTCCTTCGAGGGCATCCACCCTGTCCTTCAAGGTCTCATAAAGGCACATAACAATGCTGAGTTGTCGCCTAATTTCCTTGCACTCCTTGCATCGTGCACACACAAAGACATCCCCCATGGCAATATCATGTCCCGTACCCGAATGCTCCGCAAACATCAAGCAAACAGTGCATCTTAAAAGGCTGTGATTCAGAGGGCAACTGCCCCCCTCAGTTCTCCCCCGAGCCACAGCACTCCCATTAGCTTGAGCCTTTTGCTTTGCTGCTCTGGTTTGAGTCATGATTTCGATTTAATGTCAATAAAATTACAATTTCAGAACAAAATTAAAACCTTAAACTTGTATCCTAACACAGTTATAACGCTATATTTATTTTTCAATATTGAGTGTTATCTACGAGTTCCCTTTATATAACTTCCATATCAAGTTATGTATTAATTATTTGTCTAGTATTTAATTTAATTTAATTTATTATTTTAATTTAATATATTTAATTTAATTTAATAGTATTTAATTAATTATGTATTAATTACCTAGCTTATTGCCAGAGTTTATTACACAACTGGCATTCCCCTCCCTGAATAACCCCTCATGTGTGAATGTAGATGCAAAATATTCATTTAGTTTGTTAGCTACCTTAGCAGAATCATCAACAGTTCAACTATCAATATCAAGTGGACCAATCTGATTCCTTCTAGAGTTTACATAAATAAAGAACTCTTTGCTGTTTTTCTTTGCATCCTTTGTCAAAGATTTCTCATAATCTGCCTTCGCCTGCCTAACCTCCTTTGTGACTTGTTACAGACCAGCTTATATCTATCATAGGCTTCTGTGTCACCTGTTATTTTATACGTATCCCATGCATTTTTCTTCTCTGTCACATGTGTAATTATTTCATCTGACATTCATTTAGGCCTAAATTGTATACTATATTTCTTAATTGGTATGAAAAGCTTAGTAGCTTCCAAGATTAATTCTTTGAATGCTTCCCATTTTGAATTTTCTGTTGCTAACATTATGAGTTAGTTTCGACATATAGATTTGAAATACTGTCTCAGAGCACCGTAATCAACTTTACTAAAGCAAAAACCATTCCGTTTACCCTTGATGGTAGTTACCTCTTTCAGTAAATCCCACTTCAGCACACTGTGATCACTGCCACCTAGTGGTTCCTTTATCTGCAGATGCTTAATGCATGAAGAATCACTACTGATTATCAGATCAAGAATATTACTCCCTCTAGTTGCTATAGAAAATAATCATCAATAAATCCACAAAAGCCTTGGTAGTGTGCGAGTGACCAAACCACAAATTCCAGTCATTCTCTGCTTAATTAAAATTAGCATTAGCATTAGCATTAGCAGAGGCATATGAAGCAAGAAAGCAAGCTTATTCAGCATCAGCCAAAAAAAAAAAAAAAAAAACCCACTCCCATTTCACCCCTCCGTTTGTTCGAAATACCTGTCCAGTTGAGCTTTAAATTTGTTTAGGCTATCAACTTCAACAACAAGTGATGGAAGTCGGTTCCACCAACCAACCACCCGCTGGCCAAAGGCAAATTTCCGCACATCTATCCGACATCCGTCCTTCCTCAATTTGAATTTATGCCCTCTGAGGTGATTATTCTGAGAAAGATGAAGAATCCCATTGGCATTGAGCATGCTCAAACCATTCAAAGCCTTATACACCTCTATCAGATCACCTCGCCGGTGCCTAGTCTCCAAACTCTGTAATTTGCAAAACTTAAGCCTTTCTTCGTAAGAGCAACCCTTTCTTCGTAAGAGCAACCCTTTGTTCCATTTACTAATCTTGTTGCCCTTCTCTGTACCCGTTCCAGCAGCTCTACATCCTTCTTGAAATGAGGCCTCCAGACCTGTATACAGTACTCAAGATGTGGCCTTACCATTGCCTTATACAAGGGAATAATCACCTCCTTATCCCTGCTAGAAAAATTCCTGTATATCATTGACAAGACACCATGAGCTACTCTTGCAGCTCGTCTGCACTGCTCAGAGAACTTCATATCTGCCTGCACAATTACCCCCAGGTCCTTTTCATTCTCCACCACTGTCAGTGTAGTACCGCAGAGTTGATACGTTGCTCTGGGGTTACTGTTTCCCATATGCAGCACTTTACATTTGTCGATGTTAAACCTCATTTGCCACCTCTCAGCCCATCTGTTCAACCTTTCCAGATCCTGTTGCAGCAGCATAGCGTCAGTATTGTCCTTAACGACCCTGCCAACCTTTGTATCATCTGCAAACTTGGACATTAAACTTTATATCCCATCATCAATATCATTCATAAACACCGAAAACAACAACGGACCCAACACTGAACCTTGAGGAACTCCACTAATAACATTAGTCCAAGTTGAGCAGTGTCCATTGATTACCACTCTCTGTCTTCTGCCACTCAACCATCCCCTTATCCATAGCAGCAATTTGCCTCCAATGCCACACTGCTCCAATTTGTGCAGCAGTCTTCCATGTGCAACAGTATCAAAAGCCTTTCTAAGATCCAAATATATAAAATCTCCCATTATAAGACACTCTGATTTACTGGTCCACTCTATTGCTCTGCACATTTGCTCATTATACTCATCAGATTCATTAGGCCTATAACACACACCTACTCTCATTTTTCCTTTCCCAGTGCTTATGTCACACCAAATAGACTCAACATTGCATTGTCCACCAACATCATTTGAATGCACTTCCTTAGATTTTGTGTTTCTTAACTAACATCATAACCCTTCCTCCCTTCCTGTCCTATCTATCCTTGCTGTACACATTGTACTTCCCAAATTCCAATTCTGTACTGCTTATTTCTGTGTGACACGATGTCTCTGATATCCCAACAATATCTGCCTTTGATGTTTTGGCTAGCACTTCAAGCTCATTGAATTTATTAACTATACTCCTAGCATTGGTGTACATGCAAGTATACATGCACCTGTTTCTGCTCTTAGTTACCCTAACACAGCCCATGTATTTACTTGTATCATTATGACTCCCAGCAGTCCTGGAAATTCCCATTGTCTTGCTTTCCAGGCATCTGCTCAATTGCATTTCAATAGAAGCAGTGCAAGAATCACTTTCACCTTTGCCAGCAGCTACTGTTAATCTATTAGTCCGTGTCTATTAGTTAGTTATTCAGAGTTAGCAAGGATATCGGACTAAAGATTAATATGGCTAAAACAAAAGTAATGATGAACAAGTAGCCACAGAAAGGGATATAATCATTGAAGGAGCAGTAATTGAAAAGGTGGATTCATATACTTATCTGGGACAAGTCATTAGCTGTAATAATGATAAATGGCTGGAAGTCAAGAGAAGAATAAATTTTATATGGATAACATTCAGGAAATATGGTCGCATACAGTGGTGAGCTGTGAATATTTTAACAATGGGCTCGCAGTTTTTCCGGCTTTATACCGAGTAAATCTGATTTGTCACGGAAGTGACATCATCTGGGGCTTCCGCTAGAGGTGCTTCCCACACTTGCACTACTAGTAGTGTGATTAGAGCGTGTTACGCATTTTTCGTGACTGTTATGATATCTCAAGTCAGGGGCGGATTTAGGGGGTGAACAGATGCGACCCCTTAACCATGCATATAAGTGAATGTGTAAAACGTACCTAGGTCTATCTAAAAACAAAATAAAAACTTATCCTGGTTATCATGCCTCGCCTTACAATGATAACTGTAAGGCGAGGCATCTTTTTTCATCTCGCATTTTCGCTATATAACATATAACAGCTGCATATGTCGTTTCAGCTGCAAGATCAGTACATCAATTGGTGCTATTTTACAGAGATATTTAGATACGTTGCACTCGCAAGTATACTTCTCTTACTTTAGTTGTCATAAATTCATTGTATCTTATCTTCCAAAAATTAAGAAAATCTGTGAATGATCAATAAAATATTTACAATTAAAAAGCTCTTTTTTTTTCGTAATCGATATATACAAGCAAAATACCTAAAAAAAAAAAAAAAAAAAAAAAAAAAAAAAAAATGCAAAGGATGTTTTGCGTAAACCATTTACCGTGCGTGCTTGGCACAAGTGCAACTTTTTTATTTGTCTTTTTTTTAACAACTTTGGAAATATAATGGATACATTTTTTTCATAATAAAATTTTAATATTGCGAATAAAAGATTACATTAAATATTTCCCATATCACAAATAACATAAAAACTATCACAAAACATTCCACAATATAAAAACAAATATTACGTAAAATACAAACTTTCTAGAAGAAGTACACAAAAAATTCACAGATTACATGAAAAAAAATTATTTCACAAATATTCAAGAAAACTTGATTGTAAAAATTGCCATATAGAATTTACTTCTTTATTAATATTTGTTGTCAATCTTCTGCTTTGCTCAATAGCTGAGCGATGATTACAGAGGAATGATTTGACGTAACGATCCGGATCAAATTGAAGCAATGGTTTTCTATTTAGATGTATGGTTATCATAATCTGCAATGTGTTTAATCGTCACAATATTATTCATTACGCTGAAAGCTCACTCAGCCTTCTTTGAAACCATTGCTAATTGCAATGGTTTCAAAGATATTTTCTGGCTTTCTGAATTGAAAAGGTAATTTCACTCGATTTTAAAGATAAACTGTCTTCGACAAAATCTCTAAAATCATTAATTTTTATTTCATATTTTATCAGAAAACTTAAATTTCTTATTCAGTTTTCGCTGTCTTGCCACCGAGACGAAAGTTATTTCATATTCCACGGTTTTGGGTAGTGTATGTTTAAAATTTCTTTCAATGGTATCGTTATTTTCTTTATTTAATTTAAAATCACCCTGTTGCATTAATAACTAATCCTTTAAGGATAAAACAATGCATTTAATAACTTGTCACAAGGTAATTTTTTTACTTTCGATTTTGATTCCTTCAAATTCTTTCCACTTCAACATGCTCTCAATTTTCGCTTCATAATTTCCTTCAGAATTTTTAAAATTAGCAATAGCAGTGATAGTTCGAATAATTAATTTATATGCTTTTACCATTGTGATTCTGTAAAGCTTCTGAAAGGTAAGAGAGCTCCTGCAGGACATCGATCATTGATGCTAAATGGTTGCAAATTTAAAAGTCGATTTAATAATCCGGCATATTTAACTTCTGGTTCAAAATGTTTGCACAAAGTGGGATAATTCCTCCAACCCACAATTGCTGTCCACAAGCTATAAGCTGCTCGTCGTGGCCCGAACACACGACCGATTTTTATAGTTTTCCCATCAAGTTTTTTAGCAATCATCCTTAATTCGCACTACGTTTTTGGAGATTGGTAATACAGTTTTTTTTTTTTTTTTGTTTTTTTTAAATTATTGCCTGTATGCCATTATATTTTAGAACATTTTCTATGCAGTGTAATGCTCGACAAAGTTTCAAAATCTGCCAACATTTCACCTTCGTAAAGTTTATATAATATCTTAGTTGCCTCAATCCCCCCCCCCCCACTCCATTGCTACAGTCACTAGTTCTTTGAATACTGTGCAAAATGGCAGAATCACACAGATATTCAGATGCTGTGACCATGTAAACAGAGAGGAGAAATTTACTGGAAGGCGTGGATTACTCACTTTTCCAAAAAAAATATGCCCTTTTGTCACAGTAAAGGGGAACCACAACACAGGTTGGCCAGAGGCTATAATCCTTGTCAGGAATCTCCTTAATCCTCTGACTGGCTATGGAAAGCATATTGACTAGCGCGACTTCTAGGTATGTGATTGCTTAGGTTTTATGGACACCACTAACATTGTGAAATGGTAATCCCTTTTATCCTTAATTTGCACTTTCTAATTACCTAAATTGCCTAGAGGCTACAGGTGAGAACAAGGCATACACAATTGTCTCTCCTAATCCATTCGTTACATGGAAATTTTCTTTGTTCAACAGAAACTATTTTAAATGTAAGTACCAAGGGGAATCAAAAAAATTCGCTATAAAGAAGTTCGTTAAACAGAGGTCAGACTGTAATTAAATCAAAAATGCAGCAATTTTAAAATACATAACTGATCGATTGTGCCATTAAAATGCTGGGAATGGGGCTCTCCCTCACACCACCATAGTTTTAGCTCTAGATACTCAATAATTGGATTCAGGATTTTATTTGTGAAATAAATGATCATCTCAACGATGGGCTCACAAATTTTCAAAAAAAAATAACAATGGTCTCTTGGAAGCCCATGCGAGCCCACTATAGCTCACCACTGGTCGCATATTGAAGAGCAATATACCAATTTGTCTGAAACGTAAAATGATGAACTAATGTATACTCCCCACCATGACTTATGGAAGTGAAACTTGAGCACTCACCAAAAGAATGGAAGAAAAGCTCAGAACTACACAGTGAAGAATGGAATGAATTATATTAGGAATCATACTGTTAGATGGCCCCGGGTGCCAAGCGTTATTGTGATCGAGCGATTCTCTGAGCTATTTACAAAGCGTTTTCTTACTGCGACAGTTTTTGTTAATTTGGAAAGTTTTTCTTACGTTTAAAGCTATTTATTGTTAACTTACTCTTACGAATTGTAAGTAAGTTACAGAAAGGAAAACCACCTTTCTTTTTTCTTTCCTTAAACTAACAAACTAACTTACACCGCTTGGTCACTCTAGCGGCACTGCTCCTGCCTCCCCGTGGCGGGGCCGGTAACCTTGGCAGAAAAGGCTCTCTGCCAGGGGCTAAAAGGAGCTGACATGGATCTCAAAGATAGTTATCCATCTGTTGAGCCTCGTGCCTCAACCTGTCCAAGGACAGATCAAACTGATTTTGACACCTCCCATCCTAAGAGACAAAGAACAGAAGTTTCCAAAAAGGAATCACCTCTGTTTCTTATAATACATTCCCAAACAAGTCAACCAATAGGTGCACTTTCTCCATTTCTTATCCAGAAATGTCTCGAGAATGCTGCCGGACCACCTAAAATGGTGAAAAGACTCCGTTCCGGAGATCTACTTATAGAGACTATGAATAGTAGGCACTCTGAAGCCCTACTAAGAATCCCAAAATTTGCGAATATTCCTGTCACAGTAACTCCACATGCCACCCTAAACTCATCCAAAGGAGTGCTCTCTGAGTGGGACTTATTAAATGTTACTGAAGAGGAGTTAGTCCAAGAGCTACAAGATCAAAAAGTTATACAGGCAAAGCGAATTAAAATCAAGAAAGATGGTGAACTGGTTCCGACACGTAGTGTTATACTGACCTTTTCAATGCCAATCCTTCCAGCCACAGTTAAGGCTGGATATCTGAACTGTCATATCCGACCTTATATCCCTAACCCTCTCAGGTGCTTCAAGTGCCAAAAATTTGGCCATGCTCAAACAGTGTGTAGAGGGGTTTCTGTGTGCCCCAACTGTGGATCCAAGGAACACACTCAGACAGACTCCCCAGCACAAACACCAGTATGTCCAAACTGTAACGGTAGCCATCCAGCTTACTCAAAAGTTTGTGAAACCTGGAAAATTGGAAAGAAGATACAGAAATACAAAATAGAAAACAAAGTGACTTATCAAGAAGCAAGGAAACAAGTTTTGCCCACAATACCGAAACTCTCATATGCAGCTGCAACACAAAAATACAAATCAGAAGGAACCCAAACTGAAGTGTCCATACCACCAGCTACATCCATTTCCAGCTGGGCTCGGGCTGTTCTAGCGAATCCGCAGGAGTCCCCTAAAGAACAAGTAAAAGACCAAGCAAATAATACTCCAGTCACCGTACCACCAACTATTACTCCATCACGTTCAGATACTGAAAGTCTGAGAAATCTGAAACTTCAAAATACTTTAACCGCTGATATGGAAACCGATAACACCCCCAACAATGATGAAACCGTCTTAGAAATACATGCTGAGGAAGACATGGATACTGCACGACCCGTTTTCCCGAAAAAAGATAAAATAAAACTGGACCGCCATAAACAGATTGGCTCTAAAAAACTGTCAGAAATACCTTCTACTTCAAAAGCTAAATAATGGATCAGTTGATTCAATGGAATTGTAGAGGCCTCCGTAGCAACATAGACGATATTCATGACTTGATAAATCAGCATCATCCAGTAGGCATCTGCCTACAAGAAACAAATCTCTCTCCACAAGTGACACTTTCAGTTAAAAACTATACATTGTTCAGGCAAGACAGGATCTCTGCCCATGGGTCACATGGTGGTGTAGCGATAATGATTGACAGTAAAATCCCATCCAGATGCATTCCTGTACAAACCACTTTAGAAGTAGTTGCAGTACGCCTCGCGCTTGGCAAAATGCTTACTCTTGTATCCATATATATCTCACCAAATCAGAACTGCTCGATAGCTGATCTAGATGATCTTATCTTACAACTACCTTCTCCTTTCTGCATATTGGGCGATTTTAATGCCCATCACCAATTATGGGGATCTTTACATACAGACAACCGGGGACGCACGATAGAGGCTTTTCTTATAAAGCATAACATCACACTGCTGAACACAGGCTCCGACACCTATGTCCATTTTCCAACAGGCTCAACTTCTGCCATAGATCTGTCATTATGCTCACCAATGTTGTTTCCAGACTTCGATTGGAGAGTTTTAGAAAATCCATTAAACAGTGACCATTTTCCTATAATCTGTAAGCTCTGCACAAGAAGAAACTTACCAGTAAGTGGTCGAACTAAGTGGAAATTCTCAAAAGCTGACTGGAATAAATATGCATCAAGCGTTACACTAGATGATGATATTATCCATCATCACTCTATAGATGACGCCGTTAAACACATCACAGAACAAATGTTGGCGGCAGCTGCTACTACCATTCCTAAAACTACAATTAAAGGATCCAAACACAAAAATTACTGGTGGAATTCGGCATGTAACGCTGCTAAGAGGGAAAAGAACAAGGCATGGAATCAGTTCCGAAAAAATCCAACCACTGCCAATCTGATTATCTACAAGAAACTTAAAGCCCAGGCCCGATTTATCCGGCGAAAAGCTAAAAAAGAGTCTTGGATTCGTTTTGCTTCGTCTGTCACTAAAGACTCAAGCGCAGGACTGATATGGCGGAAAATAAGATGCCTTACCGGAAAGTCTCCATCAATTCCTTCCTCAATCATCGTGTATAAAGGACAAGAGGTAACCCTTCCCGAGAATATTGCAAACATCCTCGCAGAATCTTTTGTTCACCATTCTGCTTCAACCTCATATGATCCAACTTTCCTAAAAGCCAAATCAGTAGCTGAAAAATATAAAATAAAATTCAGAACGAAGTCAGCCCTCTCTTATAATGAACCATTTACCATATATGAATTAGAAGAATCTTTAAAAAAATCAGCCAATAGTGCACCTGGTTCAGACGGCATATACTACTTAATGTTAAAAAATCTAAATGAGAGAACTCATCACTCTCTCCTAAAACTTTTCAACCGAATATTTGTCGCAAATTACTTTCCCCTATCCTGGCGCCATTCTGTAGTTCTACCCATTCCAAAACCAGGAAAAGACCAATCAGACCCGCACAATTATAGACCAATTTCACTTACTAGTTGCTTAGGTAAGACTCTGGAAAAAATGGTACATCATCGCCTTACCTGGTATCTGGAAACTCAAACTACTGTGAACAACGATCAGTTTGGTTTTCGTAAAAACAGATCTACCTTAGACCTTATGATAAAGGCTGAGGCAAATGTGCGAAATACATTCATAAAAAACGAACATTTGGTTATGGTGAGCTTAGATATAGAGAAAGCCTTTGAAACTACGTGGCGTCATGGCATCCTTCGTGACCTACATGCCCTAGGATTAAAAGGACATTTACCAGCATTAATTCAGAGCTTTCTCGAATATCGAACTCTACAGGTCTGTTATCGAGGTACTCTCTCCAAAATCTACAAACAGGAGGAAGGAGTCCCACAAGGGTCAGTCCTCAGTGCCACACTCTTCGCAGTTAGAATACACACTCTAACAACAATCATACCGAATTCAGTAGAAACTTATCTTTATGCCGATGACCTCACTATATCCAGTCACTCACAAAATATGTACTCTATTGAAAGGAAACTCCAACTATCAATAAATAAAATACAAACGTGGATGTCACAAAATGGTTACAGACTGTCAGCAGAGAAAACTGTCGCTATACACTTCTGCAAGAAGCGAAAACTGCACCCTGATCCTGAATTGCGACTGGGAAATCATGCTATTCCAGTCAATGACAATATTAAATTCCTAGGTTTAATATTGGACAAGAAATTAAACTTCCTGAAACACATTCAGCATGTACGAACTATTTGTTTGAAGAAAATGAATATTCTTAGAGTGCTTTCTGCGATGTCATGGGGAGCTGATCGACTCTCTCTTCTTCACCTGTATAAAACTATAATCCGATCCAGACTAGACTATGGTGCACCTGTATATGACTCAGCTAGAAAATCAGCATTACAGTCCCTAAATACCATTCAACATAATGCACTTAGAATAGCTCTAGGTGCCTTCCGAACGTCACCAGTCCAGAGTCTTTACATTGATGCACATGAACCTCCATTATCGTTTCGGAGACAGATGCTGCTGCTTACGTATGCTGCCAAACTTTGGAGTATGCCCTCACATCCCATCTGGTCTTCCATGTTTACTCCGTCTTTCCAAAATTTATACAGAAATAAACCAAATGAAAATAAACCTGCTGGAATCAGATTGAAGGATGTTACACAGAATTGGAGTGTCCCACTAGACAATATCCACCCCGACACTGGAGAAATTGAGCCTCCATGGTCCACTTTCAAACCTTTATCCGATGAATACTTTCAAAAGTGGGGAAAACAGGCGTTGGACCATCATAATATAGCAGCTACATTCAACTCATGCATCAGCAAACACTCACTGTCTTCAAATATATACTGATGGATCCAAATCTGATACAGATGTAGGTGCTGCAGTAGTCCTTCCCACTTGTGTAATCTCCGAAAAACTTTTCCCAAGTTGCAGTATTTACACCGCTGAACTCTATGCAATACAAATGGCTATCAAACACGTCAATAACAGGTCTAACGAAGAAATTATAATCTATACCGATTCCTTGAGTGCAGTGACTTCTATACAACGTAAATGTCCGAACTCTCATCCTATTCTGAAAGAAATCAGAGCTCAGCTAATCAATCTCGCAAAATATAACACAGAGGTAAGGTTCTGCTGGATTCCTGGGCATGCTGGAATCCAGGGAAATGAGAAAGCAGATCAAGCAGCAAAAAATCCAGTCAACCCCCTATCTTCACTTGCCTTGATTCCTTATATGGACTGTAGACTTATCATAAAACAGTTATGTATTGACCAATGGACATCAGTATGGCAACAACAGACCCAAAATAAACTTTTCCAAATAAAGAAAAAGCCACAGTATTGGAAATCTAGTTCACGATTAAACAGACGAGAAGAGGTTGTCCTTGCAAGGACACGCATTGGTCATTCCTATCTCACCCACCTCCATTTGTTGACAGGGGATGAACCTCCTCACTGTCGTCATTGTTCCGCCCTACTTACAGTGAAGCACATTCTCCTCGAGTGTCCTTACAATCATGCTGCTAGATTAACAAATTTTAAATCGGTTTTAACCCAAAACAATCCATTACAGATGAACCATATAATCAGTGATGACGCAAATCTATCTGATTTATTTACTTTTTTAAAACAAATTCATTTATACGAACTAATCTGACATATGACTGGAAAAAAAAAAATCATTTGCACAATTACTGTGACAGGCACAATTTGGCCTCAGTTGCCCTTGTGCCAATAAACTTCCATTTAAACCAACCAACCATACTGTTAGATAAGAAGAGAAACACATGGATTAGGCAGCAAACCCAAGTAAAGGACATTCTTATCAAAACTAAAGAACTAAAATGGTCTTGGGCAGGACATATAGATGGACAACATAGCAACAGATAGACTATGAAAATAACAGAATGGTACCCAAGAGGAGCTAGAAGAAAACTTGCAAGACAACGATAGAGATGGACAGATGAACTTCACGAGTTTGTGGGTAGTAAATGAATAGCCATTGCACAAAACAGAAAGAACTGGAAAGTTGCTTGGAAACTAGATGCCTTAGAGGAAACTTGATTGAGGTGTTTATGGCTGTGAGAGGCAAAAGTAAAATGATTGAGGATGAAATTTTCACTGTTATAAATGATTCTGGAACAAAGGTCATAAATTCAAGTTATGGGGAGATGGTTAGACTGGATTACAGGAAGTTTTATTTTAGCCAGCGAGTTATAAATTACTAGAATAAGTTACCTACATGGGTGGTAGAGGCTGACGGTTTGAGAAAATTCAAAGGTCAGCTGGATATTTACCTATGGTAAGAGGTAAACACATAGATTGTCTATTTCTTTTTCTTTTATTTATTTTGTTTAAAGTGTTTATTATTATTATTTTACTCTTTTTTTTTTTTTTTTTTTGGCTAATGCAGCATAAGCCTTAAACTTCCTTGTACCATTACTAATACTAAATCTTTTCTCTCTAATTTTTGTTTAATCACTATATATGTACTATCATTAATAATAAGTAAACAGATATCATTGTTGACAGTGATTTTTTTATGATATGTACATTCCCTTAATTGAATGCATTGTTTAGTAGTTGTTTAGTAATTGACAAATGTAAAGTACTGCATATGGGTAATAGTAACCTAAGAGTAATGTATCAACTGGGTGGTACTAGACTGAGGATAGTTTTTTTTTTTTTTTTTTTTTTTTTGTTGGTGCGTCGGCTTCTGTGGCCATAATAAACCTCCCAAAGTTTTTGCATTTTACTCTGATCCAAGCTCGAGGCAGGATTCGAACCCGTGACCTTTGGGTTGCCAAGCAGGCATTTTATCCACCTAGCTAGCCCGTTTGGCTCTGAGGGTAGTGGAGAACGAAAAGGACCTGGGGGTAATTGTGCAGTCAGATTTGAAGTTTTCTGAGCAGTCCAAAAAGGCTGCAAGAGTAGCTCATGGTGTCTTTTCAATGATATACAGAAATTTCGTTAGCAGGGATAAGGAGGTGATTGTCCCCTTGTGTAAGGCAATGGCCATGCCACACCATGAGTACAGTATACAGGTCTGGAGGCCTCATTTTAGGAAAGATGTAGAGCTGCTGGAACAAGTATAGAGAAGGGCAATGGCATTGGTGATGGGAACAAAGGGTTGGTGTTACCAAGAAAGGCTTAAATTCTGCAGGTTGCAGCTTCTGGAGACTAGGCACCTGCAAGGTGATCTAATTGAGGTATAAGGCCTTGAATGGATCGAGCAAGCTCAATGCTAATGGGATTCTTCCTCTTGCTCAGATTACTCACCTGAGAGGGCATAAATTCAAATTGAGGAAAGACAATTGTAGAATGGATGTGCAGAAATTTGCCCTTAACCAGCGGATGGTTGATAGAACAAACCTCCATAGTGGAGGTCAGTAACTTAAATAAGTTCAACCAGATCTTGTTATTGTTATTTTGGTTTTTAGGAGCATTAACAACTAAGGCCATATTGCTCCGGGTATATGTGGTGGTCATTCCCTGACCTTTCCGCATCCTCCATATTTGGTGGTCACGGGCTCGAACCCCGGTCTAATCAAGAAGCGTGTGCTATGCACTGCTGCTCCTGCCCACTTGGCTACGGATATAAGAACTAGACAAACATTTGGAGTGAATGGATGGGTGAAATGGGAAGGGTGTGTTTTTTTTTTTTTTTTTGCTGATGCTATATAAGCTTGCTTTCTTGCATCATATGCCCCTACTAATGCTAATGTTGTGCTAATGCTAATCTTAACAATTTTCGGTTATAGTCTTTTAGTGTCGAGTAGCAAGTTTATGTTGATTGAGATTGATACAGTCATTGGTTCATCCTCTAGAAGCACAGAATTTTGGCCTTTAAATCATTCCAGATATGTACACTATCCAATCAAAACATTATAGCCACCACCTAGCCAATTGCTAGGTGGTGGCTATAACTCTGCTGGTGGCACACATCATGGTGAGAATCAGTAAATGTGATACTGAAGTTTCATGGCATGTGGTCCATACAAAGTATTTGATGAACATGGGCAAGGGACATGACATAATGGACTTGAAAAAGGAGTGATTGTCAGGTATTGACTGAAAGGGCAGTATTGCAAAGACTGAATCTTGTAGTCTATTTGGGGAGTTCTATAGTTAAGGTCTTCCTAGAGTGGATGGATAGTGGGCAGAGCAGATATTTTATGATAAATCGGCAGGACAGTGGCGGGCACCCTTGCCTCATCGATGGTCATGAGTGCCTGGTATGTATGTAGAATGCCGATTTATCATAAAATCTTCCCCAGCAGACAACTGGGGAGGATTTCCAAGACTATGATCCAGTGAACCCTCTCCTGTACGGGTTACCGGAGTAGATGCCCAGTCAGGATACTCACGCTTATAGTCACCCGTTGCACAGTGCCTAAGCAGCATAATTGGAATACTGACGACTGAAAAAAAAAAAAAGTTGCTTTTTTTTGATACATCAGGTTTCCAGCTATGCCACGTGGAGGGTATATGACAACGACTGCACTCCACTCTAAGATCTCTAACCATCCACTCGATGTACACCTTAACTGTAATTAAGGTGTTCCTATAGTGGATGGATAGTGGACAGAGCGACAGTTACCCAGCCAGTGGCGGGAACCTATGCCTCATCGATATCATCGGTGCTCGCCATGTATGTGGGCTGTCACGCCTTGTGTGAGCCAAAAGATGAAGTGGAATGGGTGTCCATGGACTTTAACAAGGGGACAACAGTAGTGTTTCTAAGACCACGATCCAGTGAACCCTCTCCTGTATCGGCTACTGGAGTAGGTGACCAATCACGGTAGCTATACTTATGGCCACTCATCACACATTGCCTAAAGTTTACATCTAAGCGGCATAATTGGACTATTGATGATTTGAAAGTTGCCTTTTATGATAAATTCCAGCTATGCCATGTGTATGGTAGATGGAAAACTGCAGCAAAGAATCACTTCAATGTCTTGGTCCAACAGAAACAGGCAGGTGGGTAGCAGCAGTGTTTTGGTTTGGAGGATGTTTTCCTGAGAACCCCTTGGAGCCCTCACACCCCTAGACTTCACTTCAAATGCTTAAAACTGCCTATCCATTGTGACTGATCAGGCCTTCACAGACCCCTTCATGGTAGCTATCTTCCCAGATGGCATAGATGTGTTCCTTCAGGATAATTCACCCTGCCTCGTTGCCAGTGTTGTTTGCAAGTGGTGTGCTATCTTGGCTGACGAATTCACTGGATATGATTCCCAAAGAACACATCTGGGATTACATGGACCAACTGATCCAGCAATAGCAGTTGTGACAACATGATACAGCAAACATTTTGAAGGTTCTAGGTCTTATGTAGTCCCTGTGGAAGCAGTACTGGTGTAAGAGGACATACCCACTATTAGGTAGGTGGTCATAATGTTTTGACTGAATAGTGTATATGTAATTATTACAATTTTTTTTTCCCTTATCATATGCTCAGGCCATCATTTTTCATTGTTTACTTCATAGATAATTCATCCATCTAGAATACAAGCTTTATCAAGAATTTAGGAATGATCAGCTGCTTTGACACACAGATGGCCTTTTAAAGATACAAATAATTTTTTTTTTTTTGTACTGCATGTCTGTGGGCCTATAAATATGCAACCCTACAGACATACTGTACATTCAATAAAGAATGTGGAAATTAGCATGTCATATGGGCTGGTACATTAGAATTAAAGTAGTTGGTGCTCCAGAAACCTTAAACAATCAGTCAACATCTGCTCTGACTTCCTTCTTGTATTAATTCTCTTTTAAGAACCCCAAGCTTCTGGGATTGGTTAAGAATTTGTCATTTGTTTTAAACATTATAAAGTTAATTTGACTTTCTTTGATTAGAGTGGTATGATGTTTGGGCACCTTTTGCATCATACTTAATCATATCCATATTAGATTTTTAAATTTCTGCATCATTTCATGTACGATTCTCCTGATTGTTAATTGCTTTATCATTGTTTCTACCTTAATCTTTTATGTTCTGAGAGAAGATGAGAATAATAGATGTTATTTTTTAGTAGATGCAAAAAAAGCCTACTTCCTTGCATCTTTTAGCCAATTTTTAATACTAATAATACTGGTAGATCATGATTTTTTTTTTTTATAATCTCCTATTCCTTCTGTTTTTCATTTAAATTCCTTTCTTAATGGTTCACATTAATGATGAGTATCATTTTATTTTTATCTTTTCTTTGGATCAACAGTTTAATTACTGGTCCCCTTGTTCTATTTTAGTTAACAAGTAAAAAAAAAATCTTTGCGATTATATAATTGTTTGTGCTTTTTTTTTTTTTTTTTTTTTTTAGATATCATTTGTGCACTCAGTTAAATGGCTATAAATTGGAAAAAAGTTATCCCATTAAAAGTTAGCAAGATATATTCAGAATTGTTCACTTTTGAATGACACATTTATTTACTATCTATTTTGAATGCAACAGTGAAAAATCCATTTAAAATAAATTATTTTTTGAAAATAGACCACCCTTTGTAGCACTTCAGACATTCTTCATAACATCTTCAGTAAATACATGGGCTGTATTCTGGTAACTAAGAGTAAGAACAGGTGCATGTATACTTGCATGTACACTAATGCTAGGAGTATAGTAAAATTCGATGATTTGAACTGCTGGTCAAGACATCAGAGGCAGATATTATTGGGATATCAGATATGTGGTGTCACAAAGATATAAGGAATGCAGAATTTGAATTTTGCGGAGTAGAATTGTGTACAGAAAGGACAAGTATTCTTTGCGTATTTGGTGCGGACTCTGGATGAGGACCTGGAATACATACAACTGGCTGAGGCTTGCGCCATATCCAGTTGTATGTATGTTATATATATTGTGTTAGCATTAGTAGAGGCATATGATGCAAGAGAGCAAGCTTATACAGCATCAGCCAAAAAAAAAAAAAAAAAACCCATTTCCATTTCACCCCTCTGTTCGTTTGAAATATCTGTCCAGCTGAGCCTTAAATTTATTTAGGCTATCAACTTCCACAACAAGGGATGGAAGTCTGTTCCACCAACCAACTACCCGCTGGCTAAAGGCAAATTTCCGCACATCTATCCTACATCTGTCTTTCCTCAATTTGAATTTATGCCCTCTCAGGTGATTATTCTGAGCAAGAGGCAGAATCCCATCTGCATTGAGCATACTCAAACTATTCAAGGCTTTATACACCTCTATCAGATTACCTCGCCGGTGTCTAGTCTCCAGACACTGTAATTTGCAAAACTTAAGCCTTTCTTCGTAAGAGCAACACTTTGTGCCATTCACTAATCTTGTTGCCCTTCTCTGTACTCGTTCCAGCAGCTCTATATCCTTCTTGAAATGAGGCCTCCAGACCTGTACACATACAACACCTCCTTATCCCTGATATAAAAATTCCTGTATATCATTGACAAGATAGAATTATGTGGTGTTATGTTGTATGACCGGCACCTGGCAACTTAGCAGGTGGGAAGTAGCAACACCTGGTGACCACATCCCACCCCTCATCCATGTGGAGGCATGCCAGGATCTGGAATCATTTTTCAAGCCTGTGCCAAGACAAGGCCTTGAAGCAGACAAACTAAGGAAAAGGAAGGGGAATAAGTAGGAATAGTTTAGGATGGGCAGTAAAGAGGGGGAGTCAGATTGATGGACCCACCTTGGAAATATAAAAGTATTAAGGTAAAGAAGAAAGAAGTGGAAAATTGTCTTCAGCCATGAGACTAATTTGTCCCATGAATCAGCAAGTATTGAAGTTCTTCTTCAATAGAAACATCAGCTTGATGTTAATTCAGTCACTCACTCCCAATACGGGATCAGCAGAGATCAAAACCCTTGAACAAATCCATCAACCCAAAGGAGACTCGTAGCCTATTGATATCCAGAAAGACAAATAAAGTCATCATAATACTGTCCATCATCTCGAAAGAAGACTCCATAATTTGTCAGAATCTATGCTAAATAATTTTCTTTATATTTTATGAATCAAATGTCCAAAACATTTAAAACCAACTTTCCAGTTGATTCTATTAGTCCCCCAACAAATTGTTGTCTCATCGGCATTTAATAGCCTAGACTCGAACCAGTAGCCTTAGGTTAATTAACTACCATAATTTACTAGATCTGCAAGATTTATAAAACAATTATATACACTATATACAAAAGTTTTTTCCGTATTCGATTTAGTAGTAGACAATTGCACTATTCCAAAGTTACAACTGTATTATTCAGCGATTATCTTCCTTAAGCACATTGTCTCAAATACTGTTCATGACACAATGTGAAGGATTCCTAGCAAACAAAATTGAAGAACCAGTGTAGTAATCATACATAAAACAGAAAAACAATCCACTTGTACAGTAAAAGCCAGAACAAAATATGAGTAGCTATCCTCAAAGAAGTCATCATAAAAGATAATATTAAGTTGTTGAGCGCATAGAGGTCATCACCGAGAAAGTTACCACATCATTGTGGTAACTTTCTCGGTGTCATTAAGTCATAAGTTCGTAGAAGTTACCACAATGAGGTAGTAACTTTAAATCAATCAAAGTCATCACAGAAAATAATGAAGCCATCATGCGAGGAAGTCACAAGGTGTCATTAAAAACATAGGTATCATCACTGAGAAAGTTATCACAATGAGGCAACTTTAAGTCAATCCAAATCACCACAAAAGAATAAAGTCATCATCTTATGAGGAACAAGAGGTCATTTCTAATGGCATAATAATATTAAAGATTAATCACTGGCTAGAATTCTGTGAACATAGAAGAGAGCTGTGCCTAGTGGTGATCTAAACCCAGCAAAATAGATCTGGATTCCTCTCCCTGCTTGAAGGCTTTTGGGGCAATGACCTCTCAGTGATGACCTCTATGTGCTCAACAAAGTATTAAGAGCATTAAATACAGTTTGAGTTTGAATTAGTAGTGATTTGTTTTCTCTAGAGAAATTTCCAGTTATTAACTGAAGTTCATTCCTCAAGTCTATGTAAAAATTACAATGCAGAAGGATATGGTCCACGTCTTTGATATAACCGCACAGGCATTTGGAGTAGGTGAAAGATCCAGCTTATATAATTTACTGTTAATACTGCCATTACCGGGCAGTAAATACATATATTTCTCTTCCTAAACTCTAATAGCAGGAAGAAATTCTTTTGTCAGCTTTCCTGAATCCGAAGCATTCCAGTCAGTTTGCCATTTACTTATATAACTGGAATGAAGTTACTTCTTCTCCGATGTAATGGAAACACTTAAATCTAGTTGTACATCTTCTAGGGCAGCGTTTCCCAAACTGAGTTTTGCGGACCCCTGGGAGTCCGTAGACCAGTTCCAGAAGTCTGCGAAACATTCAGAAGGTATCAAGTAATATGTGTTTATTTTATTAAAAATTATACTGATAGAATCGCAACGAATTTCATTTTAGAACATTACTTATTTTCAATACAATTAGTGTATATAATCATATTGAATAATTTTAAATATACATATTTAAAATTATTCATTCTATGTATAGCAAATTGATGATAAATAAGAATAAAGTTGAGTTTTTTCACAAATAAAACTTTGAATTTTCTTTTCAGAAAACCAATGTTGAAATGTTTCTTTTCTTTGTCTTTAATGTTTAATGTTTCCTTTCAGAAAACCTAATAAGCACACACATACGTGCATATATGTAGGGGTCCGCAACATGTTTTGAATTTTGAAGAGGTCCGCAAATTTTTGATTTTTGAAGGAGTCCGTAAATCTCAGTAGTTTAGGAACCACTGTTCTAGGGAGACAGGAAGTGCTTTTTTCATATGATACGATACTTCAAGTAATGAAACTGGACTTCGTACTGTGTAGGCATTTTTCCAGTCAGTACCTGCAAGGCCACCATTAAAGTGGTCCTACAGGTCCTCTACATCATTAAGAGGGCTGCTGCTGAGCCTGTTGCAGCTGTTTAATTATAGCTTTCTTGGTAGCCCTCTAACTCCAAGTGGCAGAACCATGTGTGATGATAGAAAGGAATACACAATTATCGTACAATCTTAAGGAGTGTCCCTTCAAACCCCACTCCTTAATCTGATTCTTAACATGCTTTGCGTCTGGAATAAAGCTTAAAGCATCATCTAGTATTATTCCCAAATACCTAGTCATTGAGTTATATTTAATTGATTGACCTTTATACTTAATCAGATTAATGTGCTGTGTGATATTACAGGGTAATGGAAAGTGAAAAAGACTTGGAGACAATATTGTGCAGTCAGATATGAAGCTCTCTGAGCAGTGTAGACAAGCTACTGGGACAGCTCATTGGGATTTGTTAATGAAATTTTGGAATTTTGTTAGCAAGGATAAGGTGGTGATTATCCCATTGTATAGGACAGTGGTGAGGCTGCATCGAGTACTGCATACAGATCTGGAGGCCTCATTGTAGGAAAGATTTGGATCTGCCACTGTGGGTGCAGAGAATATTAGTGAGGGAATCAAAAGTTGCTCCAAAAGGAGCACCCTTTTGATTCCCTCACCAAGTTCTGCAAAGATCAGTTCTGAAATTGCAGTATCTGGAGAGTAGGCACTTTCAAGATCTGATTGAATTGTTTAAGGCTTTGAATGGATATTGTTGCTCCAGAGTATGTGTTATTTATAGTCTCATTAATGTGCAGAGATGCAGTTTCAGATTAAAATCTTAGTCTATTCAATATTAATTATTTTAAACATATTCTTTATGTAGAAGGAACAATATGGCTTAGCACCAAGGCTATGTGCTAATGTTACCGTAAAATACCATAACATTAATGAAATTATGTTATTTTACTTTGGTGATTGGTAGAACTCATTTTTAATTTAGTAAAATACAATTTACTAATTTTTTAAAATTAGAATATTTACCTATTGTAATAGTCCATCAGTTCCCTCTTTGTATTCTTAAAATTGTGTTTCTCAAATCTGTGAAATGATAAAATCCCTGTAAGTTATTGTACTTAGCCTGCAGATATTTTTATTAAATGTTGAAAACAAACCTGGTGTAATCAATTAATTTTTTTTGAAATTAAAAATGATTTTATCACATTTGAGTTAGTTACACTTGTAACCAGTTATTAAGATGAGGTGCCGGTTGCTACCTGTATATAACCGAAAATTAGAATTAGAAGAATTTTAAAATAAGAATTGGAAACATTTCAGAAATAAATAAATCAGAAAACCTGGGCCTTGATAGGTCCAGACACCCAACTTAAAGCAGCAAAGTTTTTTTTCTTTCTTAAAGTTGGTGTAAGTGCTACTAGAAACAAGCTTTGGAAAACCTCCACTCTGTCTGATCCATGGGTGAATATAGACCCTGCTAGAGAAAATAATCCTTAAAAAAAAGTTTAGGGGAACCACGGTGACCACTTTTCAAGAGACATTGGGTCTGTGGAAATTCTGTAATATTCCCATTTTTATTATTTTTTATTTTTTTTTAAAATTGTTATTTTAATTTTCATTTAATTGTATATGCAGTTAACATTTGCAACTATCGCTTCAGTGTGGAATAGTAGTGTTTTTAATTTCATGAAAATCAATTTTTATTTTTGCTACTGTTCAGTAGATGGTTTAATTGTTTTGAATGTATTAAGGGATGCAAAATTGAACTGGAAAGGCAGTACTATTTTAAAGCATTGGCATATGGATATCTTTGAGGGCACTAAGAACAAATTGATATCATTCAGCATATCAGTTTTATAAGAAAAATGGTTCCAATAGTTCATAGTGCACATAGTGTTATTGTTATGCAGTTCCTGTGGTTTCCCACAAATCCACGTTAAGTACTCTGTTAACATAGCAAAGCCAGTCAGTGTGGATTATGTGTGAGTAGTGTGTGGATTATGTGTGACTGGCCTCTTCATTACTGGGATCACCAGGAAGGAGCCTCCCAGCATCCGTCCACTGGCACAAGGAGCCGGACCAGGGAGTAAAAGACATCTGGCGGGTCGTCCACACTCCTGCAGGAGTGAAAGTGGGGAAGGCCAAGGAAAAAGCAGAAAAGAGACAGAAAAGTGGAAGACAGGTAAGATAGTGGGGGATGACAGAGCGTAGGCATCCTCCCAGGCGAAAAGGAGCAGGAAGAGTGCTAGGTGCAGTTGTGGGAGTCCCGGAGGACTGTGGGTAGGAAGAAGAGAACAAGTAAAGTTCAAATTAGAGTCCAGGATCGTCACAATGGAGAATCACGGAGTGGCGTTGGTAGGGCTGGCCTCAATTTTCAATTTCATGACTGGAAATTTCTGGTGCTGGGTATTAGTTGCTGTGTGGAGGAGGTTATCCAGGAGTAGTGTTCGGGAGTTGCAGGTGATGCCAGCGACGACGAAAGACCTTGTTGGCATAAGTGGTTAGTGCATGGAAAGCATCGTTAGATTCCAGTAACTTGGTTTCTGGCCAAAGTGATGTAGTGTGGAGGTCTAGGAGTAGTTGGATTCTTAGGTCTAAGTATATGGTGCATGAGTGCATCACGTGATCCCAGTCTTCAGGTTCTCCGCAGGTACAGAGGGCATCCTCGACTAGGCCGAACTCTAGAAGGCGTCTTTTGAAGGACCTGTGGCCAGTTAAAAGGAAGGAAGCATAGACATTTGGGAAGAACCAAGTGGAACGTTGTTTGTTGAGATAGGTTACCTCGGGGAGGAAAAGTTTAGTAGTTGCACCTGTTGTGGAGCTATTCCAGCAGGTTTGCCATAGATTTATCAATTCTAGCCACACGTTTATGTTCCTGTTTGATGTTGGTATCAGTACAGGTTTGAATAGCGAGGAATTCAGCTTCCTTATTCTTCTTGATGGCATGAGAGAGTCCGATAAAAGCGATGTGGAGGTCCAAGGGGAGGCAGCCTGTTAGTAGCTGTAGGGCGGCAGTTGATGTCTTTCTACATGCGCGGGTCATTTGTAGTAGCATAAGTCATTGAATTTGTTCAATTTTACGTTGAGCATGCACTAAAGTCATTCGGTGGTACCATACTGCAGCTCCATATGTGACAATTGGTATAAATACTGCTGAGTATAGAAGGTGTTGAGTTGGTCCTTTAAGACTCCAGTCCTTGGGGGTAAAGCATGCTAACATAGTGATGTAATTTTTTATCTTTTCTTTGATAGCTTCCAATAGTTCAGTGTATATCTAATCTAAATTGTATGGAAGGTTGTCTCTAAATCATCTGCAGAATTCCAGTTTTTAATGTAAAAGATATATTTGAAATAGCCAAGAATCTGAATTTTAGTTTTCTGAAATTTAAGTTTACAATTAACAATTTTAAAAAAATTATGTATTTCTATTTATAAATATTTATATATAAGGTGTGGCTAAAAAGTAACAAAATATTTTTTAAATCAGTTATATATTTTATATATATAACAATTTCATTCTTTATCCCCTTCAAAGTACTCTCCATTCACGATTTCCAGGTCTAATATTACAGAAAAAGTCTTCATAAGATACTGCCTTTAATTTCTGCATTGTTTTCTTCTGAATGTGTGCTAAGTCCTCAAATCGTTTTCCTTTGTGGTTGATTTTAATTTTTGGGAACAATTTGTTGCAGTAAGAAAGTATTTTGTTACAAACTTGCTCACTGTGACAAAGCAATGAGAGAGCACATTGTCATGATGCAAAAATCATTTGTCCAGCCATAAATTGGACTGCGTCTTTTGAATTTTTTCACGAAGTCTTCCTAAAGTCTCAATATAGAGTGTTTGATTTGCCCAGTCATATTCATAATGAACAACGCTACAACAATCAAAATGACAGGCATGGACAGAGCTTTCCCTGCAGCGTTAGTTCTTGAACGCTCTCTCAGAATATATACTGTTTCTAATGACTGTTTGATAACATCAAGACATTCTTGCTTTCTTTAAACAGGGAGAAGAGGGAGTTTGCCACTGTATGCATGGATGCTTGGTTTGTGGATCATACCGAAAGACCCCAAATTCATCTCCTCTTATCACTAGATCCAAAATGTTGGCAGTTTCACAAATATTTTCCAAATTTGCACTCTAAACTTCTACACATTTCTGCTTCTGATCGTCTGTCAGGACATGGTGCACTCATGCGTATCTTTCTCATGCCCAACCTCAATGTCAAAATTGTTCTTACTGTTTCTGTTATTGTGTAACTATCTGCAATTAGTCGAATGCTCATCTCAACTTTTTTCAACATTCTCTTCTGTCTCTGAAGTTTGATCTTCCTGTTGTTGACATCTTCCTATTCCTCTCTGAACCATTTGTGTCATTTGTACACGCATGGCTGACTCATGGTTTCATTACCATATGCTTTCATTTTTCTTCTTTGCCACAAGACTCATTAGTTCATGTGACATCCTTACTTTTGATAAGAAAGCAAATAAAAGTAGCAAAGAATTGTATAATGAAGTAAAAAAAAAAAATGGCAGAGGTGTATTCAACTCTGGCAGTAAGCTAGAGAATCTTGTAATAACTGAGAGTAAAGTGGAGGTGGAATTGTTGAAGATAAACACAAGAAAGGCACCTGGGGTGGATGGGATCTATCCAGTTATATTAAAGGATGCAGCAAAGGAAGTAAGCAAACCCTTAGCCATAATTATGAGATCTTCCTTGGACTCAGGGGAAGTACCCATGGACTGGAGATGTGCAAATGTGGCCCCAATTCACAAAGGAGGATCAAAGGGCGACACAGGTAATTATAGACCTGTTAGTTTAACTTCTGTTCCCGGAAAATTAATGGAGGCACTGGTTAAAGAAGCACTGCAGGATCATCTAGACAGGACTTCAGTTAGAGCTCAGACACAGCATGGTTTTGTTAAGGGGAAGTCTTGCCTGACCAATTTGATTGGATACTATGATGCAGTCACAAAGGAACTGGATTCAAGGAATAACTTTGATATTATATACTTGGATCTTAGAAAGGCTTTTGATACTGTTGCACATGGAGGACTGCTGCACAAATTGGAGCAGTGTGCATTGGAGGCAAATTGCTGCTATGGATAAAGGGGTGGTTGAGGGGGAGAAGACAGAGAGTGGTAATCAATGGACACTGCTCATCGTGGACTAATGTTATCAGTGGAATCCCTCAGGGTTCAGTATTGGGTCCATTATTGTTTTCTGTATTTATAAATGATATTGATGATGGTATATCAAGCTTAATGTCCAAGTTTGCAAACGATACGAAGGTTGTCAAGGACACTACTGACACTATGCTACTGCAACAGGATCTGGAAAGGTTGAGCAGATGAGCTGAGAGGTGGCAAATGAAGTTTAACATTGACCAATGTAAAGTACTACATATGGGAAACAGCAACCCCAGAGCAACGTATCAACTCTATAGTACTACACTGACAGTGGTAGAGAATGAAAGGGACCTGGGGGTGGTTGTGCAGGCAGATATGAAGTTTTCTGAGCAGTGCAGACAGGCTGCAAGAGTAGCTCATGGTGTATTGTCGATGGTATATAGGAATTTTTCTAGCAGGGATAAGGAGGTGATTATTCCCTTGTATAAGGCAATGGTCAGGCCACACCTGGAGTACTGTATACAGGTCTGGAGGCCTCATTTCAAGAAGGATGTAGAGATGCTGGAACGAGTACAGAGTAGGGCAACAAGATTGGTGAATGGAACAAAGAAGTGCTTTTACGAAGAAAGGCGTAAGTTTTGCAAATTACAGTGTCTGGAGACTAGGCACCAGCGAGGTGATCTGATAGAGGTGTATAAAGCCTTGAATGGTTTGAGCATGCTCAATGCTGATGGGATTCTTCCTCTTGCTCAGAATAATCACCTGAGAGGGCATAAATTCAAATTGAGGAAAGACAGATGTAGGATAGACGTGAGGAAATTTGCCTTTAGCCAGCGGGTGGTTGGTTGGTTGGTGGAACAGACTTCCATCCCTTGTCGTGGAGGTTGATAGCCTGAATAAGTTTAAGGCTGAGCTGGACAGGTATTTTGAACGAACAGAGGGGTGAAGTGGAAGTGGTTATTTTTTATTTATTTATTTATTTATTTTTTGGCTGATGCTGCATAATTTATTTATTTTTTGGCTGATGCCTCCAGACCTGTATACAGGTCTGGAGGCCTCATTTCAAGAAGGATGTAGAGCTGCTGGAACGAGTACAGAGAAGGGCAACAAGATTAGTGAATGGAACAAGGGGGTGCTCTTACGAAGAAAGGCTTAAGTTTTGCAAATTACAGTGTCTGGAGACTAGGCACCAGCGAGGTGATCTGATAGAGGTGTATAAAGCCTTGAATGGTTTAAGCATGCTCAATGCTGATGGGATTCTTCCTCTAGCTCAGAATAATCACCTGAGAGGGCATAAATTCAAATTGAGGAAAGACAGATGTAGGATAGACGTGCGGAAATGTGCCTTTAGCCAGCGGGTGGTTGTTTGGTGGAACAGACTTCCATCCCTTGTAGTGGAGGTTGATAGCCTAAATAAGTTTAAGGCTCAGCTGGACAGGTATTTCGAACGAACAGAGGGGTGAAGTGGAAGTGGGGTGTTTTTTTTTTTTTTTTTTTTTTTGGTTGATGCTGCATAAGCTTGCTTTCTTGCATCAAATGCCTCTACTAATGCTAAAGGGTGGACGACCTATACCTTTAAGCAACATCTGCGAAGTCTTAATTGTCTAACATGAAGCATATGTACATCTGCCCACTCAGAGAACTCAAGTAAAATATTATTTGCAGTGTCCTCAGTGGACTTCTTAGAATCACCCTGAACCAAAATGGTCAGGTCATTTGCATAAGTGACCATAGATGGCTTCAAATTGTTTATATAACCAAGGATCAAAAACTAGGGTTCCGGCACAAGGGGGCCCCAATATGCACTCTTGCAGACAACCTCTAGTAACATTTCTAGACACTTGCAATGTTCCACTTTTCACAACCAAAGACTGCTGAGAGAAATAACTGGTACTGGAAACCTCAGCCTCCAAAGCGTGTCAAAGGCCACTTCGAAATCCACAAAGAGGCCGAGTAGATAGTCTTGGTTTCCCTCTACGATGCTAGACGAGAGGCAATGGCACCTTCAGTTCTTCTACCACATGTAAATCCAAATTGTTCTGTTGAAGATGAAGTATAAGCAATTAAGAGTCTGCTTGCAATGACTTTTCTAATGCCTTGCCCAGAACGGAGCAAGGCAATAGGTTTGTAAGAATAAGGATCTGAGACAGACTTTTCTGGATGTTTCAGTAAGATTTTTAAGTTGACAATCTTCTATACTCTGGTAAAGATACCTTGAAAAAGACAGGAATTAAATAAAGTTAATATGACATTAGGGATGATTTCCCAAACTCTTCTTAGAACTATCTCTTCAATACTGTCAAAACCCGGACATTTGCCTGAGCACATGGACTTAATAGCTAAGTCACTTTTCTATATTGTGGGCGCCTCCATAGCCAGGTGGGCAGGAGCAGCAGTGCGTAGCACTCGAATCAAGAAGCGAGTGCGTAGCACTCGCTTCTTGATTCTGCAAATTGCAGCAGCTGGAGACTAGGCAAGGCGTTCGAGCCCGTGCCCACCAAATACGGAGGATGTGGAAAGGGCAGGGAATGACCACCGCATATCCCCGGGGCAATATGGCCTTAGTTGCTAATGTTCCTAAAAAAACCAAATAACAAATGACAATAACTTTCCTGTATTGTAAAAGGTAGTTCTTCATCGGATTATATATAAGTAGCATTGCCTCTCTTTAGTTCGATTTGTTTGGATGAATACAACCTTCTTCCTGATTCATGATAACATCTAGAATTCTGTTCATGGTAGGAACCCAGGACATAGTGTCTTGGTCATCACCAGTTTTTCACAGAAGCAAAACCATCACCAAGTGGATTTTTTTATTCAACAGCTTATAGAGGCTTTATTCTTTTATATATCTCTGTATCACTTGGTGGTAATTCCTCTGAGCTTGCTTGTAGGATTTTGTAACGATTTTGCAACGTTACAGTTTTGTAGGATGACGATTTCCAAGGTAGTAGTAGTGGCATTAGCATTAGCATTAGTAGAGGCATATGATGCAAGAAAGCAAGCTTATTCAGCATCAGCCAAAAAAAAAAAAAAAAAAACCCTCTCCCATTTCACCCCTCCGTTCGTTTGAAATACCTGTCCAGTTGAGCTTTAAATTTGTTTAGGCTATCAACTTCAACAACAAGTGATGGAAGTCGGTTCCACCAACCAACCACCCGCGGGCCAAAGGCAAATTTCCGCACATCTATCCGACATCCGTCCTTCTTCAATTTGAATTTATGCCCTCTGAGGTGATTATTCTGAGAAAGATGAAGAATCCCATTGGCATTGAGCATGCTCAAACCATTCAAAGCCTTATACACCTCTATCAGATCACCTCGCCGGTGCCTAGTCTCCAGACTCTGTAATTTGCAAAACTTAAGCCTTTCTTCGTAAGAGCAACCCTTTGTTCCATTTACTAATCTTGTTGCCCTTCTCTGTACCCGTTCCAGCAGCTCTACATCCTTCTTGAAATGAGGCCTCCAGACCTGTATACAGTACTCAAGATGTGGCCTAACCATTGCCTTATACAAGGGAATAATCACCTCCTTATCCCTGCTAGAAAAATTCCTGTATATCATTGACAAGACACCATGAGCTACTCTTGCAGCTCGTCTGCACTGTTCAGAGAACTTCATATCTGCCTGCACAATTACCCCCAGGTCCTTTTCATTCTCCACCACTGTCAGTGTAGTACCGCAGAGTTGATACATTGCTCTGGGGTTACTGTTACCCATATGTAGTACTTTACATTTGTCAATGTTAAACTTCATTTGCCACCTCTCAGCCCATCTGTTCAACCTTTCCAGATCCTGTTGCAGCAGCATAGCGTCAGTAGTGTCCTTAACGACCCTGCCAACCTTTGTATCATCTGCAAACTTAGACATTAAACTTGATATCCCATCATCAATATCATTCATAAACACCGAAAACAACAATGGACCCAACACTGAACCTTGAGGAACTCCACTAATAACATTAGTCCACGTTGAGCAGTGTCCATTGATTACCACTCTCTGTCTTCTGCCACTCAACCATCCCCTTATCCATAGCAGCAATTTGCCTCCAATGCCACACTGCTCCAATTTGTGCAGCAGTCTTCCATGTGCAACAGTATCAAAAGCCTTTCTAAGATCCAAATATATAATATCAAAGTTATTCCCTGCATCCAGTTCTTTTGTGACTACATCATAGTATCCAATCAAATTGGTCAGGCAAGACCTGCCCTTAACAAAACCATGCTGCGTCTGAGCTATAACTGAATTCTTGTCTAGATGATCCTGCAGTGCTTCTTTAACCAGTGCCTCCATTAATTTACCTGGAACAGAAGTTAAACTAACAGGTCTATAATTACTTGTGTCAGCCTTTGATCCTCCTTTGTGAATTGGGGTTACATTTGCACATCTCCAGTCTATGGGTACCTCCCCTGAGTCCAAAGAAGCTCTCATAATTATGGCTAGGGGTTTGCATACTTCCTTTGCTGCCTCCTTTAATATAACTGGATAGATCCCATCCACCCCAGGTGCCTTTTTTATGTTTATCCTCAACAATCTCTGCTCCACTTTCCTCTCAGTTATTACAAAATCATCCAGCTCACTGCCAATGTTTACTTTACCTACATCATTCTCCTTCCTGAATAACACCTCATGCGTGAATGTAGATGCAAAATACTCGTTTAGATTGTTAGCCACCTGAGCAGGATCCTCAACTGTTGAACCATCAATATCCAGTGGACCAATCTGATTCATCCCTTTCCTTCTCGAGTTCAAGTATGTAAAGAACTCCTTTCTGTTTTTCTTTGCATCCTTTGCCAAGGATTTTTCGTAGTCTGCCTTTGCCTGCCTAATCTCCTTTGTGACTTGGTTACAGACCAACTTATATCTATCATAGGCTTCCATGTCACCCATTGATTTGTATGTATCCCATGCATTTTTCTTCTCTGCCACATGTCTCATTAGTCCATCTGACAACCATTTAGGCCTAAACCTTGAACAATATTTCTTAGTTGGTATGTAAAGCCTGGTAGCCACCAAGATTAGTTCCTTGAATGCTTCCCATTTTGAGTTTGCTGTTGGTAACATCATCAGTTGGTCCCACTGTATAGAATTTAAATACTGTCTCAGACCATCATAGTCGCCTTTACGAAAACAAAAACCCTTCCCTTTACCTCTGATGGTAGTTACCTCCTTGAGTAAATCCCACTTCAACACACTGTGATCACTGCCACCTAGTGGTTCATTTATCTGCAGGTTCTTAATGCATGAAGAATCACTACTGATAATCAGATCAAGAGTATTGCTCCCTCTTGTTGCCTCACGAACATGCTGATGTAGAAAACAATCATCCAATAAATCCACAAAAGCCTTGCTAGTGTGCGAGTGACCAACCCACAAATTCCAGTCAATATCTGGGAAATTAAAATCCCCCATTATAAGACTCTCTGATTTACTGGCCCACTCTATTTCCCTGTACAATATATTATTATACTCATCAGAGTCATTAGGCCTATAGCACACTCCTACTCTCAATTTTGATTTCCCTATGCTTATGTCACACCAAACTGACTCGACACTGCCCTGTCCATCGATGTCAACTGGCTTCACTTCCTTTGACTTTATGTGTTTCTTAATTAATAGCATAACCCCTCCTCCCCTCCTGTCCTGTCTATCCTTTCTATATACATTGTATTCCCCAAATTCCAGTTCCGCATTACTTATATCTGTGTGACACCACGTCTCTGATATCCCAACAATATCTGCCTTTGATGTTTTGAGCAATACCTCAAATTCATCAAATTTATTTACCAAACTCCTAGCATTGGTGTACATGCAGGTATACATGCACCTGTATACATGCACCGGACATAGTGTCTTGGTCATCACCAGTTTTTCACAGAAGCAAAACCATCACCAAGTGGATTTTTTTATTCAACAGCTTATAGAGGCTTTATTCTTTTATATATCTCTGTATCACTTGGTGGTAATTCCTCTGAGCTTGCTTGTAGGATTTTGTAACGATTTTGCAATGTTACAGTTTCGTAGGATGACGATTTCCAAGGTAGTAGTAGTGGCATGTGATGCAAGAAAGCAAGCGTATGAGTTTTTTCAGCATCAGCCAAAAAAAAAAATTACAAAAGAAACCCCTCTAAATATTTGTCCAGTTCCTCCTTAAATTTATTTAATCTATCAACTTCCACAACGACAGATCTGTCCTTACTCAATTTCAATTTATGCCCCCTTATGTTTGTAATCTGTACAAGTGGAAGAATCCAATCAGAATTCAGCGTTCTCAACCCATTCAAGGCCTTATACACCTCAATCAGATCACCTCGCAGGTGCCTAGTCTCCAGCTGCTGCAATTTGCAGAACTTAAGCCTCTCCTGGTAAGAGGATGTTTTCTTTCCCCTCACCAATCTTGTTGCCCTTCTCTGTACACGCTCAAGCAAATCTACATTCTTCCTAAAATGAGGCCTCAAGACCTGCACGCAGTACTCAAGGCGTGGCCTGACCATTGCCTTATACAGAGGGACAATCACCTCCTTTTCCCTGCTAACAAAATTACTGTATATTATTCACAACACCCCATGATCTGCCCTGGCAGCCTGCCTGCATTGCTCAGAAAACTTCATATCTGACTGCACAATTACTCCCAGGTCTTTTTCATTTTCTACCTCCTTAAGTGTAGTACTACACAGTTGGTATGTTTCTCTGAGGTTACTTCTACCCATATGCAGTACTTTGCATTTTTCAATGTTAAACTTCAGTTGCCACTTCTCAGCCCATCTGCTCAAATTATCTAGATCCTGTTGCAGTAACACACTGCCAGTACTGTCATTAACAACCCTGCCAACCTTTGTATCATCTGCAAACTTTGATACTAAGCCTGATATACCTTCATCAATATCATTGATAAATATACAAAACAACAGTGGATCCAACCGAACCCTGTGGGTTCGGTTGGTTAACCAACCGAAGGTTGGTTAACTTCTTGTTAACCAACAAGAAGTTAACCAACTTCCCTGTGATTATGTGGGACTCCACTAATAACATTGTTTCTGTACTGCCTCCACGATAGTGACCCATGCGTCAAGCACTCATTATCATCCCTCTTTCCAAGTCAGTTAACTCATGATGTTTATCCATACTGACATTGAATTACCATCTATGTGAATGCAGTGATGCAGTGTACCTATATACCTGCTAAGTGGTGGGTTCATTCCCTAGCGAGAGGGGTGACAGCATCGCATTGCCCAGGAACCAGGTATCCCATGAATTCTCTCCTTTCGGTGTAATTTGCCAATATTAGGTTCGGATTTTGCAAGAAAAGGCAAATTATCTAACTCAGCAATGGAATTAGCGACTTCAAATGTTGCAGTGGCTGGTCCAAAGATTTAAAGAGAGGAATAGCTTGGTTTCGCAAAATGTTTGCAGTGAGTCTTGGTTAGTTGACAAAGAAAAGGCTACAGACTTGTTGTGTTCTGTATGGTCCTTTCTTGCAAAATATGAAGCAAAGGATATTTTTAATCTTGACAACATAGGTTTATTTTATAATTTGCTGCCAAAAAAAAAAACATTTGGCATTCAAGGAGTCTTTTCATGGTAGAAAATTAAATCAACAAAGACTCACTGTTCTGTTATGCTGCAGTTCAAATGGCAGTACAAAACTATCCCCATGAGTGATTGCAAGTTTTCCAGGACAAGATGTTTTAAAGAAGTTAACCAACTTCCCTGTGATTATGTGGCCAATAGAAGTGCTTGGCTTACGGTCAAAATATTTCAATCCTGGTTATCAAAAGTTGACAGAAAAATGGCTTCAGAAAAAAGGAACATTTTGATGATTCTAGATCACTATACAGCACATTCTACTGAGACACTTAAGTTTACAAATATAAGGTTCTTGTTTTTAACCTCCCATTACCACCAGTTTTATGCAGCCACTAAATCAAGGCATTATTTATAACCACAAGAGAACATATAGAGCCTGTCTGATAAGGTACTTGATCCTCAACATAGAAGAGAGGACCCAATTTGTGGCTTAATTGGAATGTCTTGGATGCTATACATAATCTTGTTATTGCTTAGGACAGTATTACATCAAGTGTAATAATCAGCTGCTTTAGAGAGAGTGGCTTTGGAGAGAATATCATTGAAAACATGGTCCAGCAGACAAATGTGATAGCAAAATTGAGAAACTGGGGAATTTGGAGGAGCATGTGGATTTTGTTGGCAAATTTGAAGAGTTTGTGAAGGTACATGATGTAGTTTCTACCACAGCAATGCAACACCAGAAGAACTGCTAAGCACCAAGTAAAACAATGATGTTTTTGTTACCAGCGAGAGCAAAAGTGAAGAAGCACAAGCATTGCCATCTAAAAAAGATGCCCAAAATGCATTGAACATAATAGAGAATGTGTTTCCCTGCAGTAACGTTGATAAAGAAACAACTATTGTATTTGATAATGTCTGTGCTGTAGTTAAAAATGCATATAGGACAAAAACTGTGCAAAGAACATTGGATTCTTTCTTTAAATTAGATTAATTTATCAAAAAGTTAATGGATTGTATGTCTCCTTTTATATTAAGATTAATCCTTTTTACTGTGATATTAAATATTGCATATATCATAATATATACTGTATAATATTTTCATTTCTGTTAATTGCTTTTCTCTTAGTTTATCTTACAAATAAAATAAAATAAAATCTTTAAAAAGTGTGTTATTCCTATTAGTGTATTGTTACACAAGGATTTTGTTTTTATTATTTTATTAATTTTTTTGATATTATTATTATTATTTATTATTATTCTTAGATATATGGTATGTGCCAAAAAAAAAAAAAAAAAAGGTATACTTTTGACGCTGTCGGGGAACCTTGTTACTACAAACCACGTTATTACGAAATGTGAAAATTTAGGACCTAAAATTTCACATTGAACTTTGTATTAGATGAGATTATTATCTGTAATGTATTGTATTGTATTGTATTATTATTATATGCAAGAGCACACAGACATTATTAGAGGATTTAGTAGACTTTTAACTTACATTTAAACAATAACTTCATAATGATTTTATTTATAGATTTGACCAAAGCATATGACTTAATTGATATCCCAATATTGCAACAAAAATTACTGAAATATGGTATAAGGGGAAGAATCAATCATCTCTTAGCATGTTATTTAACCGAAAGAAAAATAACAGTTGTGAAGTAGAAAATACAAAGGCGAAATCACATAATGTAAAGAGAGGAGTACCTCAGGGCACTCATGCAGGGCCAGTAATATTCAACATCTATATAAATGACATATTAGAAGTAATAAAGAACTCCTTTATAAAAATTTATGCAGATGATATAATCTTATATACAATTGGAAAGAACCTGACAAAAACAGCTAAAGATTTACAGCAGGATGTAATACATTTACAAACTTGGTTGCATGATAATAAATTAGCACTCAGCTTTGAAAAAACAAAATTTTTGGAAATTAGACCTCCTCATCAAACCTTGGACATTCATCCCTTATTAAATTACATAAACATGAATGCCTGCATGATCAGAATTGCAAATGTCCAACTGTGGAGGAAGTTTCAAATCATTGTTACCTTGGGTTATGGATTGACTACAGTTTAAGTTGGGCAATGCATATAACAAATTTATACAATAAAATTAAATCTTGTGTACTTTTTTTACTACATTAAGAATAAGTTAAATCTTAGAACAAAAGTTACCTTATATTAGTGGACTCCCAACTCAATTATTTAGTAAATGTATGGGCACGAGCAAACATAATTGAAATAAGGGTAATAAACAACTTATTAACAGGATTTTGAAACTTTTAATGGGGACAAACTCTTGGAATGACCTGAATAAGAGAAGGCAATTTTTGTTGAAATATAAAATACTTTATCCAGTTCAAAAACTGAAGTTAAATTTAATCTTGAAAAATCTTAACACTATTTTTGAAGAGTCGAATCTGCAAAGGAATGTCTCACATAATTTAAGGAACCCAAAAGCAATTGTTTTGCCTCACTCTAGGGTACTAAATAGATTTGGAGATAGGCACACAATGAATATAATAAACAACTTGTTGGCTAGTGTAGGTTTCAGGTTCAGGAGAAGTTATTCTAGCTCCAAATTAAAATTCTTAACAAGAAAAGTTTTGATACTCAATGATACAGTATATTAGAATTGTTATTCAGATAAATTGCTACCTCTGTTTGCAGTGTGGAATGTACTATATGTTGTGATTTCATTATCTTTTCTGTTAGATAACAAATTTGTATGCAAAAACTGTTGTAAATGAAGAATTACAACTTGTCAAGAAATTTACTTTTCTTAACAAGTTCATTTATTGTAAACAAATTCTCTTGATAAAAATAAATTGTATTGTATTGTATTATTATTAGCTATGTGGTGCAAGGAAGCCTGAGGCTTATGCTGCACCAACCAAAAAAAAAAAAAAAATTCCCGAGTTACCCTGAGAGAGAGCGAGAGAGAAAAGTAGATGGGAATCACCAAGAAAGAGAAGAATGATGATATCCAGCTCAGGACCCTGGGTGTACCAAGCCCATACTCACCAGATATGAGCCCCTGGGGTTAAACTGTATCAGCAAATATTCTTGCATTCCTATTTAAGTGTATCCCATCCCTGTAAAAATAATCTCCTGTTAATAAGCACAGACCATGTTGAGAAAAATTCTATCCCATGAGCCTTATCCAGTGTCTCCAGGTTGAATCAATTGATAAGGGTTTCATCATGTACTCCTTCCTATTTTATAGAGCAGAGTTGGAGACACACGCTTTCAAATTATTCCTGACTTGAGGCACTTTTTCACAACCTTGCTTTTTCTTGTTGAGTAAACCTTCAGATCTACTCTTAATATAGACATACCTACGATATCCCAAAAAATATATAAATCTCTGTATTAAGACAGAATAAATGCATAGAACTGTGTTGTGAGGTGGTGACATGTTACCTCATTGAGTATAGAGACTGCATAGGCTGTTTGGTTGCAATAATCTGAAGTTAGAATGGGGAAAAGCATGATCTATCAGACTTTGAAAAGGTCATTGTGGTGCACATTTAGCATGAGCCACGATTCAATAAACAAAAGATATAACTGGTTACTCAAAAGCACCCATCTTAAAGGTTTGTAATGACTGGAAAGTAAGTGGTTCTTCCACATCTCAAAGGTGGCAGAAAAACAATACTTCAGTAACGAGGCCTTTTTACTCTAAGAAGAACTGTATGGAAAAATAGCACATCCAGTGTGCAGCAAATATCTGAATTCAAGCAAGCCCCAGAACTGCCCTATTTCAACCATACCATGTACAGAGAATTGAGGAAATGGAGTATTGGTAGTCTCCTGCCTATTTGGACATCACTTTTTTTTTCAGAGAAAAGCAGAAAACCTGTTTGTAGTGTGCTGAGAATCTCATGATTAGACAGTGGAACATTGAAAGTCATGTGATCAGACAAATCATGATACACTTTGTTTTGCACTAATTGTAGGTAGAGAGTGTGGAGAGAACCTCACGAAATGGTGGCGCCTGCTTGCCGTGTTAAGAAAATACAAACATCTGCAGGTGGTATCATGGTATGGGGCAATGTTTTTTGGCACGGACTTTGCCCTCGTGGATAGCACAGTTGGTAGGATCGCCATCCTCCTCACACTGGGTTGAAAAGACCTGAGTTCAAATCCGTCAATGACAAGAGGAATTTTTATGGGTCTTTTTCACAATGTGGCTGAGTTAGTCGGTCTCAGGCAAGGGTAGCATGGTTTTTTCTCCCAAACTCTGGTTTTTCGTCCAGAAAAAATGGAAAATTGACCTCAGAGCACACTTAGCAACTTGGCATTAGTTGCCAATGCTGCTAAAACTCAACAACATAATGGGGAATTTTAATTTCCCGGATATTGACTGGAATTTGTTGGTTGGTCACTTACACACTAGCAAGGCTTTTGTGGATTTCTTGGATGATTGTTTTCTACAGCAGCATGCTTGGGAGGCAACTAGAGGGAGTAATATTCTTGATCTGATTATCAGTAGTGATTCTTCATGCATCAAGAATCTGCAGATAAAGGAACCACTAGGTGGCAGTGATCACAGTGTGCTGAAGTGGGATTTACACAAAGATGTAACTATCATCAGGGGTAAAGGGAAGGATTTTTGCTCTCGTAAAGGTGACTACGGTGGTCCGAGACAGTATTTAAATTCTGTACGGTGGAACCAACTGATGATTTTCATATCAACAAAGAAATATTGTTCAAGATTTAGGCCTAAATGGATGTCAGATGAACTAATTAGACGTGTGACAGAGAAGAAAAATGCATGGGATATATATAAATTAACATGTGACATAGAAGTCTGTGATAGATATAAGCTGGTCTGTAACCAAGTTACAAAGGAGGTTAGGCAGGCAAAGGCAGATTACAAGAAATCTTTGGCAAGGGATGCAAAGAAAAACAGCAAAGAGCTCTTAACTTATGTAAACTCTAGAAGGAAGGGGATGAATCAGATTGGTCCACTTGATATCGATGGTTCAACTGTTGTTGATCCTGCTCCGGTAGCTAACAAACTAAATGAATATTTTGCATCGACATTCATACTTGAGGAGTTATTCAGGGAAGGGAATGCCAGAGGTGTATTGAACTCTGGCAGTAAGCTAGATAATCTTGTAATAACTGAGAGTAAAGTGGAGGAGAAATTGTTGAAGATAAACACAAGAAAGGCACGTGGGGTGGACGGAATCTATCCAGTTATGTTAAAGGAGGTGGCAAAGGAATTAAGCAAACCCTTAGCCATAATTATGAGAGCTTCCCTGGACTCAGAGGAGGTACCCATGGACTGGAGATGTGCAAATGTGACCCCAATCCACAAAGGAGGATCAAAGGGAGACACGGGTAATTACAGACTTGTTAGTTTAACTTCTGTTCCAGGGAAATTAATTGAGGTACTGGTTAAAGAAGCATTGCAGGATCATCTAGACAAGACTTCAGTTATAGCTCGGACATGGGTTTGTTAAGGGGAAGTCTTGTCTGACTAATTTGATTGGATACTATGATGTAGTCACAAAGGAACTGGATGCAAAAATAACTTTGATATCATATATTTCGATCTTAGAAAAGCCTTTGATACCGTTGCACATGGACGAGTGCTGCACAAATTGGAGCAGTGTGGCATTGGAGGCAAATTGCTGCTATGGATAAAGGGATGGTTGAGTGGGAGAAGACAGAGAGTCGTAATCAGTGGACATTGCTCATTGTGGACTACTCTTATTAGTGGAGACCCTCAGAGTTCAGTGTTTTGTCCATTGTTGTTTTCTGTATTTATAAATGATATTGATGATTGTATATCAAGCTTAACGTCCAAGTTTGCAGACGATAAGAAGGTTGGCAGGGTTGTTAATGACACTAATGACAGTACATTGCTGCAACAAGATCTAGAAAAGTTGAGCAGATGGGCTGAGAGGTGGCAAATGAAGTTTAACATTAACAAATGTGAAGTACTAGTTAAATTAATTAATTAAATTGGCATCGTTTTGGTTATATCTCATATTGTGACTGCCTTCACAACGAGTTGCCATGGTATTGTACTACCATGGCAACTCTTGAAGGTACCAAAGTAGTTAAATACCATACATGGTATGGCATTTAACTATTTTGGTAGATAGCTATACTAAAATAATGCATTTGCACTAACTTACATATTAGTCATTCTTCCTCGTAGCATGAGGCCTTTGCCCTTAAATACTTTATAGTCTATATCACTACACACCATCAGGCATCGCTCATATTGTGAAGTTATACTTCATAACTGGGTTGTCACTATTGCAACACTAGGGTAACTGCCCACCCACCGAAGAGAAGCCAACAAGCTTTAAAACAGTGCCGTTTCTACATCTTTATCTCTTTTCTAAGTCTAATAGGGATAGTATGAGGATAACCAAGAACTTTATCCCATACCATACCATATTTCAAAACGGTGCCATCTAGGTGGTGATATCCGCTGAGAATAAATGACAATAGTCTTCCCCACTGGTGAAGTGTTATTTATTCGAGGTAGTACAGTACCATGGCAACTCATTGTGAAGGCAGTCACAATATGAGATATAACCAAAACAATCCAATTTAATTAATTAATTTAACTACTTTGGTAGATAGCTATGTTAAAATGATGCATTTGCACTAACCTGCATGTTAGTCATTCTACCTCGTAGCATGAGGCCTTTGCCCTTAAATACTTTATAGAAGTTGATAGCTTAAATAGATTCAAAGCAGAACTTGACAAACATTTTGAGCGAGTGGATGGGTGAAATAAGGGGTTTTTTTTTTTTTTTTGGCTGATGCTATATAAGCTTGCTTTCTTGCATCATGTGCCTATGCTAATGCTAACAACACAGACTGGTTTAGCTGCTACCAGTGGAAAGTCCAATGTCATCCAGGCAGTACCTGAATTTTGTATCAGATTTACTGTGTCCTGCAATGTTACACTTTTATTCCAAAGGTGATGGCCACTTTATGAATGGCAATGCAACAGAACATCGTGCCAGAATCATGCAAAAATAGTTCAGAAAACATGACAAGATTTCCACCATCTTCCCTGGTCCCCACATTCACCTGATCTCAATCTATTGAGAATGTATGGAATATGTTGGAGAGAGCTATTCAGCAACAACGTCCTTTTCCTTCAACTTTGTTACAACTATGCAATATTTTGCTGGAAGAATGGTTACAATTAGACCAAAATGCACTAAAACAACTTATAGAATCCATGCTGTGCTACATACAGTACTTGTTGTTGTTCGAAACAAATGTGGCTCAGTCTGATACTGAATAAAGGTACATATTTTATTCGGCCTGTGTGTAAATAATATCATTTTTTTTTCTTTTTTTAAATCCATAAAAGATGATCACTGTCTTCAGTGTCATCAATTTTTGTTCCAGGCACATGTACCTTGGTCCTATTTTGCCTGTCCTTTTTACAAAGCAGAGCCATTAACAACAGCTATGGCCTCTGGGACCAGCCCATTCTGAAATGAAGGATCTTGTTGTGTTGCCTGAGCGTAGTCTTTAGCATTGTGCTGGGTGCTTGAGTGGCCCCTCTATTTAATGTTTGAGAGCAGAAAAGATCTAAACCTCCCAAGGACTTCCTAATTCATTTCACAAATATACGTGGTCTCAATTCTAATCTCAACGATGTCCATTTCCACTTGCAGTCTTCCAAACCCCATGTACTTTTTCTGACTGAATCTCAGTTATCAGTTGATTCAACTACTGCTCATCTCAGATGTCCAAATTATTTGCTGTATGATTCCTTTCGCCTCAAAGGTGGTACTTGTGCATATGTCCGTTCTGATATTCCCTGTCAGAGACTTGGCAATTTGGAATCTCCTCTCTTTGATCTTCTCTGGCTTAAAATCTCTCTACCTCATTGTGTAAAATTCATCTGTTGTCTTTACCGTTCTCCCAACTCCACTAATCACTTGGAGCTCTTTGACTTCCTCTCTTTGCAACTTGACTTTCTCCAGTCCAACTTTCCTAACAGTGAGGTAATTTTCCTTGGTGATTTTAACGTTCACAACTCCAGCTGGCTTCCGTTTTCTAGTCACACCGACCCAGCAGGTCGAGATGCTGAGGCTTTTGCAATTACTAATGACCTAGCACAGATTGTTCATTTACCTACAAGAATACCGGACAATCCTAATCATACAGCCAATACGCTTGATCTTTTTCTCACTAACAACCCTTCTAAGTACAAGGTTGAAGTGAGAGGTCCTTTAGGCACTTCAGATCACAACTTGGTGATTGTCTCTTCTCCAATGGAACCTTTATCTCATGGCTATTCCCAACCTCGTATTGTTTGGCATTACAAGAATGCAAAATGGGATGACCTGCGAGACTTCTTTTCTTCTTTTCCCTGGTCTGATTACTGTTTCAAAACTTCTGATGTCAACGTTTGCTCAGATCGTGTCAGTGAAATTATTCTTGCAGGAATGGAATCCTTTATCCCACACTCCACTTTAAAATCTCGTCCTTTATCTAAACCTTGGTTTTCCAATAAATGTGCTAAGGCTGTCCAAGAGAAGAATTTTGCATATCGTAATTGGCTTGTTTCTAATTCTTCAGTTTCATTTTCTGTCTACACCAAAGCTCGCAACAATTGTAAAGCAGTTATTAATCAGTCCAAACTAGAGTTTGAACAGGCTAAGAGTAGAAAACTTGCTTCTTGTCCTAATGGTAGCCGAGCATTCTGGTCTCTTGCCAAAGCTATTGGCCGCAACTTTTGCCCATCTCTGCTCCCACCTCTGTCCAAACCAGATGGTTCTGTTGTCACTTCAGCCAAGGATAAAGCTGACCTGCTAGCATCCCATTTTTCTTCGAGCTCATGTATTAATGATCTTGGTAAACCACCTCCCACCATTCCTAACACGCTCCATTCAATGCCTCCTGTGGTCTTCCGTCAAAAGGATATCAGAAGGATTTTGATGAATCTTGATGCTAAGAAAGCTCGAGGTCCTGATGGTATTTCTCCACTTGTTCTCAAAACCTGTGCTCCTGAACTTACTCCTATTCTTTGCCGCTTTTCTTCACTTTCTTATTCCAAAGGTGTTTTTCCTTCTGCTTGGAAATTTGCTCATATCCAGCCAGTTCCTAAAAAGGGTGACAAATCCCTCCCATCCAATTATCGTCCCATTGCAATTACTTCTACTCTTTCTAAAATAATGGAGAAATCAATTAACCGCCAACTCTTAAATTACCTAGAAACCTTCCGTCTGATCAACGATCGCCAGTATGGATTCCGTCAGTGTCGATCCACTGGTGATATTCTGGCTTATGTTACCCACTTATGGACTAATTCAATGGAAAGGTTCAGTGAAACACAAGTAGTTGCTCTTGACATCTCAAAGGCTTTTGATCGTGTTTGGCATAAAGGTCTTCTAAACAAGCTTCCATCTTATGGTTTGCCAACTGTTTTTAGTAATTGGTTATCCAGTTTTCTCTCTGATCGCTCACTGAGGGTGATGGTAGATGGCTCTCTGTCTTCTAACTTCTCCACTAATGCCGGTGTCCCCCAAGGTTCAGTTCTTTCCCCCACTCTTTTCCTCTTGTTTATCAATGACCTTCTTCCATTGACTGGAAATCCTATCCATAGTTTTGCCGATGATAGCACATTGCATTCAACTTTCCATTTTGAGAAACCTTGTCCAGCTCAATCTGCTTCAAGTTCTCGAAAATCTGCTGCCAATTCCTTAAATGCCGATCTTCAGGTAATTCTCCAGTGGGGCAAAGACAACTTAGTTGATTTCAACCCTTCTAAAACTCAATCTTGTCTTATATCTCGGAAAAAGGATTCTTCTGCTCCTATGCTTGTCTTTAGTGACACTGCGATTTCTAGGCAAAATGATATATCTCTTTTGGGGATTACCCTGACTTCTAATCTCTCTTGGCACAAGCACATTACAAATATTGCTTCCTCTGCATCTAAAAAACTTGGTTTTCTCTTTCGCTCTCGGCGTTACTTTTCTCCCAAACAGCTGCTCACTCTGTATAAATCGCAAATCCGCCCTGCCGTGGAATATTGTTCCCACATCTGGGGTGGTGCCCCCAAAACCTCTCTCAGGCTTCTTGATTCCATTCAGAAGAGGGCAGTTAGGTTAATTAATGGTTCATCTCTAACAGAGTCTCTCCACTCGCTTTCTCTTAGACGCACTGTTTCTGCTGCATGCCTCTTCTACAGATACTTCCATGGGCACTGTTCTTCTGAATTGGCTTCTATAATTCCCACTCGCTCTTTCAAAACAGTCCGAACACGTGCCGCCACCAGCCAACATCCATTTACTGTCCAACTTCAAACCCACAGAACCAACTTTTCATCTTCCTCATTTATTCATTCAACTGCCGTTTTCTGGAACAACCTTCCTTCATACGTATTTCCTGAAAATTACAATCTACAGCAGTTCAAGTCCAATATTAACAAATATCTTCTTTCGTCTTCTCAACCTCCAACCCAAGCACGGTACTAAGTACTATAGGTTATAATACCTCTCGTGTTTGGGGTTCTCATAAAAAAAAAAAAAAAAATCTACTTGACTCTTCAGTCCCTCATATAAGCTTCTCTGAATGCTGACCTTGTGCCTAAGATCCTGACATTTTCTACAACAAAACATCGTCCCTTTTGGTTGTATCATGCCCTATATTGGATAATTTCAACAAAAATTATATAAGTAACGCGGAACTGGAATTTGGGGAATACAATGTGTATAGAAAGGATAGACAGGACAGGAGGGGAGGAGGGGTTATGCTATTAATTAAGAAACACATAAAGTCCAAGGAAGTGAAGCCAGTCGACATCGATGGACAGGGCAGTGTCGAGTCAGTTTGGTGTGACATAAGCATAGGGAAATCAAAATTGAGAGTAGGAGTGTGCTATAGGCCTAATGACTCTGATGAGTATAATAAGATATTCTACAGGGAAATAGAGTGGGCCAGTAAATCAGCGAGTCTTATAATGGGGGATTTTAATTTCCCAGATATTGACTGGAATTTGTGGGTTGGTCACTCGCACACTAGCAAGGCTTTTGTGGATTTATTGGATGATTGTTTTCTACATCAGCATGTTCGTGAGGCAACAAGAGGGAGCAATACTCTTGATCTGATTATCAGTAGTGATTCTTCATGCATTAAGAATCTGCAGATAAATAAACCACTAGGTGGCAGTGATCACAGTGTGTTGAAGTGAGATTTACTTAAGGAGGTAACTACCATCAGAGGTAAAGGGAAGGGTTTTTGTTTTCGTAAAGGCGACTATGATGGACTGAGACAGTATTTAAATTCTATACAGTGGGACCAACTGATGATGTTACCAACAGCAAACTCAAAATGGGAAGCATTCAAGGAACTAATATTGGAGGCTACCAGGCTTTACATACCAACTAAGAAATATTGTTCAAGGTTTAGGCCTAAATGGTTGTCAGATGAACTAATGAGACATGTGGCAGAGAAGAAAAATGCATGGGATACATACAAATTAATGGGTGACATGGAAGCCTATGATAGATATAAGTTGGTCTGCAACCAAGTCACAAAGGAGATTAGGCAGGCAAAGGCAGACTACGAAAAATCCTTGGCAAAGGATGCAAAGAAAAACAGAAAAGAGTTCTTTACATATTTAAACTCAAGTAGGAAAGGGATGAATCAGATTGGTCCACTGGATATTGATGGTTCAACAGTTGAGGATCCTGCTGAGGTGGCTAACAATCTAAACGAGTATTTTGCATCTACATTCACGCATGAGGAGTTATTCAGGAAGGAGAATGATGTAGGTAAAGTAAACATTGGCAGTAAGCTGGATGATTTTGTAATAACTGAGAGGAAAGTGGAGGAGAGATTGTTGAGGATAAACATAAAAAAGGCACCTGGGGTGGATGGGATCTATCCAGTTATATTAAAGGAGGCAGCAAAGGAAGTAAGCAAACCCCTAGCCATAATTATGAGAGCTTCTTTGGACTCAGGGGAGGTACCCATAGACTGGAGATGTGCAAATGTAACCCCAATTCACAAAGGAGGATCAAAGGCTGACAAAAGTAATTATAGACCTGTTAGTTTAACTTCTGTTCCAGGTAAATTAATGGAGGCACTGTTTAAAGAAGCACTGCAGGATCATCTAGACAAGAATTCAGTTATAGCTCAGACGCAGCATGGTTTTGTTAAGGGCAGGTCTTGCCTGACCAATTTGATTGGATACTATGATGTAGTCACAAAAGAACTGGATGCAAGGAATAACTTTGATATTATATATTTGGATCTTAGAAAGGCTTTTGATACTGTTGCACATGGAAGACTGCTGCACAAATTGGAGCAGTGTGGCATTGGAGGCAAATTGCTGCTATGGATAAGGGGATGGTTGAGTGGCAAAAGACAGAGAGTGGTAATCAATGGACACTGCTCAATGTGGACTAACGTTATTAGTGGAGTTCCTCAGGGTTCAGTGTTGGGTCCGTTGTTGTTTTCGGTGTTTATGAATGATATTGATGATGGGATATCAAGTTTAATGTCCAAGTTTGCAGATGATACAAAGGTTGGCAGGGTTGTTAAGGACACTACTGACGCTATGCTGCTGCAACAGGATCTGGAAAGGTTGAACAGATGGGCTGAGAGGTGGCAGATGAAGTTTAACATTAACAAATGTAAAGTACTACATATGGGAAACAGTAACTCCAGAGCAACGTATCAACTCTGCGGTACTACACTGACAGTGGTGGAGAATGAAAAGGACCTGGGGGTAATTGTGCAGGCAGATATGAAGTTCTCTGAGCAGTGCAGACGAGCTGCAAGAGTAGCTCATGGTGTCTTGTCAATGATATACAGGAATTTTTCTAGCAGGGATAAGGAGGTGATTACTCCCTTGTATAAGGCAATGGTTATGCCACATCTTGAGTACTGTATACAGGTCTGGAGGCCTCATTTCAAGAAGGATGTAGAGCTGCTGGAACGGGACAGAGAAGGGCAACAAGATTAGTGAATGGAACAAAGGGTTGCTCTTACGAAGAAAGACTTAAGTTTTGCAAATTACAGAGTCTGGAGACTAGGCACCGGCGAGGTGATCTGATAGAGGTGTATAAGGCTTTGAATGGTTTGAGCATGCTCAATGCCAATGGGATTCTTCATCTTGCTCAGAATAATCACCTGAGAGAGAGCATAAATTCAAATTGAGGAAGGACGGATGTCGGATAGATGTGCGGAAATTTGCCTTTGGCCAGCGGGTGGTTGGTTGGTGGAACCGACTTCCATCACTTGTTGTTGAAGTTGATAGCCTAAACAAATTTAAAGCTCAACTGGACAGGTATTTCGAACGAACGGAGGGGTGAAATAGGAGTGGTGTGTGTTTTTTTTTTTTTTTGGCTGATGCTGAATAAGCTTGCTTTCTTGCATCATATGCCTCTGCTAATGCTAATGCTAAAAAGGTTCAATAAGTAGCACAATGAGTGTAGCTATGATGGCAGTTCTCTCCCTAGTCAATGCATACCTGCTGCTTTGAACTTTTTGTTTGCTATTCATTTGAGGCATTCTTATTTATTTGCTTTTATTCTTTATGCATCATTCTGCATGCAGTCAACTACTAAGTAACTAGGAGTTGACATCATTTAAGTATATCTCATATTGTGAATACCTTCACAAGGTACCATAATATTGCACTACCTTGAATAAGTAATGCTTCACCAATGGACTACTGTTTCTTATTCTCAGCAGACACCACCACCACTCAGACGGCACCGTTTTAGAGCCTGTTGGGTCCTCATCAGTGTGTGGGTAGGTACCCTGGTGTTGCAATGATGACAACCCAGTTGCAAAGTATAACTCCACAATATGAGAGATGCCTGATGGTGTGCAGGTAATTAAGATCATAGAGCACTTTAGGGCTATAAGCCTCAACTTCCGAAATAGTTAACTGACTTCATGCAGAAATGGTGCATTTGCATTAACTTGCATGTCAGTTAATTTTGCAACCCGAGGCTTATAGCCCTAAAGTGCTCTATGATTTTATGCTTTTTTATTTGCTTTTATCAGTGCTTTGTCGTGTTTGGTTGTAAATTATATTGTAAGTTAAAAATGTGTATAACCCCCCTACCTGATTTATTTATATAATTATTTTAATTTTTTTTAAAGAATATGACTACATGATTCTTTCTTCAAAAATTATATATTTCAGTTTATCACTTGAAGACATGAAAAATTGGCAGTTGTAATTTTCCTAATAGTGTGAAACAGGTTATATATCCGTGTTATATACCAATTAGTAAATTTTTGATCACTTACTTTGCTGTTTATTTTACTTATTAAATATTTTCGTTAATAAATTTTTGAGAATAATTTTAATTTAATTACTGGAATACCGTGTTGTATCCTTAGCAGCAGTAATAGTCCTCTACTCTTATATTTGTAAACTTAAAATTTGCTTTTCTGGTGGTAAATTCTGTATTATTATTATTATTATTATTATTATTATATACAACTAGTAAAATAAATTTAGTGAAATAATGTGTAAAATTATAAAATAATTTGGATATCAGTGTATGATACAGTAAACTATTTTTAGGTGCTTATAATTGGAGCTGGTCCTTGTGGATTACGGACAGCAATTGAGACACAACTTCTTGGTGCCAAAGTGGTAGTGGTAGAGAAAAGAGACCGATTTTCACGAAATAATGTTCTACATCTTTGGCCATTTGTTATTCATGATCTCCGTAATCTTGGTGCTAAGAAATTTTTTGGAAAATTTTGTGCTGGTTCTATTGATCACATAAGTAAGTATGTTATTATGTGGATTCAAAATGAGCACAGACTAAATATTTTCTCTCAAATTATAAGTTGAATTTATATTATCAAATTTATTTCTCATTATATGAGATCTTTCACCCCTCTCCCATTCTTTGATTAGATTTTCAGTTTTTCCCTTCCACAAACAAATCAACCTTAAAATATATTCTGGGTTTTTTTTTTGGTTTTTTTTAATGAAAATTTGAATGCAAATAGTACAGAACGTATAGTACCTGTATGGTTGTAGGCTGAGAAGAGAGAAGATCCTTGTTATTGACATTAGACTGTAATTTCTGCAGATTTCATTTTTTTGGGAAATATGTGTGAAGGAAGTTGTTCTGCAAAAAAAAAGTAGATGAGATAAAGGAAAGAGGAGAAAGCTTGAATCTGTGAGTTTGAAGTCGGACAGTGAATGAATGATGACTGGTTGTGTCCATGTTTGTACTGCTTTAAAAGAGTGGAGGAGGGGATTACAGGATGCCAGTATGGAAGAGCATTGCCCAGTGAAGTATCTGTGTAATAGGCATGTAGCAGAAACAGAATGGCTATGAGATAGAGTGGAGAGACTTTGTAAGAGACAGGTCATTAATTAACCTGACTGCCCTCTTTTTAATGGAAATGCTTGAGAGAGGTGTTGGGGACACCACCCCATATATGGGAATACTATTCCATGGTAGAGCAGATTTAAGATTTGTATGGAGAGAATAGTTGTGTACAAGAAAAGTAATACTGAAAGTGAAAAAGAAAACCCAGGTTTTGGATGCACAGGAAGCTGTGTTTGTGATATCTTATGCCAGAAAAGATTAGAAGCTAGTGTAATTCCTTGTAGAAATGTGTGATCATGTCTAGATAACTGAATGTAATTCAAAGATGAAAAAGGGAGCAGTAGACTCTTTTTTGCAAGAATAAGACAGGACTGAGTTTTAGTTGGTTTACAGTTAGATTACAGTTGGATTACCTTGAGATCAGCATTTAAGGACTTTGTGGAATATTTTTGAGAATTTGAAGCTGTTTGTACAGGACAAGGTTTTCAAATTGGCAGGTGGACTGTAGCATGCTATCATCAGCAAAACTGTGCATAGAATTTCCATTCAGTAGAAGTCTGTAATACATAAGGGGGGGGAGAGAGTAGGAGAAAGAACTGAACCTTGGTTTTTTTGTTATTTGGTTTTTAGGAGCATTAGCAACTAAGGCCATATTGCTCCGGGAATATGCGCTGGTCATTCCTTTGACCTTTCCGCATCCTCCGCATTTGGTGGTGACGGGCTCGAGCCGCGGTCTAATCAAGAAGTGTGTGCTACGCACTACTGCTCCTTCCCACCTGGCTACGGAGGCACCCTGAACCTTGGGGAACAACAGCATTAGTAGAGAAATTAGAAGACAGGGACCCATCTACTATCATTTGTGGGGGAGTAGTCAGAGAGAAAAACTGACACCCAATTATAGAAAACATCAGCAGTCTATAAGAAGAGAGCTTGTTTAAAGACCTTTATGCCAAAAACAATAAAAAAGCCTTAGAAATATTAGAGCAACTACTTGTTTCACTGAACTTTTCCATTGAATTTGTCCAAAGATGAGTAACATGAGCCAATATATCACCTAGATCAGCACTGATGAAATCCATATTGATGATCATTGGCAATCGTTGATGTGCAGTTAGAGATCATAATAGATATAATTATCTCTGTTGCTTCTTTGTAACTAAAGAGAGATCCTGTGGACAAAATATGAAATAAATAAAACTTAAAAAAAAAAAAGTAAATATGCAGTATCTGCTGTGATACAAAGAGTAAAGTTTAATGCCTAATAAACTAATTTGAGAATCTCTCCCTATTAGATATAATATTCCTTACTGAGCAGTAAATCCATCCCTCCACCTGTCCATCTTTATACATTTGTTATCATTGCTGTTCTTTTATTAATGAAATGGGGTGTGTAGCCCTGATTTTAAAATGTAACTGACAGTTAAGGATCATCTGTCTGAGATGAAACTGGCCATCTGAGGAAATGATTAGGATGATCTCCATTGTAAGATGGAAGCCATCTTAACTAGGCACCTGCAAGATGTAATTGGGGTGTTTAAGGCTATGAATGGATTAAGTAAGCTAAATGCTGGTGTCATCTTTAAATCCCCCCCCGTGTGTGGGTGTTGCTCAGACAACACACAAGGGATACATGAATTTCAATTGAGGTAATATCCATGTTACAGGATAGATGAATGGAAATTTGCTTCCATCTGGTGTTGTGAAGTTTGATTGGATTTAAGGGAGAACTAGACAGATTATTAAAGGAAATGGACAGTTGAAGAGAAGTATTTATTTTTTTTGTCTGATGCTGTTATAAGCTTACATTCTTTGTCACTACTAATAATACTATTAAAAGTAGGATGCTAATAAGTCCGATTTTTCTGTAGATTATGATGCAATCAAAGCATCAGGATGTAACAGAGGTAGAGGTATGGTTTATATGAAATTGCAGCCAATAGCTTTGGCAATGGACCAGAATGACTGATTGCCATTTGCACTAGAATGCTTTCCCACTCAGCTTTTCAGAGTCAAGTTCGGTTTCTTAATAACTTGGTTATGTTAATTTCAATCTTAATGTGGGCATAAATGAAGTATCGATTTGCATACAAGCCAACTGTAGCCGAGTGGGTAAAGTACCTGCCCGGCAAACCAAAGGTCGCGGGTTCGATTCCCGCCTCGGGCTTGGATCAAAGTACTGCAAAAACCTTGGGAGGTGCAATATGGCCACAGAAGCCGATGCGCCAACAACTACCAAATCAAAAAAAAAAAAAAAAAAAAACAAGCCAACTGCTATATGCTAGATTCTTATCTTGAACAGCCTTAGCTTTTTTTGGAAAGCTATGGTTCATGTAAAGCACAAGAGTTTATTTTGGAATGAGTAAAGGATTTCATCCTTGTATATCTAAATAATTTCGTGATCTTACACAATTTGAACAAATGTTATTCTCTGAAGATTTAATATACTCAAACCAAGAAAATCATATAGGTCACCTTGTTATGAGCACTTGTAGTGAGAAAGGACATGAGGCTGAAAATAGCTATTAAAGAGAGGTTGCAGTGGAGATGAGACTTACCAAGTTGTTAACAAAGATTATCAGCATATCCAGTTCAAGTTGTGAACATCAAAATCACTCAAGAAAACTATTGGAGTAAGCTGACTTTTACAGAAAGTTAAAAAGTTCTGAGTGATTTTTAGGATTTGGAGAACAATAGAGTGGACAAATGGATTTCACAGTTTTGCATAAACGGATTTTTGAGTAAAATGAGGTGATATTCTGTGAGAACAGGCAAAATAGTTTGTGAAATTATAGACATAAATGGATGTCGTCGAGATTAGAAATGTGACCTTTATTTGTGATTTGAGACTATTTCTTTTTTAGTGGTTGTATCATTAATCTCAATAATCAGTTTGATTATTCATGAAATCATAATTAATAATAAAGTAAATAAGCGTTTTTTTATTAGTTTTTACCACTGAAAACTCCATAGCCAAGTTTTAAAATTCAAACATCCATATCTCAGCAATGATTCAGAATTCAGCACATGTTTATATGAACTTTTTGTTATTTTCAGGTCTTGGATCAATCTTAAGAATATGACCCAAGTGGCATGTAACACTATATAACACTATATTTTTTTGATATTATTATTAAGATTCTTGGATGTTAATTTTGCAAAAAAAAAAAAAAGAAAAAATCAAAGAAACTAATAGTAGTTAGAATTATTGGAATTAGTAGTTGCTTTGAAATCAGCATTATCAAATTTCTGAGATTCACTTATTTTAAACAAAACAGAAAACAAAAAATTATACCATATGTATACCAGTATTATATAAATATCTACATAATAAATTGTCATTATTGGTTATAATTAAATGAACAGTATTATTGCATTATTTTAATTCTTTAAAGCTTAAAGACTGTAGACTCGGCGACAATGACAATTTATTCTCACTAGATGTTACCTCATTATATATGAATGTAAATGTTGAATACACATTAGATATTATTTGGGATATGTTAAATAAAAACTCGACACCGATTAATTATACGAAGCTACCTATTAAGGAAATTTTTCACTTAATTAAACTGTTAGTTGAGACTAACTACATTACCTTTCGAGACAAGGTGTACAAACAAATTTTTGGATTACCAATGGGTTTGAGCCTGAGTGGCTTAATGTCAGAGATCTATCTCTCAACGATTGAGCAGATACATTTGACACTGTTTCGAACCCGTATCACATACTATGGGAGGTCTTTAGACGATGTTCTAGTTATTACCGATAGTAATACTATCCAAGCCATTCTACATTCGTTTAATAATATTCATTCTAGACTCAAATTTACATTGGAAAGGGAAGATACGGATACTAAGTCATTAAACTTTCTAAATTTCACGCTTACCCGGGACTCAACAAAATACAATTTAGCATCTGTCGAAAACCTACAAACACTGGTATCTTCTACATTATAATAGCTATCACCCGTTCACCTACAAAAGATCAATTATCTTTAATCAATTTCTTAATGCCTATAAATATTCAACGACGGATTCTGCTTTGGACTCAGAAATACAAATATTAACTAGCAGATTCTTAAACAGGGGTTATTCCATTACCACAATAAACCGAATTAGGGTACAAGCTAAGGATAGGATAAAAAATACTACACCAATCAACAATAGTAATATCAAAAAATACTTTATTTCTGTCCCATATGTTGAACAGTGGCACAAACAGCTTAACAGATTCTTTAAAGATACCGAATTTAAAATTGTAGCTAGGCCAATACGGAAGTTACACACTATACTGAACAATCGCTCGGTTCTTTCAGCGTTCACAACACAAATTAATGATCTGGTATACAACATTTCTTGCGGTGATTGCGACTCGTCTTATCAGGGTTCGACCCGATTTTCTCTTAATATTCGTGTAAATCAACATGAAGCCTCAGTTCGTGCTTCTCGTTCAGCAGCGTTAGAATTAGCCTTTCATGCCATTAACGAAAAACATACTTTTTTATTTAACGAGGCCAAAATACTTAACGTTCAACGTAATTATACGCAACTATTAATTTCAGAAACTGTTGAAATTAAATTACACAAGAATTCGGTTAATGTTCGGCGGCCATATTTGATCTCCGATGCGTGGACCTTTACGCGCATGCGCGAAGACAAATAATCTCTATTTAAGTATCAGGTTTAACCCGATTCGGTAATTTTCATTCCTGTGATCACGACATACGGTCGAAAAGTATTGTCAGCTTCAGGAGGGAAAATCATTTTGAATATTTTCGTTAGATTCTTTTAATTGTGTTAATTTGATTTTTAATTGTTTTAAATTGATTTGAATTGTGTTAAATTGTTTATTTAATTATTTATATTTTACTCTAATGTGCCGGTAAGTTGTCGATTTTTTCGTTTTAATTTCTGGAGGGTATCATACGGAAGTGTTCTACGCACTATATTGAGGCAAACTCCTCTTATTATTCTACTAATATTATTATCAACATAGAACATATTGAGTAGTACAGCTCTGATTCATACTATCTAATTGTTTTAATTCATACATTTACTTTTATAGGTATTCGACAACTTCAGCTTATTCTTTTAAAAGTAGCACTACTTTTAGGAGTAGAGGTCCATGAAAATGTAACTTTTAAAGGTTTGGTAGAACCTTCTGAAGACCAGTTACAAGAACGTAAGTTTTTTTTTTATTGCTTTAAAGTTTAGTCAAATGTTGAGCTGGTAATTCAACTGTGGTAGCTACTTAGGAAAAGAGTATAATAATATTGATATGTATTTAAACGGTAATAAAAATTAATCTCTAATTTAGCTCGAAGGTAGTTGAAATTTCAATTATCATACAACTTCTTAATGTCACAGAATGCATATTGTTTGTTCTAATTAATTTCAACTTTGGGGGGGAGATAAATGAGAAAGATGTGGATATATGCAAAAAATATGTAGATTTGAGTGTTTAAACCTATTTAACTATTTTCAGAGTTCGTAGGATAGAAATTTGCCCAGTGTTTTGCATATTTAATTCAAAATTGTTTTTCTCTTAGCCTACCTCTCTTCCTGTATGGTTTAAAAATTTATATTTACTACAATTGATATACGTCAACTGTAGTAATTTTGCAATTTCAATACAACGATTGAGCAGATAAAAAGGGTTGTGTGATAAATTTCTAGCCTAGCATAGGAGTTATCTTATGTTGAATTTACACAAATTTTCGATGTAGTCTCTTTCTAAAACCCAGTGTACTTTTTTCCAACGGTGCTTCAGATTCATGATCTCAGAGTAGTAATTAGTAGTAATATTAGCCATATGGCACAAAGAAACCTGAGGCTTATGCTGCACCAGCCAAAAAAAAATTCCCGAGTAACCCTGAGAGAGAGAGAGAGAGTCAGAAGTAGAAGGGAATCACCAAGGAAGAGAAGAATGATGATATCCAGCTCAGGACCCTGGGTTTACCAAGCCCATACTCACCAGATGTGAGCCCTGGGTTATAGTCACTTTGTTTAAAATCCTCGAAATAGGAGTGTGCAGCCACTAACACCTTGTCATCCTTCCAAACAAGTTGGTTTCTAGTTTCAAGAATGGGTGGAAATCAATCTGGCAAGTACAGTTGATTATGTTTATGCTTCAGGAAGTATGAGAAGTATAAACATATAATCAAGTGTGATGTCACTTATTGGAATAATTTGTTTAATTTCTGTATCTAATAATTTCATCCATGATGGTAATTTGGTTTATCAGCAAAATGTACATCTACGGGTAGTCTAGCTTCTTTTTTTTTTTTTTTTTTTTTTTTTATGTGAACCCCAAACACAAGAGGTATTAGAACCTATAGTACTTAGTACCGTGCTTGGGTTGGAGGTTGAGAAGACGAAAGAAGATATTTGTTGACATTGGACTTGAACTTCTGTAGATTGTAATTTTCAGGAAATACATATGAGGGAAGGTTGTTCCAGAAAACGGCAGTTGAATGCATAAATGAAGAAGATGAAAAGTTGGTTCTGTGGGTTTGAATTTGGACAGTAAATGGATGTTGGCTGGTGGCGGCATGTGTTCGGACTGTTTTGATGGAGAGAGCGGGAATTATAGAAGCCAATTCAGAAGAACAGTGCCCATGGAAGCATCTGTAGAAGAGGCATGCAGCAGAAACAGTACGTCTATGAGAAAGCGAGTGGAGAGACTCTGTTAGAGATGAATCATTAATTAACCTAACTGCCCTCTTCTGAATGGAATCAAGAAGCCTGAGAGAGGTTTTGGGGGCACCACCCCAGATGTGGGAACAATATTCCACGGCAGGGCGGATTTGCGATTTATACAGAGTGAGCAGCTGTTTGGAAGAAAAGTAACGCCTAGAGCAAAAGAGAAAACCAAGTTTTTTAGATGCAGAGGAAGCAATATTTGTAATGTGCTTGTGCCAAGAGAGATTAGAAGTCAGGGTAATCCCCAAAAGAGATATATCATTTTGCCTAGAAATCGGATTGTCACTAAAGTTAAGCATAGGAGCAGAAGAATCCTTTTTGCAAGATATAAGACAAGACTGAGTTTTAGAAGGGTTGAAATCAACTAAGTTGTCTTTGCCCCACTGGAGAATTACCTGAAGATCGGCATTTAAGGAATTGGCAGCAGATTTTCGAGAACTTGAAGCAGATTGAGCAGGACAAGGTTTCTCAAAATGGAAAGTTGAATGCAATGTGCTATCATCGGCAAAACTATGGATAGGATTTCCAGTCAATGGAAGAAGGTCATTGATATATAAGAGGAAAAGAGTGGGGGAAAGAACTGAACCTTGGGGAACACCGGCATTAGTGGAGAAGTTAGAAGACAGAGAGCCATTTACCATCACCCTCAGTGAACGATCAGAGAGAAAACTGGATAACCAATTACTAAAAACAGTTGGCAAACCATAAGATGGAACCTTGTTTAGAACACCTTTATGCCAAACACGATCAAAAGCCTTTGAGATGTCAAGAGCAACTTCTTGTGTTTCACCGAACCTTTCCATTGAATTACTCCATAAATGGGTAACATAAGCCAGAATATCACCAGTGGATCGACACTGACGGAATCCATACTGGCGATCGTTGATCAGACGGAAGGTTTCTATGTAGTTTAAGAGTTGGCGGTTAATTGATTTCTCCATTACTTTAGAAAGAGTGGAAGTAATTGCAATGGGACGATAATTGGATGGGAGGGATTTGTCACCCTTTTTAGGAACTGGCTGGATATGAGCAAATTTCCAAGCAGAAGGAAAAACACCTTTGGAATAAGAAAGTGAAAAAAGGCGGCAAAGAATAGGAGTAAGTTCAGGAGCACAGGTTTTGAGAATAAGTGGAGAAATACCATCAGGACCTGGAGCTTTCTTAGCATCAAGATTCATCAAAATCCTTCTGATATCCTTTTGACGGAAGACCACAGGAGGCATTGAATGGAGCGTGTTAGGAATGGTGGGAGGTGTTTTACCAAGATCATTAATACATGAGCTCGAAGAAAAATGGGATGCTAGCAGGTCAGCTTTATCCTTGGCTGAAGTGACAACAGAACCATCTGGTTTGGACAGAGGTGGGAGCAGAGATGGGCAAAAGTTGCGGCCAATAGCTTTGGCAAGAGACCAGAATGCTCGGCTACCATTAGGACAAGAAGCAAGTTTTCTACTCTTAGCCTGTTCAAACTCTAGTTTGGACTGATTAATAACTGCTTTACAATTGTTGCGAGCTTTGGTGTAGACAGAAAATGAAACTGAAGAATTAGAAACGAGCCAATTACGATATGCAACGTTCTTCTCTTGGACAGCCTTAGCACATTTATTGGAAAACCAAGGTTTAGATAAAGGACGAGATTTTAAAGTGGAGTGTGGGATAAAGGATTCCATTCCTGCAAGAATAATTTCACTGACACGATCTGAGCAAACGTTGACATCAGAAGTTTTGAAACAGTAATCAGACCAGGGAAAAGAAGAAAAGAAGTCTCGCAGGTCATCCCATTTTGCATTCTTGTAATGCCAAACAATACAAGGTTGGGAATAGCCATGAGATAAAGGTTCCATTGGAGAAGAGACAATCACCAAGTTGTGATCTGAAGTGCCTAAAGGACCTCTCACTTCGACCTTGTACTTAGAAGGGTTGTTTGTGAGAAAAAGATCAAGCGTATTGGCTGTATGATTAGGATTGTCCGGTATTCTTGTAGGTAAATGAACAATCTGTGCTAGGTCATTAGTAATTGCAAAAGCCTCAGCATCTCGACCTGGGTCGGTGTGAATAGAAAACGGAAGCCAGCTGGAGTTGTGAACATTAAAATCACCAAGGAAAATTACCTCACTGTTAAGAAAGTTGGACTGGAGAAAGTCAAGTTGCAAAGAGAGGAAGTCAAAGAGCTCCAAGTGATTAGTGGAGTTGGGAGAACGGTAGAGACAACAGATGAATTTGACACAATGAGGTAGAGAGATTTTAAGCCAGAGAAGATCAAAGAGAGGAGATTCCAAATTGCCAAGTCTCTGACAGGGAATATCAGAACGGACATATGCACAAGTACCACCTTTGAGGCGAAAGGAATCATACAGCAAATAATTTGGACATCTGAGATGAGTAGTAGTTGAATCAACCGATAACTGAGATTCAGTCAGAAAAAGTACATGGGGTTTGGAAGAATGCAAGTGGAAATGGACATCGTTGCGATTAGAATTGAGACCACGTATATTTGTGAAATGAATTAGGAAGTCCTTGGGAGGTTTAGATCTTTTCGCAGATAAGCTTGTTCTATTATTTTGACAATTCATGGTGTATTCAATAGTAAGAAAAAGTGGGTGGGACATGCTGTATGAAGTAATGAAATTTTGGGATATGGCGTACATGTGGTAAGAATATACCCAGATCCTTGACATAACGTGGCCTCGACAATGCTCCCCGCATACACACTACTCGGACCCCCTCCAGTCACTATCTGGCAGAGTAGAGGTAGCAAGATTATACACTAGCTGATCCGGAAGCCTCCTAGAGAGTTACCAATGGGTTTGGTCCGGTGTACTAACTAGGGGCCGGCCTGCGAACACAGTTTTAGAGCTGTACCCTCGAAATGTAAGGAATATTGGATCTCGCCACGACATTCATCATAACCTCAAAAATCATCAATCATACTGCATGATTGAAGAGATAGGGAAGGGTTGGCCGGACCTTAGCTCTAGAGACTAAACATGGGTTCCACCACTTCAAGCCTCCAATAAGCAGAGTGGTGGTATTTCACCGGTTGATGAGAGTCATCTACCACCTAGTACTGCCTGGTAACATAGAGGGGCGTCGTTCCTCGATGTGGTGTGGGCGCCACACCTCGACCCCTGCTTACGTTGGTTCACACCTGGGTGGTCACCCACCATGTACTTGTGCATGGAGGTTATACCCAGGATTACTAACAGTCCCACCATCATGAAGGTGCAAGCAGAGGATTTGGCTGTGATAGATCGTCCGGACTTCGCCGAAATTGGGTCCACTTGACTTGAGTGTCACCCGAATATCAGTTCCATCAGCGTTTTAGACTCCCAGGTAGCAAGTACAGCTTGTCTGGCATATCTGAGAGAATGTCTGTGACAACCTCAAGGACCAACTTGTATCATTTCTGATTTATTTCTCTACTGGTCTGAAATTCTCTCTCTCCTCCACAAGACATTCTACTATTTAGATGTGTCGATGATCTTTGTGTGCTTAATTGTCCAAATTTTTTGAAGTTTTTGGCCATCTATATACGCAGGAACTTTTTTGGAAAAGACTAATTCTTGTGACCATATTGCAAATTACTTGAGCCTGAATGTTAACATTGATAATGGGCAAACCAGTATTAATCTTTATAATAAATGTGATTATTCTCTCAATTTTGAGGTATTTAATTTTTCTCATTGGTTAACAAATATTCCTAGGAGTGTTCATTCTAATATCATAATTTCCCAGTATGTCAGGATTGTCACCATCTGCAATAATTACAAGATTGGTGTTTCTGGCATTAAAAAAATTCTTCCTTAAACTCATTGTCAACTCTTTTCTCTCTCTCCTTATGTGAGTTGTCATTTTCTTAAAGCTTCTCAATATTGTTAATTAAAAAAAAAAAAAAAAATTCCAAACTATATTGATGTTCAGCAGAACTTTTTTTTTTTTTTTTTGTGGTTGGCTTATTGTATTGTTATGTGATATATCACACATTTTGGGCCTTGGTATTGGCACTGGTTAAGATTTGTTAACTGTTGACTTGTAATCATGACTATATTTAATATATTCAAAATATATAAAAAAAAATTATACATAATACATCTACAACTCCTCCCTTTCCTTTTCCTTTTTATTTTTTTATCTACTGTCACTGTTTAATTACTTTTTTAAAACTATACTTCACCTTCTGATTTATTTCCAATTCCTTTATATTTTTGTCCAATTATATTTCAACTTCGGCATGAATTTCTACTAATTTCATAAATTCCTAACCTCTCGTTATCTAGGTTAGTATATTCTGTAAATAGCATGCATGGGATTATATGTGGTGACATATTATTACGTATGATGTTTTCTATAAAATGTATGCATTTTTTTTTTTAACTGCTATTAGTTTAAGTTTTATATTTCAAAGTTTCTAGTTTTTAGTTATTCTTTACGCCTTTCAATTTTGGTAAGTTGTGTTCTTGTTCTCCTTCTGTATATATTTACTGTCTCTGTGGTGTAAACTGGAAAATACATGCCTGTCATCCACATAAATAATCCCTCCCTTCTACTTCTAGTAGTAGTAGTAGTGGCATGTGATGCAAGAAAGCAAATGTATGAGCTTATGCAGCATCAGCCAAAAAAAAAAAAAATCACACCATTCCCTCCAAATGCCTGTCCAGTTCCTCCCTAAATTTATTCAACCTATCAACTTCCACAACGACAGTTGGAAGTTTGTTCCAGCAATTAACCACCCGCTGGCTAAAGGCAAATTTCCGCACATCTATTCTACATCTGTCCTTTCTTAATTTGAATTTATGCCCCCTTAGGTTCGTAATCCGAACAAGTGGAAGGATCCCATCAGAATTCAGCGTGCTGAACCCATTCAAGGCCTTATACACCTCAATCAGATCACCGCGCAGGTGCCTAGTCTCCAGCCACTGCAGTTTGCAGAACTTAAGCCTCTCTTGATAAGAGAATCCCTTCATTCCCCTCACCAATCTTGTTGCCCTTCTCTGTACACGCTCAAGTAAATCTACATCCTTCCTAAAATGAGGCCTCCAGACCTGTACGCAGTACTCAAGGCATGGCCTGACCATTGCCTTATACAGAGGGATAATCACCTCCTTTTCCCTGCTTCTGTAGCCGACCAGGCTAGCCAGGTGGGTAAAGTGCCTGCCTGGCAACCCAAAGGTCACGGGTTCGAATCCAGCCTCGGGCTTGGATCACAGTAAAATGCAAAAACTTTGCGAGGTGCATTATGGCCACAGAAGCCGATGCGCCAATAACTAACAAAAAAAAAAAAAAAAAAAAATTCTGTGTCTGTTTATTTTAGTTTGTATTAATTAAAATCTTTAATTAAATTTTATTTTCTGCTAATTCTTTGTCTGTACCTTTATTGGCATGTATTTTACATCACAAATAGATACATTTGCCATTATTGCTTACAATTCCAGTGGTTCACACCTGACAATGATGATGTTGGGGTTGTGAATTGCATGGCAATGTTCCTTGATTAAATGTGTCATTCAGCTATATTTTTCTTTGATTAAATTTATATGTATTATATTAATTATCTACTTTCTCTCTCTCTCTCTCTCTCTCTCTCTCTCTCTCTCTGCCCCCATTAATTTTTCTCCTTGGATTGCATTTGCCTACTTTATTGCTTCCTCCTTTTAATTTTTATATACAGTAGTCCCTCATTATAATGCGGTTCGCTTTATGCTGATTTGCTATAGTGCTGTTCTTATATTATAACCCATATCTCACTATAACATTGTCACAACTGTTTGCTGTTTTACAAGTGTACAGATTGGATTTTTGGCATGTTTAAAAAACGTTTCATCTGATGTAGTTGATAGCATGAGAATGAATAGTAAAATAGCATTAAGATGTTTCCCTCACCGACTTGAGAAATTTTCCCACCCTCAGTGAAATTCTCTCCTACCCTAATTTAATTACAGTGATTTGTTACATAGTTCCTAGATCAATATTCAAAAAAATTATCAAGTTAAGGAATATTGCAGTATTTCTTGTAATTGCATTATATGCATTTATCCGAAGTGTAGTCATCACTCCGTACAGTGTTAGATATCGTCCGTAACGGACAGTTTACTCGAACATTGTATCACAATTAATGCAACACAGTTACATTTTCAAAGGTTTAATAATGGTGGATAAGAATGAAAAAGCAACAACGTCTGGATGTGGTATGAAGACTATAAAGGTAAGAAAACGACTGAGTTTAAAAATTAAATTAGACGTTTTGAAGTGAATCGATTCTGGTCAACGACAAGTGGATGTGTGCACAATAATTTAGGAATGGCAGGTTCAACTTTAAGAACAATTATAAAAAATAAAGAATTAATTTTAGCAGCGGAAAAGACAGCTGTTCCATTATTTATTAGGAAACTCACAAATACATGTTACCTTATGGGAATATGGTGCTTGCTTAGCGCTCTGTTTTTCTGGAACGAATTATCAGCGTTAAGTGTGAACATGCACTACTTCTCCACAAAGTCTCCAGTTTTATTGATGCATTTGTCCCAATGATGGATCAGTTTATCAATACCAGTACTGAAGAAATCTGTGCCCACCACCAGTAACTAGCATCGCACCGCCTGATGAACTTCCTCATCCATGATGAAATGCTTTCCTGAAAGGTGTTTTTTCAGAGGACCGAACAAATGGAAGTCTGAAGGCACTAAGTCTGAGCTGTAGGGAGGATGTGACAGAGTTTCCCAACGATTACAGCACAACCACTCACGAGTGGTGTAGGCAGTGTGCGGAGGTGCGTTGTCATGCAACAAATTCACGCCGCTTGTCAGGAGTCCTGGTCATTTGCGTCGAATGTTGGCTTTCAGTTTTCCAACGTTGCACAGTAAAGCTGTGCATTGATTGTTCCTCTCTTCTTCAAGAAATCCACCAACAGAATGCCTTGGCGATCCCAGAACACTGTGGCCATGACTTTTCGGACACTGGGAACAGTTTTTAACATTACCCACCTCGTCCAACCGTCCCCTCTAATGCCTAATTATTTTGTAAATTATTTATACTACTCACTTTCACAACATCAGATGGTAGTTTGTTCTGGTGATCAGTTACTATCTGTGCGAAAGCAAATTTTCACACATCTGTCCATCTTTTTCAATGTTTGTTCCTTAGAAAACTATCCTCAAAGGCTTAGAAAACTGTCCTCATAAAGTCTTAGGAAAAGTCTTAGTAAACTAACCAGTTTTAGTATATTTCAGTTTTAGAATGAATATTGTTGCCATAGGAGAAATAAAAAAAAAATATTACTCTTCATATGTGACTGCACCATGAACATTTTAATTTTGAATTAAATATAATTGCATACATCTACTTGTGTCATGAAAATTAAGTATCTTTTTACAAAAAGAATTTTACCTGTGGGCATGCCAGTAGTTTTTCTCTTCTCACATACACACTCAGTTAATATGTAAAAATTTGCCTCATTTATAATGTTAACCCAGTGGTGTTGTTGTTGTTGCTGCTGCATCTCATAGCTCCAAAATAACGATCGTGCATTACTCCTTAAGTAAATATCTGAAAATTTTCTAACTTCCTAAATACAGAAGTTTTACTGCATTGGTTTTTGAAGAAACTTTTATGCAGAGTAATTGCATAAAAGGAATTGCACCCCTGTTAGATGCAGTCCCTCTAACTTTGCAGCTATTTCAGTGAAGAGTGGTGTGGGACTTAATGGGTGCTGATATTGCTATGAAGTTTTGAATTACACATTTGTGTATAGTTAAAGATTATGTATTTTTCCTCTTATTAATTTTTACAAATATAATTTTATGAATATGTTTTTAGTCTGTGTATACTATAATCTATTCTATTTTTACGTTTGTATTTTGACATGGTAGCCTTCTTGAAAGGTTACTAAAAATCCTTTTTATCGCACACTATAGCCTCAGTTGCTTTTGCACCAGAAAAACAGAAACCAACTAATTCTTCCCATCTCCAAATTTGCATAAACATTTGCAAGCCACTCTGTCCACTTCATCTGTCTGTCCCCTCTAATAATCTAATTCTTCCTAAACTTATTCAAACTACAACCCACTTCCACAACATCCAGTGAGGGCTTGTTTCAACAATCAGTTACTCTTTAGCTGAAGCGAATTTCTGCACATCTGCCTTTGAAGCCATCATTTTTCAATTTATGTCCCCTTGAGTGTGTGTTGTCTGAGATAGGGCAGGAATACCATTATTAATTTTACTCAATCTGTTTAAAGCATTAAACACTTCAATCAAGTCTCCTTGCATGTGCTTAGTTTCCAAGTGCTACAATTTGCCAAACTGAATTCTTTTGAGGTGAGAATACCTACCCCTGTATGCTTTCATTTATCTAGTTGCTCTTCTCTGCAACCATTGCAAGAGAACAACTTTCATAAAATGAGGCTTCTGCCCTGTATACAGTACTGAAGACACAACCTTCTGGCTATGTCTTCAGGTTTTCTTGCTTTCTTCTTATTGCCAGGCTCCAGGTCAAAGTTTTGACTGAAGCAGAAGTTGTGCTATATGTTACTGCAGATGAAGAGGAACAGGACAACAGTTAAATGAGGAAGAAACTGGTGCTGTACATAGTGAAGTATTTTCAGCTTTTGATATGGGATTGAAATGGTTAAAAAGGCAAGAAGAATGTAATTTAACCAAAGTTCTGTTGATAAGAAGCATTTGGGATTTATCTGTTAATAGAAGATTAGGTAGCTTCAAACCAAGAAAAATTAATGATTTTTATGTGATAGAAATTGTGTATTGTTATTTGTTAAATATGCTTCCTCATAAAACAAATACCCTAGATACCTATATATATTAATGGACTTGCGGTAGGTAGTATATAAATTCGTGAAATATGTAATATTTGATACATTTAAATCATTATCCAAGATTTATATAGTGTCTGTCAATAAATGTCTTATGTAACTGAACTTTTTAAATGTAAATTATTGTATGTATAAACAAATTTGTGTATGTGAACGTATACTGTAAACATACATATCATTATAAATACAGACCAATTAAAAAAATTTCTTATGACTAAATAGAAACTGAAAATTTCAATTTAGTCATAAGAAAATAGCTTTTCATTGTTTACCTGGGAAGGGCTTGACATTCATTATTCCAGATAATGCTAGTTTCTAAGAAATGCTCTCTGATGTTTTACTGCTGAAAGTAAATCGGAACTACATTTTTAATGGAAATTTTGAAAGTTACTTGAAATTTGCTCTATCATGTCAGTATTTTACAAATAAAAAATATATAGCTGTGTTTTTTACAAAAGGTTATTTTTATTTAAAAATACTGATAAAAATATGTAAAAGCAGAAATATCAAAAGCACAGAAATATCTACGCTTGACAGGACAGATGGCTGAAAACTTTCTTATACACTAGACTGGATTAAACTTGCACATTTTTGATTTCCTTAGGCAACTAGTTTTTGTCGCTGTTTCTCTTTTTAGCATCCAGCAGTAGTTGACTCCTTGGTACATTTTTTTCCTATTTTCTATATACTCTGATGGAATTTTTCTCCATGCTCTTCATTTAAACCCTTAAGTTTTCTGGGAAATAGTTGGGGTAAGAATGCAAGAAGTATACCTTAACATTTATATTGTAGCTTTATTTTCTGGCCTTCTCCAGCATGTCACTTATGACTATTAGTTAGGAACATTATGGCCCTGCTGCCCTTGTGCCGTAAAGCCCATAAACAAACAACAACAACTTATGACTGTCTCATAATCTTGACTGTTGTTGTTTCCCAAAAAATTATGTACTACATTTTTAAAGTCCAGGTATCTCTTTCGTTCATGAATTCTTCAAATATAGCCTAGCAGTGGCTTGCAGACTTGAGGTTCAACAAAAATTCTTACTTTGATTTTTTTTTTTGTATGTAAGCAATGGGAATTTATGTAAACATACTTAAAACAAATTCCTTTATTCAGGGTTCAGACAAATGTTTCCATTAAACATAGCTTTATTTACAGAGACAGTTAACAGTACTTTGTATTAATATACTAGTGGCTTATTTTTACTGTTCTTTGAACTTGGTGTGCGAGAGACTGTCTTGGTGGACACACTTTCCTTTTCATTGTTCACTTCTTACTCGACCATCCCACTCACACAGAAAGCAAGGCATTTTTGTATAACCAAGTTGTTGACCGAGTAGCAAATCAGTAACTTTAAAATCGCTGCTTACTAGCCAACCATGATCCTTGTACTGAATTTTTCTCAGAAAAAGCTAAGCATTTTTTTAAATTTTCTTTTAAGTGTGCAGAATAGTCTAAGATGAATAGATCCAAGGTGAATTGAAGACTATTTCTTCATTGATTACCACGAAAAAGCAGTGTGTTTGGTGTGTTAGGAGACTGAGTTTTTAAAAAATATAATTTAAAATGACACTGATTCCAATCATAAACCTTATGATCAACATAAAGGAGTGCTGCGAAAAGAAAAGTGTTCAAAGTTACAAAATGAATTAAGAAAACAACAAAACATACTGAAAACATATCAGTCAAGAAACTTATCTGCTGTACGTGCCAGTTATCAAGTTGCACATTTGATCGCTTTTGAAAGTAAACCGTTCAATGATGATGAATTTGTCAAGCGTTGTTTGTTAAAAGTTGTGAAAGAAATTTGTCCAGAGAAACGGACAATGATCCTAGACATTAGTTTGTCTCGACAAACAGTTATGCGAAGAGTAGAAGATATTGGAAAGAATTTGTTCGAACAACTTTTGGAAAACATAAAACAAATGAAATATTTTAGTGTGGCACTGGGTGACAATACTGACGTAAATGGCACAGCCCAACTCCTCATCTTCATACGTGGAATTAATGATAATTTTGTACCAGTTCAAGATTTAGCTGATCTACAGGCTATGCTCAGAACAACTACAGGTGAAAATCTTTTTGAAAATTTTTGCCAATCTTTCGAAAAGTTAGGATTAAATATTAAAAACCTGGTTGAAGTCACAACTGGTGGTGCAGAATATATGATTGGTGAAATCATTGGGCTCATGGGTAGAATAACCAAGAAAATGATAAATATCGGAGCTGAAACTCTGATTGGAATTCACTGCATTGTGCATCAGGAAGCTCTTCATGGGGAAGTATTGGATCTCCTACACGTTATGAATGTGGTTATTTCAACTGTAAATTTTACAAGATCGCATGGCCTTAATGTGGCTGTTGAAACATCACCGAATCTTTCAACACAGAAAAAAGGAAACCAATTAAACAACTATCAAATACGAAGTGACTGTTTGATCTTGCAATTCATACATACATTTCTAGTCATTTAAATGCTCTTAATTTAAAACTACAAGGAAAAGGAAAATTGGTCTGATTTGTTTGGTGACATCAAATCATTTCAGAATAAGTTGTTATTATTTAAATCCCAGTTGAGCAAGACAATTTAGTTCACTTTGAATGTTGTGCTGAGCTAAAGGAGAAACACATTTCCAAAGAATCGTTGCCTTTCGTTATTACAGTCACTTTTTGACAGGTTTGAAAGTCGATTTTCTGATATCAAATCCCATGAAAAAACATAAGCTTTTCAACCCATTCACTTCTATGACTGAAAACTACAATCCCAGATAGCAACTTTAAATTATTGATCTTCAAGCCAAAATATGATTCAAAAATAAGTATACAGACTGCAAAAATAAACTATTTGAATTCTACAAGGCTTTCCCATTTGAAGATTTTCCACTAATTAAAGAAAATGCCATGAAATCCGAACATGTTTGCAAGCGGATTTTTTTTTCACTCGTAAAATCAAATAAATATTTAAAACAGAATAACAGATGAGCTTTTTTTTTTTTTTTTTTTTATGAAAACCCCAAACACGAGAGGTATTAGAACCTATAGTACCGTGCATGGGCTGGAGGTTGAGAAGACGGAAGAAGATATTTGTTAACATTGGACTTGAACTTCTGTAGATTGTAATTTTCAGGAAATACGTATGAGGGAAGGTTGTTCCAGAAAACGGCAGTTGAATGAATAAATGAGGAAGATGAAAAGTTGGTTCTGTGGGTTTGAAGTTGGTCAGTAAATGGATGTTGGCTGGTGGCGGCACGTGTTCGAACTGTTTTGAAAGAGTGAGTGGGAATTATAGAAGCCAATTCAGAAGAACAGTGACCATGAAAGTATCTGTAGAAAAGGCATGCAGCAGAAACACTAAGTCTATGAGACAGTGAGTGGAAAGACTCAGAGATGAGTCATTAATTAACCTAACTGCCCTCTTCTGAATGGAATCTAAAAGCCTGAGAGAGGTTTTGGGGGCACCGACCCAGATGTGAGAACAATATTCCATGGTAGGGCGGATTTGCGATTTGTACAGAGTGAACAGCTGTTTGGAAGAAAAGTAACGCCAAGAGTGAAAGAGAAAACCAAGTTTTTTAGATGCAGAGGAAGCAATATTTGTAATGTGCTTGTGCCAAGAGAGATTAGAAGTCAGGGTAATCCCCAAAAGAGATATATCGTCTTGCCTAGGAATCGGAGTGTCACCAAAGATGAGCAGAAGAATCCTTTTTGCGAGATATAAGACAGGACTGAGTTTTGGAAGGATTTAAATCAACTAAGTTGTATTTGCCCCACTGGAGAATTACCTGGAGATTGGCATTTAAGGAATTAATTGCGGATATTCGAGAAGTTGAAGCTGATTGAGCAGGGCAAGTTTCTCAAATGGGATAGTGGAATGCAATGTGCTATCATCAGCAAAACTATGGATAGGATTTCCGATCAATGAAAGAAAGTCATTAATATACAAGCGGAAAAGAATGGGGGAAAGAACTGAACCTTGGGGGACACCAGCATTAGTAGTGAAGTTAGAAGACAGAGAGCCATCTACCATCACCCTCCATGAGTGGTCAGAGAGAAAACTGGATAACCAATTACAAAAAGCAGTTGGCAAACCATAAGATGGAAGCTTGTTTAGAAGCTCTTTATTCCAAACACGATCGAAAGCTCTTGAGATGTCAAGAGCAACTGCTTGTGTTTCACCGAAATTTTCCATTGAAAATGTCCATAAATTGGTAACATAGGCTAGAATATCACCTGTGGATCGACACTGATGGAATCCATACTGGTGATCGTTGATCAGACGGAAGGTTTCTAGATAGTTTAAGAGTTGATGGTTAAGTGATTTCTTCATTACTTTAGGAGTAGAAGTAATTGGATGGGAGGGATTTGTCACCCTTTTTAGGAACTGGCTGGATATGAGCAAATTTACAAGCAGAAGGAAAAACAACTTTGGAATAAGAAAGTGAATAACAGTGGCATAGGCGCCTCCAAAAGTCAGGTGGGCAGGAGCAGCAGTGTGTAGCACAGGCTTTTTGATTAGACCGGGGTTCGAGCCCATGACCACCAAATACAGAGGATGTGGAAATGTCAGGGAATGACCACCGCATATCCCCAGAGCAATATGCCCTTAGTTGCTAATGCTCCTAAAAACCAAATAACAAACAACATGCAAACAACGGTGGCATAGAACAGGAGTAAGTTCAGGAGTGCAGGTTTTGATAACAAGCGGAGAAATACCATCAGGACCTGGAGCTCCATCGAGAAATACCATCAGGTCATAATCTTCATTATGTATTGAAATTGGTGTCACAAATTTGCAACCAAATTTTGAACAATTATTTAAAAATATCCAGCCTCAATCATCTCATTAAATGGTAAACTTTGTCCAGTAAATGTTATTGTGTATTGTACTTAATTTGTACTTAACAAATATTTGAATATTTCAGTTTTAGGTTTATCATTATATTTATTTATTCACTTTAATATCTAAAAGCAGTGATCCTTTTCAGTTTGTAAATTTTCTAAAATGAGCATTTAAAAGCAAAAATAAAGTATTTTTTTTAAACAAAAGTTAAGTATTTCAAACAGAAACAAAAGTGAAGTATTTCAAACAGAAACAAAAGTGAAGTATTTAAAAAAAAAGTAAGTCATAATTTTATAATTTTAATAAAATCTAAAAAATAAATCACTGACATAGATTTGTTGCACATAAAAGTGCTGGAAATTTGCATTTTTTTAATGTATAGCTTAAAAACTAAAAACGGTAACATGAAAATAGAAACTTCCTATTACGAGTAACAAAACAAGATATAGAAAATGCGACACAATTTTTCCTCAAATCACTGTGCGGCCCACAAAACAAATCTAACTTTGAATATGGCCCCCATACGGGAAAAGGTTGGACACCACTGGTCTACAGGAATGGATGCATACTTATTTCCATTATGAAGGAGAATTCCTTTGAGGCTTTTCTTCAGTGTGTCAGTAAATATCCTATGTTAGTTGATATAAAATTCCAAAAAAAGGTTCATAGCTACAAGAATATTGTTGCAATATATCGAGTCTTTTTTTTTCAGAAAGATGGGGAACTAGTTCTTTTTCACAATATTTATACAATGAAAAGACTTCTTGGAGCTATCAGATTTTTGGATTTCAATTTTGACCTTGAAATCTCTGCAGACCCTTTGGGTAGATTTAAAAATCTCACAAGATCATTGAGTTCACTTTGTATAAACAGCCGCAGCTCAGAGTTGTGAATTTCTTTGTCACAAATGTCAGATTTGGAATTCAAGTGCATATGTTGAATAACTTTGGGTGGTGCTACTGTTTATTCAAATCTATGGAGTAATAGCCTTACAGTGGAAGTAAAGTTGTTGTGGTGCAGAATAATTATTTTATCACATTTCTGCAATCATAAGCCCTCCACACATCTATAGCACACTTTTTGGGGACTTAGCTTTTATCTTGGGCATCTAATTTAATTAGAAAATATGCAGCATATACATTTTTCATAATTGTTATGTTCTGCTTTTTTTTTGCCACAGCATAGTTACTGAAGATGCAGTGAAATATATCGGCAACTCGTGGTTGTGTAAACATATGGAATGTTTACACAACCACGAGTTGCCATTGTCAAAGATACAGAATATGAAATCACATTAGAAGCAGATAGTAGTTAGCATGACTGCACCTGAACAACTGAATGCAGAAGAAACACATTGCAAGGTTATATAGCTACCTGACTTGCAGATGTCTATGTGTCTGTGCACATCTATATCTGTCAGCCACAAAGGAAGTACAGTCAGTCCTCGTATAACATGTGTTTACATTACACGAATTCAATCATACACGATTTATAAATAGGGGAACGATATCGTATATAACACGAACCGAATTCGCTTATGCACGATTCGCCTTTGTGTTTACAAGAAATGGCAGTTGAACGCGGAATCACCCCCAACTGAATGCAACGCGATAGGAATGAAGAGAAGATTCTGAAGATGTATTTGTTTTTTATATCAGTGAAAGGGAAACACATTTCACCATAATAATGCAAAAACCCACACAATTCCAGCTATCGGTATTATCGCAAATTTTTTTTTTTTATGAAAACCCCAAACACGAAAGGTATCAAAACCTATAGTACTTAGTACCGTGCATGGGTTGAAGGAGAAGTATGGGGGGAGGGGGATGCCGGAAACTTTGCTCTAGAGACTAAACATGGGTTTCACCACTTCAAGCCTCCAATAAGCAAAGTGGTGGTATTTCACCGGTTGATGAAAGTCATCTACCACCTACAAAATGCAATTAGATTGAGTTTACTACCAGTTTATAACAGATTCCATAGCATAAACGCAACTGGAAATTGTTTTTATTGTTTTATCATAGTAACCCCAAGAAATGTGCCTTAGTAAAATGTGAGCTAGTTAGTGAGGTGTTAATAGTGTGCCGCTGCCCTTACGGTGTTGTTTATTCAGTTGCTACACGCGCAACTTTGTTTGTGTATCAAGCGTGCCTTCTCATTTTGTAATTGTGCTTTATTCCCTAAAAATGAGTAAAATACTTAAAAAGGTGTAAAAAGGAAGCATCCAGGTGATGACATTACAGATTCAGAGAGAAAAATAAAAACAATATCGATAGACAGAGGCGGACTGGGTCAAAAATTCTTACCCGGGAAAATTTGTAGCGGCCTCATACTAGCATTTATGGCCAAAATCAAACTGGCTTCCATTGTCTTCTGCCTCCGCCCCACCAGTGTTTCAAGGGATTTGAGCGAAATGAAAGACCATGTGATATTGCATATGCTACAGACCTAAATGAGGCAATGCCGAGAATTAGAAAGAATGCAGAGAAAATAAAAACAACTCATAGCAGGAACAACTCAAAGCGTAACAAAATCCATTAGATCAAAACACAAAGAATTGAAAGAGATGGAACGTCTGTTTGGATAGAAGGTCAAACAAAGAACAAGTTTGCTTATGATAGAAGTAAAAGCATTAGCAATATTTTATTACGTAATAGGCGTAACAAAGTACATAAGTATTTTATTACGATTATTTATTGTGTTTGGTAATGTTTTGGTTACAAATGTGTGGTTCAATCTTGGGTGGTCGGCACCTAACCCTATTTTTCCCATAGGGCCTGTTATTTATATTGCACGATTTTGCATTGCATGAGGGTTTCTAGGAACACAACTATCGTGCTGTACGAGGACTGACTGTACTTATGCATATTGCATGTACATGGAATGTGTATCTGTGAAAACACTTCTTACTGTTAGTAAAAAATGCTTTAGAATTAGCACTAAAGTACACATGTAGACATCATGAATTTAGAAACGTCAGAATTTATGCATAGTGGTGTAATCAATTCTTCTCTACTATACTTATGAACTAATTCTTTGTTTAAAAGCATTGCTTGTAGTTGTACAATGATTAGTTTCATTATTAGATTGTAATTCAACACTCGGATTAGTTTCATTATTTGACTTGTAATTCAACACACGATGCCTTTAACCATGTGCATATATGTATTTTGTAAACAATTTATTTTTCGTGTTGGAGTGGAATGATAAGTAATGTTGAATAATTAAAATAATTTTTCTATTTAATTTTGATGGCGAATTTATTATTGAACTGATATAAAGATAAGAAAAATGGTAAGATAAAAATGATAGAGAAAAAGTATGTTTGGTGAGTATATACACTGTTTTGCCACTTGATTAGGTACACCCCCGCTGTGCACACAAATGGTTCGTCCCACAACATTGCAAGTCACATGACCACAGTTGTGGATATAAATGCACTAGAACAACCTTTCTACTATCAGTTAAGCATACAAATCATAGCAAGAATGGGGAAAAGGAGTAATCTAATGGACTTCAAACATGGCATAGTAGTAGGTGCAAGGTGTGCTGGACAAAGCATTGCTCAAATAGCAGTTCTCCTGAACTTTTCACGCATCACAGTTTCAAGGGTGTATCGAGAATGGTGCAATGAACAGAAAACATCCTCTCAACGGCACTCCTGTGCAAGAAAATCGCTTGTTGATGAAAGAGGTCAGAGGAGGATGGCTAGAATTGTGCAAGCAAACAGACAGGCCACAATGTCGCAAATCACATCACAATACGACCTTGGTGCGCAGAACAAAATATTGCAACGGACCATTAGTCACACTTTGTCGCAAATGGGCTACAACAGCCGACGCCCACATCGCGTACCTTTGTTATCGGTGAAGAACAAGAGAGCACACCTCCTGTGGGCACAGCAACACCAGCACTGGACTATCAAGGATTGGAAAACAGTTGCTTGGTCTGACTAGTCGAAGTTCCTGGTGCATTATGTTGATGGAAGGCTCAGAATTTGGCAAAAACAACATGAATCCATGGATCCATCATGTCTGGTGACTACTGTGCAAGGTTGGGGGCAGTGTTATGGTGTGGAGAATGTTTTCTTGGCACACGTTGGGTCCATTGATACCCATAGATTCGTGTCTGAATGCCACATCGTACCTAAACATCGTTGCTGACCAAGTGCATCCGTTATGTTGACAGTTTATCCTCAGTCAAATGGTTACTTCCAGCAAGATAATGCACCTGTGCACAAAGCCTGAATCACTAAAGGGAGGAGGTGTTATGCTGTTAATTAAGAAAAACATAAAATCAAAAGAAGTGCATCCAGTTGATATAGATGGACAGTGCACTGTTGAGTCAGTTTGGTGTGACATAAGCACTGCAAAAGCAAAAATAAGAGTAGGAGTGTGTTATAGGCCTAATGACTCGAATGAGTACAATGAACAATTGTACAGAGAAATAGAGTGGGCCAGTAAATCAGAATGTCTTATAATGGGGGATTTTAACTTCCCAGATATTGACTGGAACTTGTGGGTTGGTCACTCACACACTAGTCAGACTTTTGTGGATTTATTGGATGATTGTTTTCTGCAGCAGCATGTTCGAGAGGCAACCAGAGAAAGTAATACTCTTGATCTGGTTATCAGCAGTGATCATTCGTGTATTAAGAATTTGCAGATAAAGGAACCACTAGGTGGCAGTGATCACAGTGTGCTGAAGTGGGATTTACTCAAAGAGGTAACTACCGTCAGGGGTAAAGGAAAGGGTTTTTGCTTCCGTAAAGGGGAGTACAGTGGTCTCAGACAGTTTTTAAATTCTGTACAGTGGGATCAACTGACGATGTTACAAACAGTAAATTCTAAGTGGGAAGCATTCAAGGAATTAATCGTGGAAGCTACTAGACTTTTCATACCGATGAAGAAATATTGTTCAAGGTTTAGGCCTAAATGGTTATCAAATGAACTAATGAGACTCGTGACAGAGAAGAAAAATGCATGGGATGCATATAAATTATCAGGCGACACAGAAGCCTGTAGCAGATATAAGCTAGTCTGTAATCAGGTCACAAAGGAGGTTCGGCAGGCAAAGGCGGATTACGAGAAATCTTTGGCAAAAGATGCTAAGAAAAACAGCAAGGATTTCTTTACTTATATAAACTCTAAAAGGAAGGGGATGAATATGATTGGTCCACTTGACATCGATGGTTCGACTGTTGATGATCCTGCTCAGATAGCAAACAAACTGAATGAGTATATTGCATCTACATTCACACATGAGGAATTATTACAGTTTGAAAATGGAAGAAGGTTATCAAATTGTAGCAGTGTGCTTAATGATTTTGTAATAACTGAGAGCAAAGTGGAGGAGAAATTGTTGAAGTTAAACATAAGAAAGGCACCTGGGGTGGATGGGATCTATCCAGTTATATTAAAGGAGGCGGCAAAGCCATAATTATGAGAGCATCCTTGGATTCAGGGGAGGTTCCCACGGACTGGAGATGTGCAAATGTATCCCCAATTCACAAAGGAGGTTCGAAGGGTGACACGAGTAATTACAGACCAGTTAGTTTAACTTCTGTTCCGGGTAAAATAATGGAGTCACTGGTTAAAGATGCATTGCAGGATCATCTAGACAAGACTGCAGCAATAATTCAGACACAGCATGGGTTTGTTAAGGGAAAGTCTTGTCTGACAAATTTGATTGGTTATTATGATGTGGTCACAAAGGAAATGGATGCAAAAAATAATTTTGATATCATATACTTGGATTTCAGGAAAGCTTTTGACACTGTTGCGCATGGAAGACTATTGTACAAATTGGAGCAGAATGGTATTAAGGGTAAGTTGCTACAATGGATAAAAGGATGGTTAAGTGGGAGAAGACAGAGGGTGGTAATCAATGGGTGCTGCTCTTCGTGGACTAATGTTATTAGTGGAGTCCCACAAGGTTCGGTGTTGGGTCCACTGTTGTTTTGTATATTTATCAATGATATTGATGAAGGTATATGAGGCTTAATGTCGAAGTTTGCAGATGACACGAAGGTTGGCAGGGTTGTTAATGACAGTCATGGCAGTGTGCTACTGCAACAGGATCTAGATAATTTGGGCAGATGGGCTAAGAAGTGGCAACTGAAGTTTAACCTTGACAAATGCAAAGTACTGCATATGGGTAGAAGTAACCCCAGAGAAACGTACCAACTGTGTGGTACTACACGTAAGGTGGTAGAAAATGAAAAAGACCTGGGAATAATTGTGCAGTCAGATATGAAGTTTTCTGAGCAATGTAGACAGGCTGCTAGGGCAGGTCATGGGCCGTAAAACCGTGGGATCTGACATCCGGAAGCACGGAGGTGATTCGGGTTGACAGGTGTGATCTACAGACACGTGACATCGTGACGACCAGCTACAACACCAACAGTGACGAGCCATCCACAAGGGCATTCATCCCATACTACCCCAACCTGTCACAACAGATCGGCAGAATCCTGAGAACGCACGGAATAAAGTGCATCCAGCTCCCAGGCAGGAAACTGCGTTCTTTCATTTCCAACGTGAAAACACCTGTCTCCACCCTTCTGCAGAGCGGTTTAGTCTACCGCATCTCTTGCCGTGACTGCACTAGCTGCTACTTCGGAGAGACTGGACGTCGACTCGAGAAACGTCTCTCGGAGCACAAAAGAGCGATCCGTTTAGCGGATATAGAACACTCAGCTATCGCTGAACATGTCTGGACAACCCACCACGACATCGACCCACACCGCGATGTCGTGGTGGTAGACAGATCCCACCATTACCTAAAGTGTACCTGGTTGGAATCATTAAATATAAAATCTTCGGATAAATCCTTAAACAGGAACAGTGGTTACCAAGTCAACCCGATCACAGAGTCAGTAGTTCTGTCATTGGACAAGCGCTGGCCACGTCATCATGCGTCACAGCCACAGACGTCAACAAACAATTAAACCTCGCGTCTCACGCACCTGGCAGTGCACATCTTCATTCCAACTGCCATTCATGTATTTTAATTCTGACGAAGGCTACCATATAGCCGAAAGCTCATATATTTCTGCTTTATCTGTACGCTCTGTGTTTAAGCTACAATAAATTCCTCAATGAATCCAGAGCGCGTAGGTAGGCCTGTTTCGTTATGCAACCAATGCAGTTACATTTTCGAAGAGTTAATAATGGCTGATAAGAATGAAAAAGCAACAATGTCTGGGCGCAGTACGAAGACTATAAATGTAAGAAAAAGACTGAATTTGAAAATTAAATTAGACATTTTGAAGCGAATCGATTCCAGTCAAAGACAAGCAGATGTGTGCCATAATTTAGGACTTGCAAGTTTAACTGTAAGAACAATTATAAAAAAAAATAAAGAATTAATTTTAGCAGTGGGAAAGATAGCTGTTCCACTGCAAGCAACTAGGGGTAGGCCGGCTATTAGGATTGAAATGGAAAGACTTTAACTAATTTTATTGAAGATAATATCCAATGCAGAATTCAGTTAAGTTAAATATTATAAAAACGAGAGAGAGAGAGAGAGATTAGCCAATATAATGATCTGAAGAAAACTCACCTAAAAAAAAAAAAAGTGGAACCATTTAAAACTAGTAAGAGCTGGTTGAATAGATTTAAAATCCAGGGAGAAGCCGCAAGTGCAGATCAAGAAGCCAAAACTTTCAAAAAAGAACTTGTTAAAATTATTGAAGAGGGTTATTATGTGTTATACTTCTCAACAAGTTTTTAACATAGATGAAGCAGGACTTTTTTGGAAATGAATGCCTGAAAGAAGTTTCATATTGAAAGAAGAAAAAAACAAGCCAGGTTTCAAAGCGGCGAAGGATCAGTTGACTTTATTGTTGGATGGTAACGCTGCGGGGAATTTAAAATTAATACCCCTTTTTGTTTATTTGGAAGAGGACCAAAGTTAAACCCAAAATCGACACATTTTTCATGATTAAATTTATCAATTAAATTAAATCAATTTAGATCAATTAAATTCATGATTTTAATTGGAATTTTAAGTTTAATTTTGATATGTAAGTAGTTACCACATAATTATATACGTATGTAATGCAGAATATTAAATATTTTGACGGACATTTGTGCATCTTTTCACTACTGTTTATTATTGATTAGGAAATATCCTATGGCACCGACCGCAACTCACAAATACATATGTTACCTTATGGGAATGCGGCGCTCGCTTAGCGCGGATTCACTTAGCGCTCTGTTTTTCCGGAACGAATTATCAGCGTTAAGCGGGGGTCACCTGTACTGTTATTTACAAAAATTTGTAATTGAATATAACACAACTGGCAAATATGGTAGCTGGGTTATCTGAGGAAAATTAATAGTTTCGAGAGTGTCCCATGTGCAGTTATGGTTTCATAGATAGACATTTTATTGCAAGGCTAATTGAGGTGACTGAACATCTAAACGAGGGGAGGCACTTTGAACAGAATTGCACAGCGGGTGGTCTGGCGACTTCCCCCTCCCTCCCCCACCCCAAAACACTTTGAACAGAATTGCACAGTGGGTGGTCCGGCGACTTCCCCCTCCCTCCCCCACCCCAAAACACTTTGAACAGAATTTCACAGCGGGTGGTCCGTCGACCCAACCTCGCCACTAGGTGGCGCGGTCATCGAAACACTTTGAACAGAATTTCACAGCGGGTGGTCTGTCGACCCACCCCCGAAACACTTTGAACCGATTTTGGTTGTGACGGTTGCCGCTAGGTGGCACTGCCATAGAAACACTTTTAAGCTAGCTGACCAAGGGCAGTATTCCACCCTCCCCACCCCCGCACACAGATGTTGAATCTTTGATTGTGATGACATCACCAATCACGTGAATCCTTCCCATGATAATGTTATTTTTAGGCAATAAATTAATTAGTGCTATTTTGAATTGTTTTTACTTTAAAGTATTCATGAACAAATCAATGGTATTTTTAAAGTATTCATGACCAATATTTTTAACCAATGGTATTTTTTAAAGTATTCATGAACAAATCAATGGTATTATTTGAACATAATTAAAGTATTCATGAAGAAATCAATGGTATTTTGTGATTTGAAAGTGATTTTCAATATAATTTTTAATGAAGGCAGATTTTAACGGATGACCTTTTTTGTTTGGAATACTGAACTACAGTTGCTTTCAAATAGATTTGAATAAATTTGTACATGAACATCCTCGTGAATATTGTTGTTTGCCGTATAACGAACAGTCAAACTCATTCATGGCAAGATTTCACTGGTTCTCTTTATTTCGAACACTATAATTTGATTAGTGTTATTACTTGAATGCAATTAATGTGTTTTTTCATAATTATAAAGTTCGAAATTAATTTAAAATGGTTGAAGTTTAAGGGGAAATTTAAAAAGTTAAAATAAATTTACCACAGGTTGTGTGAAAATTACAAGGTAAACATCGTAACTCCCAAGCTATATAACATTCTTACTATTCTGGTTAAAATTCTAAAATCTTCATTGCAGACACGGGTTAAACGAGCTTTTATCGGAATTCTAAAGAGACCGCACAGGTCTTTACTAATAATAAAATCTCAATTCAGATTGCATACTGTTATGAGAACAATCCATTTTTTTGTTTTCCCGTATGAAGTTTTCAAGCATAGTTCCAGAAAGTGTTCAGCATTTACAATATGGAAAAATTTTCGAGCTCCACAAAAATAGACCAGTGATGCTAAGTTTAAGTACTTAGCAATTAAGTTTAACTTATATACATAGTTTTCCGCTCATCTAGTTTTATTAGAGTTCACATTTTGTCTTTCCAGTGAGCGAAATTTTTACCCACACATAGCTGAACGAGAATGGTTTGAATTTGAAATTGTATGTTACCCAGAGCCACAATCCTTGACACGATGTCTTCCTTTTGCTGCGAATATTTTATCAATTCAGGACATTTCTTCACCACTTTAATAACAACAACCCAAGAATCTGAATGGAGGGTTGAAAAATTCACAAAACCAACACGAGCAATCCATTTGAAGATACAGAAATTGTAATGACACCAACCCCACGGCTGAAGGCAACTGAAATGCTATAATTATCACATGGGAGTTTAACCAATCATAAACCAGCTTTGCATGATAACAAGCAAAAAATTAAGTGATATCCACAATATTTTTTCAAAAAATGTTTCCAACATTTGTGCGAAATGTAATCTGTATACTGATATGTCCATAAGCCTGGAAAACGCAAAATAGGTAGAACTATGTTGTTTAATTCCAGGAACACAATTCCCAATTAAACAACATAGTTTTACATAATTGTAACATGTCTCTGTAGCCAATAGAAAATAATTGCATGTCTATAGTTGCCATCTTTTGATTTAAAAAAAGAACAACGGTCTTTTATACTCAGTTTGACTTCCTTCTCTATCTCAATGTTTTAATGTAGTTGGTGACAAAGTTTCTCAGTGTCTTTACAAAAAAAGCCCAATTTTTCTTTTCACAAAATATAATAAGCCTACATTGAAATTGGAATTTTGTGAATATTTGCTTATTTTTTTAATAACATGATTGGCCCTCATTCTGCTCTGGTACTCTGAAAATAGAAATGTGAGATAATAGTGTTGTTCTGTTATATGCAGTAATTTCATAGGTACTTGGGTAGTGTGAAGCTAATTATCTTTCAGGAAGAAGGATGCCAAGGAAATATGGCATAAAATTGCAGAAGACATGCAAGTTTTTCCATGTACAGTAAGTCCCCGACTTACGTAAGAGATATACGTTCCAGGACTTCTTACGTAAGTTGAGTTTTACGTAACTCGGGAATAACTAATAAAATATTGCTACTATATTCATGATATGGCAAAATTACAAAAACCACATAATATCCTCAGAAGAATGAAGAAAAATAGTTATATATTTTTCAATTAATTAGTTGTATATTTTTAATTAGTTCAGTTAAAAACTTTATCTGGGGACAGCAGCGAAGTAGCCAGAGTGGCACATAAGAAAGGAAAACATAAAAGAAGAAAAAAATCATGGGACTTGTACTGTAAAAACTGATACTATATGCTTTTTGTAGCCTTAGTTATTATAGTTGACTTCATTGGTGCTGATCCTTTCACCGTTTCTCGTATTCTGTCTTTGTCCTTTATTATTGTGTTCACTATTGACACTGACAAATTCAAATTCCGCACAGTAGTTCTTAATGTTTGACCATTTTCATACATTCTTATTATTTTAATTTTCTGATCCAAATCAATCGCTTTCCTTTTCTTGGGAGATTTACTGATACCGCTGTCACTTATTCTTAGTCGTCACCATGATAACGGCTAAAATGAAATTTTCTGTAAAGAACTTCATAGGGTTAAGGCAGAAACACACTATTATTACCACACGTGAGCTCACATTTTACTAAAGTACATTTCTGGAGGTCACTACCATAAAACAAAGACAATTTGCAGTTTCTGGTTTACTGTAGACTGTCGAAATAACAGCACCCCAAATAACAGAAAATTTGAGCTAAAAGCAATTGGGATGTTTACATACAGTGCCGAAAAAATAAAATGGCAAGTCGCATGATTACTCTATTTTTTTATATTCACCATTCTGAAAGTGAATTCTGTACTGATATCACAGATTATACTGCTGTTTTACATTTATTTTACATTAAAAACCCCTTACTGTGACTCCTAAAGTTAATAAACTCATACAGAAAAGAAAAGAACAACAATATTAAAGCTTAGTGACAAACTTGACATAATCCAAACTATTACATTAGGGTCACCTGGAAAGTTAATTCTTACCCATGTGTAGTATTGTGACTGTAAGTTGCTCGTATTCTTTGGTCTATTTGCCTGTTTTGCTGGTGCCTCCGTAGCCAGGTGGGAAGGAGTAGCAGTGCATAGTACACGCTTCTTGATTAGACCGGGGTTCGAGCCCATCACCACCACCACCAAATATGGAGGATGCGGAAAGGTTAGGGAATGACCACCGCATATCCCAGAGCAATATGGCCTTAGTTGCTAATGCTCCTAAAAAAAAAAAAACCAGGCCTGTTTTGCTTGATGAAAAACCCCTGTTTCTGGGGGAAAAACCTTGCTATCTACTCCTGAGACCGACTAACTCAGCCATGAAGTGAAAAAAAGCTCATAAAAGTTCCTAGTTAAAAGTTCATTCAAATCCCATCGAAGGGATTTGAATACGGATCTTTTCCACCCAGTTTCGAAGATACCACTGTGCTACCCATGTAGACTAAACAATAAATGATACAATGAAGAAAATAGAGCGGTGACATAAGCAGGCGTATGCAGGACATAAGCAGGCGTACTAATGGCAGAATATAATATTGGATCGTCAGCATGTGTATGTTTTTTATGTAGTTCATAAAATTGTATCCTTAATCTGTCTATTTAGCCTCATTACTTCTGCACTAAATATATTAAAAATAAATTTTTATAGATAACAGAAAAATCAGAATAACGGCACCTTGAATTCCCGAAGGTGCCGTTATTCTGGAAGTCTACTGTATTGGACTTTTCTGTTAGGGCACGAGTAGTAAACTCAATCTTATTGCTTACGTTGGTTCACACCTGGGTGGTCACCCACAGTGCTTGTGCATGGGGGATTATACCCAAGATTACTAACAGTCCTACCATCGTGAAGGTGCAAGCAGAGGATTTGGCATTCACAGACCATCCAGACTTCACCGAAATTTGGTCCACTTGACTTGAGTGTCACCCGAATATCAAGCTTCTCCTTGCATTCTCAGTAGTGGTGGTAGAAGCCGATAACGATATACAGTAATACCCCGACTTCCTCGAACTCGGAGTTACGGGGTTCTTGATTTTTTCGTTTGGCAACACTGCCGCCCACTATTTTCAAGGTCGTTTTTCATATGTTATCGATATACGGTGCGACGGCAGAGAGTGAGAGCGAAAGATGAACAAAATTCAACTTTACTGGGCATGAGCTGCACACATATACAAGAATTTGTATTCCAACTGTGATATTTATATGTGTGCATTCGAATTTCGTGCTCAACGTTTGTCGGAAATGACATCGTTTTCATGAGAGAAATGGATCGCGTCAGTCGAGCTGTATACAGTCAGTCCTCGTATAACACGTGTTTACACTACACGAATTCGATCATACACGATTTATAAATACGGTAACGATATCTTATATAACACGACCTGAATTGGCTTATGCATGATTCGCCTTTGTGTTTACAAGAAATGGCAGTTGAACGCAGAATCACCACAACCGAACGCAACACGATAGGAATGAAGAGAAGATTCTGAAAATGTATTTGTTTTAGGGGAAACACATTTCACCATAATAACGTAAAAACCAACACAATTCCAGCTATCCGTATGCAATTAGATCGAGTTTACTACCGGTTTATAACAGATTCCACTAGCAGAAACACAACTGGATTTTTATTGTTTTGTGGTAGTAACCCCTAGAAATGTGAAGTGTTAATACGGTGTTGTTTATTCAGTTGCTACATGCGTGCAGCTTTGTTTATGCGTATCAAGGGTGCCTCCTCGTTTTGTAATTGTGCTTTATTCCCTAAAAATGAGTAAAATACTTAAAAGGTGTGAAAAGGAAGCGTACTGGTGAAGACACTGCACAAAAAGAAAAGCAATTATCAATAAACAGAGGCGGACTGGGTCAAAAATTCTTACCCGGGAAAATTTATTGTGGCCTCATACTATGGTTTATGGCCAAAATCCTCACCGGGGTTTCCCCGGTAAGGCTTATGGCCAGTCTGCCTCTGTCGATAGAGAAAAAATATGAAATTGTGAAACGCTTTGAGCGAAATGAAAGACTACGTGATATTGCACATGCTACAGACCTAAATGAGGCAACGGCGAAAAGCACATGACAGTTGCAAACTTGACAGAAGGTCTCAGCTCAATTGAAAAGGGCTTAAAAATTTTAGAAAACATACACTACAACGAAGAACGCATTATAGCTACAAAGCAAGGAATGAAAAAATTATTAGCTTGCTACGAAGAAATTCTGCGTGAAAAAAAGTCTCTGTGTCGTTCAGACGAATTTGTTAGATTTTATGAAGCCATCGACATTGAAATAACTTTTTTACGTAAGTCATTTATTTTTTTAATACATATTTTGTATTAATATGTATAAAGAACTGCAATTTTATTAATATTTTTAGTGTTTTTGTTAGTCCTTGGTCTCAATTAAACAAAATTTATATGTATTTATATGCAAAGTTGTACCCCGATTTACGCGAATTCGACTTAAGCGATTTTCGTCGGACACACCTATCGCGTAACTTCGGGGTATTACTGTATTGACTAGTTTTGTCTTATTATTAAAGGCAGATTATTGGAGTTCATGAGTGGGCTGAAATTTACTTATGGGTACACACTCCAGACTGCCTCAGTCTTAGGGTGTTCCCCCCCCCCCACCCGCCGTTTTAACCCGATACAAAAACAACTTCTACAGAGAGTGCGTGTTATTGATAGTTGCAGTAGAAGTCATTTTCCTATCGGGTTAAAACAGCGGGAAGGGAGATAAACACTCTAAGACTGACGCAGTCTGGAGAGTGTACCCGTAAGTAAATTTCAGCCACAAAGGCATTACACTCGTGAACTCAAATAATCTGCTTTTAATGATGAGAAAAAACTAATCAGTGCATCGTTATCAACTTCTACTGCCATTACCGATAACTCACACCATATGTTTACCAAGAATGCAGGGAGAAGCTGCGGTACCTGGAAATGCATTTGCCAGCTAAAAGTTTCCTCGTCGTTCTTGTGTTGGCTTTCTTTACCTTCGCCCAAATTTTTATAGTATGAGCTAAATTATAAATAGAAATAAAATTGATAAGAATATGTAAATAAATAAAAGTGATCATCATATTAAGCCATTTTCAATCCACTGCAGGATAAAGGCCTCTCCAGCGACTTTCCAGTTCCTTCTGTTTTGAGCACTGGCCATCCATTTACTACCCAAAAACTCATGAATTTCTTCTATCCATCTCCACCTTTGTCTTCCAGGTTTTCTTCTAGCTCCTCTTGGGTACCATTCTGTTATTTTCTTAGTCCATCTGTCCATCATGTCTTCGAGCTTTGTGTCCTGCCCAAGACCATTTTAGTTCTTTAGTTTTGATAAGAATGTCCTTTACTTGAGTTTGCTGCCTAATCCATGTGTTTCTCGTCTTATCTAACAGTCTGATTCCCAATATAATTCTTTCCATTCTTCGCTGTGTAGTTCTCAGCTTCTCTTCCATTCTTTTGGTGAGTGCCCAAGTTTCACTCCCATAAGTCATGGTGGGGAGTATACATTGATTCATTATTTTACGTTTCAGACAAACTGGGATATTGCTCTTCAGTATGTGACTATATTTCCTGAATGCTATCCATCCAAAATTTATTCTTCTCTTGACTTCCAGCCATTTATCATTATTACAGCTAATAACTTGTCCCAGATGAGTATATGACTCCACCTTTTCAATTACTGCTCCTTCAATCATTATTTCCCTTTCTGTGGCTGTTCATCATTACTTTTGTTTTATCCATATTCATCTTTAGTCCAAAATCCTTACTAACTGTGCATAACTGATTAAGATTTTCCTCTAATTCTTTGGGATCGTGGCTTATGACCACAATGTCATCTGCAAATCGTAAATGGTTTAGGTACGCTCTGTTCACATTGACTCCTTTCTGCGACCAGTCTAATCTTCTGAAAGCTTCCTCAAGGGCAGAAGTAAACAGCTTCGGAGATATTGTGTCTCCTTGTCGAACTCCTTTCTCGATTTTAAATTTCCTACTGTCTTTGTCTAGTCTAATAAACGATTTAGCACTATCATTTCGACTGCTTTCGACTGTGTCCATCGGCCTGCCTTATGGAAACTACTAGAGGTCGAACATGTACCTCGAAAAATCATCACACTTCTCCAAACTGCATACAACGGTTTAACCAGCCAGGTGCGCATCCAGAACGATTTATCTGAGGAATTTACCATCCAAACTGGAGTCCGCCAAGGGGATGTAGCCTCCCCGTTGCTTTTCAACATCGTGGTCGATGCCATTATGAGGCAAGCATTCAGAAACAGACGGGGCATACAATATGACAAGGATCACTATGTGACTGACCTGATGTTTGCCGATGATAGTGCTATCTTTGCTGGTAACGACTCTGAAGCCACGAACATCCTCTACGACATTGCCTGCATTGCCCGGCCATATGGTTTGAAGATCAATGCTGATAAGACAAAGGCCCTGACAACAGATGGGTCGCAAGCCACCATCTATCTCGAAGGCGTCCAGATCGAGCAAGTGCAGGACTTTAAATACCTTGGGTCTCTGGTCCAGGAGAAGAAAGTTGCATCCACCATGGAAATCCACAGCAGAATTGGAGAGGCGGCCACTGCGTTCGCCTCGCTCAAATGGTGTCTGTCGAAGAGGACCAACATTTCCTCAAAGACTAAAATCCGACTCTTCCGGACTTTGATCCTGCCCATTCTCCTTTACGGATCAGAAACATGGATTTGTCTCAAGCTAGATTTAAACAAACTTGAGGTATTCCAAATGCGATGCCTGCGGCAGATTTTGGGCATCTCACTTCGTGACCGCATCACTAATGATACCATCCGTGCCAGAAGGGCAACAAGATTAGTGAATGGAACAAAGGGGTGCTCTTATGAAGAAAGGCTTAAGTTTTGCAAATTACAGTGTCTGGAGACTAGGCACCAGCGAGGTGATCTGATAGAGGTGTATAAAGCCTTGAATGGTTTAAGCATGCTCAATGCTGATGGGATTCTTCCTCTAGCTCAGAAAAATCACCTGAGAGGGCATAAATGCAAATTGAGGAAAGACAGATGTAAGATAGATGTGCGGAAGTTAGCCTTTAGCCAGCGGATGGTTGGTTGGTGGAACAGACTTCCATCCCTTGTCGTGGAAGTTGATAGTCTAAATAAGTTTAAGGCTCAGCTGGACAGGTATTTTGAACGAACAGAGGGGTGAAGTGGAAGTGGGTTTTTTTTTTTTTTTTTGGCTGATGCTGCATAAGCTTGCTTTCTTGCATCAAATGCCTCTACTAATGCTAATGCTAAAAGATGCCAACAGCAACCAACTGTTGCCCACCAAATCCAGAAGCGAAGGCTTAGATGGTTTGGCCACGTATGTAGAATTGGCACGAACAGAATACCATCCACACTCCTTTGTAGACAATGACCCACCCAATGGAGCATCCAATGGACCGCGCCTAGGAAAACGTGGGCCAAGCAAGTGGAAAATGACTTGAAGAGCCGACATCTCGACCTTAATCAGGCCAGGACTGACGCCATCGATCGTAAAGTATGGAAGAACATCACAGAGCAAGTCCGAAACCCTGCGGCACCTACAGCAGCATACTGGTTGCGTGGCCAACCGCCTCCCCCAGCTGCCAGCTAAGGACCAAGAAGAAGAAGAAGCACTATCATATATTTTCTTCAAAATCATAATATATGGGATATCTATGCCTTGTCTTTCCAGTGCCCGAAACATTGCCTTATGCTGTATGGAGTCAAATGCCTTTTCATAATCCACAAATGCCACAAATGTTTTATATTCATTTGCTTTCTCCATTAGCTGTGATATTACGTGGAAGTGATCCATAGTTGAGAATCCTGTCCTAAAGCCAGCTTGCTCTTTCGGTTGATTCTCATCAAGTATTCTATCTGATCTGTTAGTAATGACCCTTGTGAACAACTTGTAGATGTGGGATAACAAGCTAATTGGTATATAATTTCCAATTTCTGATTTATCTCCTTTCTTACGCAGCAAAACTATGATTGCATTATTCCACTGCTTAGGCGTCACACCTTTTCTAATGCACTTTGTGAAGAGCCTTGCCAGATTTTGTGTTATGTCTCTTCCTCCCAATTTTAACAACTCTACAGTAACTTCATCTTCCCCCGGGGCTTTCTGATTCTTCATTTTCTTCAATGCATGTTCTACCTCATCAGGAAGAAATTCGGGTATGTCGTATGTGTTGCTACTTTGCAATCCGTCTTCCCCACTTCTGGCATCATTCCCCTGCTCCTTGTATAATTCTCTATAGTAGTCTTCTGCTATTTGAATTATGCCTTCTCTGCTGTTTATAAGTACACCATCGCTATTCTTCAGTTTCAGTATCATTTGTCTTTCTGTATTACTGCTCATGGCTGCTGATTTAAATCCTTTGTTTTCCCTTAATGCTTGTTCTACTTTTCTTGTGTTAAATCTTCTTATGTCCTCTCTGAGTCTCTTTCTAATGGCTTTGCATAACTCAGTATACTCAGTTTTCTCCCTGTCAGCGTTTTTTTTGCTCTTCATTTGTTGTCTTCGGTTCATCATGACAAGTGTTTCTTGACTAATTTTTTTCTTCTTTGGATTTCTTTTTCCCTATAGGTTTCTTGGGCTTTATCACTTTCAGAAAGTTGTAATATTCCTCTTCGATATCTTGGTCCTGAGCAGTCTGCAGAAGCTCAAACTTGTTCTTAAGGCCCAGTACATACTGCTTTTTCTCCTCCTCTGTTATATCAAAGACCTTTGTATTATTTACTCGAGTCAGTTTTTTCCCTTCCTTTCCTACATCTATATCAAGTGTACATCTTACTATTCTGTGATCACTTCCAACATTTACCTTATTCAGGACGGTAACATCATTCACAATTATCTTCTGTTAGTGAGGATGAAGTCAATTTCATTAGTTGTTAATCCATTTGGACTCTTCCATGTCCACTTTCTGTTCACCCTTTTCCTGAAAAAAGTGTTCATTACTGACAGTCCTTGAGATTCTGCAAATTCCACAGTCTTTCACCTCTTTTATTTCTTTCACCAATTCCAAAATTTCCTATAGTTCCTCTTTCTGCGTTGTTTTGCCTTTTTCCAACCTTAGCATTGAAGTCCCCCATAATAATAGTGTAGTGGGTTTTCTGCTCATCTAGAAGACTCAATTTCGGTGTACATTTCTTCAACCTCTTCATCATCATGGCTCGATGTTGGTGCATAAATCATTATAATCTTTAGCTTGTACCTCTTAGAAATCTTGAGTATTAGTCGTGACACCCTTGGTGATGTACTTTTGAATTCCAAAATGTTTTTAAAATCTTTATGGACCAGAAACCCAACTCCACCTTCACTCCTTTCACTGTTTCCATTGGTGTACAGCAGATTTCCACTTGATAAACTTATAAGTGATTCATTTCTTCTTCTTGTTTCAGCCATGAAATTCCATTTGACATTTTCTAATTCATTTTCCAGCTCTAATATCCTGTCTTCACCTATGAGTGATCTTACGTTATAACAGGCCAAGTTCAGCTTCCGTGCATGGCAGCCTGGTCGTACCCAGAGATTCTTATCACCCTCTGCTTCCACTCTGATTCTCTCGCTGCTGTAAGAGGGAGAGTGAAAGCTGCTGGGGACTGACGGCCATTTGTTTTGTCGTGCTGTCATATGCTAGAGGGTTTGGTCTTTTCCTTTTCATGCTGACTAGGTGTCTTGAAGAGAACCACTCTACACATTCGTTGCCACCTAAGTGACGTAACAGGGCTTACCATCAAGAAGGTGTGCATGAGTGGATTTTAGGGAGGCAGGCCAACTGGACTTCTCCTAAATCTTCTGTAATAGAGAGATATTGGATCCATCAGTGTTTTAGGCTGAGTGTCTGATAACACACAGGATACCTGTTCCCCTCTAAGCCCCCTTTTACTGCCCATGAACCCTTGGATTTCATCAGTCCATCTCTGTTGTTGTCTTCCAAGTTTTTTTTTAGCTCTTTTGGGTACGATTCTATTGTTTTCTTAGGCCATCTCTCATCATGTCTTCGAGCTGTGTCCTGCCCAAATCCATTTCAGTTCATTAGTTTTGATAAGAATGTCCTTTACTTGTGTTTGCTGCCTAATCCATGTGTTTCTCTTCTTATCCAACAGTTTGATTTCATTCGTTACTGTGTAGTTTTCAGCTAGTCTTCCATTCTTTTGGCGAGTGCCAAAGTTTCACTACTATAAGTCATAATGAAGAATATGCATTGATTCTTTATATTACGTTTCAGAAGAATTGGTATATTGCTCCTTAGTATGTGACTATATTTCCTAAATGCTATCCATCCAAAAATTCTTCTTCTCTTGACTTCCAGCCATTTATCATTATTACTGCAGCCTTTTTATTATTATTAGCCATATGGTGCAAGGAAGCCTGCGGCTTATGTTGCACCAGCCAAAAGAAATTCCTGAGTTACCCTGCAAGAGAGAGAGTGAGAGAGAGATTGACAGAAGTAGAAAGGAATCACCAAGAAAGAGAATAATGATATTCAGCTCGGGAACCTGGATGTGCCAAGCCCATACTCACCAGTTGTGAGCCAAGATAAGTATGGTGGACCCCGCTTTATCATTGGTTCACTGTACGATCGAATCATTTTACTATGGACTCTCCATAATAAAATACCATGCAATATATATATGATATGTAGTAAGTGCCAGTCATTGTGATCACCTTTGCGAATTGAATTTTAATTCTATTTAGCTGTGGTTCTAATAAACAAAATAGAAGGAACATTATCCATTGGCTATAAAAGTAAAGCAAAAATTTACACTTTCTTACCTTTCCAATTAACAAAATTAAATTTTACGGGAAATCGAAAGAATATTTTCCATAGGTTAGAAAATAAAAATAAATTTACACTTACGTACATAGCTTAATTAATACTAAGGCGCATTTATATATAAGGCGCATATGATGCTAAAGCACTTTATATATACATAGTCTTAATTAATACTGTAATATATACATACTAAATACAAATAATTGATATATCTGTTCACTGACTTTTTTTTTTTTTTTGGGTTGTAAAATTAAAACAGTAAAAAAGATAAGCAATCAATAACAAAGAACAAGGCAATTACAAAATGCAACTAACATGATATGTGCAAGTGAGATACGGAGTGACAAGTTTACGAAGCTTGAAAAATCGGATTGGAGAGAAGATTCTGAAAACATGTTTTTTCTGTGATCGTATTTTCCCTTCGTGGAAGGGTAAACACGTCACCATTATAACATAAAAATCCACAGAATTCCAGCTATCAGTATTATTGCAAATGCAATAATATTCAGTTTACTACCTATTTATAATAGATTGCACTAACAGAAAAGCCCAAAAACCAGAAACTGCAATTTTTTTTTTATTGCTGCATTGTAGTGACTCCAGAAATTTGCTTTAGAAAAATATCACAAAGGCATTCAAAATTGATTCTTATATCACAGCATTAGCATTAGTACAGGCATATGATGCAAGAAAGCAAGCTTATGCAGCATCAACCAAAAAAAAAAAAAAAAAACACACTTCCACTTCACTCCTCCATTCGTTCTAAATACCTGTAAATACCTTAAATTTATTTAGGCTATCAACTTCCACAACAAGGGATGGTAGTCTGTTCCACCAACCAACTATCCGCTGGCTAAAAGCAAATTTCCGCACATCTATCCTACATCTGTCTTTCCTCAATTTGAATTTATGCCCTCTCAGGTGATTATTCTGAGCAAGAGGAAGAATCCATCAGCATTGAGCATGCTCAAACCATTCAAGGCTTTATACACCTCTATCAGATCACCTCACCGATGCCTAGTCTCCAGACACTGTAATTTGCAAAACTTAAGCCTTTCTTCGTAAGAGCTATCCTTTGTTTCATTCATTAATCTTGTTGCCCTTCTCTGTACTCGTTCCAGCAGCCCTACATCCTTCTTGAAATGAGGCCTCCAGACCTGTATACAGTACTCAAGGTATGGCCTGACCATTGCCTTATACAAGGGAATATTCACCTCCTTATCCCTGCTAGAAAAATTCCTGTATGTCATCGACAAGACACCATGAGCTACTCTTGTAGCCCATCTGCACTGCTCAGAGAACTTCATATCTGCCTGCACAATTACCCCCAGGTCCTTTTCATTCTCTACCACTGTCAGTGTAGTACCACAGAGTTGATGGGTTGCTGTTTCCCATATGTAGTACTTTACATTTGACAATGTTAAACTTCATTTGCCACCTCTCAGCCCATCTGCTCAACATTTCCAGATCCTGTTGCAGCAGCATACTGTCAGTAGTGTCCTTAACAACCCTGCCAACCTTTGTATCGTCTGCAAACTTGGACATTAAGCTTCGTATACCATCATCAATATCATTTATAAATACAGAAAACAATAATGGACCCAACACTGAACCCTGAGGGACTCCACTAATAACATTAGTCCACGATGAGTAGTGTCTATTGATTACCACTCTCTGTCTTCTCCCCCTCAACCACCCCTTTATCCCTAGCAGCAATTTGCCTCCAATGCCACACTGCTCCAATTTGTGCAGCAGTCTTCTATGTGCAACAGTATCAAAAGCCTTTCTAAGATCCAAATATATAATATCAAAGTTATTCCTTGCATCCAGTTGTTTTGTGACTGCATCATAGTATCCAATCAAATTGGTCAGGCAAGACTTTCCCATAACAAAACCATGTTGTGTCTGAGCTATAACTGAAGCCTTGTGTAGATGATTGTGTAGTGCTTCTTTAACCAGTGCCTCCATTAATTTTCCTGGAACAGAAGTTAAACTCACAGGTCTATAATTATTTGTGTCAGTCTTTGATCCTCCTTTGTTAATTGAGGTCACATTTGCACATCTCCAGTCTATGGGTACCTCCCCTGAGTCCAAGGAAGCTCTCCTAATTATGGCTAAGGGTTTGCTTACTTCCTTTGCTGCCTTCTTTAATATAACTGGATAGATCCCATCCACCCCGGGTGCCTTTCTTGTGTTTATCTTCAACAATTTCTCCTCCACTTTACTCTCAGTTACTACAATATTATCTAGCTTAATGCCAGAGTTGAGTACACCTCTGGCATTCCCCCTCGTTGAATAACTCCTCATGTGTGAATGTCGATGCAAAATATTCATTTAGTTTGTTAGCTACCTGAGCAGGATCATCAACTGTTGAACCATCGATATCAAGTGGACCAATCTGATTCATCCCCTTCCTTCTAGAGTTTACATAAGTAAAGAGCTCTTTGCTGTTTTTCTTTGCATCCCTTGCCAAAGATTTCTCGTAATCTGCCTTCGCCTGCCTAACCTCCTTTGTAACTTGGTTACAGATCAACTTATATCTATCATAGGCTTCTGTGTCACATATTAATTTATATGTATCCCATGCATTTTTCTTCTCTGCCATATGTCTCATTAGTTCATCTGACATCCATTTAGGCCTAAACCTTGAACAATATTTCTTAGTTGGTATATAAAGCCTAGTAGCTTCCAAGATAAGTTCTTTGAATGCTTCCCATTTTGAATTTGCTGTTGGTAACATCATCAGTTCGTCCCACTGTATAGAATTTAAATACCGTCTCAGACCATCGTAGTCGTCGTTACGAAAGCAAAAACCCATCCCTCTACAGGGGGTAGAGGGATGGGTTTTTGCTTTCGTAACGTTACCTCTGGTAGTTAGATGGTAGTTACCTCTTTTGAATCCCAATTCAGCACACTGTGATCACTGCAACCTAGTGGTTCCTTTATCTGCAGATTCTTAATGCATGAAGAATCACTACTGATAATCAAATCAAGAGTATTACTCCCTCTAGTTGCCTCCCGAACATGCTGATGTAGAAAACAATCATCCAAGAAATCTACAAAAGCCTTGCTAGTGTGTGAGTGACCAACCCACAAATTCCAGTCAGTATCTGGGAAATTAAAATCCCCCATTATAAGACACTCTGATTTATTGGCCCACTCTATTTCCCCGTACAGTTTCTTATTATACTCATCAGAGTCATTAGGCCTATAGCACACTCCTACTCTCAATTCTGATCTCCCAATGCTTATGTCACACGAAACTGACTCGACACTTGACTGTCCAGCGATGTCGACTGGCTTCACTTCCTTGAATTTTATATGTTTCTTAACTAATAGAATAACCCCTCCTCTCTTCCTATTCTGTCTATCCTTCCTGTACATATTGTACTTCCCAAATTCCAGCTCTGCTTTCCCCTATATCTGTGTGACACCACGTCTCTGATATCCCAACAATATCTGCCTTTCATGTTTTGAGCAATACCTCAAATTCATCAGATTTATTTACCAAACTCCTAGCATTGGAGTACACGCAAGTATACATGCACCTGTTCCTATTCTTAGCTATCCTAACACAACCCATGTGTTTATTTGTACCACAATGACTTCCAGCAGTCTCTGAAATATCTTGCATCTTGTTTTCCTGGCTTCTGCTCATTCCTAAAGAAGCAGTGCCAGAATCACTTTCACCTGTGCCAGTGGGTACAGTTAATCTATTAGTCCTTGTATCTCCTCAAGCTAGCAGTTTTCTGACCCACATAACACTGCCTCGATAGCATCAGCAAATATTCTTGCACCCTTTCTATTTAAGTGTATTCTATCCCTGTAGAAGCAGTCTTTCCTGTTAACAACTACAGACCAGGCTGAAAAAAATTCTACCCCTTGAGCCCTGCACAATCTTTCCAGGGCCGAATTGATCGACAAGGCTCTCATCATATACTCCCTCCTATAGTGTCTGGGCAGAATTGCAGACACTTTCATATTTAATCCTACTTCACGGCTTTTTTTCAACAGTTACCTGTACTTGTTAAGTAATTCTGCCGGTCTCCTACTCTTAATATTATTAGTGCCAATGTGTACAACTATATCACCTTTTGTGCCCTTAAAAGATGATATCCTCTCTACAATGTCATCAGCCTTTGCCCCTGGCAGACATACGCTGGTCCTGTTCCACCTATCCTTTTTACAAAGCATGTTCTCTGTTTCCCTGACAATAGAGTCACCAACAACTAATAGTTCCTGTGGGACCAGTGCATCCTGGCTTGGGGGTTTCCACTGTGTTGCGTGATGACCAAGTGCAAGCTCTGGCGTTGATGTGGGCAGCTCAGATCTTGATGGGCCTCTCAATTTAGAACCTTTGAGGGCATCCATCCTGTCCTTCAAGCTCTCCTATAGGACCATAACAACGCTGAGTTGTTGCCTGATTTCATTACACTCCTGGCATCGCGCGCACACACAAAGACATCCCCCATGGCAATATCATGTCCCGTACCCGATTGCTCCACAAACATCATGCAAGCAGTGCATTTTAAAAGGCTGTGATTTAGAGGGCAACTGCCCCTCCCCTCAGTTCTCCCCTGTGCCACAGCACTCCCATTAGCTTGAGCCTTTGGCTTTGCTGCTCTGGTCTAAGTCATGATTTCAATTTAATTTCAATTTCAGTACAAAATTATAACCCTAAACTTGTATCCCAACACAGTTATAACGCTATATATATTTTTCAGTATCAAGTATTATCTATGAGTATCGTTTCTATAACTTCCATATCAAGTTATGTATTAATTAGTTATGTTATGTTTGTATCTAAGTCGTTATATGTATTTAGTTAAAAGTACAATTTAATTGACAACGAATTTTAACGAAATTAGTAGATTTTACTGATTAATTGACAATACTATATTATATACTGTACTATACTAAGCTTGAGCTATCTAGTTCGGGATATAACGTTGTGTCGTATAACAATGGCGGCAAGTTACGAACTGTAAATCTACGGACACTTAAGTATTAATTAACTTCCAAATCTCGCTGTCTCTATTCAGAATAAACTAAGGATCCTGACTAGGTCTATAAGCTACTTATAGAAAATAATTTGATATAACAGTTGGTCAATGAAGCGGCTAAATATGGCTAAAAAACTTCTCGTTCAGTGGAGCTGCAACTTGTAACACGTGGATTTGATACCCATACTTTTATGCAATTACAAGGCCGAGTAAAGAATAAATACACCAGATTAATCAGAAAATCACAAAATAATGCTATACTACTAAATTTAAATCAAACGTTTTAGAAAAACAATAATTTCAAATCAATAAATAAGAAAATCCACTTAGCAGCTTTGAACATGTCTGGCTCCCGCAAGCCTCGTCAGCGGATATGTCTCGTCAGCAAATATGATAACGATAAAAGTGCTGGGCATTTTAATGATTTGAATTGGGTTTTTGAAATTTGATTCCATAAAGTACTAAGCTGATTCAACTAACCAGTGATCAGCTTATTACTTTATGGAATAAAGTACTAAGCTTTATTAGCTTAGTACTTTATTTCGCTTTATGATGGGCGAAATATCATAAATATCACCTGCTTATTTCGCTTTATGATGGGCTTATGATTGTCTCTGACCAGACCACATGGTCCATCCTCCCAGCCAATAGCAGCATTTATAAACGTGTTGGTCACGTGTTTTGTTTTAGCATCTTTTAGTTGAAGTGATTTTTTGTGTTGTGCTTTAATCAATTTTTTAATCAGTATGTACAATTTCCATTATAAAAATCACCTTTTAGAGAGATAAATAGCTTAATTACATAGCGAAAATTTTAACTTGCTAGGTTTACTCCTTTCTGCAACCAGTCCAATCTTCTGGAAGTTTCTTCAAGGGCAGCAGTAAACAACTTTGGAGATATTGTCTCCTTGTCGAACTCCTTTCTCAATTTTAAATTTGCTGCTGTCTTTGTCTAGTCTAATAAAGGAGGTAGCATTCTCATATGTTTTCTTTAAAATTGTAATCTATGGGAAGTCTATGCCTTGTCTTTCCAGTACCCGAAACATTGCCTTATACTGTTTTTTTCGTTAAACAATAAATAAAAAACCAATTCTTACTCCTAACCTTTCAAAGGAGAAGTTTCAGTGCATCAAAAAATTAGCCAGAAATAAAAACATCGTCATTCAAAAGGCTGACAAGGGTGACTCAATAGTATTAATAAACAAATCTGATTATGACAACAAACTGACAAACTTCCTACAAGATACAGATACCTACCAAAAACTAGAAAAAAATCTTATTTTTTTCTATCAAGATTAGTGAATGGAACAAAGGGATGCTCTTATGAAGAAAGGCTTAAGTTTTGCAAATTACAGTGTCTGGAGACTAAGCACCGGCGAGGTGATCTGATAGAGGTGTATAAAGCCTTGAATGGTTTGAGCATGCTCAATGCTGATGGGATTCTTCCTCTTGCTCAGAATAATCACCTGAGAGGGCATAAATTCAAATTGAGAAAAGACAGATGTAGCTTAGACGTGAGGAAATTTGCCTTTAGCCAGCGGGTGGTTGGTTGGTGGAATAGACTTCCATCCCTTGTCGTGGAAGTTGATAGCCTAAATAAGTTTAAGGCTCAGCTGGACATGTATTTCGAACGAACAGAGGGGTGAAGCGGAAGTGGTTATTTTTTATTTATTTATTTATTTATTTTTTGGCTGATGCTGCATAAGCTTGCTTTCTTTCATCAAATGCCTCTACTAATGCTAATGCTAACTGTACAGGGAAATAGAGTGGGCCAGTAAATCAGAGAGTCTTATAATGGTGGATTTAAATTTCGCAGATATTGACTGGAATTTGTGGGTTTGTTGCTATCACACTAGCAAGGCTTTTGTGGATTTATTGGATGATTGTTTTCTACATCAGCATGTTCGTGAGGCAACTAGAGGGATTAATACTCTTGATTTGATTATCAGTAGTGATTCTTCATGCATTAAAAATCTGCAGATAAAGGAACCACTAGGTGGCAGTGATCACAATGTGCTGAAGTGGGATTTACTCAAAGAGGTAACTACCATCAGGGTTAAAGGGAAGGGTTATTGCTTTCATAAAGGCGACTACAATGGTCTGAGACAGTATTTAAATTCTATACAGTGGGACCAACTGATGATGTTACCAACAGCAAATTCAAAATGGGGAGCATTCAAGGAACTTATCTTGGAAGCTACTAGGCTTTACATACCAACTAAGAAATATGTTCAAGGTTTAGGCCTAAATGGATGTCAGACGAACTAATGAGACATATGGCTGAGAAGAAAAATGCATGGGATACATATAAATTAACACGTGACACAGAAGCCTATGACAGATATAAGTTGATCTGTAACCAAGTTACAAAGGAGGTTAGGCAGGCGAAGACAGATTACGAGAAATCTTTGGCAAGGGATGCAAAGAAAAACAGCAAAGAGTTCTTTACTTATGTAAACTCTAGAAGGAAGGGGATGAATCAGATTGGTCCACTTGATATCAATGGTTCAACTGTTGATGATCCTGCTCAGGTAGCTAACAAACTAAATGAATATATTGCATCGACATTCACACATGATGAGAGAGGGGAATGCCAGAAGTGTATTCAACTCTGGCAGTAAGCTCGATAATCTTGTAATAACTGAGAGTAAAGTGGAGGAGAAATTGTTGAAGATAAACACAAGAAAGGCACCTGGGGTGGATGGGATCTATCCAGTTATATTAAAGGAGGCAGCAAAGGAAGTAAGCAAACCCTTAGCCATAATTATGAGAGCTTCCTTGGACTCAGGGGAGGTACCCATAGACTGGAGATGTGCAAATGTGACCCCAATTCACAAAGAAGGATCAAAGGCTGACACAAGTAATTATAGACCCGTGAGTTTAACTTCTGTTCCAGGAAAATTAATGGAGGCACTGGTTAAAGAAGCACTGTAGGATCATCTAGACAAGACTTCAGTTATAGCTCGGACACAGCATGGTTTTGTTAAGGGGAAGTCTTGCCTGACCAAATTGATTGGATACTATGATGCAGTCACAAAAGAACTGGATGCAGGGAATAAATTTGATATTATATACTTGGATCTTAGAAAGGCTTTTGATACTGTTGCACATAGAAGTCTGCTGCACAAATTGGAGTAGTGTGGCATTGGAGGCAAATTGCTGCTATAGATAAAGGGATGGTTGAGGGGGAGAAGACAGAGCGTGGTAATCAATGGACACTGCTCATCGTGGACTAATGTTATTAGTGGAGTCTGTCAGGGTTTAGTGTTGGGTCCATTGTTGTTTTCTGTATTTATAAATGATATTGATGATGGTATGATATTATGATGATATCATATGAAATGATATTATGAAGCTTAATGTCCAAGTTTGCAGATGATACAAAGGTTGGCAGGGTTGTTAAGGACACTACTGACAGTATGCTGCTGCAACAGGATCTGGAAAGGTTGAGCAGATGGGCTGAGAGGTGGCAAATGAAGTTTAACATTGTCAAATGTAAAGTACTACATATGGGAAACAGCAACCCATCAACTCTGTGGTACTACACTGACAGTGGTAGAGAATGAAAAGGACCTGGGGGTAATTGTGCAGGCAGATATGAAGTTCTCTGAGCAGTGCAGACGGGCTGTAAGAGTAGCTCATGGTGTCTTGTCAATGATATACAGGAATTTTTCTAGCAGGGATAAGGAGGTGATTATTCCCTTGTATAAAGCAATGGTCAGGCCACACCTTGAGTACTGTATAGAAGTCTGGAGGCCTCATTTCAAGACTGATGTAGAGCTGCTGGAACGAGTACAGAGAAGGACAACAAGATTAGTGAATGGAACAAAGGGTTGCTCTTACGAAGAAAGGCTTAAGTTTTGCAAATTACAGTATCTGGAGACTAGGCACCGTCAAGGTGATCTGATAGAGGTGTGTAAAGCCTTGAATGGTTTGAGCATGTTCAATGCTGATGGGATTCTTCCTCTTGCTCAGAATAATCACGAGAGGGCATAAATTCAAATTGAGGAAAGACAGATGTAGGATAGATGTGCGGAAATTTGCCTTTATCCAGTGGGTAGTTGGTTGGTGGAACAGACGTCCATCCCATGTTGTGGAAGTTGATAGCCTAAATAAATTTAAGGCTCAGATGGACAGGTATTTCGAATGAACTGAGGGGTGAAGTGGAAGGTTTTTTTTTTTTTTTTGGTTGATGCTGCATAAGCTTGCTTTCTTGCATCATATGCCTCTACTAATGCTAACCCCACAATCAGATCAAAAAAATAATTAAAAATATTACGCTCCGAAGAAAAGGTTACACGAAATTTGTACAAAATTTCTTAGCCCATACAACACTGCCCTGCATCTTTGGTGTCATTAAGTTACACAAACCTGACAAACCATTAAGGCTCATAGTAAGTTTCAAAAACACGGCAACAGCAAACTCAGCAAAATTTTTAGTTAACTCACTAAAACCTTTAATGAATTAATCCAAATATCGTATAAAGAATACGGGACACCTATTTTCGTCAATCAACAATATAAAATTGGAACCGAATGACAAATTATATTCTTTCAATATAAAATCACTATATACAAATGTACATCCACAAAAAGCAGGTGAAGGCTACTCAGCATTTGTTATGCAGTGATCCCACAATAAAAAAACAGAACAAAATTGGAAATCATAACAAACTTACTAAACATACTGTTATCTGCCAATTATTATATAACCCAACTAAGGAGTCTTTTACCAAGTGTTTGGGGTACCAATGGGCAGTTCTAAAAGTGGACATCTCTCTGAATTTTACCTTTTGGAAATAGAGAATCACATCGTACTCTTCCCCATCACTGAAATTCTATGGAAGGTACGTTGATGATTGTCTGCTTATAGGAAAACCAGATACCATAAATAAAATCTTTCATGAATTGAATAATGTAGATGAAAGGCTACAATTCACAATAGAAAATGAAGAAAACAATAGCATAAACTTCCTAAATCTAACATTAACAAGAAAAGCCACCAAAATCAATACTAAAATATATCACAAACCTATGAATAAGGGAAATTATTTACACTTTTACAGCTACGGACCTCTTTCTCACAAAAAATCAATCTTAATATCCCAGATTAGCAGTGTATTCAAGTATTCAGCTATACAGGATGACTGTAAACAGGAAATAAGATCACATAAGGACAGATTCTCCAACCACAGTTGGAGAGCCTTAAATACTGTCAAAAGAAATAGAAAAGAAAAACAAAAACGAGAAGTAATGAAAAAACAATGGATAGGCCTCCCATACGTTGAAACTTAGTGACAACCTTTGAAAAAAAAATTTTTCAACGGTTTTGGGGTAAACCTAGCCTTCGGCAGCTCCAAGAAACTATGGGCATACCTTAAAAATTCAACAAAAAATAATAAAACAATAGACTATACAACAAACAAACATGGTTTATGCAATTCCTTGCACAATGACTTGTGACTATGTGTGTGTGTGTGTGTATATATATATATATACTATCATTGAATTATATTAAATGTTAACATAAGTTAAATTATAATAAAGTGAATGGCGACGACTTGTATAGCGATTGAAATGCAGCGATTCCATGACTATTATTGTCCTCGTGGTCCTCTGTCGATATGGGGCATGATGGTCAGTCTATTTTATTTTATTTTTTTATTTTGATTTTGTTATCGTTTGGTAGTTCCTTTAACCCTCTTTTGGTGATATTTCACGTCTTTCGGAACTGGTACCTCTCCAGCGGGGGGGTACCGCTAAATTAATACGTAATTGGCATTATCTTAAATTTTGTATAGTTTTGTTAATTGGATTTAAAGTTCGAAATTATATAAGGGTTTCTGGGCTACTATTTATGTCTATTCTTTTTTTTCGTTCGTTTGTTTATTTGGGTTATTTTTATGTTAATTTTCGCTCTACAGTTTTTGCCATACTACGGGCTTATGTTTTATTTTATTTAATTTAAAATATTGGATATATATATACACACACACACACACACACACACACACAGTGAATTCCGGTTATTTGGGCCACTGGTTAATCGAGGCAGCTGTTTATTTGGGGCAAATCTTAAAAAACAAAGAAATCGAGAAAATAGCCTTCGCTTAATTGGGAGAGCATGCCATTTAATCAGGGCAGGAGACCGCAGCACTGGAGATTACCTCACGATTGTCTCCGACGGTACTACGTGGTGGTTCGGTCGAAATTCTGGAGGTCACAACCCTAAAACAATTAGCACTCACCTGTTTTATTGGGCTTTTCTGTTAAAATCTATCATAAACGGACAGTAAACTCGATCTTACTGAATTTGCGATAATACCGACAGCTGGAATTCTGTGGGTTATTATAGTGAAATGTGTTTACACTTCCATGAAATCTTCAATCATATAAAAAAATTAATTTTCAGATCTTCTCTTCTCTTCATTCCTATTTTTAAAGCTTTGTAACTCGTTACTCCGTTTTCACTTGTGCGTATTGTGTTACTTGCAATTTGTGTGTGCCGTGTTCTTTGTTATTGATTGCTTATATTTTTACTGTTTTAAATTTTAACCCCCACCCACAAATGTCAGTAAACAGAAATGTCAACTAGTTCGTATGTACATATTACAATACGTATTAATTATTCCGATTATCACGTATATTCTTCCGATTTTCACGTATCATTTGATTTTTTAATTGGTAAGGTAATAAAGGGTAAATTTGTGCTTAATATATCTTTGCTGCTCTTATAGCCTGTGGATAATATTCCTCCTATTTTCGCTAATTAGAATTGCTGTTTAATAGAATTAAAATTCAATTCACAAACATGATCACAATGACCGGCGCTTACTGCATATTGTATAGTGAACGGTACTTTACTATGTTGAGTTCATCGTAACGTGATTTGATTGTACAGCGAACCAATTGTAGGGGGATACATTGTATTTTTAAGTATTTACGTGAAACTTCGTATAATTGGGGCAGCTGCTTAATCGGACCAAAATGCACTAGTCCCGATGTGTCCCAAATAACCGGAATGGACTGTATATATATATATATATATATATATATATATATAGGCAGCACGAGAACATCATTACATAGCAGAATACAAAAGCAGTTTAAAAGTAACCTCAAAAAATAAAGAAAAATAGACTGGATGGAAAAAATTAGTTCTGAGTTAGTAGCTCACCACTTAGGCACTGTACATTACTCATCCTTTGAAACACCATAATATAACAACATAATATTAGACAAACAAGACACAAAATTTAAGCTAGAAACCAGTGAAACTCTAGCAAGCAAGTCAATAAACATACATGTATCAATAATAAATTCAGAGGAGTGAAATCTAAAACAAATATCCTACTAGTTCAAATTTAATAACAAAACATAACAGCTTTCTTCTCCCCCCCCATTCAGGGCCTCTACTAATTGGGGGGGGGGGAGAAATGGTTACGAACCTGAATTTCCAAGTGAAAACTTCCATATTCTTTCCTCTAAATCAGGGATGGCCAACAAGTTGATCGCGGCATTAATTTCGGTCGATTGCAACATATTTTAAATATATATAAAAAATAGATTAATCAAAATCTAAATATTATTATTATGCACCCCACTGCATATGCTTATTACAGGCCGCCATAGCCAAGTGGTCAGGCGTGCGGGTGCATAAGTGCATGTGCCTTGAGTGACTGGGGTTCAAGCCCATCACTACTAAATACAGTGCTGTTTCTTGTATTCTGTCTATCTTGTGAACTCTGATCGTTTGGTTGTCCTGGGGTATAAACAGAAAATTTATTTTATTCATTTTAAATCTGTTGAACCACGTGACTACTGTTGTCACCGCGCAGCCACTAGGCTTGTCCAGTGAAAATGCACGCAGTTACATTGTGGAGGGCATAGTGTCGAATTCTTATTTAGCTTACTTAATATTAATAATTGGATAGTCATCATCATCAGCCATTTTCAATCCACTGCAGGATGAAGGCCTCTCCAGCAACTTTCCAGTTCCTTCTGTTTTGAGCACTGGCCATCCATTTACTACTCAAAAACTCATGAATTTCATCTATCCATCTCCGCCTTTGTCTTCCAGGTTTTCTTCTAGCTCCTCTTGAGGACCATTCTGTTATTTTCTTAGTCCATCTGTCATCATGTCTTCGAGCTATGTGTCCTGCCCAAGACCATTTTAGTTCTTTAGTTTTGATAAGAATGTCCTTTACTTGAGTTTGCTGCCTAATCCATGTGTTTCTCTTCTTATCTAACAGTCTGATTCCCAATATAATTCGTTCCATTCTTCGCTGTGTAGTTCTTAGCTTCTCTTCCATTCTTTTGGTGAGTGCCCAAGTTTCACTTCCATAAGTCATGGTGGGGAGTATACATTTATTCATTATTTTACGTTTCAGACAAACTGGGATATTGCTCTTCAGTATGTGACTATATTTCCTGAATGCTATCCATCCAAAATTAGAGGGGAACAGGTATCCCGTGTGTTATCAGACACTCAGCCTAAAACACTGATGGATCCAATATCTCTCTATTACAGAAGATTTAGGAGAAGTCCGGTTGGCCTGCCTCCCTAAAATCCACTCATGCACACCTTCTCGATGGTAAGCCCTGTTACGTCACTTAGGTGGCAACGAACGTGTAGAGTGGTTCTCTTCAAGACGCCTGGTCAGCGTGAAGAGGAAAAGACCAAACCCTCCAGCAATGAGAGCACAACAATACAAATGGCCCTCAGTCCCCAGCAGCTTTCACTCTCCCTCTTACGGCAGCGAGAGGATCAGAGTGGAAGCAGAGGGTGCTAAGAATCTCTGGGTACGACCAGGCTGCCATTCACGGAAATTGAACTTGGCCTGTTATAACGTACGATCACTCATCGGTGAAGACAGGATATTAGAGCTGGAAAAGGAATTAGAAGATGTGAATTGGAATATCATCGGTTTGGCTGAAACAAGAAGAAGAAATGAATCACTTATAAGTTTATCAAGTGGAAATCTGCTGTACACCAATGGAAACAGTGAAAGGAGTGAAGGTGGAGTTGGGTTTCTGGTCCATAAAGATTTTAAAAACAACATTTTGGAATTCAAAAGTACATCACCAAGGGTGTCAAGACTAATACTCAAGATTTCTAAGAGGTACAAGCTAAAGATTATAATGATTTATGCACCAACATCGAGCCATGATGATGAAGAGGTTGAAGAAATGTACACTGAAATTGAGAGTCTTCTAGATGAGCAGAAAACCCACTACACTATTATTATGGGGGACTTCAATGCTAAGGTTGGAAAAAGGCAAAACAGCGCAGAAAGAGGAACTATAGGAAATTTTGGAATTGGTGAAAGAAATAAAAGAGGTGAAAGACTTGTGGAATTTGCAGAATCTCAAGGAATGTCAGTAATGAACACTTTTTTCAAGAAAAGGGTGAACAGAAAGTGGACATGGAAGAGTCCAAATGGATTAACAACTAATGAAATTGACTTCATCCTCACTAACAGAAGATATATTGTGAATGATGTTACCGTCCTGAATAAGGTAAATGTTGGAAGTGATCACAGAATGGTAAGATGTACACTTGATATAGATGTAGGAAAGGAAAGGAAAAAACTGACTCGAGTAAATAATACAAAGGTCTTTGAAATAACAGAGGAGGAGAAAAAGCAGTATGTACTGGAACTTAAGAACAAGTTTGAGCTTCTGCAGACTGCTCAGGACCAAGATATCGACGAGGAATATTACAACTTTCTGAAAGTGATAAAGCCCAAGAAACCTATAGGGAAACAGAAATCCAAAGAAGACAAAATTAGTCAAGAAACACTTGTCATGATGAACCAAAGACGACAAATGAAGAGCAAGAAAAACACCGACAGGGAGAAAATTGAGTATACTGAGTTATGCAAAGCCATTAGAAAGAGACTCAGAGAGGACATAAGAAGGTTTAACACAAGAAAAGTAGAACAAGCATTAAGGGAAAACAAAGGATTTAAATCAGCAGCCATGAGCAGTAATACAGAAAGACAAATGATACTGAAACTGAAGGATAGCGATGGTGTACTTATAAACAGCAGAGAAGGCATAATTCAAATAGCAGAAGACTACTATAAAGAATTATACAAGGAGCGAGGGAATGATACCAGCAGTGGGGAAGATGGATTGCAAAGTAGCAACACATACGACATACCCAATATTCTTCCTGATGAGGTAGAACATGCATTGAAGAAAATGAAGAATCGGAAAGCCCCGGGGGAAGATGAAGTTACTGTAGAGTTGTTAAAATTGGGAGGAAGAGACATAACACAAAAACTGGCAAGGCTCTTCACAAAGTGCATTAGAAAAGGTGTGATGCCTAAACAGTGGAATAATGCAATCATAGTTTTGCTGCATAAGAAAGGAGATAAATCAGAAATTGGAAATTATAGACCAATTAGCTTGTTATCCCATATCTACAAGTTGTTCACAAGGGTCATTACTAACAGATTAGAAAGAATACTTGATGAGAATCAACCGAAAGAGCAAGCTGGCTTTAGGACAGGATTCTCAACTATGGATCACCTTCACGTAATATCACAGCTAATGGAGAAAGCAAATGAATATAAAACACCATTATGCCTGGCATTTGTGGATTATGAAAAGGCATTTGACTCCATACAACATAAGGCAATGTTTCGGGCACTAGAAAGACAAGGCATAGATACTCCATATATTATGATTTTGAAGAAAATATATGAGAGTGCTACATCCTTTATTAGACTAGACAAAGACAGTAGCAAATTTAAAATCGAGAAAGGAGTTCGACAAGGAGACACAATATCTCCGAAGCTGTTTACTGCTGCCCTTGAGGAAACTTTCAGAAGATTAGACTGGTCGCAGAAAGGAGTCAATGTGAACGGAGAGTACCTAAACCATTTACGATTTGCAGATGACATTGTGGTCATAAGCCACGATCCCAAAGAATTAGAGGAAAATCTTAATCAGTTATGCACAGTTAGTAAGGATTTTGGACTAAAGATGAATATGGCTAAAACAAAAGTAATGATGAACAAGTATGCCACTGAAAGGGAAATAATGATTGAAGGAGCAGTAATTGAAAAGGTGGAGTCATATACTTATCTGGGACAAGTTATTAGCTGTAATAATGATAAATGGCTGGAAGTCAAGAGAAAAATTGGATAGTACTTATACATTAATTTAATAACCTTTGATTTAAAATTAATACTACAAAAAAAGAGCAAAATATATCATTTTCATCAAGAGTGGAAACTAGAATACTTTTTTGTAATGATAAAATAAAAATGTTGTTTGATCTGCAATGCTTCTGTGGCTATACCCAAAAAAAGGAAATTTAGAAAGGCACTGCAACGCACTGATTAGTAGTATTTCTGCATAAATATCAATTTTTGGCAATGGCTAAGAATCTCAAAGAAAAAAAAATCCGACCATTTTCAAATATTCAAGATCATTTGTAAAAATATCATGTTTTTGAATATAATAGTGAGAAATATGTTTCTGAAATTGAGAAAGTTGTGGATGATTTGGAAACAATTGAAGGCATTGTTAAATATATTTCTTATCCATTTAATGTCGACTTAATTATGAAACAAATTGCAGAAAAAATCACTGAGATTTTTCTCATGGAGAAAATATTACTTGAAAATGAATTTATTACATTGCAAAACAATATCTTTCTAAAAGCCAGATCATCAGAAGAAGACTTTTTAGAAATATGTTTGCCAAGAAAAGTACTCAAATGTAAAAAAAATGCAGTGAACTTTTAAATTCCTGTTTTGGTTACACGTATCTATGTGAATCGGCCTTTTCATATTTGAAACAAAGAAGAATCACTCTACTCTTACACTCTTGCATACAGAAGATTCTTTATGGTTGGCCTTATCACAGTATATCCTCAATTTTGAAACCTTGTCAGATGACATGAAGATACAAACTTTACATCAATTAAAAATTTAAATACGTGTGAATTTAAAATTTGTAAAATAATAAGAGGCGTTTACCTCAATATAGTACGTAGAACACTTCCATACGATACTCCCCAGAAATTAAAGCAAAAAAATCGAAAAACTTACATTAGAGTAAAAAATAATTAAAAATCAATTTTAATGCAATTAAAAAATATTAAAAAGAATCTAACGAAAATATTCAAAACGATTTTCCTTCCTGAAGCTGACAATGCTTTTCGACCGTATGTTGTGATCACAGGAATGAAAATTACTGAATAGGGTTGAACATGAAATATAAATAGTGATTATTTGTCTTCGTTCATGCGCGTAAAGGTCCACGCATCGGAGATCAAATATGGCCGACGAACATTAACAGAATTCTCGTGTAATTTAATTTCTACGGTTTCTGCAATTAATAGTCGCGTATCATTATGTTGGACATTAAGTATTTTGTCCTCATTAAATAAAAAAGTATGTTTTTCATTAATGGCATGAAAGGCAAATTCTGATGCTGCTGAACGAGAAGCGCGAACTGAGAAATGCCACTGTTCAACATATGAGACAGAAATAGTGTTTTTTGATATTACTGTTGTTGGTTGGTGTAGTATTTTGTATCCTATCCTTAGCCTGTACCCTGATTCGGTTTATTGTGGCAAGGGATAACCCCTGTTTAAGAACCTGCTAGTTAATATTTGTATTTCTGAGCCCAAAGCAGATTCTGTCGTTGAATATTTATAGGCACTTAGAAATTGATTAAAGATAATCAATCTTTTGTAGGTGAACATGTGATAGCTATTATAATGTAGAAGCATACCGGTGTTTGTAGATTTTTGATAGATACTAAATTGGATTTTATTCAAGTTCTGAGTAAGCGTGAAATTTAGAAAGTTTAATGACTTTGCATCCGTATCCTCCCTTTCCAATGTAAATTTGAGTCTACAATGAATGTTATTAAACTAATGTAAAATGTCTTGGATAGTACTACTATCAGTAATAACTAGAACATCGTCTAAATACCTCCCATAGTATGTGATACGGGGTCGAAAAAGTGTCAAATGTATATGCTCATTCGTTGAGAGATGATCTCTGACATTAAGCTGCTCAGGCTCAAACCCATTGGCAATCCAAAAATTTGTTTGTACACCTTGTCTCGAAAGGTGATATAGTTTCCCTCAACTAACAGTTTAATTAAGTGAAAAATTTCCTAAATAGGTAGCTTCGTATAATTAATCAGTATTAAGTTATTATTTAACATACCCTAAATAATATCTAATGTGTATTCAACGTTTATATTCGTATATAACGAGGTAACATCTAGTGCGAATAAATTGTCATTGTCGCCAAGTCTACGGTCTTTAAGATTATTAAATAATGTATCGTAGTTCTTAATCCCAAATTGTATTACCTGTCTAAAGGGTATTATAATGCTATATACATGCATGGCTAAGGATGAAAATGCCGAGTTCCTGTAGGAAACAATAGGTCGAATAGGAAATCCAGTCTTGTGTAATTTTACCTGACCAAAAAGTGCAGGAATATTGTGTGTTCTGGCCTTCAATTCTTTAACTGAGCCATAGTAATGTAGTCGTTTTTTCAATATGTGGTTAACGTTTTATTGTATTGATTGACCAAATTGGTAAACAGTGCCTGGTCTACTTCAAGATAATTAGAGGTATCTCAAACATCTGAATCTAACTTATTAATATAATCAGGTTTATCTAGTATTACCACTGTATCTCCTTTATCTGTCCTCTGTATAATAATGTCCTTATTTTCCCGAAGTTCTTGTAAAGCTGAACTGTCATGTGTATTCAGTTTAGGAAGTCGTGTTTCTTTTATGTTATTCACTACTTGGTTAACTTGTTGAATAAATAAATGTTTTTGTGGAACATTACGAAGTCCAAACTCAATATCAGTTATGCATTGTTTTTTAGGTGGTTTTCGAGGTGGTAAATTATAATTTAATCATTTGGATAAAAGTGAAATCTGGTCCTACGATAGTGTACACGAGGAAGGATTTGTAACCTGTTGATATGTCGGTTCGTTGAATACTGGGTGAGGGGGTGTTTGTGAACTAGCTGACGTATTCTGTAGTAGTATGTTGTGTGTCTGTGGGGGGGGACATGTTGTCACCCAACTTGTATGTACTTGATCGCAAGCCCACAACAATGTATTAGAATTCGCATGAACTTGTCTTGATCTTTCCGATAATGTTTGCAATTTATTAACGTGTCTGTTTTTTTATTTCTGAGGCCTGTACTTCCCGTCGCAGATCTGTGGAGGTCTTCAATACAGACCAATCGTTCGGATGTAGATAATTTTTTAATTTATCGCGAAGGTTCCTAACCTGTGAAAGGTATTTTTGTTTATTCGAATATCGAGATTTTAAGGCAAGCTTAACAATATTACGCAACGTGGCCAGTGTTAGTTGTTTTATGCCCGAAATTTTTTGATTTAAATTAACCCTGGCAAACTTCAGAATGATGTTGTTTTGAAGGCAATATTTTAGAAAAGAAATATGGTAACTTTGGGCCGAGTATCTTAGTGTTGATTTAATGTAATTTTGCACCAAGCCGTTCAAAAAACCCTCCATAATTGTGTGTATCGATAGGTTATACCTGGAGAGACAGGAAGTGAATGAATTAATCAATGAGTTTAAAAAATGAATTAGATAGCATGAATCAGAGCTGTAATGCTCAATACGTTCTACATTGATATTAATATTTGTAAAATAATACGTAGAACACTTCTGTGTGATACTCTCTAGAAATTAAAACGAAAAAATAATTAAAAACCAATTTAACACAGTTAAAAATCAATTTTAACGTAATTAAAAATATTAAAAAGAATCTAACAAAAATATATTCAAAACGATTTAAACAATTAAATGAAATGTATGAATTTAAAATAAGAATTCCGAATTGTATTTAATTTTAAAATTTATAAACAACATTTTTCAATATGTGTTGATTAACTTTTTTAACCATGTGCAATGAAATTCTTGAGAGGGTAGATTGCGGCACATTTTTAAGAAAAAACGTAGATCGCATCACAAATTAAGTTGGCCACCACTGCTCTAAATGATCTTTAAGCTGTTCTAAATCCGTAGTTTTCAAATTTCCAAACTATTAGTGAAATATGAGGCATGGAAATTTTCCTTCTGTCCTGCTTCTCTTCCTTTCTCCTACTTACTCATCCCCCCCCCCCCCCCTCCACACTTTTGAAATACGACAATGGAACGTGCTAGGGCTATATATATCTGAGAGGGCATAAATTCAAATTGAGGAAAGACAGATGTAGGATAGATGTGCGGAAATTTGCCTTTAGCCAGCAGGTGGTTGGTAGGTGGAACAGACTTCCATCCCTTGTCGTGGAAGTTGATAACCTAAATAAGTTTAAGGCTCAGCTGGACAGGTATTTCGAACGAACAGAGGGGTGAAGTGGAAGTGGTTATTTTTTATTTATTTATTTTACTTTATTTTTTTTGGCTGATGCTGCATAAGCTTGCTTTCTTGCATCAAATGCCTCTACTAATGCTAATGCGGCCTTCGACATGTGTTTGCTTTGCATTTGAAGATGGTATAAACAAAAAGACTCAAGCTTTGGGTAATCTTCTCCCAATTTACTTTTGATTATTCACCATGCATGGATTTAGGGTTAAAGCTTGTTTTTATTCCTTTGTCTTGTTTGCATGGTTCTTCCATCTTTAAGCAGGTCTTTGAAATAATTTCCATCTATTCTGATTACATCTTACATGGATATAGTTATTCCTGAAAAATATCACAGGTAAGAGATTTTCTGACTTACGATGGTATCTTTACCTTGTCGTGGTGCATCTACCACCAGCATGCTGAGGAAATGTCACGAGCTAGGCCATAATGTCTATGTGTCTGCAATTCTGCCCATACACTATAGGAGTGATTATATGTTAAGAGCCTTGTGGATTAACTCAAGACTTGAAGGAATCTGCAAGGCTTTAGGGGGAAATTTCTATCAGCATGGCCCACACTTGTAGGTAGAAGGAATTTGTTTTGTAGAGACGGGATACACTTAAATAAAGGTGGCGCAAAAGTTTTTTCCAGTATTATTGAGGATACCTTATAGGTTCAGGGAAACTGCTAGTTAGGGGGGATGTGGGTAATACTGACATGCGTTTATCTGATAATATTGGTCAAAGTAACTCTTGAGAGTTACTTTGACTTAAACCTTAAGAGTTCTTATCTGTTACCCCAACCGGACGTATTATCTAGATGTCTGGGGGCAGAAACGTTTCATGTGAGCGGGTAGCTAATATCAGGGAAGAGAGCCTAAAAAACTTCAAGGGTTGTGTTAGGGTTGTTAAATATACAAGAACAGTAAATCTTAATTGTTTATACAGTAACGTTAGAAGTGTCGTCAATAAAATGAGCGAATTCGAACTGCTGGTTAAAAAAAGTAACGCGGACATAATAGGGCTTACAGAGACGTGGTGCCCCCCCCCCCCAAATTGGGGATGATGAGTTTAAGTACGGCTTGTATAATGTATTTAGGAAGGATAGGGTAGATAGAAGGGGTGGTGGGGTAATGCTTCTTATCAGAAGCAGCCTGAGTGCGACGATAGCTTTCACAGATTCAGACATTTCACATGCTAGTATAGAGTCTGTATGGTGTGAGATAGTTGGAAACAAAGGTATAATGCAAGTAGGAGTAATCTACAGACCAGGTGATTGTGAAGATTATGACAAAAGCCTCTACATGCAAATGGAATGGGCAAGTAAGCGTCAATCCCTTATTATGGGTGATTTCAATTTGCCTCTGATTGGAGTAAATGGGAAGGAAACTCGACATGGGGAACAAAATTTTTAAATCCACTAGATGACTGTTATTTGTATCAACATGTCAGGGAAAGTACTAGAGAAAAGAATATCCTAGACTTCATCATCACACATGAATCAGATGATATAACAGAGTTGACAGTAGAGGAACCAATAGCAGGAAGTGATCATGGAGCTCTACGGTGGATGATGACGAGAGAGGCAGCAGAAGTAAAAGGCAAAGGAATGGGTTTTAATTTCAGAAAAGGAAATTACGATGCCTTAAGGTACTACATGGCCTCTATTAACTGGGTAGATATCGTGCAGAAAATGAATACATTTGAACTGTGGTAGGCTTTTAAAACATTAATCACAGATGCCTTAAATGCGTATATATAATTAAAAAAATACTCCACGAGGAGGGTTCCAAGTTGGATGAATAGTGAAGTTGCCACATTACTTGAGCAGAAAAAGGTGGCATGGAAAGGCTACAGAGCAATAAAAAGTACTGAAGCCTATAACAGCTACAAGGTGATGTGTAATAGAGCCACAGAAAAGGTTCGACAGGCAAAGGCAGTTTATGAGAAATCACTAGCAAACAGAGCAAAGGGGATAAAGAATTCTTCACATATATAAATGCCAAGAAGAGCAGGACAAACCAGATCGGACCTTTACATAAGGAAAAGGGGATAGTATTAAATACACCAGCTGCCGTTGCAGATGAACTCAACAGTTATTTTGCATCGATATTTACAAATGAAAAGCCTTTTGTGGCAATGGGAAATTGTGGGAGTGAAGTTAAAAAATATGTAATTAATGATATTGAAATTTTGCAAGATTATTTAATGAAAAAACTTTCGAGCCTACAGACCAGTAAGGCTCCTGGAGTTGATGGAATATACCCTATAATCTTAAGAGAGGCAGCAAGCGAGTGCATTGAACCATTGAGGCTAATTATGCGAGCATCACTAGACTCTGGGAAGATTCCCTTGGATTGGAAAAGTGCAAATGTATCTCCCATACATAAGGGTGGCTCTAAAAGTGAAGTTGGAAATTATCGACCTGTCAGTCTGACTTCAGTAGTAGGGAAAATCATGGAGGCAATGATCAAGGGTGGAATTCAGGACCATTTGGATCGAATTGAAATTCTCAAGGATACTCAGCATGGTTTTGTAAAGGGAAAATCATGTTTAACAAATCTGGTTCGCTTTTTCTAAAGGGTCACTCACGAGCTGGATTTAGGGAATAATTTTGACATCGTTTATTTAGATTTCAGCAAAGCTTTTGACTCAGTCCCACATGAGTGGTTCCTTTATAAGCTGGAACAGGTTGGAATCACTGGGAAAATTCTTAAATGGATAGGATGGCTTCAGGGCAGGAGGCAGAGGGTTGTGATAAATGGCTATTCCTCAGATTGGGTTGATGTAAGAAGTGGGGTTCCCCAAGGATCAGTATTAGGACCACTGTTGTTTTTAATTTTCATAAATGACATTGATGAAGGGATAGAGGGTGTAATGTCTAAATTTGCAGATGATGTTAAAATTGGTAGAGTAGTTAATGATCACTGTCAAGCTGAGCTTCTTCAGAGAGACCTAGATAGACTTCAGGAATGGTCAGAAAAATGGCAGCTATGCTTTAATCCAACAAAGTGTAAGGTATTACACCTGGGAAACAGTAATCCCAAAATAACTTATTCACTTGGTGGAGTTCAACTAAACCCAGTACTGGAGGAAAGGGACTTGGGTGTTACGATACGGTCAGATATGAAATTCTCTGAGCATTGTAAACAGGTTGCAAGGAAGGCCCATGGTGTCCTATCGATGATCTATCGAACCTTTGCAAGTAGAGATAGGGACGTGATAATCCCATTATATAAGGCTTTTGTTAGACCACACTTGGAATACTGTGTTCAAGTATGGAGACCGCACCTAAAGAAAGACATCGAGCTTCTTGAAAGGGTGCAAAGACAGGTAACTCGCCTGGTGAGATCGGCAAAAGGGCGTCCTTATGAAGAAAGACTTCGAATATGTGGGTTGCAGAGTTTGGAAACTAGACACCTTAGAGGAGATTTAATTGAGGTGTTTAAGGCTCTGAGAGGCATCAGTAAAATCAATGAGGATGAAATTTTCAAGATTATAAATGATGCTAGAACTAGGGGACATAAATTCAAGTTACAGGGGAAATATTTAGATTGGACTGCAGGAAGTTTTATTTTAGCCAGCGAGTTATAAATTACTGGAATAAGTTGCCTTCATGGGTGGTAGAGGCCAACAGTTTGGGGAAATTCAAAGGTCATCTGGATAGTAATTTTGGGTAAGGGAAGCGCATAGGATGATAGGTTTAATTTTCTTTTTTTTAATTAATTATTATTATTTATTATTTATTTTTTTGTTTTTATCATTGTTTTGTTTGGATTTTTTTTTTTTTTGGCTGGTGCAGCATAAGCCATAGGCTTTCTTGCACCATGTGGCCATTACTAATACTAATACTGCATACAGGTTTGGAGGCCTCATTTTAGGAAGGATGTAGAGCTGCTTGAACAAGTACAGAGAAGAGCAATGAGATTGGTGGGTGGAACAAAGGGTTGTTCTTACAAAGAAAGACTTAAGTTCTGCAGATTGCAGTGTCTGGAGACTAGGCACCTGCTAGTGATCTGATTGAGGTGTATAAGTCCTTGAATAGTTTCAGCAGGCTCAATGTTGCATACCTATAATTATCCACATTGAGAAATTTTTTTTGTTGCAAGTGTGAACAGGTGCTTAATTTTTCCATAATTCACAACTGTTACTAAACTTATTCTAGACTTTATATTTAAACCTAGGTACTGGATGGCATGCAAATATTCTTCCATCTGATCACCCTGTATCACAGTATGAATTTGATGTCCTTATCGGAGCTGATGGTAAGAGGAATACATTATTAGGTAAGACATCTTTGTTATTATATTGATTTGCTTATGATTAAGGAACTTGTTTACACAGATGCACATATTTTCAAATCTATGTTCTCAAAATGAGAAATTTTAAAAATGAAAAGTAATAAATAATTGATTATGGTCTAAAATGGAATGCCCTCATTCCATTGAATAGTATTTAATCCTTCACAAAAGAAGACTTGGCCCTAAGTACCAAGCTTACTAGTTTAAGTAATCTCTCTCTGTCTCTCTCTCTCTCTCTTTCTCTCTCTCGCTTTGCGATTCTCTACATGTGTGAATTATTATAAATAGTTTTGTTCTTTTTCAGATTTTGAAAATCCTTATACTCAGCTGATCTGTAATACTTATCAGTTAGGGTTTATAAACTAACAGTGAAAATTAGTTAAAACGCCTTTCATACCAACGTATTACTAGGTGGCACTGCTCTTGCCTCCACATGGCAGAGCTGGAAACCTTTGTAGGAAGCTAATTCTCCAGGGCAAAAAGGAGCAAGCCATAAATACCAATAATCACTCTGGACTGGATGCAACCCAAATGACTGCAATATTATTTGTAGCTTTTCCTTGAATTTATTGTCTAGTTTTTCCTTGGATAAATTCAAGGAAGAACTAGACAAACTATAGTTAACCCTAGTATGACACAGTAGTTAGGTTCCTATAAAATCTCGTGTAGTGCTAATTGAGAAAGCCGTGTTATATGGGACTAAGAATCAGTACAAAAGGGGTGAGGTTATGTTCCAAAACTAACAAAAATAAACCTTTTTTTTTCATAACTATTGAAAACTTAATTTGTATGAAAGATAGTAAAATCCAAATACTGAGTGCTTTTTCCAATTTCAATTATTAGTGCTCAGGGGCTGGAATTTAATTCACAACAAAATTATTCCAGTACAGTTCTTAAAAACAAAGTTTAGTAATACATACCTGGAAAAATTTATGAACAATCACAATTTTTATGGTCTCAAAAACAAGTACAAGTTCAATAGCACAGAACCTAACACTGTGATTCCCCCCAATTTTCTTGCATAATGACTAGCGAGTCTACAGTGGTGATTCACAAAAAGAATGCAAATGTTTAAAAATTACATCCAACATAACAGCAGCATTTTCCCTGCACAAAAGTTAAAAAATATTGTGTTGTGCGAGGTTTGCCGCAATTCTCTAACTGTGTTAGAGTGAAACCATATTATATAAGTATCGTGTTCTGTGGGGATCGCCGCAATTTATCAATCGTGTTAGAGCGAAACCATGTTGAAGAAATAGCGTTATATGGGGGTTGCCTGTATTAGAGATGGACAGGTGATATAGGAAGTGTTGGGGTTTTTTTTTTTTTTTTTGCAATGCTGTATAAATGGGCAAAAGCTGATTTCGTGAAGGTAAAGAAAGCCAACACAAGAACCACTGGTAACTTCGGTAAACTTATACTGGGCAAACTCGTTTTCCACTATTGTAGTTTCTCCCTGCGTTCTCAGTAAACAGATGGTGCGTGTTATTGGTGGTGGCAGTAGAAGTTGATAATGATGTATTGATTAGTTTTTTTCTTATTATTAAAAGCAGATTATTGGAGTTCATGAGTTTACCCTCGTGAACTCGAATAATCTGCTTTTAATTGCCTTCGCAGCTGAATTTACTTACAGGTATGCCCCTCCCCCCTCAAACTGCCTCAATCTTAGGGTGTTTGTCTCCTTCTCTGTGTTTTAAAATAAGAAAACGATTTTTGCAGACAGTGTATGTTATCAGTAGTGGCAGTGAAGTCGTATTCCTATTGGGAAAACGACTTCTACTATCAGGTTAAAACAGCGGGAAGGGAGGAGGATAACACCCTGACTGGGCAGTATGGAGGGTGTACCCGTAAGTAAATTTCAGTCGTGAAGACATTACATTCATGAACTCCAATAATCTGCTCTTAATAATGAGAAAAAGCTAATCAATACATTGTTTGTTATTGACTTCTACTGATAACACGCATCATCTGTTTACTGAGAATGCAGGGAGAAGATTACTCATCGGAAGACAGGATATTAGAGCTGGAAAAGGAATTGGAAAATGTGAATTGGAATACCATCGGTTTGGCTGAAACAAGAAGAAGAAATGAATCACTTATAAGTTTATCAAGTGGAAATCTGCTGTATAGCAATGGAAACAGTGAAAGGAGTGAACGTGGAGTTGGGTTTCTGGTCCATAAGGATTTTAAAAACAACATTTTGGAATTCAAAAGTACATCACCAAGAGTGTCAAGACTAATACACAAGATTTCTAAGAGGTACAAGCTAAAGATTATAATGATTTATGCACCAACATCGAGCCATGATGATGAAGAGGTTGAAGTAATGTACACCGAAATTGAGAGTCTTCTAGATGAGCAGAAAACCCACTACACTATTATTATGGGAGACTTCAATGCTAAAGTTGAAAAAAGACAAAACAGCGCAGAAAGGGGAACTATAGGAAATTTTGGAATTGGTGAAAGAAATGAAAGAGGTGAAAGTCTTGTGGAATTTGCAGAATCTCAAGGACTGTCAGTAATGAACACTTTTTTCAGGAAAAGAGTGAACAGAAAGTGGACATGGAAGAGTCCAAATGTATTAACTACTAATCGACTGATCGACTGAAATCGACTTCATCCTCACTAACAGAAGATATATTGTGAATGATGTTACCGTCCTGAATAAGGTAAATTTTGGAAGTGATCACAGAATGGTAAGATTTACACTTGATATAGATGTAGGAAAGGAAAGGAAAAAACTGACTCGAGTAAATAATACAAAGGTCTTTGAGATAACAGAAGAGGAAAAAAAACAGTATGTACTGGACCTTAAGAACAAGTTTGAGCTTCTGCAGACTGCTGAGGACCAAGATATCGACGAGGGATATTACAACTTTTTGAAAGTGATAAAGCCCAAGAAACCTATAGGGAAAAAGAAATCCAAAGAAGAAAAAATTAGTCAAGAAACACTTGTCATGATGCACCGAAGACAACAAATGAAAAGCAAGAAAAACGCTGACAGGCAGAAAATTGAGTATACTGAGTTATCCAAAGCCATTAGAAAGAGACTCAGAGAGGACATAAGAAGATTTAATACAAGAAAAGTAGAACAAGCATTAAGGGAAAACAAAGGATTTAAATCAGCAGCCATGAGTAATACAGAAAGATAAATGATACTGAAACTGAAGAATAGCGATGGTGTACTTATAAACAGCAGAGAAGGCATAATTCAAATAGCAGAAGACTACTATAGAGAATTATACAAGGAGCAGGGGAATGATGCCAGCAGTGAGGAAGATGAATTGCAAAGTAGCAACACATACGACATACCCAATATTCTTCCTGATGAGGTAGAACATGCATTGAAGAAAATGAAGAATCAGAAAGCCCCGGGGGAAGATGAAGTTACTGTAGAGTTGTTAAAATTGGGAGGAAGAGACATAACACAAAAACTGGCAAGGCTCTTCACAAAGTGCATTAGTAAAGGTGTGACGCCTAAGCAGTGGAATAATGCAATCATAGTTTTGCTGCATAAGAAAGGAGATAAGTCAGAAATTGGAAATTATAGACCAATTAGTTTGTTATCCCACATCTACAAGTTGTTCACAAGGGTCATTACTAACAGATTAGAAAGAATACTTGATGAGAATCAACCGAAAGAGCAAGCTGGCTTTAGGACAGGATTCTCAACTATGGATCACTTTCACGTAATATCACAGCTAATGGAGAAAGCAAATGAATATAAAACATTTGTGGATTATGAAAAGGCATTTGACTCCATACAGCATAAGGCAATGTTTCAGGCACTGGAAAGACAAGGCATTGATACCCCATATATTATGATTTTGAAGAAAATATATGATAGTGCTAAATCGTTTATTGGACTAGACAAAGACAGTAGGAAATTTAAAATTGAGAAAGGAGTTCGACAAGGAGACACAATATCTCCAAAGCTGTTTACTGCTGCCCTTGAGGAAGCTTTCAGAAGATTAGACTGGTCGCAGAAAGGAGTCAGTGTGAATGGAGAGTACCTAAACCATTTACGATTTGCAGATGACATTGTGGTCATAAGCCATGATCCCAAAGAATTAGAGGAAAATGTTAATCAGTTATGTACAGTTAGTAAGGATTTTGGACTAAAGATGAATATGGCTAAAACAGAAGTAATGATGAACAAGTATGCCACAGAAAGGGAAATAATGATTGAAGGAGCAGTAATTGAAAAGGTGGAGTCATATACTTATCTGGACAAGTTATTAGCTGTAATAATGATAAATGGCTGGAAGTCAAGAGAAGAATAAATTTTGGATGGATAGCAGTCAGGAAATATAGTCACATACTGAAGAGCAATATCCCAGTTTGTCTGAAACGTAAAATAATGAACCAATGTATACTCCCCACCATGACTTATGGAAGTGAAACTTGGGCACTCACCAAAAGAACGGAAGAGAAGCTGAGAACTACACAGCGAAGAATGGGACGAATCATATTGGAAATCAGACTGTTAGATAAGAAGAGAAACACATGGATTAGGCAACAAATTCAAGTTTTTGTTTGTTTGTTTGTTTGTTTGTTATTTGGAGCATTAGCAACTAAGGCCACATTGCTCCTGGATATGCGGCGGTCATTCCCTGACCTTTCCGCATCCTCCGTATTTGGTGGTGATGGGCTCGAACCCCGGTCTAATCAAGAAGCATGTGCTAAGCACTGCTGCTCCTTCCCAGCTGGCTACGAAGGTGCCTCACAAATTCAAGTAAAGGACATTCTTATCAAAACTAAAGAACTAAAATGGTCTTGGGCAGGACACATAGCTCGAAGACATGGTGACAGATGGACTAAGAAAATAACAGAATGGTGTCCAAGAGGAGCTAGAAGAAAACCTGGAAGACAAAGGTGGAGATGGATTGATGAAATTCATGAGTTTGTGGGTAGTAAATGGATGGCCAGTGCTCAAAACAGAAGGAACTGGAAAGTTGCTGGAGAGGCCTTCATCCTGCAGTGGATTGAAAATGGCTGATGATGATGATGATGCAGGGAGAAACTGCGGTAGCGGGAAACGAGTTTGCCCAGTATAAGTTTAAAGTTTCCCATGGTTCTCATGTTGCCTTTCTTTACCTTAGCCACTGATTTATCAAATCATATCTGTCTTTAACATTCCTAATCGTGCATTCTACCTATTAATTTCTTGTAGGTAAACTATCACCTTTTAGAATTCAAAAAGAACTTCACAGTACAGCTGGATCCTCAAAGACTGTCATGTGGCTCTACACAGGTGGTATTTATTGAAACGACTAATCTAAAACACTCAGAGGAGCTACTCAACTTCAACTGTTTTGTACAGCTGCTAGTTACGTTAATTCTGGTTTACACATCAGAAGACTGGGTGTTCAGACTAATTTCAGATGCGTGGTGTTCCTTGATGTTATGGTAGACAAAATTGTAACTGAACTCAAAGAACATGACAGAGTGATTGAGGTTAAAGGAATCCCAACTAAGCATGATAATAACCTTATTCTTACATGCAATAACCTTATTCTTACATGCAATAACATAATCCTCATTTTTAATTCACAGCAGCATTCCATATCCATCAGAGCTGGATACTTAATTTGTAAATAATACATCTGAAACCATCTCAGATATAGAGGCCAAAGGTTTGCACTTGGTCAAACAGCATGGAGAGAAATTCTTATTTGTGCAAAATGTAGCTCCAAAAAACAAAACTGCCTAGAGTGCAGTGTTCCCAGATCAAATGCTCCAACTTAAAAGATCACCTAACCTATTCAAAGATGTGTGATTGATAATGCATTTTACTGTGACGATAGAGAAGTGCCATTCCAAATAGCATACCTTTTAATCACTCTTTCTCCACATATCTGTGAGAATTGCTTTACAATTCTCACAGAGGACTGGAGAAAGTCCACTGTAAAACAGAGACAAGTTTCTTAACTTGACAGTAGTAGCATATTACATGAAAAATGATTCTCGAAAATAATGTTCAAACATTAATCAATGATTAAAAATCTTAAATTTTTTTCTGCATTCCTAAATATTGTCAGACGTTGCCAGAATAGTTTCTGAAGTGCTTTTTTTTTTTTTTTTTTTTTTTTTACAATTTCATGCAGAAATTGTGTTTGAACCTGTTTGGTTACCTGACACCATTTTTGCAACTATTTCGCATTTCCCCCCTTATGAAAACCCCAGACATGAGAGGTATTAGAACCTATAATATTTCGTGCCATGCATGGGTTGACATTAGACTTGAATTTCTGTAGATTGTAATTTTCACCAAATACACATAAAGGAAGACTATTCCAGAAACACATGAAGTTAAATGAATAAAGAAGGAAGGAAAAAAAGTTGGTTCTGAGTTAAGTAGAACAGTAAAAGGATGTTGACTGGTTGTGGCATGTGTTCAGACTACTTTGCATTAGTATTAGCAAAGGCACATCATGCAAGAAAGCAAGCTTATGTAGCATCAGCCAAAAAAAAAAAAACTTCTAATTTCACCCATCAACTCGTTCCAAATGTTTGTCTAGTTCTGCCCTGAACCTATTTAAGCTATCAACTTCTACTATGACAGATGGAAGTTTGTTCCAGCAATCAACCACCCGCTGGCTAAAGGCAAACTTTAGGTTTGCCTTTAGCCAGCAGGTAGAAGAATTGATGAGATTCTTCCTCTTGATCAGAATTTATGCCCTCTCAGGCAATTATTCTGATCAAGAGGAAGAATCCCATTAGCATTGAGCATGCTCAAACCATTCAAGGCTTTATACACCTCAATCAGATCACGTCACAGGTGCCTAGTCGCCAGACACTGTAATTTGTAAAACTTAAGCCTTTCTTCGTAAGAGCAATCTTTTGTTCCATTCACTAATCTTGTTAGCATTAGCATTAGCATTAGTAGAGGCATTTGATGCAAGAAAGCAAGCTTATGCAGCATCAGCCAAAAAAAAAAAAAAACCCACTTCCACTTCACCCCTCTGTTCGTTCAAAATACCTGTCCAGCTGAGCCTTAAACTTATTTAGGCTATCAACCTCCACCACAAGGGATGGCAGTCTGTTCCACCAACCAACCACCCGCTGGCTAAAGGCAAATTTCCGCACGTCTATCCTACATCTGTCTTTCCTCAATTTGAATTTATGCCCTCTCAGGTGATTTTTCTGAGCTAGAGGAAGAATCCCATCAGCATTGAGCATGCTTAAACCATTCAAGGCTTTATACACCTCTATCAGATCACCTCGCTGGTGCCTAGTCTCCAGACACTGTAATTTGCAAAACTTAAGCCGTTCTTCGTAAGAGCACCCCTTTGTTCCATTCACTATTCTTGTTGCCCTTCTCTGTACTCGTTCCAGCAGCTCTACATCCTTCTTGAAATGAGGCCTCCAGACCTGTATACAGTACTCTAGGTGTGGCCTGAGCATTGCCTTATACAATGGAATAATCACCTCCTTATCCCTGCTGGAAAAATTCCTGTATATCATTGACAATACTCCATGAGCTACTCTTGCAGCCCGTCTGCACTGCTCAGAGAACTTCATATCTGCCTGCACAATTACCCCCAAGTCCCTTTCATTCTCTACCACTGTCAGTGTAGTTCCACAGAGTTGATACGTCGCTCTGGGGTTGCTGTTTCCCATGTGTAGTACTTTACATTTGTCAATGTTAAACTTCATTTGCCACCTCTCAGCCCATCTGCTCAACCTTTCCAGATCCTGTTGCAGCAGCATAGTGTCAGTAGTGTCCTTGACAACTCTGCCAACCTTTGTATCATCTGCAAACTTGGACATTAAGCTTGATATACCATCATCGATATCATTTATAATCATCGATATCATTGTTGCCCTTCTCTGTACTCGTTCCAACAGCTCTGCATCCTTCATAAAATGAGGCCTCCAGACCTGTATACAGTACTCAAGGTGTGGCCTGACCATTGCCTTATACAAAGGGATAATCACCTCCTTATCTCTGCTAGAAAAATTCCTATATATCATTGACAAGACACCATGGGCTACTCGTGCAGACCATCACCACTGATCAGAAAACTTCATATCTGCCTGCACAATTACCCCCAGGTTCTTTTCACTCTCCACCACAGTCAGTATAGTACCACACAGTTGATATGTTACTCTGAAGTTACTGCTTCCCATATGCAGTACTTTACATTTGTCAATGTTAAACTTCAGTTGCCACCTCTCAGCGCATCTGCTCAACTTTTCTAGATCCTGTTGCAGCAACGTATACGGTCATTAGTGTCATTAACAACCCTGCTGACCTTTGTATCAGCCGACCGGGCTAGTCGAGTGGGTAAAGTACCTGCCTGGCAACCCAAAGGTCAGAGGTTCGATTCCCGCCTCGGGCTTGGATCAAAGTACTGCAAAAACCTTGGGAGGTGCAATATGACCACAGAAGCCGATGCGCCAACAACTACCAAATAAAAAAAAAAAAAAAAAAAAGACCTTTGTATCATCTGCAAACTTGGACATTAACCTTATATACCATCATCAATATCATTTATAAATACTGAAAACAACAATGGACCCAACACTGAACCCTGGGAGACTCCACTAATAACATTAGTCCACGAAGAGCAGTGTCCATTAATTACCACTCTCTGTCTAAATACCGCTTCAGCACACTGTGATCACTGTCGCTTAGTGGTTCCTTTATCTGCAGATTCTTAATGCATGAAGAATCGCTACTGATAATCAGATCAAGATTATTACTCCCTCTAGTTGCCTCCCAATAATGTCATCCAATAAATCCACAAAAGCCTTGCTAGTGTGTGATTGACCAACTCACAAATTCCAGTCAATCTCTGAGAAATTAAAATCCCCCATTATCATTCATTCTGATTTACTGGCCCACTCTATTTCTCTGCACAATTGCTAATTATACTCATCAGCTTAATTAGTCCTATAACACACACCTACTCTCATATTTCCTTTCTCAGTGCTTATGTCACACCAAACAGACTCAACATTGCATTATTCACCAACGTGAATTGGGTGCACTTCCTTAGATTTTATGTGTTTCTTAACTAACATTATAACCCCTCCTCCCTCCCTGTCCTGTCTATCCTTCCTATACACATTGCACTCCCCAAATTCCAGTTCTGCACTGCTTATGTCTGTGTGTGACACCATGTCTCTGATATCCCAACAATATCTACCTTTGATGTAATGACTAGCAATTTCTAGCTCATCAAATTTATTAAATATTAACTCCTAGCATTGGTGTATATGCAAGTATACATGCACCTGTTTCTACTCTTAGTCATCCTAACCTAGCCCATGTATTTACTTGTTCCACTATCACTACCAGCAGTCCTGAAAATCCCCATTGCTTTGCTTTCCAGGCTGCTGTTCATTTCAATAGAAGCAGTGCAAGAATCACTTTCACCTCTGCAGTGGCTACTGTTAATCTGTTAGTCCGTGTATCCCCCCCCCAAGCAAGCAGTTTTCTGACCCACCTAACTCTGCCTCAATAGCATCAGCAAATATTCTTGCAACCTTTCTATTTAAGTGTATCCCATCACTGTATAAGCATTCTCTCCTATTAACAACAGGACAGGATTCCTGTTGAACAGGAATTATAGAAGCCAATTCAGAAGATCGGGTATCTATGGAAATATCTATAGAAAAGGCATGCAACAAAAACAGAACATCTAAGAGACAGAGTGGAGAGACTCTGTTAGAGATGAGTCATTAGTTAACCTAACTTCCCTCTTTTGAGCAGAATCTAGAAGCCTGAGAGCAATTTTCAGGGTCCCAGATGTGAGAACAATACTAATAGATTTATAGTAGCCGCAGTCAGAGATGGAAATGTTTCTTGCACTGCTTCTATTGGAATGAGCAGCAGCCCAGAAAGTAAGATGCTGCAGATTTCAGGAACTGCTGGGAGTCATGAAACAAGTAAATACATCAGCTATGTTAGAGTAACTAAGAGTAAGAACAGTGCATGTATACTTGTATGTACACCAATGCTATGAGTATAGTAAATAAATTTGATGAATTTGAAGTGCTAATCAACACATTAAAGGTGGATATTGTTGGGATATCAGCGACGTGGTGTGAAAAGATATAAGGAATGCAGAATCGGAATTTGGGTGTACACAGAGGATAGGAGGGGAGGTGGGGTTGTGCTGTTAGTTGAGAAACACATAAAATCCAAGAAAGTGCATCCAGTTGACATAGATGGACAGTGCAATGTTGAGTCACTTTGGTGCAGTATAAGCACTGGGAAAGCAAAAATGAGGGTAGAAGCCATAGGCCTAATAACTCTGATGAGTACAATGAACAATTATATAGAGAAATAGAGTGGGCCAGTAAATCAGTGTCTTATAATGGGGGATTTTAACTTCCTAGATATTGACTGGAACTTGTGGGGTCACTTGCACACTAGGAAGACTTTGTGGATTTGTTTGCTGTAGAAAACAATCATCCAATAAGGATGATTGTTTTCTACAGCAGCAAGTTAGAGAGGCAACCAGAGGGAGTAACACTCTTGACCTGATTATTACCACAGTGATTATTCATGCATTAAGAATTTACAGATAAAAGAACCACTAGGTGGCAGTGATCGCAGTGTACAGATGTGGGATTAACTTAAAGATGTAACTACCATCACGGTTAAAAGGTAGGGTTTTTACTTTCATAAAGGTGACTGCAGTGGTCTCAGAGATTTTTTAAATTCTATACAGTTGGACCAATTGCTGATGTTACCAATGGCGAATTCTAAATGGGAAGCATTCAAGGAAGCAGTCTTGGAAGCTACGGCTTTTTGTTCCTACTAAGAAATACTCTTCTAGCTTTAGGCCTAAATGGATGTCAGATGAACTAATGAGACTCGTGGCAGAGAAAAAACATGCATGGGATGCATATAAATTATCATGCGACACAGATAATTGACGCATGATAATTTATATACCTATGGTAGATATAAGCTAGTGTGTAATCAAGTCACAAAGGAGATTAGGCAAGCGAAGGCAGATTATGAGAAATCTTTGGCAAAGGACGCAAAGAAAAAGAACAAAGACATCTTTACTTAAATAAACTCTAAAAGGACGGGGATGAATCAGATTGGTCCTCTTGATATCAATGGTTTGACTGTAGATGATCATTCTCAGGTAGCTGCCAAACTAAATGAGTATTTTGCATCTACATTCACACATGAGGAGTTATTCTAAGAGGAGAGGGCCAGATGTTTATCAAACTCTAACAGGGAGTTAAACGATTTTCTAATAACTGAGAGCAAAGTGGAGGAGAAATTGTTGAAGTTAAACATAAGAAGGCCCTGGGGTGGATGGAATGTATCCAGTTTTATTAAAGGAGGTGCAAAGGAAGTAAGCAAACCCTTAGCCATAATTATGAGAGCATCCTTGGACTCGGGGAAAATCCCAACTGACTAGAGGTGGACAAATGTATGTTCAGTTCCCAAAGGGGGATTAAAGGGTGACACTAGTAATTAGACCTCTTAATTTGATTTTTATTCGAAAGAATTAATGGAGTCACTGATTAAAGAAGCATTGCAGCATAATTTAGACAAGACTGCAGTAATAATTCAGACACAGCATGAGTTTGTTAAGGGGAAGTCTTGTCTGACCAATTTGATTGGATACTATAAAGTCGTCACAAAGGAACTGGATGCAAAAAAGTAATTTTGATATCATATACTTGTATTTCTGGAAAGCTTTTTGATACTGTTGCACATGGAAGACTACTGTACAAATTGGAGCAGTATGGCATTATGTTGCCACAATGGATAAAAGAATGGTTGAGAAAGACAGAGAGTGGTAAGAAATGGACACTGCCCTTCATGGAATAATGTTATTAATGGTGTCCCCCAGGGTTCGCGTTGGGGCCATTGCTGTTTTGTATATTTATCAATGATATTCATGAAGGTGTATCAAGTTTAATGTCGAAGTTTGCAGATGATACAAAGGTTGGCAGGGTTGTTAATTACAGTAATGACAGTATGCTGCTGCAACAGGATCTGGAGAAGTTTGGTAGAGGGGCTGAGAAGTGGCAACTAAAGTTTAACATTGACAAATGCAAAGTACTACATATGAGTAGCATTAACACTAGGGAAGTGTACCAAATGGGTGGTGTTACACTCAGGGTAGTTGAGAATGAAAGGGACCTGGGGGTAATTGTGCAGTCGGATATGAAGTTTTCTGACAGTGCAGACAGGCTGCCAGAGCAGACAGGTCATGAAGTTTTGTCAGTATTATACTGATGAGAAGAAGAAAGGGGTGCTCTTACAAAGAAAGGATTAAGTGCTGCAAATTGCAGCATCTGGAGAGTAGGCATCTGTGAGGCGATCTGATTGAGGTGTATAAGGCTTTGAATGGATTGAGCAGGCTCAATGCTGAACAATTCTTCCTCTTGCTCAGATTACTATCCTGAGGGTGCATAAAATGAAATTGAGGAAAGACAGTTGTCGAATAGATGTGTGGAAATTTGCCTTGAGCCCACGGGTGGTTGATTGTCAGAAAAAACTTCCATCTGTTGTTGTGGAAGTTGATAGCTTAAATAAATTCAAGGCAGAACTAGACAAATATTAGGAATGAATGGATTGATGACATGGGAAGGGTGTGTTTTTTTTTTTTTTTTTGGCTGATACTGTATAAGCTTGCTTTCCTGCATTATATGCCTCTAATAATGCTAATATTCTTTGGTAGGGCCTATTTACGTTTTGTACAGAGTAAACACCTGTTTGGAAGAAAAGTAATGCTGAGAGAGAAAGAGAAAACCCAATTTTTTAGATGCAGAGGAAGCTATACATATAATGTGCTTTTGCCAGGAGAGATTAGAAGTCAGGGTAATCCCCAATAGAGATATATGATCTCACCCAAAAATTGAAGCATCATCAAAGGTGAGCAGAGGAGCAGAAGAATCCTTTTTGCAAGATATAAGACAGGACTGAGTTTTGGAAGGATTGAAATCAACTAAATTAGCTTTGCCCCACTAGAAAATTAATTGGAGATCAGCATTTAAGGAATTGGTAGTGGATATTTGAGAAGTTGAGGCTGTTTGGCAAGGCATGGTTTCTCACACTAAAAGGTGGAATGCATTGTGCTATCATTAGCAAAACTATTGTTAGGATTTCTGCTCAATGGAAGAAAGGTCATTAATATACAGGGAAAGGGAGAAAGAACTGAACCGTGGGGAGCACCAGCATTAGTGGAGAAGTTTGAAGACAGAGAGAGCCATCTACATCACCCACAGTGAGCATTCAGAGAGAAAACTGGATACACAATTACAAAAAACATTTGGCAAATCATCCAATGGAAGCTTATTTAGAAGTCCTTTATGCCAAACACGATCAAAACCCATTGAAATTTCATGAGCAATTGCTTGAATTTTACCAAATTTTTCCGTTGAATTTGTCCATAGATGGCTAACAAAAGCCAGAATATCACCAGTACTCTGACACTGACGGAATCCATACTAGCGATTATTGATCAGCTAGATGGTTTCTAGACAGTTTAAAAGTTGGCTGTTAATTGATTTCTCCATTAATTTAGAAAGAGTAGAAGTGCAATGGGACATTATTGGATAGGAGGGATTTTTTGCCCTTTTTAGGAACTGGCTGGATATGAGCAAATTTCCAAGCAGAATGAAGGACACCTTTGAAATAAGAAAGAGAAAAAAGTTTACACAGAACAGGAGACGCATAGGTTTTGAGAAGAGAACAAGTGTAGAAATATCATCAAGACCTACAGCTTTCTTAGCATCAAGATTGATCAAAATCCTGCTGACATCGTTTTGACACCATAGGAGGCATTGAATGGAGTGTCCTGGGAATGGTCGGAGGTGGTTTACTAAGATCATTAATACACGAGTTGGAAGAAGGATAGGGTGCTAGCAGGTCAGCTTCATCCTTGGCTGAAGTGGCAGTAGAACCATCTGGTTTTGACAGAGGTGAGAACAGAGACGGGCAAAAGTTGCAACTGAGCTGGCAAGACCAAATTAAAAATGAACTATGATATCAAACCCTAACTGACAAGACATTGTCCCACTAACTTGACTATAAATAAGATATACATACATGCCTCCGTAGCCAAGTGGTCAGGAGGCGGAGTGCAGTAGCAAACGCTCTTTGAGTAGATCAGGGGTTCAAACCCCTGACTGCTAAATACGGTTGATCTGCCAACCCACACTGGACCAGCGTGGTAGATTATGGTCCATATACCTCAGCATGAATTGTTGAGGAGGCTTCCATCCTGCAGTGGGTTGATAATGGCTGCAGTTTTTTTTTTGCATACATAGGTTGCTCAGAGTTTAAGAAACTCTTCTGTTATCATACATGTAATATAATACTTATTGTCCATCACAATTCTATTGGACTATATAGTGTACAGGTAGTTCCTAGCGCGTGCTCGTAAAGTGAAAATTTATTTCCCGTAGACGTAATGTTAAAAACAAGGATTGTGTTCTCAGCAATGATATTTGACCATAGTAATGTTAAGTAAAGGTCAACAAAACAATAGTTTATGCTTAAACAATGATTTATTTATCCAAAGAAATTGTTTATACCATACAAATATTAGAGGTGTACAAAGCCTTGAATGGTTTGAGCATGCTCAGTGCTGATGGGATTCTTCCTCTTGCTCAGAATAATCACTTGAGAGGGCATAAATTCAAATTGAGGAAAGACAGATGTAGGATAGATGTGCGGAAATTTGCCTTTAGCCAGCGGGTGGTTGGTAGGTGGAACAGACTTCCATCCCTTGTCGTGGAAGTTGATAGCCTAAATAAGTTTAAGGCTCGGCTGGACAGGTATTTCGAATGAACAGAGGGGTGAAGTGGAAGTGGTTATTTTTTATTTATTTATTTTACTTTAATTTTTTTGGCTGATGCTGCATAAGCTTGCTTTCTTGCATCAAATGCCTCTACTAATGCTAATGAATTTTTATTCTTCAACATCATAAACTAAATGTACACTCGTTGATGGTTCATCGCTTACTGTTAATTTGTTGGAAGCACAAGGAGTTATCGTCGTTTTCTTTGGAAATGCTTCAAGGGTCGTTTGTTTCTAAGACAGTCTTTTCTTTTCTTTATAAATTTCACGATAGCATGCATAAGCATTTTTTAAATCTGTACAACTTTTCTAGTGCACTCAAAATTTGAATCTTGTGACTAAAATAAACAATGATTTATTTATCCAAAGAAATGAAAACAGCCTTTAAAATCAATCAAATTATAACAATAAAGAAATTGTTTATACCATACAAATGTTAGAGAATTTTAACATTTGAAATTGTTTTGAAAAATTGCTTTTGCAATTACTAATGACCTCACATAGATTTTTCACTGAACTACCAGAATACCAAACAGTCCTAACCACACAGCCAAACACGTCATCAATGAGGTCTCCATTGCTTTTTCTGTATTGAAAAGCTTCGACAAGCCTCTTGAGAGTGAAGGAACAAATAGGAGTTTCAGCTGTCACATTTTGCTATTTCAATGAGGTCTCCATTGTGTACTCAAAGCAGATCAGTGATGTCAGTTGTAAAAACCTCAAGCTGCAATTGGTTAGCAACATTGATGACTGCGTCTGTTTCATTTTTTATGATCTCTGCTGGTTCTTGAAATCCTTCAAAGTTATCAATAAACTGATGACAGAGTTTATTACAAACACACTTCAAGTTCTTCTCTGTAATTTTGTCCCACTCTCATTTTGTTAATTTGATTGCATCTAAAATATGGAATTCTTTCCAAAATTCATTAATAGCTGGATCTTTCTCATTATCTCTGCCTGAACAAACAAATACACAGTAGTACTGTATTATGTAGCTATGCACATGGTTTGAAATTCCATATTTATGAATGTTTTCATATTTTCGATTTTGTTGATACTTGAGAAAAAAAACTCGGAAATATGGGAACTCATAAAGCGGGAACTACCTGGATAGTGTTTCTTGTTTAGTGGCACTAGAAGTTCCCCCTACAAACCGCAAAGCATGCTTTATGTTCAATACAAACTCTGTAAATGCCAGGGAAGTGTAACTATTTGTGTTAGTTTGCGTAGTGTAGTGTAGTGTTCGGTTTTGTTAGTCTGTTGTTCCTCTGGCATTTAGCTGCCAGGGCTCCTAGTTGGATTCCTTGTTTCTGCCCACCTCCTCAGGGAGGCAGCTTGGTACTGATAGAGAGACTGGCGGGGGGACCCTGGACTGCGCCTGAGCTTTGCCGGGAAGGGCCCAGTTAAAAAAGAAATAGAGGGGTACCCCTGTGGAAGGAGTACATCCTACACACGGTGGGGAGGTCTGACAAAAAAAGTAAAAGATTTGTGGTTGTAGGGTCAAACAAAAAAAGTAGGGGTGGGAAATGGGGTAAGAGAGAAAAGTTAATTTGGGAAGCATAGAGCCAGGGTGCCCTATGTTGGGGATTACACTAAAGACAGTGCTTCTCTATGAATAATCCCACACAAACCAGACCAGTTGTAGCCAGTGTCAGGTGAAAGGGGGCAGCTTTCCATATAGGTTCCCCCCTGCACTGTAATTTGGAAGGGACCTGCTAAAACAACATGCACTAACCATTTAGTCCTCTCAAGTATATAGCTATCATGCTAACATAATTACACAGTACACACCTTTTTTTTATAAACTTATATAGGGGTAGTATGGTTTCTAACAGTACAAAACACTCATTCATTTATTTACCTTGTTTCATCCATTAACACACATTCATACTGGACACGGGTGCCACCTAAATGAAGACATCCACCAAGATAGGACTTTATTTTATTTTAATTTTTGGAAAAAACAGTGCATTCACATGGTTTCCATGGGTGATCAAGCTTTTACACCATCTTTGTACTGCTTTATATTCAGGATACAACAGTCAACATATAAGGAACATTCTCAATTAATCCTCATTCATGCACATTAACTGTTCATAATCTTCATATCTATTCTGCAACTGTCTTTCCTCAATTTAAATTTATGTCCTCTCGGGCAATTAATCTGGGCAAGAGGAAGAATCCCATCAGCATTGAGCTTGTTCAAACTATTCGATGCCTTATACACCCCAATCAGATCGCACACAGGTGCCTACTCTCAGACGCTGCAATTTGCAGAACTTAAGCCATTCTTCGTAAGATCACCCCCATTGTTCCTCCCACTAGTCTTTTTGTCCTTCTCTGTACTCATTCTAGCAACTCTACATCCTTCCTAAAATGAGGTCTCCAGACCTATACACAACTCAAGGTGTGGCTTGACCATTGCCTTATACAAGAGGATAATTACCTCCTTATCCCTGCTCACAAAATTCATTCCTGTATATCACTGACAAGACTCCATGACCTACTCTGGCAGCCTGTCTGCACTGATCAGAAAACTTTATATCTAACTGCACAATTACTCCCAGGTCTCTTTCATTCTCCATTACCCCTGAGTGTAAAACCAAACAGTTGGTACATTTTCCTGCAGTTACTGCTACCCATAAGTAGTATTTTGCATTTGTCAACGTTAAATTTCATTGCCATTACTCGCCCATCTACCCAACTTCTTCAGATCCTGTTGCAGCAGCATACTATCATTACTGTTATTAGCATTAGCATCAGTAGAGGCATTTGATGCAAGAAAGCAAGCTTATGCAGCATCAGCCAAAAAAAAATAAAAATAAAATAAAAATAAAAATAAATAAATAAATAAAAAATGACCACTTCCACTTCAACCCTCTATTCGTTTGAAATACCTGTCCAGCTGAGCCTTAAACTTATTTAGGCTATCAACTTCCACGACAATGGATGGAAGTCTATTCCAGCAACCAACCACCTGCTGGCTAAAGGCAAATTTCCTCACGTCTATCCTACATCTGTCTTTCCTCAATTTGAATTTATGCCCTCTCAGGTGATTATTCTGAGAAAGAGGAAGAATCCCATCAGCATTGAGCATGCTCAAACCATTTAAGGCTTTATACACCTCCATCAGATCCCCTCGCCGGTGCCTAGTCTCCAGACACTGTAATTTGCAAAACGTAAGCCTTTCTTCGTAAGAGCACCCCTTTGTTCCATTCACTAATCTTGTTGCCCTTCTCTGTACTCGTTCCAGCATCTCTACATCCTTCTTGAAATGAGGCCTCCAGACCTGTATACAGTACTCTAGGTGCGGTCTGACCATTGCCTTATACAAGGGAATAATCACCTCCTTATCCTTGCTAGAAAAATTCCTATTTATCATTGACAATACACCATGAGCTGCTCTTGCAGCCCGTCTGCACTGCTCAGAAAACTTCATATCTGCCTGCACAACCACCCCCAGGTCCCTTTCATTCTCTACCACTGTCAGTGTTGTACCACAGAGTTGATACATTGCTCTGGGGTTGCTGTTTCCCATATGTAGTACTTTACATTTGTCAATGTTAAACTTCATTTGCCACCTCTCAGCCCATCTGCTCAACCTTTCCAGATCCTGTTGCAGTAGCATAGTGTCAGTAGTGTCCATGACAACCCTGCCAACCTTCGTGTCGTCTGCAAACTTGGACATTAAGCTTGATATACCATCATCAATATCATTTATAAATACAGAAAACAATAATGGACCCAATACTGAACCCTGAGGGACTCCACTAATAACATTAGTCCACGATGAGCAGTGTCCATTGATTACCACTCTCTGTCTTCTCTCCTCAACCACCTCTTTATCCATAGCAGCAATTTGCCTCCAATGCCACACTGCTCCAATTTGTGCAGCAGTCTTCCATGTGCAACAGTATCAAAAGCCTTTCTAAGATCCAAGTATATAATATCAAAGTTATTCCCTGCATCCAGTTCCTTTGTGACTGCATCATAGTATCCAATCAAATTGGTCAGGCAAGACTTTCCCTTAACAAAACCATGCCGTGTCTGAACTACAACTGAAGTCTTGTCTAGATGATCCTGCAGTGCTTCTTTAACAAGTGCCTCCATTAATTTTCCAGGAACAGAAGTTAAACTAACAGTTCTATAATTACTTGTGTTGCCCTTTGATCCTCCTTTGTGAATTGGGGTCACATTTGCACATCTCCAGTCCATGGGTCCAAGGAAGCTCTCATAATTATGGCTAAGGGTTTGCTTACTTCCTTTGCTGCTTCCTTTAATATAACTGGATAGATCCCATCCACCCCAGGTGCCTTTCTTGTATTTATCTTCAACAATTTCTCCTCCACTTTACTCTCAGTTATTACAAGATTCTCTAGCTTACTGCCAACTTTGAATACACCTCTGGCATTTCCCTCGCTGAATAACTCCTCGTGTGTGAATGTCGATGCAAAATATTCATTCAGTTTGTTAGCTACGTGGGCAGGATCATCAAAAGTTGACCCATCGATATCAAGTGGACCAATCTGATTCATCCCCTTCCTTCTAGAGTTTACATAAGTAAAGAACTCTTTGCTGTTTTTCTTTGCATCCCTTGCCAAAGATTTCTTGTAATCTGCCTTCGCCTGCCTAACATCCTTTGTAACTTGGTTACAGATCAACTTGTATCTATCATAGGCTTCTGTGTCATGTGTTAATTTGTATGTATCCCATGCATTTTTCTTCTCTGCCAGATGTCTCATTAGTTCATCTGACATCCACTTAGGCCTAAACCTTGAACAATATTTCTTAGTTGGTATGTAAACCCTAGTAGCTTCCAAGATAAGTTCTTTGAATGCTTCCCATTTTGAATTTGCTTTTGGTAACATCATCAGTTGGTCCCACTGTATAGAATTTAAATACTGTCTCAGTCCATCGTAGTCGCCTTTACGAAAGCAATAACCCTTCCCTTTACCCCTAATGGTAGTTACCTCTTTGAGTAAATCCCACTTCAGGACACTGTGATCACTGCCACCTAGTGGTTCATTTACCTGCAGATTCTTAATGCATGAAGAATCACTACTGATAATCAAATCAAGAGTATTACTCCCTCTAGTTGCCTCCTGAACATGCTGATGTAGAAAACAATCATCCAAGAAATCCACAAAAGCCTTGGTAGTGTGAGTGACCAGCCCCCAAATTCCAGTCAATATCTGGGAAATTAAAATCTCCCATTATAAGACTCTCTGATTTACTGGCCCACTCTATTTCCCCGTACAGTTTCTTATTATACTCATCAGAGTCATTAGGCCTATAGCACACTCCTACTCTCAATTTTGATCTCCCAATGCTTATGTCACACCAAACTGACTCGATACTGCACTGTCCAGCAATGTCAACTGGCTTCACTTCCTTGGATTTTATGTATTTCTTAACTAATAGCATAACCCCTCCTCCCTTCCTATCCTGTCTATCCTTTCTGTAGACATTGTACTTCCCAAATTCCAGTTCTGCATTCCTTATATCTGTGTGACACCACGTCTCTGAAATCCTCACAATATCTGCCTTTGATGTTTTGAGCAACCTCAAATTCATCAAATTTATTTACTAAACTCCTAGCATTGGTGTACACGCAAGTATACATGCACCTGTTCTTTTTCTTAGCTACCCAAACACAACCTATGTGTTTATTTGTACCCCAATGATTTCCAGCAGTCTCTGAAATATCCTGCCTCTAATTTTCCAGGCTGCAGCTCATTCCAATAAAAGCAGTGCAAGAATCACTTTCACCTCTGCCAGTGGCTACTGTTAATCTATTAGTCCTTGTATCCCCCCAATCTAGCAGTTTTCCGACCCACCTAACACTGCCTCAATAGCATCAGCAAACATTCTTGCACCCTTTCTATTTAATTGTATCCCATCCCTGTAGAAGCAGTCTCTCCTGTTAACAAGTACAGACCAGGCGGAAAAAAATTCTACCCCTTGAGCCTTGCACAATCCTTCCAGGGCCGAATTGATCAACAGGGCTCTCATCATATACTCCCTCCTATCGTGTCTGGGCAGAATTGCAGACACTTTCAAATTCAACCCTAATTCACGGCTTTTTTTCAACAGTGATCTGTATTTGTTAAGTAATTCCGCCGGTCTCCTACTCTTAATATCATTAGTGCCAACGTGTACAACTATATCACCTTTTGTGCCCTTAAAAGATGATATCCGCTCTAAAACGTCATCAACCTTTTCCCCTGGCAGACATATCCTGGTCCTGTTCCACCTATCCTTTTTACAAAGCATGTTTCCCGTTTCCCTGACAATAGAGTCACCAACAACTACTAGTTCCTTTGAGACCAGCGCATTCTGCCTTTGGGGGCTGCCGCTGTGTTGTGCGATGATCAAGTGCAAGCTCTTGCATTGGTGTGGGCAGCTGAGAGCTTGATGAGCCCTCACTTTTAATTCTTCAAGGGCATCCACCCTGTCCTTCAAGCTCTCATATAGGCCCATAACAATGCTGAGTTGTCGCCTGATTTCCTTACACTCCTTGCATCGTGCACACACAAAGACATCCCGTACCTGACTGCTCCACAAACATCAAGCAAGTAGTGCATTTTAATAGGCTGTGATTCAGAGGGCAACTGCCCCCCTCAGTTCTCCCCTGAGCCACAGCACTCCCATTAGCTTGAGCCTTTTGCTTTGCTGCTCTGGTCAGAGTCATGATTTTGATTTAATTTCAATAAAATTTCAATTTCAGTACAAAATTAAAACCCCAAACTTATATCTCAACACAGTTATAACGCTATATTTATGTTTCAATATCGAGCGTTATCTACGAAATCCCTTTATATAACTTCCATATCAAGTTAAGTATTAATTATTTATTTTTTACTAATTTTTTATGTTACGTAACCCAAGTCGTTATATGTATAATTAAAAGTACAATTTAATTGACAATGAAGTTCAACAAGATTAATTATCTGATTAATTGACAATATTATGTACTATACTATACTATATTAAGCTTATGCTATCTATTTCGAGATATTTTGTATCGCGTTACAATGGTGGCAATTACGAACGGTAAACACGTGGATTTGATATCCTTTCTGTTGCTAAGTAATACCGACAAAATCTCTAAGTTACTTTAATCTAAGTATCGTAAATAAGAATATAAAACTACTCTAGAAAATAAGTTAATATGCCAATTTAAGCTAATAAAACAGAAAATAAATCTGAAAAAACTTCTCTGTTCCAGGAGCGGCAAAAATGTACGTCTGCACAGGATACTCTCGTTCTCAAACAGGGTTATTAACAACCCTGCCAACCTTTGTATCATCTGCAAACTTTCACATTAAGTTTGCAGATGATACAAAGATATACCTTCATTAATATCATTAATAAATATACAAAACAACAATGGACCCAACAACGAAACCTGGGGGATGCCACTAATAACATTAGTCCACAAAGAACAGTGTCCATTTTTACCATTCTCTGTCTTCTTCCACTCAACCATCCTTTTATCCATTGTGGTCAACTTGCCCTTGATGCCATACTGCTCTAATTTGAACAGTAGTCTTCCATGTGCAACAGTATCAAAAGCTTTCCAGAAATACAAGTATATGTTATTAAAAATTACTTTTTGCATCTAGTTCCTTTCTGACCATGTCATAGTACCCATCAAATTGGTTAGACAAGACTTCCACCTTAACAAACCTATGCTGTGTCTGAATTATTACTGCAGTCTTGTCTAAATGATGCTGCAATGCTTCTTTAACCAGTTTCTCCGTTATTTTCCCTCGAATAGAACTCAAACTATCAGGTCTGTAATTACTAGTGTCATCCTTTGATCTCCCTTTGTGAATTGGAGGTACATTTGCACATCTCCAGTTAGTGGGGACTTCCCCTTAGTCCAAGAATGCTCTCATAATTATGGCTAAGGGTTTGCTTACTTCCTTTGCCACCTCCTTTAATATAATTGGACAGATCCCATCTACCCAAGGTGCCTTTCTTATGTTTAACTTCAACAATTTTTCCTCCACTTTGTTCTCAATTATTAGAAAATCATTTAACTTCCTGTTAGAGTGTGATAAATATCTGGCCCTCTCCTCTCAGCCCATCTGCTCAATGTTTCTAGATCCTGTTGTAGTAGTGTACTGTCATTAGTGTCATTAACAACCCTGTCAACCTTCATATTGTCTGCAAACTTAGACATTAAGCCTAATATACCTTCATCAATATCATTAATAAATACAGAAAACGACAACAGACCCAACATTGAACCCCGGAGGACACCACTAATTATATTAGTCCATGAAGAGCTGTGTCCATTGATTACCACTCTGTCTTATCCCACTCAACCATCCCTTTATCCATAGCAGAATTTTGCCCTTAATGCCATACTGCTCCAATTTGTAAAGTAGTCTTCTATGTGCAACAGTATCAAAAGCTTTAATAAGATCCAAGTATATGATATCAAAATTATTTTTTGCATCCAGTTCCTTTGTGAGCACATCAGAGCATCCAATCAAATTGGTCAGATAAGACTTCCCCTTAACAAACCCATGCTGTGTCCGAACTATAACCAAAGTGTTGTCTAGATGATCCTGCAGTGCTTCTTTAACCATTCCCCCATAAATTTTGTACAGGTCTGTAATTGTGTCACCCTTTGATCCCACTTTGTGAATTGGGGTGACATTTGCAAACTCCAGTCCATGGGTACCTACCTTGAGTCCAAGGAAGATCTCATAATTCCTTTGCTGCTTCCTTTAATATAACTGGATAGATCCCATCTATCCCAGATCCTTTTCTTATGTTTATCTTAAACAATTTCTCCTCCAATTTGCTCTCAGTTATTACAAAATCGTCTTGCTCACTTCGAGAGTTTAATATACCTCTGGCATTCCCCTCCCTGAATAACTCCCCCCTATGTGAATGTAGGTGCAAAATATTCATTTATGTTGGCAGCTGTCTGAGAATAATCATCTACAGTCAAATCGTTGATATCAAGTGGACCAATCTGATTCATCCCCTTCCTTTTATAGTTTATATAAGTAAAGAAGTCTTTGCACTTTTTCTTTGCAACCTTTTCCAAAGATTTCTCATAATCTGCCTTTGCTTTGTGACTTGATTACAGACTAGCTTATATCTACCATAGGCTTCTGTGTCGCATGATAATTTATATGCATCCCATGCATTTTTCTTCTCTGCGACATGTCCCATTAGTTTATCTGACATCCATTTGGGCCTAAACATGGCACAGTATTTCTTAATTGGAACAAAAAGCCTAGTCGCTTCCAAGATTACTTCCTTGAATGCTTCCCATTTAGAATTTGCTCTTGGTAACATCATCAGTTAGTTCCACTGTATAGTATTTAAAAAAATCTCTGAGACCACTGTAGTCACCTTTACAAAAGCAAAAAGAACACTCAACATTGCACTGTCCATCTATGTCAATTGGATGCACTTCCTTAGATTTTGTGTTTAACTAACAGCGTAACTCGTCCTCCCTTCTTATATATACTTTCTGTACTCCCCAAATTCCAATTCTGCATTCTTAATATCTGTGTGGCACCTCATCTCTGATATCCCGACAGTATCCATCTTTGCTGTCTTGACCAGCACTTCAAATTCATCAGTTTTAATTACTATACTTCTAGCATTGATGTAAATGCAAGAATATATGCACCTGTTCTTACTCTTAGTTACTCTAATACAGCCCATGTATTTTCTTGTTTCATGACACCCAGCAGTTCCTGAAATTCCCAGCGACATGTTTTCCGGGCTGCTGCTCATTCCAATAGAAGCAGTGCAAGAATCATTTCCACCTCTGCCTGTGGTTACTGTTAATCCAATAGTCTGTGAATTCCCCCCATGTTAGCAGTTTTTCTGCCTATCTAAGATTGCCTCGATCACATCAGCAAATATTGTTACACTCTTTCTGTTTAAATGTATCCCATCTCTGTAGAAGCAATCTTTCCTGTTAACAAGCACAAGACCATGCTGGAAAAAAAATTCTACCCCATGAACCTTGCACAATCTCTCCCGGATTGTCTTGAACAGAATTGGAGACACTTTCAAATATAACCCTAACTCACTACTTTTTTTCAATATTGACCTGTACTTGTTAAGTAAATCCATACATCTCCTACACTTAATGTCATTGGTGCCAACGTGTACAATAATATCACCTCTTATGCCCTTTAAAGACGATATCTGCTCAACCACTTCATAACCATTTGCCCTGGCAGACCTATCCTGGTCTTATTCCACTTATCCTTTTTGCACAATACAGGTAACCCTCGCATGACACGGTAGGTGGGTTCCTACCAAATCGTGTTTAGTGCGAAACCGTGTTATACGGGACTATGAACTAGTACAAATGGGGCTGTGTTAAGTTCCAAAAGCTAAAAAATTATATAATTTTTTGTATAACAATTGGGAAGTTAATAGTTATTAAAAATAGTAATAACTGAACAAATGTCTTACAAACTGTGATACATATATGTCAGACAATTTAGGTTCATTTAATTTTCTGCCTCTTCATCGCTGCTAAGGACAACATTAAACAAGAACGTTTTTTCTGTTGCATAATATTTTCACCTTCCAAACTTTCTTCTGCATCAACTAGATTTTGTGTATCTTCTGCTCTCTTTAAAAAATCAGTATTCTGGGACTGTTTGCTTTTTCTTCATAGATCTTTGTAAATTGCATGGTATGAGAAGTGCCTCCATGGGCAGGAGCAGCAGTGTGTATCACACACTTCTTGATTAGACTGGGGTTCGAGCCCATGACCACCAAATACGGAGGATGCGGAAAGGTCAGGAAATGACCGCTGCATATCCCCGGAGCAATATGGCCTTAGTTGCTAGTGCTCCTAAAAAAGAAATAATAACAACAGGATGGTATGGAGTTAAGCATTTTTCAAATTTGTTTCTTTCAGTCGACGGATTTGCATTCAAAAAATAAGATTCTAATTGCTTGGATAAGTTTATGCCTTCCTGTATTGTTTTCTGAGTAAAATTTGGAACTTAAGAATTTTCATCTACTCTATCATCTTCTGAATTGATCTGGCTTACCTCCAATGCTATTTCCACCAAATTCGCTTCGCCAGCCTCTTTTTCTATCAGTAATTCTTGATCATCTTCAGTAGTTTGTTTGTTATTTGGTTTTTAGGTGCTTTAGCAACTAAGGCCATATTGCTCCTGGGATATGCGGTGGTCACAGGCTCGAACCCCGGTCTAATCAAGAAGCGTGTGCTATGCACTGCTGCTCCTGCCCACCTGGTTACAGAGGCACCATCTTCAGTAGTCATATGATCAAAACTTTCCCCTCCTACCGACTTAATAAGTTCTGCTATTGCACCGATTCCGTTTTCTGCCGGTTCGACCATATTTCTTGAATGAACTGACTCTGGCCATATATTTTTCCAACCCGCACATGTTGACGGTTTTACTCCTTTGAGCGATAAAGCTATGATTCTGATGCTGATGTTGTTGTTGTTTGGTTTTTAGGAGCATTAGCAACTAAGGCCATATTGCTCTGGGGATATGCGGTGGTCATTCTCTGACCTTTCCATATTTGGTGGCCAACCACCTTGTCTTATTATAGCCCAAAAGCTTTTGGTATTCTATTTCCAACGATTCACAAAACTCTTTTAATTTCTCAGTATGGACCGTATAAATATAAGAATATATTTTTATGATAATACTTTCAACATCAGTAGGTAACAAATCTGTAGCTGCCTGTATGCTGTTATTCACAATACAATATGAGCAACACAGCATACACCAATAAGATTTTGATTTAAGTTCTCATTTAGTTCAGCAAAAACATTATTCTTGTCCCTTTACTTGACTCCAACGACATTTGTATTGGCATTATCAGCACAGAAAGCAACAACTTTGTCTTTTAAGCTATTTTTTGTCAAGTATATTCATTATCAAACCAAAAATTATTTCAGATGTTTCACTGGGAAGATTAACAAATTCGAAAAGTTTTATTTTTATACCAACTGTTTCATCAAAAAAGCGAACTAAAGTAGGTAAAAGTTTAATATCATTATGGTTTGATGTGTCTGCCAGTATTGAAATGAAATGCACACTTTTGATTTTATTTTTTAAAACTGAAATTGAGTATCGGGCAATAACATTTTTAACTATGGCCTCACATTTTGTTTTACCACATGAAAACTTTTTAAGAAACAATTTTTGGATTACTTTTGCTGTACATTCCATTTAACTAAAACTATGATTATGTGTGAAAGGCAAGTAATCCCTCGGATTTTGCTGGTTCCTCTTCTTTGCTGCCAAAAGTTTCTTTCATAAAATAATGATGTAATCTAGAAGAAGCAGCGACAAAATGCAATGTCCTTTTATGTTTATTGGAAGCAACATGTCTTTGGATATCATTTTCCCAGCATGAGAAATAGAAAAGACACCATTTCATTTGTTGCTTTGAGCATTATAAATTGTATCTTCTATTTTTAAGAAGGGAAATTCTTTTTCCAGTTCCTGGCTAAATGCACATTTCCTTTTCTTTGATGACATTTCCTATTAAAAGAATATTATAAATAAGAAACTTTTGAAATAAAATAAAAGCACTTTAAATTCCTTTTATTTATTTTTTTGGAAATGAGAATGGTATTTAAAATGAGGTTTTGATAATCCCCTACTTACTTGACTTGACATGTCTCCGATAGATATTAAACTTCTCCAGAGGAAAAAAATGTGATTCATTGTGATTAATATTCACAAACTGAAATGTAATAAATTCTCGTATTACAAACGTGAAGCGCACTGAGATATCAAGAGAAAAACATTAAAACTGAGCAACGATGTTTTGGTAATTATCCCAGATAAGAAAACTGAAATATACCACTAGTCTACTACTCGACACTGCAAGTTTTCGACTGCAACTGACTTGTTTAAGAGCAAAAAATAAAAAAATTTCACAAAAATTGTATAATACTATACATATTTATTCTTAGTTTTACATTTTAATATACATTTCTCAGTAGCAATGTTCTTTTATTATTAATAATTGGGTATTTATTTTACGACTCGCTTCAACTCTTTATCTCCTACTAGGAAACGCCAACTTTCCAATGTATCTGAATTCTATGAACTAAGTGAAACTTTGCCCTACTTTTTCTGCTTTCAGAGCTACAATAATAGCTGATGACAGATTCCCTGAGCTTATCATCAGCTATTTTCAATCCACTGCAGGATGAAGGCCTTAACACCAACTTTCCAGTTCCTTCTGTTTTGTACAATGGCCATCCATTTACTGCCCATGAACTCTTAAATTTCATCTGTCTATCTTTGTTGTTGTCTTTCAGGCTTTCTTTTAGCTCCTCTTGGGTACCATTCTGTTATTTTCTTAGTCCGTCTGTCATCATGTCTTTGAGCTATGTAGCCTGCCCAAATCCATTCCAGTCCTTTAGTTTTGATAAGGATGTCCTTTACTTGAGTTGACTGCCTGATCCATGTGTTTCGCATCTTATCCAACAGTCTGATTCCTAATATAATTTGTTCCATTCTTTGTTGTGAAGTTTTCAGCTTGTCTTCCATTCTTTTGGTGAGTACCCAAGTTTCACTTCCATAAGTTATGGTGCAGAGTATACATTGGTTCATTATTTTATGTTTCAGACAAATTGGGATATTGCTCCTCAGTATGTAACTATTTTTCCTGAATGCTATCCATCCAAGATTTGTTCTTCTCTTCACTTCCAGCCATTTATCATTATTATAGCTAATGACTTGTCCAAGATAAGTATATGATTCCACCTTTTCAATTTCTGCTCCTTCAATGATTATATCCCTTCCTATGGCATACTTGTTCATCATTACTTTTGTTTTAACCACATTCATCTTTAGTCCGAAATCCTTACTAACTGTGCATAACTGATTAAGTTTTCCTCAAATTCTTTTGGATCATGGCTTATAATTACAATGTTATCTATATATGGTAAATGGTTTAGTACTCTGCATTGGGGAGTACAATGTGTACAGAAAGGACAGACAGGATAGGAAAGGAGGGGAGGAGGGGTTATGCCATTAGTTAAGAAACACATAAAACCCAAGAAAGGGAAGCCAGTCAACATCGTTGACAGTGCAGTGTTGAGTCAGTTTGGTGTGACATAAGCATTGGGAGATCAAAAATGAGAGTAGGTGTGTGTTATAGGTCTAATGAATCTGATGAGTATAATGAGCATTGTGCAGAGAAATAGAGTGGGTCAGTAAATCAGAGTGTCTTACAATGGGGGATTTTAATTTCCCAGATGTGGGTTGGATACTCACACACACTAGCAAAGCTTTTGTGGATTTATTGAATGATTATTTTCTACATCAGCATGTTTGATAGGCAACTAGAGGGAGTAATACTCTTGATCTGATTATCAGTAGTGACTGGCGAATCACTACTGATAATCAGATCAAGAGTATTACTCCCTCTAGTTGCATTAAGAATCTGCAGATAAAGGAACCACTAGGCGGCAGTGATCACAGTGTGCTGAAGTGTGATTTACTCAAAGAGGTAACTACCATCAGGTGTAAAGGAAAGGTTTTTGCTTTCGTAAAGGCGACTAAGATGGTCTGAGACAGCATTTAAATTCTATACAGTGGGACCAACTGGTGATACCAACAGCAAATTCAAAATGGGAAGCATTCCAAGAACTTATCTCAGAAGCTACTAGGCTATACATACCAACTAAGAAATATTGTATAAGGTTTAGGCCTAAATGGATGTCAGATGAGCTAATGAGACATATGGCAGAGAAGAAAAATGCATGGGATACTTATAAATTAATGGGTGACATAGAAGCCTATGATAGATATAAGCTGGTCTATAACCAAGTCACAAAAGAGATTAGGCAGGCAAAGGCAAAGGCAGATTATGAGAAATCCTTGGCAAAGGATGCAAAGAAACACAGAGAAGAGTTCTTTACCTGTGTAAACTCTAGAAGGAAAGGGATGAATCAGGTTAATCCACTGGATATTGATGGTTCAACAGTTGAGAATCCTGCTCAGGTGGCTGACAAATTAAACAAGTATTTTGCATCTACATTCACACATGAAGAGTTATTCAGGAAGGGGAATGCCAGAGGTGGAGTAAACTCTGGCAGTGATTTTGTAATAACTGAGATGAAAATGGAGGAGAAATTTTCGAGGATAAACATAAAAAAGGCACTCGGGGTGGATGGGATCTATCCAGTTATATTAAAGGAGACAGCAAAGGAAGTAAGCAAACCCTTAGCCATAATTATGAGAGCTTCTTTGAACTCAGTGGAGGTACCCGTAGACTGGATATGTGCAAATGTGACTCCAATTCACAAATGAGGATCAAAGGCTGATGCAAGTAATTATAGACCTGTGAGTTTAACTCAGGTAAATTAATGGAGGCACCGGTTAAAGAAGCACTGCAGGATCATCTAGACAACACTCAGTTATAGCTCAGACACAGCATGGTTTTGTTAAGGGAAAGTCTTGCCTTACCAGTTTGATTTGATACTATGATGCAGTGAATAACTTTGATATTATATATTTGGATCTTAGAAAGGCTTTTGGTACTGTTGAACATGGAAGATTGCTGCACAAATTGGAGCAGTGTGGCATTGGAGGCAAATTGCTGCTATGGATAAATGGATGGTTAAGAGGGAGAAGAGAAGAGAGAGAGAGTGCTAATCAATGTACACTGCTCATTGTGGACTAATGTTATTAGTGGAGTCCCTCAGGGTTCAGTGTTGGGTCCATTGTTGTTTTCTGTATTTATAAATGATATTGATGATGGTATATCAAGCTTAATGTCCAAGTTTGCAGATGATGCAAAGGTTGGCAGGGTTGTTAAGGACATTACTGACTATGCTGCTGCAACAGGAACTGAAAAGGTTGAGCAGATGGGCTGAGAGGTGGCAAATGAAGTTTAACATTGACAAATGTAAAGTACTACATATGGGAAACAGTAACCCCAGAGCAACGTATCAACTCTGTGGTACTATACTGACAGTGGTAGAGAATGAAAAGGACCTGGAGGTAATTGTGCAGGCAGATATAAAGTTTTCTGAGCAGTGCAGACGGGCTGCAAGAGTAGATCATGGTGTCTTGTCAATGATATACAGGAATTTTTCTAGCAGGGATAAGGAGATGATTATTCCCTTGTATAAAGCAATTGTCAGGCCACACCTTGAGTACTGTATACAGGTCTGGAGGCCTCATTTCAAGAAGGATGTAGAACTGCTGGAACAAGTACAGAGTAGGGCAATAAGATTAGTAAATGGAACAAAGGGTTGCTCTTACGAAGAAAGGCTTAAGTTTTGCAAATTGCAGCATCTAGAGACTAGGCACCAGCGAGGTTATCTAATAGAGTTGTATAAAGCCTTGAATGGTTTGAGCATCCTCAGTGCCGATGGGATTCTTCTTCTTGCTCAGAATAATCACCTGAGAGGGCATAAATTCAAATTGAGGAAAGACAGATATAGTATAGATTTGCATAAAGTTGGTTGGTGGAGCAGACTTCCATCCCTTGTTTTGGAAGTTGATAGCCTAAATAAATTTAAGGCTGAGCTGGACAGGTATTTCGAACGAAATGGGAGTGTTTTTTTTTTTTTTTTTTTTTCAGGCTGATATTGCATAAGCTTGCTTTCTTGCATCATATGCCTCTACTAATGCTAATGCTAATTCACATTGATTCCTTTATGCGACCAGTCCAATCTTCAGAAAGCTTCTCCAAGGGCAGCATAAATAATTTCGGAGATACTATGATGTAGTCACAAAGGAACTGGATGCAAAGAATAACTTTGATATCATATATTTGGATCTTGGAAAAGCTTTTGATACTGTTGCACATGGAAGACTGCTGCACAAATTGGAGCAGTGTGGAGTTGGAGGCAAATTGCTGCTATGGATAAAGGGATGGTTGAGTGGGAGAAGACAGAGAGTGGTCTTGACGCCCTTGGTGATGTACTTTTGAATTCCAAAATGTTGTTTTTAAAATCTTTATGGACCAGAAATCCAACTCCACCTTCACTCCTTTCACTGTTTCCATTGGTGTACAGCAGATTTCCACTTGATAAACTTATAAGTGATTCATTTCTTCTTCTTGTTTCAGCCAAACCGATGATATTCCAATTCACATTTTCTAATTCCTTTTCCAGCTCTAATATCCTGTCTTCACCGATGAGTGATCTTACATTATAACAGGGCAAGATCAGTTTCTGTGCATGGCAGCCTGGTCGTACCCAGAGATTCTAAGCACCCTCTGCTTCCACTGTGATCCTCTCGCTGCGGTAAGAGGGAGAGTGAAAGCTGCAGGGGACTGAGGGCGATTTGTTTTGTCGTGCTGTCATATGCTGGAGGGTTGGGTCTTTTCCTCTTCACGCTGACTAGCCTTCTTGAAGAGAACCACTCTACACGTTCGTTGCCACCTAAGTGACGTAACAGGGCTTACAATCGAGAAGGTGTGCATGAGTGAATTTTAGGGAGGCAGGCCAATCGGACTTCTCCTAAATCTTCTGTAATAGAGAGATATTGCATCCATCAGTGTTTTAGGCTGAGTGTCTGATAACACACACAGGATACCTGTTCCCCTCTAAGCCCCTAGCAGGGATAAGGAGGTGATTATCCCCTTGTATAAGGCAATGGTCAGGTCACACCTTGAGTACTGTATACAGGTCTGTAGGCCTCATTTTAAGAAGGATTCGTCCCAACAGCTCATTTTAGAGGTGTTGGAACGAATACAGAGAGGGGCAACAAGATTGCCCTTCTCTGTACTCGTGAATGGAACAAAGGGTTGTTCTTACAAAGAAAGGCTTAAATTTTGCAAATTACAGTGTCTGGAGACTAGGCACCTGCAAGGTGATCTGATTGAGGTGTATAAAGTGTTGAATAGTTTGAGCATGCTCAATGCGGATGGGATTCTTCCTCTTGATCAGAATCACCTAAGAGGGCATAAATTCAAATTGAGGAAAGACGGTTGTAGGATAGATGTGCGGAAGTTTGCCTTTAGCCAGCAGGTGCATCTGTCGTTGTAGAAGTTGATAGCTTAAATAGATTCAAGGCAGAGCTTGACAAACATTTGGAGCAAGTGGATGAGTGAAATATGGGTTTTTTTTTTTTTTTGATGCTATATGAGCTTGCTTTCTTGCATCATGTACCTTTGCTAATGCTGTCTCGTTGTCAAACTGCTTTCTCAATTTTAAATTTGCTACTGTCTTTGTCTAGTCTAATAAAGGAGTTAGCATTCTCATATATCCTCTTCAAAATCATAAATGAATGGGATGTCTATGCCTTGTCTTTCCAGTGCCCAAAACATTACCTTATGCTGTATGGAGTCAAATGCCTTTTCATAATCCACAAATGCCAGGCATAATGGCATTTTGTATTCATTTGCTTTCTCCATTAGCTGTGATATTACATGAAGGTGATCCACAGTGGAGAATCCTGTCCTAAAGACAGCTTGCTCTTTTGGTTGATTTCCATCAAGTATTCTTTCTAATCTGTTAGTAATGACCCTTGTGAAGAACTTGTAGATGTGAGGCAAGAAGCTAATTGGTCTATAATTTTCAGTTTATGATTTATATCCTTCTTTATGCAACAAAATTATAATTGCATTATTCCACTACTTAGGTATCACTCCTTTCCTAATGTATTTTGTGAAGAGTCTTCCCAGTTGCTGTGTTGTGTCTCTACAACTTTAATTTTAACAACTCAACAGTAACTTCATCTTCACCTGGGATTTTTTGATTCTTCATTTTTTGTGTTGATAATTTGTGATCCATCTTCTGGCATCATTCCCTTGCTCCTTATCTAATACTTTATAGTAGTCTTCTGCTATTTGAATTATGCCCTCTCTGCTATTTAAATTATGCCTTCTCTGCTATTTATAAGTACACCATCACTATTCTTCAGGATCAGTATCATTTGTCTTTCTGTATTTCTGCTCATGACTGCTGATTTAAGTCCTTTGTTTCCCCTTAATGGTTCTACTATTCTTGTGTTAAATATTATGTCCTCTCTGAGTCTCTTTCTAATGGCTTTGCATAACTCAGTATACTGAATTTTTTCCTGTCAGTATTTATCTTCAATTGTTATCTTCGGTTCATCATGACAAGTGTTTCTTTACAAATTTTTTCTTCTTTGGATTTCTTTTTACCTCTACGTTTCGTGGGCTTTATCACTTTCAGAAAGTTGTATTCCTCGTCGATATCTTGTTCCTGAAAGGTCTTCAGAAGTTCAACCTTGTACCTAAATTCTGGTATACACTGCTTTTTCTACTCTTCTGTTATCTCAAAGAGCTTTGTATTATTTACTCGAGTCAGTTTATTCCTTTCTTTTCTTACATCTATCTCAAATGTGCATCTTACCATTCTCTGATCACTTCCAATATTTACCCTGTTCAGGACAGTAGCATTGTTCACATTGTTCTGTTAGTAAGGATGAAGTCAATTTCGTTAGGTGTTAATCCATTTGGGCTCTTCCATTGTTCACTTTCTGTTTAGCCTTTTCTCGAAAAAAGTGTTCATTACCGACATTTCTTGAGATTCTGCAAATTCCACCTCTTTCATTTCCCGAGCTTATACATAAGGCCGATTGTATGGTTGATGCACGAAAATTCTCTGAATATGTGGGACAAACTATCAAAATCCAGGTCTGTCTTGCTTAATTTGGGACAATTGGCTGCCTTATGTGTGTATTACATTCATATATACATGCACACATAGTTCTCCTCCCCAGAAAGATGTCAGGCTATCACAGTTTCATAATACAAATTGAATGCTTTCATGATTATTGCTAATGCAAGTGTTTGTAAGGTATCATCTGATAAGGTACAGTTTGATGAATAAATTACAAAGCATTAAATCACAAAGAACACTTTGAATCAAAAATAAATAATACTTTTTCTTCTCGTGAAATTGAAAGATTTATTTTTCTTTTCTGTTTTCTTTATTATTATTATTATTTTTTTCTTCTGCAATAGTATCTAACTGATATTTAGAGAAAACAATAGTCATAGAACAGAATATAATCTTTGAGAAGCTTCATGTTTCCAAAAATACTTTTAACAGAAAGTAATTAAGCAGATCAGCTATTTACAAAAGAATAAATCACACTATCCAAGACAGAAGTGGAAAGTATATACTGAATATTCGATTGGTGTTTTTTTGCATTAAACATGGGCATTGCTAAGTACAGCTTTAAAGTCCATATGAAATAAAGAAAATGTGGCACGATTTTATGATTTCTGCAAATAAATAAAATTTGCAGAAATCATAAAAAATACGTGATATTTAAAATATTTCCAACATCATATATTTTGCAACTAGTTAAGCTGTCATTGTCATTTCATCAAAAGGGAAGGGAGGTGGGTTCACTTTACAGAGTATACGATCAAAATGAATGAACAGAATGGAACATAACAAGAAGTGAGCAAATAAGATATTAACCATTTTAAATTAGTAATGACCACAATATTGTTAATTCAAATTACTTCTATCTCAGGTTAGAACAGCTTCAGGTTTGATGCTAAACTGTTGACTTTCTGTGACATTTTCTATCATAATTTCTTCAATTAATACATGTGATCATAAACTTTCTAGAGTAAAGCATCAATAAACTGTATCTCTTGAATTTGTTATATAGTTCATAAAATATATGATTTATATGTAGGTTTCAACAGAAAAGAATTCAGAGGGAAATTAGCCATTGCCGTAACTGCCAATTTTATTAATCGGCATACATTGCAAGAAGCAAGAGTACCAGAAATCAGTGGAGTTGCATTTATTTTCAATCAGAAGTTTTTCCAGGTAGTGTGGTGAGAGTGTACTTATGTGACTTGATCATAGTATTCAAAAAAAATTATATAGAAAACAAAACAGAATTAAGGTATAATGGCTAATGAAATTAAGAAACAGTGTAAGTGGGAAAAACTCAAAATGAATGCTTAGATGATCTCAGTGGCGCATTATACCTTAACGGGGCCCAAGGCAAAATTAAATGGAATTTGGGGGGGGGGGGAATCAACATTAAATATTGGGTGACAGAAGAACAGGTCCCTCCATAGCCAGGTGGGCAGGAGCGGCAGTGCGTAGCACACGCTTCTTGATTAGACCGGGGTTCAAGCCCGTGAGCCACCAAATATGGAGGATGTGGAAAGGTCAGGGAATGAACACTGCATATCCCCAGAGCAATATGGCCTTAGTTGCTAATGCTCCTAGAAAAACCAAAATCATTTAGGTTTCTTACACTCATTAAAATTAAAAACTGTTGAATTATTCTGCTTGGACATTCATTCATGACTGTTTGATAAGATCGTGACTACCTTTTCACTGCTACTGTACTGACTTTTATGTAACCTTTGCCTTTTATGGCACCGGTTATATACAAGACAGTCTATTTTTTTCAATTAACTCAACTATCTCAGGAAGAACTAAATATAAAATTTCATCAAAATCAGTAAAACCATTTTCGAAAAAAACGTAATTTTCAAATTAACCTTCAAGTAAAGTTATTTGACCTTGGCAGGCAGAAAGTTCAGTTTCCAATAAAAATCACTTAAAAATATTAGTAAAAAACATCAATGAGTTTTTGAAACTGATTTTGCCTCTCCCCACCCCCCCAACCAGGGCCCTAGGCAGATGTCTTTTTTGCCTATAGGATAATGTGCCACTCGATAGTCTAATGTTATTAGACCACCTCAGCATTCTAAAAATGTGAAGTTTGTGAAGAATAGCACTGACAGGTGAAAATAAATCAGAATCTACCTATGAATTCACTGAAATAATGATGTATTGAAGAAAAGCTGGAAAAAAAAAATGAATTGGGATACCCAAAAGTGCCTGTTGAGATGGGTGACATGAACATACTTGCATAATTATGAAACACAGAATAAATTTGTGTAATACAAATATTGAAGTTATGCACAACTTGTAAAGAGAAAATGGAGATATGTGTGAGAAACTTATCCGATTTGACTATGATTTTTCACTTCCTCAGGAAAAGCTACAATGGCACTACAACAGGAAAAGGAAGAATGCATTGTGTTGATAACCCCTCAACCCCAGAAAATGGACTGACAGGGGCAAGATCCTCCCATTTGCCTTGTGGGAAAAAGGGGTTATAGAAACAGTGTTCTTCCTTCATCTGCTTTTGTTTCTTGTAGCTTTCCCTGAGGAGTTGGAGTATCAACAGTCAAATTCCTACTATTTCTTCCTGTCTCTTCATTTTTTCTTATATGTACTATATTTATATTAGACAGATATTATATTTCCCTTCTTCAAATTTATTATTGTTTTCGATAAATTCTTAAGCTAATAGCCTTAAGATTGTGTACCTCTTTAAAATAAGTGGCACATTCGCTACAGACATTTTTGGGTTTTTAACATGTAATTTCTTTCATTTACCTTTCGTGACATTATTTCACAAGATTCCTAGGCAGGCTTCGATTTAGATATTACTGCTATTATTAATGAGATCTGATTTTTCAGGAGATAGTCCATCTCATTTAAAGTACAGTGGATTCCGGTTATTTGGGCCACCAGTTAATCGGGGCAGCCGTTTATTTGGGGCAAATCTTAAAAAACAGAAACCAATTGAGAAAATAGCCAGGGTTTACTTCGCTTAATTGGGACAGCATGCCGTTTAATCTGGGCAGGAGACCGTAGCACTGGAGATTCCCCTACGATTGTCTCCGATGATTGTCTTCGGTCGAAATTCTGGAGGTCACAACCATAAAACAATAAAAACAATTAGCAGTCACCTGTTTATTGGGCTTTTCTGTTAGTGAAATCTGTTAGAAATGGACAGTAAACTCGATCTTACTGAATTTGCAATAATGCCAACAGCTGGAATTCTGTGGGTTATTATGGTGAAATGTGTTTACACTTCCATGAAATCTTCAATCATATAAAAAAATTAATTTTCAGATCTTCTCTTCTCTTCATTCCTATTTTTAAAGCTTTGTAACTCGTTACTCCGTTTTCACTTGTGCGTATTGTGTTACTTGCAATTTGTGTGTGCTGTGTTCTTTGTTATTGATTGCTTATCTTTTTACTGTTTTAAATTTTAACCCCCACCCACAAATGTCAGTAAACAGAAATGTCAACTAGTTCGTATGTACATATTACAGTACGTATTAATTATTCCGATTATCACGTATATTCTTCCGATTTTCATGTATCATTTGATTTTTTAATTGGTAAGGTAATAAAGGGTAAATTTGTGCTTAATATATCTTTGCTCTTATAGCCTGTGGATAATATTCCTCCTATTTTCGCTAATTAGAATCGCTATTTAATAGAATTAAAATTTAATTCACAAACGTGATCACAATGATCTGCACATCGTATAGTGAATGGTACTTTACTATGGTGACTCCATCGTAACGTGATTTGATTGTACAGTGAACCAATTGTAAAGGGGGGGGGGGGTACATTGTAATTTTAACTATTTATGTGAAACTTCGGATAATTGGGGCAGCCGCTTAATCGGGCCAAAATGCACTAGTCCCGATGTGTCCCAAATAACCGGAATGGACTGTATTAGTAAGATCAAATGATGCAAGTAATTGGACTTTTTCTGTATCAGCTAAAAAAAATAAATAAATAAAAGTAATAATATAAAATAATAAAACAAAAAACTATTCCCATTCCCAAAAGATAACAATCTAATTCTGCTTTGAATTTAGCCAGACTAATTGCCTCTGCCATATCCTTGGGAGTCAGTGTAATCCAGTATTTGAAAACCCATGGCCTGTAAGCGAACTTCATGAGATCCAGTATTCTGTTAATCCCTGAGATTTTATATTTGTATCCCTTGGTTCTTGTGTCAGCTGTGATGGAGAATAGACTTTCCTCGTTTAATTCACTCAACCTCTTCAGCACCCTATAAACTTCAATCAGATCTCTCTTTAGATATCTTGTCAAAATTTGAAACTTGCACCTCTTAAGCCACTCTTAGTATGTGCATCATTTTGCATTCATCACTAATATGGTCACCCTTCTCCAAGCCATCTCCAACAGTTCTATCTTTTTTTAGCTGCAGTCTCCAGACCTGAATACAATATTCCAAATGTGGCTTAATCATTATCATTGTATAGTGGGATAATGACATTCTTCTCCTTACTAGCTGAGGTCCTATAAATTATAGACATAACCCTATGTTCCTTCCTAGCAGGCTATTTAATCTGCATGGAAAATTTAATGTCAAGTTGAATTGTAACACCTAAATCTCTTTTGTTTTAAACAATTATTAGCTCCTCTTCTCCCTAGCTTATGTATTACTCCAGCAGTTGATCTCCAAATGCTAAACTTAATTTAGGGGCATTAAACTTTATTGTCCAATTTTTGGACCATCTGCAACTAAACAAGTCTTTTCAAAGCAAAAACTCTCAACGTGGTCACTTGTACGTGGTAAGGGGACCTCTCACTTGTGCTGCTGAGTGGTTTCCAGATTAACACCACTGGGATTCAACACCCACAGCCTAGATTCCAAACTAACACAACATCATAGGAATCTGGCATGTTTGTTCTGCACTGTGATCTGTGGAAACTCAGATGGGGATCTTGGTGATTGAGGGGCCCAGCTTCAACTCACCACTTTGGACCCTGCTTAAACATGACAAGTAGTTCTGGATGGTTTGGCCAGGATCAATCGACTAGTGGGTTTGCCAACCATGTCAGTGCCATTCCCCTTATCCTCGTGGTCCAAGGGACAGGATTCAGGCTGGCAGCAGTGCAGGTATATTGTCTGGATAGCCTTGGCATCTTACTTCTTATTGCATTTATTGCTTGATGCGTAGTGGGCATCCCATTTGGGCTCTGTGGTGGGTAGGGATCCTAAGTGCTGAACAAAATTAAAAATCACTGTGAATCCTGATTCTCTAAATTTTTCTTTTAGGACCCAATACAGTACCTACCAGAAAATTATAACAATGTATCAGAAAATGCTACCTCAGCAAAACAACCCAGAACCGAAGATGCATCATGTCCAGCACCTTGATACATGATTGTTCATTCCACCAATGAAAAGCCCATAGGAAAAATATCGCCCTTCTTCATCTAGAAGGGTTTGGAAGGGCTCACCAAAATTGCTGAAACAACTTCATTCTGGTGACATCCTTGTTGGGACTAAAACTGATAGAAACTCTGAACAACTCCGAGCAACATCTATTTGGGGAATACCAATTGTAGTAACAGCATACAAGACACTAAACTCATCCTGAGGTTTAATCTCAAAATGGGACCTTCTCAGAAGGTCCCATTTTGAGAAGGAAATCTGTTCACAACTAAAAAACCAATAGTGGCAGTTGCAAAGAAAATGTTCATATGTGGGGATGGGAATCTAGTCCCGACTAGAAATTTCATCCTTACTTTAATATGCCAATATTTCCTAATGTTTTCCTGAACTGCACAGTATGTCCCTATGACCCATACCTATTAAGGCACTTTAAGTGCCAGAAATATGGACATTTGCAAATGGCTTGCCGTGATGCCCTTGTATCCACTTTGTGTGCAAAAGGACCATGAAATTACATATGTTAAGCTGCAAAACCCACATGCACTACAATGGTAAGGAGAATACCCTGCATACTCTCAAGCATGCCAGAGGTGGAAAGAAGAAAAGGAAATACAATGACTAAAGGCAGAGCTGAACATCTCATACTAGGAGGGCAGAAAAGCATTTAAACCAGTAAAAAGCAATAAGGCAACATACGCTGAAAAGGTTGTCAAGAAATGTTCTGTCAGGACTCAAACGGAAATTACTATTTCTTGCTCTCCATTGCTTGCTATTTACTCAACTCAGAAAACTCAGTCAGCTGCCACTCAGATATCAGTACCTCCTTCTGCTCCAGCATTACCAAAATTGAGCACAAAAGTAACAACAGAAAACTCAACCCTCGATTGCAATACAAGAAAAAAATGGATGTCAAAACCAAGGAGGTACCTATACTATAATAATTAATGATAAACACCAGCCAAGAAATTAAACTGAAAATTTAATATAAAATAAAATAAAATAAAATAATATACAGTGAAATGTAAATAAAATAAAATACAATAAAGATTAAAATATAGTTACAATATAGTTAAAATATATAGTTAAAAGCAGTAAAGTTATCTAAAATAAACTGGGTTAAAAGCGATAAAACAATGAAACCTGTTGCTTTCGGAGACTGCCGTCTCCTTCAGCAGCATACTACTAGTGCTAAGACACATCCTTAAGTAGCAGGTCCATGGCACTCATGCACGTAGTCATCAGACACATGATCTACATTCTCCATGCGCGTATCGGAAACGGAAGTGGCTCGGGAGCGTGTCAAACAGAACCGGTCATCCCTTCTGAGGACAACTGCCTCAGACAGGGGGGTGTAAACGGGTTCCCCTGTCCCTATTAATAGTATTGTGACTGGACGAACCGATTCACAAGCTCTCGAGCCACTTGCGTTCCCAAAATCCATGGGCGATTTTGGGAACGCTTCAGGGGAGATCCGGTGCTTTTCCCAGAAATGCTCTGCCACAGCAGACCTCACATAGTTAGCAGTCTTGATAGCAGTCATGTGTTCCCCCAGACAGTCCTTTAAACGTCGCCCCGTTTCCCCCATATAACACTCCTCACAATCCGGGCACTTAATCTCGTAGACCACATTGCTAGTATGGTCCTGGGCTACGGGATCTTTAACTTGAGATATCACTGTGTGCAACCTCCAACCCGGAAGTTGCACACAGCGGGTGTGGCACTCCCGCAGTGCCCGTACAATGCGTTCTGAAAGGCCCGGATAGTAAGGAATGTATGCAGTAGCCACAGGAGCAGGCAACTCCTTACGATTGGACTCAGCCCTATAAATATATTTGTCCAAGACCCTCTGGGGGTATCCACATTTCCTGAGGTCTGCCGTGACACTGCAAATTTCCATTTCCTTTTCTTCAGGGGTACTTACAGTGGGTCCCCACCCTATTCAACAATGCCCTGGCTACACTGTTCTTATGATGATAAGCCTGTGCTGAGCTGTAATGAACAAATTGGCCACGGCACATAGGCTTTCTATAGATCGTTGTTTTTAATCTAGACCCATCTCTGCTAACCAAGACGTCCAGAAACGGGAGGGACCCAGCTTCTTCCAACTCCGAGGTAAATTGTATAAATGTGGAGAAGCTGTTGAGTAAATTGAGCACCTCATCTTCCTTTCCCTTTTTTAAAATGGTGAACGTATCGTCCACATATCTCCTCTACTCGCACATGGGGAAATCCAACTGATGAAAAACCATAGTTTCCAGTTCCTCCATTGCCAAATTGGCCACGATGGCACTGATGTGGGAACCCATGGCCGTGCCATGGACCTGCTTATACATAACTTTTTGAAAAACCGTGGTAGTGCTTGCGAGGCAAAATTCAACGCCTTTACAAATATCATCAATGCTTAGTGAAGATCTAGCACTAAAGCAGTCATCCCGTTCCAAGGCCAATCATACACAATGCACCCCATGTTCAATGGGGATACATGTGAACAAAGATACCACGTCAAACGAAATCATAAGTTCATCTTCACCTATAGATTGGCTTCTTATAAAGTTCACAAATTCCTTGCTATTCCTGATTACTAAACTGGAGCGTCCCACTATAGGAGAAATGACTCCAGCTAAAATTCCAGATAAGGCATAAGTGGGACTACCCACGAATGATACTATAGGTCTCAACGGAATGCCCACCTTGTGCGTCTTTGGGAGGCCATAGAACCAGGGTAATCGACAACCTGAGGCATGAAGAGACCAATAAACTTCTTTAGTTATTTTACCAGCCTTATGCCATCCCTGTATGATGTTGTTGACTTGTCTCTCCAAACCAGCTAACGGATTTCGATGGGTAACTTTATATATGTTGCTATCCTGTAAAAGATCCAGAGCTTTTGCACAATAATCATCCTTATACAGTACCACTGTGGATCTGCCTTTGTCGGCAGGTAACATTATGATATCCTCATCTTTTCTAAGTTGTTTCTAAGCAAGGAATTTGTGAACTTTATAAGAAGCCAATCTATAGGTGAAGATGAACTTATGATTGCGTTTGACGTGGTATCTGTGTTCACATGTATCCCCATTGAACACGGAGTGCATTGTGTAAGATTGGCCTTGGAACGGGATGACTGCTTTAGTGCTAGATCTTCACTAAGTTACTGCATATATTCCTTACTATCCGGGCCTTTCAGAACGCATTGTATGGGCACTGCGGGAGTGCCAGACCCGCTGTGTGCAACTTCCGGGTCAGAGGTTGCACACAGTGATATCTCAAGTGATATATCATGTAAAGGCGTCGAATTTTGCCTCGCAAGCACTACTTCCACGATGGCACTGATGGGGGAACCCATCAGTGCCATCGTGGCCAATTTGGCAATGGAGGAACTGGAAACTAGGGTTTTTCATCAGTTGGATTTCCCCATGCGCGAGTGGAGGAGATATGTAGACGATACGTTCACCATTTTAAAAAAGGGAAAGGAAGATGAAGTGCTCAATTTACTCAACAGCTTCTCCACATTTATACAATTTACCTCGGAGTTGGAAGAAGCTGGGTCCCTCCTGTTTCTGGACGTCTTGGTTAGCAGAGACGTAATCTAGATTAAAAACAACGATCTATAGAAAGCCTATGTGCCTTGGCCAATTTGTTCATTACAGCTCAGCACAGGCTTATCATCATAAGAACAGTGTAGCCAGGGCATTGTTGAATAGGGTGGGGACCCACTGTAGTACCCCTGAAGAAAAGGAAATGGAAATTTGCAAAGTCACAGCAGACCTCAGGAAATGTGGATACCCCCAGAGGGTCTTGGACAAATATATTTATAGGGCTGAGTCCAATCGTAGGGAGTCGCCTGCCCCTGTGGTTACTGCATACATTCCTTACTATCCGGGCCTTTCAGAACGCATTGTATGGGCACTGCGGGAGTGCCAGACCCGCTGTGTGCAACTTCCGGGTCAGAGGTTGCACACAGTGATATCTCAAGTTAAAGATCCCGTAGCCCAGGACCATACTAGCAATGTGGTCTACGAGATTTAAGTGCCCGGATTGTGAGGAGTGTTATGTGGGGGAAACGGGGCGACGTTTAAAGGACCGTCTGGGGGAACACACGACCGCTATCAAGACTGCTAACTATGTGAGGTCTGCTGTGGCAGAGCATTTATGGGAAAAGCAGCACCGGATCTCCCCTGAAGATGCGGTCATTACTGACCGCGCCCATGGATTTTGGGAACGCAAGTGGCTCAAGAGCTTGCGAATTGGTTCATCCAGTCACAATACTATTAATAGGGACAGGGGGGCCCGTTTACCCCCCCCCCCCCCCCGTTTGAAGCAGTTGTCCTCAGAAGGGATGACCGGTTCTGTTTGACACGCTCCCGAGCCACTTCCGTTTCCGATACGCGCATGGAGAATGTAGATCATGTGTCTGATGACTACGTGCATGAGTGCCATGGACCTGCTACTTAAGGATGTGTCTTAGCACTAGTAGTATGCTGCTGAAGAAGGAGACGGCACTCTCCGAAAGCTCCAGGTTTCATTGTTTTATCGCTTTTAACCCAGTTTATTTTAGATAACTTTACTGCTTTTAACTATATTTTAACTATATTGTAACTATATTTTAATCTTTATTGTATTTTATTTTATTTACATTTCACTGTATATTATTTTATTTTATTTTATATTAAATTTTCAGTTTAATTTCTTGGCTGGTGTTTATCATTAATTATTATAGTATGGAATTTCCCAGCCCCATAGGCCTGTTTGAAGACAAGGAAGTACCTTACAAGTCGGTCTTTGAACTCTTTGTGGGTGAAGAAATGGACACAGGACATCCATACTTCCCAAAAAAAGAAAAATCCAAGACTAAGAAAAACAAGTACTCAGCAATTTGAAAGCTGATCAATGAATCCACCAAGCCCAAGTAATGGCCAAATTCCTATCATGGGTTCTGGCGAAATGTAAGAAGACATCGAGCACTCCTGCAAAAGGGCGAACTAGCCTGGTTTTGCTTACAGAAGACTTATCTAATGATAACCCTACCATGTGTAGCATAACTATTTTTTATAAAATACAATTGGTGATGGCTCTGCTCATGGAGGAGTTGCTATCCTTGTGGGCAACCACATTTTTGCCTTTGCTGCTTACAGCAAACATAGAGGCTGTTGCAGTTTGCTTTATGGTAGGGTTTTTATTAAAGGTCTGCTCTACTTATTTGCCACATGGGACTGACATCTCTCAGAAAGACCTTGATGATCTTGTTATGCAGTTGCTTCCACTTTCTTACTTCTTGGGCATTTTAATGGACATAACATCCCGTGGGGTCATCATCATCATCAGCCATTTTCAGTCCACTGCAGGATGAAGGCCTCTCCAGAAAATTTCCAGTTCCTTCTGTTTTGAGCACTGGCCACCCACAAACTCATGAATTTCATCTCTCCATCTCCGCCTTTGTCTTCCAGGTTTTCTTCTAGCTCCACTGCAGGATGAAGGCCTCTCCAGCACCTTTCCAGTTCCTTCTGTTTTGAGCACTGGCCATCCATTGGCCACCCACAAACCACCACTGGCTATCCACTGGCCACCCACAAACTCATGAATTTTATCTATCCATCTCCACCTTTGTCTTCGAGGTTTTCTTCTAGCTCCTCTTGGATACCATCTGTTATTTTCTTAGTCCAACTGTCATCATGTCTTTGAGCGATGTGTCCTGCCCAAGTCCATTTTAGTTCTTTAGTTTTGATAAGAATGTCCTTTACTTGAGTTTGCTGCCTAATCCATGTGTTTCTCTTCTTATCTAACAGTCTGATTCCCAATATAATTTGTTCCATTCTTCGCTGTGTATTTCTCAGCTTCTCTCCCATTCTTTTGGTGAGTGCCCAAGTTTCACTTCCATAAGTCATGGTGGGGAGTATACATTGGTTCATTATTTTACGTTTCAGACAAACTGGGATATTGCTCTTCAGTATGTGACTATATTTCCTGAATGCTATCCATCCAAAATTTATTCTTCTCTTGACTTCCAGCCATTTATCATTATTACAGCTAATAACTTGTCCCAGATAAGTATATGACTCCACCTTTTCAATTACTGCTCTTTCAATAATTATTTCCCTTTCTGTGGCATACTTGTTCATCATTACTTTTGTTTTAGCCATATTCATCTTTAGTCCAAAATCCTTACTAACTGTGTATAACTGATTAAGATTTTCCTCTAATTCTTTGGGATCGTGGCTTATGACCACAATGTCATCTGCAAATCGTAAATGGTTTAGGTACTCTCCGTTCACATTGACTCCTTTCTGCAACCAGTCTAATCTTCTGAAAGCTTCCTGAAGGGCAGCAGTAAACAGCTTCGGAGATATTGTGTCTCCTTGTCGAACTCCTTTCTCAATTTTAAATTTGCTACTGTCTTTGTCTAGTCTAATAAAGGAGGTAGCACTCTCATATATTTTCTTCAAAATCATAATATATGGGGATCTATGCCTTGTTTTGCAGTGCCCGAAACATTGCCTTATGCTGTATGGAGTAAAATGCCTTTTCATAATCCACAAATGCCAGGCATAATGGTGTTTTATATTAATTTGCTTTCTCCATTAGCTGTGATATTACATGAAGGTGATCCATAGTTGAGAATCCTGTCCTAAAGCCAGCTTGCTCTTTCGGTTGATTCTCATCAAGTATTTCTAATTTGTTAGTAATGACTCTTGTGAACAACTTGTAGATGTGGGATAACAAGCTAATTGGTCTATAATTTCCAATTTCTGATTTATCTCCTTTCTTATGCAGCAAAACTATGATTGCATTATTCCACTGCTTAGGCATCACACCTTTTCGACTGCACTTTGTGAATAGCCTTGCCAGTTTTTGTGTTATGTCTCTTCCTCCCAATTTTAACAACTCTACAAGTAACTTCGTCTTCCCCCGGGGCTTTCTGATTCTTCATTTTCTTCAATGCATGTTCTACCTCATCAGGAAGAATATCGGGTATGTCGTATGTGTTGCTACTTTGCCATTCATCTTCCCCACTGCTGGCATCATTCCCCTGCTCCTTGTATAATTCTTTATAGTAGTCTTCTGCTATTTGAATTATGCCTTCTCTGCTGTTTATAAGTACACTATTGCTATTCTTCAGTTTCAGTATTATTTGTCTTTCTGTATTACTGCTCATGGCTGCTGATTTAAATCCTTTGTTTTCCCTTAATACTTGTTCTACTTTTCTTGTGTTAAATCTTCTTATGTCCTCTCTGAGTCTCTTTCTAATGGCTTTGCATAACTCGGTATACTCAATTTTCTCCCTGTCGGTGTTTTTCTTGCTCTTCATTTGTCGTCTTCGGTTCATCATGACAAGTGTTTCTTGACTAATTTTTTTGTTCTTTGGATTTCTTTTTCCCTATAGGTTTCTTGGGCTTTATCACTTTCAGAAAGTTGTAATATTCCTCGTTGTTATCTTGGTCCTGAGCAGTCTGCAGAAGCTCAAACGTGTTCTTATGTTTCAGTACATACTGCTTTTTCTCCTCCTCTGTTATATCAAAGACCTTTGTATTATTTACTCGAGTCAGTTTTTTCCTTTCCTACATCTATATCAAGTGTACATCTTACCATTCTGTGATTACTTCCAACATTTACCTTATTCAGGATGGTAACATCATTCACAATATATCTTCTGTTAGTGAGGATGAAGTCGATTTCATTAGTAGTTAATCCCGTGGGGTAGTGCTGATGTAAATGGAAGGGGACAGGTCATAGAGCACATTCTCTCTCTGACAATGACCTCTCCTCTCCTCTCCTTTCTAAATTGAGAACAAACACCTTCCACATGAAAAACCATATATTTTCTGCCATTGATCTTTCTATTTGCTCCCCTTCTCTCTCTCTCTGTCTCTCTCTCTCTCTCTCTCTCTTCATTTAGTGGAATATCTTGTGTGCCTTTCTCTTAACAGTGGAAGATTGATCAGGCTGGAATTCCTTTCAAGATCTGGCAAATTTTGTCATCACCACGGTCAGTCAGGAGCTTATCAATGATGTAGTCATTCACTTCTCAAAAAGCATAATCTATTATATATGCATAATATTGCATAATCTATATGCAATTGCAATTCCAGAAATATCCACTCAGTTTCCACTTTTTCCCAAATTCCAGTGGAATTCAGAATGCACATTAGCAAAAAAAAAAAAAAAAAAAAAAAAGTGCAAAACAGAGTCTGTGGATATTTTAACAATATCCCACCACACTTCATCTCATAACCTTTAAACGTGCATGTGCTAAAGCACATTATATGTGTGACATTAGCACCAAAAGGAATCTTGGATCTGTTTTGCTTCTATTTTTCCACTCTAAGAAGGTTCTGGGACGTAATCTGGAAAATGAAGGGGAAATACATAGCACACCCTTAATTGGTGCTGCAATATAATGGATGCACTATTGCAGACTCAACTGCAATAATAGCCAGTGCTCTTAGGGAAAATTTTCAAACATCTCAGCAACATCATCTTATTGCCCTGAGTTTTTGGTCCTTAAACAGAAAGCTGAGAAAGAGGCTATTAATTTTATATCAAGGGCATTTACCATCCATAAGCTGAAAATAACTCTCACCCTTACAAAGGCAAGCACTGTTGGACCAGACCCCATTGTGAAATGATTAAACACCCATCACCAAAATCCACGGACCACCTGTTCTTCCTATACAGCAGAATCTTCCTTGAAGAGCAATTTCCAGACCTGGCACACAGCAACTGCTCTTGCTTTTGCTAAGCCAGGAAAGGATCCTAAGTTTCCAACAAATTACTGTTCTTTTGTGCCAACTAGCTGTTTGTGCAAAATATTGGAAATATACATGCTTGCTTTCTTTCATCGCATGCCTCCATTTAATACTACCACTATCAGATGTCACCTTCCTGTTTTTATCAGAAACTTTATATCCCGCTCTTTTTCCAAGTTCCAGTAGGATCCACCCACTCTCAGCCCTTTTGCCCAGAGGGGGAGGAGTACTGCAAGGATCTGTTTTAAGTGTTATGCTTTTTGCCATCAAAGTAAACTTTGTTACTGAACAACTTTTTCCACCTGTAAGCAATGCCCTCTATGTCAATGACTTCAGCTAATTTATAAGTCATGCAACATGAGGATTATTGGGAGGCAACTGTAACAAGCCATTAATCACCTTAACTCCTGGTCATTGGCCAATGGGTTTAGGTTCTCACTGGAGAAGACCATATGTGTCCATTTTTGTCACAAGTGTATCCTTCACTCTGAACCTGAATTAAGACTTGGATAGAGCACCATTCCAAATAGTAGCAGAGACAAAATTCTTGGGACTCATATTTGACAGAAAGTTGACATTTTTTGAAACATATTTGTCAGCTATACCCAAAGAGCATGAGAAGGCTGAATAGAGAAGAAAAATGCATGGGATGCTTATAAATTATCAAGCGACTCAGAAGCCTATGGCAGATATAAGTTAATCTGTAATCAGGTCACAAAGGAGGTTCGGCAGGCGAAGGCAGATTACGAGAAATCCTTGGCAAAAGATGCTAAGAAAAACAGCAAGGATTTCTTTACTTATATAAACTCCAAAAGGAAGGGGATGAATCTGATTGGTCCACTTGACATCGATGGTTCGACTGTTGATGATCCTGCTCAGATAGCAAACAAACTGAATGAGTATTTTGCATCTACATTCACACGTGAGGAATTATTAAGATTTGAAAATGGCAGAAGGTTATCAAATTGTAGCAGGATACTTAATGATTTTGTAATAACTGGAGCAAAGGGGAAGAGAAACTGTTGAAGTTAAACGTAAGAAAAGCACCTGGGGTGGATGGGATCTATCCAGTTATATTAAAGGAGGCGGCAAAGCAACTAAGCAAACCCTTAGCCATAATTATGATGTCCGTGAGTTCCACAGACCTCATAAGTCTGTGGAACTTAGGAGGTTCCAGTCTGTGGGAACCTCACCTTGGACTCAGGGGAGGTTCCCACGGACTGGAGATGTGCAAATGTATCCCCAATTCATAAAGGGAGATCGAAGGGTGACACGAGTAATTACAGACCAGTTAGTTTAACTTCTGTTCCGGGTAAAATAATGGAGTCGCTGGTTAAAGATGCATTGCAGGATCATCTAGACAAGACTGCAGCAATAATTCAGACACAGCATGGGTTTGTTAAGGGAAAGTCTTGTCTGACAAATTTGATAGGTTATTATGATGTGGTTACAAAGGAACTGGATGCAAAAAATAATTTTGATATCATATATTTGGATTTCAGGAAAGCTTTTGACACTGTTACACATGGAAGACTATTGTACAAATTGTAGCAGAATGGTATTAAGGGTAAGTTGCTACAGTGGATAAAAGGATGGTTAAGTGCAAGAAGACAGAGGGTGGTAATCAATGGGTGCTGCTCTTCTTGGACTAATGTTATTAGTGGAGTCCCACAAGGTTCGGTGTTGGGTCCACTGTTGTTTTGTATATTTATCAATGATATTGATGAAGGTATATCAGGCTTAGTGTCGAAGTTTGCAGATGATACAAAGGTTGGCAGGGTTGTTAATGACAGTAATGGCAGTGTGCTACTGCAACAGGATCTAGATAATTTGAGCAGATGGGCTAAGAAGTGGCAACTGAAGTTTAACCTTGACAAATGCAAAGTACTGCATATGGGTAGAAGTAACCCCAGAGAAACGTACCAACTGTGTGGTACTACACGTAAGGTGGTAGAAAATGAAAAAGACCTGGGAGTAATTGTGCAGGCAGATATGAAGTTTTCTGAGCAATGCAGACAGGCTGCCAGGGCAGGTCATGGGGTTTTGTCAATGATATATAGGAATTTTGCTAGCAGGGAAAAGGAGGTGATTATCCCTCTGTATAAGGCAATGGTCAGGCCACGCCTTGAGTACTGCGTACAGGTCTGGAGGCCTCATTTTAGGAAGGATGTAGATTTACTTGAGCGTGTACAGAGAAGGGCAACAAGATTGGTGAGGGGAATGAAGGGATCCTCTTATCAAGAGAGGCTTAAGTTCTGCAAATTGCAGTGGCTGGAGACCAGGCACCTGCACGGTGATCTGATTGAGGTGTATAAGGCCTTGAATGGGTTCAGCACGCTGAATTCTGATGGGATCCTTTCACTTGTTCAGATTACGAACCTAAGTATTCATAAATTCAAATTAAGAAAGGACAGATGTAGAATAGATGTGCGGAAATTTGCCTTTAGCCAGCGGGTGGTTAATTGCTGGAACAAACTTCCATCTGTCGTTGTGGAAGTTGATAGGTTGAATAAATTTAAGGAGGAACTGGATAGGCATTTGGAGGGAATGGTGTGATTTTTTTTTTTTTTTTTTTTTTTGGCTGATGCTGCATAAGCTCATACATTTGCTGATGCTGCATAAGGTCATACATTTGCTTTCTTGCATCACATGCTACTACTACTACTACTACATGTTCCATGCTCTCTGTCTATTTCTTGGGGTGCAGACCACTGTAGTCATTATATCATTTGCTTTTGTGACCAAAATTAGATTATGGGTCTCAGGTATATGCTTCAGCTAGAAATAGTGTCCTTGAGTGGCTTGACTTCATTCACCATCAGGCTATCCACTTTGCTACTTGTGCATTCAGAACATCACCTGGCCAAAGTCTATATATATCAAAGCAAATGAACCATCTATGTCGCTTCAGGAAAAACAGTTGTGTCTACAGTATGCTTTTAGCTGACCGGGCTAGCCGGATGGGTAAAGTGCCTGCCTGGCAACCCAAAGGTTGTGGGTTCAAATCCTTCCTTGGGTTTGGATCACAGTAAATGCAAAATTTTTGGGGGGTGCATTATGGCCACAGAAGTGATGCACCAACAACTAACAAAAAAAAATATGCTTTTAAGCTGAAAAGCCAGACCAAACCCATATGAACATCCATTTTTAAGCCACGATTGGAAACTTTTTATATTACTTGCTGTACTTCCAACCATCCACACCTCCATAGCGAGGTGGGCAGGAGCAGCAGTGCATAGCACACGCTTCTTGATTAGACGGGAGTTCGAGCCCTTGACCACCAAATATGGAGGATGCGGAAAAGTCAGGGAATGGCTACCGCATATCCTCTGGGCAATATGGCCTTAGTTGCTAATGCTCCTAAAAACTAAATAACAAACAAACAAGCCAACCCTCCATTTGGTATTTGTGTCCAAGAGCTACTCAGAGAGCTTAACATCACAGCAGATAAGGTTGCTCAATTACCAAAGTAGCCCATTACACCCTGGCATACCCAAATACCAGCATGTGACTTCTCCCTTATTAACTGGATGAAGTCTGATACCCCATCCTCCTACCTTCAGCTTGATTCACAGCAGCCCTGATTCTTGGCCCATTAGTCCCCTTTAAAGACTACAGGCAAGTAATGCCTATAATGACTTCGGGGTAATTGTGCAGGCAGATATGAAGTTTTCTGAGCAGTGCAGATGGTCTGCAAGAGTAGCTCATGGTGTCTTGTCAATAATATACAGGAATTTTTCTAGCAGGGATAAGGAGGTGATTATCCCCTTGGTATAAGGCAATGGCCAGGCCAGGCCACACCTTGAGTACTGTATACAGGTCTGGAGCCTCATTTTAAGAAGGATGTAGAGCTGTTGGAACAAGTACAGAGAAGGGCAATAAGATTAGTGAATGGAACAAAGGGTTGCTCTTACAAAGAAAGGCTTAAGTTTTGCAAATTACAGTGTCTGGAGACTAGGCACCTGCAAGGTGATCTGATTGAGGTGTATAAAGCCTTGAATGGTTTGAGCATGCTCAATGCTGATAGGATTCTTCCTCTTGCTCAGAATAATCACCTGAGAGGGCATAAATTCAAATTGAGGAAAGATGGTTGTAGGATAGATGTGTGTAAATTTGCCTTTAGCCAGCAGTTTGTTGATTGTTGGAACAAACTTCCAACTGTCGTTGTAGAGGTAGATAGCTTAAATAGATTCAAGGCAGAACTTGACAAACATCTGGAGCATGTGGATGGGTGAAGTAAGGGTGTTTTTTTTTTTTTTTTTTTTGGCCGAGCTATATAAGCTTGCTTTCTTGCATCATGTGCCTTTGCTAATCAATCAATGGCAGTCTAGTCTGGGCAGAGATCGTAAAGAGGAAGTTGTTTTTGCTTGGCTTTCCTTAAGACAGTCATCTAACACTTTCCTTTCTGCTGAGGACTGATCACCTTTCTATGTGCAAGTAATGTGATGCCTTATATTTATCTGTTAAACATGTTTTAAGTCTATGTACAAATTTCAGAAATGCACATTTTACTACTTTTAACCATCCGAATGAGCCATATATGCTCAGTTAGATTTAACAACGTGTCGGCAGTTTTTAAATTTTTAAAAATGATGAATATGTATACACTTATATGAAATGTCCAATTTATTTTTACTCTTATACTGAATTTTATTTATTGATATGTATATATATAACCTTTTGACTAGGTAACATTTTTAAAGCTTACCAAAATCCAATCTTTTTGAAAATTTAGCTTTGTTGTGGCACATTATAACCTAGTCATTTTTATGCCATAAAAACTGAAAATCAAATCAGATTGAAGCAAAATGGCTTTGGCTGGAATTTTTTTTATTATTATTAGCCATATAGTGCAAGGAAGTCTGAGTCTTATGCTGCACCAACCAAAAAAAAAATTTCTGATTTACCCTGTCATCGTATAGTATACACAGATGATTTGGTAATTTGTGTTCCGGGGTCTTCAAGGTTGGTCTTGGAGACAAGGATTAAGGAAATATTGGAGGATCTGACCCAATGGGTTACATTACATAAGTTGAATATCTCTGTAACAAAAACTAAGCTGATGGTTTTTAAAGGGGCTTTCAATTATGATCGTCCACCTACTGCACGTATATATAATAAACAAATAGCATATGTTAAAACCAATAAGTATTTAGGAATAACTATAGATGATAAGTTAAGTTTTACAGAACATGTGGAAAATTTAGTGAATAAAGTAAGAACTTTTAGTGCTGCTATAATAAGGATAACTAGAACAGAATGGGGCTTAAATAAAAAAACCCTTAGATTGTATTATAAGGCTGTTTTCCTGCCAATTGTTTCATATGCTGCTGGTATTTGGTGTAGGAGGGCAAATATTGTTAGAATAAAAAATAAATTAAATTCCATACAGAGGGTGATGTTATTAGCAATTAATCGAGTATGTAGGATGGTTTCAACGAATGCCCTTCACGTGATAGCTGGGGTGTTACCCCTGGATTTGCATGTGATATATAGAGGGATGGTGTATCATTTAAAGAAGGGTAGAGAAGTTAGCTATATGAGAATAACTTCTAATACATCTGTTAATATGAAAATTGAGATAAAAAGAATATTAAATTAATTATATAATATATGGCAATGTAGGTGGAACGATAGTACGACTGGTCTAGTCACCAAATACTTTTTACCAGATGTTTGCTATTTGTCATTAAACAAAAAAATAGATTGGTTTTTCCCAGCTATGACGGCTTCTTTTATACTGACAGGGCATAGATCATTAAAGGCAAAACTGTTTCAGTTGGGTATAGCGACAGATAGTTTTTGTATTTGTGGGATTGAAGAAGATTGGAAACATGTATTATTGGATTGTAATCTGTATACTGAAGAAAGATCTTTGTTGTTTCAAACAGTTTTAATAAGTAATGTTAATGAATTACACTTGCTTGTCTCAGATAGAGATAGATTTAATGCTTTTCAACAATTTTGTCTTAGTGTCTTTAGAAAAAGACGACAATTACTGCAAGCCACTCGGTAATACCTCACTCTTTTTTTTTTTTTTTTTTTTTTTTTCTCTCGTACCCATAGTTTGGGTTTTTTTTTTTTTTTTTTTTTGTACCCATAGTTTGGGCTTTTTTTTAAATTAATTAATTTATTATTTTTTTATTATTATTTTTATTTTATTATTTTTTATTTATTTATTTATTTATTTATTTTTTTTTTTTTTAGTTATTTTTGATATTAACCCTTTTCTTTTTTTTTTGTCTTGTACTCAGGATTGGGCACCCTGAGTGCGGGATTTGCTGGCATCCACTGGTATGGCACACCCGCCGATGGATGCGGGACTTTGTGCTATAGCACAGACTATTGGAACAGGCCCGGCTTTACATGACGTCGAACGTGCACTGGGAATTGGCTGTCCAGGAGGTCCAGGGACAGCTGCTTCCTGGTGGCAAAACGGCCTGACATGGATAACACATACTGCAGTATTGTAGTGTGTGTTAATACTATGTCAGGCCCATTGAACAGGAATTATTTCCTCACAGAGACAATAGGTGGAGATAGGCATATGCGTAGGGGCCGGCCGCCATAAACAGGGAACATACATACATACATACATTACCCTGAGAGAGAGAGAGAGAGAGAGAGAGAGAGAGAGAGAGAGAGAGAGACAGACAGACAGACAGACAGACAGACAGACAGAAGTAGAAGGGAATCACCAAGAAAGAGAAGAATGATGATATCTAGCATCCAACTCAGGATCCTGGGTATGCCAAGCCCATACTCACTAGATGTGAGCTTTTGGGGTTAAATTGTTAACCATCCTTCCCACATTCAAGTGATCAGCAAACTTTGACAGCTTACCTGGAATGCTCATCAATATGATTTTTGAAAATTAGAAATAAGAGGGGACCTAATCCGCAGGGGAACCTAATTGTTATGCTAGTCCATCTTGAAAGATGACCGTTTATGACAATCCTCTGTCTCCTGTCTTTTAGCCACTTTGTAGGCCTGCAGGATTTCATCAGTAATCCCTGTTTGTTTCTATTTTATATAGCAGCCTTCTGCAGTATCAAAAGCTTTAATAAAATGTGGTATGAATGTTAAAATAATTACCCAAATTTAATTGTCCTTAACCACAGACTCCACAATCTTACCCATCTCATCTTTAGCACCGTCTTTGTGTATTGAGAGACATAAGCACTTCTTCAGTCCAAGGGGATTGTGCCGGAGTCTGACTCTTTCATTAACACCATCAGCCGTTTGATACATTCCTGTGCAGCCTTTTTAATAAACGTTGAAGCTCTTTATACCAATCCTCTTTTTAACATCCTAACAGATTACAATGTCCTGTGTGGTTGGTTCTGGCCAATTTCTCATTAACCTAATGCTATTTTACATTCAGTATAACGACATTGAATTCTCTTGTTAGGTCTTGATAGATATGTAGCTTATATAGTGAAATTTACAATTTAATTGTAACTTTACTGCACTCTACAATCAATGCAAAATTTGCAATCATAATTTTCTTGTTTAATACTGTAGCGCACATTATAAATAAGATTATACTATATTGTATTAGTAGAATTACATTAAATGTTCAAGCTTTTATTTGTTTTGTTGCTAATTTTATAAACGATCAATATGACAACCGTTTTTCTCATTCACCTGGGTGGGGGGGTTGTTTTACAGAGCTTTGACTGCATAACTGAATATGTACGATCTCACTCTAGAGCCTTGCTTTCTAACTTCAGTAACATTTTATAATAAATACTTCTCCGGATCATTAAATCATTTATTTTACAGAAATCTGACTCCTTAACATTCCCAAGAGATTTGAGCTTGCATGCAAGCTCAGATCTATAGATTTTACACTGCAACAAGGGACCTATTTGATTTATTCTGTTCTTTTATTTTATTTATTTATTTATTTTAATTTTTTCATTTTTTTTATATTCTTATGAGAAGAACTGCCTGTGTTTAGCAATTTTTGATACTGGTTTGTAATCTGCTTTTGCTTACTATATGTAGTGAAATATCCCATGTGGAGTATTTTACACTTCATTGTTTCTGTGTCTTCTGGCACTATAGCTTTATTTCTGTTTTGATTGGTGGCACTTATATCTTATAATTCATAGTATTCAACTGAGCTATTTAATGTGAGATTGCCATTTCACTCATTTCTAAATTTTATATAAAATAGTTTATTTGTGGTATCCTAAACTTCACTGCTGCTTTGCCGGCTGTGTGATAATAAAAAGTATTAGTGTTTTAGTGGGGTACTTCCCTGAGTGTTCCGGATTAACATACCACATGGTTGGTATGTTAATCTAGGATTATTGCCACCTATTTGCATTAACTTGCATTTGTCGATGTTAAACTTCATACTTCAGTTTACATGTACTTAAATATTGGTATTATGAAACAACAGGGATTACCTTTATTTTAGATATAGGAAGCTTCTTTTCCAACCAACTCTCCTAGTCCAACGTGCTAATAATTCTTTGGAAAAGCGATATCAATTTTACAAAACCTTAGAGATGAAACTACATGAAACTTCGATCAATATCCGTAGACCATTCCTATTGTCCGACGATTGGTCACTTATACGCATACGTGAAGAACAAACACTACAACATAAGACAAAAGTTTCGGATTAATTGTGAGTTGCTCTATTCCTGTGAACATGACACCCCTAAAAGTTCTAGTCTGACTTAAGGAATGTAGAGAATAATCGCCCCATATTGATTAAACTTTTTAGACCCCTAAATTTAACTCTAATGTCAAGCTGTAGGACCGAAGAAAATAATCGGTCCATATTTATTAAGCGATTTAGACCTTCAAAATTTAATTTTATGTCAATCCACATAATGGTTTCCTTGCTGCCAGAGGTATGGTGTTTGAAGACAGAAGTCTTGAGTGCTCGATGTTGAGACCGAGGGGTCTGAACACTATGGTTCTGACAGTGGGGAAGATGTCCCACATGTTTTGTAAAATTGATAACACCTTCCCAAAGAATTATTAGCGCATTGGACTTGGAGAGTTGGTTGGAAAAGAAGCTTCCTATATCTAAAATAAAGGTAATCCCTGTTGTTTCATAATATAATAGAATATAGGAATTATCGAGCACTTAATGGCTCTCTATTATCAAATCTATTAAATACCACAGATTGTAAACTTTACACTTTGCTTTCCCTCTCCGCTCAAAATTTAAAATTTGATTTCTACCTTTTAGAACTTTACTTTACGCATACGTGTATACTGACTTAATTGACCACTCAAATTATACATTAATATACAACACCATGGCTGAATGGTTAACAGGGTTAAAACAAGACTATACTAGAATTATATTGAAATATGCTGCCAAAAAAATATCATATCCTGTTTTTAAAACAATGTCTTTCTGAAAATTTAATACAGAAATTTGCTAAATTTCGGCTAGGTTTGAAAATCCAAGGAATACAAAAATTAGTTCTTACTACGTCAAGCAGCATAGTAAAACTAGCTTTAAAATCTCAATTTAATCTAAAAAAGATATATTTTAAACAGATTCAATGATATTGCAATATTTTTAGAAAACACCTAAACAGTATTGATTGGAATAATCTAAAGCAAGCCATTCAGTTAAAAATTGATGCCGAATCCACCACATTAGAGAATAGACATAACCTAAAATTACAATCCCTTAGGGGTTTTCCTCATAACAGAGGTCATTATTCATCACACAATCATTTTGAGAATCTGAGTGCATACCGAAACACCAAAACCGCAGATAAAAATTCCCACACCTTTCCCAATAGAAATCTACCACATATTAATGACTTCCGGGTGAACAAACAAACAGACAATGTCTATTTACACACTGGTTCTCATAGCAACCCTAATCCATCAGATAATGTAAAGAACTTATCATCTGTTATGCTAACTTCTCAGCAAATAGCCCTATTAAATAAAGGTTTAAATTATAATTTACCGCCGAGATTCCTCCGCAAGAAACAAATGATTAAGGCGCCTCCATAGCCAGGTGGGAAGGAGCAGCAGTGCGTAGCACACGCTTCTTGATTAGACCGGGGTTCGAGACCATCACCACCAAATACGGAGGATGCGGAAAGGTCAGGAATGACCACCGCATATTCCCGGAGCAATATGGCCTTAGTTGCTAATGCTCCTAAAAACCAAATAACAATAACAAACAAATGATTATTGATTGATCTTGAGTTTGCTCTTAGAGACTTGCCTCAAAAAAATGTATTAATCCAACAGTCCTGTAAGTAGTAGATGACTTTCATCAACCGGTGAAATACCACCGGTTGATGAAAGTCATCTACCGGTGGTATTTCACCACTACTTTGCTTATTGGAGGCTTGAAGTGGTGAAACCCATGTTTAGTCTCTAGAGCAAAGTTTCCGGCATCCCCCTCTCCCCATACTTCTCCTTCAACCCATGCATGGTACTATAGGTTTTGATGCCTTTCGTGTTTGGGGTTTTCATAAAAAAAAAAAGAAAAAAAAAAAAGACTAATCGAATCATAAACCAAACTATCTCCTCAAAATATCAAAACGACATAGAGAAGAAGCTAAAGCTTTACACACACACTTAGACAAAACTGCGATATCATTATTCAAACGGCTGACAAAGGCGATACAGTAGTTATTCTCAATAAAGGAGACTATATAAATAAATTATACACCATCATTTCTGACACAACAACAAACGAAGAGGTTGCACCATCAGAGTTCAACAGCCTAGTTAACAAATGCAGTGGATTCCGGTTATTTGGGCCACCGGTTAATCAGGGCAGCTGTTTATTTGAGGCAAATCTTAAAAAACAGAACCTAATCGAGAAAATAGCCAGGGTTACTTTGCTTAATTGGGACAGCATGCCGTTTAATCGGGGCAGGAGACCGCAGCACTGGAGATTACCCTACGATTGTCTCCGATGGTACCACACGGTTTGGTCGAAATTCTGGAGGTCACAGCCATAAAACAATAAAAACAATTAGCAGTCACCTGTTTATTGGGCTTTTCTGTTAGTGAAATCTATCATAAACGGACAGTAAACTCGATCTTACTGAATTTGCGATAATACCGACAGCTGGAATTCTGTGGGTTATTATGGTGAAATGTGTTTACACTTCCATGAAATCTTTAATCATATAAAAAAAATTAATTTTCAGATCTTCTCTTCATTCCTATTTTTAAAGCTTTGTAACTCGTTACTCCGTTCTCACTTGCGCGTATCGTGTTACTTGCAATTTGTGTGTGCTGTGATTGCTTATCTTTTTACTGTTTTAAATTTTAACCTCCACCCACAAATGTCAGTGAACAGAAATGTCAACTAGTTAGTATGTCCATATTACAGTACGCATTAATTATTCCGATTTTCACGTATCATTTAATTTTTTAATTGGTAAGGTAATAAAGGGTAAATTTGTGCTTAATATATATTTACTTTTATAGCCTGTGGATAATATTCCTCCTATTTTCTCTAATTAGAATCGTTGTTTAATAGAATTAAAATTCAATTCACAAACGTGATCACGATGACCGGCGCTTACTACACATTGTATAGTGAACGGTACTTTACTGTGGTGACTTCGTCGTAACGTGATTTGATTGTACAGTAAACCAATTGTAAGGGAGGGGGTACATTATATTTTTAACTATTTATGTGAAACTTTGGATAATTGGCGCTGCCACTTAATTGGGCCAAAATACACTAGTCCCAATGTGTCCCAAATAACCAGAATGGACTGTATAACAAAATGCTCACCACCTATAGGAAAGATGACCACATCACTATGGCCCAACTTAAAAAAATTAAAGCCCGCACATACAATATCCCAACCTTATTTGGCCAAGTAAAATTACACAAAACAGGATTCCAATACATCCAATCATGTCATATAAGAATTCAGCGTTTGCTTCCTTGGCCATGTTCATCTACCCAATTCTAAAACCACTTCGAGAACGCCTAACATTTAACATAAAAAACTACGATGCTTTATTCATGAACCTTAAAGATCTCCATATCAAGGAAGGTATGAAGTTATATTCACTGGATGTGACCTTACGCCTTAGACATAGTCTGGGCCTACTTAAATGATGATAACATAAAAATGAATAACACCAGACTCCCCAAAGACAGAATCTTCGAACTAACAAAACTATTAGTAAATGCTAATTACATTCTCTTTCAAGGAAAAATATGCAAACAGATTTTCGGCCACCCAATGGGCCTAAACATCAGTGGACTCATTGCTGAACTATACTTAGACAAATTAGAAAAGATCTATCTTGATCCATTTATACCACAAATCACATATTATGGAAGATTAAAGAATTATGAATATTTCTTTAGAATATTGTTTATGGTCAAATTATCTATGATAATTAGGATGACATCCTAATTATCATAGATAATTTGACCATAAACAATATTCTAAAGGTTTTTAATAACATCCATCAGAGATTAAAATTTGAATTAGAAATTGAAGCAGAAACCCACTCCATAAATTTACCATACACAGATTAGACCATATACTAAATTTCAGCATATATAGAAAACCTACTACTAAGGGAATGCTTTTGCATTTCCACAGTTATTGTCCCCAACCAGACAAAAAATCGGTCATGCTGAATCAATTTCTTAATGCCTTTAAATATTCTTCCACCTAGATTTCTCTAACGACAGAAATAAATGAATTAACTACAAGATTCTCAAATAGAAGTTACCTGCTAACCTATATAAACAAAGTTAAAACAAACATTGCACAAAAATCCGACAAGACCAAAATACATTTCATTACCATTCCATATGTCGAGTACTGGTACAATAAACTTAACCAAATATGCAAGGGAACCAACATGAAAATCATAGCAAAACCCATGAACAAATTATACACATTCTTCAGAAATCGACCTTCAAACACCACATTCCAATCACAGCATGACCTGGTATACAGCATCCCATGCAAAAATTGCGATGCTGTTATGTAGGATCTACCATGGGAGTGGCACAGTTTCGAGCAAAACAACATGAAGCTTCTGTGCGGGCGGGTCATTCAAATGCATCAGAACTTTCGTTCTGCGCAATAAATGAACAACATTCATTCGGCTTTAATGAAACAAAAATTATAAATATTCAACACAACTACCACAAACTACTTATTTCGGAAACCTTAGAGATTAAACTACATGAAACTTCAATTGATATCCGTAGACCATTCCTATTGTCCGACGATTGGTCACTTATACGCATGTGTGAAGAACAAACACTACAACATAAGACAAAAGTTTCGGATTAATTGTGAGTTGCTCTATTCCTGTGAACATGATGCCCCGAAAAGTTTTAGTTCGACTTAAGGAATGTAGAGAATAATCCCCCCATATCCATTAAACTTTTTAGACCCCTAAATTTAACTCTTAATGTCAAGCTACAGGACCGAAGAAAATAATCAGTCCATATTTATTAAGCGGTTTAGACCTTCAAAATTTAATTTTATGTCAATCCACGTAATGATTTCCTTGCTGCCAGAGGTATGGTGTTTGAAGACAGAAGTCTTGAGAACTCAATGTTGAGACCGAGGAGCCTGAACACTACGGTTCTGACAGTGGCGAAGATGTCCCACATGTTTTGTAAAACTGATATCGCCTTCCCAAAGAATTATTAGCGCATTGGACTAGGAGAGTTGGTTGGAAAAGAAGCTTCCTATATCTAAAATAAAGGTAATCCCTGTTGTTTCATAATATAATAGAATATAGGAATTATCGAGCACTTAATAGCTCTCTATTATCAAATCTATTAAATATTGGTATAATTATTCATATCAGTTGGATTGTTGGTTGAGAAGTACTGAGTCAGGAATGTTCTAGATCTTGCTGCATTCATTAGTTTGGAGTAGTTTCTAGACTATGTGTACCACCTGCTCTGTGCATGTCAGATGGATATATAAAGGAAATCGCTTAAAGGTCAATCATATGGAGTTATAAGCAAGCCAATTAATGTTGTTATATATTGGTAAACTAATGCTCTTTTTATAGTTAAATTACAATTGAACATTCTTTTAAAATGTTACACCGCTGCATTAATTCCTCAAAGAGCTTTTGCTATCTGTGCAGTAATTACTCAATTAAATCTCATAGTTTATAATTCCACTATTAAAGAAAACATTTGAACTTTATTTTGATTGCAAATTAGGTGATCAGGAAAAGATATGGGTTCCTCATATATGCTGCACTAATTATGCAGCATATGTGAGAAATTGGAAGTTTGTGAACATTTTTTGGACAAAACAGAACAGAGAACAAATAAATCTTGTTTAAGATTTTATTACAAACCTACCAAAATGTTATTCACACTGTCTAAAAATACACTTCCTTCATTCCCATTGAGACTTTTCCCTGATACCATTGGACACCATAGCAGTTAATGTGGTGAATTTTTCATCCAGATATTGGTATCATGGTGAAATTTTATCAAGGAAGATGGTAGCCTACTGTGTTGCAGGCTATTTCTGGACAGTTATCACAGAGGCCCCTGATCATTACAAAGGAAAAAGCAAATGAAAAAAAAAAAAAATATATGTTTTTCTGCCATTTAAAATGCTAGTTATATAAACTCATGAACCAAAACATTATGACTACCTATTTAATAAAGGTGTTAGACTACTTTTTGATGATAAATGCTTGCACTTGGAGTGGTACCTTCCATGGTCTCCACAAGACCATGGAAGTGTGTCCCTAGGTATCCTGTACCAGACAGATAAAAGGATATTCGAGTGTTCGGCAATGGAGCAAGCCACTGGCGTGGATTGGCAAATGCTGCATTCAACTGCATCTCATGTATGTTTGATGGGATTGATGTCAGGAGAATTTGGCGACAATGGAAAATGGTTTTGAGGATCACAACCAAGCACACTAAGTGCTTGGGCACGATCCTCAATCCATTCCTGAAAAATGTGGGCATTATGACACGGTGTTGTCTTGTTGAAAGAGTCTAAACACGCCCTCACTGCCATCTGTCAGTGAGGGCATGTTCAATGAGGATGAGGGAACCCAGTGATGTCCATAAAAACATCCCCAAAGTGTGATACCGCCACTGCTATTCCCATCCAAAACAGTGTGGGGCAGTGCAGTCTGGTTACAGATGTTCACCTGCTTTCTGTTGAATAAGCACCCATCCTTCAGCCTGATGGGGCTGGAACCTTGATTTATCAGACCAGGTTGCTCTTTTCGGTTGTCCTCCAGGAACAGTGCTCCCATCCCACTGCAGGCAAAGGCATCAATGACTATCAGTGATTCCTATCAGGAGTAGGTGACCTGTTCAGTTACATGAACAGGTCACCTACTCCCTAGGCTTATCCACAATAGCTTCTGCTGAATGGTATGCCCTGATTATAATCTGCTATTAATTGAGAAATTGTGAGCTGTCTGTCATTAGCACACTGCCATTACTGTCAATAACAGTCCTGCTAACCTTTGTATCATCTGCAAATTTAGACATTAAGCTTGATATACCTTCATCAATATCATTAATAAACACAGAAAACAACAATGGACCCAACACTAAACCTGATTAACCCACTAATAACATTAATACACGAAGAGCAATGTTCATTGATTACCACTCTCTGTCTTCTCCTACTCAACGATCCCTTTATCCATAGCAGCAATTTGCCTTTAATGCCAAACTGCTCCAATTTGTACAGTAGCCTTCCATGTGCAACTGTATCAAAAGCTTTCCTAAGATCCAAATATATGAAATCAAAATTATTTTTTGCATCAGTTCCTTTGTAACCACATCATAGTATCCAATCAAAGTGATCAGACAAGCCTTCCCCTTTACAAAACCATGCTATGTTTGAACTATAACTGAAGTCTTGTCTAGATGATACTTCTTTAATCAGTGCCTCCATTGATTTCCCCGGAACAGAAGTTAAACTGACTGGTCTGTAATTACGACCAGCTGAGTCGGTGTGAATAGAAAACGCAAGCCACCTGGAGTTATGAACTTCAGGTGGCTTTCACCAAAGTAAAACAAAATGAGGTAGAGAGATTTTAAGCTAGAGAAGATCGAAAAGAGGAGATTCCAAATTACCAAGTCTCTAACAGGGAATATTGGAATGGACATATGCACAAGTACCACCTTTGAGGCGAAGGGAATCATACAGCGAATAATTTGAGCAACTGAGATGAGCAGTAGTTGAATCAACCGATAACTGAGATTCTGTCAAAAAAAAGTACATGGGGTTTGGCAGACTGCAAGTGGAAATGCCATATAACTTTGCATTGGGGGCCACTTTTTCTAGTTACTACACTGAGTATATAACTATTTTTCTTCATTCTTCTGAGGAGATTATGTGGTTTTTGTAATTTTGGTGTATCAGGGATATAGTAGTAATATTGTATTCGTTATTCCCAAGTTATGTAATAATTGGTTTACATAATAAGTCCTGGAACGTATCTCATATGTATGTTGTGTATAGACTATCTGGCTTCTTCAAATTTGGATTCAGCTCATCAAAATCTATGCGATGAACCTTTTTTTTTTTTGTTGTTGTTGTTGTTGTTGTCTAGTGTAATGCCTTAATTTTCTCGTTGGATTTATTATTTTTTAAATTTTATTTATTTGCTTTGTTAACTTGTAATTTTTTAATGCAGTGAATTCTTCAGATCTGTCTGTTAACAGTTTGATGTTAATGGACATCAAACCGTTAATATATATGTTATACAATGTGTCTCAAAAATATTGGTACAAACGTTTAGGGGAGGTAGGTAACATCTAAAGGAATATGAATCGCATAGGAACCCATAACCCGAAACGTCACCGTAAGTTGGTACACGGTGCTGTTCATCAGTTCGTGAGAGGGAAAATTTCTGGTTTACTCGTTCAAGCAGTAGTCGCCGCACCAAGAGCATGCATCAATATACGAACTGTGAACTGGCAGACATGCACCTAGTGTATGGATTAGCAGAGGGCCCACACGGTGTGCGCCCCCATGTGGCACAATATCGCTTCGCAATAAATGTGTGGGCATGTATGGTCGGTGACTGCTTATCGGCCCATACCTGTTACCATCCCACATGAACTCTGCTAAATATCGGATCTTTCTTGAACAAGTTCGACCAGGGTTACTTGACGATGTTCCAGCAAATGGGTGCCTCCCTAGCTAGGTGGGAAGGAGTAGCAGTGCGTAGCACACAATTCTTGATTAGACCGGGGTTCGAGCCCATCACCACCAAATACGGAGGATGCGAAAAGGTCAGGGAATGACCACCGCATATCCGCATAGCCTTAGTTGCTAATTCTCCTAAAAACTAACAAACAAACATCCAGCAAATGTGAGACGCAACATTTGGTTTCAACATGATGGGGCGCCTGCCCATTATGGAAGGTGTGTTCGTGACCATTTGAACAGTTGTTTTGGGCGTCGATGGATTGGCCGTGTTGGACCCATTGCCTGGCCCCCACGCTCACCTGATTTATCGAGCCTTGATTTCTTTATGTGGGGGGCCTTAAATCTATCGTGTATGAATCGCCTGTGGAGACGGAAATGGATCTCGTGGCGAGACATGTCTGCGTGCTGCTACTGTCAAAGAAACTCCAGGTGTGTTCGACCGTGTCCACCAATCCATGCTGCGTTGGTGTCACGCATGCATCGCGTCTCATGGTGGAACCTTCGAGCATCTGTTGTAACATCATGAAATGCATCCATCTTGTACTCCATTGTTAATATTATGTCAAATAAATGTTTGCCACTAATTACTGTCTTATGTCATTTCTGCTTCTTGTGCCTCTGCTATTACTTTCCCGTGACGTTTCTGGTTATGGGTTCCTATGCGATTCACATTCCTTTAGATGTTACCTACTTCCCCAAAATGTTTGTACTAATATTTTTGAGACACCCTGTATATGTTAAAGTTATGCCAAGAAATTTTAAATAGAAAAGTATTAACTTTGCTATTTTGAGATCGGACCCACTCTGCAGATTTAATACAGTAGGTTTGATTATTTAGTAATATGTTTATTAAGTTGCCTGCCAAATTCATTGCAGGCAGTTGTGTTCGTTTCTGTGTGTTAATTATTTATTATCATTTTAATTGCATCATAAATATTTTTAAATATTTCACTTGATTATTCAGTACTACAATTTGGATTCACTACTGATAAAAATTATCATCTATTTTCTTAGGATATGAGAGAACAAACAGGAATCGACCTAGAAAATATTGTATATTATAAAGATGATACTCATTATTTTGTCATGACTGCCAAAAAACAAAGTCTTCTGGAAAGGGGTGTTATTATTAATGTAAGTACTAATAAATGTAAACTTTTTTCTTTTTATTTTATAGAAGCATTTGGAAAAATAATGGTTAAACTGAGAAATTCCACTTCACTCACAGTGATTTTTTAAATTTATAAATGCTTTTGTTTTGAAACCTCTGAAAATTCTGATAGGTTAGTTGATATATGCGATGTGTTACATTTCTGGCATATTTTATTTTTATTAAGTGTTCTATAATAACATTACAGAACACATAATAAACGTATTCTCTAAACTTAGCTTTGTATGTCAGGGACAAGAGTATCCACGCGTTAGTCAAAGAATTTTCAGGAAATGGATAAGTTTTTGAAAAATTTTGCCATTTTATTGACCTAATTGTCATATTAAATCGTACTCTATAAGTAGCTTTAGAGTTCTTGATAGTTTACTTTTTAAGTTAGCTTTTAAAATTTTTTAAAGATTTTGTTGATTATTGCATAATATACGTAGAACCTTTGTATCGTTCGAATCTTTCTGCCCTTGTTATAGAGTGAGTGTCAGGGAAATTCTAATATTTTAATTGTGGTAAATAGGTAGCTATAAAATTCAAATCAAATTAGCATTAGTACAGGCATATGAAACAAGAAAGCAAGCTTATGCAGCATCGGCCAAAAAAAAAAAAAAACATTCCCATTTCACCCCTCCATTCGTTCCAAATATCTGTCCAGCTCAGCATTAAATTTATTTAGGCTATCAACTTCCACAACAAAGGATGAAAGTCTTTTCCACCAACCAACTACCCGCTGGCTAAAGGCAGACTTCCGCACATCTGTCCTACATCTGTCTTTCCTCAATTTGAATTTATGCCCTCTCAGGTAATTATTCTGAGCAAGAGGAAGAATCCCATCAGCATTCAGCATGCTCAAACCATTCAAGGCTTTATATACCTCAATCAGGTCACCTCTCAGGTACCTAGTCTCCAGACACTGTATTTTGCAAAACTTAAGCCTTTCTTCGTAAGAGCAACCCTTTGTTCTATTCACTAATTTTGTTGCGCTTCTCTGTACTCGTTCCAAAAGCTCTACATCCTTCTTAAAATGAGCCCTCCAGACCTGTATACAGTACTCAAAGTGTGACCTGACCATTGCCTTATACAAGGGGATAACCACTTCTTTATCCCTGCTAGAAAAATTGCTGTATATCTTTGACAAAACTCCATGAGCTACTCTTGCAGACCACCTGCACTGCTCAGAAAACTTTATATCTGCCTGCACAATTACCCCCAGGTCCTTTTCGTTCTCTACCACTGTCAGTGTAGTACCGAGTTCATACGTTACTCTGGGATTACTGCTTCCCATAAGTACTTTACATTTGTCAGTGTTAAACTTCATTTGCCACCTCTCAGCTCATCTGCTCAACTTTTCTAGATACTGTTCCAGCATCATACTGTCGTCTGTGTCCATAACAACCCTGCTAACCTTCGTATTGTCTGCAAACTTCGACATTAAGCTTGATATACCATCATTAATTTCATTTATAAATACAGAAAACAACAATGGACCCAACACTGAACCCTGAGGGACTCCACTAATAACATTAGTCCACAATGAGCAGCGTCAATTCTTTATCACTCTGTCTTCTCCCACTCAACCATCGCTTTATCCATAGCAGCAATTTGCCTCCAATGCCACACTGCTCCAATTTGTTCAACATTCTTTCATGTGCAACAGTATCAAAAGCCTTTCTAAGATCGAAATATATGATATCAAAGTTATTCCCTGCATCCAGTTCCTTTGTGACCACATCATAGTATCCAATCAAATTGGTCACGCAAGACTTTCCCTTAACAAAACCATGCTGTGTCTGAGCTATAACTGATTAGCAGTGCCTCCATTAATTTTCCTGGAATAGAAGTTAAACTAACAGGTCTATAATTACTTGTGTTGCCCTTTGACCCTCCTTTGTGAATTGGGGTCACATTTGCATATCTCCAGTCCATGGGTACCTCCCCCGAGTCCAAAGAATCTCTCATAATTATGGCTAAGGGTGTGCTTACTTCCTTTGCCACCTCCTTTAATATAACTGGATAGATTCAATCCACCCCTGGTGCCTTTCCTGTGTTTATCTTCAACAATTTCTCCTCCACTTTCCTCTCAGTTATTAAAAAATCATCTAGCTCACTGCCAGAGTTTGATTCATCTCTGGCATTCCCCTCCCTGAATAACCCTTCATGTGTGAATGTAGATGCAAAATACTCATTTAGTTTGTTAGCCACCTGAGCATGATCATCAACAGTGGAACCATCAATATCCAGTGGACTAATCTGATTCACTCCTTTCCTTTCAGAGTTTACACAGGTAAAGAACTCTTTGCTGTTTTTCTTTGTATCTTTTGCCAAATATTTCTCATAATCTGCCTTTGCCTGCCTAATCTCCTTTGTGACTTGATTACAGACCAGCTTATATCTACAATAGACTTCCATGTCACCCATTAATTTATATGTATCCCATGCATTTTTCTTCTCTGCCTTATGTCTCATTAGTTCATCTGACATCCATTTAGACCTAAACCTTGAACAATATTTCTTCGTTGGTATGAAAAGCCTAGTAGCTTCCAAGATTAATTCTTTGAATGCTTACCATTTTGAATTTGCTGTTGGTAACATCATCGGTTGGTCCCGCCATATAGAATTTAAATACTGTCTCAGACCACCGTATTCACCTTTACTAAAGCAAAACCCCTTCCTTTTACCCCTGATGATAGTTACCTCATTGAGTAAATCCCACTTCAGCACACTATAATCACTGCCACCTAGTGGTTCCTTTATCTGCAGATTCTTAATGCATGAAGAATCACTACTGATAATCAGCTCAAGAGTATTACCCCCTCTAGTTGCCTCCCGAACATGCTGATGTAGAAAACAATCATACAATAAATCCAAAAGCCTTGCTAGTGTGTGAGTGACTAACCCACAAATTCTAATCAATATCTGGGAAATTAAAATCCTCCATTATAAGACTCTCTGATTTACTGGCCCACTCTATTTCCCTCTACAGTTTCTTATTATACTCATCAGAGTCATTAGGCCTATCGCACACTCCCACTCTCAATTTTGATCTCCAAATGCTTATGTCACACCAAACTGACTGGACACTGCACTGTCCAGTGATGTCGACTGGCTTCACTTCCTTGGATTTTATATGTTTCTTAACTAATAGCATAACCCCTCTTCCCTTTCTATCCTGACTATTCTTCCTGTACATATTGTACTCCCCAAATTCCAGTTCTGCTGTCCTTATATCTGTGTGATACCACATCTCTGATATCCCAACAATATCTGTCTTTGATGTTTGAGCAATACCTCAAATTCATCAAATTTATTTACCAAACTCCTAGCATTGGTGTATACGCAAGTATACATGCACCTGTTCCTATTCTTAGCTACCCTAACACAACCCATGTGTTTACCTGTACCACAATGACTCCCAGCAGTCTCCGAAATACCCTGCATCTTGTTTTCCACGCTACTTCTCATTACAATAGAAGCAGTACAAGAATCACTTTCACCTGTGCCAGTGGCTACTGTTAATCTATTAGTCCTTGTATCCTGTCTATTCTTCCTGTACATATTGTACTCCCGAAATTCCAGTTCTGCTTTCCTTATATCTGTGTGATACCACGTCTCTGATATCCCAACAATATCTGCCTTGATGTTTGAGCAATACCTCAAATTCATCAAATTTATTTACCAAACTCCTAGCATTGGTGTATACGCAAGTATACATGCACCTGTTCCTATTCTTAGCTACCCTAACACAACCCATGTGTTTACCTGTACCACAATGACTCCCAGCAGTCTCCGAAATACCCTGCATCTTGTTTTCCACGCTACTTCTCATTACAATAGAAGCAGTACAAGAATCACTTTCACCTGTGCCAGTGGCTACTGTTAATCTATTAGTCGTTGTATCCTGTCTATTCTTCCTGTACATATTGTACTCCCGAAATTCCAGTTCTGCTTTCCTTATATCTGTGTGATACCACGTCTCTGATATCCCAACAATATCTGCCTTGATGTTTGAGCAATACCTCAAATTCATCAAATTTATTTACCAAACTCCTAGCATTGGTGTATACGCAAGTATACATGCACCTGTTCCTATTCTTAGCTACCCTAACACAACCCATGTGTTTACCTGTACCACAATGACTCCCAGCAGTCTCCAAAATACCCTGCATCTTGTTTTCCACGCTGCTGCTCATTACAATAGAAGCAGTACAAGAATCACTTTCACCTCTGCCATTGGCTACTGTTAATCTATTAGTCCTTGTATACCCCCAAGCTAGCAGTTTTCTGTCCCATCTAACACTGCCTCGATAGTATCAGCAAATATTCTTGCAACCTTTCTATTTAAGTGTATCCCATCCCTGTCGAAGCAGTCTCTCCTGTTAACAAGTACAGACCAGGCTGAAAAAAATTCTACCCCTTGAGCCTTGCACAATCTTTCCAGGACCAAATTGATCGACAAGGTTCTCATCATATACTCCCTCCTATTATGTCTGCGCAGAATTGCAGACACTTTCAAATTCAACCCTAATTCACAGCTTTTTTTCAACATTGACCTGTACTTGTGAAGTAATTCCACAGGTCTCCTACTCTTAATATCATTAGTGCCAACGTGTATAACTATATCACCTTTTGTGCCCTTAAAAGATGATATCCGCTCTACCTCATCATCAACCTTTGCCCCTAGCAGACATACCCTGGTCCTGTTACACCTATCCTTTTTTTTTTTTTTTTTTTTTTTTTTGGGTACCTCCGTAGCCATGTGGGAAGGAGCAGCAGTGCATAGCACACGCTTCTTGATTAGACCGGAGTTCGAGCCAGTCACCACCAAATACGGAGGATGCGGAAAGGTCAGGGAATGACCACCGCATATCCCGGAGCAATATGGCCTTAGTTGCTAATGCCCCTAAAAAACCAAATAACAAACAAACCTATCCTTTTTACATACCATGTTCCCCGTTTCCCTGACAATAGAGTCACCAACAACTATTAGTTCCAATGCGACCAGCGTTTTCTGCCTTGGGGGTTGCTGCTGTGTTGCGCAATGATCAAATACAGGCTCTGGTGTTGATGTAGGCGCTGGGAGCTTGATGGACATCCCCTCTGGCAATATCATGTCCCATACCTGATTGTTCCACAAACATCAAGCAAGCAGTGCATTTTAAAAGACTGTGATTCAGTGCCCCCCCCCCCCCCCCCCAGTTCTCTCCTGAGCCACAGCACTCTCATTAGCTTGAGCCTTTTGCTTTGCTGCTCTGGTCTGGTCATGATTTCGATTCAATTTCAATTCAATTTCAACTTCAGTACAAAAATATAACCCTAAACTTGTATCCCAATGCAGTTAGAAAACTATATATCTATATTTATTTTTTCAGTTTTGTGTATTATCTCTAAGTTCGGTATCAAGTTATGTATTAATTAATTATGTTTCATTTGTGAAATCTAAGTTGTTATATGTATTTAGTTAAAAAGCGCAATTTAATTGACAATGAAGTTTAACAAGATTAATAAATTTTACTGATTAATTGATAATATTATACACTATACTAAGCTAACGTTATCTAGTTCGGAATATAACGTTGTATCATATAACAATGATGGCATATTACGAATGGGAAATCTACGGACAATTAAGTATTAATTAACTTCCAAAATCTTGCTGTCTCAATTCAGAATAAACCAAGGATCTTAACTTGGTCTATAAGCTACTTATAGAAAATAATTTAATATAAAAATTAGTCAATAAAGCGGTTAAATATAGCTAAAAAACGTTCGTTCGCCGGAGCTACAAAACTTGGAAAACACGTGGATTGGATACCCTTACCGATACTAAGTAATAACTTACAAGATCTCTATCTAAGTTAAAATTTAAACTAAGTACAGCTAGGCCTCGCATAACGCGAGTTTGATTAACGCGATATTCAGTTAACGCTATTTGAAAAATGATACCACTTTTCACTTTACACGATGTAAATTTCCAGTTAACACGATCTTTTTTTTTTTTATGCGATAGTTGAAAAAGATTTGAGTCGGGCGTTAAGCTTACCGTGAGTCGTACGGTCAATAACACAAACGTTTGCCTGCTGCCCGCCTCGGTGTGTTCCATCAACAATTGGAAGAAGACGTGTTTGTCTCCTGCTAATAAAGTCAATGCAGACTTGCATTTAAAAATTCAAATTTTTAAATGAGCCAGATGAAAATGTTACTGCGAAGGAGATAACGGTAAAAGAATTAGATGAAATCTTTCGTATCGCATAGAACCTCAAACAAAAGGTTTGATGTTCTCTGCGATATTTATTTCGCCAGGGCCCAGAGAAGATTGTTGTCGGCTATCGGAAATTGATTGATGAAAAGAGAAAGTCAACACTGTTCAAATATTTCCGCAACAGTAATTTCTTCATTGTGTATTTTATGTCAGAGGTTCCCAAAGTTTTTCGGTTCACGGCGCCTTTAATGTCTCAGTAATTTTTTCAAGGCGCACCCAGACCAAAAGAAATACCTAACAGTTTCATTTAGTAGTTAGGTCCAAACAACTTAATAAGAAATGCTAAAACTGTGAACTACCTTGAGCTAGTAGTTCGCACGGTGTCCGACAGATATCGAGTATCGCTGTGTTTCCCTCGAAAATTTAAAATATTCCACGGCGCACAGTTTAAGAACCGCTGTTTTATGCAATAAACATTTAATTCCATAATTATTTTCATTATCTTTTACATTATACACAGTTAAAAAGTTATTTAAAAGGTATTTTTAAAATTCTTTACGGACATTCCAGAAGGTCAAGGACCAATTATAATTTTTCCTATTGGTTATGATATTCGATTAACGCATTTCCGTTGCGCGATGCGCTTGCGGGACGAATTAATCGCATTAATTGAGGCCCACCTGTATCATAACTAGGAATATAAAGCTATTCTAGAAAATAAGTTAATATGCCAATTTAAGTTAATAAAACAGAAAAAACTTCTCTATTTCCAGAGCTGTAAAAACTTCGCCTGCACAAGGTTACTCTCGTTCCCAAAAAAACACTTAGGTTTGCATTAGTTGGATAATTTTGTTATATATTATAATTAACTTAACTTTAAAATGTTGAAGTATAGGATAATACATATAATGCAAACATGGCAGTATAATTACTGCATAACTTGTGGCCCCGGATGCCAAGCGTTCCGTGGCCAAGCGATCTCAGTGCGTTTTTCCAAGCAAACTATCTAAAGAGCTTTTGCCAATACATATTCTGTTTATTTCTGAATACCGTTTTCTTCATTTCATTTTATATTTCAGTAGCTCTTTCGCTCTACAAGTAGTAGGCAAAGGCCCAGATAGGAAAGACACCTTTTTGTTTCTTTTTCCTTTATTACTAACAACTAATAGCCGCTTGGTTACCTTTTTGCACTGCTCCTGCCTCCCTGTGGCGGGGCCGGTAACCTGGGAGGTAAAGAAAAACACCCAGGGCCAAAAGGAGCCAACATGGATAAAAATACTTATCCACAATTAGAGCCTTCGAGCTCCAGAACAGAAAATTATAATGACCATGACACAAATCACTATTTAGGAAATTACACCAAAAGACTGAAAACGGATAGGATGGCACAACCCTGCCCATCATTTCTAATTTTCCACTCCCTCTCTAGTCAGCCAATGAGTAAACTGTCTCCCTTTGTGATTCAAAAACATCTGGAAGGTATTGCATGATCTCCTAAGACTGTTAAGAGACTGCAATCAGGAGACCTATTAGTGGAAACCAATAACTACAGACATTCAGAGAAACTTTTACAACTTAGTAATTTTGCTGGTATTCCAGTAAAAATATCTCCTCACGCAACCCTAAATTCATCTAAGGGTGTGATATCCAGTTGAGATCCTCTAAACATCAGCAAGGAAGAAATAACCCAAGAGCTGCAGGGACAAAATGTCATTGAAGCAAAATGCATAATGACTAAAAAAGACAATCAACTTACACCTACCAGAAACATTATTCTCACGTTCAATACCCTTAACTTACCCACCTCTGTAAAAGCAGGTTATTTACTGTGCCGCATTCGCTCATATATTCCCAATCCTTTACGATGTTACAAATGCCAAAAGTATGGCCATTCGCAAACAGTATGCAGAGGAGTTCCAGTCTGCCCCAATTGTGGGTCCTCAGAACACAATCAAAGTGACTGTACAGCTACAAAAAAATGATGTGCGCTAACTGCAACGGTGACCACCCTGCATATTCCAAAACTTGTGAAAAATGGAAAACAGAGAAAAAAATTGTAAAATACAAGGTTGAGAATAAAGTCAGCTACCAAGAAGCAAGAAAACAAGTTACACCTACTATAAACAAAAATTTAACCTATACCAATGCAGTAAAAAAAATATCAAACAGTCTCCACTCAAATAGATGTCACCGTTTTCACTAGGCGCATTATAGCCTTAGTTGCTAATGCACCAATAAAATCCAAACCGAACCGTTTCTAGTAATAAATCAATTTCTGATTGGGCTAGAACTGTCCTCTCTGAGAAACAACCAAGTGTACATAAACAACCCAAAGTCTCAGACCAGGCAAATAATACTCCTCTGACAGTACCAGCGGCATCTCCTCCTCCAATGAGTACTAATACATCTGATATTACAAATACCCAGGACACAACCATGGATACAGATGGCACATCTATACAGGAAGATCCAGTTTTAGAAATTCACGCCGAAGAAGAAGAAATGGACACTGGTCGGCCAATTTTCTCCAAAAAAGATAAATCAAAATTAGAATGTCGTAAGCCAGTCGCCTTCAAAAAGCAGTTAGATACAGCTCCATTAGTTAAACACAAATAATGCCTTATATTTTGCAATGGAACTGCAGAGGCTTTCGTTGCAACACAGATGATATCCATGATCTGATTAATCAGTATTCGCCAGTTGCTCTTTGTCTCCAAGAAACTTACTTAACTTCACAAATCTCTCCTTCGATAAAGAACTATTGCCTTTATCGAAGAGATCGTAATACAGCAAATGCTGCCCATGGTGGTGTTGTAATTCTGATAAATTCAAAGGTCCCAACTAAGCATATCCCATTTCAAACTGAAATAGAAGCTGTTGCTGTTAGTATAACGCTCCATATTTCATTAACACTTGTGTCAATCTACTTGCAGCCAAACCATACAAAGTTTCCTCATCATACCTCATCTTGAAGACCTCATCATACAGATACCTCCACCTTTCTGCATATTAGGGGACTTTAATGGTCACCACCCACTATGGGGTCGACTCATTGAAAGTCTTTTAGAGGCACTAAACCTCGCCATACTGAATACTGGCATGCACACTCACATTCAGCTCCCAACTGGACATACTTCAGCAATAGATCTTTCCATTTGTTCTCCAGTACTGGTCCCGACCATAGAGTGGTATGTTATAAACGATCCTATGGGCAGTGATCACTTCCCAATCGTATGCAAGGTATTGATAGCACAGACTCCTTTAACTAAACCCTGCAAGAAATGGAAATTTACAAGAGCAAACTGGGCAAAATTTCAGTCATCAATCTCTTTCGATGAGAAAAAAATCCGTCTCCAGCGTATTGATGATGTGACAGATTACATCACGTTGCATCTCTTAAACGTGGCTAAAGATACAATACCATTATCAAATCCACCGGGCTGTAAGCACTATAATTATTGGTGGAATGAGGAATGCACCAAAGAAAAAAATAAAGCATGGAATTTGTTTTGGCAATATCCAATCACAGCCAATCTGATAAATTATAAGAAAGTAAGGGCAAAAGCACGTTTCATACAGAGGCAAGCCAAAAAAGAATCCTGGACCCGTTTTGCATCAACAGTTAACAGAAATACTGACAGCAAATTAATTTGGAAAAAAATTAGACAGCTTTCTGGTAAGTTTCCAACCATACCTTCTCCAGTCCTCTCCTGGAATGGGTGAGATTTAACTAGTCCCTCTGATATAGCTAAAGCTTTGGGCAATACTTTTGCTGAGATCTCAGCAAAATCAGCTTATACTACATCTTTCCAACGAATTAAAAACAGTCGAGAACAGTATTCTATTAACTTCCAAACTGCCCTCATTCTACCATATAACAAACCTCTACAATATTCTGAACTATTGCATGCCATTAAAACAGCTCGTAATGGTGCTGCTGGACCAGATGGGATCTATTATGTCATGCTGCAACATCTTGATGACAAAGCTTTGCACCTCCTCCTGGTCTTTTACAACCGTATTTTTTTAGAAAAACTTATCCAGCTTCTTGGCACCACTCAATTGTTTTCGCATTCCTGAAGCCTGGAAAAGATCCAACCAATCCCCATAACTATAGACCAATATCTCTGTCAAGCTGCCTCAGCAAAATCCTTGAAAAAATTGTCCACAATAGACTCATCTAGATCATAGAGTCACAACATCTAATGAGCAATAGTCAGCATGGCTTTCGACAAAACAGATCATGCTTAGATCTCATGATCAAGGCTGAATTTGCCATTCGCAATGCTTTCGTTAAACACGAGCATCTGGTAATGGTTTCTATAGATATACAGAAGGCCTTTGACACCACCTGGCGACATGGCATACTTAGTGATCTTTATTCTCTCAGTCTACGGGGCAACCTTCCCATATTTATACAGAACTTTCTATACTCTAGATCGTTTCAAGTAAAATACCAAAATGACCTCTCTACAACTTTCATTCAGGAAGAAGGTGTTCCTTGGGGATCTGTACTGAGTGCCGCTCTTGGCATTAGCATTAGTAGAGGCATTCGATGCAAGAAAGCAAGTTTATGCAGCACCAGCCAAAAAAAAAACAAAAAAAAAAAAAAAAAACAAATAAATAAATAAATAAATAAAAAATAACCACTTCCACTTCACCCCTCTGTTCGTTCGAAATGCCTGTCCAGCTGAGCCTTAAACTTATTTAGGCTATCAACTTCCACGACAAGGGATGGAAGTCTGTTCCAGCAACCAACCACCCGCTGGCTAAAGGCAAATTTCCTCACGTCTATCCTACATCTGTCTTTCCTCAATTTGAATTTATGCCCTCTCTGGTGATTATTCTGAGCAAGAGGAAGAATCCCATCAGCATTGAGCATGCTCAAACCATTCAAGGCTTTATACGCCTCTATCAGATCACCTTGCCGGTGCCTAGTATCCAGACACTGTAATTTGCAAAACGTAAGCCTTTCTTTGTAAGAGCACCCCTTTGTTCCATTCACTAATCTTGTTGCCCTCTTAGAATGGATTCCATCACTAAACAGCTTCCAAACACGGTTGAGTCATATCTTTACGCAGATGACCTTTCCATTTCCTGTCATTCCCAAAGCATGAGATCTATTGAAAGGCAGCTTCAGATATCACTGAATAAAATACAACAGTGGGCCAATCTTAACGGCTATCGATTCTCACAACAGAAAACAGTTGCTATCCATTTTTGTCGACAATGCAAACTCCATCTGGATCCTGAACTCCAAATTTCTAACGTCTCCATCCCAGTCACTAATAACATGAGATTTCTAGGATTAATCCTTGACAACAAATTAAATTTCTTAGACCATATTAAAAATGTATGTACTTCCTGTTTAAAAAAGTTAAATGTACTCAGAACTTTATCCGCCCTAACACCTAACATGGGGTGCAGATTGCACTTCCTTACTTCGGCTACACAGTGCATTAATCCGATCCCGTCTCGATTATGGTGCTCCTGTCTATGATTCTGCCAGAGCAAGTGTTTTGCGCTGGCTTCATCCAGTTCAGCACAGTGCCTTGAGGATTGCACTTGGGCCTTTCAGAACATCACCAGCACATAGCCTCTACATTGACGCTCCTCATGAGCCCTCGTTAACTCTACGTGGGAAAACCCTGCTACTGAAGTATGCTGTCAATATACAAAGTCATGCCTTGAATCCAATTCAGTCATACTTATTTAATCCACCATTAGAAAACCTCTACAGAATTAAGCCTAGTATAGTAAAACCAGCTGGTCTTCGCCTTCTTGAACTGATGCAGGTTTGGAAAGTTTCCATTCATTCTGTACAAGAAGTAGTAACATGCATTCAACTACCATGGACTTGTACTCCTCTACCCACCTGTGACACTTACCTTTGCCAGTGGGGAAAAAATGTTCTTCAAGCATCAAATGTGAAACAACTTCATGCAATTCACACTCACAGATATTTTGACTTTTCTCCAATTTATACAGATGGCTCTAAATCAAACTCAAACGTTGGAGCAGCAGCAGTGTTCCTAAATACCACTATTTCAGCATCCCTTCCACCTGAATTCAGTATCTTCTCAGCAGAATTATATGCAATTAAACTTAGAAAATCTCTGTTCTGACTGCTCATTAAAATTTGTTATTAACATTGACTCCCTCAGCTCAATTATGGCATTATCTAACTCCACAGATAAAGTTCACCCTTTTCTAAATGAAATTAGATTATTACTCAATTTGAATAGTGCCACCAAATGATCACCTTCTGCTGGATTCCAGCACATTCTGGAATTTCTGGTAATGAACTGGCCGATAAAGCGGCAAAAAATCCATCTACCTTAGATTTAACCAATATCCATGTTCCAGCATCAGACTATCCACAAATCATTCGTGATGCATACCTAACAGAATGGACAGCACTCTGGCACTCTCAAACAAATAACAAACTTTTTCAATTTAAACAGGATCCTAGAATTTGGCGTTCCAGTGTCCGTTCATCAAGACAAGAAGAAGTACTCCTTTCAAGATCAAGAATAGGCCATACACATTTGACTCACCTTCATTTACTCACAGGAGATAATCTACCACAGTGTCCACATTGTTCTCTAAATTTGACTGTGAAACACATTCTCATTGAATGCCCACACTATAAACAAGACAGAAATACAACCCTGCTATCTTTGGTTAACCTTCGGAAACCAATAACTCTAGAGAATGTCATTGGTGACAATGCAAATATTCCTGAATTTTTTAACTTTCTGAAGAAAATTGGAGTTTTTAGTCATTTCTGATTTTTGCCTCTTCTGACGTGACAAGAAATTCTCATATATTATTACAATAAAGGAATAGGTGCATTATAGCCAAGGCAGCTTATGCGCCAGAAAACCCCCACAACAACAACAACATAACTTGTCAGTTGGAGTAAGATTGTTATTGTATTTAACTTTTCATTTAGAACTAAAAGTGTAGTTATTATTTATGATTCTCTGATCATATTGGTGAATTTGTTATTTATTGAACCACATTCGACTTCTTCTGCCTTTTTTTTTTTTTTTTCTGTATCGATAACATTTGGATTTTAATTATATATAATTAATAATTTAAACTTCATAGCATAACTGGTGCATAGTGTTATTACTGCATTAGGTATATTTGTTTAGTGTAGTATTTTTCATTATATTACATTTCAAAATTAGGTTGTGTACACTTGTACATAAACAAATTAGTTTATATATAAGTGTATTACATTTGTGGCATTGTTAGTAAATAGTAATAATTTATGACTTATAACAAAAAGAAAAAAAGAAGCAACAACAACAACAACTTTTATTGTGTAAACCATGAAAGTTTGTTTATGCTTGTATCTACCATTTTGCCCATCATTCCTCTGATTATCATGGAAGCAAACATAATATTCAGTGCTGCAGTGACAGTATATAATAGATGGAGAACCTATGTGATATGTTTGAGAGAAGAAGAAAAAGAAGTAGAAATAATAATTACTGGATTCCTATTAGTCCAATTTTAATAAAATTTGGGAATATGTGACAAACCTTTCCGAAAGATCTAAAATAAAATTTAATGAAAATCCACCTACTGAGAATCGAGTTATAACATGATGATTGGGGGGGTGGGAAGCAAGAGAGAATAATTCCTGAATTTCTATTGGTCTGATATTAATGAAATTTTGAATGGCTCAACAAATCTTTTTAAAAAGGTGCAAATATAAAATTTCATGAAAATTCAACCACTGGAAGCCTAGTTATTATATGCATATGGACAGAAAAGGAATAATATTGACAGATTTCTGTTGGTTCAATTTTATTGAAATCTAGGATAGCTCTTCAAATCTTTCCAAAAGACTCAAATATAAAGTTTCATGAAAATCCATATACTGTGAATCAAGTTATTACATGAGGACAAAAAAAAAAAAAATAATAACTAAATAAAAATAAATAATAATTACTGGATTTTTATTTGTACAATAATTAATAAAATTTGGAATGGCTTGGAAAATCTTTTTCAAAGGCCCAAAAATAGTAATAAAAATAAAAGGTAATCTTTTAACAAAGGCTCATAAATTTCGTGAAAATCCACCAACTGGAAATTGTGTATTAAATGCAAATCGGCAGACGGGATCAAGACAATATGCACATTATGCACACACTATAACTACAGTGTAGTTATAGTGTGTAACCCCAATTCACAAAGGGGATCAAGGGGCAATATGAGTGATTGTAGACCTGTTGGTGTGACTTGTCTTCTGGGGAGAATGGTGGAGTCACTGGTTGGAGGGGTGGTGTGGACTGTCTGTTGTCCATACCACCTGAAACATAACTGCACTGCTGCAGTTGTGCCTGGGCCAATTTTTTTGGATACTGTGGTGCAGTGACGGAGAATCTGGATTCAAGGAAGCTGGGTGAATGGTTTTGATATTGTATATTTGGAGTTTGAGAAGGCTTTTGGTGCTGTTGCACATGAGAGACTGTAGATTGGACTAGTGTGGCATTGGGAGAGGGCTGCTGCTGTGGATGATGGGATGGCTGTCTGCAGACACCGCTCTTCTTGGACTCTTGTCATTGGTGGAATGCCACAGTATTTGGTGCTCAGCCCATTGCTGTTTTCTGTTTTTGTTGATGAGGGCATATCGGGGCTAATGTCTAAGTTTGCAGATTAGCATTAGTTGAGGCATATGATGCAAGAAAGCAATCTTATATGACATCAGCCAAAAAAAAAAAAGCCTTCCCATTTCACTCATCCAGTCACTCCAAATGTTTGTCTAGTGTTCAGTCTTAAATTTATTTAAGTTATCAACTTTCACAACAACACCTGGAAGTCTGCTCCAGCAATCAACTACCTGCTGGCTAAAGGCAAACTTCCACACATCTATTCTACAAGTGGAAGAATCCCATCAGCATTGAGCCTGCTCAAACCATTCAAGACTTTATACACCTCAATCGGATCACCTCGCAGGTGCCTACTCTTCAAACACTGCAATTTGCACAACTTAAGCCTTTCTTCATAAGAGCACCCCTTTCTTCCCCTCACCAGTCTTGTTGCCCTTCTCCTCTCATTCTAGCAACTCTGCATCCTTCATAAAATGAGGTCTCTGGACCTGTATGCAGTACTCAAGGTGTGGCCTGACCATTGCCTTATACAAGGGGATAACACCTCCTTGTCCCTGCTAGCAAAATTCCTACATATCGTTGATAAGACTCCATAACCTGCTCTGGCAGTCCATCTGGACTACTCACAGATCTTCATATCTGACTACACAATTATCCCAAGGTCTTTTTCATTCTCTGCTTCCCTGTGTGTAGTGCCACACAGTTGGTACTTTCCTCTTGGGTTACTTCTACCCATATGCAGTGCTTTGCATCTGTCAATGTTAAACTTCAGTTGCCACTTCTCAGCCCATCTGCCTAACTTTTCTAGATCCTGTTGCAGTAGCACACTGCCATTACTATAATTAACAACCCTGCTAACCTTTGTATCATCTGCAAACTTGGACATTAAGCCTGATATACCTTCATTGATAAATACACAAAACAACAATGGATCCAGCACCTAACCCCTGGGGAGTTCAGAGCTGGACTCCACTAATAACATTAGTCCACATAGAGCAGTGTCCATTTAGTCCATTTATTACCACTCTTCTGCCATCTCCCACTCAACCATCTCTTTATCCATTGTAGCAACTTGCCCTTAATGCCCTACCACTTCAATTTGTACAGCAGTCTTCCATATGCAACAGTATCAAAAGTTTTTCCTGAAATCCAAGTATATGATATCGAAATTATTTTTTGCATCTAGTTCCTTTGTGACCACATCGTAGTATCCAATTAAATTGGTCAGACAAGACCTATGATACATATGACCCAGATGATACAAAGTTGGCAATGCAGTTAATGACAGTAAAGAAGGTATGCTGCTGCTGCAAGATCTAGAAAAATTATGCAGATGGGCTGAGGAATGGCAATTGAAGCTCAACAATGATATATCGACTGTGTGGTACTACACTTAGAGTAATAGAAAATGCAAAAGATCTTGGGGAAATTGTGCAGTCAGGTATGAAGTTTCCTGAGCAGTGCAGACAGGTGCCAAGATAGCTCATTATGTTTTGTCATTGATATACAGCAGAGGTGGCCAACTTAATTTGTGATGCGATCTACTTTTTTCCTTCAAAATGTGCTGCGTTCTACCATCTCAAAAATTTCATTGCACGAGGTTAAAAAAGTTAATCAATACATATTGAAAAATGTTGTTTATAAATTTTAAAATTCAATATGATTCAGAATTCTAATTTTAAATCTATGCATATTAAAAATTTTAATTTATGCAAAGTTTGTGTCTTCGTGTCATCTGCCAAGCTTTCAAAATCGGGGTTATACTGTGATAAGGCCAACCGTAAAGAATCGTCTGTATTCAAGTCCATAACAGCACAGCGATTCTTTGTTTGTTTAAAATACGAAAAAGGCCGATTCACACAGATATGTGGAACCAAAACAGGAATTTAAAAGTTCACTGCATTTTTTTACACTTGAGTACTTTTCTCGGCAAACATATTTCCAAATGTCTTCTTCTGATGATCTGGCTTTTAGGAAGATATCATTTTGCAATGTAATAATTTCATTTTCAAGTAATATTTTCTCTGTGTGAAAAATCGCAGAGAATTTTTCTTCAATTTGTTTCGTATCTAAGTGAACATTAAATGGATAAGAAATATAGTGAACAATGTCTTCAATTGTTTTAAAATCACTGATTCTGGTTTCAAAATCGTCCACAACATTCTCAATTTCAGAAACATATTTCTCGCTATTAAATTCAAAAACAGGATATTTTTGCAAATGATCTAATTTTTTTTTCTTTGAGATCCTTGGACATTGCCAGAAATTGATAGTTATATGCAGAAACACTACTAATCATGTCACCCACATTTTTATTTTTTACTTGTAATTCCAAATTCAGATCACTTAATTTAATCATAAAATCTGCCAAAAAAAGCCAGATCACACAACCACTCCATATCTTGTAGCTGCTGATAATCATCTCCCCTTTGATCAACAAATTTTTTAATTTCATTCAGCAAATTTCGAAATCTTTGTCGAAACTTACTCCGACTCAGCCACCTCACATCTGGGTGTAATATCAGATCTGGTTCTTTTTCATCGAGTTGCATTTTGAAAAGTCTCCTTTAAAGAGATTGTCCTCTGATGGAATTCAGGATTTTGAAAGCGATGTCCATAACACTTTTAGTATTTAATCTTTTGCTGGCTAACACTTGTTGGTGTATGATACAGTGAAAAAATCTGGGAATTCATCATCCTTTTGGCACAATGCCATGAATCCGTTAAGATGCCCTGTCATTGCTTTAGCTCCATCTGTTGTTACTGATATGAGCTTAAATAGTGGTAATTTAATTAAATTTTGTCAGTAAAATTTTTGAATGGGTTAAAGATATCAAGACATCTAGTTCTTTCTTTTAACGAAACCATACACAGCAGTTCTTCTCTAGTGGCAGAATCATCGAAAAACATACCAACAAAAACAAGCAATTGAGCTGTATCACTGACGTCTGTAGTTTCATCCAGTTGTAAAGAAGAGGATGCACAGTTAGCAATATCAGCATGCAATTGTTCGCTCACATTTTTACTCATTTTTTCAGTGCAACGCATCACAGTATTTCGAGATAATTGCAGATCTTGAAGGCCACTTTTAATTTCATTTTTGTTCTTAAAATTTTCAAAAAGAGAATCTGTTATTTCAGAATTGACCATCAGAAAATTATTTGCATTTTTTTGCAAGAAGATGATTCACTTTAAATTGTGCTATAGTTACTGCTTTAGATTGTAATTTAGGTGTCATGAAGAAATTTTGTTGCGCGAATAATCTATATTTAAGGTCTTCTAATTTATTTTCTCTAAGGTCACTATTTGGCAGAAAATCCAATTGGTATTTACCATGGAGTGCGTTGAAGTGCCTTTCTAAATTTCCTTTTTTGGGTATAGCCAAGGAAGCATTGCAAATCAAACAGCAACATTTTTTTTTCACCATTCCAAAAAAAAAGTATTCTGGTTCCCACCCTTGATGAAAATGATATGTTTTACTCTTTTTCGTAGTATTCATTTTAAATCAAAAAGGTATTAAATTAACATATAAGTACCGTCCAGTTATTAAATCAGCAAAAGCAATGCTTACCGATTAAAACACTTTAAGTTGCACGAACTGGAAAAATATTCTGTCTGAACAGCTAACGTAGGATAATTGATGAAGAGCATCCGAATGAGGAAGTTGTTTCCAAAATAACCAGACAAACACACCACCATTTATTGCTCTGTTTGGTTATATCCTTATAAGAATCAGTTTTGAATGCCTTTGTGATATTTCTCTAATGCTATTTCTGGAGATCACGACCATAAAACAATAAAAACAATTTGCACTTTTCTGTTAGTGTAATCTAATTATAAACGGGTAGTAAACTCAGTCTTATCGCATTTGCAATAATATCTACAGCTGGAATTCTGTGGTATCTTACGTTATAATGGTGAAATGTGTTTCTCTTTCAATGAAATCTTCAATCATGCAAAAAAAAACAAAAATAAATTTTCAAAATCTGCTCTTCATTCCTATTTTTGACACTTCGTTAAAAAAAAAAATAACATGCAGGTAATGAACCCTCTGCGCAATATAAAATTTTGGTAGTATTCCTGACCGCGCAAATCAAGGTATGACTGTATATTTACAATTTGTCGTGCTCGACCAAAATTAAAGCCGTGATCGACTCGTTGGCCACCCCTGATATACAGGAACTTTCCTAGCAGGGATAAGGAGTTGACTGTCCCATTGTATAAGGAAGGGTTTCCCAAACTGTGTTCCGTGGAACACTAGTCTTCTGTGAGATGTGAACAAGTGTTCTGTGAAAAATCGTAATTAATAATTAAAAAAATAAATTTTGCATATTTGTAGCATACACCACTTTTGTATCATTATAATATTTAACATAATTTGTTTTCGGTTATTAATATACTGGCATAGACTAATAATCAAATAGACTGCGGAGCACTTTATTTTGGCGGGCTTTGCATAAAGAAGTACGTAGAGATAATGACACCTATGAAAAAGTAGCAATGTGGTGCTATTCGTATGTGTTTTAGCCTGGAGTACACGAGTTGAAGGAGAGGAGGAAGTGAACCAATATCATAACTCACTTCCTTGTATAAAATATTTTTGATAATTAGTAGTATTTCGGAATATTATTATTAAAATATGACCATGGATTTGTGGTTGAAAAAAGGAACTTTAAAATGAGAAGCAAAGTACTTCTAGTAGTGCAACTGTGGTTGATGAAAACGAACACAATATTGTCACACTTCAAAGTAAGGATGAAAAATTGCAGCCTTTTGTTCCCCAAAAGTCCGAAGTGAAAATACAGAAACCAAAAAAAAAAATGATTGGTTGCAGAATAGATGTGTGGAAATTTACCTTCATTCACTGAATTCTTGATGTTGAAGTGGGCAGAATGAATTGCCAGAATGAATGGATAAATGTGAAATGGATGATGTTTTTTATTTTCTTCTTATCCTTCTCCTCCTAATTTTTTTGGCTGTTGTTGTCTAAGATTGAACATTTTAGTCCAAGAGTTTGTCTAGTTCTTCCCTGAATTTATTGAAGCTGTCCACTTCCACAAGTCAAGACAGATGTTCCAACAGTCAACCTAAATACAAAATTTTTCACATCTGTCCTGCAACCATCCTTCCTCAATTTGAATTTATGCCCCCCTCATGTGTATAGTCTGCATAACAGGAAGAATCTCATTAGCATTAAGCTTGCTGAATCCATTCAGAGCTTTAAATGCCTTAATCAGATCACCTCGCATGTGCCTAGTCTCTGGATTTTCACTTCTGCAAATTGCAGAAGTGAAGCTCCTTTTTTTCCCTCACCAATCTCGTTGCTCTCCAGCAGCTTCACATTCTTCCTATAATGTGTCCTCTAGACCTGTATGCAGTACTCAAAATGCGGCTGAACCATTCCTTATACAATGGAATAATCACCTCCATCTCCTTGCTAGCAAAATTACTGTATATCGTTGAACTCAGAGAAATTCATATCTGATTGCATAATTACCCCAGGTCTTTTTCATTTTCCACTGCATATAGTTCCATAGTTGGTGGTTTACTCTGGGGTTACTGCATGCCATATGTAATACTTTGCATTTTTCAATGTTAAACTTCAATTAACATTTCTCAGCCCAACTGCCTAATTTTTCTAGATTTTGTTGCATGTTGCACTTGTATACTGCCAACCTTCCTATCATCTGCAAAATTCAACATTAAGCCTGATATACCTTCATCAGTATCATTAGTAAATACAGAAGACAATAATGGGCCCAACACCTCACTCTAGGAGATTTCACTAATAACATTAGTCCATGATGAACGGCATCCATTGATAATGACTCTGTTTTCTTCTACTCAACCATCCCTTTATCCATAGCAGTAACTTCCCCTTAATGCCACATGCTCAAATTTTTACAGCAGTCTATTAAGAGAAATAGTATCAAAAGCTTTACTGAAATCCAATATATGATATTAAAATTATTTTTTCATCCAGTTTCTTCGTTACTGCATCATAGTATTCATTCAAATTGGTTAGATAAGGTTGTCTCTTGACAAACTAATACTGTGATTGAAGTATAACTATTCCTCTCTAGATGGTCCTGCATTGCTTCTTTTTACCAGTGTATCGATTATTGTCCCTGGAACAGAAGTTTAGCTAACTGGTCTGTAATTACTCATGTCACTCTTTTATCTACCTTTATGAATTGGGTATACTTTTGCATATCTGCAGTCCATGGGAACTTCTCCTGAATCCAAGGATGCTCCCATAATTATGTGTAATGTCTTCTTACTTCGTTTGCTGCCTCCCCTAGTATAACTGGATTGATACCATCCACACTGGATGCCTTCCTCACATTTAATTTCAGCCATTTCTCTAAGTTTTACAAAATCTTTTAGTTCACTGGTAGAGTTTGATGAAATCTGGCATCCACTCCCCTAAAAAGTTCCTCACGTATGAATTTACAGTAGCAGATGAAAAAAACTGTATCACCTTAAAAAAAGCAACATTTATAGTGAAGTGTATAAGATATTCTTTGATTACAGTCATTTTGTTTGTCGCAAAGCAAAGGCATTGCATCAGACAGTAATTGCAAGGTATTTCAACAGCCATTTCTATAAATATGGTGTTGGAAGGGTATACATGCTCATTAGTATCCTGTTTTGCGGAGGTGTAAGCATGGCTCCATATAACGAAACAGGCCTACGCGCTCTGGATTCATTGAGGAATTTATTGTAGCTTAAACACAGAGCGTACAGATAAAGCAGAAATATATGAGCTTTCGGCTATATGGTAGCCTTCGTCAGAATTAAAATACATGAATGGCAGTTGGAATGAAGATGTGCACTGCCAGGTGCGTGAGACGCGAGGTTTAATTGTTTGTTGACGTCTGTGGCTGTGACGCATGATGACGTGGCCAGCGCTTGTCCAATGACAGAACTACTGACTCTGTGATCGGGTTGACTTGGTAACCACTGTTCCTGTTTAAGGATTTATCCGAAGATTTTATATTTAATGATTCCAACCAGGTACGCTTTAGGTAATGGTGGGATCTGTCTACCACCACGACATCGCGGTGTGGGTCGATGTCGTGGTGGGTTGTCCAGACATGTTCGGCGATAGCTGAGTGTTCTATATCCGCTAAACGGATCGCTCTTTTGTGCTCCGAGAGACGTTTCTCGAGTCGACGTCCAGTCTCTCCGAAGTAGCAGCTAGTGCAGTCACGGCAAGAGATGCGGTAGACTAAACCGCTCTGCAGAAGGGTGGGGACAGGTGTTTTCACGTTGGAAATGAAAGAATGCAGTTTCCTGCCTGGGAGCTGGATGCACTTTATTCCGTGCGTTCTCAGGATTCTGCCGATCTGTTGTGACAGGTTGGGGTAGTATGGGATGAATGCCCTTGTGGATGGCTCGTCACTGTTGGTGTTGTAGCTGGTCGTCACGATGTCACGTGTCTGTAGATCACACCTGTCGAGGACGTCAATGGGGTAGCCACACCTCGTAAGGTCTACTTTGACCCTAGTGACCTCTTTGCGTCTTTCATCAGCGGAGCTGGAGTGTGTCCAGGCGCGAGTAAGCAAGGTTCGGGCCGTGGAGAGGAGGTGGCCTCGCGCGTGTGCTGACCGGAAGTTGGTAAACTGGCCAGCACACATGGGCTTACGATAAACTGTAGTCCTCAGGTATGTGCCTTCACGTCGGACAAGTGTGTCTAAGTATGGTAAAGAGTTGTTCGACTCCAGCTCAATCGTGAATTTTATGAAGGGCGATAGTGAGTTGAGGTATGATAGAAGTCGCTGACCTGAGTCTCTAGGGATGACCACGAACACATCGTCAACATAGCGACACCAAAAGGCGATGTGATCAGGTGCGTGTGCAAACGCACGTCCCTCTAACTCCTCCATCACGATGTTTGCTGTGACTGAGCTGACCGGGGAACCCATGGCCGTGCCATGTATCTGCTGGTAGACTGAGTCATTAAATATGATCGCACCCCCTGTTAAGCACAGTCTGAGGGCGGTGGAAATGTCATCGGGTGTGAGACCAGTTCTTTCGTTGAGGGTTCTATCATTGTCCAAGAGTTGTTTTGCACAAGAAATGGCAAGTTCCACAGGGATGGAGGTAAAGAGCGATATGACGTCGAACGATGCCATAACTTGATTCTGCGAGATGGATACAGTGCGAATCCTCTTTATGAATTCAACACTGTTGGAAACGGTGTGGGTGGTCTTGCCAACCAGAGGAGAAAGAAGTCTCGAGACAAATTTAGACAGCTCGTAAGTCGGTGATCCACAGCAGGATACAATTGGTCTCAGTGGTGTGTCTTCTTTGTGCACTTTCGGTAGGCCGTAAAACCGTGGGATCTGACATCCGGAAGCACGGAGGTGATTACGGGTTGACTGTGTGATCTTCCCTTGTTTCAGCCAACTGTTGACGAGGATATTCACCTCTGATTCCCATCGTTCTAAAACTCTGTTGGGGTTGATGGTCAGGGGTTTGTATACAGTAGTATCCCGTAAAAGTAGTAGCGCTTTCGCCATGTAATCAGTGTGATCCATTACAACCGTACGGCGGCCTTTGTCTGCCGGTAGAATGACGATGGACGAATCCTGTTTCAATGCCTTGAGGGCAGAGAACTGTGTACGGTTGAGGTTAGAAGAGACGGGGCGAGCACGGTGTAGAACTGCTGCAGTCTTCAAGCGGATTGTGTTGGCTACATCTTCTGGGAGGCGTGATAAGCTGGCTTCCACACCTAAGGCGATGTCGGTGATCGGCGGGTGCTTAGGAAGAACGGCAAACGTCATGCCAAGAGTCAATAAGTTTACTTGGTCCGCAGATAACTGTTTGCTGCTTAGGTTCAATACGAAGTCCGTGGAATTAGTGAGAGGGGTATATTTGACTCTCTGCCCTCAAGGCATTGAAACAGGATTCGTCCATCGTCATTCTACCGGCAGACAAAGGCCGCCGTACGGTTGTAATGGATCACACTGATTACATGGCGAAAGCGCTACTACTTTTACGGGATACTACTGTATACAAACCCCTGACCATCAACCCCAACAGAGTTTTAGAACGATGGGAATCAGAGGTGAATATCCTCGTCAACAGTTGGCTGAAACAAGGGAAGATCACACAGTCAACCCGTAATCACCTCCGTGCTTCCGGATGTCAGATCCCACGGTTTTACGGCCTACCGAAAGTGCACAAAGAAGACACACCACTGAGACCAATTGTATCCTGCTGTGGATCACCGACTTACGAGCTGTCTAAATTTGTCTCGAGACTTCTTTCTCCTCTGGTTGGCAAGACCACCCACACCGTTTCCAACAGTGTTGAATTCATAAAGAGGATTCGCACTGTATCCATCTCGCAGAATCAAGTTATGGCATCGTTCGACGTCATATCGCTCTTTACCTCCATCCCTGTGGAACTTGCCATTTCTTGTGCAAAACAACTCTTGGACAATGATAGAACCCTCAACGAAAGAACTGGTCTCACACCCGATGACATTTCCACCGCCCTCAGACTGTGCTTAACAGGGGGTGCGATCATATTTAATGACTCAGTCTACCAGCAGATACATGGCACGGCCATGGGTTCCCCGGTCAGCTCAGTCACAGCAAACATCGTGATGGAGGAGTTAGAGGGACGTGCGTTTGCACACGCACCTGATCACATCGCCTTTTGGTGTCGCTATGTTGACGATGTGTTCGTGGTCATCCCTAGAGACTCAGGTCAGCGACTTCTATCATACCTCAACTCACTATCGCCCTTCATAAAATTCACGATTGAGCTGGAGTCGAACAACTCTTTACCATACTTAGACACACTTGTCCGACGTGAAGGCACATACCTGAGGACTACAGTTTATCGTAAGCCCATGTGTGCTGGCCAGTTTACCAACTTCCGGTCAGCACACGCGCGAGGCCACCTCCTCTCCACGGCCCGAACCTTGCTTACTCGCGCCTGGACACACTCCAGCTCCGCTGATGAAAGACGCAAAGAGGTCACTAGGGTCAAAGTAGACCTTACGAGGTGTGGCTACCCCATTGACGTCCTCGACAGGTGTGATCTACAGACACGTGACATCGTGACGACCAGCTACAACACCAACAGTGACGAGCCATCCACAAGGGCATTCATCCCATACTACCCCAACCTGTCACAACAGATCGGCAGAATCCTGAGAACGCACGGAATAAAGTGCATCCAGCTCCCAGGCAGGAAACTGCATTCTTTCATTTCCAACGTGAAAACACCTGTCCCCACCCTTCTGCAGAGCGGTTTAGTCTACCGCATCTCTTGCCGTGACTGCACTAGCTGCTACTTCGGAGAGACTGGACGTCGACTCGAGAAACGTCTCTCGGAGCACAAAAGAGCGATCCGTTTAGCGGATATAGAACACTCAGCTATCGCCGAACATGTCTGGACAACCCACCACGACATCGACCCACACCGCGATGTCGTGGTGGTAGACAGATCCCACCATTACCTAAAGCGTACCTGGTTGGAATCATTAAATATAAAATCTTCGGATAAATCCTTAAACAGGAACAGTGGTTACCAAGTCAACCCGATCACAGAGTCAGTAGTTCTGTCATTGGACAAGCGCTGGCCACGTCATCATGCGTCACAGCCACAGACGTCAACAAACAATTAAACCTCGCGTCTCACGCACCTGGCAGTGCACATCTTCATTCCAACTGCCATTCATGTATTTTAATTCTGACGAAGGCTACCATATAGCCGAAAGCTCATATATTTCTGCTTTATCTGTACGCTCTGTGTTTAAGCTACAATAAATTCCTCATGGCTCCATATGTTCAGTTGACACCAAGAAAAAAAAGTGTAGCTGTTGCTCTGTCCCAAGAAGGGCTTTCTAAGCATGCTATCGCTGATAAAATAGGCTGCCACCAGTCAACAGTATCCCGGTGCTAAAATTAAAACATGAAACCAGTGATGTGAAGAGAAGACCTGGGCCGACCGGGCTAGCCAGGTGGGTAAAGTGCCTGCCTGGCAACCCAAAGGTCGCGGGTTAGGATCCCGCCTCAGGCTTAGATCAGAGTAAAATGCAAAAACTTTGGGAGGTGTATTATGGCCACAGAAACCGCTGCGCCAACAACTAACAAAAAAAAAAAAAAAAAAGAAGAAGAAGACCTGGATCAGGCCGTAAGAGAGAGTGACTACGCCTTCCCAAGATCAATATTTGAAATGGCTATGCCTTCGTAATCGCCATGCTAGTGCTCCTGATCTAAAATTGGACTTAGATATGGCCTCTGGTGTTGAAACAAGTGCATGAACTATCCAAAGACGGCTTTCAGAATGTGGTCTGCATGCCTATCAGCCCAAGAAGAAGCCTTTGTAGACCCAACAAATGAGGAAGAAGAAACTTGCTTGGGCTAAAATGCATGTTTCATGGACAAAAGAGCAATGGGACACCATCTTTTCTGACGAATCGAAATTCAACCTGCATGGCTCGGATGGGAAGCTATATTTCAGAAGACGAAAATTGGAGGCATACCATCCTGATTGCATAACACCAACTGTAGTAAAGTTCCCCGCTGGCCAGATGGTCTGGCGATGCATAACAAGCAAAGGGGTGGGGCGAATTAATTTTATTAATGGAACAGTGAATGCAGAAACCTACACTGCTATCTTGGAGGAATGCATGAAACCTGTTATTAGGGATCACCACACAGACATCCAAAACTGTATTTTTCATCAGGACTCTGCACCTTGCCACACAGCAAAATTGGGAAGTTTTATGCTATTTAGATTTAATGATGAGTTTGTCTTCTTGTCTCACAAGGCTTAAAACATACTTACACCAATGTTTTCCCTCATTTTTCTCCCTTAAGGTGCAGTCATACCTCAGAAATGCTGGCATTACTGTGTTGGACTGGCACAGCAACAGTCTAGATTTGAACCCTATTGAAAATTGCTGGTACATTGTCATCTAAAATTGCTCAGAAGGAACCAACAAGTATGTTTCAGCTGCAGGAGAGCATTGTAAGGGTGTGGCACCACGAAATTGGGCAACTGTTATATCCAGAAGTTGATTAACTCTATGCTAGATTGTTTGGAAGGCTGTAATTGCAGCTTGAGGAGGAACAACAAAATATTGAGGACTTATTTTGCTGATTTATTGTACATAATACTATTATGTTAATTTGTAATTTCGGTTTGTACATGTAAATGCAATAAAATGTATGTTTGGATTGTCATGATTGCCATTTGCATGATTTCTCCTATTTCCATTAATTGCACATTTTACCCTTTGGGAAGATATCTATGGCAGTTAGGTATAACAGTTGGAGTCTTTTTATTTGATTTCATTCACAGAGATATATATCCCATCTAACAAATGCATTTCAAACATTTGTGCAACCCACAATGCAGTGCAAAACACATTATTTTTGCAAAATTCAAAAGTGATGCAGTTTTATTGTCTGCCACTATAGATGCAAAGTACTCATCCAGCTTGTCGGCAATCTGAGCAAGATCGTCAACAGTTAAAACCATCGATATCAAGTCATAAGAAAAGATGTCTTTGTTATTATTCTTTTTTTTTTTCTTTTTTTTTTTTTTCTTCTTTTTTTTCTTCTTCTTTTTTTTTTTTTTTTTTTTTTTTTCCATCCTTTTCCAAATATTTCTCTTAATCTACCTTAGCTTGCCTAACATCCTTTGTCAGACTGGTTTATATGGTTTGATTGCAGACTGGTTTATAGCTTCCATAAGCTTCTGTGTCTCCTGATAATTTATATGCATCCTATTCACCTTTCTTCACTTCAATGGGTCTCATTAGTTCATCTGAAATCCATTTAGGCCTATACTTTGAAGAGTGTTTCTTAGTTGGTATGATAAACCTCTTAGCTTCTATGATTATCATCTTGAATGCTTCCCATTTAGAATTTGCTGATGGTGACATCATCAGTTGGTTCCACTCCGGGGAATTCCAGAATTCTCTGTGTCCACCGTAGTTGCCTTTATGAAAGCAAAAACCCTTCCCTTTCACTGCCACGTAGTGATTCTTTTAGCTGTAGATTCTTAATGCATATTAATCACTACTGATAATTAGAAAACATCCAATAAATCTATGAAAGTGTGACTTCCATAGATTTATGCTTACAGTATTGCATGTTCTTGTTATTATCAGCAGTGCATTGCATTGGATCGTTTCCAGGATTCTTCTGTTCACTGCTGTTCCTGCTTTCATATACCATATGGGAGAACTGTATGTTATACTCAGGATTAAAATAGCTTTATAGTACAGGGACAGGGTTCTCCTATTTAGCCTCCAATTCCTGCATGTGACTCTGGTGACAAGTGCTGCGTATCTCTGCAGTTTCTCTTTCAGGTAGATTAGATGTGGTTTGAAGAATGGGTTGTGGTCGATGATTATGCCCAGGTATTTGATGTGATTTGACAGCCTGATTGTTTGTCCTGCTAGTTTGATTTGTGGCAGTCGTCTGAGGTTTAACATCCCTTTAAGTAGCACTGAGTCCATTTTTTCAGGTGAGATTTTTAGGGTATGGAATTTTACTCAACCTTGTATAGTTTCAAGGACTTGTTTTCCCAGTGCTTCAAGGCCCAATCTCGAATCTGCTGTGATAGTCAGCACGAGGTCGTCTGCAAAAGTCTGGGCCTCCACCTCGTCTCGTCCATGGTGAGGAACTTGTCAAATACCATATTCCACAGGAGTAGCCCCGGGGCAGATCCCTGGGGCAGCCCCTGTGGATCGGCCAGGTCGGTACCTTTGTGGAGGTGGTACTGAAATTGCACTATCCCCATTCGACAGTGTATCAGGAATGCACCATTTCTGGAATAACATCTCATTGGACAGCACTGTGGGCAGTAAAAGATGGTGGATGAACATAGCCGCATTGTTTCAGCCAACTGGAGTGCGACAGTGGCACAACAACACCAACTTCAACGAGGGATGTGCCAGAAATGCCTCCACCAAGTCCATCAGACAATCGTTAGCTGCAATAGGTTATGGGAGCCGTCAACCCACCAGAGTCCCATTGCTAACACAACGACACAAGACTATGCTCGAGTGAAAGAATATTGGCACTGACCTTGGATGATTGGAGACGGGTCTACTAGTCCGATGAGTCCTGTTTCCAGTTATATCCAGTGTACGGGACAGGTATAAGGTATGTTCGTGTCAGATAGCACGCCATTGTACTCCATTGATACAGCGGATGGGATAAATTCCCATCCGCTGTATCGAGGATAGTACACTGCCAAGCCAGAGACTTGAAAGTGTGTGGGCCATGCTTGTGCAGTGCGATGTGTTGTGCTCATTGTTTGTCCGGCTTATTGGCCGCCAGGCTCCTAGTGGGGCCCGACGTTGCCCGTACCTCGCCATGTGGAGGCTAGCTGGGTGTGTCCAGTATCACAGCAAGTCCTGCCACCTAGTTTCCTGGGATTTCAGTGGTTAGGACTTAAAAAAAAAAAAATCATGCGTTTGACATTAATGCTTAATGGGATTGCTGTTTGTAAATCACTGGTTGGGGTTGAACGCTAGAGAGACGCGTTAAAAGGCCTAATAGGTCCGGCAAAATTTTGATGTTATTAAATTTAGATGTGAGGCTAGATGAAAGATAATAGTGTTAGTTGTTAGTTTAGTGTGAAAGAGGGGGAGACTGAAGACTGGGTGGGAAAACAGATAGAAGAAGAGGGAAGATAGAGTAGGCATCCCCAAAGAGGTCAGTGGAGACGAGCCCCACCAGGCGAAGCATGGGGGAGGAGACAGGTCTCTGTCTCCTCCCCTCCCTGCCTGGGGATGGGGTTTTAAAGGGAACCAGGTTAGAGTACCCAGTTCAGATCACCAAATGGCATGTCAGTAGCAAAGCTGCAGTATGTCTTTGTCGGTGATTGTTGTCATGCCCATGTAGTATCGAATCCAGTAAGAAGGTCAAGCTGCCCATCGTGCTCTGGGGGTGGGATATGTTAGCTGGCAGCGGGAACCCGCCAGGTGAAGGGGTGGGAGAGAGACACATTTACTTTATTCATAATCTGCATTCTCACTCTACTTGCATTCATTTTTTTTTATACTTTTTTTCTTATATTTTATAATTTTTTTTTCTCATTCATCTTTTTCTCACCCACCGGTGGGGGGGGATGCAATGACGTGTAATGTAAATTTAAATACTAATTAAAACTAGGGTTAGTGTGTACTTAACTGTAGCATTTATGGTTTGTGTTCTTTTTCTCACACACTTACACTTTCATTCATTCTTCTAGCTTTCATTTCATTTATTCGACTCTTGCTTTCTGCACTACACTCTCTGGGCACCTCAGCTTACTGTAATTCTTCAGTTGTGGTGCAGGCCTAGCCGCAAGTTTTTTCCAGGCAAAGGGAGAATGCAGTGTTTGTGTGGTTAGTAAATGTTTGTTAGTATATATATATATATATAAAGTAATGTAAGTTATTCCCAATCTTGGCCAACCACATTTGCTCTTCCACTCATTCCCATTCACTCTCTCTTTCCCTCATGCTAGGTCACTCTTTCTTTTACCAAACCTGCCATTTATTCCCTTTTACCATAATTCCTAGTTTACCCAATGCCCGACCTGTTCATTCTGTCTTTCATTCTCATTCATTCATTCTACATTGCATCCCATTGCTACCAGCTTACTGATATTTTTTCAGCTAATCTGCTTCCCTGGCTGCATTACATCTCCATTCCCTACATGGATACTTATTTGGTGTGAGGCCCCAGGTTCCTACACATGGCAGGGTAGTCCTGGGGAGTTTTGTCGTCAGGTTTCTGTCAGGGTGCAGAACATGTACTGATTACTTGTCCAGCTTTTGCAGAAGAATGCCGAAACTCCTTCAAAGAGCTAAACAAACATCACTCCTTCACTCTCAAAACCATACTGGAAGATAGAAAAAATATAGCAGATGTTTTTCAGTTCCTCAAGAAAATAAATTACTATAATCAAATATAAAACTAAATATTATCTCTTAAGCAAGCTATAGTCAATCTCTGTTAGTCTTGTGGACATGTGGACATGTGTTTTTGTAAAGGGCAGCTCCTAGAACGTGAGTTCAACTCCGCCTCGTATCTCTGTGAAGAACAGTATCACTACAAATGGGCCAGATGTGTGTGACGTCGGTTTGTGTGTATTATGTGTGTGTTCTGTTGTTATGTTCTGACCGCTTGGCTACCCAGAAGCATCAGTCACCTGGACAGATGATTCTAGGTACTCGTCCACACCACGGGAAGGTGGGCCAGTCCCAATGGAGCACGTACTGTCTCGATACGAGACTCTGAACCACCTGATGTTGCCAAAAGGTGGGCCAGATTTCTCTGGGGGCCCACTCCAGAGAGGGAAAAAAAAAAAAATAAATAATAATAAATAAATAAAATAAAAATTAAACTAAAAACAGAAACAAAATGTATTTCCCGTGGTGCAAAAAAAAAAAAATAAATAAATAAAATAAAATAAAATAAAATAATAAAAATAAATAAATAAAAAAGAAAAAATAATAAATAAATAAATAAAAAATTTAAAGAAAATAATAAATAAATAAAAAAAATAATAATAATAAAATAAATAATTAAATAAAATAAATTCCCTGTGATAAAAAAAAAAAAGGGAGAGCTGTCTGGCACCAATGATAGTCCACGTCCCAGTTGTCAGAACAGAGCACGAGTAAAAAAAAAATGAAGCTAAGTAAATGAAAAAAAAAATACTACTAATAATAATAATTACAGAATAATTAAATAATTTTAATCCCACAGTGAAGAGGAAGATGTAAGTTGGGGTGCCAGCAGAGAGAGAGTAAGAGAAAAAAAAAAAAAAAATGTGAGAGTGGTTATCTATCCTGCACAGAGGGAGAAAGAAGAAAAGGTGAGCCAAGGCTGCTCCTAGTTCCAGGGCAGGACCCGGAAACAGTGCAGAATGCAGGTTTGAGGAAAAATAAAAAAGAACAAATAAAAATAATAATAAAATAAAAATAAATAAAAAATAAATAAATAATTTTAATCCCACACCCTGGCTACAGTGAAGAGAAAGATGTAAATCGGGTGCCAGCAGAGAGAGAATGAGGAAAAAAAAAATAATAATAATAATAAAAATAAAAAAAAGGGAGAGTGGTTATCTATCCTGCACAGAGTGGGAAAGAAGAAAAGGTGAGCCCCAAAGCTGCTCCTAGTTCCAGGGCAGGACCCGGAAACAATGCAGAACGGAGGTTAGGAAAAAAAAAAAAAAAAAAGAAATAGTCAGTAGAAGGGGTGACTTTCAGTTGGCAGTGGAATTGTTAATGATCGGCATTTCCACGTCGGTGATTGACGATCAGTGTCCTCCTCCAGGCAAATACCTCAGCTGCAAAGGTCTGGAAGGCTTCGAGGTTGTTTTGGGTACATATCAGTTGATGCAGATCTGCTGGTGGGAAGTCCTGGATCTTATTCTGGAGACGGTTTCTGATATCGTTGTAATGTACACACTCCAGAAGCAAGTGTTTCCAACTTTAACTTTGCCCGCAAAAGCAGTAAGGAGTGTCGATGAGTCCCAGTGTATGCAGTTTCTCATTTAGAGAACCGTGTCCGGTAATGAGAAAGGATGATTCGAGGCTGAGGGAGAACCATCGGGCGTTATTTTTAGTGGTTGCGAAGGTTACCTCCGGAAGAAAACTCCGAGTTACAACCCCTACAGTTGAAGAATCCCATCTGGTCTGCCATACATTGAAGAGTTTATTGAGACATCAAGATTTCTCCTGCTTTATATCTGTAGTTAGTGAGAGTTCTATATCCAGGATCGTTGCCGGAATACCTTTTTTAATTCGATAGCAGAGCCCCTTGTAGATTGTGTAAAGGTCGAGAGGGAGGGTGCCTGCTATAACTTGGAGAGCTGCTGTAGAGACTGTACAGCAGATTCGATGGGTCGCCAGTAACATAGCTCTTTGTATAGAGTTTAGCTTTTCTTTCATCTTAATGATGGGAACTCTGTGAAACCAGACCACGGCAGCATAGGTTACTATTGGGAGAAAGACAGCTTTATAATAAAGAAGAAGGGTTCGTTTTGATAGTCCCCACTCACTTCTTGAGATCCGTCTAATTGTGGCGGAGAACTTTTTGGTCTTGGAACTCAGATGCTGTAGATGGGGGAAGAAAGACAGACGATTGTCTATTACTACTCCCAGGACTTGTCTGTTCTACGAAGGTTAGCTGGGTTCCGTTGATTTTGACCTGGGGAGGCCTTCGTAAGTCGAGTCGGTTTTTAAACACCATCATCTTAGTTTTGGCAGGGTTGATTTGCAATTTGTTGATTGTTGTCCAGGTAGAGAGATGGTTGAGTACTCGCTGTGCTGTGGATTCGAGGGCTGCTCTGGAATGACCAGCGACCACGATGGTGAGGTCGTCGGCGAACGCTATGATTTTCGTTTTTTCAAAACTGTTACTGAGCCAGCTCTAGAGCACCATATTCCACACCAAGGGCCCCAGGACAAAGCCCTGGGGACACCCACGGTGGATGGGTTTAAGGACTTGGTGATATTTTTACTTAACTACTATTGTACGTTGTGAGAAGTAGCTTCTGAACAGCCAGTAAAGATTGTTTGGACATTCTGCTGTGCGAAGACGTTCCAGTGCACTTTCCCACCATACATTATCGAAGGCCCCCTCGAAGTCAATAAACAGAGCGAGTTCATATTTGGATTGCGAAGTTTCCAGATGCAGGATCAAATCAGAGAGGGCATCTTCACATGATCTGCCCTGGGTGAATCCATATTGGGCTGGTGAAATCATACCTTTGGAGAGAAAGAGATTCGTGATTCGGATGGCCATTAGTCTTTCCAAGGTCTTGCCCAGGTTTGCCAGCAGGGCAATTGGTCTGTATGAACGAGGGTTTGTTATTGGTTTATTTGGTTTTAGTATTAGGCGGAGAAGTGCAACCTTCCAGGGCTGGGGGAACTTTGATTTTTGGAGGCATTTATTGTACAATAATAGAAGATGTTCTGGCTTTAATTTGTGAAATCTAATGATGAAGGCATATTCAATTAAATCCAGTCCCGGGCACTTTTTCGTATTTACTTTTTTGAGGACCTGATTCAATTCTAGACCGGTGAAGGGTTCAGCTTGGGTCTGTGTTATATATTCGGCATTCTTCTTCCGGATACTTTTGTGTTCCGGCAAGTCATTCTGAGGGTTGTCGTCTGGGAAGAGCTTATTTATGATGGCACTGACAGAGTCAGTCCAGTTAGTGGTTTCATTTTGATCAGCCTGGACAGTGCCAGAGATATCTGTTGTGAAGATTTTTCCCCGTGTGATTTTATACAGTAACCCCCAGGGGTTTGAATTTCCAGATTCTAGGACGAATGTAGCCCAGGTTTCTCGCTTTCTAGTTGCTATTGCCTTGGTGTATGTATTCTTTTTATTCAAGTATTCCCTGTGTAGCCTTTCGACGTCTGCTGCTGGCCAGTTTCGTCGGTTCTGATATTGCTTTCGTGCGCGGTGGACTTCCCTCCTTAGTGTCATAAGTTCCGTGTTCCACCATGCACAAGGTCTGTTGCATGGGACTTTCTTCCTTGTTGCTCTATACGAAGCTCTGGTAATTGCTGTTTGTATTACTTCACTGTATTCTTCTGGTGTTGCTTCTTCATATTGGAGAGGGTCATGTGTTGGAAAGTCTCTATTGATGGAGAAGTCGAAGGCATCCCAGTCGACTGTTCTTAGGGAAAACCTTACTAATTCTGTCACTCTTTCCTTAGTAGTTGTCGGCAGGCGCCTGGTCCCAATGTGAAAATAGATGACCCGATGGTCACTTATCGTCCAGTCCGGTATTGTGACCCAATCCCAGACGCATGTCCGTAAGTCATTGGTGGTTAGTGTGACATCAGTATTAGATTGTCCAGTGGTGCTACAATATGTCGGAAGATTGTTGGGTAGGTTATGGATGGTTAAATTTCTGTTCAGAATTAATTCCTCTAGAAGTCGCCCACGTGCATCCAAGGAAGTTGAGAACCACAATGGAGATTTGGCATTAACGTCTGCTGTTATTAGTATACTGTTAGAGTTAAGAAGGTCAATGGCAAACTCAATATATCTTAGGAAGTCATCTATATCCCTAGAAGGCGGACAGTAGAGGGAGATGATATATAGTGTGATCGAAAAGAACCTAACCTGGATGCAAGTAGCAAATTTTGTGCAGAGCCCGTGAATTATAAGGACATCAATTTGCTTATTGAGTACAACTATGCAGGTCTTAGGGTCAGTGCTAGCTGGCTGTATGAGTCTTGTCTGCATTGAATAGCCCACTATCTTGTGTGTGTTTTCTGCTGGGACTTTGATGGTGTATGGCTCCTGTATTGCAATTATGTCGATTTGGTGAGTCTCGGCTGTTCGAGCTTAGGATCATCCACCCAGGAATGTGATTGAATTATGGACAGTGGTGAAGCACACGTGGATGGAAATATCTGTGGAATGCTTTTGTGAACTAGTGGACTCAACGCCTTGCCACATGACTGCCCTTACCCAGGCAAAAGGGGGGGCGTACCCATTACTAGGTGGATATCTATGATTTCTATCCACTCAGTATATATATATATATTTTTTTTTTTTTCCTTCTTTCAGTTTATTCCTTGAATTTGGTAATTAGTTGGTGAGCATAAAAATATACAGTATATGCAGGCCTGTATATAATTAATTTAACTTATAATTTATTTTAATTTGCAGGATTATAATGATACTGCCAGATTATTATCACCAGAAAATGTCGACAGAGAAGCTTTGATGGAATATGCAAAGGATGCAGCAGATTTTGCGACAAATTATCAACTTCCAGTTCTAGATTTTGCTGTTAATCATTACGGGCAAGCTGATGTGGCAATGTTTGATTTCACATCAATGTATGCTGCTGAAATAGCATGCCGTTTATTAGAAAGGCATGGTCATAAATTACTTCAGGGACTTGTTGGTGACAGTCTACTGGAGGTAAGCATTTTTAATTGAGTTTATTTTGTTTTCCACTTTATTTTATTTTATTTATTTATTTTCCACTATTTTATTTTTAAGTTATTATTAGTTTTATTTTGGAGTTTATTTCCACTTTGGGTGATAAGTGTTAAGTAGGTTGGAAAGCTGCTAGCTTGGGGAAATACACAGCCTAATATATTAATAGCAGCAGGCTTAGGAGAAAGCGATTCTTGCACTGCTTCTGTTGTAACAAGCAGCATCCTAGAGGGCAAGTGGTCAGGTATTTCAAGACTTGCCAGGGTGCTTGTGGAACCCTGGCAGGTCTTGAAATATAACTAGCTAATATGTAGCTTTGTTGGGTTACTAAGAATGAAAACAGTTGCAGGTATACTGGTATGTACATTAATGTTATTAGCATAGTAAATAAATTTGATGAATATTTTTGATGCTGATCAAATCATCAAATTGTGGAGATATCAGAGATATGGTGCCACTTAAATATTGCAGATTCAGTATTTGAATATCTGGAGTACAGTCTATACAAAAAGGACAGAATAGCGCGGGTGGGGGTGTGAAGAAATGCTCTTAGTTAGAAGCATATTAAATCTAAGGTAGAGTATCAAGTGTACATTGGATGGCTTCAGGGCAGGAGGCAGATGGTTATTGGGTTGAGGGCGCCTCCGTAGCCAGGTGGGAAGGAGCAGCAGTGCGTAGCACACGCTTCTTGATTAGACCGGGGTTCGAGCCCATCACCACCAAATACGGAGGATGCGGAAAGGTCAGGGAATGACCACCGCATATCCCGGAGCAATATGGCCTTAGCTGCTAATGCTCCTAAAAACCAAAATAACAAAAAATAACAGTTATTGGGTTGACGTAAGAAGTGGGGTTCCCTAAGGGTCAGTATTAGGACCACTGTTGTTTTTGATTTTCATAAATGACATCGATGAAGGGATAAAGGGCATGATGTCTAAATTTGCAGATGATGTAAAGATTGGTAGAGTAGTTAATGATCAACGCCAAGGAGAGCTTCTTCAGAATGACCTAGATGGACTTCAGAGATGGTCAGAAAAATGGCAGCTATGTTTTAATCCAGCAAAGTGTAAGGTATTGCACCTGGGGAACAGTAACCCCAAAATAACTTATACACTTGGCAGAGTTGAACTAAAGCTGTTAGTGGAGGAAAGGGACCTGGGTGTTACGATACGGTCAGACTTTAAGTTCTCTGAGCATTGTAGACAGGTTGCAAGGAAGGCACATGGTGCCCTATCGATGATGTATTGAACAATTGCTGGTAGAGATAAGGATGTCATAACCCCATTATATAAGGCTATTGTTAGACCACACTTGGACTATTATGTTCAGGTATGGAGACTGCACACTTAAAGAAAGACATTGTGGTTCTCGAAAGGGTCCAGAAACAGGTAACTCTCCCTGGTGCAATTGGCAAAAGGGCATCCATATGAGGAAAGACTTCGAATATGTGGTTGGAGAGCTTGGAAACTAGGCACCTTAGAGGAGACTTGATTGAGGTGTTGAAGGCTGTGAGAGGCATAAGCAAATGAATTAGGATGAAATTTTCATGGTTATAAATGATTCTAGGACAACGGGCCATAATTTCAAGTTACGAAGGAAGCTGTTTAGACTGGATTGCAGGAAGTTTTATTTTTGCCAGTGAGTTATAAATTACTGGAATAAGTTGCCTACATGGGTGGTAGAGGCTGACAGTTTTGGGAAATTCAAAGGTCAGCTGGATAATTACTTACGGGAGGAGGGAAACACTTAGATTGTCCATTTCCTTTTCTCTTATTTATTAATTATTATTATTATTATTACTCCCTGATTGGGGGATTCCACTCCGTGATGGGTACTGCTACCAACACACAAGGTGGTTGTAATGTCTGGTGTTATTGTTGGTCGAGGAACTCTCTGACTATCCTACATGTGTTCAGGATTGCGACTTTCTAGAGTTCCTTGTAGGTGTTCTCTGGGAGACCTATTGCTGCTAGGCTGCTATGTAGTCTTTGGCACCAATACCGGTGCTTGACATGATTATTATTATTATTTTATTTTTATAATTTTTTTTGTTATTTTATTATCGTTATTTATTTATTTTTTATTATTATTGTTATTTTATTATCGTTATTTATTTATTATTTTTTATTATTATTGCTATTTTATTCTTATAATTTTATTTTTTTATTATTTTATTATTATTGTTATTTTATTCTTATAATTTTATTTTTTTATTTTATTATTATTGTTATTTATTTATTATTTTTTATTATTATTATTATTTTATTCTTATAATTTTATTTTATTATTATTGTTATTTATTTATTATTATTTATTATTATTATTATTATTATTATTATTATTTATTTTTATTTTTTGGCTGGTGCAGCATAAGCCATAGGCTTTCTTGCAATTTGTGGCCATTGCTAATACTAATACGAAATGGATGTCAGAAGAACTGATGAGACTTATGGCAGTGAAGAAATATGCATGGGATGCATATAAATTATCAGGCGATATTGATGCCTACAGTATATATAAGCTAGTCTGCAATCAAGTCACAAAGAAGGTTAGGCAAGCTAAGGGTGGTTACAGGAAATCTCTGGAAAAGAATGCAAAGAAATTATTTATGTAAACAGTAGAAGGAAGGGGTTGAATCGTATGGGTCCACTAGATATGAATATATTAACTGATGATCCTGCTCAGGTTGCTGACAAATTGAATGGCTATTTTGCATCTACATTTACACAAGGAAGAGGATGGCAATGTCATCCTTAAAAAAACTGAGGGGAAGGTGAAGGAGAAATCGTCAAAGCTAAACATAAAAAAAAAAAAGGCACCTGGGGTGGATGAGTTCCATCCAGTTATATTTGAGGCAGTAAAAGAGGTAAGCAATCCTTTAACCATGATTATGAGAGCATGGTTGGAATTAGGGAGGTCCTTGTGTACTAAAGAAGTGCAAATGTTTTCCCAGTTCAAAAGGGGTGGGATCAAAGGGAGACATGATTAAACCTGTTAGCTTGACGTGTTCCAGGGAAAATAATGGTGTCACTGGTTAAGGAGATGATGTAAAATCTTGGCAGGAATGCAGTTATACTGCAGACACAGCATAGATTTGTTAAGGTGTAACCTTAACAAATTTGTTATCATGTAACCTTGTCTGAATAATCAGATTGGATACTATGACACATTAACAAAGGTACTGGATGTAAAAAATAGTTTTAACATCATATACTTAGATTTCAGAAAAGCTTTTGATACCGTTGCACATGAAAGATTGCTATACAAATTGGAGCAGAATGGCATTAAGGGCAAAGTGCTGTTATGGTTAAAGGGATGGCTGAGTGGAAGAAGAGTTGTTATCAGTGGGCACTGCTCTTCTTGAACTATGTTAATATCAGTGTCCCCCAAAGTTCAAAGTTTTCAGCCCATTTGTTTTTTATATTTGCTAATTGATATTGATGGAGACATTTTAGGCTTAGAGTCTAAGTGTGCAGTTGATATTAAGGTTTTGAAGGTAGTTCATCACAGTATTCAGGATATGATACTGTAACAAGATTTAGTCCAATTAAGCAGTTGGGTTGAGAAGTGGCAATTGAAGTTTAATATTGACAGATGAAAGGTATTTCTTATCAGCATTAGCATTAGTAGAGGCATATGATGCAAGAAAGCAAGCTTCTGCAGCATCAGCCAAAAAAAAAAACCCCTCCAATTTCAACCCAGCATTCGTTCCAAATGCCTGTCCAGCTCAGCCTTAAATTTATTTAGGCTATTAGCTTCCACAACAAAAGAAGGAAGCCTATTCCATCAATCAACTACCCGCTGGCTAAAGGAAAATTTCCGCACATCTATTCTACAACTATCTTTTCTCAATTTGAAACTGTGACCCCTCAGGTTCTTAGTCTGAGCAAGAAGAAGTATCCCATCAGCATTCAGCTTGCTCAACCCATTCAAGGCCCATTCAACACCTCAGTCAGATCACCTCACAGGTGCCTACTCTCCAGGCACTACAATTTGGAGAACTTAAGCCTTTCTTGTTAAGAGCACCCCTTTGTTCCCCTCACCAATCTTGTTACCCTTCAATGTCCTTCTAGCAGCTCAACATCCTTGCTAAAATGAGGCCTCCAGACCTGTACACAGTACTCTAGGTGTGGCCTGACCATCGACTTGTATGACGAGATAATCACCTTTCTGTCCCTACTAGAAAAATTCATATATATCATTGACAAGACTCCATAACCTGCCCTGGCCCCGCCTGTCTGCACTGCTCAGCAAACTTCATATTTGGCTGCACAATTTCCCCCAGGTCTTTTTCACTTTCCACTTCTCTGAGTGTAGTGCCACACAATTGGTACATTTCTCTTTGGTTACTGCTACCCATATGCAGTACTTTGCATTTGTCAATGTTAAACTTCAGTTGGCACTTCTCAGCCCATTTTCCCAACTTTATCTAGATCCAGTTGGAGTGGCATACTGTCATTAACAACCCTGCCAACCTTTGTATCATCTGCAAACTTGGACATTAAACCTGATATACCTTCATCAATATCATTGATAAATATACAAAAAAAAAGCAATGGCCCTAACATCGAACCCTGGGGAACTCCACTAATAACATTTGTCCACGAAGAGTGGTGTCTGTCGTCTCTTACTCAACCATCCCTTTATCCATTGTAGCAACTTACCCTTAATGCCATACCTCTCCAATTTGTACAGCAGTCTTCCATGTGCAACAGTATCAAAAGTTTTCCTGAAATCCAAGTATATGATATCAGAATTATTTTTGGCATTCAGTTCCTTTCTTACCACATTATAGTATCCAATCAAATTGGTCAGACAAGACCTCCCTTTAACAAACTCATGTTGTGTCTTAACTACTACTTCTGTCTTGTCTAGATGATCCTGCAATGCTTCTTTAACCAGTGATTCCAATATTTTCCACGGAAACCAAGTTAAACTAACAGGTCTGTAGTTACTTGTGTCACCTTTTAAACCCCCTTTGTGAATTGGTGATACATTTGCACACCTCCAGTCCATGGGGACCTCCCCTGAGTCCATGGAAGCTCTCATAATTATGGCTAAGAGTTTGCTTACTTCCTTTCTGCCTCCTTTAATATAACTGGATAGATCCACCTAAGGTGCCTTCCTTATGTTTAACTTCATCAATTTCTCCTCCACTTTGCTCTCAGTTATTAGAAAATCACTTAGCTCCCTGGTAGCGTATGATAAACTTCTGGCACACCCCTCATTGAATAACTCCTCTTGTGTGAATGTAGATGCAAAATACTCATTCAATTTATCATCTACTTGAGCATAATCATCATCAGTAGTCAACCCATCTATGTTAACTGGTCCAATCTGATTCATCCCTTTCCTTCTAGAGTTTACATAAGTAAAGAATTCTTTGCTGTTTTTCTTTGCATCCTTTGCCAAAGATTTCTTGTAATCTTCCTTCGCCTGCCTAACCTCCTTTGTGACTTGATTACAGACTAGTTTATACCAGCCATAGACTTCTGTGTCACCTGATACTTTATATGCATCCCATACATTCTTCTCCTCTGCCATGAGCCTCATTAATTCATCTGATATCCATTTAGGCCTAAACCTTGAACAATATTTCTTAGTTGGAATGAAAAGCCAAAATTAAGTCCCTGAAGGCTTCCCATTTAGAATTGAACATTGGTAACATCATCAGTTGAACCCACTGTACAGAATTTAAAAACAGAATTTAATGCATGAATAATCACTGCTGATAATCAGATCAAGAGTATTGCTCCCTCTGGTTGGCTCTCGAACATGTTTTGCTCTAGAAAACAGTTGTCCAATAAATCCATAAAAGTCCTGCTAGTGTGCGAGTGACCAACCTACAAAGTCCAGTCAATCTCTGGGTAATTAAAATCCCCTATTATAAGACTCTGATTTACTGGCCCACTCTATTTCTCTGCACAATTGCTCATTATACTCATCAAATTCATTAGGCCTATAACACCCACCTACTCTCATTTTTCCTTTCCGAGTGCTTATTTCACACCAAACAGACTCAACACTGCATTGTCTACCAACATCAATTGGATGTACTTCCTTAGATTTTGTGTATTTCTTAACTAACAGCATAACCCCCTCCTCCCTTCCTGTCCTGTCTATCCTTTCTGTACACATTGTACTCCCCAATTTCCAATTCTGCACTGCTTATATCTGTGTAACACCACGTCTCTGATATCCCAAAAGTATGGGAAGCAGTAATCCCAAATTAATGTACTAGCTGTGTGGTACCACGCTCAGGGCTTTGGAGAATGATAAAAACCTGGGGGTAATTGTTAAGCAGATATGCAGTTCTCTCACTAGAGCAGAGAGAGAGAGAGAGAGAGAGAGAGAGAGAGAGAGAGAGAGAGTATTGCAATTAGATGGATACAGTGTCGAGTGTTGGGAAAGTTACAACTTTCCCATCAAGGCTCACATCAGAATTAAATAATTAATTGTGTACACATGATATAAAAGTAAAAATAATAATAATAAAATTAAATTAAAAAGTGTAATAGGCTATAATGATAAATCATGTAAGGTTATGTTTACAATATATATGATGTATAATAAAATGAATGGTATTCATAATTTTTTTGTGGATATGAATCAATACACTCTTTATAGAAGCATGTCTCTGGTGAGACCTAGCCCCCCCACGTAGCAAATGATTTTGTCACTACAAGGAATAATAACACTGCTTTTTTTTTTTTTTTTCTTAATTAAAAATTAAGCTAATTACTGATTATTTATGTATTGATGGATGCTGGCTCTGGACAATGTGCCCATCTGTATATAAAGAGCATTAAATAGTAATGAGCATTAGTTTTATAATTGTTTTCAATTTCTAATTATGTCAAAATTTTTTCTTATATTTGGCTTATGTAGTGTACATACACTGAGTGATCACTGAATTATGACCACCCCTATGAAAACTGAATGTGACCCGTTGACCACGTGAGGTACGAGAGTGCAGAGTTAGCCGACCTACATAGCACAGACAAGGTCTCAGTGGTTCAATAGGTAGTCAAATTTCGAGCATGATGGGTAAAAGGAAGGATTTATCGGATTTTGAAAAAGGATAGATTGTGGGTGCTCCACCGCTGGTGTCTCAATTTCCCAAATGGCTGAACTGGTGGGGTGTTCGAGAGCCACCGTAGTTAGTGTACCAGGACTGGCATCAAAATGGTCAAACAACAACCCAAGAGCAAAACTGCAAAGGTCAGCTAAAGGTTGATGTTGGAGGTGAGCACCGGGTTCGACGATATGTACAGGTGCGGCACTGTTGAAGAGTAGACTATCCAATACATGGGCCAACCCAGATCAATATCCAGCATGACCACACGGCGCACGCTTGCACATATGGGCTATACCAGCAAACGACCTCTACGGCATCCTCTCCTGATCAAGGTTCATCGGCCTAAAAGACTCGCCTGGTGCAAAGAGCATTCAAGTTGGACGTTAGAAGGCTGGAAGAAGATGTGCTGGTCAAATGAGTCATGTTATTTACTCCACACTGTGGATGATTGTGTACAGATTTGGCGTCAACAACATGAGGCTCTTGATCCATCATGCATGATATCAAAAGTGCATGCTGGTGGAGGCGGTTGTATGATGTGTGGCATGTTTCACTGGCAGTGGACCCCTTGTGCATGTGGAACAATGTATCAGTGGTCAATGTATCGTCAACTGCTTGCTGACTGTGTACACCTTGCTGTGTTACACTTTTTCCCAAATGGCGATAGTGTCTTCCAAGATGACAATGTGGTGAGCCATCAGGCACTTGTTGTAGGAATGGTTTGAGGAATACAGTTCTGTCTTCCAGCATGTTGATTGGCCTCCGATATCAATCCCATAGAACACTTGTGGGACACTATGGAAAGGCATATCAGGCATCTGGATACACCAATCACCTCCGTACCTGCATTACTGACTGCATTACACACAGCTTGGTGGCGCCTCCGTAGCCAGGTGGGCAGGAGCAGCAGTGCGTAGCACATGCTTCTTGATTAGACTGGGGTTCGAGCCCGTGACCACCAAATACGGAGGATGCAGAAAGGTCAGGGAATGACCACCATGTATCCCTGGAGCAATATGGCCTTAGTTGCTTATGCTCCTAAAAACCAAATAACAAACAAACAAACAAACAAAACACAGCTTGGTTGGCCATACCTCCCGAATGCTTCCAACATCTTGTTGAATCAATGCCAAGTCGGATAGCTGCTGTAGTGAGGGAAAAAGGAGGAACTATGAAGTATTCAGTAGGTGGTCATAATTCAGTGATCACTGAGTGTATATTCCTGTATTAAATATTGTGCTTGTCTTGTATTTCAGCTGGGTATTACAATCCATAGTGAATTATCATTTCATATGATACTATCTAGCTATTCTTATTTATTCCAGGCATTTATATATTGAGGTAAACTCCTCTTATTATTTTACAAATCTTATTTATTCCATAAATCAGAATATCACCAGCTCCATTTAAAACTACATTTTTCACATTTGCAATTTTTAAATGGAGGTTTTTTTTTTTTTTTTTTTTTTTTGAGAAACAAAAAATATTTCCAATATTCACCACCAGACTGAAGATTCTCATATTGAAATGTTACATTGTGTATATATAATATATATATGATCAAATTAATCCAAAAATTAAATAAATAATTAGAAATTCGTAAAATATATATTAAAAATAATTATAAATCAACAGAGATTACCTTTATTTTAGATACAGGAAGCTTCTTTTCCAACTCGCTAATAATTCTTGAGGATGGCGATATCTATTTTGTAAAGCAGGTGGGGGCATCTTCCCCACTGTCAGAACCGTAATGTTCAGACCGTGCGGTCTCAACAATGAGCGCTCATGACTGCTGTCTACAAACACCATACTTCTGGCAGCATGGAAACCATTACTTGGATTGGCATAAAATTAAATTTTATAGGTCTGAACTGTTTAATAAATATGGACCGATTATTTCTTTCGGTCCTATAGCTGGACTTTTAGAGTTAAATTTAGGGGTCTAATAAAATTGGATGGCGGGGGGGTTTCTCTTCTGACTTAAGGAATGTAGAGAATAATCCCCCCCACCATATCCAATTTTATTAGACCCCTAAATTTAACTCTAAAAGTCCAGCTATAGGACCGAAAGAAATAATCGGTCCATATTTATTAAACAGTTCAGACCTCCAAAATCTAATTTTATGCCAATCCAAGTAATGGTTTCCATGCTGCCAGAAGTATGGTGTTTGTAGACAGCATGAGCGCTCATTGTTGAGACCGCAAGGTCTGAACACTACAGTTCTGACAGTGGGGAAGATGTCCCACCTGCTTTACAAAATAGATATCGCCATCCTCAAGAATTATTAGCGAGTTGGACTAGGAGAGCTGGAAAAGAAGCTTCCTATATCTAAAATAAAGGTAATCCCTGTTGATTTAGAATATAGGAATTATCGAGCACTTAATAGCTCTCAATTATCAAATATATTAAAAACAAATAAGAAAAAATAGTAGGAAAGCTAACATCAGTGGCAGCAGAAATCCACTACATGTTGCTTATAATAAGCTAAATTAAAATAGGATATTCTAACATTATCCTATTTTAATTTAGCTTATATATATATATATATATATATATATATATATATATATATAAGCTAAATTAAAATAGGATGATGTTAGAATAAAGTGAATAAATAAATAAATAATTAGGCGTTCATTAGAGGCAGCGACATGCAATTCCTCTATATGAAGCTGAAATACATCCAATATTATAAATTAAAAATAAAACATAAGCCAGTAGTATGGCAAAAACTGTAGAGCGAAAATTAACATAAAAATAACCCAAATAAACGAACGAAAAAAAAGAATAGACATAATAGTAGCCCAATAACCCTTGTATAATTTCGAGTTTTAAATCCGATTAATAAAAACTATGCAAATTTTAGGATAATGCCAATTATATAATAATTTAGCGGTACCCCCCTGAGAGGTACCAGTTCCGAAAGACGTGAAATATCACCAAAAGAGGGTTAAAGGAACTACCAAACGATAACAAAATCAAAATAAATTAAAATAAATATAGACTGACCATCATGCTCCATATCGACAGAGGACCACGAGGCCAATAATGGTCATGGAATCGCTGCATTTCAATCGCTATACAAATCGTCGCCATGGTGAAAAGATCAAAGTACCAATTCACCCTCCCTCCTCCGATCGATCCACCAGTGCAGAGGATTTGCACGGCGGTGGTCCTTATGCAGCGAAAAATAAACTATAGAACAGACAGCACTCTAGAGCAGAGCCACACCACTGACATACTGTAAACTGAATCAGCTTATACAGAAGAAAAAAGAAAAATAGATGGCGACACAGGCGTTGCTAAATTAGCATATCGACCCATTACTATTGAATTATATTAAATGTTGACGAAAGTTAAATTATAATAAAATGAATAAATATTTAATTTTTAATATTGGATATATATATATATATATATATACAGTCAGTCCTCGTATAGCACATGTTTACATTACACGAATTCGATCATACACGATTTATAAATAGGGGAACGATATCTTATATAACACGAACTGAATTCGCTTATGCACGATTCGCCTTTGTGTTTCCAAGAAATGGCAGTTGAACGCAGAATCACCCCAACTGAACGCAACAGGATAGGAATGAAGAGAAAATTCTGAAAATGTATTTATGTTTTTTATATCAGTGAAGGGGAAACACATTTCACCATAATAACGTAAAAACCAACACAATTCCAGCTATCAGTATAATCGCAAATGCAATTAGATCGACTTTACTACCAGTTTATAACAGATTCCACTAGCAGAAACGCAACTGGAAATTGTTTTTATTATTTTATGGTAGTAACTCCTAGAAATGTGCTTTAGTAAAATGTGAGGTGTTAATCTCTGCCTTTATGGTATTGTTTATTCAGTTGCTACATGTGCGCAGCTTTGTTTATATGTATCAAGCGTGCCTCCTCATTTTGTAATTGTGCTTTATTCCCTAAAAATGAGTAAAATGCTTAAAAGGTGTGAAAAGGAAGCATCCTGGTGAAGACACTGCAGATTCAGAGAGAAAAATAAAAGCAATATCGATAAACAGAGGCGGACTGGGTCAAAAATTCTTACCCAGGAAAATTTGTAGTGATCTCATACCAGCGTTTATGGCCAAAATCTCACCGGCCTCCGGCCCACCGGGGTTTCCCCGGGAAGGCTTATGGCCAGTCCGCCTCTGTCGATATAGAAAAAATATGAAATTGTGAAATGCTTTGAGCGAAATGAAAGACGATGTGATATTGCACGTGCTACAGACCTAAATGAGGCAACGCCAAGAATTACACAGAATGCAGAGAAAATAAAAACAACTTTTATAGCAGGTACAACTCACAGTGTAATTAAAATCCATTAGATTAAGACACAAAGAATTGGAAGAGATGGAACGGCTGTCATCTGTTTGGATATAAAATCAAACAAAAAAACAAGTTTGCTTACGATAGAAGCAAAAGCATTAGCAATATTTTATTACGTAATAGTCGTAATAAAATACTTACATATTTTATTACGATTATTTAGTGTGTTTGGTAATGTTTTGGTTAAAAATGTGTGTTCAATCTTGGGTAGTCGGCACCTAACCCTATTTTTTCCATAGGGCCTGTTGTTTATATTGCACGATTTTGCATTGCACAAGGGTTTCTAGGAACGCAACTATCGTGCTATACGAGGACTGACTGTATAAATAAAAGATAGGAAGTTATGCTTTTAGTGTGGAGAGAGAGAACAGCAGGCAGTGTAATCAACCAACAGGTTAGTTAAAATGGAAAGGCAGTCATAAAATAACACAATTCGAATCTGCAACACAGAAAGTCAAAAATATTATTATAAGTACCTAGTGCTGTACTTCAGATGATTTTAATATCATTAACGAGGGCCAGCCATCAAAATCAGTCAAAATGCAGCAAAAAGTAAGGCCTCTGTTTCTAACATGAAATATACGTACCACGTGGTAAAAAAATAACAGGTTTTTAGTTTATTGTTAATGTTCGGAAGCCAGGTTAATCGTAATGCTAACGTATATATCATGGCTGACCCGACAGTGGCGGAGAAATGATAGATAATAAGCAATATATAAGTAGTAAAAAATATACTAAAGATCATTGAAAGTTGAAATCGCGAGAAGACGCAGATGGTCATGAATCGTACTTACTGATTTCGCAAGCCGGAGAAGTGGGGACAGTTGTCTGGTATACTGTGGGGAGAGAAAAAATGCTACTTGCTTGTTTCGATGACTATGTGGTATGTAGAAGTGACCTCGGGTGTTGGAATGCAGTAAGATGTATGTGGTTGACAGGGGGATTAAACACAAGTCCCAGGATAGGGGAGAAGGCATAACGTACAAAAAAGCTTGAAAAAGATGCTGAATTTTGTATGAGGCGAAGTCAGTATGTATAGCAGTAAAATAGCATCTTGATATTGCTTTCGAAACCTAATCGTGCACAAGAAATAAAAGATAGGGATTCAGAACAGTAAAAAGGAAGGTGAGGATGAGAGGAATTAGTAGTGCTCGGGTAGTCCAGGGTCGCTAGCCCGTTCCTGTAGTAGGACCCTGAAAGTAATTTCTGGGACCATGTCTCGCATTTAAGTCAATAATATTAATAATGATGGAGGTAGACCATTATATTACCATTTAGGTTTTATTACCATTCATAATGAAAATATAATTACATATAATTCCAATAAAATAGTGAAAAAAATACTCCTATGATAACCAATCGGTGGGCACAAGTTTTTCAGACCGTGAGATACGAAAAAGGTTAAGGAGTATTGCCTATACATTATTTACACAGTCTGGAAGTAGAGGATGTCATTATGCTAATATATTTGTCATATCTAGGGGTCCCTGACTCTGGAAAAAACCAATGACAACAACCATACGGCAAATTACCTAGATCTGAATATTAACATCTACAATAAAAGAGACTCCTTCAATTTCAATGTTGTCAACTATACACACTGGCACTCCAATATCTCAAAAAAAGTACATTCAAACATTATTCTTTCACAATGCTTCAGAATAGCTAACATATGTAACAGTAACTGATATAAAGCATAATATAATAACCCTATATAACAAGCTATTGGACAATCAATTTCCAACAGCATACCTTCACTACCACTTGAACAAAGCATTCCAAATCTTTAAAATATAAGAATATAATTAACCAACCCCTAGATATGACAAATATATTAGCATAATGACATCCTCTACTTCCAGACTGTGTAAATAATGTATAGGCAATACTCCTTAATCTTTTTGGTGTCTCATTGTCTTAAAAACTTGTGCCCACTGATTGGTTATCATAGGAGTATTTTTTTCACTATTTTATTGAAGTTATATGTAATTATATTTTCATCATGAATGGTAATAAAACCTAAATGGTAATATAATTGTCTACCTCCACCATTATTAACATTATTGACTTAAACACATGGTCCCAGAAATTACTTTCAGGGTCCTACTTCAGGAACGGGCTAGCGACCCCGGACTACCCAACTACTAATTCCTCTCATCCTCACCTTCCTTTTTACTGTTCTAAATCCCTATCTTTTATTTCTTGTGCGCGATTAGATTTTGAAAGCAATATCAAGATGCTATTTTACTGCTATACATATATTGACTTCTCCTCTTACAAAATTCGGTATCTTTTTCACGCTTTTTTGTATACGCTATGTATTCTCCCCTATCCTGGGACTCATGGCCTCATTGTGTTTAATCCCCCCATCAACCCTGTATGTCTTACTGCATTCCAACACCCGAGATCACTTCTACATACCATATAGTCATTGAAACAAGCACATAGCATTCTTTCATTGATGCAAGAAATTAAGCTTATATAGCATTAGCAAAAAAGAAAACAAAAAAAAATCAAACAGAAACACTTCAGATATCACCTGTCCAATCCCATTCCTCTGATAGCAGTATATCTACTTATTCCTTGAATTTATGTACTTTATTTATGTATTTATCCTTTACACGTTTAGTATTAGCAATGGCCACCACCTGGTGCAAGGAAGCCTATGGCTTATGCTGCACCAACCAAAATAAAATAATAATAATAAGAAAATTAAAAAAAATAAATAATTAATAAAAGAAAAGGAAATAGACAACCTATGCATTTCCCTCCTCCTGTAGTTAACTCCTGCAGGTATGGTACAGTGCTGGGCCCATTATTGTTTTGTGTATTTATTAATGATATTGAAGAAGGGCTATAAGGCTTAATGTCCAAGTTTGCAGATGATACAAAGGTTGGCATGGTTGTTATGATAGTAGAGACTGTATGCTGCTGCAACAGGATCTAGAAACGTTAGGCTGATGGGCTGAGAAGTGGCAACTGAAGTTTAATATCGACAAATGCAAAGTACTGCATATGGGTAGCAGTAACCCAAGGGAAATGTACCAACTGTGTGGTACTACACTTAAGGAGGTGGAGAATGAAAAAGACCTGGTGGTAATTGTGCAGCTAGATATGAAGTTCTCTGAGCAGTGTAGACGTGCTGCCAGAGCAGGTCGTGGAGTTTTGTCAATGATATATATGAATTTTGCTAGGAGAGACAAGGAGATGATTATGCCTTTGTATAAGGGAATGGTCAGGCCACACCTCGAATACTGCGTACAGGTCTGGAGGCCTCATTTTTGGAAGGATGTAGAGTTGCTAGAACGAGTACAGAGAAGGGCATATTTGATGAGGCATCATATGCCTCAACTAATGCTAATGCTATCCAGCTGACCTTTGAATTTCCCCAAACTATCATCCTCTACCACCCATGTAGGTAACTTAGTCCAGTCTAAAAATCTCCCCCCATAACTTGAATTTATGGTCCCTAGTTCTAGAATCATTTATAACTGAAAATTTTGTCATCATTCATTTTACTTATGCCTCTCAGAGCTTTAAACACCTCAATCAAGTCTCGTCTAAGGTGCCTAGTTTCCAAGATCTGCACAGCCCACATATTCGAAGTCCTTCCTCATATGGACGCCCTTTTGTCGATCTCACCAGGCGAGTTACCCGGCTTTGGACCCTTTCAAGAAACTCAATGTCTTTCTTTAGGTGTGGGCTCCATTTATTAACTTTCAACACCTCCCATTTCCACAACACCACATGGGAGATTGTTCTAACAATCAAATATCTGCTGACTGAAGTTAAATTTCCATAAATCTATCCTGCAAATATCCTTCCTCAGTAATCTGATTACTCTTTGCTGTGCCCATTCAAATATATCCACATCTTTCCTAAAATGCAACTTCCAAACTGGTATTCAGTTCACAAGGTATGGCCTAACCATTGCCTTATACAATGGGATAATCATCTCCTTAACCTTGTTTATCATTTTCAGAACCCCATGAGCTGGCTTGGTAGCCTATAGCCTGTTTGTACTGCTTAGAGAACTTCACTGACCGAATTGTCCACAAGTCTTTTTCATTGTTCACTACCCTGAGTATGGTACCACAGATTTGGTGTGTTATCCTAGGATTACTGCTATCCATATGCAATACCCTTGCATGTGGATTACTAGTAATCCAAGTGTTGAATTACTGTTGTTAACCATCCCATTGATCTTCCACATTATGTATAAACTCAAACATTAATGTTGATGTGCCTTCATCAATATCATTCATAAATATAGAAACCAAGAACAACAGTGGGCACAGCCCTGAACCCAAGCAACTCCACTAATAACAATAGTTCAAGAAGAGTAGTGCCCATTGATAACCAATCTTTATCATTTTCCGCTCAACTATCTCTTTATCCATGGCAGTAACTTGACCCTAATGCTGCACTGCTCCAGACTGTACAGCACTCTTTTATGTTGAACTGTTTCAAAAGCTTTTCTGAAATCTAAGTATAAACAAACTTAAACAAACCATACCAGGACTGCAGTATAACTCCATTCCTGTCTAGATGGCCATTACTTCTTTAACAGGTGACTGCATTATTTTCCCCGAAACAGAAGTCCAGCTATCATGTCTGTAATTGCTCATATCAATAGCTTAAACACAAAAGAGAGATGGAGAGATAGATGCACCAGTAATTCCCTTAGACCCCTCCCTAGTGTGGAATATATTTGCTTATCTCCCATCTGTGGGGACCTCCCTTGAATCTAGGGATGCTCTCGTAATTATTGCTAAAGTTTTCCAACCTCTTTTACCACTCTCTTAATATAATTGGTTAGAACCCAATTATATTAAGAGATCTTAATTGGTTAGAACCCATCTATACCAGATGCCTCTCATCCATTTTTGGGTGCCTCTGTAGCCAGGTGGGCAGGAGCAGCAGTGCGTAGCACACGCTTCTTGATTAGACCGGAGTTTGAGCCCATGACCACCAAATATGGAGGATGCAGAAAGGTCAGGGAATGACCACCGCACATGGAGCAATATGGCCTTAGTTGCTAATGCTCTTAAAAACCAAATAACAAACAAACAACAACAACATCCATTTTTGGATAAGAATGTTTGGAAAATACTGCTGGCTTACTGAAGATGGTTAAAAGACTTCAATCTGCAGAGCTATTGTTCAAAACTGCGAACACCAAATATGCAGACTTTCATTCTTTGGTGGAGTGCCTGTCAAGGTAATTCTTCATGCATATCTGAATTTATGCAGAGTTCACTCAATTTCAGTGTACATTTCTTCAACCTCTTCATCATCATGGCTCGATGTTGGTGCATAAATCATTATAATCTTTAGCTTGTACCTCTTACAAATCTTGAGTATTAGTCTTGACACCCTTGGTGATGTACTTTTGAATTCCAAAATGTTGTTTTTAAAATCTTTATGGACCAGAAACCCAACTCCACCTTCACTCCTTTCACTGTTTCCATTGGTGTACAGCAGATTTCCACTTGATAAACTTATAAGTGATTCATTTCTTCTTCTTGTTTCAGCCATGAAATTCCATTTGACATTTTCTAATTCATTTTCCAGCTCTAATATCCTGTCTTCACCGATGAGTGATCGTACGTTATAACAGGCCAAGTTCAATTTCCGTGCATGGCAGCCTGGTCGTACCCAGAGATTCTTAGCACCCTCTGCTTCCACTCTGATCCTCTCGCTGCCGTAAGAGGGAGAGTGAAAGCTGCTGGGGACTGAGGGCCATTTGTATTGTTGTGCTCTCATTGCTGGAGGGTTTGGTCTTTTCCTCTTCACGCTGACCAGGTGTCTTGAAGAGAACCACTCTACACGTTCGTTGCCACCTAAGTGACGTAACAGGGCTTACCATCGAGAAGGTGTGCATGAGTGGATTTTAGGGAGGCAGGCCAACCGGACTTCTCCTAAATCTTCTGTAATAGAGATATTGGATCCATCAGTGTTTTAGGCTGAGTGTCTGATAACACACAGGATACCTGTTCCCCTCTAAGCCCCATTGCTACTACCCAGGTAGTAATCATGCATTCTTTTATTATTTCTCATATTTTAACTTCACAACGAGTTGCCTAGGTATTGCACTGCTTCAAATAAGTGAAGCTTCTCTGGTAGAGAAGACTACCGTTACTTATTCTCAGATGGGTACCACCACCACGCAGATGGCGTCATTTCCAAGCTGGGTGGGCAGGTTCCCTATTTCAATAGTGACAACCCAGTTATGAAGTATAAATGCCACTTTTAAAATAAGTAATAGGTTTTCACTTGCATTTTAATCAAATTGTACAAAATAATCTGTCTGCAAACTGCTACTATATATAAACTTCAGAAAAACACACGCAATTTACTTTTCAGCTCTCATTGGTTGGAAAGGATGAGGAGAGACTGACTGTCTTGGTTCTTGTTTTTCCTATTCATTTAGTGATTCAGATGAAACCCCAGGGGCTCACATCCGGTGAGTATGGGCTTGGCACACCCAGGGTTTGTTAGTTTGTTATTTGGTTTTTAGGAGCATTAGCAACTAAGGCCATATTGCTCCGGGATATGCGGTGGTCATTCCCTGACCTTTCCGCATCTTCCGTATTTGGTGGTGACAGGCTCGAACCCGGTCTAATCAGGAAGCGTGTGCTACGCACTGCTGCTCCTTCCCACCTGGCTACGGAGGCGCCACACACCCAGGGTCCTGAGCTGGATATCATCATTCTTCTCTTTCTTGGCGATTCATTTCTACTTCTCTCTCTCTCTCTCTCTCTCGGGATAATTCGGGAATTTTTTTTTTTTTTTGGCTGGTGCAGCATAAGCCTCAAGCTTCCTTGCACTATATGGCTAATAATAATAATAATGGCAAAAGACTGAATTGCTTTTTAAATTTTTGAAATATTAAATGATGTTACTTGGTGACTTCAGTTTTTTCAATCTGACTCTAAATGTGGTATTTATATCTTTAATTTTGCAGCCATTCTGGCCTACAGGTTCTGGTTGTGCAAGAGGGTTTTTAAGTTCGTTTGATGCTGCATGGATGGTAAGAAGTTGGTCATCTGGTAAAATGGCTCCATTACAGGTAAATGCTCAATATTGATTTTAGTTTGTTCTTTTTATTAAACAAGGAGTATACCAGAAGTATTATTTTAATAGCATATTTAGATAGCACATTACAAAATGCTGTGGTGCCTCCGTAGCCAGGTGGGCAGGAGCAGCAGTGCGTAGCACATGCTTCTTGATTAGACCGGGGTTCGAGCCCGTGACTACCAAATACGGAGGATGCAGAAAGGTCAGGGAATGACCATCACATATCCCCTGAGCAATATGGCCTTAGTTGCTAATGCTCCAAAAAACCAAATAACAAACAAACAAACAAAATGCTGCAGTAATAAAAATATTAATATTATTTTAAGAGCTCTGCATAAATAAATAGTGATTAATTAAAAAAAAAAAATATATATATATATATATATATATATACAATAAAAAGGTGATCTAACTCAACTGAAAACTGAAGTTTAGGTGTTGGGTTGTGCTAAAATTCACATATATTTATCTTGTCAGTTCCTGTCTAGCGGTTAAGTCAAATTGGTTGAGTTAGAAGCAACTCAACCAATTTTTTTTATTTATTTATTATTATTATTTTTATCTGCAGGATCCTTTAATCACAAGCTAAGGCCACCTCTGTTTTTAAGACTCATGGAAATATGCAGAAACAGAACTACTTCAACTTTAATTAATATATGTTTGTTTAGCAGTAGCAGTCAAAATTTTATTTCCAATTTTAAAGATTGTTTACTGCAATGAAAAAAAGGGTATTAACTATGTATTAAGTGCTGAAATAAATTCAGGTAAGCAATAAATTGGACTTGTAGTGATTCAGATAAGTTTAATATGACAGGTTAAAATTAATTACAGTAATACCCCGACTTACGCGAACTCAGAGTTACGCGGTTCTTGATTTTTTCGTTTGGCAACGCTGCCGCCCACTATCTTCAAGGTCGTTTTTCATATGTTATCGATATACGGTGCGACGGCGGAGAATGAGAGCGAAAGATGAACAAAATTCAACTTTGCTGCTTTTATGTTTTTTTATATCAGTGAAGGGGAAACATATTTCACCATAATAACGTAAAAACCAACACAATTCCAGCTATCGGTATAATCGCAAATGCAATTAGATCGAGTTTACTACCAGTTTATAACAGATTTCACTAGCAGAAACGCAACTGGATTTTTATTGTTTTATGGTAGTAACCCCTAGAAATGTGAGGTGTTAATAGCGTATCTCTGCCTTTATGGTGTTGTTTATTGAGTTGCTACATGCGCGCAGCTTTGTTTATGCGTATCAAGCGTGCCTCCTCGTTTTGTAATTGTGCTTTATTCCCTAAAAATGAGTAAAATACTTAATTAAAAGGTGTGAAAAGGAAGCGTCCTGGTGAAGACACTGCAGATTCAGAGAGAAAAAGAAAAGCAATTATCGATAAACAGAGGCGGACTGGGTCAAAAATTCTTACCCGGGAAAATTTATAGTGGCCTCATACTATGGTTTATGGCCAAAATCACGCTGGCCCACCGGGGTTTCCCCGGTAAGGCTTATGGCCAGTCCGCCTCTGTCGATAGAGAAAAAATATGAAATTGTGAAACGCTTTGAGCGAAATGAAAGACCATGTGATATTGCACGTGCTACAGTCCTAAATGAAGCAACGGCGAAAAGCACATGACAATTGCAAACTTGACAGGTTGAAAATTGAAAAGGGCTCAATTGTAAAGGGCTTAAAAATTTTAGAAAACATAGACTCCAACGAAGAATGCGTTATAGCTACAAAGCAAGGAATAAAAAAATTATTAGCTTGCTACGAAGAAATTCTGCGTGAAAAAAAGAACGCGCTGTGTCGTCAGACGAATTTGTTAGATTTTATGAAGCCATCGACATCGAAATAACTTTTTAACGTAAGTCATTTGTTTTTTAATACATATTTTGTATTAATATGTATAAAGAACTGCAATTTTATTAATATTTTTCTTCTAAACTAGTGTTTTTGTTAGTCCTTGGTCCCAATTAAGCAAAATTTATATGTATTTATATGCAAAGTTGTACCCCGACTTACGCGATTTTCGTCGGACCCACCTATCGCGTAACTTCGGGGTATTACTGTACTTATAAAGGAAACAGATTAACAGGAAACAGGAATACCTCGCATAGCGAAGTTTCAAACAGCGAGGGTTTCGCTATAACGCGGTTTACAAATTTTTAAAAAATTAACTGTGTTGCGCACCAGTACCTTTGATATGTATGTATTATAATGACAGCACATAGGCCAATGCATTATGGATTCAAGGCCACGCTGACTGTTGTCGCAACTCCTATTATATACGGACTCTGCTAGCATTCATACATTAGTAAACACTCTAGATTCCAAGCGGTGAGGTCGTTGACTGTGCATAAGCTGTACAAATATTTTTCACTGTGTATTTTTATTAAAGATTATTTTTTAAAAATGTTACACTGTTAAATGCAAATATAAGTGGAAAGAAGAAATGTAATGCCGCTGAGTGTTCTTCTAGATCCAAACATCGAATGAGGTATGAAAGTAAGGCAGGTGTTGCAAAATGACATTCGATGTTATAAAGAGATGTATGCAGATAAGAAGAAAAAAACTTTGCAAACTAAGCTGATCAATTATTTTTCAAAATAAAAATACAGTACATACTTCAGTTATATTCTTTTGCTATGTACATACTGCAATAAAAATCATTTGTACTGTACTTACTAGTATTTTTCATTTTTATCATTTTAGGTAATAAAAGTTTTTTGCAAGAACTTTGTGTGCATCAATTTATAGTAAACAAACACATATATTTTTGCAACTCGTCCCACATAATCAAATTGTCTGAACGCATTACATTAAAATACATGCCAATAATACCTCGATCAGCAGGGTTTCGCTTAGCGCAGTATTTTTTTGGCACGAATTAACTGCACTATGCAAGGTATTCCTGTACAAGTAATCAGGTTCAGCACAAAGTTATAAGCTATGAGTGAAAAAACCTCAGTGTAAAAACATCAGTTAAATAAATATAATAATACATTCAGTTACAGAACACTGGTATAATGTACACTCTCTGTTCAATCTGCACTGATCCATAATTTGTGTCAGTATAGAATTGCCACTTTATTTACTTCAGTCTGACTTGCATTTATAGCAGTCTGACCCGCACTTTTTTTAGGCTTCTTAAAAATATATTTCTTGTGTATTTCACGCAAGAAATACTTTCTTGAAAGTATTTCTTGTGTGAAAGGCACACTAGGGTATTTGTAATTAAAGTGATATAAAAAATATTTTCAGGGAAAAAAGTTCCTATAATTAACTCACCTTTGAAAGTCTATTTAAGTCATGTGAAAGAATCAAAAAAAAAAAAAAAAAAAAAAATATATATATATATCTATATGCATGCACATGCACACACACACGCACGCGCGCTCGCATATATACAGGGTGATTCACTACCAGTGCGACAAACTTGTAGGAGGTGTAGGGGGCACAAAGATGAATCGGAATCACATAGCATTGCAGGGTCTGAAATGCCTTCGTCATGCAGTAGAGCACGTTGAGCGGAAGGTTGTGTGAACAGCGATCCCGCTGGAAGTCAGCATTTGCAAACTGGTTCCCAAGGCAGTAGGATGGACGAGTATTCAAACGTTGAACTGGCCGACATGCACCTCGCGTATGGAGCTGTGGACTGTAGTGGGCGCGCCGCTCTGCACTTTTTTTTTTTTTTCTTTGTTAGTTGTTGGCGCATCGGCTTCTGTGGCCATAATGCACCTCCCAAAGTTTTTGCAGTTCTCTGATCCTAGCCCGGTCGGCTCTGCGCTTGTACCAGGAACGTTTCCCGCACAGGCGTGCTCCTCGCCATACGATTTTCACACGTGTGCACAGAAGGTTACGTGAGACTGGTTGTTTCACGAGAGGTACCATGAATCGAGAGCGAACGACGAGGACGCCAGACAATGAGGAGAATGTCCTACGTCTTGCAGAAGGCAATCCGAGTACGAGTACTCGAGCAATAGGCCAACGATTGGGTATTTCCCAATCCACTGTATGGAGGATACTGTCAACAAACCAAATGAGTTCATACCATCTGCAACGCGTCCAATCATTGGAGCCTGCGGATTATCCACTCCGGAGGACTTTTGCTACTTGATTTCTTCAACAGAGTGCAGCAGACAGCGCATTTGCTGCGTCCGTATTGTTCACGGATGAGGCAAGTTTCACAAGAGAGGGAACGTTCAATCAACATAACGCCCATTTGTGGGCTTTAGAGAACCCCCATGGTACGCGAACACGTACAACTCAACGCCGTTTCTCTGTCAATGTTTGGGCCAGCATTGTTGGAGACCACCTCATTGGACTGTACCTTCTGCCCCCTCGTCTGGACGGTAGGGCATACTTGATCTTTCTACAGCAAGTCCTGCCCGAACTTATTGAAGAAGCACATGTTCTTCAGTCATTGCACCGCTCAATGTGGTTCCAGCATGATGGGGCTCCCCCACATTACACCAGTGACGTCCTCCGCCAACACCTAAACGTTACATTTGGACAGCATTGGATAGGTTGTGGTGGTCCGGTTCATTGGCCTGCTAGATCGGCGGACCTATCATGCCTGGACTTCTTCTGCTGGGGTCAAATGAAGACCTCGTCGCTTGCATCTCTGTAGCTGCCGGGGAGATTCGAGACACGCCAGGAATCTTCCAGAACATTAGGGATTCCATGCGGCAGCGCTGTGAAGCCTGTGTGACTGCTTCTGGTCGAACTTTCGAACACCTTCTGTAGCATGGCTTTTTGCCAATGTAAAACATGTCATTAAAATGATTTCTGTTACACTAACGTGTTGCTGTTTCTGTTCTTTTTCTTTGCTTCTTTGTTCACGCGACCTCCCACATGACGAAGGCATTTCAGACCCTGCAATGCTATGTGATTCTGATTCGTCTTTGTGCCCCCTACACCTCCTGCAAGTTTGTCGCACTGGTAGTGAATCACCCTATATATATATATATATATATATACTTGGGTGTTTCAATTTAGTGTTAGGGTCTCCATTCAACACATACCTGTCTGTTTGTCTTATGGTGTCTGCTTCCATTTTGAGTAGTTTATATTCATTATTCAGTTGAATTAAAATTTTTTTCACCTTCTGCCTTAACTAGGGGGAACTGCACTAATTTTAATTAGCTCAGTCTGAAGAATAACTGTTAAAAAACACAACCTTCTGCCTCTGTCCTGTAGCCATCCTGTGATCTGTCAAAGGATGGATTTTTCCTCCGATTCCAAAATGTTTCAACTTGTACAGTGATTTTCCCTGCCACAAAGTCAGTCTGACTAGTTAGTAGTTACTCACCACTCTTAGAACTGCCTTTATATATATTGGCAATACATTAGCACTTCTTGAATCTAAGGGAATCTCTCCAGAGTCTAGTAATACCCTTATAATTAACCTTAATAGTTCAGTGTATTCTCTGGCTGCCTCCTTCAGAATTACTTGATTTATGAATTACTTGGTTCAGAATTACTTATTTTTCTAATAAATAATATTTTGAAATTATAATATATCAGTAATTTCCTACTTCCAGCTTTACTTGCAGTTTCTTCATATAATAAGTAATAATGAATATAATGAATGATTTTGCTACATATAATGAGTAACATTGTGAAAGAGCTAAGATAAAATTATAGATTATTTTGTGATTACAGGAACTTCCCGACTTACGTAAGGGTAAAATCTGACTTAAGTAGCATTTCATGGAATGCTACTTAAGTCAGATTTTACGTAAGTCGGAATTTCCCCCATGCTTGTGCAACACTCGCAACTGTGCTCGCTGAATTGATTGAATCAAAAAAGAAATGTTCGATGAACATGTAAATAAAATTATTTATTGTATTTATTCAATTTTTTATCTCATGTGCAGAAAAAATTAGAAAAGCATACAATTTAAAAAAATTTCAAAATTATAAAATTACAAAAAAAGAGAGGAGACAGGCATCAGTAAGTTTTAAATCTCAAGCATCATTGCCAGAACCGATAAGTATGCCACCGCTGCGGCGGTTGAGGACTGTGGAGATTTAGAAGGGATCGGCCGCTCAACCTTACAAAAGAACATATTAATGGATGGCTGGATGATGGCTTTTTTTCTTTTCATCGTAGATTTCTTTGTAGCAAGCAAGAATATCATTCACCCCTCTGTTAACTTTTAAGAATCATTCGCTATCAGGATCCATCTTCTCAAACCTTGCCATTGCTGATGCAATTTCACAAAAGGCCATTGCCATCTCTCTGGTGATTGAAGCGTCTCGGCTCCTCATTTGGTTCATTTTGAGCTTCATCAGCATTTTCTTCTTTCACTGTTGCTGCCTGCAAGTCAATAAGTTCTTCATTAGATAATTCCTTCTCTTCATCCTTTATTAACTCCTACACGTCTTTGGCACAACCTGAAGTAGCTCTGCAACCTTTACAATCTTATCCGTAACCTCTTCGTATGATTTGTCTTTTTCAAATCCTTCGAAGCCTTTTACATGCCGTGGGAATATTTTCTTCCATGCACCATTTAAACAACTTTTAGTAATTTCCGTCCAGGCCTTATTAATGTTTAAGATGGTGTGTTAAATATTGTAAGATTTCTTATATTGTAAGAAGTCTCTTAACGTAAAATTTTTCTCATCATCTACTGCATACAATGCCTGAGTAAATGTGCGTAAATAATATGCTTTTAAATTCAAAATAACACCCTGATCCATAGGTTGGGATGCAAAAGTATTTTGCATCCCATAGAAATATTACTTTCACGTTTGAATTGAAATCATCTAGATGTGTAGGATGTCCAGGAGCATTATCTAATAGAAGCAAAATCTTGAAAGGAATGTTGTTGTTGTCTTTACAATATTTTTCAACCTCGGGAATGAAACAGCATTTAAACGAATCCCCAAAGAGGGATATTGTTATCCATGCTCTCTGGTTCGATTGGAAATGCATGGGTAAGGTGGCTTTATTGATTCCCTTAAATGCACGAGGATTTCCAGAATAGTACACAAGCAGTGGTTTTAATCTGTAAAAAAAAAAAAAAAGTGTTATTGGGTTCACATTATGATATTTTCACAATACCTCCATCTATTCCTATGGAATGCAAAATACTTTTCCACAATTTAAGTTTGCACAGGCCTGGAAAAAGTTACCTAAGTCGGGGAATTCCTGTATTGTTAAAGCCTCCAATTATTCTTACTACAGACCTCTGCAACCAGACACCTCATCAGTGACTTGAGTGAGTTTTATAAGGCTCTGAGAAGGGTTAGTAAAATGAAGGAATGGATGAATGATGAGATTGTCTATATGCAGATGGAATGGGCAAACAAGTGCAAATATCTTATGGGTGACTTCAGTTTGCTCCAGATTGATTGGAAAGTGTGAGGGGAACTCATCATGGAGAAAAATTGTTTTAAATAAACTAGATGGTTATTTGTACCAGCATGTTAGAGAAAATGCGGATGACATCACAGGAACTGTTGTCAGGTAGCAACTGTGCAATCATCATTTGGAAGATGAAGAAAGATGTTACAGTAGTTAAAGGTATATAATTTCTATTCATCAAGTGTCTTGTAATTTCCTAAGATACGTGCATTTTGTAGTAGATTTCTAATTAGGGTAACTACTTGCAGTTTGAAAAATATTTTGTTTTATGAAATGTAATGTGTAATCATTTATTACAAATGGTCATAGGTTTTATTCGCTTATTGTATAATGCTGGAAAGAGAAATCTTGCAAGATCTTATGCAAAAGTTCATTGGATTTGTAATTAAAAAGTTTTTAAATGTTACAAAATATAATAATAAATAATATTGTATTTAAATATAAATATTAAAGTTTAACAAATAAAATAATCAAACTGTAATATAGCCATTTATTTAATTTTTTTTCTTTAGTCAGGAATGCTTTGCAATATATTTTTATGTTAGGATTATAGTATTATTATCAAGCATTTCTGCAATTAGGTTCTTGCAGAAAGAGAAGCAATCTATAGATTATTGGCACAGACAACTCCTGAAAATCTTAGCAAAGACCTTAATCAGTATACTCTAAATCCAGCAACACGATATCCCAATCTGAACTTGCAGTCTGTACTTCCTTCTCAAGTGCGTATGCTTTATGATGCTGATAGGGATATAAAAGATAATATTCCTGAAGTCACTGAAGCTCCAAGGAAACGAAGGAGACGAGGTTAGTAAATCATTCCTGATTGTCCTTATTGTGGTTTTTTATATAGAATGTATGGCTTTTCCATGAATCCAGCATTTCAGTATTATGTAATGTGTTTCATATAGATAGGTGCATGACCTTGAGTAGTGAACAGTGCCACTTCAAGGTCATGGTTGTAGAAGATTATACCAGTCTACAAGGGTACTTAGGATTTTCCTACTTTTCAGGTACGTATATGAAGGTAGTTTAGAAAACTACAGATCATTTGTCCTTTATCAAATTTAGTTTTCTAGAACCTCCCCACCCCACTGCAAATGGGTGTATATGACTTATAATAGTGAAGATACCATCGATACCCCTTGATGGAATCTTTACCATGTCGTGTTGATGGGCTTGCGAGACCTCGAGAGCCATGCCGGCAGTAGCATAGCTACTGGTAGGGGCACCCAAGCCAGACGGGTCTTCGTGAGGTAGGAGCCAAACTAAGAGAAATACCTATAAGAAGGAAACTCCAATTCAGACCAGGGTAGATGTGACTCTTTAGCCCAGTAAGGCAACATACCTAAGAGAAGGTGCTCAGGGCAGCAGCTCCTACAGGATAGGCAATGAGTGGGGGATAGAAGCTATCTGAACAGTCACTGTCCTCGCAGTTTAGATAGCACTTAGATAGCTTAGATAGCAGCTTAGATTACAGCACTGCGATGCAGAAAGCCAGCAGGGAAACTACTGCATTACTATATCCCTGGAACAATCACCATGACAAAATATGCAATTCCATGGCTAATTATTGAAGGGAGAATGGAAGGAAGAAGAAAGCCCAGGAGAAGACGTACATCATGGCTTGATAACATAAGAATTGGACAGGACTGAACACTGAGCAGCTGTTCAGAGCTACCATATTCAGACATTTGTCACAGTGGTAGCTGACCTCCATTAGGAGATGGCTCACAGAGAAAAAGAATGACTTATAAGACAACAAAGAGTTTGTTGCTTTGTTGAAACAAGGCAATAAACTTAAGAGATAACAAGTAAAAGTCAATGAAGGATGTATGAACTATAATGTCCTTCTTTCACTTATTGGAAATCCTATCCATAGTTTGGTGATGATTGAACTTCAGCTTCAGAAACTTTTCCTTGCAAAAACAGCTACAACTCAAATATCCACCACCAATTCCTTAAATGCTGATTCCCCAGGAAATTTTCCAATGGTGAAAAGATAACTTAGTTAATTTTAATCCTAAAACTCAGTTTTGCTTTATATATTGTAATATACAAAAAAGGCACCTGCGAGGTGATCTGAATGAGGTGTACAAGGCCTTGAATGGTTTGAGCAGGCTCAATGCTGATGGGATACTTCCATTTGCTGAGATTAAGAACCTGAGGGGGCATAGATTCAAATTGAGGAAAGACAGTTGTAGAATAGATGTGCGGAAGTTTGCCTTTAGCCAACGGGTAGCTTTTTTAATAATAATAATAAAAAAAGATATTAGAACCCAGAGTGCTTAGTACCATCCACGGGGTGAAGGTTGAGAAGACTGAAGATACTTGCTCACATCAGTCTTGAAATTCTGCAAATTGTAATTTTCAGGAGATACAAGTGAAGGAAGGTAGTTCCAGAAAACAGAAATTGAATGGATAAATGTGAAAGAAAAGTTTGTTCTGTAAGTTTGAAGGACAGTGAATGGATGCTGACAAGTTGCAGCATATGTTCAGACTGGTTTGGAAGTGAGTGAGTGAAGGAATTACATGCCAATTCAGAACACTAGTGCTCATGGAAAGTGCTACAGAAAAGGCATGCAGCAGAAACTGAACATCTGTAAGCCAGAGATAGGAGAGACTTTCTAAGAGATGGATCATTAATTAACATAACTACCCTCTTTTGAATGGAGTCTAAGCCTGAGAGAAGTTATGGAGCATCACCCTAGATGTTGGAACAATATTCCATGGTAAGGCAGATTTGAGATTTGTACAGAGTAAGTAGCTATTTAGATGAAAAAGTATATCAAGTTTAAAAAAAAAAATTTTAGAAGCAATATTTTTGGACATGCTTACATCAAGAAAGATTATACATCACAGCAATCACTAAATAGGGATATGTGATCTTGTCTAGAAACCTGAGTGTCATCAAAAAAAAAACACTGGAGCAGAAGACTCATTTTTAGCAATAGCATTAGTTGAAGCATATGATGCAAGAAAGCAAGCTTATATGACATCAGCCAAAAAAACCCCCCTTCCCATTTCACCCACCCAGTCACTCCAAATGTTTGTCTCGTTCAGCCTTAAATTTATTTAAGCTATCAACTTCCACAACAACAGATGGAAGTCCGTTGTGGGTTTTTTATTTCTTTTAATTTTTTTTCTTATGCCCACTACATTCCTTTTTAAAAATGTATTTAAGAAGCTTTACTTCAAAATTAAATTGAACTGTGGTCTTACCAGTCTGAGAGGTAATGTATTAAACTTTTTTATAAAATTTTTCTGACATTCCATCATCCGTGTTTACTGTGTTGTGTACCATGAATTAATGATTGATCACAATCATAAAAACAGGAAGGAAGGGAGTGAATTGGATATGCCTCTTACTTGATTTAAGTGAAAAAAATCATAGGTAACCCAAGAAAAGTGGCAGATGAGTTGAATAGGCACTTTGCTATGATATTTACATTTGAAAGACTGTAAAAAACTGTAACAAGGAGTCATAAAATAATTGATATTCACCTTGGAGTAAAAGAGCATGAAAAAAAGTTGAAGGAAAGCAAGGCTCTAGTGGTAGATGGCATACATCCTGTTATATGAGAAGAAAAAAATAAATCAAATTCTGAGAAAAATCCAAGAATCTGATGATGATCTTAGACTTGAGTATTATACTGGAAGATCTTAAATTTGGGATTGGTAAAATGGTGATGTGCAACTATAGACTGGCAAGTTAAACTTTACTAGTCTATCGCTGCAGGTAAGGTCAAGGGGTCTATGTTAAGGATATCATATAGAGCCAATTGATAGGAATGCCATCCCAAATGGATCACTTTGGGTTCTTAATGGGAACTTTTGCCTAATACTCTAATTATTATGACAGTCATAATAATTAATTAGACTGGATGCAAAAAATAATTTGACACTATTTACCTTGATTTCAGTGAAGCATTTTTTATAGTTCCATATAAAAGGCTATTACAAAAACTGGAGAAGATTGGTAACAGTCTTCTCAGTTAACTGAGAAGACTGTTACCAATCTTCTCCAGTTTATTTGTAACATTCTTTGTTAGATCAGGGGCTGGCTAAAAGATATCAGATTACAGGATAAGTGAACATTGTTCACTATGTACCATTGTAGTAACTGGAGTCCCACAGAGATTAGTGTTGTTCCCTTAATTTCATTAAGGATTAATGAGATTGACAGAGAGGCAGCACTAATTTATAGTAGTATCCATTGCATATACAGGCATACCTCGGTTAACGTTACCTCTGATAACGAAGCCTCGATATAACGAAGTCCGCAATTTCAAGCCCCATTTAACATAAAAAAATATTCCATTTTTGTTTAATCACCTGAAATCTAAACAAACTGAAGAAATTACGGAAACCTTTGGGGCTTCTCGTGGTTGGTTCGAGAAATTTAAAAAACGGGCCAGGATTCATAGTGTAAAATTAACAGGAGAAGCTGCAAGTGCAGATGTTGAAGCTGCAAATAAGTTTCCAGAAAAACTAAAGGAAATAATTAAACGTGAAAATTTTCCACCAAATTTGGTGTTCAATGTTGACAAAAGCGGTTTGTTCTGGAAACGGCTACCAACAAAAAGCTTCATTTCTATTGAAGAAAAATCAGCTGCTGGGTTCAAAGCAGCCAAAGACCGTTTAACGTTACTCTTTGGATCAAATGCCTCTGGCGATTATAAATTAAAATTGTTATTAGTTTACCATTCAGAAAATCCGAGGGCGTAAAAAGGTAACATAAAAATGAATTTACCTGTAATATGGAAAGCAAATAGAAAAGCGTGGATTACCAAGGAGTTATTTACTGATTGGTTTGTTAACCACTTTTGTCCTGAAGTAAAACGGTATTGTCAAAAAAACAACTTTGAAGAAAAAGCTCTTTTGTTGTTAGACAATGCTCCGAGACATCCTACTGATCTTAACACGTTGGACACATGCATTCCTGTCAAAGTTGTGTTTCTTCCAGCAAACACAACTTCCCTGATTCAACCATTGGATCAGGGAGTAATAGCATCATTTAAAGCTTATTATCTGCGTCGAACTTTAAGCAATTTAACTGAACTAGAGGATAAAGAGGAAATGACAGTTAAAACTTTTTGGAAAAACTACACCATTAAAAACGCAATAGAAAGCATTGATAGTCCTTGGAAAGAAGTCACTAAGAAATGCTTAAATGGAGTTTGGCGCAAAATATGGCCAGAAGTTGTACTAGAAGAAGAAAATAACATCCAAGAATTAGAAATGAAGTTATCCAGATGGCTCAATCAAATAGGTTTCGAAAATGTCGATGAAGAGGATGTTAGAAATTTATTGAATGCAGAAGATGATGGTTTTTCAGTGGAAGATTTAGAAAGCTTTGTTAGCAACGAAGACAAAGATAGTGAAGGCGAAGTTAAAGAAGTACCTGCCGAAAAAGTGTTAACAACCAAAGATTTAAAAAGGTGCTTAAATGATATTGAAAACGTTTTAAATTTTTTTAGTGAAAATGATCCTGACTTAGGAAGAAGTGTTATAGTTAAGCGATCAGTGTTAAATGCAATAACTCCGTATAGGCAATTGTTAAATGAAAGAGGAAAAAAGCATAAACAATCAACTTTAACCTCATATTTTAAAATGTGATTTCACTTTGTATGTAAGTTGACTGTTTATTTAATAAAACTTTTCTTTGTTCGAAAAAAAGCTTTTCATTTTCTTTACGTAGGAACGTATCCCTATTCTGGCCATAGTATTTTTACCTCTGAAAACGAAGTTTCGCTTAACGAAGTAATTTCGTGGAACGCATCCTATTCGTTAATCGAGGTATGCCTGTAATTTGAAAGTAGGGAGGGTGCTTATCAAACAGAATTAGGTCATATTGCTTCAAACTGATTTTAGATCAGTTGCAGCATGTTCTGAAAAATGGCAGCTAAGGTAATAAATACTTTTGAATATAAGGTATTGCAGCAAGGGAACAGTAATAAAGTAGGGTGTGCAACCAGGGTATGTAATGGGGGGGGGTAGAAGTTGAAAGTGCTTCTGGATGGAAAAGACAGAGTTATCATAGATTATATATTAGCACAAATAGGTAACATATATATAAATCACACACTATATATATAAACTAAAATAAAATATATGCCAGTAGCATGGTAAACCAGTAGAGTGAAAATGAACTTAACCAATAAAATAAAAAATAAAAGTAAAATGGGGGGTGAGAAAATAAAGAAGAGGGTACTGTTGAAGCAACATTCCTAATATAATTTAGAAAATACAAGCCAATTCAAAAGAAATTTAGTGGCGCCCCCAGATGGCACCCGTTTCCGAATTATGTAAAATCTCACTAAGGTATAAATGTGGACTACCAACAACACGTGACCAAATGAACTGAAAATAAAATAGACTGACCATTATGCCCCATCTTGACAGAGGACCACGAGGCCAGTAATAGTCGGGGAAATCACTGCATTTCGAACGCTAAACAAATCCATGCAACGACGGAATGGTACTAAAATCAAACCGCCGATGCAATAGATTTGCATAGTGGTGGTCCTTATGCAGTGAAAAATAATAAGACAGGAAGCCTAGTACTCGCATGGCTAAACCATACCACTGACAAAACAATAGTTGAACTGAAAATGCATAGCAACAAATTAGACTATTGATTTACCCTCTTCTCCTTTATTTTCTCACCCCCCCCCCCATTTTACTTTTATTTTTTGTTATTTTATTGGTTAAGTTCATTTTCACTCTACTGGTTTGCCATGCTACTGGCATATATTTTATTTTAGTTTATTATATGCAACATGTAGTGGTTTGTGCTTCTCTGCTGCCACTGATGTTAGCTTTTCTACTATTTTTTCTTATTTATTTTTTTATTACTTTTACTTTTTACCTCTCTATATAATTTTTGGATTATATATAATACCTTCTTATATAAATCCTATATATCATCCAATTTTGATATATAGGATTTATAGGGCTTTCACAAGTAAGGAGATGGATATTGTACCTCTGCAGAGGATGATGATGAAACAGAATTCATAATATTGTATTTAGGTCTGAAGACTGTCTGCATAAAGACAGCTTCATGAGAGGATTCAAAGAAAGCAACCGGATTGTTAGGGAGACTGATTTTTATGAAGAAAAATTTAAAACATGGGGTGCAGAGGTTAGAAACTAAATATCTTGGTGTGGCATCCTACTTGAGATGTATAAATCCCTGAAGGTTAACATTAAAATGAATGGTGGAGTATGTTCTCACTGGTGAGAGAGAGAGAGAGAGAGAGAGAGAGAGAGAGAGAGAGAGAGAATATACATCCATGGAGGGGCAAAAGTATAAAATCTTAGGGAATAACATCTTCCTTGGATGTGTGTACCCGATTTACTAAACAAATTAAAACAATCTCCAAAATTTCTTTCTGTAGGGAGTGTGAAGAAATGAGGTGCCAACTCGGCATTGGGATAGGACTTTGACAGCTTGAAGATTAGGGTGATGACCTCGAAGGTATTAAAATCTCAACTTAATGCTAGAGCTCGCACTTGAACATCAGGCAGCACAGTGGCAACCCCTCAGGGCAGAATGCACTGATGCCACATGGGGGGGGGGGATATTCTTGGCAACTTTGTCAGGGAAATGGGAAATTATATTGTGCAAAAAGAATAGGTGGAATAGGACCAGAGTATGTATACCAGGGGAAAAGTTGAAAATGTAGTAGAGAAGAGATCATTATTTAAGGGCATAAAAGGTGATATTGTTGTACACGTAGGGCAGTAATGACATTAAGAGTAGGTGATCTGCTGACTTGCTTAACAGGGCAATGCAAAGGAAAAGTTGGAAGTTAGGGTTGAATTTGAGTGTCTGCAGTTCTGCCTAGGCACGACAGAAGGGAATATGTGATTAGAGTCTTGTTAATCAGTTTGTCGTTGGAGAGATAATAATAGTAATGATATTTGCCATATAGTGCAAGGAAGCCACAGGCTTTTGTTGCACTGGCAAAAAAAAAAACAAGTAGATAAGAAAACACAAATTATATGCTTCCCCCTCATAATAACTGCAATACAACACACCAGCTATGACTGAAACGTTATTTAAATAATAATAATATAAGTGAGATACTGCCCATGCTCCTACAATAACACATGCTACAAGCTGTGATCCTCCTGTTATTTTAGGATGTACTGTGAGTCTTACAGTCAACTGTAAGAAATCACAGTACATTAGTCAGCACAACCATAGTCTTAATGTTTATAAAGGAGGCAGTTGCCTCTGAAAGCTGTGGTTGTTTTCATCACTTTTAATTCCATATAGTGTAATCTCTATATTTTTAATTTTATTTTATCACTTTTATTATACAATTAGTGTACTTTATCTTTATCTTGTATTTTTATCATTTTATTTTTACAAAGTCTTATATTATTATTATTTTAATAAAGTTTTAGTTATGCAATTAGTGTATTGTATTGCGGTTATTGCAAGTCAGAACTTTCCCAACCCCAAAGGCCTATTTGAAGAATATATGCTTCCGGTTGGTTGACCAGAAGGTATCCGGTTGACCTTTGAATTTATTCAAACTGTCATCCTCAACTACTTGTGAAGGTGACTTGTTCCAGCAATCAACAGCTTGCTAGCTAAAACAAAACTTCCTACAATCTAATCTAAGCCTCAAGCCCTATAATTTGAATTTATGACCCTACTTCTGGAATTAGCATTAGTAGGAGGCATATGATACAAGAAAGCAAGCATCTCTGGCATCAGCAAAAAAAAAAAAAAAAGGAAAGAAAACCTTCCTATTTCACCCCTCCATTCACTCCAGATGTTTGTCAGTTCTGCTTTGAACTTATTTAAGTTGTTGACCTCCACTATAACAGATGGAAGTTTGTTCTAATTATCAACCACCCGCTGGCAAAAGGCAGATTTCCACACATATATTCTACAATTGTCTTTTCTCAGTTTGAATTTGTCCCCTCAGGTGAGTAATCGAGGAAGAATCCTATCAGCATAAAGGTTTAAGTTCTGCTGCAATTTGCAGAACTTAAACCTTTCTTGGTAACATCAACCCTTTGTTCCAGTCACCAATCTTGTTACCCTTCTCTGCACTCGTTCCAGCAGCTCTACATCCTTCCTAAAATGAGGCCTCCAGACCTGTATACAGTACTCATGTATACAGTACTGTATACAGTACTCATGGTATGGCCTGACCATTGCCTTATACAAGGGGACAATCACCTCCTTATCCCTGCTAGCAAAATTCCTATATATCATTGTACTCATGTAATTACAAGTGAGTGCAGACAGGCTATTCTTGCAGCCTGTCTACAATGCTCAGAAAACTTCATATCTGACCTCCAGATCCTTTTCATTCTCCACAACCCTGAGTGTAGTACCACCCAGTTGGTATGTTACTCTGGGGATACTGCTACCCACATGTAATACTTTATATTTGTCAATGTTAAACTTCAGTTGTCACCTCTCAGCCCATCTGCTCAACTTTTCCAGATCCTGTTGCAGTAGTGTATAATCATTACTGTCATTAACAACCCTGCCAATCTTCGTATCATCTGCAAACTTATACATTAATCTTGATATCATTGATAAATATACAAAACAACAGTGGGCCCAACACGGAACCCTGGGGGAATCCCACTAATATCATTAGTCACTAAGAGCAGTGTCCATTAATTACCACTCTCTGTCTTCTCCCACTCAACCATCCTTTTATCCATGCCGACCGGGCTAGCCGAGTGGGTAAAGTACCTGCCCGGCAACCCAAAGGTCGCGGGTTCGATTCCCGCCTCGGGCTTGGATCAAAGTACTGCAAAAACCTTGGGAGGTGCAATATGGCCACAGAAGCCGATGCGCCAACAACTACCAAACCAAACCTTTTATCCATTGTAGCAACTTGCCCTTAATGCCATACTGTTCAGATTTGTACACCAGTCTTCCATGTGCAACAGTATCAAAAGCTTTCCTAAAATCCATGTTGTAGTAGTAGAGGCATGTGACGCAAGAAAGCAAGCTTATGTGGCATCAGCAAAAAAAAAAAAAAAAAAAAAAAAAATTTCTCACATTCCCTCTAAAAATTTGTCCAGTTCTTCCTTGAATGTAATTAAGCTTTCGACTTCCACAAGAACAGATGGAAGTTTCCACAAGTATATATATATCAAAATTATGTTTTGCATTCAGTTCATTTTTTAACCACATCATATGATCCTGCAGTGATTGTGCCATGCTTCTTTAACCAGTGAATCCATTATTTTTCCTGGAACAGAAGTTAAACTTACAGGTCATAATTACTCTTGTCACTGTTTGATCCACCTTTGTGAATTGAGGGGTACATTTGCATATCCCCAATCCATGGGGACCTTCACTCGGTCCAAGGAAGCTTTCATAATTATAGCTAAGTGTTTGCTTACTTCCTTTAATATAACTGGATAGATCCCATCTACCTCAGGTGCCTTTCTTATGTTCAATTTCAACAATTTCTCCTCCGCTTTGCTCTCAGTTATTACAAAATCATTTACCTACTTGCCATAGTTTGATAAGCTTCTGGTTCCACTTCCCTACAGATTTCTTCACATGTGAATATAGATGTAAATTACCCATGAGTTTGCCAGCTACCTTAGCAGGTTCATCAAAAATCGAAACATCAATGTCAAGTGGACCAATCTGATTCATCTCCTTCCTTCTACGGTTTACATAAGTAAAGAAGTCTTTACTGTTTTTCTTTGCATCCTTTGCCAAAGATTTCTTGAAATCTTTGCTTGCCTAAACTCCTTTGTGACTTTATTACTGACTATCTTCTATCTACCTTAGGCATCTGTCTCCTGATAATTAATATGCATCCCATGCATTTTTCTTTTCTGCCACGACTCTCATTAGTTTGTCTGACCTCCATTTAGGTCTAAACCTTGTACAGTATTTCTTAGTTGGTATGAAAAGCCTGATAGCTTCCAAGATTAATTCCTTGAGTGCTTCCCTCTTAGAATTTGCTGTTAACATCATCATCAGTTGGTACCACTGTATAGAATTTAAAAAATCCCTGAGACCACTATAGTCACCTTTACGAAAGCAAAAACCCTTCTCTTTAATGCTGATGGTAGTTATATCTTTAAGCAAATCCCACATCAGTACGCTGTGATCACTGCAATTTAGTGGTTCCTTTATCTGCAGATTCTTAATGCATGGAGAATCACTGCTGATAATCAGATCAAAAGTATTGTAAGAGTCAACCTCTGGTTGACTCTTGCAATACTTTTGCAAGAACTTCTGTATTGAATTTTGAAATACTTTTGTATTGAACCATCTATGATGGGTCAATACACTCACTCGTGCTCTCCCTCAAAACTACAGGGTAAATACCATAACACTAGGAACCTTACTTGCCTTTACCTTTTGAGTAAAACTCAAAAGTTTTACTAATAAACAATCTGTAATTATGACACCACAAATTTCATGTCTCAGCCTCACTTGCACAGCCTCTTCTCATCATGAAGGGTTTTTTTGTCAGTAGAGACCGATAAAAAGAACCTATTCAGTTCATCTCCAACATCAGCAGGGTTATCTAAGTCTTTCCCACACCCAGTTTACATGGGTCCAATCTTCTTTGTTGTATTCACATACATAAAAAATTACTTATTCCTCTCTTAATGCTTTCTCATACACAGCCTTGGCCTCTCTGACCTTATTTGTGGTATTATTACAGATCAACTTGTACCTGTTGTAGGCTTCATTACTTTTCATCGCTCGCTAACTGTCCTATGCTATCTTTTTCTGCTCTATTTGATCATCCAGCTCCACAGTAATCCATTTCAGCATCCTCCTGTGGTATTTTCTTAAAGGTATGTATATGTTCATGGCTGCTCTGATTTTTACTTTAAAAGTAATTCTTTATTCTGAAATTAAAACCCATGCCTTTAACTACTGCTAAATCTTTCTTCATCTTCCAACTGACGATTGCATGATCACTTCCTGACAATGGTTCGTGTACTATCTTCCCTATCTTTTCTAAATATATTATATATACTGTAGTTATTGTTTGTTATTTGGTTTTTAGGAGCATTAACAACTAAGGCCATATTGCTCTGGGGATATGCAGTGGTCATTCCCTGACCTTTCTGCATCCTCCGTATTTGGTGGATGCATCCTCCTGACCTTTCTGCATCCTCCGTATTTGCATCCTCGGTCTAATCAAGAAGCGTGTGCTATGCACTGCTGCTTCTACCCGCCTGGCTATGGAGGCGCCATATACTGTAGTGGAATTCATCATCTCCAAATTTTGGGCGGTACAATGTTTCTGTTAGCCCTATTATTATCAGTATTAGTTGTCCTAACCAGGAGTTCAAATTCAGCCATTTTATTGCCAACACTCCTATCATTACTGTAGACATAGTTGAGTCTAAGTAATCTTCTATAGTTTACTACCCTGACACACTCCTTTAAGTTATTTAGGTTTGTATCCCAGGCATTATCTTCCCTCTCATTTGAAACACTGCTACCCTAAGAATACCTTATAAACATTGGCTATTGTGGAAACAAACAAACAAAAATTCATGAGATGAGTGTAAGCATTACTTCGACCCATAGCATCAGATAAATGCAGATATAAATTACCCTTCTCCCACCGAACTAGCAGTTTCCCTGATTGCTTAGGGGTATCCTCAGTGATACTGGCAAAAACAGTGTTCTCTCCAGAAAATTTTGCCAGCCGGGTGGCATTATGAAGTAGCCAGGTGAGTAAGTATAATAGTTTGCAATATTATAAAATTTTCTGTTACGTATTTATAAATGTGACTTAAGCAATCCATAGCAAAAATTAATTGCATAATTTAACATTATATGCTCCTGTTGCATTGATCTCGATCGCATAGTATGTTCAAATTAAATTTATCAAGATCAGTACCATATGGTATCGTGAGAATTGCTTAAATTTTAGCCAGGTGGTCTGTTAAATTCACCGGGCGGTGCGCCCATTCGATAGGTCCTGAGAAGAACACTGAAAAATATTCATCAGCTATGTTCAAATGAATATCATCTCTACAAAATAGATTCCCTCTACCTTCAAATGCAAGCCACGCTGATAAAAATTTCCACCCTAGAGCCTTGCAGATTCCCTCAAGTCTTGAGTTAATCTACAAGGCTTTCACCATATAGTCCCTCCTATTGTGCCTGGGCAGAATTGTAGATACACAAAATCTGACTGAACTCACGGCATTTGTTTTATTGTACAAGACTCACAGGGAAGAATTTTTCTCAGTATGGTCTGTGCTTGTTGACAGGGAGACTGCTTCTTTGGGGAGGAGATACACTTAAATATAAAGGGTGCAAATATATTTCTTAATGCTGTTGAGGCAATGGTAGGAAGGTCAGATAACTGCTAGTTTTGGTGGGATGAGAGAAAACACAAACTAACTAGAGCGGCAGACAGAGGTGAAAGTGATTTTTGTGGATCTATTGGATGACTGTTTTCGAGAGGCAACCAGTTTTCCAGAGGGAAATACTCTTAATCTGATTATCAGCAGTGATTCTTTGTGCATTAAGAATTTGCAGATAAAGGAACCACTAGGTGGCAGTGATCACACTGTACTGATGTGGGATTTACTTAAAGATATATCTATCATCAAAGAAGGAAAGGAGTAAGGGGAAGAGTTTTTCTTACGTAAAGGTGACTACAGTGGACTCAGAGAGTTTTTAAAGTCTCAGTTGATCACAGTGTGATCAACTGAGGATGTTACCAATGGTGAATTGTAAATAGAACGCCTTCAGGGTCTTAATTTTGTAGGGTACCAAGCTTTTCATACCAACTCAGAAATACTGTTCAAGGTTTAGGCCTAAATGGATGGTAGATGAATTAATGAGGCTCCTTGTAGAAAAGAAAAATGCATGGTTGCATATAAATTATCAGGTGACACAGAAGCCTATGGCAGATATAAAGTAGTCTGTAATCAAGTCACAAAGGAGATTAGGCAAGTAAAGGTAGATTACAAGAAATCTTGTAAGAAATGGCAAAAGGATGCAAGGAAAAACAGCAAAAAGTTTTTTTACTTATGTAAACCCTAGAAGGAAAGGGATGAATCAGATTCGTCCACTTAACAAAAAATGGTTTGACTACTGATGATCATGCTCAGGTAGCTGAAAAACTGAATGAGTATTTTGCATCTACATTCACACATGAGGAATTAAAGGAGGGGAATGCCAGAAGTTTATTAGACTCTAACAGGGAGCTACATGATTTTGTAATAACTGCGAGCAAAGTAGAGGAGAAATTGTTGAAATTAAACATAAGGAAGGTAATTATCCCCTTGTATAAGGCTATCATCAGCCACACCTTGAGTACTGTATACAGGTCTGGAGGCTTCATTTTAGGAAGGATAGAGCTGGTATAACGAGTACGGAGAAGGGCAACGAGATTGGTGAGTGGAACAAAGGGTTGGTGTTACCAAGAAAGGCTTAAGTTCTGCAAATTGCAGCTTCTGGGGACTAGGCACCTGCGAGGTGAACTAATTGAGGTGTATTAGGCCTTGAATGGATTGAGCAAGCTTAGTGCTAATGGGATTCTTCCTCTTGCTCTGATTACTCACCTGAGGAGGCATAATTCAAATTGGGGAAAGACAATTGAATGAATGTGCAGAAATTTGCCTTTAGCCAGTGGGTGATTGATAGTGGAACAAACTTCCATCTGTTGTAGTGGAGGTCAGCAACTTAAATAAGTTCAAGACATAAGACAAACATTTGAAGTGAACAGATGGGTGAAATGGATCTTTTATCTTCAGATTCTTAATGCATGAATAATCACTGCTGATAATCATATCAGGAGTATTACTCCCTCTTGTTGCCTCTCTCTCTCTCTAACGTTACTGAAAACAGTCATCCAATAAATCCACAAAATCTTGCTAGTATGTGATTGACCAATCCTCCCAGTTCAATAAATATGTTTAAAGTTTAAAACCTCCATTATAAGACATTGTGATTTTCTGGCCTACTATTTTTTATACAGTTTTTTTATTGTAGTCTTCTGAATCATTATGCCTATAACACACTCCAATAGTCTTCTGAATCATTATGCCTATAACACACTCCAACCCTCATTATCACTGGGAAAACTAACATAACAGTTGGAGCATAACACACACCTATTCTCATGTTAGTTTTCCCATTGCTTACATTACACCAAACTGATTCAACATTTCCCTCTCGCCCATGTCACCTGGAAACACTGCTTTAGATTTTAAGTCCACATTCTCTTCTCAGATGCACACAACGATCCCGTTCAATGCACATAATATCTTTAGAGTTGAAGTTCACGGGCTCTGGGCTGGCCATTCAAACTTTTTGATGCTTATGTCCTCAAACCAGTCCGTCATAATACAAATAGCATGACATACACCATTTTCCTGCTGATACAAGTATGGACTTCCTCCAACATACTCTGCCACACAAAGTAGATAAACATTATCGGGCAACACCAATAATTAATGGTTTTATCCAAAACACAAAACAACCAATGGTCCTAGGCCAAACTGTAACAGACTGACCTGACTATCATGCTGCCTCTGTCAAACTTCAATGTCAGGATGACATAGTCTGGCAGGTAGCTTTCTTCGGTCATACTGGTACACCATATACCATGATTCATCATGCCATTCAAGCTTTCCTGTTGGCCCATGCTCCAAGAACTGTTGGCCTTGCACCTGCTAGATGGTGTCTGGCATTAGTCGTGGTGATTGCCATCTTGTGGGTAACTGCAAGGCTGTGGTAACCCATACCATGTACTATCCTACACACTATACTATTACCTAAGTGTCCCAATCATCTCACTGAGGGCCTGGGAGTGTGCTGTGACAATGACAACCTGTGTTATGAGTGGATGATTTTTTTGATCAGCTTCTTTTGGAATGTTCTATCAGTTTTGGAAGTTTTCTGAATCATTTTATTTTTGGTACCAGTTCGCTTTTATTTGCACATTACATCATTCATTGACCTATAGAATGTCAGTGCTGTTAAAATGTCAAGGTACAGACTATTGCTTACAAGGCACTCTATTATCGTTCCATGTTGGTATTTTGTATTAACAATCATACTACTGTCTCCTCAAAGATCTCCGAGCATAATTTTAGCTGTCTGTTATGTGGTGTTTGTATAGCATGTGACCATCAACGTAGAGGTGTCAGGATACTAATGGTAGAGCAGTGTATTTTTTATGTTATCATCTCATTATTTGCTTATACAAACCCAAAAATAAATAACTTTTGAATAACACATTTTGAGTATTTTTTTTTTTTAACTTAGAGCTAGACTTGAATGGACAAGATATGGTGAAAGTAATTCTGGACAGTAAAGGATTAAAAGTGATACTTGTTCATGTGTTCATTCCATTATTTGTTTCTTGTCGGTGACTTCACATGGAATTTCCTCTATGAATTCCTTTGGCTTAAAATGTCTTCATCCCATTCTGATAAATTCATATGATGTCTCGGTCATTCTCCTAACTTTGCAAATAATTTTATTTTTTGATATTCTTTCTTTTAACTTGTTGATGTTCTTTCTTTTAAACTCTTCTTGGGGTAAAAGGTTGGAGTTATTTGTATTATATCATCACTGTTCCCACATCTGGGGTGGTGCCCCCAAAACCTCTCTCAGGCTTCTTGATTCCATTCAGAAGAGGGCAGTTAGGTTAATTAATGATTCATCTCTAACAGAGTCTCTCCACTCGCTTTCTCATAGACGCACTGTTTCTGCTGCATGCCTCTTCTACAGATACTTCCATGGGCACTGTTCTTCTGAATTGGCTTCTATAATTCCCGCTCTCTCTTTCAAAACAGTCCGAACACGTGCCACCACCAGCCACCATCCATTTACTGTCCAACTTCAAACCCACAGAACCAACTTTTCATCTTCCTCATTTATTCATTCAACTGCCGTTTTCTGGAACAACCTTCCTTCATACGTATTTCCTGAAAATTACAATCTACAGAAGTTCAATATCAACAAATATCTTCTTTCGTCTTCTCAACCTCCAACCCAAGCACGGTACTAAGTACTATAGGTTATAATACCTCTCGTGTTTGGGGTTCTCATAAAAAAAAAAAAAAAAAACTGAGTCCCTCTAGTGTTGCCAGCATATCAGTTACAGACATATCCCCTGATTGTGGATACTTCACAGCCATAAAATTTTGCATTTCTTAATTTTTGTACAGTAGAATGCCTTAAATCTAGCCATGAAAAATATTTTTAAGATCTCTCTCTCTTTCTCCCCCCTCCAGTTTTCATTTTTGTTGATAAACAGGTTTTCTTCTAGTATGACAATATTATTTAAGTTAAATATTATGCAACTTTAACACTGCCCCTCTATGCAATCTGAAGTAAATCTTAAACTCCTAACAGCTTAGGAAACCTTAAGGAACTAAATCTATGATTCTATAATATTCTAATCTGTAGTCTACGATAATCTAATCTGTAGTCTACGATAATCGATAAACAAAAATAAGCTATATCAAAATAATCTTTATAAACCTTCAACTCCTAACAGCTTAAGAAACCTTTAAAAAATAATATAATCTATATGGTCAAAGATGAAAGTGAGGGCTTCAATTTAAAGAAAGAGGACTAAAGGGGGCTTGTGCTTAATTAACTTGTGCTTAATAATATCAGATACAAATATATTATGGGAAATGTTCAAGGGGAATGTTTATTCTCAAAGTCTGAAATGTATTCAAACCTGTGTAATGAAAAAAATTTACAAAGTCAAGATATTGGAGTGGGCAGTTTCCGATATACAAGTGGTCAGTTTCCATAAACATAAGATGCCAAACCGAATGATTAATGAGGTCAAGAGTTTAATTAAGCAAAAGAAAGAATAGGACAGTTACAGACAGTCATACTGAGTTGTGTGAGAATTATAAGAGAATATGTAAGAACAGGTATGGAGTTCTCACATGCGAATACAAAAAAAAAAAGGGATTATATAACATAGATCTCTTCACATCACAATGAAAGGTCTATAGAAAGCCCAGCTGATGAGTTCAATAGATATTTCTCAACAATATTTACAGTTGTAAGCAAGCTTGAATCTTTGTCCATTGTTAAGCAGTCAAATTGCTGTAAAATAAATTATAATATCAGACTAATGTTTTTTAGAAAATCTGCTGAGGTTAAAGAAGGACAAGACTCCAGGGGAGAATTATGTATTTGGATATAATTAAAAAGGCTGCATATGAGTGTATCAAACCATTTGGAATGTTTAATGAAAGCATAATTAGATTTCAGGAGGATTCTCCATGGACCGGAGAAGTGATAAAGGCTCCCAATACTTTGCTGAAGAGGATAATAATATAAGCCAGTGCCAGTGAGTTTGTTTCAGGGACGAAATAGTTGACCAGTGTTTGACTTCTGCAGTATGGAAGATCATAAAGTATGTGATTAAGGATGCAATTCAGATCAATCTCAACAAGAATGGTGTCTTCAATAGAACCCAGCATAGGCTTATTAAGGGGAAGTCATGTATCACCAGTCTGGTAAATTGCTATGATGTAATTATTAAACACCTTTGATATTATTTACATTTAGATTTAGTAAAGCTTATGATACCATTCCTCATGGAAGGCTGCTTTATAAACGATAATAAATTGGGTTTACTGGTAAGATCGTGTGCTGGATTGTGTACTGGCAAAAAGATAGGTTACAGAGGGTTGTCACAAATGGTCCATCTCCAGGGTGAACCATCATAACAAGTGGGGATTCTTTAGGACTTAAGTGTTTGGTTCCTCTCCTGTTTCTAATTTTTGTAAATGATATTAATGAGGATATACTATGGAAGTTTCCAAACTTTACTTGTGAGTTGAAGTTGAAAAAGAGTGGTTAAAACTTTGAGCCGGACAACATTGTTTCAAAAAGAATTAGATTGGTTGCACATATGTCCAAAAAATGGCAGTACAGTTTAATGCTTCTAAATGTAATTTTATATATTTGGGGAACAGAGTTCCTGTAGTCACATATAAACTAGGTTGGAAAGGAGCTGAAAGTGGTTCAAAACAAAGACAGGTTTTGAGATTCACTCTGACATAAAATTTTCGTGCAGTGTAAAAAAGGCAGTTAAGAATCATATGGTGTCCTATTCGTGATTTGTAAGACCTTTGCTAGTAGAAGCTAATGGTTAGACTGCATTTGGAATATTGTTTTCATGTGTGGAGAAGGCTGACCATATTAATGTTGAGTGAAATTCAATAGACATCATTAATGGCTTAGATGGTGTGGACTGCAAAATGTAACCTGTGGGCATTGAATTGTTGAACATGGAATAAGTTGTCATCTAGTAAAGGAAGTATCTAGCTAAATTCTAAGCATACCCGGATGAGAATGGGAATACTTTGAATTTTTGCTATTTTATTTATTTATTCGATTTTTATATATATATATATATACAGTGAAACTTCCCTTTAACGGACAGCTATGGGGAACGAAAATGTGTCCGTTAGAGAGAAGTGTCCGCTAACAAGAAGTCTGAGGGAGAAAAAAAAAAAAAGAAAGAAAGAAAAATCATTAAATGTTTAATGTAAAATTAATTTAAAATATATACAGATTTTGAACAATATTTTTGTAAATAATATACAATTACATACACAAGAGATAAAGAAAAATCATTAAACGTTTAATGTAAAATTAAATTAAATTATATACAGATTTTGCACAATATTTTTGTAAATAATATACATACAATTGTGCTATGCATATTATGACTTTATCTTAAGAAAAATACATACAGTAATCACTTATTTTCTTCTGCACCTTCTTCCGGCTGATAATTTTGTTTTCAACATTTGTTTGGAGTGAAGAAACCATCGAAACTCCTTCAGTATCTTCTTCAGCGGCGAAAAACATTTTTAAACGATTGATTTGTATGAGTGCTTCTTCTATTTTCATCGGTGGTTCGTCATTAATATGTTCTTTGACAGAATGACCTCCTTCCATTTCTTCATCCTCATGAGGAACTTCTTGAAAAATATCGATGATAATGTCGATATCCAGAGCGCCATCTTCTGTAGTGAGGTTTGAGTCTATACCTTTGTAGCCAGGGTCACTTGTAGCGGAAGTATCAGTGTGGAAGTTGATAGGTTGAATAAATTTAAGGAGGAACTGGACAGGCATTTGGAGGGAATGGTGTGATTTTTTTTTTTTTTTTTTTTTTGGCTGATGCTGCATAAGCTCATACATTTACTTTCTTGCATTACATGCCACTACTACTACTACTACATTATCAATAGATGTTGAAGTTCTTGTTCTTCTTGGTGCTCCACATTGCTGCTCACAACTTCAATTTTTGCGTTTGAGAAGCCAGACTTTACAAAACAGTTCACGACAGTTTGTTTTCTAATTGCGTTTACTGAAGAGGAAATCCATTGAATTGCATCTAGGATGCTGATTTTCTTTGCAAGGTCACTCGCACATGTTACATCGTTCATGTTTGCAATGAGATGTCTTAAAACACGTTTTCTGTAGTGAAGTTTAAAATTTTTTATTATCCCTTGATCCAAGGGCTGACACTCTGCAGATGTGTTTGGTGGCAGAAAAACGATTTGAATGTTGGAGAATTCAATGTGCGGGTGAGATGCAGCATTATCCATGAAAAGAATAATTTTTCTGTTTTGACGAATCATGTTTTGGTTAAAGTGACTTATCCATTCGCTCATGATATCTCGTGTCATCCACACTTTTTTATTAGACTTCCAGTCAACATTCAAAAGATTCAATTTTATGCCCTTGAAACAATGAGGATTTTGTGGTTTTCCTATAACAAGAGGTTGTTCAAAGTCTCCCAGCATATTTGTACACAATAGTACAGTCAAGCGTTCCTTAGAAATTTTTCCGCCCTTGCACTTTTCGTTTTTTAGGCTCATTGTTTTTTCAGGAAGAGCTTTAAAAAACAACCCTGTTTTGTCACAGTTGTAAATATCCTTAGCTTCAAAATCACGACATAAATCTTCCAATTTGACGGTCCACTCTGTTACAACCCCAGTATCAACAGATCCAACTTCACCACTTACGGTTTTCCAAGAAATTTTATGCTGAGTTTTGAACTTGTCTAGCCATCCCACAGAAGCTTTGAACTCATTTACTCCCATAGATTTTGCAACCTCCAAAGCCTTTTCCCTAATAATAGGCCATTAATGGGAATTTTTTTAGCATGTGCGCAACAAATTTGAAGTCCAACAGTTTTCGGAAATGATTTTTGAACCTGATCATTTACGTGTTGCCAAAATTGTTTGAGCAGTTCATTTTTTTTCTTTAGGATGTCGCTTACCTGTGTCTTCCCGATTTTGAATTTTGCAGCGAGATTGCGAACACTATTTTTTTGCCGATCATACGCATTAATGAGTTTGACTTTATCTTTTAAAGTTAAATGTTTACGAGAAGACATTGTGCACTTCACACGACACTGAACAAAACTGAAACTGAAAAGACGAAAGGCCGACCATATTCTCCCCCCCCCTGCACACACCGAATTCATCAGAAGCTTTACACGTGCCTTAAAATTCTTGAAAAAGGGTTTAGAACCACGACATAAACCTTGATAAAATTCAGAGAATTGGAAATAAAAAATAAACACACAATTGAGGCAATACGTGGAAGAAACGTTCCTAGAAAAAGGGCCGTGAGCTCGCCCGCTGTCCGTTGTGAGGAGATCAAATTAAGTGCTAATCTAAACGAAACAGTGCAGATTGCCTGTCCGCATCCATTACAGAGAATGTCCGCTAAACAGAAGCTGCAAACACGTTAAAACCAATGGAGGTGAGTTGGGTAATTTGAAAATGTCTGTTGTAGAGAGATGTCCATTAACGAGAGGTGTCCGTTAGGAGAAGTTTCACTGTATATATATACATTCTCAGACTGCACCTTAACTTACTCAGCTTGTGACTTTATTTCTAATCCAATGTTCTTACACTACCAAATTCTACTATATCAACCTTTTAATATATCAAATTAATACAGACCGATGTAATGTATAATCTTTCACATAGATGGCATTAATCTGTTCTGATTTTATTAATAACCTTAAGTTATCTATGATTTTAAAATTTATAAATAACCCTTCGCCTAACATGGATATATTTTTTTTTTTTTTTTTTGCGCTGATGCAAAAAAAGACTCCTGTTGTGCATCATTTCACCTTCTATACTGACCTGGAAAAAGAAAGAAAAAAAACTTTTTTATCCATAAGTAAAGCTTCATTACCCTATATTTTCGTATGGTATTTAATGCTATAATAAAATATAAGAACTTAATTGAAAGGTCCCAATCAATTTTTTTTATCAATTTCTCTACATGTATAAGTTGTACTCATAATGTAGGATATGTTATTAAAAATATGCAAAGAATTTCTGCTGGAACAGAAGTGATCTTTGGATGGATTATGTATGTGGCTCTATGTGATCTCTCTCTCTTTCTCTCTCTCTATATATATATAAGAATTTTAATAGACTATGGATATAGAAATAGTGATTATCCTGATGGAAGAATGGAATTTACTCTGATTTTTATTCCAAAAGATTGGCGAAATGATTTAGATGTGTAAGGAAGTTTTCAAACTGAATAGCAATTTTAATTGGCATACTTAAGAAATTGAAAATGGTTCAAATTCTTTTGAGGGGGGGGAAGGGATTGGAGGCTGTTTGAAAGGATAGGTGGGGCCATTCTATTTAACTCTGCTGATGTTTAGTGGAATCTTATACATTCAACCATATAAGTATACTTTAATGTTTTCAATCATATAAGCACACAGTTTTGCTAATCTGAAATTTTTCGTCAGGTTGTTGAAATGGATTTTTACCTAGCTTCATACTCCAACTGCTTGTTGTGCAAACACAAATCAAACAAGATATTGGTAAGTTTTCAAACATATATTTATTTAACCAGAATGTATGCAAGTACATTCATACTTTGGCCACATGATATTTATTAATCTCACTCTTCTAAAATAAATTTAAAAAGTTTCAGCCTTAAACTTATATTAATCTTTACTCTCATGTAAGGCGCCTCCATAGCCAGGTGGGCAGGAGCAGCAGTGCGCAGCACACGCTTCTTGATTAGACCGGGGTTCAAGCCCGTGCCCACCGAATACGGAGGATGCGGAAAGGTGAGGGAATGACCACCGTATATCCCCAGAGCAATATGGCCTTAGTTGCTAATGCTCCTAAAAACCAAATAACAACAACATCACTTCTGATCAGTAGGCACCTCCGTAGCTGGGTGGGCAGGAGCAGCAGTGCGTAGCACACGCTTCTTGATTAGACCGGGGTTCGAGCCTGTGACCACCAAATACGGAGGATGTGGAAAGGTCAGGGAATGACCACTGCATATCTCCGGAGCAATATGGCCTTAGTTGCTAATGCTCCTAAAAACCAAATAACAAACATAACAAACTTCTGATCAAATCACAAGGTCGATTTGTTTTTGAGGTTGACGGAGCAACTAGAGAAAGAGGCCATTTTCAACAGATAAATTGCCCTTTTAAACTTTGTGAACCACTGAAAAGTCATAAAATGGCACACATCATCTTTTCCAAAATCTGGTTGCAATATTTTGTGGGTTTCTGTTACACTTTTCCCTATTTAGAAACAAAATTTGATGCAAATATGATCATTAAAATCATTCATTTAAATTTTTTTTTTTTTTTATGAAAACCCCAAACACGAAAAGGTATCAAAACCTATAGTCTTTAGTACCGTGCATGGGTTGAAGGAGAAGTATGGGGAGAGGGGGATGCCGGAAACTTTGCTCTAGAGACTAAACATGGGTTTCACCACTTCAAGCCTCCAATAAGCAAAGTGGTAAGTGCATTGAAAACAAAATACTTTCTATTTGATGCTTGCTAATTTATACTGATTGCAGATTATTTCTGTTGATTTGTGTGATACTGTGTCTAAAAGTGTCACTAGACATGATGTGAGAAGTTTCAACTCACTTAACACTGTAATTTTAAGATATAAAGTCCCCTAACTTTTTGATTGAACATTAAATTGTTTATACCTTATAAACAATTTAACACTTAAAATATTTCTTGACTAAATATCTAAGAATATGAAAGGTTTAACCATGCATAAACCAACTCTTTTAATTTAACATTTAATTCCATTTTATACTTTACATTTGTTAAAAATTTTACAATGAACTAAAATTCACATGGATCACAATCCTTACAGAATTTGTCCTAAATCAAATGGAAACCCTTTAATTCAAAGTTAGGTATTCATAGGTATGTATATTAAACACACATCAGTTAACCTTGACGTTACATTATTCTCACATTGTAAGAGAATTTTTTGATGAAAAATTCTACCAAAGTGATCTGCCAGATTGAGTTCCTTCTGGAGTATTTTGATTTAATTCTGCTCTGTGATCAACAGTGAACATTCAAAGCACAGAAGTGACTAAGATGTGTCACATTTCCATTTGCGGGATTATTATAAAGCAAAGGTGTATGGGTGTAAACCTAGACCACAAAGCATTCAGAAAACATTCATTGCTGAAGAATTGTCTGTAAATTTTGTTCTAATAGAGAAAAATGTCAACATGTAGGTAAGAGAATGTTTTTATGTCTTGAGGCATAAGAAAATGCCAATTTGAAAAATAATACATAATACATAACGTACAAAATATTTGTATGGTTACAGTTTTGATCCTATTTTTAGTTTTACTTTTACAGTTTTGATCCTATTTAATTATCAACAAAAATAGGAGCAATTGAATTTTAATTGTTTTTCTTGAAATTTTAAAATAAAAGTGACACGTGACTTATCATTTATCCTTTTGTGTGTTATTTTTTTATTTTATTCTCCCCTCCCCTCCCACCCTCAGAATCAATTATTCATCCTGATGCCCTTCTTTCCTGGTGCCAGAGACAAGTAGCTCTTTATGACAACATTAAAATTGAAAATATGACTACCTCTTGGAAAAATGGAACGGTCCTATGTGCAATTCTTCATCGCTACCGGCCAGATTTAATAGATATCGAAAATCTACAACCAAATGAAATAGCCAAAAACAACCAGATGGTAAATTTGCATTTTGTTTATTTTTTTATGTGTATAATATCATGTTCAGAGTAAAATATAAAGTTTTATCTGTTTCTTAATCACATCTGTACACACACACACACACACACACACACACACACACACACACACACACACACACACACACACACACAGGGTGTCCAAAAAATGTATACGCACTTTGATTGTTAATAACTTTGTTTATTTTCATAAATTCAATTTTATAATGAAAAAAAAATTGGAGTTAAAAAATATGCATTAACGCAAGTGTTCAAATTGTCCTCCATTCTCATCCAGGCATTGTTGACATCGTCAAGAAACTGACGATGTCAACAATGCTCAATGTCATTAACAAAGATCGTCTCTTGATATTGCTGCACATTCTACTTCAATAGCTTGCTGTAATTCAGCGCTTGTTGCTGGTTTTGTGGCATAAACTTTATCTTTGAGGTATCCCCATAAATTAAAATCCAGTGGCATTAGATCTGGAGAATGCGGAGGGAACTCAACATTGCCTCTTCATACGATCCATCTGTTTGGGAAAGTTTCATCCAGATGAACCCTGACATCGCAATGAAAATGGTGAGGTGACCCATCGCATTGAAAATAAAATTCATCAGCACCCTCAAATAGCTCACGAATGTGTGGGACGGTTTATTCCTGAAGCAAGTTGAGGTAAACAGCACCGGTAACAGTTGCCATTTCATGAGCAGCTTGTTGGACAGATTTCCTTGGTGTTTGTTAGAAAAGTTTCAGCACCTCTTGTGATCTCATGGGGCTCGTGGATATGCGAGGTCTTCCTGATCGTTGCCTGTGTGCATTTTGCACTGTGCCATCTGCTTCAAACTTATCACAAAAGCTCGAAATTGTGAGACACTTTGGTGGGTCCATGTGGTATTCACTCCTAAACTGTCTCTTGACTTTGTTGATATTTTCCAACTTCCAATACCTCTTCAACACAAATTTCTGCTGTTCAAATATGTCTGGTCTTCTCCATTATTACCACCAACTTGCAGCTGAAATAGAAAAAAGGTTACTGAGGTATGGGCTGATAAAGTGGGTATACATTTTTTTTTTTTGACCCCCTGTACAAAGGGTACTAGGAAAGTTTTGCAATACAGCTTTGTTTATTTAATTTTTTCAAAGTAATTTCCTCTACATTCAATACACCTCTCCATCCTCTGAAACCAATCTTTAAACCAGTTCTGCCAAGTTTCACTAGGGAGTAAAGCACTCTCGTTGTCCCAAGCCCGTAGAAGGTCCTCACCACTGGAAAACCGCCTCCCCTTTTAGCTTCATTTTCACATGCGGGAACAGTGCAAAGTCGCAGGGAGCAAGGTCTGGCCTGTAGGGAGGGTGCTCGAGAAGTTTCAGTCCTGTCGTGGTCAAATATTCGGTGCAGGCTTTGGCGCGGTGAGCTGCAGCATTATCGTGATGGAGGTACCAGGTGTCCATTCTTGACTTTGGCCGCAGGTTCTTCATAGATCCAATGACTTTAGGCAGGCATTGTTCAGTATACCACTTAGCTGTGACTGTCTTCTGCGTGTCCAAAATGACACGTTACACAATTCCACTCGATTTGAAAAATACAGCTATCGTTTTCTTCTTTACAGATCGGGATTTTCTGACAATTACGGGTGTGTCGTCATCATCAAAGACCCAAACTTTGTTTTGAGCCTTGGTCGGCAGATCGTAATAGTACAGCCAAGTCTCGTCACCTGTCACGATGTTGTGTTCACATACCGAGATTGTTCCTTATCAAACTTTTTAACATCTCCCGGCACCAAGTCACACGTCGTGTCATCTGCTCTTCAGTCAGTTGATGCGGCACCCAGAGAGAACAAAGTTTCTTCACGTGCAAATGATCTTGCAGAATCGAACGAATTGCTGGTGCATTTAGGCCCAAAGTATCCTCTATCTGTTGGTAGGTCACTCGCCTGTTTTCGTCAAGCATTTTCCTCACAGCAGTATCGTTTTCCTCCGTAACTGACGTTCGTGGCCTTCCCGGCCTCTCAGAATCCTCCAGAGTGAAATTTCCCCTTTGGAATTCTCTATACCACCTGAATATCGTTGTACGATGTGGACAATCATCATCTAGTGCAAGAGTCATTTCTTCTAAGCACTGGTGTATGGTTAAACCATGCACGAAATTATACCGCAAAACTGTCCTTATCTCATTTCGTGACCACGATGCCATCGCAAGCACTTTACACTCTCACTACTAATGAATAACTGAGCCCATCGACTTGGCGCGGCGGCTACTATGCACGTATGAACATGTCTCAACATGCTGCATGTTGAGACATGCATGTTGCTGCATGTCTCAACATGCAGCTTCCTGTGATTCATTGTTGCGTCATATTGCAAAACTTTCCTAGTACCCTTTGTATATATATTTATACACAATTTTACTTACTTTCAGAATTGTGTTAAAAAAAAAGTCAAACTTTCATAACTGAAAGTTTGACTTTGTTCGCATTGTAACGGAAGTAAGAAATCTGGTGCTGGTTTTTGAATTTTTCTGAGGGGGTTGATTTGTTCCGAAATTGCAAGATCAAACTCAAAATCACTAGATCATGATTAAGGCTGATAATTAATTTCTGTGGTCAACCTAAGAAACTCGAACTTGAATAACAAGCTTTTGACTTGATTCCTTTTTCATTGAGCAGTAAATTTAAAAAAAATAAATAAATAAATTTCCAAAACATTTTTAATCAATTTACAAATCCCAAGAATTGATTTAGCTTTCAGTGAAAACTAAGTTGCCATTTACACTGAGTGGACAGAAATCGTGGAATACCTAGCTAGTAATGGGTAGGCCCACCTTTTGCCTGGATAAGAGCAGTCATATGATGAGGCATTGAGTCCACTAGTTCAAGAAAGTGTTCCACAGGTAATTCCATTCATGCTTGCTGCACTGCTGTCCATAATTCTGTCGTCCTGGGTGGAGGATCCAAAGCTCGAACGGACCTTTCCACAACATTCCAGGTGAGGCATTGAGTCCACTAGTTCAGGAACAGGAAAGTGTTCCACAGGTATTTCCATTCATGCTTGCTGCACTGCTGTCCATAATTCTGTCATCCTGGGTGGAGGATCCAAAGCTCGAATGGACCTTTCCACAGCATCCCAGAGATGCTCCACAAGGTTCAGGTCCAGTGAATGGGGAGGCTATTCCATTTTGGTAAAATCTGCAGAATGCTCTTCGAACCATGTTCTAGTGACTATGGCTCTGTGGGGAAGCGCATTTTCCTGCTGGAAGAGTCTATTGCCCTATGGGTGCACAATGACCGTGAAGGGATACAGATGGTCTGCAAGGATGGACAAGTAACCTGGACAAGTCAGATGTGTGTCTATACATATCAGAGGTCCTAATGTGTGCCAGTTGAACATGCCTCACACCATTACCTTCCATCCCCAACTCTGAACAGTTCTTTGTTGACATCACAGGTGCATAGCTTCATGCTGTTTCCTGCCAGATACGCATCCTCCCGTCCACTCGAAATAATTGGAAGTGGGGCTCATTGGACCAGAAGGCCAGTCTCCTGGTCTGATAAGTCCCGTCTCCTCGTCCAAGGTCCAGTGTCAATGTTCTTTCGTCCTGTGTCGTGGTGTTAGCAGTGGGACTCTGGTGAGTTGGCGGCTCTCATATTCTATTGTCTAATGACTGCCTGATGGTCTTGGCGGAGATGTTTCTGACACCTCCCTTGTTGAAGTCGGTGGCGATTTGTGCCACTGTCGCTCTCCGGTTGGCTGAAATAATGCAAGTCAGACGTCGACTGCCACATTCATCCTCTGCCCACGGCGCTATTGATAATTCTGGAAATGGCATATACCCAATACCCTCTTGATACTGTCGAATAAGGATAGTGCAATTTCTGTACCACCTCTGCGATAGTGACCCATGTGTTGGGCACCCACTATCATCCCTCTTTCAAAGTCAGTTAACTCACTACGTTTATCCATACTGACATCGAATTACTGTCTACTTGAATGCAGTGATGCAGTGTATCTATATACCTGCAAAGCAGTGGGTTCGTCTACTAGTGAGAGGGGTGACATTGTTGCATTTCCCAGGAACAAGGTATCCCATGAATTCTGTCCTTTCAGTGTATTTTGAAGAAAAGACAATTTCTTAGCATTTGTCATGACAATCAACAAATCTCAACAAGGATGCTGTTTTTCCTCATGGACAACTTTACACAGCAGTTTGCAGGTCCAGATATTTTTTGTGCAATAATCATCAATTTTTTAAAGTATGATATAGTTATGCATGTAAAAAATTATTAATCTGCATTTTTATCTGAATCTGTCCTACTGACTCTTTAGCTAGCAGCAAAGGGAGCCAAGGGAAAGGTTTTTGTAATTACGTTGATGTTAATCTTTACTTCTTCTTTGAAACAGTTTTGGGGAAATACTCGGCAGGGTTATTATAGTATAAACTAAACATAAACACTGGGTAATATATGATGAGTATAACCAACAACTGTACACAGAAATAGAGTGGGCCAATAAATCAGAAAGTCTTATAATGGGAAATTGTCACTTTCCAGATATTAACTAAAACTTGCGGATTGGTCACTGACATATTAGCAAGACTTTGTGGATTTATTGGATGACTGTTTTCCACAGCAGCATTTTAGAGAGGCAACAAGAGGAAGCAATATTCTCGATCTGATTATCAACAACAATTCTTCATGCATTAAGAATCTGCAACTAATAGACTGACTAGTTGGCAGTGATCACAATGTACAGTGGACCCCCACTATACGATATGTGGTAAGCACCAGTTGCTGACCGGGCTAGCCAGGTAAGTAAAGTGCCTGACTGGCAACCCAAAGGTCGCGAGTTCGATTCCCGCCTTGGGCTTGGATCACAGTAAAATGCAAAAACTTTAGGAGGTGCATTATGGCCATAGAAGCTGATGCGCCAACAACTAACAAAAAAAAAAAAAAAAAGCACCAGTTATTGTGATCCCGTTTGCGAATTTAATTTTAATTCTATTAAACAGTGATTCCGATAAGCGAAAATAGAAGGAATATTTCAAGGAATAAAGCACAAATTTATACTCTATTACCTTGACAATTAGCAAAATAAAAATAAATTTAAGCTTATGTATATAGCTTAATTACTATTGTAATATGTACATGCTAACTAATTGATATTTCTGTTCACTGACATTTTTTTGTTGTTGTAAAAATTAAAACAGTAAAAAAGATAAGCAGTCAATGACAAAGAACACGGCACATATAAAATTACAACTAACCTGATATGTGCAAGTGAGATAAGGAGTAACAAGTTTATGAAAATTAAAAAATAGGAATGAAGAGAAGATTCTGAAAATTTGTTTTTTATGATGATCGAAGATTCCATGAAAGAGGAAACACATTTCACCATTATAGCGTAAATTCCCACAGATTCCAGTAATTGGTTTTATAGCAAATGCACTAAGATTGAGTTTACTACCTGTTTATAACAGAAAAGCGCAATAAACCGAAAACTGCAAATTGTTTTATTGTTTTATGGTCGTGACCTCCAGAAATATCACAAAGACATTCAAAACTGATTCATATAACTAAACATATGATGAAAGTGTAGTGTATTTTAATGATTTGAATTTGTTTTCTGAAATTTTATTGTATAAAACAGCTGATTCTACTAACCAGTGACCAAGAGGTGCCTACTTATTTCACTTTGCTTGGCTTACAGTTGTCTCCGAGTGGACCACGTGATCCTTCCTCTCAGAGGCGCCTCCGTAGCCAGGTGGGAAGGAGCAGCAGTGCATAGCACACTCTTCTTGATTAGACTGGGGTTCGAGCCCGTCACCACCAAATATGGAGAATGCGGAAAGGCCAGGGAATGACCACCGCATATCCCGGAGCAATATGGCCTTAGTTGCTAATGCTCCTAAAAACCAAATAACAAACAACAAACAAACCTTCCTCTCAGCCAATAGCAGTCTTTGTAAATGTGTTGTCCTTATGTTTTGTTTTGTATCCTTTAGTTGAAGTGATTTTTTGTGTTGTGGTTTTTTTTACCCGATATATGCAATTTCCATTATAAAAATCACCTTTTAGAGAGATAAATAGCTTAGTTATATAGCGAAATTTTCAACTTCTGAGGTCTTGGAATAAATTTCCAATAAACAATGTGTTATTGGGTTCACATCACGATATTTTTGCGATATGATGGTGTCTCTGGAGTGGATTAATATCGTAAAGCAGGGGTCCACTGTACTGATGTGGGATTTACTTAAAGACATAACTACTAGGTGCCTCCGTAGCCAGGTGGGAAGGAGCAGCAGTGCGTAGCACACACTTCTTGATTAGACCGGGGTTTGAACCCGTCACCACCAAATACGGAGGATGTGGAAAGGTCAGGGGATGACCACCGCATATCCCGGAGCAATATGGCCTTAGTTGCTAATGCTCCTAAAAAAAAAAAAAAAAAACATAACTACTGTCAAAGGAGAAGGAAAGGGAAGGTCTTTTGCTTTTGCTTTTGTAAGGTAGACTACAGTGGTCTCAGACAGTTATTAAATTCTATGCAGTAACCAGCTGATGATGTTCTTAACAACAATTTCAAAGTGGAAAACATTCATGAAATAATCGTATTACTATTAGGCTTTTTGTTCTAACCAAGAAATACTGTTCAAGGCCTGAATGAATGTCAGATGAACTGATGAAACCTATGGAAGAGAAGAAAATGCATAGAATGCATATAAATTATCAGTTGATACAGAAGCCTGTGGTAGGTATAAATTAGTCTTTTAATCAAGTTACAAAGAAGTTAGGCAAGCAAAGTCAGATTATGAGATATCTCTGGAAAAGAATATAAAGAAAAGCAGCAATGACTTCTTTACTTATATTAACAGTAGAAGGAAGGGTTTAAATCACATTCCACTTGATGTCAGTGGATTAACAGTTGATCTTTTTCAAGTGGATGACAAGCTGATGAGGTATTTTGCATCTGCCTTCATACATGAGGAATTCTTGAGGGAAGAGGATGCCAGAAGTTTATCAAACTAACAGGGAGCTAAATGATTTAAAGATAAATTTGAGATTAAAAGCAACTGTTGAAGCTAAACATAAGGAAGGTGCATGGAGCGAATTGGAACCATCTGTCCAGCTATATTAAGTGGGAAACATTGAACATTGAAGAAAACCTTTAGCCATATGAGTGCATCTTTGGATTCAGAAGTCCCTATTGCCTGGAGATATTAGACTGTATCTCCAGTTCACAAAGGAGGAATCAAAATATTCCATTTTGAGAGTATCCATGTACTAATCAAAGAATTTTGAGCTCCCAGGAATGGATAAGTTTTTGAAAAATTTTCTATATTATTTACCTAATTACCACATTAAATCATATTGTATAAATAGCTTTATAGTCCAAGTCATGTTTATTTTTATTTTTTAAATTTAGTTAGAGATTTTTTAATTTTATATTTAATATAGGTAGAACCTTTGTATTGGTGATTTGGTGTAAACATCATATCTTGTAACTTTGTACTATAGCGCGTGATAGGGGAATTCTAGTGTCCGGAGTTAATAGGTTAATGCTGATACAAAACTGTTTCTTTATACCTACCATGCGTAACGTATGTTTCATGTTAGAAACCGAGACCTTCTTCCGAGACCTTACTTCTTGCTGCATTTTCCTTGGTTTTGTCGGCTGGCTCTCTAGAAAGACGTTAAAATCATCAAATTTACAACATTAAGTACTTCTAGTGTATTATTTTTGATAATATGTTTTTACTTTTATTTTTGCTGGTACCAATTGGCTTTTTTATGACTTAAATTCCATGGTTTCAGCCTACGGTTGATTATCCTACCTACTAACCACTAGACACACTAAAAATCTAATCTTTTACAATTGTTTATCTCTTTATTTATTTATTTATTTATCTATTTATGGTCGTCGGATGCATTCTACTCTACTCTACATAGTTGTAACCCAGGTTTTCTATATATATATCTATATAACTAATTGATTGAAACTAATTGATTGAAAAATGCCATCCCTATATACAGGCAATACTAGGTGATAGATGACTCAAATCAGCTAGTGCAGTACCACCATTTTGTTTATTGGAGGCTTGAAGTGCTGGAACCCATGTTTAGCCTCTAGAGAAAAGCTCCGGCACCCCCCCCCATCTCTTCCATCATGCAGTATGATTCATATTTTTTGACATTATATGGACATCATGGCGAGATCCAATCTTCCTACATTTCAAGAATGCAGCTCTAAAACAGTGTTCACAGGCCAGCTGCCAGATAGTCCATTAGAACACACCTATTGGTAACTATGGGGGCTTCCGGATTAGCTCTTGCCACATCTATTCTGCCAGGTAATGACTGGAGAGAGTCCGAGTAGTGGGAATGTGGGGAAGTGCATTGTCGAGGCCACTTTATGTGCAGGAGCTGTGCATGTTCTTGCCAGGTGTATGCCATATCTAAACCTCCCAAACACTTCCCCATTCATTTCACAAATGTACATAGTTTCATTTCCGATCTCAGTGATATCCATTTCACTTAGTCTGCCTGCCAAACCCCATGTTTTTTTTTTTTTTTTTTTTTATGTGAACCCCAAACACGAGAGGTATTAGAACCTATAGTACTTAGTACCGTGCTTGGGTTGGAGGTAGAGAAGACGAAAGAAGATATTTGTTGACGTTGGACTTGAACTTCTGTAGATTGTAATTTTCAGGAAACACGTATGAAGGAAGGTTGTTCCAGAAAACGGTAGTTGAATGGATAAATGAGGAAGATGAAAAGTTGGTTCTGTGGGTTTGAAGTTGAACAGTAAATGGATGTTGGACTGTTTGGACGTGTTTGGACTGTTTTGAAAGAGAGAGCGGGAATTACAGTGATACCTCGAAGTTACGCGATAGGTGGGTCCGACGAAAATCGCGTAAGTCGAATTCGCGTAAGTCGGGGTACAACTTTGCATATAAATACATATAAATTTTGCTTAATTGGGACCAAGGACTAACAAAAACACTAGTTTAGAAGAAAAATATTAATAAAATTGCAGTTTTTTATACATATTAATACAAAATATGTATTAAAAAAACAAATGACTTACGTTAAAAAGTTATTTCGATGTCGATGGCTTCATAAAATCTAACAAATTCGCCTGACGACACAGCGCCTTCTTTTTTTCACGCAGAATTTCTTCGTAGCAAGCTAATAATTTTTTTATTCCTTGCTTTGTAGCTATAACGCGTTCTTCGTTGGAGTCTATGTTTTCTAAAATTTTTAAGCCCTTTACAATTGAGCCCTTTTCAATTTTCAACCTGTCAAGTTTGCAATTGTCATGTGCTTTTCGCCGTTGCTTCATTTAGGCCTGTAGCACGTGCAATATCACATGGTCTTTCATTTCGCTCAAAGCGTTTCACAATTTCATATTTTTTTTCTATCGACAGAGGTGGACTGGCCATAAGCCTTACCGGGGCCAGTGTAACCCCGGTGGGCCAGTGTGATTTTGGCCATAAACCATAGTATGAGGCCACTATAAATTTTCCAGGGTAAGAATTTTTGACCCAGTCCGCCTCTGTTTATCGATAATTGCTTTTCTTTTTCTCTCTGAATCTGCAGTGTCTTCACCAGGACGCTTTTTCACACCTTTTAATTAAGTATTTTACTCATTTTTAGGGAATAAAGCGCAATTACAAAACGAGGAGGCACGCTTGATACGCATAAACAAAGTTGCGCGCATGTAGCAACTGAATAAACAACACCATAAAGGCAGAGATACACTATTAACACCCCACATTTCTAGGGGTTACTACCATAAAACAATAAAAATCCAGTTGCGTTTCTGCTAGTGAAATCTGTTATAAACTGGTAGTAAACTCGATCTAATTGCATTTGCGATTATACCGATAGCTGGAATTGTGTTGGTTTTTACGTTATTATGGTGAAATGTGTTTCTCCTTCACTGATATAAAAAACATAAAAGCAGCGAAGTTGAATTTTGTTCATCTTTCGCTCTCATTCTCCGCCGTCGCACCGTATATCGATAACATATGAAAAACGACCTTGAAGATAGTGGGCGGCAGCGTTGCCAAACGAAAAAATCAAGAACCGCGTAACTCCGAGTTCGCGTAAGTCGGGGTATTACTGTATAGAAGCCAATTCAGAAGAACAGTGCCCATGGAAGTATCTGTAGAAGAGGCATGCAGCAGAAACAGTACGTCTATGAGAAAGCGAGTGGAGAGACTCTGTTAGAGATGAATCATTAATTAACCTAACTGCCCTCTTCTGAATGGAATCAAGAATCCTGAGAGAGGTTTTGGGGGCACCACCCCAGATGTGGGAACAATATTCCATGGCAGGAATATTTCGCAGGGCGGATTTGCGATTTATACAGAGTGAGCAGCTGTTTGGAAGAAAAGTAACGCCGAGAGCGAAAGAGAAAACCATGTTTTTTCGATGCAGAGGAAGCAATATTTGTAATGTGCTTGTGCCAATAGAGATTAGAAGTCAGGGTAATCCCCAAAAGAGATATAAGAGATATTTTGTCTAGAAATTGGAGTGTCACTAAAGATAACCATAGGAGCAGAAGAATTCTTTTTGTGAGATATAAGACAAGACTGAGTTTTAGAAGGGTTGAAATCAACTAAGTTGTCTTTGCCCCACTGGAGAATTACCTGAAGATCGACATTTAAGGAATTGGTAGCAGATTTTCGAGAAGTTGAAGCTGATTGAGCAGGACAAGGTTTCTCAAAATGGAAAGTGGAATGCAACGTGCTATCATCAGCAAAACTATGGATGGGATTTCCAGTCAATGGAAGAAGGTCATTAATATACAAGAGGAAAAGAGTGGGGGAAAGAACTGAACCTTGGGGGACACCGGCATTAGTGGAGAAGTTAGAAGACAGAGAGCCATCTACCATCACCCTCAGTGAGAAAACTGGATAACCAATTACTAAAAACAGTTGGCAAACCATAAGATGGAAGCTTACTTAGAAGACCTTTATGCCAAACACAATCAAAAGCCTTTGAGATGTCAAGAGCAACTACAGTGGTACCTTGCTTTGCGAGCATAATTTGTTCCGGAAACGTGCTCGTAATTCAAAGCACTCGTATATCAAAGCGAATTTTCCCATAAGAAATCATGGAAACCCAGATGATTTGTTCCAGAACTCAAAAATATTCATATACTGTAAAAATGATTAATACGAAATACATACATACCTTTTCATATTTTTAATATTTAAATTTAATGTACATAAAGCAATCGGATTTGTGGTAGGACGATTTTCAGTGTCACTAACGGAATCACTGCTATCTGTTGACTTTTTCTTTTTGTGCGACTTTAACAAGGAACCTCTCCAATGACACTTGCCTCCTCTTGAGGATTTCGCGGAAATATGACAATTGCATTGTCGTTAAACAGATTCATCGCTCGCACTATTACAAAATGAGGAGGCACGCTTGATACACATAAACAAAGCTGCGCGCGTGTAGCAATTGAATAAACAACACCGTAAAGGTAGAGATACACTATTAATATCTCACATTTTACTAAAGCACATTTCTAGGGGTTACTACCATAAAACAATAAAAACAATTTCCAGTTACGTTCCTGCTAGGGGAATCTGTTATAAACTGGTAGTAAACTCGATCTAATTGCATTTGCGATTATACTGATAGCTGAAATTGTGTTGGTTTTTATGTTATTCTGGTGAAATGTGTTTCCCCTTCACTGATATAAACAAACATAAAAAAAAAATACATTTTCAGAATGTTTTCTTCATTCCTATCATGTTGCGTTCGGTTGGGGTGATTCTGCATACGACTGCCATTTCTTGTAAACACAAAGGTGAATCGTGCATAAGCGAATTCGGTTTGTGTTATATAAGCTATCGTTCGCATATTATAAATCGTCTATGATCAAATTCGTGTAGTGTAAACACGTTATAAGAGGACTGACTGTACTCGTATTGCAAGACCGCGCTCGTTTATCAAGTTAAAATTTATTAAAAATTTTTGCTCGTCTTGCAAAACACTCGTAGACCAAGTTACTCGCAATCCAAGGTACCACTGTACTTATGTTTCACCGAACCTTTCCATTGAGTTAATCCATAAATGGGTAACATAAGCCAGAATATCACCAGTGGATCGACACTGACGGAATACATACAGGCGATCGTTGATCAGACCGAAGGTTTCTAGGTAGTTTAAGAGTTGGCGGTTAATTAATTTCTCCATTATTTTAGAAAGAGTAGAAGTAATTGCAATGGGATGATAATTGGATGGGAGGGATTTGTCACCCTTTTTAGGAACTGGCTGTATATGAGCAAATTTCCAAACAGAAGGAAAAACGCCTTTGGAATAAGAAAATGAAAAAAGGCGGCAAAGAATAGGAGTAAGTTCAGGAGCACAGGTTTTGAGAACAAGTGGAGAATACCATCAGGACCTGGACCTTTCTTAGCATCAAGATTCATCAAAATCCTTCTGATATTCTTTTGACGGAAGACCACACGAGGCATTGAATGGAGTGTGTTGGGAATGGTAGAAGGTGTTTTACCAAGATAATTAATACATGAGCTGGAAGAAAAATGGGATGCTAGCAGGTCAGCTTTATCCTTGGCTGAAGTGACAACAGAACCATCTGGTTTGGACAGAGGTGGGAGCAGAGATGGGCAAAAGTTGTGGCCAATAGCTTTGGCAAGAGACTAGAATGCTCGGCTACCATTAGGGCAAGAAGCAAGTTTTCTGCTCTTAGCTGTTCAAACTCTAGTTTGGACTGATTAATAACTGCTTTACAATTGTTGCGAGATTTGGTGTAGGCAGAAAATGAAACTGAAGAATTAGAAACAAGCCAATTACGATATGCAACATTCTTCTCTTGAACAGCCTTAGCACATTTATTGGAAAACCAAGGTTTAGGTAAAGGATGAGATTTTAAAGTGGAGTGTGGGATAAAGGATTCCATTCCATTGACACGATCTGAGCAAACGTTGACATCAGAAGTTTTGAAACAGTAATCCAACCATGGAAAAGAAGAAAAGAAGACTCGCATGTCATCCCATTTTGCATTCTTGTAATGCCAAACAACACGAGATTGGAAATAGCCATGAGATAAAGGTTCCATTGGAGAAGAGACAATCACCAAGTTGTGATCTGAAGTGCCTAAAGGACCTCTCACTTCGACTGTGTACTTAGAAGGGCTGTTTGTGAGAAAAAGATCAAGCGTATTGGCTGTATGATTAGGATTGTCCGGTATTCTGTAAATGAAAAATCTGTGCTAGGTCATTAGTAATTGCAAAAGCCTCAGCATCTCGACCTGCTGGGTCTGTGTGGCTAGAAAACAGAAGCCGGCTGGACTTGTGAACATTAAAATCACCAAGGAAAATTACCCTGTTAGGAAAGTTGGACTGGAGAAAGTCAAGTTGCAAAGAGAGGAAGTCAAAGAGCTCCAAGTGATTTGTGGAGTTGGAAGAACGGTAGAGACAACAGATGAATTTGACACGAGGTAGAGAAATTTTAAGCCAAAGAAGATCAAAGAGAGGAGATTCCAAATTGCCAAGTCTCTGACAGGGAATATCAGAATGGACATATGCACATGTACCACCTTTGAGGCTAAAGGAATCATACAACAAATAATTTGAGCATCTGAGATGAGCAGTAGTTGAATCAACCGATAACTGAGATTCAGTCAGAAAAAGTACATGGGGTTTGGCAGACTGCAAGTGGAAATGGACATCGTTGAGATTAGAATTGAGACCACGTATATTTGTGAAATGAATTAGGAAGTGCTTGGGAGAGTTAGATCTTTTCGCAGATAAGCTTGCTCTATTAGTTTGACAATTCATGGTGTATTCAATAGTAAGAAAAAGTGGGTGGGATATGCTGTATGAAGTAATTAAATTTTTGGATATGGTGTACACGTGGTAAGAATATACCCAGATCCTTGACATAACGTGGCCTCGACAATGCTCCCCGCATACACACTACTCAGACTCCCTCCAGTCACTATCTGGCAGAGTAGAGGTAGCAAGATTATACACTAGTTGATCCAGAAGCCTCCTAGAGAGTTACCAATAGGTTCGGTCCGGTGTACTAACTAGGGGCCAGTCTGCGAACACCGTTTTAGAGCTGTACCCTTGAAATGTAAGGAATATTGGATCTCACCACGACGTTTATCATAACCTCAAAAGTCATCAATCATACTGCACGATGGAAAAGAAGATGGAATCTTCTGATGTCCCTATTATTAGGGAAGGGTTGACCGGAACTTAGCTCTAGAGACTAAACATGGGTTCCACCAGTTCAAGTCTCCAATAAGCAAAGTGGAGGTATTTCACTGGTTGATGAGAGTCATCTACAACCTAGTACTGCCTGGTAACATAGAGGGGCGGCGTTCCTCCATGTGGTGTGGGTGCCACACCTCGACCCCTGCTTACGTTGGTTCACACCTGGGTGGTCACCCTCCATGTACTTCTGCATGGAGGTTATACCCAGGATTACTAACAGTCCCACCATCGTGAAGGTGCAAGCAGAGGATTTGGCTGTCACAGACCATCCGCACTTCGCCGAAATTGGGTCCACTTGACTTGAGTGTTACCCAAATATCAGTTCCAACAGCGTTTTAGACTCCCAGATAGCAAGTACAGCTTGTCTGGCATATCTGAGAGCATGTTTGTGATAACCTCAATCCCCATGTACTTTTTTTTCTGATGGAATCCCTGTTATCAGTTGATTCAACCTTCTGCTCATCTCACTTGTCTAAATTTTTAAATGTATGATTCCTTTCGCTTCAAAGGTGGTACTCGTGCATATGTCCATTCTGATATTCCTTGTCAGAGACTTAGCAATTTGGAAGCTTCTCTTTTCGATCTTCTCTGGCTTAAAATCTCTCTACCACATTCTGTCAAATTCATCTGTTGCATCTATAGCTCTCTCACCTTGACAAATCACCTGGAACTCTTGGAAACGACTTTCTCCATTCAAAGTTGCCTACAGTGAGGTAAATTTCCTTGGTGATATTAATGTTCACAATTTCAGCTGACTTCCGTTTTCTAGTCTCACTAACCCAGCTGGTCGAGATGCTTGGACTTTTGCAATTACTAATGACCTCTCACAGACTGTTCATTTACCTACCAGATAAACCTAACCATGCATCCAACCTAACCTAACCTCTTGCTCTTTTCTCACAAACAAGTCTTCTCAGTGCACAGTTGAAGTGTGTTGTAATCTGAGGTGCCTCTAGGCAATTCAGATTACAACTTGGTCAGGGTTTCTTCTCCAATAGAGCATTTGTTTATTGGCCATTCTCAACCTCATGTTGTTTGCCCTTACAAAAATGCAAAATGGGATGATCTGTGAGATTTCTTTTCCTTGGTTGGAATACTGTTTCAAATCTTCTGATTTCAACGTTTGCTCAGATCGTGTCAGTGAAATTATTCTCGAAGGGATGGAATCCTTTATTCCACACTCGACCTTAAAATCTAATCCTTTATCTTTACCTTCTAAATTGGCTTGGTTCCAAATCTCCAGTTAATTTTTTTCCTTCAACAAAGCTTGCAACAATCGTAAAGCAGTTATTAATCTGTCCAAATGGTAGCTGAACATTCTGGTTTCTTGCCAAAGCTATTGGCTGCAACTTTTCCCATTTATTCCCCTTCCACCTGTCAAAGCCACATGGTTCTGTTGCCACTTCAGCCAATGATAAATCTGACCTTCTAGCATCCTATTTTTTTTTCTAACTCGTGTATTGATGAGCTTGGTAAACCACTTCCTACCATTCTCAGTATACGACATTCAATGTCAAGAGGATTTTGAACAACCGTGATGCTAATAAAGCTCCAGGTTCTGATGGTATTTCTCCACTTGTTCTCAAGAGCTGTGTTCCTAAACATACTCCTGTTCTGTTTCACCTTTTTTCTCTGTCTTATTCCAAAGGTGTTTTCCCTTCTGCTTGGAAATTGCTCATATCCTTCCAGTTCCTAAAAAGGGTTACAAATCCCTCCCATCCAATTATTGTCCCATTGCACTTAATTCTACTCTTTCTAAAATAGTGGAGAATTCGATTAACTGCCGACTCTTGAACTATCCAAAAACCTCCTATCCGATCAATGATCTCCAGTATGGATTCTGCCAGAATCCAATGGTGATATTCTGGCCCATGTTACCTGTCTGTTGAGAAATTCAGTGGAAAGTTATGGTGAAACTCAGTCAGTTGCTCTTGACATTTCAAAAGCTTTTGATCATGTTTGACATAAAGGTCTTCTAAATAAGCTTCCAACTTATGGTCAGCATTAGCATTAGTAGAGACATATGATGCAAGAAAGCAAGCTTATGCAACATCAGCCAAAAAAAAAAAGAAAAAAAACCCTTCCAAGTCACCCCTCCGTTCGTTTGAAATACCTGTCCAGCTGAGCCTTAAATTTATTTAGGCTATCAACTTCCACAACAAGGGATGGAAGTCTGTTCCGCCAACCAACTACCCGCTGGCTAAAGGCTAGCGGGTAGTTGGTTGATCTATCCTACATCCGTCTTTCCTCAATTTGAATTTATGCCCTCTCAGGTGATTATTCTGAGCAAGAGGCAGTATCCCATCAGCATTGAGCATGCTCAAACCATTCAAAGCTTTGTACACCTCTATCAGATCACCTCGCCGGTGCCTAGTCTCCAGACACTGTAATTTTGCAAAACTTAAGCCTTCGTTCCGTTCACTAACCTTGTTGCCCTTCTCTGTACTCGTTCCAGCAGCTCTACATCCTTCTTGAAATGAGGCCTCTAGAGACTAAACATGGGTTCCACCAGTTCAAGTCTCCAATAAGCAAAGTGGTGGTATTTCACCGGTTGATGAGAGTCATCTACAACCTAGTACTGCTTGGTAACATAGAGGGGCGGCGTTCCTCCATGTGGTGTGGGTGCCACACCTCGACCCCTGCTTACGTTGGTTCACACCTGGGTGGTCACCCTGGTGTGAACCAACAGTACTCATGGTGCGGCCTGACCAATGCCTTATACAAGGGAATAATCACCCTATCCCTGCTAGAAAAATTCCTGTATATCATTGATAAGACACCATGAGCTACTCTTAAAGCCCGTCTGCACTGCTCAGAGAACTTCATATCTGCCTGCACAATTACCCCCTAAGGTCCTTCTCATTCTCTACCACTGTCAGTGTAGTACCACAGATTTGATACATTGCTCTGGGGTTGCTGTTTTCCATATGTAGTACTTTACATTTGTCAATGTTAAACTTCATTTGCCACCTCTCAACCCATCTGCTCAACCTTTCCAGATCCTGTTGCAGCAGCATAGAGTCAGTAGCATCCTTAACAACCCTACCAACCTTTGTATCGTCTGCAAACTTGGACATTAAGCTTGATATACCATCATCAATATTATTTATAAATACAGAAAACAACAATGGACCCAACACTGAACCCTGAGGGACTCCACTAATAACATTAGTGGAGTCCCTCATTAGTCCACGATGAGCAGTGTCCATTAATTACCACTCTGTCTTCTGCCACTCAACCATCCCTTTATCCATAGCAACAATTTTCCACCAATGCCACACTGCTCCAATTTGTGCAGCAGTCTTCCATGTGCAACAGTATCAAAAGCCTTTCTAAGATCCAAATATATAATATCAAAGTTATTCCCTGCATCCAATTTTTTTGTGACTACATCATGGTATCCAATCAAATTGGTCAGGCAAGAACTTCCCTTAACAAAACCATGCTGTGTCTGAGCTATAACTGAATTCTTGTCAAGATGATCCTGCAGTGCTTCTTTAACCAGTGCTTCCATTAATTTTCCTGAACAGAAGTTAAACTCACAGGTCTATAATTACTTGTGTCAGACTTTGATCCTCCTTTGTGAATTGGGGTTACATTTGCACATCTCCAGTCTGTCGGTACCTCCCCTGAGTCCAAGGAAGCTCTCATAATTAGCTAACGGATTGCTTACTTCCTTTGCAGCCTCCTTTAATATAACTGTATAGATCCCATCCATCCCAGGTGCCTTTCTTTAGCATTAGTAGAGGCATATGATGCAAGAAAGCAAGCTTATTCAGCATCAGCCAAAAAAAAAAAAAAAAACCCTCTCCCATTTCACCCCTCCGTTCGTTCGAAATACCTGTCCAGTTGAGCTTTAAATTTGTTTAGGCTATCAACTTCAACAATAAGTGATGGAAGTCGGTTCCACCAACCAACCACCCGCTGGCCAAAGGCAAATTTCCGCACATCTATCCGACATCCGTCCTTCCTCAATTTGAATTTATGCCCTCTGAGGCGATTATTCTGAGAAAGATGAAGAATCCCATTGGCATTGAGCATGCTCAAACCATTCAAAGCCTTATACACCTCTATCAGATCACCTCGCCGGTGCCTAGTCTCCAGACTCTGTAATTTGCAAAACTTAAGCCTTTCTCGTAAGAGCAACCCTTTGTTCCATTTACTAATCTTGTTGCCCTTCTCTGTACCCGTTCCAGCAGCTCTACATCCTTCTTGAAATGAGGCCTCCAGACCTGTATACAGTACTCAAGATGTGGCCTAACCATTGCCTTATACAAGGGAATAATCACCTCCTTATCCCTGCTAGAAAAATTCCTGTATATCATTGACAAGACACCATGAGCTACTCTTGCAGCTCGTCTGCACTGCTCAGAGAACTTCATATCTGCCTGCACAATTACCCCCAGGTCCTTTTCATTCTCCACCACTGTCAGTGTAGTACTGCAGAGTTGATACATTGCTCTAGGTACACATATGTAGTACTTTACATTTGTCAATGGTAAACTTCATTTGCCACCTCTCAGCCCATCTGTTCAACCTTTCCAGATCCTGTTGCAGCAGCATAGCGTCAGTAGTGTCCTTAACGACCCTGCCAACCTTTGTATCATCTGCAAACTTAGACATTAAACTTGATATCCCATCATCAATATCATTCATAAACACCGAAAACAACAATGGACCCAACACTGAACCTTGAGGAACTCCACTAATAACATTAGTCCACGTTGAGCAGTGTCCATTGATTACCACTCTGTCTTCTGCCACTCAACCATCCCCTTATCCATAGCAGCAATTTGCCTCCAATGCCACACTGCTGCAATTTGTGCAGCAGTCTTCCATGTGCAACAGTATCAAAAGCCTTTCTAAGATCCAAATATATAATATCAAAGTTATTCCCTGCATCCAGTTCTTTTGTGACTACATCATAGTATCCAATCAAATTGGTCAGGCAAGACCTGCCCTTAACAAAACCATGCTGCGTCTGAGCCATAACTGAATTCTTGTCTAGATGATCCTGCAGTGCTTCTTTAACCAGTGCCTCCATTAATTTACCTGGAACAGAAGTTAAACTAACAGGTCTATAATTACTTGTGTCAGCCTTTGATCCTCCTTTGTGAATTGGGGTTACATTTGCACATTACCAGTCTATGGGTACCTCCCCTGAGTCCAAAGAAGCTCTCATAATTATGGCTAGGGGTTTGCATACTTCCTTTGCTGCCTCCTTTAATATAACTGGATAGATCCCATCCACCCCAGGTGCCTTTTTTATGTTTATCCTCAACAATCTCTCCTCCACTTTCCTCTCAGTTATTACAAAATCATCCAGCTCACTGCCAATGTTTACTTTACCTACATCATTCTCCTTCCTGAATAACTCCTCATGCGTGAATGTAGATGCAAAATACTCGTTTAGATTGTTAGCCACCTGAGCAGGATCCTCAACTGTTGAACCATCAATATCCAGTGGACCAATCTGATTCATCCCTTTCCTTCTCGAGTTCAAGTATGTAAAGAACTCCTTTCTGTTTTTCTTTGCATCCTTTGCCAAGGATTTTTCGTAGTCTGCCTTTGCCTGCCTAATCTCCTTTGTGACTTGGTTACAGACCAACTTATATCTATCATAGGCTTCCATGTCACCCATTAATTTGTATGTATCCCATTCATTTTTCTTCTCTGCCACATGTCTCATTAGTCCATCTGACAACCATTTAGGCCTAAACCTTGAACAGTATTTCTTAGTTGGTATGTAAAGCCTGGTAGCCACCAAGATTAGTTCCTTGAATGCTTCCCATTTTGAGTTTGCTGTTGGTAACATCATCAGTTGGTCCCACTGTATAGAATTTAAATACTGTCTCAGACCATCATAGTCGCCTTTACGAAAACAGAAACCCTTCCCTTTACCTCTGATGGTAGTTACCTCCTTGAGTAAATCCCACTTCAACACACTGTGATCACTGCCACCTAGTGGTTCATTTATCTGCAGGTTCTTAATGCATGAAGAATCACTACTGATAATCAGATCAAGAGTATTGCTCCCTCTTGTTGCCTCACGAACATGCTGATGTAGAAAACAATCATCCAATAAATCCACAAAAGCCTTGCTAGTGTGCGAGTGACCAACCCACAAATTCCAGTCAATATCTGGGAAATTAAAATCCCCCATTATAAGACTCTCTGATCTACTGGCCCACTCTATTTCCCTGTACAATATATTATTATACTCATCAGAGTCATTAGGCCTATAGCACACTCCTACTCTCAATTTTGATTTCCCTATGCTTATGTCACACCAAACTGACTCGACACTGCCCTGTCCATTGATGTCAACTGGCTTCACTTCCTTTGACTTTATGTGTTTCTTAATTAATAGCATATCCCCTCCTCCCCTCCTGTCCTGTCTTGTCTATCCTTTCTATATACATTGTATTCCTCAAATTCCAGTTCCGCATTACTTATATCTGTGTGACACCACGTCTCTGATATCCCAACAATATCTGCCTTTGATGTTTTGAGCAATACCTCAAATTCATCAAATTTATTTACCAAACTCCTAGCATTGGTGTACACGCAGGTATACATGCACCTGTTTCTATTCTTAGCTACCCTAACACAACCCATGTGTTTACTTGTAACGCAATGACTACCAGCAGTCTCTGAAATATCCTGCATCTTGTTTTTCAGACTTCTGCTCATTTGAATAGAAGCAGTGCAAGAATCACTTCCACCTCTGCCAGTGGCTACTGTTAATCTATTAGTCCTTGTATCCCCCCCAACTAGCAGTTTTCCGACCCACCTAACACTGCCTCGACAGCATCAGCAAAAATTCTTGCACCCTTTCTATTTAAGTGTATCCCATCCCTGTAGAAGCAATCTCTCCTGTTAACAAGTACAGTCCAGGCTGAAAAAAATTCTACCCCTTGAGCCTTGCACAATCCCTCCAGGGCCGAATTGATCGACAAGGCTCTCATCATATACTCCCTCCTATCGTGTCTGGGCAGAATTGCAGACACTTTCAAGTTCAACCCTAATTCACGGCTTTTTTTCAACAGTGACCTGTACTTGCTAAGTAATTCCGCTGGTCTCCTACTCTTAATATCATTAGTGCCAACGTGTACAACTATATCACCTTTTGTGCCCTTAAAAGATGATATCCGCTCTACAACGTCATCAACCTTTGCCCCTGGCAGACATACCCTGGTCGTATTCCACCTATCCCTTTTACAAAGCATGTTCCCCGTTTATATTCAACAATTTCTCCACTTTACTCTCAATTATTACAAGATCATCTGGCTCACTGCCATTGTTTACTTCATCTATGGCATTCCCCTTCCTGAATAACTCCTCATGTGTGAATGTAGATGCAAAATATTGATTTAGTTTGTTAGCTACCTGAGTAGGATCATGAACAGTTGAACCATCGATATCAAGTGGACCAATCTGATTCATTCCCTTCCTTCTAGAGTTATGTCTCCTTGCTGTTTTTCTTTGCATCCCTTGCCAAAGATTTCTCGTAATCTGCCTTCGCCTGCCTAACCTTCTTTGTAACTTGGTTACAGATCAACTTATATCTATCATAGGCTTCTGTGTCACATGTTAATTTATATGTATCCCATGCATTTTTCTTCTCTGCCATATGTCTCATTAGTTCATCTGACATCCATTTAGGCCTGAACCTTGAACAATATTTCTTAGTTGGTATGTAAAGCCTAGTAGCTTCCAAGATAAGTTCTTTGAATGCTTCCCATTTTGAGTTTACTGTTGGTAACATCATCAGTTGGTCCCACTGTATAGAATTTAAATACTATCTCAGACCATCGTAGTCGCCTTTACGAAAGCAATAACCCTTCCCTTTACCCATGATGGTAGTTACCTCCTTGAGTAAATCCCACTTCAGCATACTGTGATCACTGCCTGTATTCGCAGATTTTTAATGCATGAAGAATCACTGCTGATAATCAAATCAAGAGTATTGCTCCCTCTAGTTGCCTCCCGAACATGCCGATGTAGAAAACAATCATCCAATAAATCCACAAAAGCCTTGCTAGTGTGTGAGTGACCAACCCACAAATTACAGTCAATATCTGGGAAATTAAAATTCCCCATTATAAGACTCTCTGATTTACTGGCCCACTATATTTCCCTGTACAGTTTCTTATTATACTCATCAGAGTCATTAGGCCTATAGCACACTCCTACTCTCAATTTTGATCTCCCAATGCTTATGTCACACCAAACTGACTCGACACTGCACTGTCCAGTGATGCGAACTGGCTTCACTTCCTTGGATTTTATGTGTTTCTTAACTAATAGCATAACCCTCCTCTCTTCCTATCCTGTCTATCCTTTCTGTAGATGTTGTACTCCCCAAATTCCAGTTCTGCATTACTTATATCTGTGTGACACCACGTCTCTGATATCCCAACAATATCCGCCTTTGATGCTTTGAGCAATACCTCAAATTCATCAAATTTATTACCAAACTCCTAGCATTGGTGTACATGCAAGTATACATGCACCTGTTGTTTTTCTTAGCTACCCTAACACAATTTTACCCATTGAGCCTTGCACAATCTTTCCAGGACCGAATTGATTGATGAGGCTCTCATCATATACTCCTTCCTATCGTGTCTGGGCAGAATTGCAGACACTTTCAAATTCAACCCTAATTCACTGCTTTTTTTCAACAGTGACCTGTACTTGTTAAGTAATTCTGCCGGTCTCCTACTCTTAATATCATTAGTACCATTGATATCATTGGTTTACCGACTGTTTTCCCTAATTGGCTATCCAGTTTTCTTTCTGACTGTTCACTGTGGGTGATGGTAAATGGTTCTGTCGTCTGACTTCAGTTCTTTCTCCCATTCTTTTCCTCTTGTATGTTAATGACATTCTTCCATTTACCGGAAATCGTCACCATAGTTTTGCTGATAGCACATTGCATTCCATCTTCCTGTTTGAGAAACCTTGCCTTGTATAAATAGCTTCAACTTTTTGAATAGCCCTTACCAATTCCTGAAATGCCGATCTCCAGGCAATTTGTTTGAACAAAGATGAAGGATAGAAATAAACAAAGATTTGTTTATTTCTATCCTTCTAAAACTTAGGCCTATATTATATCTTGCAAAAAGGACAATTGTTCTGCTCCTATGTTTATATTCGATGACACTGATTTACAGACAAGATCACATATATCTGGTGTGGATTACCCTGACTTCTAATCTCTCTTGGCATAAGTTCATTACAAATATTGCTTCCTGTGCATCTAAAAAACTGGCTTTTCTCTTTTGCTCTTTGTGTTTACTTTTCTTCCAAATAGCTGTTTACTCTGTTCAAATCACATATCTGCCCTACAATGGAATTCTGTTCCGACATATGGGGCGGTGCCCCCAAAACCTGTCTAAATTCCATTTAAAAGATGGCAATTAGATTAATTAATGACTCATCTCTCTCTCTCTCTCCCTCCCTCCCTCCCACTGACTCACTCACTCACTCACTCACAGACATTCTGTTTTTACTGTCCGACTTCAAACTCACAGGACCAACCTTTCTTCTTCTTCCTCGTTTCACCACCAAATACGTAGGATACGGAAAGGTCAGGGAATGACCACCGCATATCCCGGAGCAATATGGCCTTAGTTGCTAATGCACTTAAAAACCAAACAACAACAACAACAACTTCCTCGTTTATTAATTAATTTTTTGCAATGACATTCCTTCATATGCATTTCATGAAAATTGCAATCTGCAGAAATTGAAGTCTAATATCAACAAGTATCTTCTTTCATCTTCTCAACCTTCATACCATGCACAGTAGTAAATACTATAAATTCTAATACTTCTTGTGTTTGGGGGGTTTCATAGAAAAAAAAAATATATAGGAGTAGTTTGAGGACTTGTTTAACAAGTACAGGGCAGTTTTTGAGAAAAAGTTGTGTTAGGGTTAAATTTTGAAAGTGTCTGCAATTTTGCCCAGAGACGATAGGAGTGAGTGCATGATGGAGCATTGTCAAATCAATTTTACCTGGAGAAATTGTGCAAGATCCATGGGGTAGAATTTTTCTCAATATATGGTCCGTGCTTGATAAGAGTTGAGACAGCTTCTTCAGGGAGAAGATATACTTAAATAGAAAGGATGCAGATATATCAGCTGATGTTATAGAGACAGCATTAGGTAGGTTGGAAAATTTAGCGTGGAGGGGTTGGATACACAAACAAATAGACTAACAATAGCCGTAAAGAAAAAAAGTGATAGTAATTCTTGCACTGCTTCTATTGGAACGTGCAGCAGCCCTCAAAGCAAGGCACTGCGGATTTCAAAGTCTTCTGTGAGGGTCATCATGGAACAAAGTAATACATGAGCTGTGTTAGCGTAACTAAGGGTAAAACTACTTGTATGTATACCAATGCCAGAGCAAGCACAGTAAATAAATTTAATGAATTTGAAGTGTTGGTTGAGTCTTCAAATGCAGACATTGTGAGGATGTCAGAGATGTGGTGTCAGATGTAAGGGATGCAGAATTTGAATTTAAGAATCACTAATTATCTAAGGTACTGCATCCTGTACATGGGTGGAGAGTGCAGTGTTGAGTCGGTTTGGTTTGATATACACAACAGGAAACAAAAATGAGAGTATAAGTGTGCTATAGGCCAAATGACTGTGATGAGTATAATAAACAGCTGTACAGAGAAATAGAGTGAGCTAGTAAATCAGAATGTCTTATAATGGGGGATTTTAACTTTCCAGATATTGACTGGAACTTGTGTGATGGTCACTCACATACTAGCAAGACTTTTGTGAATTTATTGTTGGATGTCTGTTTTCTACAACAGAATGTTAGAGAGGCAACAAGAGAGAAGTAATCTTGATCTGGTTATCAGCAGTGATTCCATGCATTAAAAATCTGCAAATAAAATAACCACTAGATTGGCAGTTGTTGTTGTTGTTATTTGGTTTTTAGGAGCATTAGCAACTAAGGCCATATTGCTCCGAGGATATGCGGTGGTCATTCCCTGACCTTTCCACATCCTCCATATTTGGTGGTCACGGGCTCGAACCGCAGTCTAATCAAGAAGTGTGTGCTACGCACTGCTGCTCCTGCCCACCTGGCTACGGAGGTGTCATCAAAGGTAAAGATAAGAATTTTTGCCTTTGTAAAGGAGATTATAATGGCCTAAGACAGCTTTCAAATTCTGTACAGTGGGATCAGCTGTTGATGTTACCAGCAACAAATTCTAAAAGGGGAAACATTAAGTGAAGTAATTATAATAGCTACCAGGCTTTTCATACTGACTAATAAATACTGTTCAAGGCCTAGACCTAAATGTATGTCAAACAATTGAGATATGTGACAGAGAAATAAAATGCATGGGGTGCATATTAATTAGGTGATACAGCAGCCTGTTGTAGATATACACTAGCCTGCAATCAAGTCACAAAGGAGGTTAAACAAACCAAGGTAGATTACGAGAAGTCTCTGTCAGAGAATGCCAAGAAAAACAGTGCAGACTTCACTTATATTATAAAGGTAGACGGAAAGAGTTTAATCACAATGCTCCATTTGTTTTTGGTGGATTAACTGTTGATGATTCTACTTAGGTTGCTGACAGGCTGAATATTGCATTGACATTCACTCATAAGGAATTCTTGTGGGGGGGGGGATGCCAGGTTTCATCAGACTCTAACAGGAAACTGAATGATTTCGTAATAACTTAAAGGAATGTGGAAGAGAAGTTATTCAAGTTAAATAAAAAAAAAGGCACCTGGGTGGAGTGGATCTATTTGATCATATTAAGGGAGGTAGCAAATGAGGTCAGCAAACCCTTAGCCTTAATTATGAGAGCATTTTTGGATTCAGGGATTTCTCTGTGGGCTGGAAAAGTGCAAATTTATCCCAAATTCATAAAGGGAGATCAAAAGGTGACACGAATAATTACAGACCAGTTTGCTTAACTTTTGTTCCAGGGAAAATAATGATGTCAGGTTAAAGAAGTAATGCAAGACCTTCTAGATAGGAGTGCAGTTTTATTCGTCACTGCATGACTTCATGAAGGAATATCTTTTGAAAAATTTGATTGGATACTATGATGTAGTGACAAAGGAACTAGTTCAAAAAAACTTTCCTAGATTTCAGGAAAGCTTTTGATACTGTTCCACATAAAAGACTGCTCTACAAATTGTAGCACTGCGGGATTAACAGAAAGTTACTGCTTTGGATAAGGTGTAGGGCTCAATGGATGTTAGATGAACTAATGAGACTTATAGCAGAGAAGAAAAATGCATGGTATACATATAAATTATCAGGTGACACAGAAGACTATGGGAAATATAACCTCATCCTGTAATTAGGCAAGCGAAGACAGATTATGAGAAATGTTTGGCAAAGAACGTAAAGAAAAGAAAAACAGCAAAGACTTCTTTGCTTATCTAAACTCTAAAAGGACGGAGATATATCAGATTGGTCCACTTGATATTGATGGTTCGATTGTTGATGATCCTCCTCAGGTAGCTGACAGACCGATTGAGTATTTTGCATCTACATTTGCACATGAGGAAATCTGTAGGAGACATGGAGGCCAGACGTATATCAAACTTTAGCAGGGAGTTAAATGATTATACAATAACTGAGAGCAAAGTGGAGGAGAAATTGTTGAAGTTGAACATAAGAAAGGCACCTTGGGTGGATGGGATCTATCCAGTTATATTAAAGGTGGCAGCAAAGGAATAAACAAACCCTTAGCCATAATTATGAAAGCTTTCTTGGACCCAGAGGAGGTACCTGTGCGCTGGAGATGTGCAAATGTGTCCCCAATTCACAAAGGTGGGATTAAAGATTAAAGGGTGACAAGCAATTACAGACCTGTTAGTTTAACTTCTGTTCCGGGGAAAAATAATGAAGTCACTGGTTAAAGAAGCACTGCTGGATTATCTAGATAAGACTGCAGTTATAGTTCAGACAGAGCATGGATTTGTTAAGGGGAAGTCTTGTCAGACCAATTTGATTGGATACTATGATATTGTCACAGAGAAACTGGATGCAAAAAATAATTTTGATATCATATACTTGGATTTTAGGAAAGCTTTGATGCTGTTGCACATGAGAGACTACTGTACAGTTTGGAGCAGTTTGGCCTTAAGGGCGAGTTGCTGCTATTGATAAAGGGATGGTTCAGTAGGAGAAGACAGAGAGTGGTAATCAATGGACATTGCTCTTCGTAGACTAATGCTATTAATGGAATCCCCTGGGGTTCGGTGTTGGGCCCATTGTTGTTTTCTGTATTTATCAATGATATTACGGAATGTATACCAGTATTAACGTTATCTAAGTTTGCAAATGATATGAAGATTGGCAGGGATACCAGTATTAACGTTATCTAAGTTTGCAAATGATATGAAGGTTGGCAGGGTAACCCTGCCAATCTTCATATCATTTGCAAACTTAGATAACGTTAATACTGGTATACACTCAGCAATATCATTGATAAATACAGAAAATGTTAATGATAGTAATGATAGTACACTACTGCAACAGGACCTAGAAAATTTAAGAAAATACAGTATAATCTGGTGAATGTATTTAATAACACAATAAATACAATCTTATTGCCGACTAGGCTAGCCGGGTGGGTAAAGTGCCTGCCTGGCAACCCAAAGGTCGTGGGTTTGAATCCCGCCTTGGGCTTGGATCAAAGTACTGCAAAAACTTTGGGAGGTGCATTATGGCCACAGAAGCCGATGCGCCAACAACTACCAAAAAAAAAAAAAACAATCTTATTGTATTGTGTTAACAACAACAATTTCACTGGATTATACTGTATTTTCTTAACCATGGACCCCAGTACACCAAGCCCTTTCGTGATAGGACCTAGAAAAGTTGAACAGGTGGGCTGAGGTGGCAACTGAAGTTTAACATTGAAAATTTAAAGTACTGTATATGGATAGCAGTAACCCCAGAGTAACATACCAACTATGCAGTACTGCACTCAGGGTAGTGGAGAATGAAAAGAATATGGGGGTAATTGTGCAGTCAGATATGAAGTTTTCTGAGGTGCAGACAGGTTGCAATGGTAGCTTATGGTATCTTGTCAATGATATACGGGAATTTTGCCAGCAGAGATAAGGAGGTGATTGTCCACTTGTATAAGGCAATGATCTCACCACTCTTGAGTACTGCATACAGGTCTGGAGATCTTATTTTAGGAAGGATGTAGAATTGCTGAAACGAGTACAGAGAAGGGCACCAGCATTGGTGAATGGAACAAAGGGTTGATCTTACCAAGAAATGCTTAAGTTCTGCAAATTGGTGTATAAGGACTTGGTTTGAGCAAGCTCCCAACACTAAACCCTGAGTGACTCCACTAATAACATTAGTCCACGAAGAGTAATGTCAATTGATTACTACTCTCTGTCTTCTCCCACTCAACCATCTCTTTATCCATAGCAGCAATTTGCCTCTAATGCCACACTGCTCCAGTTTGTGCAGCAGTCTTCCATGTGCAACAGTATCAAAAGCCTTTCTAAGATCCAGATATCAAAATTATTCTTTGCATCCAGTTCCTTTGTGACTAAATCATAATATCGAATCAAATTGTTCAGACAAGACTTCCCCTTAACCAACCCATGCTGTTTCCGAGCTATAACTGAAGTCTTGTTTAGATAATCCTGTAATGCTTCTTTATACAGTGCCTCCATTAATTTTCCTGGATCAGAAGTTAAACTAACAGGTCTGTAATTACCCTTTGATTCTCTTTTGTGGATTGGGGTCACATTTGCAGTCCATGGGTAGCTCCCCTGAGTCCAAGGAAGCTCTCATAATTATGGCTAAGGATTTGCTTACTTCATTTGCTGCCTCCTTTAATATATAACTGGATAGATTCCATCCCCCCAGGTGACTTTCTTATGTTTATCTTCAACAATTTCTCCTCCACTTTAATCTCTGTTATTACAAGATTATCTAGCTTACTGCCAGAGTTTAATATGCCTCTGGCATTCCCCTCCCTGAATAACCCCCCATGTGTGAATGCAGATGCAAAATATTCATTTAGTTTGTTAGCTACCTTAGCAGGATCATCAACCGATGAACCATTGATATCAAGTGGACCAATTGGATTCATCCGCTTCCTTCTAGAGTTTACATAAGTAAATAACTCTTTGCTGTTTTTCTTTGCATCCTTTGCCAAAGATTTCTCATAATCTGCCTTCGCCTGCCTAACCTCCTTTGTGACTTGGTTACAGACTGGCTTATATCTATCATAGGCTTCTGTGTCACCTGTTAATTTATATGTATACCATTCATTTTTCTTCTCTGCCACATGTCTAATTAGTTCATCTGACATCCATTTAGGCCTAAATCTTGAACAATATTTCTTAGTTGGTATGAAAAGCCTAGTAGCTTACAAGATTAATTCTTTGAATGCTTCCCAATTTGAATTTGCTGTTGTTCCCACCATATATAATTTAAATACTGTCTCAGACCACAGTAGTCTCCTTTGCAAAAGCAAAAACCCTTCCCTTTACCCATGATGGTAGTTACCTCTTTGAGTAAATCCCACTTCAGCACACTGTGATCACTGCCACCTAGTGATTCCTTTATCTGCACATTCTTAATGCATGAAGAATCACTACTGATAATCAGATCACGAGTATTACTCCCTCTAGTTGCTTTCCGAACATGCTGCTGGAGAAAACAATCATCCAATAAATCCACAAAAGCCTTGCTTATGTGTGAGCGACCAACCCACAAATTCCAGTCAGTATCTGGGAAATTAAAATTCCCCATTATAAGACAGTCTGATTTACTGGCCCAATCTATGTTCAAAGAGCATGCTGCTCTTTGAACAGTAACTGCGGCTCTTTAACTTTAGCCCAAATGAAGCAGAATTTAAAATGGAGTAGAAGATTTACAAATCAAGGACACGTGGAGTGCAAGACTAAAATGCCTTAAAACCGAAATTGAGGATTTGGATAGGCAAAAGGCTCTCCTTGCAATTCTGCAGAATGTGTTGAAAAAGTAAGATTAAATTGTGTTCGACGTGTGGAGTAGCTTACCGGACACTTATATAAATTTGAAAATATTTGCGTTTGGACTTCTCTCAGTTTTTGTTTTGCCGTATTTCTGCAGACAAATATCTTCAAACATGAACTATATTAAAAATAAATAAAGAAACCGTCTTATCAATGCGAGTCTCTCAGCATTTTTATAGATGAAAATTACAGCATACTCGCCTGATGTTTAGAGACTCGCTCATGAAGTTCAGCAGCAAAAGTCACATTGGGTATTTGTTACATTTTTTCAGTATTAATAAATAATATTTCAAAATATATATATTTTTTTTAATAAAACACCTTCCCAATCTGTTCCATTTCTAAAGAAACTCCACCCAGCTTGACCTGAGGTGCGGCTCTTTGGATTCTCTTTTTTTTTCTTTTTTCTTTTTTATGAGAACAAAAATGGCTCATCACTCAAAAAAGGTTGCCGAACCCTGTCCTGTGGCTTATGCTGCACCATCCAAAAGAAAAATAAAATAATAAAGAAGAAGATTTTAAAAAATAAATAATTAATAAAATTAAAGGAAATAAACAATCTATGCATTTCCCTCCTCCCATAGGCAACTATCCAGCTGACCTTTGAATTTCCCCCAGCTGGCCCCCAAGCTTCTTCCAAGCATGAAGATAACTTATTCCAGTAATTGATAACTTGTTGACTAAAATAAAAAGTTCTTGGATATACCATGACCTGCCCTAAGAAAATAATAAATTTAAACAAAATGATATTTGGTCATGTCTAGACCACTTTGATTCTTTAACATAATATTTTAATAATATTATGTTAAAGAATATTATTAAAAAAGAGAGGAATAAGAGCTATTTCTTGTGTAGCTTAATGTATCAAAAAATGTATTTAAAAGAAATTCAGCCCCTCTCTAAATATCCAGATGGTTTGGGGAAGCTAAGCTGATCAATGGGCTTCCTTATAGGAATCTCACAGACTGTAGAATTAAAGACAGTCTTGCCCTAGATGAGAATTAGGTAAGTAGTCTTTAGTACACTTGCTTTTCATTAAAAAATACAAGGGACAGTTGAAAAGTTTCTAGCCTTTCATAAAAGGAATGCTGGAATGTGAAAACACATTTATTTTTCAACAGAGAATTGTCAGTTCCCCAGATAGCCTCCGTGCAGCAATGTTCATGAACTCCATGTTTTAAATGAAAAGAAAGTGGCTCCTTCTCTTGATTTCCACTTTATCCATAAAAATTGTGTGATTAAATTTTACATATATGTACTTTGCTTTATTTTTGTTTGTTTACTTCAGCAGGACCAGCTTCAACTAGGAACAATTAAATAGTAGTATTAGTACCTTCAGGACGTTGCTGATTCCATTTTATGCTTAAAATTTGAAAATGTGTCATATTTATAGTACCCAGTGATATGGTCTTTTTAAAGCAAAATTTTATTACTATAATAAAAGTATATGATACAGGTAAAATTCTGGTAACTAGCATTGGCAATATCACAAGCTCTTTTGGTCATCCAACACTAACTTAACTTAAAAAAAAAAAAAAAAAAACGCATATGTGTATCCTGTATGCATCAAAAATGTTTTATGTGAAAACACTTTTAACCAAAATCAGAACCTTTTTAAAATCGAATGGCTAGAGCCAAAGTTATAAACAATGTAACGTTTTATGCTAATGCCCACTACTTACTCTACCAAATCAGTGTTAGTTACCGAATTAGCATCATTTAGAAAATGTAATTTGTGTCATTTCTATTTCACATTTTCATGACAGATTGGTTTTACTTCATTGGTTTTACTTTTTGGCATCTCTCATATTGTGTAAATAATTTGCAACTGTGTTGTAAGCTTTAAATAATCTCTTGTAATCTCTTTCCCTTTGGGTACCTACACAACTCCAAATGAAGAGATAATTATCCTCAAAATGGTGCTTCCTGGGTGCTGGCACTTGACTGAAGATAAGTTGCAGTGTACTTTTGGAAAGTTTTGGAAGTGTTATTTATTTATTCAAAGTGTGAGAGTGGTCAACTCATGAAGGATTTCATAATATGAGATTTCAAGACTGCACAGATTAGAAAAATATATGCAGCTAAAATGTTTTCATGAATGAAAAATCACCTTGCATGTGCAATCACCCTAAGACTGCACAGAATAGAAAAATATATGCAGCTAAAATGATTTCATGAATGAAGATTCACATAGGTATGATTCCTTTAAACTGCTGTTTCACAAGTTCTGTAACTTTTTTTTTGGCTCTGCTATATATGTATATAAACCACAAATACATTTTAAAACTTTGTTTTTGTTGTTTCTGTTAATAAAATTTTACACTTTATTTAATTTATCATTAATACACTAATTACTATTTATTTGTACTTATACACTCATAGGCATTTGATATTTGTGAAAAAGAATTTAATATACCTCCAGTGATGACCGGACAGGAGATGGCAGAATGCGAAATTCCAGACAAATTAACAATGGTTTCTTATATATCACAAATTTATGAGACCTTTCGGGGAGAAATTCCTTATTCAGGTAAATAATAGTTGCCCAGATTTTTTATAAAACTGAGAGGGAAAAAATGTAGGAAAAATTTATTCTGAAAGTGAATTTAGAAACTGTAGAATTCTGTTTAACAGTATTTAAAATCCCATCAATTTTTTTTTTTCAATTCTGATATACAAAGGACTTGAATTAACTGTGATGCATCACCAAAACAAGTTTGTCTTAAAATATTTCTAACAGCATTATCATTTAATCATGCTGTGCTTCTCATTTCTGCCAACTTCTTTTGCTGTTTACAAAATGGATAAAGAAGCAGCACACTATTAATTTAACCATGATATGAAATGAACAACTGCTTCCTTTTGTAATGTGATTTAACATATGGAATTTCAACCATAACATTTCAGAAACTGTGCTAGTTCCTTGATCACTGATAAAAATTACAAAATTAGTAAAAATAAAGTTTTCCTCAATGCTATTAATCAATCCTACGGGTCTTCCATCTGCAGCTGAAAGAAGTCGCCAAAATGTCAGCAGCATATATGTGAGATAACAACAAGATTAATACCAGGCATCAGGGTTACAGATTTGTTCTCGGTTTCAAATGGTATATGCCTGTGTGGTGCATCTTATCAAGAAACTGGCAGATGTTCTTCCAGAATATTATGATATAAAATTCTTTATATTCAACAACATAATATAATAAAGTAGTTGATCATTTTATATTGTAGTTTAAAATGTATAAAGAGCCTTTATGGGATTTTAAGTATCTGCTTTTTCCCCTACTTTAATACTAAGTTTGTCTATATATTTATTACTTATATTTTTAATATATTCAATTTATTTAATTTTAGCCATTCAGGAACAAATAATCAATACATCATCATACTGTATCAGCTATGGTATTACCATCATACAAGGCCTGTTCAAATTACATTGATATTGTGATTATTCAGATTACAATGATATTGTGATGTTAAGCATACTTAACAAATTAATTGTGCCCTCCCCTCCTTCAAAATAGTGCCCATCTGAGGTGTAGTAAAGAAAATAAAGTGGAGCCACGTGTGGTGAAAACAGGTTGCCAGACTTTAGAGAATCCATGTTTGGCCAAAAAACCCTGTACAGATAGCAGTGAATGCAGTGGTTTCATTATTGTGATGAAGCTACAAGTTTATTGCACTAGCCAAAAAAAAATAATAAAAATATTAATAGTGGATTCAAAAATAACAATATAAAATCATAATAAAAATTAATAATAAAACAAATGGATGCAGACAGATTGGCAAAGAGAACGTAAGGGTGCATTTACCAAGAAAGGTTTCAGTTCTGTGAATTTCAGCATCTCTGCTTCTGGAGACTAGGCATCTGCAAGGAGATCCTATTTAGGTGTTTAATGCCATGAATGGATTGAGTAAGCTTGTTGGTGGCTTTCTTCCTCTTGCTGAGGCCACACACACACACACACACACAGAGGCGACATAAATTCAAATTGAAGAAGGATGGTTGTAGGATAGATGTGTGGAAGTTTGCCTTCAGCTAGTGAGTGGTTGATTGTTGGAATAGGCATCCATGTGTTATTGTGGAAGTGGGTAGTTTGAATAAATTCAAGGAAGAACTAGACATTCTTGGAAGGGGTGGAATGGTGATATGGACAAGTTTTTTTTTTTTTTTTTTTTGTTGTTTCTCTATAAGCTGCTTTTTTTTGCAATACTAAATATGCATAATAAATATTGTAATTTTATATAATTAACAACTTTCTCACTAAAATAAAACTTCCTATAATCCACTTGAAACATCTTTCCCCCTTATAGTTATAGAATCATTTACAGTAGACTGTCAAAATAATGGCACATTGAGATCGGATGTATACATACATTACAGATGCCTTGTAGTGCCAGAAAAAGAAAATGGCAAGTCACATGATTATCGTATTTGTTTAAGTTTGCCATTTTGAAAGTGAATTCTTTACTGATATCACGGATTATACCGCTGTTTTACATTTATTTTAAATTAAAAACCCCTCACTATGGCTCCTAAAGTTAATAAACGTTTAATGTTGTTCTTTTCTTCTCATACAGAGAAGAAAAGAATAACATTAGAGCTTAGTGACAAATGATATAATCCAAACTATTACATTAGTGCTGCCCAGAATTCATATTAATTCATATACCCATATGAATATATACTCATGTGTATTGTGGCTGTAAATTGCATGTGTTCTCTGCTCAGTTTGCCTGTTTTGCTGGACGAAAAACCCCAGTTTCGGGGGGGGGGGGGGGAAACCTTGCTCTATACGTCTGAGACCCACTAACTCAGCCACAGAGTTATAAAAAAAAAAAAAAAAAAAAAAAAGCCCATAAAAGTTCCTCGCGTCACCGACAGGATTCGAACCCAGGCCTTTTCCACACAGTGTCAGGAGGACAGTGACAATACTACTGTGCTACCGCACAGACTAAACTTGATATAATAAAGAAAATAGAATGGGGCATAAGTAGGATTGTATTAATAGCAGAACATTATTAGATTTTCAACATGTTTATGGACACGTTGACAACTGCACATAAAGAATGTCAACATTCTTTATGTGCAGTTAATAAAATTGCATTCTTAATCTTTCTATTTCTTATTTGGCCTCATTATTTCTGCATTAAATACATTAAAAATAAAACTCTCTAGATAACGAAAAAATCAAAATAATGGCACCTTGAAGTGCTTTCGAAATAACGGCACCTTTGGTCCCCAAAGGTGCCGTTATTTCGAAAGTCTACTGTATAATAGTGAAATGGTTTCCTTCATTTGTTTTATTATCCCCTCTGTCTTATGGACCTCAGTAAAGTTGCCTGTAAGTTTCCTGATTACCGAGGTATATAGCCCACATATTTAGTCTTTTCCCATTCAGGTGCCCTTTTTTTCAGATTTTACCAAGCAGTTTTGCCCATCTTGAGATACTTTTAAGAAACTCAATGTCTTTTATTAGATGAGGTCTCCATACTTGGATACAATATTTCAAGTGCAGACTTACAGTTGTCTTATACAGTGGAATTACTTCCCTATTTCTACAAGCAAATACATTCGAACTTGGATATAACAAGATTATGGCTGTAATGAGCAAAAAGCCATAATGATTTTAATTTACGTGTATTCCCATACAATCGCTCACTGTCATAATGAGCGTACTACATGGATATACCGAACAAATTTTGATAACTATGAAAACATTCTTAATTGCTCGGGTAGTCAAAAAAAACCCTATTCTTGGAACAGATGAAAAGGGTGACGGGTGACTTAGCTTTATGACCACTTGCATCAGATTAGCGGCCAGTTTTATGACCTTGTCCTTCCAGGGACAGGGGCTATACAATAGTGCATTGGCATTCCGCTTGTCACATTACCCTATTTACAGATTGTCTTGTATTCATGAACCATAAATTTATTTCGGGACTTATAAGAACTTTGTATGCATTTCGGGACTTCTAAGAACTTTGTATGCAGATCACTTTCATTTTAAAGTAAAATCAGTTAGAAATGAACCCTTCCTTCCTTCTGAAACATGTCTACTAACAAAAGAAAGTCTCTCTCTCTCAATTCACGAAAAAGTCGAAATTATTCGTTAGTTACAACATGGCGCAAAAAATGTTGAAGTATGTAAAATGTTTTCGTTGTCTTCTTCAAGTGTATCGACAATGTGGAAGAATAAAGATGTTTATATATCGGTACTGGAAAAGAACATAACCGTTAAAAAAAAAAATTTAGCATGTACAAAGTTACAAACATTGATGAAGCATTGCTTCAATGGTTCACAACACAAAGAAGTGCTGGATTTGCAATAGGCAGTCCGATCTTGAAGGCTCAAGTGGAAAAATTTGCTAAACAATTTGGATGTGACGATTCTTTGTGTAACAATGGTTGGCTGGATTGATTTAAAAACCGACATAACATTTTTTTTGCAGAAATTAGTGGAGAATCTCAATCTGCAGATCCAATAATGGCGAATGGATGGATTGACCGTGTTTGAGCAGAAATCAGGAAAGATTTCAATGACAAAGACATCTGTAGATGTCTTTGTCATCGAAAAAGTCCTGTTTCAAATTATAAAAAAGTCCAAAACAGGATTTTTTTATAATTTGACACCTAAAAATACATTTAAATTCAAAGGGGGAAAATGTGTTGGTGGAAAAAAATCAAAGGTTCGCTTGACAGTGCTCGTATGCACAAATATGGCAGGAACTGATAAAAAAAAAACTGTTTGTTATCAGAAAATCATTAAAACCTCAGCATTTCAAAAACATAAGGAAATTTCCTGTGGATTACACTGCAAACAAGAAAGCTTGGGTGACTTCAAATATTTTCCAGCAATATATAAATGATTGATTTAAGGAGCTATTCAAAAAGAAGAAAAATATTGTATTGTTAGTTGATAACTGTTCTGCACATCCCCAGATTCAAAATTTGTCCAACATTAAGCTATTGTTTCTGCCTCCCAATGCAGCATAAATTTTACAACCAATGAATATAGGTGTAATCAAGAGTTAGAAAAGATTTTATAAAAGATTTCTAGTTCTACATCTGATCAGTCAAACAGAACAGAAACTTACCGAGTCTATCGATACTGAATGATGCGTGGAACAACATTACTTCGACAACCATATCGAATTGCTTCAAGAAATCGAAATTAAATTCAAATGAAATTTCAATTGTTGATGAAGAAGAAGATGGAAATGAAGAAAACAACTTAACATTATCTGAATGGTTGCTACATAACAACATTGTAGGTTTCAATACAGATAACATTGATGAATTTGTACGAGTCGATGACAACTTATTAACTAGTGGTCTTCCTACAGAGAGTGATATTTAGATGCTGTGCTCAACAAAGACGATGATGATATGATGACAATTGAAAGTGAATCAAAATCAGTGCCAACAAGCTCAAGGTGCAATGGACACATTAGTCAATTTTTTTGAAGGAACTGAGGTGAGATTTTTAATATGTTTAGTGTTTTAAGGGGAAATTTAAGAAATATCAAAGCGAAATCTTTAAAACAGACATAAATTTTAAGATTCATAAATAAAGACTAATTGAAATCATGTTTATTATTAAATAGTATTGTTTTTAATTACAGAGAAATAAATTGTGTTTAATATTAAGTGTATTGTAGTTTATACAAGCATATTAATGCAAATAATTGTTTTTTTCTCTCTAATATTTCTTTTGTTTTTTGAATCTATATTTTTATCAAGTTATTGAGAATTGAAAAAAATAAGTATAACTCATCACTGATATAAAGTGTTCATTGTTTAACGGCCCCAGGAGTTTCCCCATCTCCGCTATCACTGGTATAGGGAGTAACAATTATAACAAGGAAATTTTGCTGGTGCCTTGATGCTCATTATAACCAAGTTTGACTGTATATGATAAATCATTGATTTGACGCCATTGGCCTTCCTTGCTACCTGTCTATGCTGCTTGGAGAACTTTGTGTCTGCTCATATCATAACTCCCAAGTTCTTCCCCCCACTCCTGCCATTTTTAATTCAATCCCACTAAGTGTATAAGTTACTTTGAAGTTGCTATTCCCCAAGTGTAAGACTTTGCATTTTGCTGCATTAAAACACAGCTGCTACTTTTCTGGCCATCCTTGAAGCCTATCCAAGTTGACCTGAAGGAACACTGCCAGTTGCCCATCCTCCCAATCATCTTAACATATGCTAATTTTGACGTCACGTCCTCTATTCCTTCAGCGTCATTTATAGGGGGGGATCGATCTGTTATGTGGGACTGAGTTGCATGCTTCATATAGAATTCAGATAATACATGGAATAGATGTAGGAAATTATTTCCTACATCTATTCCATGCATGACCCTGTCAACCAGATTGGTCAAACATGATTTTCCATTTACAAAATTATTCTGTTCCTTCATAATTCATTTCTACATTCCATTTCATTATATATATGCCACTGCCTCCATGTTTTCTCCTACCAGTTAAATCAGACTGACCAGTCAGTAGCTGTCTAGTACGCTCTTAGAACTACCTTTATGTATCGATGATTCATTAGCATTTCTCCAATCCAGAAAATTCTTTTCTGAGTCCAGCGATTCCTCATAATTAACTTTAATCCTAAAGTTTATTATGAGAGTATGACTTGACTGGACTCTGGGATTGAGCATTTATTCAATGCACTCGCCTGCTGCTTTCCTCCAAATTACTAGGTAAATGCTGTCAGCTTCAGGAGGTCTACTTGCCTTTAGTTAAAAGTTTTTCTTATAAATGCCTCATCTGTAATTTCAGTGTTGCTAATGTCATATTTTTAGCCTCACTTGCAAAGCCTCTCTCACTATGAAGTGTCTTTCATCTGTAAAAATGTGAAGCATCTGTTCAGTTCATCAGCAACATCATCAGCTGGATTGTCTAAGATTTTTCCACACCCATTATGCAATTGTCTGCTCTGATTTGTTTTCTTCTCTGTATTCACATATGTGAAAAACTCCTTTTCCCCATTCTTTGCTCTCTTAGCCAGTGAATTTATGGTCCCTACTGGCTTTGCAAATCTAATCTTTTCTGTGGTATTGTTACAGATCAGTTCATACTGTCATGTTGCATTTTCTTGGCGTATAACCTTAGTCGTTTTTGGGCCAATAAAGTCAAAATCATCATCAGCTGTCATGTTACATCTACTTTTCTGTGAGCTTCCATCTTTTCAACCTCACTTGCAAAACCTCTCTCACTAGATTTGCTTGCGCATGTACAGAGAAGAGCAACAAGATTGGAGAGGGGAACAAAGGGGGCCTCTTACCAAGAGAGGCTTAAGTTCTGCAAATTGCAGCGGCTGGAAACTAGGCACCTGCGAGGTGATCTGATTGGGTGTATTAAGGCCTTGAATGGGTTGAGCACGCTGAATTCTGATGGGATCCTTCTGCTTGCTCAGATTACGAAAAGGGGGCATAAATTCAAATTGAGGAAAGACAGCTGTAGAATATATGTGCAGAAATTTGCCTTTAGTCAGCGGGTGATTAATTGCTGGAAAAAACATGACATCTGTTGTAGAAGTTGATAGCTTAAATAAATTCAAGGAGGAACTAGACAAACTTTTAGAGGGAATGGTTGTGTGAATTTTTTTTTTTTTTTTTTTGGCTGATGCTATATAAGCTCATACACTTGCTTTCTTGCATCACATGCCTCTATTACTATGAAGGATCTTTTGTCTATAAAAATGTTCATTTCATCAGCAACATCAGCTGGATTTTTTCTAAGATTTTTCCACACCCGTTATGCAATGGTCTGATCTGATTTGTTTTCTTCTCTGTATTCACATACGCGAAAAACTCCTTTTCCCCATTCTTTGCTCACTTAGCCAGTGAATTTAAGATCCCTACTGGCTTTGCAAATCTAATCTTTTCTGTGTTACAGATCAGTTTGTAGTTGCCATGTTGTATCTACTTTTCTGTGAGCTTCCATCTTTTTCTGCTCTTAGAGTGGCCAGCTCTGTATTCGTCTATCTCAGCATCCTCCTCGTGCTTATTTTCTTAATGGTGTTTATATGCATTCAATATTTTCTGTGACTATTTCTTTAAAGATATCCATAATTCTAATGTATTCATCTACCCACTGCTATCTGCCTAGTTGATAGAGGCTTAGCTGTCATGGACCCCTTTCCTGCTCATGCCTTTAATTTTTGCAACTATCCAGCTGACCTAGCCAAGCTGTCAGCCTCAAACTACCCAGAGATAACTTATTGGAATAAGTTATTTCTGTGGATAGTTGAGGTTGGCATTATCTCCTTGTTGATTATTCCAATAATTGTATACCTACAGAAGTAACATATTCCAATAATCAACAACAGGTTAAAAGAAAACTTCTTACGGTAAAGTCCAGTTTAAATTTATTTTCCTTTGAGTTTTAATTTTAATTTGTGGTCCCTACTCTAGAATCACTTATAATTGTAAATATCAGTGAAAATTTCACTTATGTCACTTATAACAGTGAAAAGTTCTATGATGTTGTCTGTTTAATGGGTAGTTATCAGATGCAGAATATTATTACTCCTAGTATTTTCTCTAACAACCTGATAAAAATAATGATTACCTAGTTTGTTTAAAAATTTTGTACCCCTATGGTGAGTTTCACTCCCACTTACCCCAGTGAACATCACGAAAATTGAAATCACTCCATAATAAGATATTTGCATTTATTCACCCTTTTCACCTGCATAAAGGCCTTTGTCATTTCTTTCAAATCTTCTGATCTATATAACATACCCCCAGTTTCATTTTACCTTCATATCCAGTTACTGCTTATCTTCATAACTTATTCCAGATTTTGTGTGGAATAATTATGAAGTATGCATAAGTTCTGAATTGAGAAAGATTTTAACACTAAGGCTGCTTTTGAAAATAAGCATGACTCACTCATTCTGTCATGCTTATCCTTTTTAAACACTCTTCAGCATATTTCCATTAATCCTATTATGTTAACAGCACCTACCAATGAAGGTAACTTATTCCAGTAATTGACAAGTTGCTGGCTTAGAGAAAACTTCCTATGACCTAATTCAAACATCTTTCCCTGTAATCTGAATTTATGGCCTAGTTCTGGAATTATTTATAACAATGAAAATTTTACCTTCATTTTACTGTCCTCTCACAGAAATCACTTCATTGGTTTTAACATCATTAACCCACATCACAAGGGCATCTCACAACTTAGAACTCTTTATTAATATTTGACCCTCTGAAGCTTAAGTCAAAAAATGCTAGCAGCATGACCTTCATTTTGCTGTATATTTTGCACTCATTTTTGGATCAAGGGGAAGGGGAGTCTCACTGGTTTTACAAGAAAAATTAATCTTCATTCATTTTTTACCAAAGCTCACATCTGAGGTACAATTACATCATTTATTGAAGTTATGGCCCAACCAGATTGTGGGTAATTTTAAAATCAAATGTAATAAAATCAAGTGAGACAGCTCACTTGTTTCCAAGTTTAACACATACACAAGTACATTCAGTACATTCCAGCATTTTGAAATATGATGTGATGTGGAAACACTTCTTCATTATCAGCTGACAATTACAGTGACATATTGCCATAAAGGAACAGACAGCTTACTGCATGAGGATTGGGATAAGAATACATGTCTAAACATGTTTTGCTTTGTCACAACATGTTCTATTATCTCAATCTTGAAAAATAAAGCATAACGTGAATATTTTTTGAACAGACTTTGTATATTCTTTCCATTCTAAGATGTAATAAACAGAATAATATTTAAAGGAAAAACATTATAAATTATAAAAGAGAATGGGCTTGTGGCACTGATTTCCGTAGTTTAGAAGAAGAAGAGAATACAGCAGAACCAGTGGAAGCAGTAACTAACTAAATTTAATAAGTTTTAATACGACAAGTAGCTTTCAGAGTAACAATGACATAACAGATGAAGCATGCTTAAGAATAAAAATAAAATTTAAAAAAGAAAAAGTTTTAAAAAAAAAAACAAATAAAATAAATTTAAGACAAGATACATTCTCTTGTATTGTAAAAATTTTACAAGACCGCCCCGCGGAACATGACAGATTCATCCACCTGAGTGACTGAACACTCTGCAATCACAGAATATTTTTGGTCAACTCATCATGACTCAACCCCAGGTGCATGATGTGATCGACCAATCTCGATACTACTATCATCGACTGTGGTTAGAGTCCCTGAATATATTCAGCTGTCACAAAGTTTTAAATCGCAGTAGAGGTACAAGACTACACCCAATTTTTGAGTCAGTAGTGTTGAAACACGACAGATGCTGGCAGCAATCCCATATGTGTACCACGTACCAACAGCAATCACCTGATCTGGTCTAGTGAATGACTGATCACTCGTGCTTGTGTACGTGCTCTCCCAGTCATCTGATCACGTACATCATATTTAGTATGATTTATTCCATTTCTAACGATTTATGTCATGTTTGCATTTCTGTATGTACTTGCTGAAGAAGGAGTTCATTACTCTGAAAGCTACTTGTCATATTAAAACTTATTAAATTTAGTTAGTTACTGCTTCCACTGGCTCCGCTGTATTCTCTTCTTCTTCTAAATTATAAATTATTATATTTTTACAATACAAGAGACCATATCTTGTCTTAAATTTATTTTATTTTGTTTTTTTTTTTTTTTTTTTTTTTTTTTTACTTTTTCTTTTTTAAATTTTATTTTTATTCTTAAGCATGCTTCATCTGTTATGTCATTCATGTATTAAAAATATTTCACACATTTTATAAATTAAATACTGAAAATTTTTTTGAAGTAAATGCACTAATATTCCACAATTAGTCTTAATTGTTCATCTCATCATTTAATAATAGACACTTGATTGAAGGTTTAAAATAAGCATTTTAAATCTTGAATCAGGTGTCTATTATCGAATTGGGTCTAAACAGGTCCAAGTCATAAACATTTTGCACATTCTATCACATGATTGCAACACCAGTTGCAGTCTTAAGTTCATGGTGTATTATGCCTTGTGCATTTATTTTTAGTAACTTGATAGATCTATAGAAAGGCACCTCCATAGCCAGGTGGGAAGGAGCAGCAGTGCCTAGCACACGCTTCTTGATTAGACCGGGGTTCGAGCCCATCACCACCAAATACAGAGAATGTGGAAAGGTCAGGGAATGACCACTGCATATCCCTGGAGCAATATGGCCTTAGTTGCTAATGCTCCTAAAAACCAAAACAACAACAACAGATCTATAGAAAGTGCATAGGATAATATAATGTGCAAAAGTTAGTATACAGAAGTATAATATAATATACAATAAGTGTGGTTATAGTGAATAGTGATCAATGGTTATTAGAATCAACCGCTTTATAGAATGATTTCGAAGAACCAATTCAAATCAGTAAAATGCACTACACTTTCATCATTTATTAGAATCGCATTTTCGGTTATAAGAATCAATTTTGAACACCTCTGTGATATTTTTCTGAAGCATATTTTTAGAGGTCACAACCATAAAACAATAAAAACAATTTGTAGTTTCCAGTTTATTGTGCTTCTGTTAGTGCAATAAACGAATAGTAAACTCGATCTTATTGCATTTGCGAAAATACCGTTAGCCGAAATTCTGTTTTCAACTTATTATGGTCAAAATGTGTTTCCCCTTCACTAAAATCTGCTCTTCATTTCTATATCTGAACTTTGTCTCACTTGCATGTGTCTTGTTAGTTCCAATTTGTATGTGCCATTTGCTTTGTTATTGATTGACACTTATCTTTTTTACTGTGTTTTAAATTTTACTACCCAAAAAAAAAAAAATGTCAGTGAACAGAAAGAGAGTGAATTTGAGTATAAAAGATAAGTTACAAATTATAGAAATGTATGATAAATTAAACTTAGGCTATACATCTCAAAGGGAATTGGCAGTAAAATTAGTAGTGCCTCAGTCATCTTTATCAAAATTATTAAAATCACATCACACATTAAACGCTAATGTGATTAGCAAAACCAGAATAAGGAAGATTTTAATTATTAAAATCACATCACACATTAAACGCTAATGTGATTAGCAAAACCAGAATAAGGAAGCATGAAGGGAAATGCCAAACAGTAGATGAAGCTCTGTTCGTTTGGTTCAAACAGGCAAGCCCATTTAATGCACCAATCAATCGTAGAATTCTTCAAAAAGCTAATGATTTTGCTGAAAAATTACACAAAGAGTTTAAGGCGGCAGATGGATGGTTGACAAGATGGAAAGAGAGGCATGATATTGTTTACAAAAAACTTCACAGAGAAAAACAGGATTCCGATGCTTCTGCAGCCGACACCTGGTTGAAAACCTTTTGGCAAACTGTGTTAAGCACTTATAATCCTGAAGACATTTTTAATACAGATGAAACAGGGTTGTACTACAGAACTACCCCAGACCATTGCATGATTTTTAAAAATTCCTCTGCATCTGCAGGAAAGAAGATCAAGGACAAGATTACAGTTCTTTTAATGTGCAACATGACAGGAACAATCAAGATGTAAATCTTGGCAAGAGTAATTATTTATAGATGTTTTGCTGAAGAAGGAGTTCATTACTCAGAAAGCTACTTGTATTAAAACGTATTAAATTTAGTTAGTTACTGCTTCAAACAAAATCAATGCAATTTTTTTGTTACAAACAAAAAAATTGCATTGATTTTGGACAGCTGCCCAACTCATTTAAAGTTGACTTTCAAAAACATTGAATTAGTTTTTCTACCTTCAAATACCACATCACTGATTCAACCTCTTTACCAGGGAATAATAAAAACCTTTAAGACCTTTTATGGACTGATATGGGGTGAAGAATCTTCCAGTCTATAGATGAAGACTTGGGAACATCGTCTGATATTGCAAAATAACTGTTCTAGATGCACATCATATGACAATGAATACCTAGAATGAAGTTTCCGAAACCTGCATTAGAAACTGTTTCAAAAAATGTGGATTAGTTATTCATGATGGGCAACTATGTCGTGATACTGACCATGTTGAAAAGCCTGAAGACATGGGTGAACAGGAGTTTAATAATTGGGTGGACATAGAAGGTGATCTACAAGTTACTTCAGCTTTAACAGATGAAGATATTGCCCAGTCTGCTACATATAATTTAATTGGTAATGAAGTGCAAAAATTGTGCTTTATATCTTTATTTTTATAGCCTCTGGATAATATTTGTCAATTTTTGCTTATTAGAATAGCCATTTATTAGAATCAAAATTCAATTTGCAAATGCGATCACTATAACCGGCGCTTACTAGTATAGACAAAAGATAATATACAAAACTTATCATTGCTCCCAAAATCTGGGTGACTTCATATCGGGCCAACCACCTAAATTGAAAGTAAAACAGTGATAAGGGATTCTCTGTTTCTGTGATGATCAATATGTGCCAAGGCAAAATCAATTTTGAGGTTGCTTAGTCAATAATATAATTTGGTGTAATATCATTATCATCATCATCAGTAATTCAGTCTTGTGACTGTTTAGTTCCTCTGATGATCTGTCTCCACCTTTGTCTCTCCTGTGCCATTTGTTTTAGCTCCTCAATATTTTGAAGTCCTGCTTCGTCCCGATGAATGTATTTTTTGGTCTTCCCCTAGGGCATTTTCCCTCCATGGCATCCAGAAACAAACCACCATGTCAAATCACTTGGCCCACCCATTTGAGTCTAGTTGATTCGATTCTACATAGAATTTTCCTTTGCTCTTGGGCACATCGTAATACTTCCACATTTGACACCCCTTCTTGGTCCATTTAATTTTTTCCATCCTGCACCACCACCACATCTCGAAGTCCTAAAGTCTCTCTTTATAAGAATCCATGTCTCTTCTGCATATAGTGCCACTGACCAGATATATGTCATTATTATCTTCTTTCTAATTTCCTGAAACATAATCTTCTGTGTTATCAACGACAGTTTATTTTTGAAAGATTGTTTTGACACTGCAATTCTGGTTTGAATCTCAGTTTGACATGAAATGTCCTGTGCAAATAACTGCCCCAGATACCTAAAGTGATCTAACTGTTCTATTCTTACTCCATCGATCTCAATTCGGAAGGGAATTGACCTTTTCCCAGTCATCATTGCCTTTGTTTTCATCACGTTTATCTTCATTCCATACTTCAGTACTTTCTTATTCTTCTGATCATTTTTTGCAGCATAGCAGGGTAATGTGCTTGTATGGTCCGATCATCTGCAAACTTAATAGCCTGTATTTACTTTTCACCTATTTAACCCCCCACTTCTTATTCCCAAGTGCCTCCTTTATTATTGCTTTGGCAAAAGCATTGAGCAAAGCAGGTGAAAGTAAGCATCCTTGTCTGACTCCCTTTTTAACTTGAGCTTTTTCTCTCAGTCTCCCCTCAATCTTATCTTTACATTTTGTCTTCTATATAAGTCATAGATCAGTCCAATAATCTTCTTTTTGCATCCAATTTTCTCAAGCAATGGGAACAGTTCTCTCCAGATTATTCTGTCAAACTCCTTCTCATAATCCAAAAAACACACAGAAGTTTCTTCCCATGTTATATACTTTCTCTCCCAACACTCTTACCGTTCCAATATCATCTCTCCTCGATCTGCCTCTGCAAAAGCCGCACAGTGAGTTTTCCAAAAATTGTTCAATATAACTGTCCATTTGATATTGATAACTTTCAGCAGATTCTTCGATGCATGGGTAATAAGACTTATAGTTCTGTGTTCTTAACATACTGTTGGTTCCATCTTCTTTGGTATGGGGATTATGATTGATGTACAGAAATCCTCTGGCCAACATTCATCTTGTATATCTTCTTTATCAGTTCATATAAGGCTTTCTTCGGATTTTCTCCACTATATTTTAAAAGCTCTGCAGGTAAATTGTCATGTTAAGGAAAGTCTTGCCTGACCAATTTGATTGGATACTATGATGTGATTACAAAGGAACTCAGTGTTGGGTCCGTTGTTGTTTTCGGTGTTTATGAATGATATTGATGATGGGATATCAAGCTTAATGTCCAAGTTTGCAGATGATACAAAGGTTGGCAGGGTTGTTAAGGACACTACTGACGCTATGCTGCTGCAACAGGATCTGGAAAGGTTGAACAGATGGGCTGAGAGGTGGCAAATGAAGTTTAACATTGACAAATGTAAAGTACTACATATGGGAAACAGTAACCCCAGAGCAACGTATCAACTCTGCGGTACTACACTGACAGTGGTGGAGAATGAAAAGGACCTGGGGGTAATTGTGCAGGCAGATATGAAGTTCTCTGAGCAGTGCAGACGAGCTGCAAGAGTAGCTCATGGTGTCTTGTCAATGATATACAGGAATTTTTCTAGCAGGGATAAGGAGGTGATTATTCCCTTGTATAAGGCAATGGTTAGGCCACATCTTGAGTACTGTATACAGGTCTGGAGGCCTCATTTCAAGAAGGATGTAGAGCTGCTGGAACGGGTACAGAGAAGGGCAACAAGATTAGTGAATGGAACAAAGGGTTGCTCTTACGAAGAAAGGCATAAGTTTTGCAAATTACAGAGTCTGGAGACTAGGCACCGGCGAGGTGATCTGATAGAGGTGTATAAGGCTCTGAATGGTTTGAGCATGCTCAATGCCAATGGGATTCTTCATCTTGCTCAGAATAATCACCTCAGAGGGCATAAATTCAAATTGAGGAAGGACGGATGTCGGATAGATTTGCGGAAATTTGCCTTTGGCCAGCGGGTGGTTGGTTGGTGGAACCGACTTCCATCACTTGTTGTTGAAGTTGATAGCCTAAACAAATTTAAAGCTCAACTGGACAGGTATTTCGAACGAACGGAGGGGTGAAATGGGAGTGGTGTCCCACCCACTTTTTCTTACTATTGAATAAACCATGAATTGTCAAACTAATAGAGCAAGGTTATCTGCGTAAAGATCTAAACCTCCCAAGCACTTCCTAATTCATTTTACAAATATACGTGGTCTCAGTTCTAAGTTCAACGATGTCCATTTCCACTTGCAGTCTACCACACCCCATGTACTTTTTCTGACAGAATCTCAGTTATCGGTTGATTCGACTACTGCTCATCTCAGATGCCAAATTATTCGCTGTATGATTTCTTTCGCCATAAAGGTGGTACTTGTGCATATGTCCATTCTGACATTCCCTGTCAGAGACTTGGCAATTTGGATTCTACTCTCTTTGATCATCTCTGGTTTAAAATCTCTCTACCTTATTGTGTAAAATTCATCTGTTGTCTCTACCGTTCTCCCAACTTGACTTTCTCCAGTCCAACTTTCCTAACAGTGAGGTAATTTTTCTTGGTGATTTTAATGTTCACAACTCCAGCTGGCCTCCGTGTTCTAGTCACACCGACCCAGCTGATCTAGATGCTGAGGCTTTTGCAATTACTAATGACCTTGCACACATTGTTCATTTACCTACAAGAATACCAGACAATCCTAATCATACAGCCAACATGCTTGATCTTTTTCTCACAAACAACCCTTCTAAGTACTTTTTTGAAGTGAGTGGTCCTTTAGGCACTTCTGATTACAACTTGGTGATTGTCTCTTCTCCAATGGAGCCTTTATCTCATGGCTATTCCCAACCTCGTGTTGTTTGGCATTACAAGAATGCAAAATGGGATGACCTGCGAGATTTCTTTTCCTTGGTCGGAAAACTTCTAATGTCAGCGTTTGCTCAGATCGTGTCAGTGAAATTATTCTTGTAGGAATGGAATCCTTTATTTCACACTCCACTTTAAAATCTCATGCTTTATCTAAAGCTTGGTTTTCCAATAAATGTGCTAAGGCTGTTCAAGAGAAGAATGTTGCATATCGTAATTGGCTTGTTTCTAATTCTTCAGTTTCATTTCCTGCCTACACAAACGCTTGCAACAATTGAAAGCAGTTATTAATCAGTCCAAACTATAGTTTGAACAGGCTAAGAGTAGAAAACTTGCTTCTTGCCCTAATGGTAGCCGAGCATTCTGATCCCTTGCCAAAGCTATTGGCCGCAATGTTTGCCCATCTCTGCTCCCACCTCTGTCCAAACCAGATGGTTCTGTTGTCACTTCAGCCAAGGATAAAGCTGACCTGCTAGCATCCCATTTTTCTTCCAACTCAATATATTAATAATCTTGGTAAAATACCTCGCTCCATTCAATGCCTCCTGTGGTCTTCTGTCAAAAGGATGTCAGAAGAATTTTGAAGAATCTTCATGCTAAGAAAGCTCCAGGTCTCGATGGTATTTCTCCACTTGTTCTCAAAACCTGTGCTCCTGAACTTACTCCTATTCTTTGCCGCCTTTTTTCACTTTCTTATTCCAAAGGTGTTTTTCCTTCTGCTTGGAAATTTGCTCATATCCAGCCAGTTCCTAAAAAGGGTGACAAATCCCTCCCATCCAATTATCGTCCCATTGCAATTACTTCTACTCTTTCTAAAGTAATGGGGAAATCAATTAACCACCAACTCTTAAACTACCTAGAAACCTTCCATCTGATTGACGAGCGCCAGTATGGATTCCGTCAGTGTCAATCCACTGGTGATGTTCTGGCTTATGTTACCCATTTATGGACTAATTCAATGGAAAGATTCGGTTAAACACAAGTAGTTGCTCTTGACATCTCAAAGGCTTTCGATCGCGTTTGGCGTAAAGATCTTCTAAACAAGCTTCCATCTTATGGTTTGCCAACCATTTTTAGTAATTGGTTAACCAGTTTTCTCTCTGATCGCTCACTGAGGGTGATGGTAGATGGTTCTCTGTCTTCCAACTTCTAAACTAATGCCGGTGTCCCACAAGGTTCAGTCTTTCCCCCACTCTTTACCTCTTATATATTAATGATCTTCTTCCATTGACTGGAAATCTTATCCATAGTTTTGCTGATGATAGCACATTGCATTCCACTTTCCATTTTGAGAAACCTTGCCCTGTTCAATCAGCTTCAACTTCTCCAGTATCTGCTACCAAGTCCCAAAATGCCAATCTTCAGGTAATTCTCCAGTGGGGCAAAGACAACTGTCTTATATCTCGCAAAATGGATTCTTCTGCTCCTATGCCTACTTCGACATTAAGCCTGACACTCCAATTTCTAGGCAAAATGATATATCTCTTTTGGGGATTACCCTGACTTCTAATCTCTCTTGGCACAAGCACATTACAAATATTGCTTCCTCTGCATCGAAAAAACTTGGTTTTCTCTTTCGTTCTCGGCGTTACTTTTCTTCCAAACAGCTGCTCACTCTGTATAAATCGCAAATCCGCCCTGCCATGGAATATTGTTCCCACATCAGGGGTGGTGCCCCCAAAACCTCTCTCAGGCTTCTTGATTCCATTCAGAAGAGGGCAGTTAGGTTAATTAATGATTCATCTCTAACAGAGTCTCTCCAGTCGCTGTCTCATAGACGTACTGTTTCTGCTGCATGCCTCTTCTACAGATACTTCCATGGGCACTGTTCTTCTGAATTGGCTTCTGTAATTCCCGCTCACTCTTTCAAAACAGTCCAAACATGTGCAGCCACTAGCCAACATCCATTTACTGTCCAACTTCAAACTCACAGAACCAACTTTTCATCTTCCTCATTTATTCATTCAACTGCTGTTTTCTGGAACAACCTTCCTTCCTACGTATTTCCTGAAAATTACAGTCTACAGAAGTTCAAGTCCAATGTCAACAAATATCTTCTTTTCATCTCCTCAAGCTCCAACCCAAGCATGGTACTAAGTACTGTAGGTTCTAATACCTCTCATGTTTGGGATTTACATAAAAAAAAAAAAAAAAAAAAAAAAAAACAAGCACAGGCCATGCTGGGAAAAATTCTACCACACGAGCCTTGTCCATTCTCCCCAGGGCCAAATTGATTGACAAGGCTCTCAACATATACTCCCTTCTGTCGTTTTGCTAGAATTGCAGGCACTTTCAAATTCAATCCTAACTCACGACATTTTTCCGACTAATGATTTATCTGGTTGCCATCTTTATGGGGTTTTACCAAAAGGCTTACTTTTGGGGGTTGAGGCTCACCACTGAACTCTTTGGTTGTTTTCTGACAAATGAAAATATAATTTACACTGCTGTAAATTATTTTTCAGTTTTGAAAAAACAATTATTCTTTCTGACAGATGAAAAATAATTTATATACATATATGATCTTTTTTTTTTTTTTTTTTTTTTTTAGAATATATGTAACTTGCAAATTATTTAATGCTTGTATCATACATCACAGTGTTTTAAACTAGCATTGATAGGGTTAACAGATATCTGGATTTCCCCTGTTTTCATGTCCAAACTGTGCATCCGGCTGGACTTGTAAATAAAACATTGAAATGTTCAGGTTTTATGCGATTGGTTGAATTTCTCACTTGAGAGCAGCCATTTTGACATCGACAATGGGATGGAACATGTGATGTCAAAATTCGCAGATTATGTAAAGATTAGCAGAGTCATTAATGATCAGTTCCAAGCAGTCCTCCTTCAGGATGTCTTGAACTGAGTTGAAAGATAGTCAAAGAAGTAGTAGTAGTAGTAGTAGTAGTGGCATGTGATGCAAGAAAGCAAGTGTATGAGCTTATGCAGCATCAGCCAAAAAAAAAAAAAAAAAAAAATCACATCATTCCCTCCAAATGCCTGTCCAGTTCCTCCTTAAATTTATTCAACCTATCAACTTCCACAACGACAGATGGAAGTTTGGTCCAGCAATTAACCACCCGCTGGCTAAAGGCAAATTTCTGCACATCTGAACTTTCTTAATTTGAATTTATGAATTAATCTGAATTTATGCCCCCTTGGGTTCGTAATCTGAACAAGTGGAAGGATCCCATCAGAATTCAGTGTGCTGAACCCATTCAAGGCCTTATACACCTCAATCAGATCACCGCGCAGGTGCCTAGTCTCCAGCCACTGCAATTTGCAGAACTTAAGCCTCTCTTGGTAAGAGGATCCCTTCATTCCCCTCACCAATCTTGTTGCTCTTCTCTGTACACACTCAAGTAAATCTACATCCTTCCTAAAATGAGGCCTCCAGACCTGTACGCAGAACTCAAGGCGTGGCCTGACCATTGCCTTATACAGAGGGATAATCACCTCCTTTTCCCTGCTAGCAAAATTCCTATATATCATTGACAAAACCCCATGACCTGCCCTGGCAGGCTGTCTGCATTGCTCAGAAAACTTCATATCTGCCTGCACAATTACTCCCAGGTCTTTTTCATTTTCTACCACCTTTAGTACCACACAGTTGCTACGTTTCTCTGGGGTTACTTCTACCCATATGCAGTACTTTGCATTTGTCAAGGTTAAACTTCAGTTGCCACTTCTTAGCCCATCTGCCCAAATTATCCAGATCCTGTTGCAGTAGCACACTGCCATTACTGTCATTAACAACCCTGCCAACCTTTGTATCATCTGTAAACTTCGACATTAAGCCTGATATACCTTCATCAATATCATTGATAAATATACAAAACAACAGTGGCTCTAACACCGAACCCTGTGGGACCCCACTAATAACATTAGTCCAAGAAGAGCAGCACCCATTGATTACCACCCTCTGTCTTCTCCCACTTAACCATCCTTTTATCCATTGTAGCAACTTACCCTTAATACCATTCTGCTCCAATTTGTACAATAGTCTTCCATGCGCAACAGTGTCAAAAGCTTTCCTGAAATCCAAATATATGATATCAAAATTATTTTTTGCATCCAGTTCCTTTGTAACCACATCATAATATCCTATCAAATTTGTCAGACAAGACTTTCCCTTAACAAACCCATGCTGTGTCTGAATTATTGCTGCAGTCTTGTCTAGATGATCCTGCAATGCATCTTTAACCAGCGACTCCATTATTTTACCAGGAACAGAAGTTAAAATAACTGGTCTGTAATTACTCTTGTCACCCTTCGATCCCCCTTTGTGAATTGGGGATACATTTTCACATCTCCAGTCCATGGGAACCTCCCCTGAGTCCAAGGACTCTCTCATAATTATGGCTAAGGGTTTGCTTAGTTGCTTTGCTGCCTCCTTTAATATAACTGGATAGATTCCATCCACCCCAGGTGCTTTTCTTATATTTAACTTCAACAATTTCTCCTCCACTTTGCTTTCAGCTATTATAAAATCATTAAGTATCCTGCTACAATTTGATAACCTTCTGCCATTTTCAAACCTTAATAATTCCTCACATGTGAATGTAGATGCAAAATACTCATTCAGTTTGTTTGCTATCTGAGCAGGATCATCAACAGTCGAACCATCGATGTCAAGTGGACCAATCAGAGTCATCCCCTTCCTTTTAGAGTTTATATAAGTAAAGAAATCCTTGCTGTTTTTCTTAGCATCTTTTGCCAAGGATTTCTCGTAATCTGCCTTCGCCTGCTGAACCTCCTTTGTGACCTGATTACAGATTAACTTATATCTGCCATAGGCTTCTGAGTCGCTTGATAATTTATATGCATCCCATGCATTTTTCTTCTCTGTTGCGAGTCTCATTAGTTCATTTGACAACCATTTAGGCCTAAACCTTGAACAATATTTCTTAATAGGTATGAACCTTTTAGTAGCTTCCACGATTAATTCCTTGAATGCTTCCCACTTAGAATTTACTGTTGGTAACATCGTCAGTTGATCCCACTGTACGGAATTTAAAAACTGTCGGAGACCACTGTACTCGTCTTTACGGAAGCAAAAACCCTTTCCTTTACCCCTGATGGTAATTAAATCTTTAAGTAAATCCCACGTCAGTACACTGTGATCACTACCACCTAGTGGTTCTTTTATCTGCAAATTCCTAATACATGAATGATCACTGCTGATAACCAGATCAAGAGTATTACTTTCTCTGTACAATAAATCCACAAAAATCTGACTAGTGTGTGAGTGACCAGCCCACAAGTTCCAGTCAATATCTGGGAAGTTAAAATCCCCCATTATAAGACATTCCGATTTACTAGCCCACTCTATTTCTCTGTACAATTGTTCATTGTACTCATTCAAGTCATTAGGCCTATAACACACTCCTACTCTTATTTTTGCTGACAACTATGTTTTTATGCTGCTAAATTCAAGATCTTATACTTGGGGAATAGCATCCCACAAATAAATTATACACTTGGAGGGGTTGAGGACCACCAAGTATATAAACTCAGTGGAAGAAGAAGGATTTTTGAGTCACAATACGGGCAGATATGAAGTTTTTTGAACAATGTAAACAGTCAGCCATGAAAGCCCGTGGTGTCCTATCGGTGATTTATTAAATGATATCCTGCAGAGATAGGGAGATCTTAATAACACTGTATAAGACAATTGCAAAATCACATTTGGAATACTGTGTTCGAGTATGGAGACCTCATCTGAGAAAAGACATTGAGCTTCTTGAAAGGGTCCAAAAATGGGCAACTCGAATGGTGAGATCGGCAGAAGGACAACCATATGAGGAAAGACTCTGATTTTGTGGGCTACAGAGCTTGGCAACCAGGCACCTCAGAAGTGACCTGATTGAGGTTTACAAGGCTCTGAGGGGGGGGGGGGAATCAGTAAAATGAATGAAGGTGGAATTCTCACTATTATAAAGAATTCCAGAACTAGGAGTCATAAATTCAAATTACAGGGCTTGAGATTTAGATTAGATTGTTGCCAGTTTTCTTTTAGCCAGCAATCCACTAAAAGGAACTAGTTGTCCTCGCAGATAGTTGAGGCTGACAGTTTGGATAAATTCAATGGTCAACTGGATGAGGAAGGAAGCATGTAATTTATTTTTTTCTTATCTACTTTTTTACATGTTCTTCCAGAGTGATGGATGTTGTTCATCCATCACTCTGGAAGAGCATGTAATGCAACTTCTGATTCTTTGGGACCATCTTTTAATGATCAATAGTGTAGTTGCACTGTATCTCAAACCATTCCAAAAGATGGTATGCATTTGTTTTTATTATTAAATAGTTATGGGTACTTTCATGAAAATTCAGAAGCAACTCTCTTTTCTGTATAAACACATAAAAGTTTGCTAGTGGCTGCTTACAACTACAAACTTAATATTCTACATTCCTATGGCTTAAATTCTTTAGGATCTCGGGGCACCTTTGCACCTATCAATCATTATTTTAAGTGCCTACCTCATTGTTTCTTGGGTTTAGTGGTATCTATGAATTTCAATGCCTTCTGCCAGTTAACTGTCACCTTGGAAACACTTAATTTCTGAGCATTACTGTGCCCAGACATTTCCCATCCCCACGTGACATCTAACTATAACCTGTTCTGCAACTTTCAGTTATTTCCACGTGTTCATCACTCAGTATACATTAAACTCAGTCACACACACAGTTCCTCAGAGGGGGTGAGACAATGACTTCTTGGTTGGATAATGTGTGATCCAGAGTGTTAATGGCAGGGTGTCTGCATTTTCTATAATCTCTTTAGTTTTCAAAATATAGTACATAAAATGAGTTTATGTGAAGATCAAGTTTATAGAATGAGAAATCTCTCTTCTCTGGAGAGAAAAGAATTTTTTTACCCTACAAACTTGACTCTCTTTCTCATAAATGTGGACACTCATTAATTTTAGCATCTAAATTTGAATTTTGTTGTACTGAAATTAAAATTTTTCTTATAGTTCATCCTTCAAAAGTGACCAGTAATGAAGAACAACAGAGTTTTCATCAGCCACTTTCAATCCTTAGTAAGCTCAGCCAAAAGCTTCACAACAAGAGAAAGGTGATTTGTTTTTAAAATTTAAATCAAGTAAAAAACTTAAAAAATTCTGTTTTCTGATCATTTGTTATATTCTGTTCCATAGCATATTACAAGCATCACTGAAATAGGTCCTAATTTTTTTTCTTGGATACCTATGCAGATATACCAGCTTATCTATATGTTATGTACTTCAAGCACCTGTTTTCCCAACTTTTTTTTTTTTTTTTTTCCACTATTGCACTAGACCTTAATCCCCTTTTGTAAAAGTTGCTGTTAGCCTCCAAGCGCTACTTATTGGTGGCCGCAATGACAAGCATTATTATTGATGAAGTGTTCCCCACAAAGGTCATCCCCTTTATTGAGACAAACAGGTGAAAGTCTGATGACATAGGTGGGGATTGCATCATCAGACTGCCCAAATTCCTCGATTCCAGGATGGTGGGGTCTAGCATTGTTGTACACTGAAGAAGTTCCCTTTCTGTTCAGGCCTTATTCTTGCAATTTGTGATCCTCCATTTCAGAAAATCCACAAAAAATAACCCCTCTCTTTTTCCAAAAAAAAAAAAAAAAAATAGAACACATGATTTTTTTTAGAGGATGGCCGAGCTTTGAATTTCTTATTTACTGATGAATCCTTGTGTCCACACCCCATAGAATGCAACTTTGACTCTTTTTCATAGTGGGTGTTGATGCTGTAAAGAAAATCATTGGCCACAGTCTCATACTGCTCCATAAAATAAGTCTGCACTTTTTGCTCCATATTGGTGTTAGAATTTGTAGAACTCACTTTGCACACAATTTCCCTTAATCCAAGTGTGTCCATACTTATTTTCAGTGCATTATAGTCTATTCCCACTCTCTCACAAACATTTCCCAAGTCTTAATGCATGTCTTTGTATATTATTTTATCCTCTCTCTCTCTCTCTCTCTCATTTTGTACTGTTGTATAGTGCAACGGACTGCTCACATTAACTGTCATTTCTCTATAAACATGTGTATGCAAATTAAGAATTACAGCAGCAAAGGCTGTTGAATATCATCATAGATCACATCAAATATAATAATTCCAACCATGGTTTGCCAAAGAATACAAGTCACGGCAGAAAGCGAATCTGAACACACAGGATGAGTTATATAAATCCTTTTGTACTATGACAAAATGCCATTACTCCCATAAAATATTAGCCTGTGATTATCACTATTTTCAAACTACTTGACTTTATTATTAATTTTTTTATGATGTTATTTTTGTGTATATCTATAATAAAAAAAAAAAAAAAATAGCTACAGTAACTAAGAATTTGAAAATTTTGCTACAGCTAGTAACTTATAAGAAGGTATCAAGGTATCAATTACTAATAGAACCATGTAAAAATATATATATATATCACTAGATAGCTGTTCATTGTAATTTGTTGAATGGGGATTGTTCAGTTATATAATGTAATGAGGAAACATAGTAAATTTTCTAGTATATCCATTACTAGTGTGGTGTGGAATTTACTTTTTAGTAAAATCCACACCAAACTTAGAGAAGGGAATGCCAAAAGATCAAACTTGAACAGGGAGCTAAATGATTTTAAGATAACTGAGAAGAAATTGAAAGAGAAATGATGAAGCTAAACATAAAAAAAAGGCACATTTGGTGGATGGATCTGTCAGGTTATATTAATGGAGGCAGCAAAGGAAGTAAGTAAACCCTTGGCCATTATGAGAGCATCTGTGAATTCAGGAGACATCTCCATGTACTGGAAATGTGCAAAGGTATCCCCAATTCACAAAGGGGGATCAAAAGATGACATGAGTAATGACAGAACTGTTAGCTTAACCTCTATTGCAGGGAAAATAATGGAGTCACTGGTTGAAGAAGTCATGCAGGACCATCTAAACAGGAATGCAATTATACTGCAGTCAAAGCATGGATGCTAAGGGGAGATCTTGTCTGATCAATCTGATAGGATACTATGGTGTAGTGAAAGAGGAACTGGATGCAAAAAAAAATAATAATAATTTTGATAACAAATACTTGGATTTGAGGAAAGCTAATACTGTTGCACATAAAAGACTGTTGTATAAATTGGAGCAGTGTTGCATTAAAGGCAAGTTACTACTATGGATAAAGGGATGGTTCAGTGGAAGAGGAGAGAGATCATTTATTAATGGACACTGCCCTTTGTGGACTAATGGACTTCATCAATGTCATTTTCATAAATGACATTGATGAAGGAATAGAAGGAGTGATGTTTAAAATTTGCAGATGATGTAAAGATTGATAGAATCATTAATGATCAGTGCCAAACAGCACTTTTTCAGGATGTCTTGAACAGATTTCAGAGATGGTCAGAGAAGTGACAACTATGTTTTAATGCTGCTAAATGAAAGGTTAAATGAAACACTTGGGGAATAGCAACCTGCAAATAAATTGTACACTTGGTGGGGTTGAGTTAAAAACAGTGGAGGAGGAAAGGGATCTGGGAGTTACACTATGGGCAGATATGAAGTTTTTTGAACAGTGTAAACAGTCAGCCAGGAAAGCTCATGGTGTCGAATGAGGAGATTTAGCAAACAATATTTTGCAGAGATATAGGTCTGATAAGACAATTGTAAGACCATATTTGGAATACTGCGTTCAAGTATGGAGATCTCATCTGAAAAAGACATCAAGCTTCTTGATAGGGTCCAAAGATGGGCAACTCGAATGAGGAGATTGTCAGAAAGACAACCATAGGAGGAAAGACTCTGATTATGTGGGCTACAGAGCTTGGCAACCTGATTGAGGTTTATAAGGCACTGAGAGGGATTAATAAAATGAATGAAGATGGAATTCTCAATGTTGTAAAGAATTCCAGAACTAAGGGTCATAAATTCAAATTACAGTGGTTGAGATTTAGATCGGATTGTAGGACGTTTTCTTTTATCCAGCGAGCCATTGATTGCTGGAACAAGTTGCCTTTGCCAGGTTTGTTTGTTATTTGGTTTTTAGGAGCATTAGCAACTGAGGCCATATTGCTCCAATTTGCCAGGTAGTTGAAGCAGACAGTTTGAATAAATTCAAAGGTCAACTTTGATACTTCTCTGTGTGAGGAGGGAAACATAAAATTTGTGTTTTCTTATCTACTTTTTTTTGTTTTTTTTTTGCCAATGCAGCAAAAGCCTGTGGCTTCCTTGCACTATATGGCAAATACTATTATTATTACTATTACCAAGTTTTTTCATACACTGACGTAGGCATTCCAAAACGAATGGTTCCATTTTTTCCCTGTGTGTGTGTGTGTGTGTGATGTAATGCAAATTATGCAAATTCTAATTAATTCAGATCTTCAGTTCACAATAATTAGCTGCAGTTTGTTCACAGAATTATTATTACTCAGTTGTTAAGGGCTCTTACTAACATAATTAAGAATAATATGTTTTATTCATATTGACATTAATTATATTCATAATTTCAGTTTTATAACTGGTATGCACTTTTAGTAAAATGACCATATAAATTCATATTTCAGTATTCCCTTGAAAGAGAAGTAAAAAGTGATAATTGTAAGAGAAGTAGAGCACCAGCTAACACACTTATGAAGAGAAGGATACGTGAGAAAATAAAAGGAATAACTTTAGTAAGTTAATTTTGAAGTTCACTGAAATATTACTATAAAATTGTAATATTGTAATTTAAAGATTGTTAGTTATTATCATTGATTAATAAAAAATGTGTAGTGAAAATGATTGGGATAGTTATTACCATACACTTTAAGAAATAGCGAACTTTTCACATTAGTGATTTTTCATCAGAATTACTAATTTTTCTAATTATTATTTCTAGTTAATCTAACTAAAAAAAAAAATTACCGTATACTCATGTTGGTTAATAAGACTGAAATTACCTGTCACTTACTCTTCGGGTTGACTGTGACTATGGAAAAAATGGGAAGAAAGCTTTGACCCAAAGAAGATTCAGTGTCAGAGAAAACCACATCTGTTTGCATTTGTGATGTCCTGTGCAAAAAGGTCAGACTGTTCTTTTGACTTTCTGACCAAAGTTAATACCAGTTTTTGGACACAGTCTTGATTTAAAAATGTGTATATATATATATATATATATATTATTGTTTTGTATTATCATTCTATTGTGGTTTAATTCGTCTTTGTTCATCATTAATGTCATTGTTTTTAGCCATGATGGCTAATTAGACATTGTCCGTGCCGGTGTTTTTTACCTATAGATATTATAGTTAATACATTACTGGTCTTTAAGCTAGCCTATTCTCGGTTATCTTAATTCCCCGTGGCCTATACATTTAGAATTTTGCAACTTGTTACGTATTGCTAAAAAATCATATCAATTATTGTTGAAAAAATGTAGCAATACTATTTTAAAACAAAATGATATAATATTAGACATATTTATACATTTTTGTATTACATCTTTATACATTTTTGTATTACATCACATGGACGTCAATCCCCTACTTCATCGGGGGCTTTGAGCGGATTGACGGTCCATTCGATGTAATGCATTTCTTACTTACTTAAAATTATGTAAATACACAACTAAGTAAATTCATCGAAATCCAACTACAAAACCACCATAATAGACATTGGCCTGAAGATCGGGGACTTCGGCCAATACACCATCGGCACACAACCTAATGGAAGTGAAATGTGAAACCTAATGGAAGTAACACATTGAAACGTCAGTGCGACTGCGCAATAAAAATAGCCATCCTTAAAACAAGTTAAGGGCGGGAAAATTCCCTTTTTCGACGCTACGACCTTATTTGAAACACATCAAGTAAGTAATGTTATTGCAATATATTAAATAAACTTACCCGTTGGGCTTTGTGTATTCTATCACAGTTGCTGTAGAAATTATGGGGAATTAATTTGGTTCATAATATATTTATAATAAATAGTACTGATTTAAGTAATAACAATTAAGATAAACATGGGACCAAAAAATTAAAAATAGAAACTTAGAATTTAGTAATTGGATAAAATAGCAAAGCTGTGATAGATGCAAACAGAAACGGGTAAGTAAGAAATGCATTACATCGAATGGACCGTCAATCCGCTCAAAGCCCCCGATGAAGTAGGGGATGGACGTCCATGTGATGTAATACAAAAATGTATAAATATGTTTAATATTATATCATATTGTTTTAAAATAGTATTGCTACATTTTTTCATCAATAATTGATATAATTTTTTAGCAATACGTAACAAGTTGCAAAATTCTAAATGTATAGGCCACGGGGAATTAAGATAACCGAGAATAGGCTAGCTTAAAGACCAGTAATGTATTAACTATAATATCTATAGGTAAAAAACACCGGCACGGACAATGTCTAATTAGCCATCATGGCTAAAAACAATGACATTAATGATGAACAAAGACGAATTAAACCACAATAGAATGATAATACAAAACAATAATAATATGTACTCTGTTTGTACCCATGCATTGCTAAAACAGCTACTGGGACAACAGAAAAAGCTAGAAATGAAATTAAATAAAACTACTATAATAGAATATTAAAAATAAAATGCGAAATGAACCATCATAATACAAAAGAATAATTATATATATATATATATATATATATATATATATATATATACAGGCACTTGCTGACTTATTCCAGAAACCTGTCCATAAGTCAAAATTTTACTTGGAAACCACCGAAAATCTGTATATAAACATAAAAATAAGTCCGCGATTTAAAAAATCACTTTATTTATATCTTATAGCATTTTTGTATTACAATTACATACTTATAACATATGCATTAGAATATTATTTAAAAAACAAAACTTAAAATATGTATGCATGCAACTTATTTCTTGTGTATGCTTATGTTGGGAGGTATATATGAATGCTGATATTAGTTGGAGGTGAATGAGGTTGAAGAGAGAGCTATCATCAATATCAGACTCTTCCAGCTATAAAATAGCGAAGAAGTGGAAGACCCGTAAAAGTATGATGCTGAAGTCTGAGTCAGAGAATCTGCAACTTGAAGAGGTTGCTCAATCTTTCTCGCGAATTTATGTAGGGAGGTTTGAACCAATGCCTTCCCTTTCTCACAAAGTGCGTTAGTTGTCTGATGGCACAAGGGATTCCCCCATTTCCACATTGTGTACTCTGTTTGTGTAGCGTAGAACTCTGTGTAGGCCAGAAATTTAAAAAGTGTGTGGAGAGTTGGAAGGATGTGTAATGTTGTGTACCATTGTTCTTCTGACCATTTAGCCGTTGGGACCCACCGTTACCCCACTTGGCCCTGGGGAGGCTGGTCAGGTACCCAGTAGATTTTATTTTGTACTCTAGCGAGCCCTGCCACCTAGTTTCCAAAGATTTCAGTGGCAAGGGCCTATGTGACAAAAAAAAAGGGGGGGTTAACGATAAAATATTAAAAGATGAGAGAGGTTTATGTTAGCGTGGTTTAAATTTGGATGTTATTAATTGATAAATTGTGTGGGGGTGTACACTGGCGACTTAGACAGAGTAGGTGGTGAGACAAGGCTGGGGGAAAGACAGAGATATGGGGACGATAGAGAAGGCGACCCCAAAAAGTCAGTGAGGCAGGCCCATGCCTCACCAGGCAGAAGAAGGAAGTGGCAGGGGAGAGACAAGGACCCATCTCCTATTTGCCCCGGCCGGGGTGGAGAGTAAAAAAGAAAATGGGTGAGAGTGCTCGGTTTGATTGTCAATGTGGCTTGTGGCAGCGAATCTGCTGGTGTCTCCAATGTCTGGGTTTGGAGTCTTGCGTGGGATCAGGTCCCGTCCAGGATTTGTGGTCACTTTCTTGGTGCTTCTAATTATGGTGACAATTCGGTGGATTGCTTTTCATGGGATGCAGTCTAGTCCATGGTTGTTCTTTGTTGTTCTTTTATGTTGTCATGTATTCAGGACCCAGACATGTTGATATACTTGGGATAGCATCCCATCCAGGTATTGCCATCACTCCTTGTTGTCTTGTTACATTGTAGAGCCAGTGTAGTGCACTGTCTTTCCTGGGACATAGTCCTGTCCGTGATCGTTGGCCATATGCTTTATGGCATTGTAGCAATCTAGTTGCCTGATGATTTAGAAGTCTTGCGACAAACAAGAGCTGTTGTCGATTATTATCTCAGTTGGTAGTATGAATTTTCATTATGGCTTTGCTTAGTTTACTAACAGAGGTTTTAGGGATGTAGATAGAGGCATCCTCAAAGAAACAGTGGAAATGAATCAATCAGGTGAGTGTGATCCAGAGATTAGGGGTAAAAGTACACTGGGTAAGAGAACCCAGTTTAGACCAAGAAGTCAATGATCTGTCATGATGAGTTGAGGATTTCTCTTTAAGGGAATTGCCCGGGCGTTGATGTTTCCGAAGTCCAAATCGATTGATGTCATAATCAAAATTGTTGATTCTCAACCTAGATACTGGTTTTGGGTGTCAATCCGTGTCTTCTTTCCTGTGAAGAGATAGTCAGGTTCTGCGGTTTCAAAATTAAAAGCAGGTATTATCACTGCCTGATTGATTGATTGATCTTGCCTGCAGATTTAGTTGCAGATATCAGCCTAGTGGAACGATGCAAGAAGTGAATTTCAGTTCGGTGAGCTTTGATGAGGTTGGTGGTTGATGCTACTGGGGAGGGGTGCCCAGAATCTGTCTCAGGTTATTGGTCTTGGTGGTTTAATAGGCTCCTTAATGTTCTTTGTCTGTTGAAGACATCCTGTATAAAAGTAGTGAAGTTTTTATAATTGTCATGAGTATGAATTAGTATATGTTCTTGATCCTTTGGCAAATTAGTAATCTTTGTGATCAACAGAGATCTCAATTTTTCATAGCCAGGACAGTCGTACATTATATGGTGCTGAGATTCGTCAGTGCCATAGTGGCAGCATGGATCATCTGTGATGTTCAGAGACGTTAATTTTCCTTGTATCGACCCATGGCCTGTAAGGAGGTATGTTATGTACAGACCACGGGAAAACCAGCTTAGGGCTTTTGGGAATGCAAAATTTCTTTGTAATTTCTCCCTTATTCGATGTCATCCATCTGTCCTGCCAGGCTTGCTGTAGGTGAGCAAGAAGGCACCTTTCCTTTTCTCTGTCTTGTGATTGATTGCCGGGTTGGTGGTGAATCCAATGGTGGTAGTGAATGTTCCTTTGGACAGATAATACAACTTGCCACATCTAATTATTTCAAGGTCTAGAGGGAGGACTCTAGTGAGGACTTGGAGAGCAGGAGTGCTCACCGTGCAGCAGGATCTGGTGATGGTAAGCAGTAAGTAGTAATGGTGGCTAATTTCTTCTTTGTGCCAATAGTTGGCTGGTGATACCAGACCCCTGCAGCATATGAGATGGCTAGAATAAATACTGCTTTGTAAAACAGAGCTAGGTTACGTTGGTTTAGATCCCAGTCCCTGCGGGTGACCCTTGCCACCAATGCTGTGTAATTTCTTATCTTCTTTTGGATATACTGTAGGTGTGGGAAGAAGGACAGCTTTGAGTCTAGGATTACACCAAGGTGCTTAAGCTGGACGCAGTGGTCTGGTTGAGCTTAGGTTCTCTTTCATGAGAGTGATGGAGGTTTTCTCAGCCGAGATTGTCAGGTTGTGCTGGGTAGTCCACTCCTGGAGAAGCTTGAGTGCTTGGTTAGCAGAAATTTCAAGCTGGGCCTTTGAGCTGGCAGGCACAGAATGGATCAAATAGTCTGCATAGGCTTAGACTTAACATGCCCAAGATTTTCATTTAGGAACTCATCTAGGACCATGTTCCAGAAAGTTGGTCCTAGCACTGAGCCTTGTGGGCTTCCCCTGTGGATCTTTCTGATCATCCTGGAGTAGGGAATCTCTACACTGACAGATCTGTCACATAGATAGCTTTTAATGCAGGAGTAGAGATTTTGAGGAATCTGTGCTTGCCTGAGCCTGCCAAGAATGTTGGCCACCAAAGTGAGTTGAGCGCCCCAGCGAAGTCAACTGCAATTAAAAGGAAGTATTTCTCAGGTGCGGATTGAGCAAATGTTACCAGGTTATTTAGTGCATCTACTGTCGAGTGCCCCTGGACGGAATCTGGATGCATACTGGTTGTTGGCCTGTAGATTTGTGTTTGTATAATACTTGTGAGTTCTGAAGAAGATGAATCTCTCAAAGAGTTTCCTGAGAACAATTAGGAGGGCGATTGGTCTGTATGATGTTGGCTGTTGTGGCTGTTTATTTGGATTCTTGAGGAGAAGTCGAAGATTAGCTGTCTTCCAATAAAATGGAAGCGATCCTTTTGTCAGACAGTGGGTTTAGCAGTAAGTATGGATTATAGTCTGCTACTCTCCTGACAATCTCAGGCTCCAGAAGGTCAGGACCTGGGCATTCCCTGTCCTTGAGGTTCAATACTGCTTGATGAAGTTCCTCCAGGGTGAAGGGCTCTTCGGTTTCTTGCATGGTGTAGCAATCATTGGAGGCACACAGTTGGGTTTGTATTGGTGTGAAGTCAGACTTTGGTGGCTGCAAAATGGTATTGAGTATATTATTAATTGACTGCTCCCAGGTAGTGGTTAATGTGCCTTGTGGTGTGAGAGTGATTGTTAGAACCTCTCCCCTGGCGAGTTTATTGGTGGTAATTTTATTACTTCCCCCCCCCTCTCAAGGGTCAGCATTCCCAGTAGATGCCACCAAGTGCTCCCAAGATGTCCTTTTCCTTTGGCAGATTAGAGCCATATAGGTCTTCCTGGCTATTCTATATTGTCTCAAGACATCCACCTCTGGCTGTGGCCATGATCTCCTTGCTCTTTGGAAAACTTTCATTTTACTATTTACCTCTCTGCGGAGCCACTGCAGCTCCGGGGACCACCAGGGAACAGTGCCGTGGAGCGGATTCTTTCATTTAAAGGTTGTGGTACAGGCATTTGTAATGACCCTGGTAACAGTTCTCTGGTGCACTTCTGGATCCAGAAAGTTACAGTCCTCCACCGGGAGTTGCATGACAGATGTCTTCTATTTCCTCTGATGTTTCAGTTTCAATCAGTACCCCAACATTTTGGGTCTTCCTGATCGATTTAATTCTTGTAGTTTTAAAGTGCTCCTTCAGTTTATTGACGCTTGTATTCTTAACTTCCTCGCCAGACTTATCTTTGCTGTCAGTAGGTTTTAGAAATTTGAGGGTTTAGTAGTGTTTTTCTTTTGGTTGTCGTGCCAGAGGCCTCGTTACTCAGCTTGTTAGCAGTCTTCAGCGCATCTGCGTACGAAAAAGGGCTCTGTTGCATTTGATTTCCCCGTACCTTAGGAACAAGTATTCCATCTTTGACCAGATAGTAATATCTTTCCTCTCAGGAGTGTAGTTATGTGATTACTAGAGTCAGTCATAAGGTCCTCCAGTTCCCATTGGAAGGTGTTGACCCAGTCCACGATAGGGTCATCAGGGGATATTGGATCCAGCACCATAGCATTGTCATAAGGTGTATTTGGTTGCTCTTGACGCTCTGCAAGGTCACGCTTTCTTGCTGTCTCAATGTGTTGCTTCCTGCCACTTTCTGGGTTATTGGTTTTACCTAATTGTGGCTTCTCGACAGACGAGTCCACAGGAATGAGAGAGATTAGGTCACTTGTTGTGCTGTCTCTCTCTCTCTCTCTCTCTCTGTTGTTTTTCCCAGCACTTGGGATGCTGCTTTTGCGCTGGCTGCTGAAGTATCTAGCTCGAGCTGTGGCACTAATCTTTGGAATCGATCTTCCAGAACAACACTCCCCCCAGGGTTCTTTTGCAGGGGCCATTACAAATAAGAAAAACTTTAATATTTTTTATGCAACAATTGCAGGTTTGTTTGGTGGCACGACCAGGCATAATAATTATTAAAATAGGGGGAACTTGGCAGCAAACTGATGTTTAAATAGCACTTCCATTGTGGCAGAAGGCTTCTGCAAGTTTTTTTTATATATATATAATTACTGCAAATTCTATATAGTTTCTAAAGTTCCGTATTTCTAGTGTTCAACTGCTAGGCAATAAAATCACTTCTTATTGCCTAGCAGTTGTGGAGTTTGTCATTCAGTTAAATTTAGCATAGGACGACTTTCTCTTCTTTTAAGTATCACACATCACAGCGGGTATTCGTTTCCACTGTAGAGAGAGAACATAAACAGACCACCTGCAGATTGACTGATTAAGGGGAGGTGGTGATCTCTAAGATGCTGGTCAGCATAACCTTGTACTGGATAGCATTTCGCTGGCTATTATGTGATGAAGGGCTTGGCTGAACAAAACAAGATATGCAATTTTTAAATTGAAAATAAAGTTATTTACCTGATCATTCAGTAGGAACGAGCACGCCAGAAACTGAGTCACTGGTTACCAAAAACTTGACAAGATGTTGAGATGAACCCTTTAAACTTCATTGAACAGGAGCAAAAAACATGCGACCGCACAGAGAAAACAACAGACACTTCTCCCCCTCCTTTTCTCACAGTAGACCTTAACGGTGTGAAACTTTTTGCATGTTCTTTTATTTGTTCTTTAACTTTCACAGTTGTATTCACAGTGGATGTTGCCAGCCTTAAAACACGTGAAATAGTCCTTATTATTTTTCCACCTCCATGCATTTTCTAATTTTGCTCTAACATAATTGTATGCCAATTTTTCGAAACACCAACATTGCCAGGTCCTCTTGCACAGTCTTTCCTGCCATACTGACTAGGATAATGCATAATAATAATAATAACAGAAACAGTTGTCTGCGAGGCAGAATGGTAGTATAAATAATGGGATGTAAAAATGAGACAAAAGAAGAAATACAGTAAACCCCCGCTATTCGTGATATCTGTATTCATGGTTTTGCGTATCCGCGGTCGCTGATTTAATATAAAATGAAACCTAAAAAAATGTGAATTTTAAGGCGCCATGAACATTTTCCGCCATAAAAAAACATGGGCGTGGCTAAAATTATCTTTCCCGGTCAAAACAGCGCTCTATGGGTGGGGGGGAGAGGGGGTCACAAAATCGCAAGCGTGGATGTTTCTCGCTAATCCTTGTTCAGTATGTGTTATGCACTTGACATGGAAGGTTTCGTCGTTTGCTTTTAATTTATATGCTTATAAATTGAATAAATTTATCAATTTATAAATTGATAAATTTATTGATATATGATATTTATGATAAATTGATATGCTTACAAAAGTGATAAATCTACCGTTTTCAGTGTAAAACAGACTTTTTCGAGTGTGTTAATGGAAGAAAGTGACTTTATTGTGGACAAGTTCTTTCTAACCCGTACAAAAATATGGCTACGAATAACAAGGGAAATGTGAAAATATCAAAGAAGGTGATGACATTAGCGAATAAAATTGTGTTATTAGACAAAATTTCTAAAACCCATACAAAAATATGGCTACGAATAACAAGGGAAATGTGAAAATATCAAAGAAGGTGATGACATTAGCGAATAAAATTGTGTTATTAGACAAAATTTCTAATGGTGAAAGTGTCTCCTCAGTGGCAAAACATTATAAAATCAATGAGTCAACGGTACAATCAATCAAAAAATCGGAAGAAAAAATCTGCCGTAGTGTCCATGAAAACGCGCTAATTGCTTCAAAAATTTGTTCTGTAACTCATGAAGTTAAATTAGAAAAAATGGAAAAGGCTTTAAATCTGTGGTAGAAGACCGAACTCAAAATAAAATTCCGTTAAGTTCACTCATCATTCGTGAAAAGGCAAAACTCCTTTATCAACACTTTAGCAAAACTGGTGAAAGCACTGGCGGGATAAGTTTTTTAGCTAATTTTGAAAGATTTGTTTGAAATTTCTAATAAATATTACATTTAATATTAAATTGTTTCTTATTTTCATTTCGATGCCATATGCTTGCATTTCACTATGTACATAGTCATATTATGAAGGTACATAGACAAAATTTTAGACTAGTTTTTCTTATATATTTCATACTTTGGAATTGAACCCCTTTATTACTATGGGAGCCATAACAAAGTATTCACGTTTTCGGTATGCGTGGCATTTCTCAGGAACGTAACCCACGCGAATAGCAGGGGTTTACCGTAGTTTAACAAGAAGCTCCCATTCTAGGTATATGCAACTCATTGCACATCATGTGACGCCATGGCAAGCTATGTACATGGGCAATGTCTGACATCCTTGGAAAGTTCCCACTGCAGATCGGTCTGTAAGTATCTTTGAAATCAGCAATTACATCTGATTTCCATGTGGACTTCTTTTTATTTATTTTATTTTTTATTTGAAATTTTTTACATAAAGTCGGATTTCCATAAATCGGGGAGTGACTGTGTATATATATCAGCATGTTTATATTATTTTAGAATTAAATGTGTTTTGTATATTATTTAGTGTGAAAGTCTTTCGTGCCTATTTCGTGCAGGGCAGCAAAGATAGAGCATGATCTATATCTTCACTTTGTCTAGAAAACTTGCCTTAGGGCCACATGTAAATGTCCCTCAGTTTTGCTGAATGAAGGTGAAATTAGATAAAGATATAACGAATTAGAATCTCTTGCCTTCAGATATCATAATAGCCAAGAGTGTTGAAATAAACAGATAATAGAAAATTAAAGGTATATGAATTAATTTAAAGTTCACTTGGGTTTTCCAGGAGTGTAATTTCATGTTGTGTTAATGATGATGATCCTGGAAACTATCTGTTTTGATAAGAAAAATGGTTATACATAGATAAGGAATGCTATAATGTCAATATCTCAATATGATAGGTAATGAAGGCTAATTGCTAAGCAAAAAATATTTGAATTGAAAGCTGAGTAAGGTGAAAATGAGTTATATCTATGGTAGAAGTAGAAATATTAGATTTTTTTTTCTCTAATTGTTATGAACTGTTATGTTATGATATCAGGTAATAGCATGTAAAAAGTGAATGATAGAAGCAGTTTGTAATATTTAAATGCGGTTTTTCTTGTAATTGCAGATTTTTTGGTAATCCAGATTTCAAACAATCTGCAATTTTAGGGGAAAGGGAAGAACTTAAATATAATATTAATACTAATTATGGTCTCTAATTCTTTATATAATAATAATAATAATTATTATTATATAAAGAATTATTGTTTCACTATTCTTTATATCACTCCCAACCCCTTTCAGGCGCAGTATAACCGCAGTCGTTTTTGCGCCAATAAAATCAAATCAAATCCCAACCCCTTTCAATGGGGGGGGAGAGATGTTACTTGACCTGTTCATAAATTATATTGGGTTAGTCCTCGTGTAGATATCATTTCCCATATATCAACCAGTGATCACCTGCAATAATTATCATATAAGGAACTATAGATTATAAATAGTATAAATATTATATGTTTATTTCCTTCCCCAAACAATTTTTTGACATTTTTCCACCTAGACACTGTAAAATGCTATACAAAATGCTGTGTTTCAAATATAGTCCATTCCTGTTATTTGGGACACTTCGGGACTAGTGCATTTTGGGCCGATTAAGCGGCTGCCCCAATTATCCGAAGTTTCACATAAATAGTTAAAAATACAATGTACCCCCCCCTTTACAATTGGTTCACTGTACAATCAAATCACGTTACGACGAACTTGACATAGTAAAGTACCAATACGATGTGCAGTAAGCGCCAGTCATTGTGATCACGTTTGTGAATTGAAATTTAATTCTATTAAACAGCGATTCTAATTAGCAAAAATAGGAGGAATATTATCCACAGGCTATAAAAGCAAAGATATATTAAGCACAAATTTACCCTTTATTACCTTACCAATTAAAAAAATTAAATGATACGTGAAAATTGGAATAATAACTAGTTGACATTTTTGTTCACTGACATTTGTGAGTGGGAGTTAAAATTTAAAACAGTAAAAAGATAAGCAATCAATAACAAAGAACATGGCACACACAAATTGCAAGTAACACAATATGCACAAGTGAGAACCGAGTAAAGAGTTACAAAGCTTTAAAAATACGAATGAAGAGAAGATCTGAAAATTAATTTTTTTATATGATTGAAGATTTCATGAAAGTGTAAACACATTTCACCATAATAACCCACAGAATTCCAGCTGTCGGTATTATCGCATATTTAGTAAGATCGAGTTTACTGTCCGTTTATGATAGATTTCAGTAACAGAAAAACCCAATAAAACAGGTGACTGCTAGTTGTTTTATGGTTGTGACCTCCAGAATTTCGACTGAACCATGTGGTACCGTCGGAGACAATCATAGGGTAATCTCCAGTGCTGCGGTCTCCTGCTCCGATTAAACGGCATGCTGTCCCAATTAAGCGAAGTAAACCCTGGCTATTTTCTCGATTGGTTTCTGTTTTTTAAGATTTGCCCCAAATAAACGGCTGCCCCGATTAACCGGAATCCATTGTATTGTAAAGCACTTTTTCATAAGCTTTTTACTTGATATTAATCATTCAGAATGTTGAAAAGAACCATGGAAATTTCCAATGATCGGAGAAAAATCTAACACAGGAGTGTTTATTTCTACTTCTACTTCACACAAATATAACTAATTTTCACCGTTAACAAAAGATTTTGCAACTCCAGCAGCAAACACTAAGTTTTTGATAAATTTTTACCGTTATATTGACTTAATTGTTATATTAATTTATTTTATAGAAGTAGTTCTAGTCATGCTCCTTAGTTTATTTTGAACTTAAATATAGATTTTGCAGGTTACTATTTAGTATCTGTAGAATCTTGTATTAATCTTATTAATTTCATTGTTAATTAAATTGTATTTAAACAGAAATCATGCCACAGACTAGAACAGCAAAGCAACGAGCACAAAGTAGCGGAAGTGCTGTGGCTCGAGGGAGAACGAAGGGGACAATTCTCCAGTGCATTACAGTAAAAAAAAAACTGTGCAAAATGTGAAATGTTTGCGGATGTCTTTGTAGGTGCAGAGAATGTGAAGAAATTGGGCTCCAACTCACCTGATGGGCATCTATAAGAGAGTTTGAGATGTAAGGTAGATGCTTTGAAGGAATTAAAATGGGGTGGCCCATCAAACTCTCAACTACCAAAATCAGCACCAGAGCGCTCACTCTTGTGCATCAGGATATACAGCGGCAGAATGCTGGTCCCTCAGAAACTAGTTATTGTCGGTGACTCAATTGTCAGGGAATCTGGAAATAGAATAGGTGGAATAGGACCAGGGTATGTCTGCCTGGGGCAAAAGTTGATGATGCAGAGCAGGTATCATCTGTGGTATTGTTTTACATATTGGTACAAATGACATTCTAACCCAGCTTTTTTTTTTTTTTTTTTTGGGAGTGCTAACTTTATTTTGCACACTTGCAGCCACAGATGTTGCAGTGTCCTGGGTTGTCATTAAATGCAGTAGTCACATCTGAAATTGTTTACACGCTAATGTTAGGTTTGGACATTATGGGCATCCTTTCTCTACACAAATTTGAAATTTGTATAGAGAAAGGATGCCCATATTTATTGTCTGTTCAGGTGGTATCCAAGCTTTCCACTACAATCCTCCAATATTCCTTTCTGAAGTTAGCATCGTATTGTATTAGTGGTCACTTAGCAATCAGCCACCTGGTCTCACTCTAATAGCCAGTGGCTAGTTCCCCTCTTTGTGCAGAGGAGGCAGTGTGTCTAATCTAAATACAGTATTGGAGTGCCTTCAACAACCTTTGGGCTAAGGGTTTCAAAAAAAAATGGAGAATGGGAGTTGGACTCGGAAGGAAGTAAAGAGGAAAGGTAAGTGGGGAAAAGCTAGCAGAGGTTCCTCTACAGAAAAAACAACTACCACCTGATTTGATTGAATCAGCCACTCTAGCATGTGTTGCCAGGCAGCTGATGCACTGTCATACATCTAAGAGAGTGAAAATCATGGACCAAGAGTATTGCAGAGTACTCTGAAAAACTGGTTGTTCGATAGCACATGCTTGTAACTGCCGAGCAAGTACTAACACCATGTGCTAATGTAATGTATGCACACCAGAATTTTGTGTTCAGCCTCATCAACTTCACTATGTGCATGTCATGTGTGGATTGGTGCCATGCTCTCATCCCAGAGGTGCAGTTCATGCATAGGACAACAGCATATGCAATTTGATTAGAGCCCCAAATACTATGCTTTTATTTTCCCTAAGATTGTGATTTAATTTCATGATAGATATTTAAATTAGCTCTTCTTATCAGTAAGGTAACTTGAAATGGAATGAGAGCAACAGCCGAGTGAGACCCTTTTTTGGTATAGGGGTTTACTTCTTGAAAAGTTTAGTGTTTTGGGGTTAGTGTTTGGGGGGGGGTCAGAAAGTACATTGTATTGTTATTTCCTCTGAGCAGTATCTCATGTAAACCTCCCCAAATGCCATGAATTTTTTTATGTATTCTGTAATGAAACATATGCAGCTAAGTCAGCAGCCATGTGACAATTAAGTAAAGAAACAGGGTACTATTTCAGTGCAAGTTTTGAAATAATTTGAGAAAATAACACGTCACTGTGTTGTGTTGTGTTTTTTTTTATTTTTACTTCCTGATCATATTGTCCCACCTGTGACAGTGGACAGAGCTTAGGATCTTTTAGAAACAACTACATTTATTCACTAGTTAAATGATACTAGCTATTTTAAGTTGACTTATTCAAGTCAACCTAAAATAGCTAGTATCTTTAATTAATTTAAATTTAGTCTTGGAAAGTTGGTGAATCTGTTATTCATTAAAAACCTGAAGGGTGTTGTGACCGATTTCAGACCTATTTAGTCACCTATCAAACAACAGCTGCTCTCAGTTTGGTGACACATTGTCAAGTGGTGAATGTATAATAAAACCCCTATTAATAAGCTGCATTGGCCCTATCCCGTAAAGAAGTGTGGTACTATTTTGTATGAGGAATAATATGGTCCCCAGGTAGTAATGACAGAATAATCTAATGCAGTGGTGTTTTTTCTGAAGAGATAGGACAATGTAGTCCTCAAGCAGTAAAGACAGAAAAACTTAACACAGTGGGCCATAGTGTATAAATAGAAAATATAATTTATCATGACTTACAACATTTTAAACCTCTTAATTCATGTTTAAAATATGCAGGAACAGTACTCTTTATTTTAAAAACCTTTTTTGCAGTACAGAGTTCATCGATTAAATTCTGTTATTTTTGATGCAACACTTTGTTAGTATAATCATTAATTTGAATTTTGACATTATTGTTTACTGTAGTTTGCAAAATGATAACAGAAGCTTTATCCATAACTAAATTATGAAACCCTTCCGTCATGCTTCTTCAACTATTAATCATACATAGTTCCCTGGGAAAGATTGACCTGGTCTGACCTCTATGGGCAGTGACAACTAATGACACATTTCTTTAGTGTTATATACTGACTTAATATTTGTCAAAGTTAAATTTTGGAAATTTCATCTTTGGTATTTATTGTTGATTATAAATATTTCGATAATAGCGCATCAGTAAAAGTTTCTCTTTTTCATATTTTTATCTCTTTTTAGATTGTTTTAAAGAATTATTCCAAATTAAAAAAAAAGTAGGATTTGTGGAAATTGGAGATGGGGGTAAAGTTAATCCTTGTTTTTTTTTTTTTTTTTCCTACTCTGTTTTTCAAGGACTTAGATTCTGGTGATGTACATCTGACTGATTATAAAAATATTCCGACTGGACAAACAAGACAATCCTTCAATTCTCGAGTCCGTGATCTTGAAGAAAAAATGAAGCAAAATGCTGGTCTTAGATGTCATCTTCTGGAAATTCAAAATTCCAGTCTCCAAACTTTGCCAACTGGTCGTATTAATTGTGATGAATGGAACGCTAGACTCCTCCAAGATAACTTGAAAAATACTGGAAAAGAAAGTAGCGAGAAGTTAAAGGTTGGCCGACTTAGAAAAGATGAATGGAATGTAAAACTCTTGGAGGAAAAAATTAAGCAGCAGAAAGTCTCACCAAAAAGTACTGCAGTTGTAAGGCCTAAAGTCATGCAGGAAATCTTTGATAATAAGGTAAGTTTTAGATTTGAATTCATAATAATGTCCTTTGTTATCTTTATTCCATGAAAATAATGCTGAATTTGAAACCTTCTAAAAATAGGTCATCATTTGATGTGTCTTATCATATCCTTCATATATATTCCTTCATATCCTTCATATTCCTTCTTTCCTTCCTTCGAAGCTCTAGACTTGACCATGATATCCACAAGGATATTGAAACCTCGTAAAAATTTGTTTATAAATGTTTCGATTATTGGAATGTTTTTTTGTAAAGTTTCTTTTCATCTGGTTTCAATAAACTTATTCATTTCCTTGCCTCTAAAATTTGATGGGGGTGTGTAGTTCTTTAATCTGTTATTAGAATTAGTTATTTTCCTATGTTTATCTCTAGGAATTTTTCTAGGAATTTTTCTAGCAGGGATAGGGAGGTGATTATTCCTTTGTATAAAGCAATGGTCAGGCCACACCTTGAGTACTGCATACAGGTCTGAAAGCCTCACTTTAGGAAGGATGTAGAATTGCTAGAACGAGTACACAGAAAGGCAACAAGACTGGTGAAGGGAACAAAGGGATGCTCTTACGAAAAAAGGCTTAAGTTCTGCAAATTGCAGCCTATGGAAACTAGGCACCTGCTAGGCAGGTGCCTAGTTTCCATAGGCATATCCCTCTGAGGTATATAAGGCTTTGAATAGATTGAGCAGGCTCAATGCTGATGGGATTCTTCCTCTTGCTTAGAATACAAACCTGAGGGGGGCATAAACTGGAATTGAGGAAAGACAGTTGTCAAATAGATATGCAGAAATTTTCCTTTAGCCAGTGGGTAGTTGATTGCTGGAACAAACTTCCATCTGTTGTTGTGGAAGTTTATAGCTTAAATAAATTCAAGGCAGAACTAGAGAAACATTTTGAACAAATGGATGGGAAATGGGAAGGGGTATTTTTTTTTTTATTTTTTTTTTTTTGTTGGTGCTGTATAAGCTTGCTTTCTTGCATCATGTGCTTTTACTAATGCTATATCAACTTTTGTCGCTTAATATAACTGCAGAAGTATTTTTATTTTTTAAATTATTTTTACATAAAAGGGAAAGAGGGAGCCTCTCTCTCTCTCTCTCTCTCTCACACACACACACACACACACACACACACACACACACACACACACACACACACACACACACACATCTAAGGTTTGAATTTTGTTTCAGTTTACTTTATATAAAAGTATTTGATTCATTTCTGTTTTAATTGTGTATGGCAATTGAAATTGAAATTGGCAATTGAAATATCTTTGGTATTTTAATTAAGGGAATATTTGAAATTTTAATTTGTAATTCCCTTTAATTGGCTTGAAGAATAATCTCTAATGTGTTTTATTTAATTTTTAATTGTTGATAAAGTTTTCATGGGTGTCTTTTAATGAAATAGAATGTTTAAGGTACAGTACAATTGAGGCTCTGTCTTTCTTTGTGCAAATAATAAAAAAGAACTTTTGAAGCAGAGTGGCCATGTTTTGAAAATTGGTAAGCGGGACAACTTGAAACAAAATGTGTAGTATATACATTTTTTTAGTTCAAAAAGTAAAAGAAAAATATAAAATTACAATTAAAATACATTTTTTATCAATCAGTCAAACAATCAATCATAGTATTTATTTGTTATATGATTGTTGTTAATATGATTTTGTCCTATGTAAACTGTAATATTATTTATAACAGTTATTTTAAAAATAGCAAAGAAGACTACTTTTACTTTATATATTTTTCTTTAAATTTAGCTAGTTTTAAAATTTCTTCTCTCTCTGAAGATTTTAAAAAGTTTTTAAATTCTGAACAGGACATGTTATAGTTTTCACCATAAATTTGGCTTCTAAATTTTCTAATTTAGAAGCCAAATTTCTCTTTCTGATGAAGCATTTTAATGTGGAATGCTTAATGTGGAGCTTACAATTTGAGATAAATTATGTGCCTCTGGAAATTTTGAAAAAAATTTCACCCATTTTTTATCAACACGCATTTTCTTTTCTTCATTACTTCAAATTAATACATTATACATGTAATTCAAAACAACAAAGGGAAAAAGATGTCTCAGTTTTCATTTTTCTCTTGTTATTAAAGTTTATTTTTAACACATCTGCTAGATTCCAATAATAATTAATTTAAAATACGTAAAATCAATAAATTAACAGTTTTTTCCTCTCTTATCAGGACAAATGATAGTATTATTGTGAAGTAGGACTTGAGCGATTGACCACCCTGTTTGGAGGGGTGAAACACCTAAATTGGCAATTTTTGGATATGGCAATACCGACAGAAAGAATATGCCAAGCTCTTTTATATAATGTTGCTTCAGCAGTGCTCTTCCTGCATACACACTATCTATTTGAATCTTTCCATTTACACATCAGTAAGCAAAGTGGTGGTGTTGCTCTGGATAATGTTGAATCATCTGTCACTTAGTATTTCCTAGTGTGAATACTAAACCTTAACCCCCTGCTTATATTGGTTTACATCTTCAGTTACACTCAGTTTACTAGGTCACTATTTTTTGATGCTGTACGTGGTTAGAGTCTAACAGTCCCACCATTGTGAAGTTGCAGGCAGAAGATATTAGCATAAGAATAGAAACAAATCAATAAACTGCTCACTTAGTTTCGGATCAGTATTTGAAAATGTCATTACACTATATAAATTTATTATAACAATGATTTTCTTAGTATTTACCCTTTTTTTTTTTTTTTTTTTTTTGCTATATAGCTTATGTTAATGGATGCTCATCTGAAATCAGGAGGAGGAGGAGGAGGATCTACTCTCAAGGAACAGGCAAAATTTAAGGTATTTGATGCCAATCTTCTGAAATTGAGTAAAAAATTAAAGGAAGGTATAGCAATGGATATAGGTACACCAAAGAATAATCAAGTAGCTGCAATGATTGATCATATGACTAATGTGTGGGATAAAAGAGCTATTTTAAAGAAGGATCCACTTCCACCACTTTCTGTTAATACAGTAAGTGTAATACTTATAGTATAACTCACTTTTTTTCCCCTTCTGGTAATTATTATTAGATGTTAAATGTTTAAAATTATCAATTTTTGAATGCTATGAATAACATGATGTATTAAAAGGTAGAGTGGCTAACCCTCAACTTGAGTTTTTTATTTTTTTAGAAAAGCCTATACTTAGAAAGAAACATCTTTCAGCTGTTATTTTTGATCTGCAGACATTTTCAGCTTGATCAGCCTATGGACTGCTCATCACATCTTTAACTTTGAGGGAAAATATCCCAAAACTTGTTTCAGAAGGGTTAGTCTATTCTGCATCTTCATGTCTCATTTGTACATAGAAAAATTTTCACCATATAAATTCTCTTTATGCTGTGTGTGCCTGATTGCTTTCCTTTTGAATTTTTGAGAATATATTAGTGCCTGTTGTGAATGGCGCATAATAGCTGTTTTATAATTATACATTAGTTTCAATACTAGTTTTGCAATGAGAAGTGCCGTTACTTTTTACAAGAAATAACACTTGCCCTTTTTAAAGCTAGTTTAATGCAGCTAGACATAAATTAATAACAGATTTTTTACAAGAAAATAGCAGTACAGTATACATCCAGTGACAAATTTAATGACTAAAAATGGAGCTTTCAGGGTAAACGGACCCTTTCTTCAGCATTATAATATGGATATTAGAGATAAAAATTTAACAGATACATGAGTTGTGCATGCGTGATTGAGCGTACATGGCTGTGTAATTGAGCATTTATATAATAGATTGGTGTTCATTGTTGTTACACGGACGTGTGTGGGTTTGATGCCAGCGTTTGTCGAGCTTCAAGACAGTTGATTCCAAAGTAGGGTGTAGTCTCATGCCCTTGCAGCAATTCAAGGTTCTTGAATTACATGATATGTTTAACAATTCTGGCCAAAGCTGGTGACGGAAGTGCTGGATTGGTTGATCACTTCGTAATCATGTTTAGGATTAAGGTCATGGTTAATCTGCGATTGCAGAGTGGTCAATGTCACCAAGGCAAAACGATCTGTCATGCTCTGCAAGGTGGTCTTAAAGGCATCTTGAGCTCTCCCCTATATAGCAACTGCCACAAAAAAAGTTTTGCAGTATACCACTCCGCTATGCAAAAGAGGGGCGACTGGAGTTTTGACATTAGAAATCAGAGAATGTAAGTTCCTACCAGGTAGTTGTATGCATTTTATGCAGTATTCCCAGAGGATTTTCGAAGTCCTGTCCAACATGCCCGGATAGTAGGGAATATAGGCAGTAGGCATATTGTCATGTGGGGATGACGGCCTTGAGCGACTCGTAAGCTCTTGTGCTTGTAGCAAGCACTTGTCTAATATATGGATTGGGTAACCGCAATTGACCAGGTCAGTTTTTACCTGGTGCGCCTAGCTTCCTCTGAGCTGGAATGGCTCCAACCTCAGGAGAATAGAGCGCAGGCAGTGTTGTTTAAATGACAAGGGGCGTATCTGTAGTTAGTAAACTGCCCACACCATATTGGATTATGGTATACCAAGGTTTCCAAGCGTGGGCCCACCCTCTTTAATTAGAACATCTAAAAATGGAAGAGACCCATTCACTTCTAGTTCTAAAGTGAACTGAATGCATAACCATAGAGAATTGAGATACTCTAGCAGTGCTGTCTCTGAACCATGTGGGATGATGGTGAAGATGTCATCGACATATCTGCACCTCATAGTAATAGATACAGGCGGGTTCAGGAATATCTCTTCCTCTGATTCCTCCATAGCAATGTTAGCAATGACAGAGCTGACAGGGGCACCCATAGCTGTACCATGTACCTGCTTGTACAGGGAATTGCTGAAGGTAATGATGCTGCCTGAGAAGCATAGGTTGAGGGCAGTACAGCTGTCCTCTGTGGATAGCGATGTTCTGCTTGGTAGGTTTGAGTCGTTCTCCAGAAGTCACTTGGTTCAGTTAACAACCTGTTGGACTGGAATCTATGTAAATAAAGACACGACATTGAACGATGCCGTGTCTTTGTTTACATAGACACGACATTGAACGATGCCATAATCTCGTTGTCAGGGATTGTAAGTTCTTTAATTAAGTGAATAAATTCATCACAGTTTTGGGACAGTGGGTATAGTATTTCCCACTAGAGATGTGAGGAGTCACACTATGCCCTCGTCCTCCTACAGGACTCCAACATTTCCAAACCTGGAAATGTTGGAGTCGAACAAACGGTGAGGTGAAGTGGAAGGTTTTTTTTTTTTTTTTTTTTTTTTTTTTGGCTGATGCTGCATAAGCTTGCTTTCTTGCATCATATGCCTCTACTAATGCTAATCCCAAACAGTGAAAGCACTTCGTCACAACAGTATAAGGTCTGTGTCTATGAGAGCTCCAGGCAAGAAATATATACTCCAAAGTAATTATATGTTTGTAAATCTTGGAAGAAAAACTAACAGCCCAGTTTACAGATAAATTTCACTTTGCTTTAGTTGAGAAGCAAAAGAAAGTTCCGTTCTTAACCTCCTCAAATGTAAAATCAGAATCGCCAAGATTTTTATTATATAAATTTTCAATTATCTCGTTATATGTCAATTCCCTTGGGGACATCAAAAATCAGCACAGAGCGGTTTCCCTTTCAAGGAACACCTGAGCTGATGCCTACAGATGTAAAAGACTCCAAGGAGGACAAACACTCCAGATCTGTTTTAGAGGCCACTTCCAGCAAGACTCCTGTTTTCCTCACTAGCCTAAGAGACTTGATCTTAACATTTTTTAAATCCGATTTAAGAGTTTTGGGCACCAATGTCTTAATGTCAGCACTCGACTTACAATCACTGTTTTCAGAAACTCGGAGGATTAAGACACGGCCGGGTTTCACTTTCGGAACATTTGCAGTGGAACGGGTGGCATCAGTAGCAGCGTCGTCCTGCAAAGTTGAATCATCTGTGATAATTGTGGCAGGGGACACATCATGTCTTAATGTAGGTTTGTCTGTAGAGGAACTGTCACTAACAGATTGTTTGCCCAAACAAGACATAATTGTTGTTATACCGGATAATGTATTTATAACTCTTTCCAAAAGATCGGTACGTGTATTTATTTCTATGTTTAAGGCCTTTAGCTTTTCAAGGAGATAAGTCGCAGCCATCTCCAAATTGAACCATTTATCCATTATAGTGTTACCTTATAGCTTGGTAATCTTGTTGCCTTCATAAGAAAGGAAACTAGAGAGATCCCTTCTCATTTTTGCAATTCTGTCATATAAAATTAGAACATTCTGCCCCAGATCGCTTGCCTGAGCACATGTTAAATTATTTTTCTCATCTGCGCCTGCAGTTACGAGTTTATTACTCGAAGGGAGATCTGTTTGACTTTCTTTGTCAAGAGTAGATTATGAAAGAGAATCACTAGCACCTTTTGAAGATGAACTTTCCTGAGAGGCAGTAGTTTGTTCCAGTGATTGAGTCACTGGCACTTGAGGAGTCAGAGGTGTTGAGATCTCACCAGAAGATGGCAACGGAGGAAAGTTATCAGCTGCAGAGGATTGTTTATTATCCATGTTAACTGAAATCAAAGTATATGCATAGTGCAAATTTAGACTTAGGACTGAGACAAAAGAAGAGTTTATCTTGAAACCTCTTCAGTCTTCGCAGAGTCCAGGAGAACAGACTCTTCAGGTCAGATTTTTGCAGTCTGGTATCTGATCTTGGCAGAAAATGGGTGCACGGTACAGATCTTTATGCAAATGGTGAAAACTTGCGACACATGCGTGCTATTAAAACAAGCACTGCTGGCACTGGGTAAGTGTAGGAAGGAAGTAAACACCCGAGGCACAAAACGGTGGAACTGTTTTGTGCCTAGTCCAAGCTCCAATGCGACGCCCATCCAAGGTCACGGAAGGGGGAAATCAGCCCCGGTCAAATTAGCGAGGATAGAACTGTGGTGGTCAGGCAAAGGCCACCACCATAAAGCTTCGCTTCGGCTATGCGCCTAAGCAGAGTGACCAAAGACAATAGTGGTGAGAAGAAAATGGAAGATACTCGAAAAACAGCTCTAATAACACAAAACTATGCTTACCAACAGAATCCTCAAGTTGTAATTATCCATTTGGTAACAAACTGCACTTTTAACATGAAATAAATCCATTCTGACACAATAATACAGGAGCTAAAAATAATGTGACCGCCATGCAACAAACCACAACCTGATCAGTTAGGGTACATAGGCAATTTTCTCAATTCCTGGAGAACTTCCTTTCTCTAGAACTTTTCAGACGTTACAGAAGGACCCTTTATCTATAATACGTGTACAGGAAAAAGCCCTAAGAAACTCTACTTCCTGTAGGAGTTTCTTAGGGCTTCGTATTATGTGCATGTCTATTACCTTTAGAGTGAACCATATTACAGAACTTGTATTGCCTTCACTAGAAATTTTTATGTATGTATATGACCTCTCCGTCTCATATCAATCACAAAGTTTGAATACCATTGAGCAATAGCTTCAGTTGACCATAAGCAAAATGAAGTAAAAAAGAAATGTGGACAAGAAAATGGATATAGGATAGTGAAATAAACATCAGTGGTTATCCACTTTTATAAAACTTGCTCCTTTTCTCCTGAGCCAGTAGTATATTTGAAAAATTTTCCTCTTGCTGTTGTTCAGAATTTATTTTTAGGTGTAATCTTGGATAATAAATTGAACTTTCTTGAATGTATACTAAGAATTACTCACTGATGTACATTGCTACAATTATATAAACTGTGATTAGACCTTGGTGTGGTTATGGATTGCTTCCATGGAGCAATTAGAACTTCTAATTCACTTCCTTGGAGCAATTAGAACTTCTATTTATAGCCTATATTCAGGGACATCTAAACCTATACTACATCTTCAGTGAGATTATCCTCTCTGCATGTATGTGGTGGAAATATGTAATCAGTTAAAGTATCCAAATTGGTCCATTATCCATAAATCTTGCTGAATGATTAACTGCAATAATTGGCCAAATTAAAATAAACCAGTAGGACAATAATTCAGACACATAGTTTGAGATTGGGAAATAAATTTCATTCACATTTCTGTTATAAACATATATTCTTTCAAATAGTTTCTCACTGTTTAAATCTCAAACCTACTCTACCTACATCTGGGGCAGTTCCTCCATAACCTCTCTCAGGCTTCTAGACTCCATTCAGAAGAGGGCAGTTATGTAATGACCCATCTCTTACAAATTATCCTGTCAATTTGGTCTTAAGTCTCTCCACTCATTGTGTCACAGATATTCTGTTTCTGCTGCTGCTTGCCTTTTCTGTAGATACTTCTTCTGAAGTGGCATCTAATTCTTCCATTTGCTCCCAAACCAGTCTGAATATATGCTGTGAATAGTCAGCATCCATTTAGAATAAGAATCTGCGGACTGCACAGATTCTCATTCTACAGATTCTCATCCTTCAGAATCTGTGGATTGTACCTTTGTCAGTTCCTAACCTTACAAATAAGAAAAAAATAAATATAATATACGATAGAGTCCCAATTATAATAATCAAAAACTTGGATAACACAGAAAGTTTGGTAAATTATTTTTAAATAAACTGGATTTGAATACATTAACTTGACATACTTTTTGAACATAATGACTTTTAATTTTATATACAACTGTTTTATTTCAAAAATTAAAAAAAATCGTACATATATAAAAATTGCAAGTCATAGACAAGAAAAATGTACACTTACAGTTATTAGCACTACACTTTAATATCATATAAAAAATTCCTTATTGGGTTTCTGTTTCATAGAAGCACCTTGCTTTTTAGCTGCTATATTTTTTAAGTGCTTAAGTAATAAAACATTAGCAGGTGTGGTATCCTCCTGATGTACAATACAGTAGACTTTCAGAATAACGGCACCTTTGGGGATTCATGGTGCAGTTATTTCAATTTTTCTGTTATCTAGAATGTTTATTTTTAATATATTTAATGCAGAAATAAGGAGGCTAAATAAGAAATACAGAGATAAGAATGCAATTTTATTAACTGCACATAAAAAACAAACATGTTGATGATCCAGTATTATATTCTGCCATTAATACACTCCTGCTTTCACCCCATTCTGTTTTCTTTATTATATCAAATTTAGTCTGTGCAGGTAGCACAGTGGTATCGTCACTGTCCTCCCCAAACTGGGTGGAAAAGGCTCGGATTTAAATCCTGTCAATGATGTGAGGAAATTTTATGGGCTTTTTTTTTTTTTACTCTGTGGCTGAGTTAGTCGGTCTCAGAAGTAGAGTAGAGTAGATAGCATGGTTTTGTCCCCAGAAACTGGGATTTTTCGGTCAGCAAAACAGGCATATCGACCAGAGAACACACACAATTTACAGACACAATATGCATGAGTTTTAGACACAACAGACATGAGTATATGAATTAACTTGCTGGGTGACACTAATATAATAGTTTGGATTATATCACGTTTGCCCCTAAGTTTAACATTGTTCTTCTTTTCTTCTCTGTATGAGTTTTATTAACTTGAGTCATAGTTGAGGGGTTTTTAATTTAAAATAAATGTAAAACAGCAATATAATCTATGAAATCAGTACAAAATTCAATTTGAAAATGGCGAACATAAACAAATACAGTAATCATGTGACTTGGCGTTTTCTTTTTTTGGCACTGAAAGACATCCGTGCTGTATGTAAACATTCAATCTCAATCTGCTGTTAACTCGAATGGTCCATTATTTGGAGTGCCATTATTTCGACAGTCTACTGTATGATGTAAAGCTGACTCAATTCAATTTAGACCTGCTATGTGTGTAATTTTTTTTTGTAGTTCACTCTCATAGTCACTCTTCATAGTCATCTTCACTTCATCTTTTTGTTTGTCAGCAAGCTTTACAATCATGTCATCAGTCATTTCCAGCTTTTCAACAGAATTCATCCACTCCTTAAAATCCTCTGTAGTAAGGGTCCAAAACAGGAAGGTTATTGGCTAATTCTAAAAGGGTTTCCTCAACTCTTTCATCTTCATTTGCCATCTTGTTTTAATTGGCTTAATTTTTGGAGCATAAAATATTTTTTCCAGGATTTAATAATAGTACATGTTTTAACATCATTCCATGCTTCTGCCAACCAGTAAATAACGTCCTTGATGTTTATTTTTTTAAGATGATTCTCAACAACACTGGTCCCTGTTTCAAGATTTTGAAGCAGATATTTTAAGGGATGTCACCTATAGTTGCGTTTCCAAGTCTCCAAAGCACCTTGACCTAGAAGTGGAAGAAGCAATGTCACATAAGGTGGCAAAAACGAGCTCTGATGTCACCAGAAACTAGTTCACTTTCGTCCGGATAGGATGGAGCATTGTCTGAAATTAAAAGTGCTTAATAGAAAAGTTTCTTTTTGCCCAAATATTTTTTTGTGCTATGGACAAATTCTTCATGAAACCATGTTTTAAACAAACTTGAATCCATCCATGCTTTTTTTTTTTTATTTGCATAGTTAACAGGCCAACATTTTACATATTTTAAAAGCTCGGGGGTTCTTTGACTTTCAAATGAGAGTTAGTTGGAGCTTATGCCTCCCTGATGAATTTGAACATTCCACTACTGTCATTCTCTCTCTCTTGCTTAATTTATAACAGAAGCATTTTATAATTCAGGCCTGTTTCGTCACAATTGTAAATTTAATCCAAATTCAAATTTTCTTCTTGAATAATTTTTGCTAATTTAGCTGTAAACATTGCTATTTCTTCCATACTAGCTGATAATTTTCCCCAGTGATATTCAGATTTCTAACTCCAAACCTTTTTTCCAGCGATCCAGCCAACCAATAATAGTTGCAATAATGGTTCTTCCCCATCATTAAAATGCTTATGAAATTCTAAGGCCTTACCCTGTAAAATCATCTGGATAGTACCTTCGGGTGAGGGAAGTGCATAGGCTGATAGGTTTAGTTTCCTTTTCTTTTATTAATTATTATTATTTATTTATTTTATTTATTTAGTATTATTTTTTTTTATCATTGTTTTATTCAGGGGTTTTTTTTTTTTTTTTTTTTTTTTTTGGCTGATGCAGCATAAGCCATAGGTTTTCTTGCACCATGCGACCATTACTAATACTACTAATACTAAATCATTCCAGAAATCGGGCTTCCTTTGTCTGTCATCTGTGTGAACTACAAAAAAAGAGCTTCAGAAGTTTTTCTATTCAAATTTTCACTATCACATACAGATGATCTTTGTGAACACTATTTTTCAATTTCCACTCTCTTTCTAAAGTTCCCTACAGTCACTTCACCAACACCTAAGTCACTAGCCACTTTTTTTTATTGTTTCTCTTTGATCCTAAAACTAATAACATAGACATAACATGACTGATAACATGACAAATAAAGAGACTTATAAAATTAGAAAGTTAGAGAGTAAAATTTTTTAATCTTTTTATTTCTTTTTTATTTAGAGACTTAAAAGCGATGAAATCAACAAACGAAAAGATCAGCACAGCTCAACAATCAACTAGTATGCGCTCCCGCTCTGTACTGAACTATGTTGTGCTCTTGTCTTTGATGACAAAGTATATACAACTTTTTGACAATTCACCTCGAATGATTCAAAACCTTAGTTAAATGAGTCTCAGTTCATGGGGACTCTACTGTACCTCCAACTACTATTCAGAAGTTACGTGCATTGCACAGTTTTCAAAATAGAAACAGTCATCACATGCACACGCACAGATGGATCACTCTATCAAATTAGTAGCAGCAGTAGTTTTTCAGTGTACAATATCTGTTTCCTTGCCTTCTGTTTATAGTAGGTTAATAGTTGGTATTTTATAGTTTTACACAGAACTGTAAGCTTTTAAATTAACGTTGGGTGGTATTGACAAGCATCAACATTTTTCTGTCATCATCTGTACTAGCTTTACAGAATAATAACCTTCCTCATTCATCAATACAACCTTAAGAATTTATCAAATTGGATATTTTCAAAGAAGGAAAAAACAAGTTTCAAGCTGTTGGATTTCTAGCCATGTTGGAATCTTTGAAAATGATCATGCAGATTCAGCTGCAAAAAATACAGATCCAGACATTTATGATGTCTTTCATACCAAGTACACTTAGCAAACTTTGACAAGATCTAGTGTGCAATAAACTCTGTAAAATAGAAAAAAATCTGTCTATGGAATTCCAGTTTAAAGACGAATCAGCGAGAGAAGTTTTGCCTGGCAAGACTGTGTTTTGACATGCCTTTCTTATACACAAGATCCTCCAAATTTTCTTTGTGTATCAGATATAAATTACATAGGGCACATTCTGATTGATTGGCTGTCCATCATTTTCAGCCATCTGTACTGTCTCCTTCAGATCACTGGTAAAACAGCAACTCTTCTAATGCTCTTGTTGACAAAGCAAACTTAGGTGTACGCTTTATATATCTTAGTCATCTTTAAATAATAGCAGCTCTTTGATAGATTAACCATTCATTAATTGAAATGGATATAGAAATTTCTTACAGGCACATGTTGGTCCTAGTAGCCCTTGTGTTATGAAATTTCAACAACTAATCCATAATTATGTTTGTTAAGCAGAAAAAAAAAAGGCATGAATTTATGCACTGTATATTTGTCGCAAGAAGAAATGTTGATTTAAATGCTTTAAAACCACTGTTTTTACTCGTCACTTTTGTTAGAAAATAATCCTTCTACAACTATTGTAGATGGTGCTGAGATCTTATTTAGAAAAATGTTTCTGAATTCAAAATGAGAAAATAAAAGAAGCAGAGTCTCTAGCATGACAGAAGAAACTGGTTGGTATCTGATATGAGGAAGTATGGAAGGTGAAATAAGCAAAATATTCACAAACAAGTTATTTAACATTTACAAGTAAATATTCCCATTGACTACCTATCATACAAAAAAAATTCCATAACAAAAATGCCTAAAAATTTACAAATAAAAGCTGTACATTTTCTCATGTGAAGTAGCATAAAACGTGTTTATTATGTGGAAGTCCTACTCATTTTAAATCATTTTGTAGGGATTTTCAGCTCACTACTGAATGTGCTGCTGACTTTTCTGCTCAAATAAGAAATGGGTTTTGTCATCAAAAAATTTCATGACTAAATCACAGAAAACCTCTTAATGTGTAAACATTTCAAAAGTAAATTCTTCCACAGAAGAGAATACACCAGACTACTGTTTGAGGCATATTCAACTCATTGCCGCAATGTAAGTGGACTTTTGAAGACTTAACAAATGGCTTTTCTTACACATTACACTGTTACTCTTTCTCTATACAGCCTTATTTTTACATGTCTTATCCAAATTGCAAATTAGAATTAGCAAAGACACATGATGCAAGAAAGCAAGCTTATATAGCATCAGCCAAAAAAAAAAAAAAAAAAAAGCCCTTATTTCACCCATCCACTCGCTCCAAATGTTTGTAAAGTTCTGCCTTGAATCTGTTTAAGCAATCAACTTCTACGACATATGGAAGTTGGTTCCATCAATCAGCCACCTGCTGGCTAAAGGCAAACTTCCGCACGTCTGTCCTACAACCGTCTTTCCTCAATTTGAATTTATGCCCTCTCAGGCGATTATTCTGAGCAAGAGGAAGAATCCCATCCGCATTGAGCATGCTGAAACCATTCAAGACTTCATACACCTCAATCAGATCACCTCGTAGGTGCCTAGTCTCCAGACACCGTAATTTGCAAAATTTAAGCCTTTCTTCGTAAGAGCAACAATTTGTTCCATTCACTAATCTTGTTGCCCTTCTCTATACTCGTTCCAACAGCTCTACATCCTTCTTAAAATGAGACCTCCAGACCTGAATACTCAAGGTGTGGCCTGATCATTGCCTTATACAAGGGGATAATCACCTCCTTATCCATGCTAGAAAAATTCCTGTATATCATTGACATGAGTTACACCATGAGTTACTCTTGCAGACCGTCTGCACTGCTCAGAAAACTTCATATCTGCCTGCACAATTACCCCCAGGTCCTTTTCATTCTCTACCACTGTCAGGGTGGTACCACAGACTTGGGCGCCTCCGTAGCCAGGTGGGAAGGAGCAGCAGTGCGTAGCACACGCTTCTTGATTAGACCGGGGTTCGAGCCCGTCACCACCAAATACGGAGGACGCGGAAAGGTCAGGGACTGACCACCGCATATCTCGGAGCAATATGGCCTTAGTTGCTAATGCTCCTAAAAAAAAAAAAAAAAAAAAAAACCACAGACTTGATACGTTACTCTGGGATTACTGCTTCACATATGTAGTACTTTACATTTGTCAATGTTAAACTTCATTTGCCACCTCTCAGCCCATCTGCTCAAATTTTCTAGATCCTGTTGCAGCAGTGTACTGTCATTAGTGTCATTAACAACCCTACCAACCTTCGTATCGTCTGCAAACTTGGACATTAAGCCTGATATACCATCATCAATATCATTTATAAATACAAAAAACAACAATGGACCCAATACTGAACACTGAGGGACTCCACTAATAACATTAGTCCACGAAGAGCAGGGTCCATTGATTACCACTCTCTGTCTCCCACTCAACCATACCTTTATCCATAGCAGCAATTTCCTCCAATGCCACACTGCTCCAATTTGTGCAGCAGTATCAAAGGCTTTTCTAAGATCCAAATATACGTTATCAAAGTTATTCTTTGCATCCAGTTCCTTTGTGATTATATCATAGTATCCAATCAAATGAGTCAGACACGACTTCCTCTTAACAAACCCACGCTGTATCCGAGCTATAACTGAAGTCTTGTCTAGATGATCCTGCAGTGCTTCTTTAACCAGTGCCTCAATTAATTTCCCTGGAACAGAAGTTAAACTATCAGGTCTGTAATTACCTGTGTCTCCCTTTAATCCTCCTTTGTGGATTTGGGTTACATTTGCACATCTCCAATCCATGAAAGCTCTCATAATTATGGCTAAGGGTTTGCTTACTTCCTTTGCCGCCTCCTTTAATATAACTGGATAGATTCCATCCATCCAGGTGCCTTTCTTGTGTTTATCTTCAACAATTTCTCTTCCACTTTACTCTCAATTATTACAAGATTATCTAGCTTACTGCCAGAGTTTATTTCACCTCTGGCATTCCCCTCCCTGAATAACTCCATATGTGTGAATGTAGATGCAAAATACTCATTTAGTTTGTTAGATACCTGAACAGGATCGTCAACAGTTGAAGAATCGATATCAAGTGGACCAATCTGATTCATCCCCTGTCGTTTAGAGTTTACATAGGTAAAGAACTCTTTGCTGTTTTTCTTTGCATCCTTTGCCAAAAATTTCTTGCAATGTGCCTCTGCCTCCCTAACCTCCATTGTGACTTGGTTACAGACCAGCTTATATCTATCATAGGCTTCTGTGTCACCTGTTTCTTCTTCTCATTTTTCTTCTCTGCAAAATGTCTAATTAGTTCATCTGACATCCATTTAGGCCTAAACCTTGAACGATATTTCTTAGTTGGTATGAAAAGCCTAGTAGCTTCCAAGATTATTTCTTTGAATTTTTCCCATTTTGAATTTGCTGTTGGTAACATCATCAGTTAGTCCCACCGTATAGAATATAAATACTGTCTCAGACCACTGTAGTCAACTCTAAAAAAGCAAAAACCCTTCCCTTTACCCTTAATGTAGTTACCTCTTTGAGTAAATCCCACTTCAGCAGACTGTGATCACTGCCACCTAGTGGTTCCTTTTTCTGCAGATTCTTGATGTATGATGAATCATTACTGATAATCAGATGAAGAGTATTACTCCCTCTAGTTGCCTCCAAAACATGCTGCTGTAGAAAACAACCATGCAATAAATCCACAAAAGCCTTGCTAGTGTGTGAGTGACCAACCCACAAATTTCAGTCAGTATTCGAGAAATTAAAATCCCCCATTATAAGACACTCTAATTTACTGGCCCACTGTATTTCTCTGCACAATTGCTCATTATACTCATCAGATTCATTAGGCCTATATCACACCTACTCTCATTTTTCCTTTCCCTGTGCTTATGTCACACCAAACAGACTCAACATTGCATTGTCCACCAACATCAATTGGATGCACTTCCTTAGATTTTGTGTTTCTTCACTAACAGCATAACCCTTCCTCCCTTCCTGTCCTGTCTATCCTTTCTGTACACATTGTACTCCACAAATTTCAGTTCCGCACTGCTTATGTCTCTGATATCCCAACAATATCTGCCTTTGATGTCTTGACTAGCACTTCAAGCTCATCGAATTTATTAACTATACCTCTAGCATTGGTGTATGTACAAGTATACATGCACCTGATTCTACCCTAACACAGCCCATGTATTTACTTGTTCCACTATGACTCGCAGCAGTCCTGGAAATCCCTTTGCCTTGCTTTCCAGGCTGCTGCTGCTCAATTGCATTTCAATAGAAGTAGGGCAAGAATCACTTTTACCTCTGCCAGCGGCTACTGTTAATCTATTAGTCTGTGTATCTCCTCAAGCTAGCAGTTTTCCGACCCACCTAACTCTGCCTCGATAGCATCAGCAAATATTCTTGCACCCTTTCTATTTAAGTGTATCCCATCCCTGTAGAAGCAGTCTCTCCTGTTATCAAGCACGACCAGGCTGAGAAAAATTCTACCCCTTGAGCCTTGCACTATCTCTCTCCAGGGCCGAATTGATTGACGAGGCTCTCATCATATACTCCCTCCTATCGTGTCTGGGCAGAATTGCAGACACTTTCAAATTCAACCCTAACTCACTGCTTTTTTTTTTTTTTTTTTTCAGCATTGTCTTGTACTTGTTAAATAATTCTGCCAGTCTCCTACTCTTAATATCATTAGTGCCAGTGTGTACAACAATATCACCCTTTGTGCCCTTAAAGGATGATATCTGCCCTACAACATCAACCTTTTACCCTGGCAGACATACCCTGGTGCTGGTCCTTTTTGCGGTGCCTCCGTAGCCAGGTGGGAAGGAGCAGCAGTGCGTAGCAACGCTTCTTGATTAGACCGGGGTTCGAGCCCGTCACCACCAAATACGGAAGATGCGGAAATGTCAGGGAAAGACCACCTTATTTCCCGGAGCAATATTGCCTTAGTTGCTAATGCTCCTAAAAACCAAACAAAGCAAAAGCTGGTCCTTTTTACAAAGTATGTTCCCCGTTTCCCTGACAATAGAGTCACCTACAATAACTAGTTCCTTTGGGACCAGCGCATTTTGCCTTGGGGGTTGCCGCTGTGTTGCGTGATGTTCAAGTGCAAGCTCTGGCATTGATGTGGGCAGCTGAGAGCTTGATGGGCCCTCAATTTAAATCGTTCGAGGGCAAACACCCTGTCCTTCAAGCTCTCATATAAGCCCATAACAATGCCGAGTTGGTGCCCGATTTCCTCGCACTCCTTACATTGCGTACACACAGACATTCTCCTTGGCAATATCATGTCCCATTCCTGATTTCTCCACAAACAACAAACAAGCACTACGTTTCAATAGACTGTGATTCAGAGGACAACCGCTCCCCTCAGTTCTCCCCTGAGCCACAGCACTTCCACTAGTTTGAGCCTTTTGCTTTGTTGCTCTGGTCTGAGTCATGATTTCTATTCAAGTTCAATAAAATTTCAATACAAAATATAACCTAAACCTATATCCCAATGCAGTTATAACACTATATATATGTATTTCGGTATCTAATATTATCTCCGAGTTACGTTATATGACTTTCTTATCCCCTGTCAACTTATATGTATTAATTTATGATGTTATGTTTGTAATAACTAGGTAGCTACAGTTCAATTGACAATGAAATTTAATAAGATTAATAAATTTTACTGATTATTGATACTACTATACTCACTATCTAGTTTTCCTTTAAACCTTACGATAGCACACGTTATATCGTATAACAATGGCTGCAAGTTAAAAACAGTTAATCTAGACATGAGGTATTATTTTCTTTCCAAATCGCGCTATCTAAATTCAAAATACCACGGAGTTTGACTAGGTCTATAATCTACTTATAGAAAATAATTTAATCTAACAATTAAGTCAATAAAAAGGGTAAGTATAATTAAAAACTTTCGTTTGCGGGAGCTGCAAAACCTATCCACACGTGGATTTGTTACCCCTACCGATACCTACAAAATCTCTATCTAAATTCAATTTAAACTAAAGTTAACTTATGTTTTGTGGTAGGTCCTCTTAAAATGTAGCTACCAATGTTGCATTACACGCTTGTCATGGAATTTAATCTTACAAGCTGAGTGACACAAAATGTGTTTTGCTATGGAGTTGCTATACTACCAGCATGGTCCCTTTAGTTTCATGGGGGAACATTCTGCTAGGATGGCAGCTAATTTCATGATAATTTTCATTCTTTGATTAAAGTTAGTATCTTTTTCTTTTATTGAAAGTAAAATACTTTGTCTGAATTATTATAATTATTATTATATTTATTTTTGCAATTTCCAAGTTTTATGTAATGCAGTATGTTTGTGGTGTATTTCTTGAACCTTTTAGAGTTCCCATTCACATTCAACTCAGTCGCAAGGTGGAAGTGAAATATGTTATTTCTGTCAAAAAAGAGTGTATCTGATGGAAAGGCTAAGTGCAGAAGGTCTATTCTTTCACCGTAGTTGCTTCAAGTGTGAATACTGTGGCGCTGTTTTACGACTGGGAAATTATGCTTTTGATAGAACAGCAGAATGTAAAGGTATAAATATGAATTTTTCTGAATACTTAAATTTGTTTTATCAGAGCCTTCATGGAATTTTGATGATTTCTTTATTTTTATTTATCACCACACCTAACAGAATAAGAGCCCGGCAAGCTGAAAATACGTGACCTATATAACACAATAACACAATATGGACTTATTTGGACTTATATAACACAAGTTATATCGATATGATTGAAAAGCCTGACAAGCTGAAAATACGTGATCATGGACTTATATAACACAAGTTATATTGATATGCTTGAAACTGGTCCTTGATTTTGTCACAGACATTCTCTCAGATATGCCAAACAAAGCTGTATTCGCTACCTGGGAGTCTAAAACACTGATGGAACTGATGTTCAGGTGACACTCAAGTCAAGTGGACCCAGTTTCAGCAAAGTCCAGACAGTCTGTGACAGCCAAATTCTCTGCTTGCACCTTCACGATGGTGGGACTGTTAGTAATCCTGGGTATAACCCCCATGCACAAGCAAACTGTGGGTGACTACCCAGGTGTGAACCAACGTAAGCAGTGGTTGTTGTTTTTTTTTTTTTTTTTTTTTTTTGTTAGTTGTTGGTGCATCGGCTTCTGTGGCCATAATGCACCTCCCAAAGTTTTTGCATTTTACTCTGATCCAAGCCCAAGGTGGGATTCGGACCTGCAACCTTTGGGTTGCAGTGGTTGTGGTGTGGTACCCATACCACATGGAGGAATGCCCCCCTCTGCGTTACCAGGTGGTAGATAACTCTCATCAACCAATGCAATACCACTGCTTTGCTTAATGGATGCTTGAAGTGGTGGAACCCATGTTTAGTCCCCAAAGCTAAGTTCCGGTCAACCCTTCCCCATCTCTTCCATCATGCAGTATGACTGATGACTTTGGTTATAATGGACATCATGGCGGGATCCAATCTTCCTTACATTTCGAGGGTACAGCTCTAAAACGGTGTTCGCAGGCCCGCCGCTAGTTAGTACACCGGACCGAACCTATTGGTAACTCTTTAGGAGGCTTCCGGATCAGCTAGTGTAGAATCTTGCTACCTCTACTTTGCCAGATAGTGGCTGCAGGGAGTCCAAGTAGTGTGTATGTGGGGGGGGGGGCATTGTTGAGGCCATGTTTTTTGTCAGTGATCTGGGTATATTCTTACCATGTGTACGCCATATCCAAAAATTTCATTACTTCATACAGCATGTCTCGCCCACTTTTTTTACTATTGAATACACCATGAATTGTCAAACTTAATAGAGTAAGCTTATCTGCAAAAAGATGTAAACTTCCCAAACACTTCCTAGTTCATTTCACAAATATATGTGGTCTCAGTTCTAATATCAACAATGTCCATTTCCACTTGCAGTCTGCCAAACCCCCATGTACGTTTTCTGACAGAATCTCAGTTATCGGTTGATTCAACTACTGCTCATCTCAGTTGCCGAAATTATTCACTGTATGATTCCTTTTGCCTCAAAGGTGGTACTTGTGCCTATGTCTGTTCCAATATTCCCTTTCAGTAACTTGGTAATTTGGAATCTTCTCTTTTCGATCTTCTTTGGCTTAACATCTCTTTACCTCATTTTGTCAAATTCATCTGTTGTCTCTACCGTTCTCCTAACTGAACTGATCACTTAGAGTTCTTTGACTTCCTCTCTTTGCAACTTGACTTTCTCCAGTCCAACTTTCCTAACAGTGACGTAATTTTCATTGGTGATTTTAATGTTCACAACTCCAGCTGGCTTCCGTTTTCTAGTCACACCGACCCAGCTGGTCAAGATGCTGAGGCTTTTGCAATTACTCATGACCTTGCACAGATTGTTCATTTGCCTACCAGAATACCAGACAATCCTAACAGCAACACACTTGATCTTTTTCTCACAAACAACTCTTCTAAGTACACGGCCAAAGTGAGTTGTCCTTAGGCACCTCAGATCACAACTTGGCGATTGTCTCTTCTCCAATGGAGCGTTTATCTCATGGCTGAGATAAACACAGCCATGAGATAAACATCTCATGTCATCCCATTTTGCATTCTTGTAATGCTAAAGCATTACAAGAATGCAAAATAGGATGACCTGTGAGATTTCTTTTCCTTGGTCGGATTACTCTGTCAAAACTTGTGATGTAACGTTTGCTCAGATCGTGGCAGTGAAATTATTCTTGTAGGAATGGAATCCTTTATTCCACACTCCACCTTTCAAAACAGTCCAAACACGTTCTGCCATCAGCCAACATCAAACTCACAGAACCAAGTTTTCATCTTCCTCGTTTATTTATTCAACTGCCGTTTTCTGGAACAACCTTCCTTCATACGTATTTCCTGAAAATTACAGTCTACAGAAGTTCAAGTCCAATGTCAACAAATATCTTCTTTCGTCTTCTCAACCACCAACCCAAGAATGGTACTAAGTACTATAGGTTCTAATACCTCTCGTGTTTGGGGTTTAAACAAACAAAAAAACCTGACTTCTTCAAGTATTTTCAAAAAAAGAAAAGAAAATTCTAATAAATAAAATGTTTAATGTATAATAATGATGATTTTGGTATTAAAAAATTTACAGAGCATCTATACCTAGTCATTATCTAAAATCATATACATAAATTTAAAAAATTATTGCATTTGAAATGCTTACATTTCAGACATCATTATGTACATATATGCTGTTAACAAATGTATGTAAATTTAAAACTGATACAAAGATTAAAAATTATGCACATATCAAAATATTATAGTGTTAAAAAAAAGGGAAAAAACTGTAAACATACTATTCTTACCAATAAATAATCAAATTATATTTCATGAAATCCCAGGACAGTAAATTACAGAGTTGTGGAAGTGAATAGTTTGTATAAATTTAAAAAAGGATTGGACAAATAAAGTGAGTTTTTTTTTTTTTTTTTCCCCCTCCCTGATGTATAAGCTTGCTTCCTTACATCATTTTTCCAATACTGATATCAGTATAAAAGAACCAGAAACTGTCAGGAGACATCACAGTACTGCATATGGGTAGAAGTAACCCCAGAGAAACTCTGGTACTACACTTAAGGTGGTAGAAAATGAAAAAGACCTGGGAGTAATTGTGCAGGCAGATATGAAGTTTTCTGAGCAATGCAGACAGGCTGCCAGGGCAGGTCATGGGGTTTAGTCAATGATATATAGGAATTTTGCTAGCAGGGAAAAGGAGGTGATTATCCCTCTGTATAAGGCAATGGTCAGGCCACGCCTTGAGTACTGCGTACAGGTCTGGAGACCTCATTTTAGGTAGGATGTAGATTTACTCGAGCGTGTACAGAGAAGGGCAATAAGATTGGTGAGGGGAATGAAGGGATCCTCTTATCAAGAGAGGCTTAAGTTCTGCAAATTGTAGTGGCTGGAGACTAGGCACCTGCGCGGTGATCTGATTGAGGTGTATAAGGCCTTGAATGGGTTCAGCACGCTGAATTCTGATGAGATCCTTCCACTTGTTCAGATTACGAACCTAAAGGGGCATAAATTCAAATTATGAAAGGACAGATGTAGAATAGATGTGCGGAAATTTGCCTTTAGCCAGCGGGTGGTTAATTGCTGGAACAAACTTCCATCTGTCGTTGTGGAAGTTGATAGGTTGAATAAATTTAAGGAGGAACTGGACAGGCATTTGGAGGGAATGGTATGATATTTTTTTTTTTTGGCCGATGCTTCATAAGCTCATACATTTGCTTTCTTGCATCACATGCCACTACTACTACAGCTTATTCCTAGCTGTTCCTTGAAAGCATGATGATGAAGGGAACAAATCATTATAGTATAAAATATATTTTATTCCTTTGAATAAACAATTGAAATGAAGTCCTTAATGGAAAATAGAAATCAGTTAAATTTTTATAAACAGATTTTAATAAAATTTGTTAAATTTATATAAAATCAATTTTAAAAAATGCTTCATTTAAAATTTGTACCAGATACTCAGAGGAATTATTAACTAGCTTTAAATCAGTATTCATAATTCACCTTTATAAAAATGTTAATAACCAAAATGTTTATATAATTTTTTATACCCTTGCCATAATTTCATAAAATGTATGGGGTGTTTTAAACTTAATGGAAACGTACAAGTTAGTGCAAATGGATCATATTAGTACGCAGCTAAACTCTGAATTAGCAAACATATGCAAAGGTGGCATTGTTTAAGTTTTATCTCATTTTGTGAATACCTTCACAATGAGTTGCCATGATATTGTCTTAGGGTACCTACCCACCCACCCACCGAAAGAAGAGCCAAATAGCCCTGAAACGCTACCGTCTGGGTGGTGATATCTGCTGAGAATAAGTAACAAGCATTACTTATTTGAAGTAGTGCAATATCATGGCAACTTGTTGTGTAGGTATTCACAATATGAGATTTAACTTAAACGATTCCGCATTTGCATATGTTTGCTAATTCAGAGTTTAGCTGTGTAGTAATGTGATACATTTGCACTAACTTATACGTTGTCTAAATCTCTCACAGCCTGAGGCTAAAGCCCTTAACGTATTTCAGACTTAATGGAAACACAACAAAACATGCAACAATGGAAGTCCATGACATGGAGGAGAGTGACTCTTCAAAAAATATTGAAGTTCACCACCAAGGGCAGAAGTGGCACTGTATTCCACAGTTCGCAGTGCCTTAATGCAGTTAAAAGTTATAGTAAGTAATAGTAATGGAGGCATGTGTTGCAAGAAAGCAAGCGTATGAGCTTATGTAGCATCGGCCAAAAAAAAAAAAAATATTTCACACATCTGTTCCTCTAAGTGTTTGTCCAGTTCCTCCTTGAATTTATTTAAGCTATCAACTTCCACAGTGACAGATGGAAGTATGTTCCAGCAATTAACCACCGACTGGCTAAAGGCAAATTTCTGCACATCTATTCTACAACTGACTCCTCAATTTGAATTTATGCCCCTCAGGTTCGTAATCTGAACAAGCAGAAGAATCCCATCAGAATTCAGTGTGCTCAACCCATTCATCGGCTTCTACACCTCAATCAGATCATCTCGCAGGTACCTAGTCTCCAGCTGCTGCAATTTGTAGAACTTAAGCCTTTCTTGGCAATAGCAACCCTTTGTTCCATTCACCAATCTCGTTGCCCTTCTCTTTTGCATTCCAGCAGCTCTACATCCTTCCTATAATGAGGCCTCCAGACCTGTATACAGTACCCAAGGTGTGGCCTGACCATTGACTTATTATAGAAGGGGATAATCATCCTTATCCCTGCTTTAAAAAAAATCCTGTATATCATTGACAAGATACCATGAGCTACTCTTGCAGATTGTCTGCACTGCTCAGAAAACTTCATATCTGACTGCACATTAATTACACCTAGGTCTTTTTCATTTTCTACCACCCTTAGTGTAGTACCACATGGTAGGTTTCTCTGGAGAAATCCAGATAAAGTTGATAAGCATATCTTCTTCATTTACATAATTATTGTTGGTGATTTTTACTTGCCACAATGAAGTTACTGCAGAATATAATGAAATCTCAATCTAATATAACTTTATTTAGGCAAAATACTGCTAAAATTAAACATATAACAAAAATATAAATAAATAAGTAATGCAGAATCCTTATTTGTGGTAATATTATTAGATTTAATTTTCACTATATTTGATGTGTCTCTTCTCCAGGCTCCTTACACCACTCTACTTTAACATTTGAGATCATCAATTAAACTTGAAGCTTCAAGTAAGGAAACTGGCCAAAAAATAAGGAAGTGCTTGGCAGAGCTGGGTTCGTCAGTCTGTGTTACCAGGCAGTATTACGTGGTAGATAATGCCCTTGAATTGGTGCAGTACCACCACTTTGCTTATTGGAGGTTTGTAGTGGTGAAACTCATGTTTAGTCTCCAGAAAAAAGCTCTGGCAACTCCCATCTCTTACATGATGTCTTTTGTGGTTTAAGGCCAAGATGCCTGAGTTATTTGATGGCATTTCTCCACTTTTTCTCAAAACTTGTGTCCCTGAGTTTATTCTGTGTTGCTTTTTAACACACTCTTATTTCACTGGTGTTTTTGCTTCTGATTGCAAATTCACTCTCATCCAGCCAGTTCCAGCAAAGACTGACAAATCCCTTCCATTCTGTTATCGTCCAATTGCACTCACCTCTTCTCTTTCTAAAGTAATGGAGAAATTCATTAATGGATTTGTCAGTGTCGATCCACTGGTGACATACTGGCTTATTTCACCCTCTATGGATAAATTCAGTGGGAAATTCAAGCAATTTCTTTTGACATTTCAAAGGCATTCGATTTTGTTTGGCATAAAAGCCTTCTAAATAAGCTTCCATCTTATGTATTTCTGAATTGCTGACTGTTTTTGGTAATTGGGTATCTAGTTTGTTTTCTATCTGATCAATCACTGTGGATGATGGTAGATGGCTCTCTGCTTTCTAACTTCTCCACTAATGCTGGTGTTCCCCAAGGTTCAGTTCTTTCTCCCCCTCATTTCCTCTTGTATATTAATGATCTTCATCCATTGACTGGAAACCCTATTTGTAGTTTTACTGATGACAGCACTCTTTACACCTTCCAGTCTGAGAAACCTTGCCCTGCACATGCATTGCTTTAACTTCTCAAATAACCACTCCCAATTTCTTAAATGCTGATCATCGGGTAATTCTCCAGTGGAGCAAAGATAACTTAGTTAATTTCAATCCAATAAAATTCAGTCCTATCTTATATCTCACAAAAAGGATTCTTTTGTTCCTATGCTTATCTTTGATGATTGTCAGGTTTCTAGACAAGATCACATATTTCTATTAGGGATTACCCTGACTTCTAATATGTCCTGGCGTAAGCACATCACAAATATTGCTTCCTCTGCATCTAAAAAACTGGGTTTTTCTCTTTCACTCTCAGCACTGCTTTTCTTTTAAATAGTTACTCTTTGTTTAAATCTCAAATCCACCCTACCACATCTGGAGCGGTTTCTCCATAACCTCTCTCAGACTTCTAGACTCCATTCAAAAGAAGGCAGTTAAGTAATGACTCATCCCTTACAAGGTCTCTCCACTCACTGTCTCACAGACATTCTGTTTTTGCTGTCTGCCTTTTCTGTTGATACTTGCATATGCACTGTTCTTCCGAAGTGGCATTAAATTTCTCCACTTGCTCCCAGACCATTCCAAATATATGCTGTGGCCAGTTAGCATCCATTTACTGTCCAACTTCAAACTCTCAGTGTCAACTTTTCTTGTTCCTCATTTATCCCTTCAATTTCTGTTTTCTAGAACAACCCTCCTTCACACATGTTTCCTGAAAAATTCAAATCTGTTGTCAACAAGTATCTTTTTCATCCTCTCAGTCTTCAACCCATACATGGTACTAAGTAATATGGGTTCTAACACTCTTTGATTTTCTGATGTGACTAATTTTGAGCAAAAAAAAATCATGATATGATAAGTATTTAAAAAAAAAAAAAAAAAGTAATAGCTTTAGTCAAAATTATCAAATTATAGGAAAAATGTAGAGGTTATGATTAGCATCAATTGTAAAAAATATATCTTACAATCCATTGCTTTACAGAATTCCTATCTCAGATTCTTGTGGAGACACTGCAAGAAAATATATCAGAGTAAATTTAAAAAGACATATCAAGAGTCTTCTTCAAATGAATTTGCAGTAAGGTATAAAAATATTTATAGTGACTCTGGTTTCCATTCCTCAACGTGGGCACCAGTACAGGGTGAGAGGACTTCCCAGTGACTTCTGGTCCTCCAGTTTAGCAGTTGGGATCCAGTGCCCATTCATGGCTTTGAACACCTTCATTCTTGGCACATGAAAGTGTTCATGTGCACAAACAGAAACTGAGGAGGTGCAGATAAAGACAGAACAATTGATGCACAATATGAAGCAGCCTAAGGCGCCTCCGTAGCCAGGTGGGAAGGAGCAGCAGTGCGTAGCACACGCTTCTTGATTAGACTGGGGTTCGAGCCCGTCACCACCAAATACGGAGGATGTGGAAAGGTCAGGGAATGACCACCGCATATCCCGGAGCAATATGGCCTTAGTTGCTAATGTTCCTAAAAACCAAATAACAAACAAACAAACAAACAACGAAGCAGCCTAACAAAATCTCTAGTAAGGAAACTAGACTGCAGATGCTTCTGCTGGAACCACTGCCTACATTTCTGTTTGGGTTATAGGTTCTGGATTATCATCTCTAGAATCTGTTATGCTTGACATGTGTTGCAACCTGTAGACTTGAGAGAAAAAAGAAAGTAACCTAGTGCTGGGGTAGTTTAATACAATGATATTATCCCTGCTTTGGCTAAGACAATATGTCCTAAGGTGGCCTGATCAAGATCATTTGGCTGTCAACTCTTCTTGCTGGGGGTCAACTCTACTCCAATAGGTCATCCTGGGACTAGGTCAAGACCTTGTGAATGTATGGATATAATATCTAGATAACTCTAGTGTCCCAGTTGCCTTTGCAGTACCTGCTAGTTTGTGAGAAGCATCCCCTTACTTTACTTCTGTGGGTAAATTAAATTTCTACCAGGTCCCTTCCTGAAAAAAAGGAAGAATTAAAAACAATAATAAGAATACATCAAAAAGAAGTTCTGCTGACTCTGGTACCTTGTTTTCTTAGTGTGCATTCAACAGAAGCAAAGAAAATGGGTAAAATAACACCCTTTTTTATTCAGAAGAGTCTTAAAGGGTTGGGATGTTCTCCAAAATTGGTAGTGTGCTTAGATTGGGGAAGAATTGTAGTAGAAACTTCCTCCGTATGGTATTTGCTCCTCTAAGCAGCATCACTTGGAAGGCATTCTAACTAAGGATCCCTCTCAGCAATTAATTGCTGAGAGGGATCCTTACTCTGCATAATTGCTGATCCAATTGGCATAATTGTTGAGTAGAATCTCCTAAAATCATAATTGAAAAGGAAGTATGTGCCAAATTGAAAGACCAAGAAGTCACAACTGTTAAGAGGATATCCAAAGTAATGCGCAAATTAGAAGATTTTTGAGGATTTACTGGAGACTGTTTTCTACAGCAGCATGTTAGAGAGGCAGCAAGAGAGTAGTCTATTATCAGCAGTGATTATTCATGCATTAAGAATCTACAGCTAAAAGAACCACTTAGATAGCAGTGATCACAGTGTATTGATGTGGGATTTAATTAAATATATAACTACTATTAAGGATAAAGGGAAAGGTTTTTTTTTTCTTTTGTAAAAGTGACTACACTAGAATGAGACAGTTTTTAAATTCTGTATAGTGGGACCAACTGATATAAGGTATAAGGTATGTTCGTGTCAGACGGCGCCTGGGATTTCTCCCATCTCCGCGTATGTTCGCTGTATCGAGGACAGTACACTGTCAAGCCAGAGACTTGAAAGTGTGTGGGCCATGTCTGTGCAGTGTGATCTGTTGTGCCCATTGTTTGTCCGGCTTATTGGCCGCCAGGCCCCTAGTGGGGCCCGACGTTGCCCATACCCTGCCACGTGGAGGCTAGCCGGGTGTATCCAGTATCACAACAATTTGCTCTGGCAGGTCCTGCCACCTAGTTTCCTGGGATTTCAGTGGCTAGGGCCTATTAAAAATAAATAAATAAATAAAAAAAACAAATAAAAATAAAAAATAATAATAATAAAAGTAAAAAAAAAATAAAATAAAATAGTAGTTAAGAAAAAAAAAAATATATATACACTGGACTCCCGCTAGTCCGAACTAATTGGGACCGAGCCCTGTTCGGATTAGAATTTCGGATTAGCCGAATAACGTACCCCAGAATTTAAAATGAATAAGGAGTGAGTGACATTGATAGCTTGAAGTAATGCTTCAGGAAATCACAAGCTACCTTCGATGATGATCATTAAATCAGCGAAGCCGAGAGCGCTTTTAAAAATATGAACATTAACAATCTTCCAGTTCATTACAAAAGTCAAAAAAAAAAAGCTTGGATGAACGGACAGCTTTTCATTGAGTGGTTTCATAATCAATTTGTCTCAGCAGTGAAACGTTTCAGCAATGAAAATGATTTGCCACCTCGCGCCATTCTCCTCATAGACAATGCGCCATCCCACCCAGACGTTTCCGAGTTTACATCAGGGAATATAAAGGCAGCTTTCTTACCGCCTAATGTAACACCGTTATTACAGCCCATGGACCAGGGGGTATTACAGTCTATCAAGCTTGCATACAGAAAGAAATATCTTAGGTCCTTGATAGAAGATAACACCAATTCACTTTCTTTACATGAGAAAATGAAACAAGTGAACTTAAAAGATGTTGTATATTGGGTTGCTGAGCTGTGGGAGAGTGTAACCGGTGGCAAAACATAGCATCTTCTAATCGATTTTCATCGTTACGTCAAAAGAAATTAACAGAGTTTGTTACTTCTGAAAAATGGCTTTTGTTCCTGTTTTGGGGTATAAGTATTGATCTGTAGTTTTAATAGGCCATGTCAAACACTGATTTATTAATTTTGTATTAGTACAGTACTACAATAAAATACAATTTTTTTGTGGAATTCTAAATGTCTTTGTACCATTAATACCATTTAAATTTAACGTATTTAACATATATTTTGCGAACTAAAAAATTTCCTCTCCGCTGACCGAAACGTGTTCGGATTAGGCGGACGTTCGGATTACCGGGGTTCGGATTAGCGGGAGTGCACTGCATATATATACGCGTTTGACGTTAATTTTTAAGGAGATTGCTGTTAGGAAATCGCTGGTTGGGGTTGAACGCTAGAAAGATGTGTTAAAAGGCCTAATAGGTCGAGCAGAATTTTGTTGTTATTAAATTTAGACGTGTGGGCTATACGCTAGATGAAAGATAAAAGTGGGAGGGAGGGGAGGCTGAAGACTGGGGGGTAGAAGTAGAAGTAAGGGGTCGATAGAGGAGATGACCCCTGCTAGACAGTATGGCATGCCCATGCCACACCAGATGGGAGTTGGGATGGCGGGTGGGGGAGACGAAGAAGAGTTATCTCCCCCTGCCATGGATAAGGTATGCAGTTAGAGTGGGGGAAGAGACTGAAGACTGGGGGGAAAGGCAGAAGCATGGGGACGATAGAGAAGGCGACCTCAGGTGGTCAGTGAGGCAGGCGCATGCCTCACCAGGTGAAGAGATGGGTTGGCAGGGGAGGGAGGAAACAGAGCATGTCTCCTCTCCCTCCTACCGGGGATAGGGAATTTAAGATGCATAGGGTAAGGGTACCCCATTCAGTTCGCTATATAGCATTTGGCAGCGGAGCTGCTAGTGGTTCTAGTCCGTTTCCAGGAGCGATCGGACCGAAGCATGATCGTTCATGGGGTGGTTCCCGTCCGTTCTGCAGTCTTTACCGTCAAAAGGTCCGGGTTTGCTTGTCGGCGTTTGTGGAGTCTTTCTTGTGACATTTCTCATCCATGTGGTGTTTGCGTCAATGTTGTTTATAGAGTCATTTCTCATTTATTCAACTTTAGGTCCACTTCAGGGTTTAGTGCCCTGATGATCGGAGGCCATTGGGTTCAGGCGTCTTCCGCAGGATGATTTCCTTCGAGGTTTGTACTTTTCTTATTGTGTCAGTGGTTGATTGCGGTTCGCTGCGATAAGAGCTCTCTGTCTTGTGAGCTTGTGAACAGGGCCAGTGCATAGCTGGAGAAAGCCTGATATTCTTCCCTGGTGTCCAAGATGTGGTGCTCCTGTCCGTATGGTAGATACTGTATTTTGGTGATGAATGCACTGCGGAGGTCGTCATACAGCTGGCAATCATGCATGAGGTGCTGCCAGCTCTCCAGCCCCCCACAGGTGCAGGTGGGATCTTCTTGTATTCCGAGTAGGGATAGCTTTGCATTCAGAGCTCCATGGCCTGTCAATAGGTATGTGACTTGTAGGCCCGGGGGAAACCAGGGTGGGAAGTTCGGAAAAACCCGGCCAATGTTGGGCAGAAACTTTCTGGTGATTTCACCTTTTTGCGAGGTGGCCCATCTATCCTGCCACACCTGCAGCAGGTGAGCATGCAGCTTTTTCTTTTCCATAGTCTTGCTATTGATGATGTCGGTGGTGAATCCTAAACATGTCTGTGGGATACCCTTGTCCAGGTGGTGCGTGAGGCCCCGTCGAATGATCTCTAAGTCCAGTGGAAGGACACCAGCAAGGACTTGCAGGGCATGCGTGCTCACTGTGCTGCAAGCCTGGGTAATGGTCAGAAGGATTGATCGGTGAATCGAGTCAATGATTCGTTTATTGACAGCAGTTGTGGCTTTTTGATACCATGCGCCAGATGCATACGTGACAATTGGGATGAAGATGGTTTTATAGAAAAGACGTAGCACCCGTCTGTCTAGGCCCCAGTCTCTGCGAGTGACTGGCAACCAATGCAGTGTATCGTCTGACTTTTGTACGCAAATATTTCAGGTGGTCCTGAAATGATAGATTTGGATCTAGAATCATGCCTAAGTACTTTAGCTGCTTTGAGAATTTAATTGTTTTCTGGTCGATCTTGATTTGTGGAGGCCGCCTGAGGTTGAGGCACCCCTTGAGCAGGATGGAGTTTGTCTTTGCAGGGGATATTCTAAGTTGATTTTTCTTTGCCCATTCCTGAAGGGTGGATAGAGCCCGGTTTGCCAGTGTCTCCAGTTGTGTCCTTGAGTCCGCTGTCACTGTCAGTAAGAGGTCATCAGCAAAGGCCTGCGATTTTACCTCGTCAAGGTCTATAGCTAGGAAGGAGTCCATTACTATGTTTCACAGTAGTGGTCCAAGGACCGAACCCTGTGGACAGCCGTGAAATGTATTCTTGGAGAGGGTTCCATAGGGAGCAACAATCCTGATGGATCTGTTTGTGAGGTAGCTCTTGATAACCCTGTAGAGGTTGCCTGGGATCCCAGCAACCCGAAGCCTTGCCAAGTTGCTTGGCCACCAAAGTGCATCGAAGGCCCCAGCAAAGTCCACGGCAATCACGAGGAAATACTTCTTGGTGCATCTTGTTACTTGTTCTTGTAGGTGTATTAAGGCATCCACGGCTGAGCGACCCCGCCTGAAGCCAAACTGGTTGGGTGAGGCCAGGCCAGCCCTGTCATAATATTGCTCTATTCGTCTATAGAGAAGGCGTTCAAGTAGTTTACTTGCGACTGTGAGAAGTGCGATTGGTCTGTACGATTCTGGGAGATGTGGTGGTTTGGTCGGATTTTTCAGGATTAGTTTGACGTTTGCTTTCTTCCACGAAGTCGGGAAGGTGCCACAGTGAAGACAGAGGTTGAAGAGGTTGAGCAACAGGTTCGGGGAACACTCTACTGTCTTTTTGATGATTTCGGGCTCCAAGAGGTCTGGTCCAGGGCATTTATTTCCCCTAATGAGCGTGGCAGCACTCTTGAGCTCCTCCACGGTGAAGTGAGGTTCTGTCGTTGCTGTTTGATAGCTCTCATTTTCTAAGCAGAGTTGGATCTGCTCTGTTGTCTCCGGTTGTAAAGCCGGGTGGAAGACTGTGTCCAGGATATTGGAAATGGTCTGCTCCCAGGTTGTGGACATGCCTCCTTGGGTCAATGTGGTGGCGGCAATAACTTCTCCTCGGGGAAGTTTATTCATGGTCAGTTTGTAGACGATTCCCCAGGGGTTCTCGTTTCCCATAGTGGAGACCATGCGCTCCCAAGATTGCTGTTTACAGCTTCTGATTTGGGCTGTGTAAGTGTTCCTTGCTTCTTTGTAGCGTTGTCGGAGTACTTCAACCTCTGCCGTCGGCCAGGAGCGCCTGGCCCGCTGAAAGGCCTTTCTTCTGGTTTGTGTTTCTTTCCGGAGTCATTGCAGTTCTAGGTTCCACCAGGGCACAGCCCCAGAGGTTGGATTTTTCTTTTTAAAAGCAATGTCGCTTGTGTGCGTTATGATCTCTGTTACCTTGCTTTGGAGGTGATCTGGGTCTTCGAGTCTCTCAAACTCGCTCTGTCTCTGTTGTATGCTGGTTTTTAAGGTACTTTGGAAGAGTTCCCAGTTTGCTTTGGATATGGAGTATCTGTGAGTGGTTTATCTAGCTGCCGGTACCCTAGTCAGTGATCTGTTGAGTTGGAATGTAATGGCTCGATGATCAGATGTTGTCCAGGCCTCTTGGACGGACCAGTCAGTAGTATTATTAGCAATGTTCCTGGAAGCCAAGGAGACATCTATGGTGGCCTCCCACAGTGTATTACTAAATGTGGGCAGATTGTTTGGTTGGTTTAACACTGTCAACGTTGAATTTGCAAGGAACTCTTCCAATATAGTTCCGTTTCTGGTGCCATGTCTGTCTGGCGTGTGACTATGCCACATTGGTGACCGGCAGTTCACGTCTGCACCTATTATAATTTTTGCGTTGGGAAGGGTGTCAGCAGCCAGTTGGAGGTATCTTGTGGCGAAAGTTATGTCTTCGCCCGGTCGAAAGTAGAGGGCAATAACATAAAATGCCCCCAGAGCTGTGGTGAGGTGGGCACATGCAGCCCAGGCTGTGCAAAGCTGTGTGATTTTGTTCACCGTAATATCCGGATTTCTGACCGCGACTGCGGCCCAGGGGGTGTCGTCCTCGAATTGTACTATCTTGTAGGTCAAGGGGTATCCCCTGACTATCTTCATGTGTGAGTATGGCTCTTGTATTATCATGACGTCTACATTCTCCTCTTCGGCCTTGATACGGATCTGATCCGCTACTGCTCTGGCCCTCTGTGCGTTGATCTGCAGAAATTTTACCTCTGTAGTATTGTATCCTCTAAGGCGCGTCCCCATAATCCAGCCTGGGTTGGAACAAGCTCTTAATCTTCAGGTAGGTGGGGCACTTGTTATCCCTGATTGAGTGGGTGCAGTCCAGCTTCAGACTCTTGCAGTTAGTGCAGATTGGGTCAGTACTCTTGTTTGGGCAATCCTTGTAGGTGTGGCCTTTTGCCGAGCAGTGGCCGCATGTGGGGTCAGTCTGAGTGCAGGTGTGCGTTGTATGCCCATATTTACAGCACCTGAAGCATTTGGGTACAGCCACGTGTTCACGGAAGCGGTGGCTGCCCCAATTTATATATACTCTGTTCTGAGTGTTTAATACTTTCCATGCTGCAGGCACAAGTTCAATTATCCAGTTTCGTTGAGTGCCATTCTTGGACTTGGTTGAATATTTTGGTGTCAGCAGTTCATCTCTTCTGTGTTCTGGGAGAGCGGACATCAGGTTTCTTTGATAAATTTCCTCTGTTAGTTGTTCCGGGGTCAGGTCTTTATCCAGGTCATAAATAACTATTGAGGGCCCTTTTCTTTTAGGGGTAGTCGCTGTGAGCCCCAGCTCAGTGATTTTGGTATTAGTGATAATTTTTTGTGCTTCTTCCCTTGTTTCTGTCTCTATCAGTACTCCGACATTTCTAGTTTTCCTGACCGACTTTATTCTGGTTGCCTTGAATTCTTCTTTTAGGCTGGTCATGATTTGCATCTTTAATTGTTCGCTTGTTTGATTTTCCTCAATGGTTGTTGGTCAGAGTACCACCAGGTGTGGTTGTTTTGGCAAGGTCTTTTTTGTTGTAGCAGGTACACTACTTTTTATTGCTGATTCACCAGCTGATGTCCTCAGCGCTTGTGCATAAGATGGGGCACGCTGTTGCATTTTGTTTGCCCCACCATCTAGGTATGCCTCCAGTTTCACAGCAGTTGTTTCATATTTTAGGTTTGTCTGGTAGAGAATTGTCTCCAACTTTGTCCAGAGGGAAACAATCTGTCCCCTAACTCCAGTGGTTATCCGGTTGTTAGAGTCTTTCATCAGATCCTCAAGGGCGGTACGCAGGATTTGAGTTTTTTCCAACAATGTGCCCTCTGGCCAGGAGGGGTCCAAGGGTGCAGAGGCCTCTGGTTGTTTTTTCTCCACAGTCAAATCAATTTTTGGGAGGGAATTCTTCTGGGTTTCCTTTAGCTGAGCACTCTGGCTTCGCGTTTCTCTGTCAGGTTTGGACGTGTCCAGCTTCTTCCACTTCTTTTTCGTGGCTGGTACAGTCCTCATCTCATCGGTCGCTTCCTGCATGCTGGTGTTCTTGAATTCCATCGTGCTTCATGGAATGGAAACTAATCCACCACTTTAAAACTATGCAGTGCCCCCAGAATTGGATAATGGTGCCAAGATAATTTTTTGCAGCAGGATGAAATGTGAGGGATGAAAAACCGCGGGATGAAGGGCTTGCTGAGTTGCTTTGCTGCTGGGATGCAGTGTTTAGTTCAGAGTCTCGGAGTTTTATGAGTGGGGGGGGGAGTCTTAACCCCTAGGTAGAAGAATACTGGATGATGAGCTTGGTTTATTGTTCGTCCTGGGGAGCCATCGGGAGCACGGCACTGCGCATATTATTATATACATATATGTTCTCAATATCTTAAATGTAATGAAATTAATAACTTCCATTTGTTAAATTTTTAAATGAAATAAATTTAATACCAATAAATATTCTGGATATAGATCTTTAGGTACGTAGCTGCCAACTCACTCTAACGTTCACTCAAAACAGGGCTTGACCAATCAGGCTTGACTGCGTGGTGTAAACTGCAGAACATCTAATAAGAAATTTGCTTGGCGTGACGCAAAGCTGGACAGCGGAAATATTTTTTCAAATAGAAAATGCAGAACTTGTTTTCTTACTAAACAAACTGATAATGTTACCATCAGCAAATTCTAAAAGGGAGGCATTCAAAGGAACTACTGACACTATGCTGCTGCAACAGGATCTGGAAAGGTTGAGCAGATGGGCTGAGAGGTGGCAAATGAAGTTTAACATTGACAAATGTTAAACTTCATTTAACATTTGTCAATTTAACAATTCCCATGTGTAGTACTTTAAGTACTACACATGGGAAACAGCAACCCCAGAGCAACGTATCAACTCTGTGGTACTACACTGACAGTGGTAGAGAATGAAAGGGACTTGGGGGTGGTTGTGCAGGCAGATATGAAGTTCTCTGACCAGTGCAGACAGGCTGCAAGAGTAGCTCATGGAGTATTGTCAATGATATACAGGAATTTTTCCAGCAGGGATAAGGAGGTGATTATTCCCTTGTATAAGGCAATGGTCAGGCCACACCTAGAGTACTGTATACAGGTCTGGAGGCCTCATTTCAAGAAGGATGTAGAGCTGCTGGAACGAGTACAGAGAAGGGCAACAAGATTAGTGAATGGAACAAAGGGGTGCTCTTACGAAGAAAGGCTTAAGTTTTGCAAATTACAGTGTCTGGAGACTAGGCACCAGCGAGGTTGATCTGATAGAAGTGTATAAAGCCTTGAATGGTTGGAGCATGCTCAGTGCTGATGGGATTCTTCCTCTAGCTCAGAATAGTCACCTGAGAGGGCATAAATTCAAATTGAGGAAAGACAGATGTAATTGTGCAGTCAGATCCTGTGCAGTAGGATAGACATGCGGAAATTTGCCTTTAGCCAGCGGGTGGTTGGTTGGTGGAACAGACTTCCATCCCTTGTCGTGGAGGTTGATAGCCTAAATAAGTTTAAGGTTCAGCTGGACAGGTATTTTGAACGGACAGAGGGGTGAAGTGGAAGTGGTTTTTTTTTTTTTTTTTTTTTTGGCTGATGCTGCATAAGCTTGCTTTCTTGCATCAAATGCCTCTACTAATGCTAATGCTAATAATCATAAGAAACTACTAGGCATTTCATACTAGCAAAGAAATACTGTTCAAGGCTTAAATCTAAATGTATGTGAGATGAACTAATGAGACACGTGACAGAAAAGAAAAATGCATGGGTTGCATATAAATTATCAGGTGATACAGAAGCCTGTGTTAGATAAACTAGTCTGTAATCAAGTCACAAAGGAGGTTAGGCAAGCTTAGGCAGATTATGAGAAACCTTTGGCAAAGAATGCAAAGAACATCAAAAGATTTCTGTACTTATGTAAACACTAGAAGGAAAGGATGAATCAGATTGGTCCCCTTGATATCGATGATTCTGCTCAGGTTGCTGACAAACTGTGACGTGGTTTTGGCACATTATAGCCCTAGTTGCTGATGTGCCATTAAAACCCAAACTAACAAGCAAGCTAACAAACTGAATAAGTGTTTTGCATCTACACTCACACATAAGGAATTATTTATGGAAGTGGATGCTAATAGTTTGCTAATAGTAAAACTCTAATAAGCCACAAAATTATTTTGAAATAACTGAGAAGAAAATGGAAGAGGAGTTGAATTTAAACATAAGAATGGCACCTGAGGTAGATGAGATCTATCCATTTATATTAAGCAAAGTAGCAAAGGATACAGTAAGTAAACCCTTAGCCATGATTATGAGAGCATCCTTGGTTTGGGGGAAGCCACCATGTACTGGAGATGTGCAAGTGTACTCTCAACTCACAAAAGGTGAACAAAGGGTGACACGAGTAATTACAAACTTGTAAACTTAACTTCTGTAACAGGGGAAAATAATTGAGTCACTGGTTAAAGAAGTAATACAGGACCATCTAGACAGGAGACATTCACAGCATGGGTTTGTTAAGGAGAAATCTTTTTTGACCAATTTTATTGGATACTGTGATTCAGTCGTAAAGGAGCTGGATGAAAAAATAATTTTGGTATCATACTTGGATTTCAGGAAAGCTTTTGATACAATTGCATATAAAAGACTGCTGTACAAACTGGAGTAGTGTGGCATTAAGGGCAAGTTGGGGATAAAGGAATGGTTGAGTGAGGAAGACAAAGAGTGATAATCAATGGACGTTGCCCTTTGTGAACTAATATAATTAGTGGAGTCTCCCAGATTTTGGTTCAGGCCCCATTGTTGTTTTCTTTATTTATTAATAATATTGATGAAGGTATATTGGAATTTAATGTCTTAAGTTTCCAGATTATACAAAGACTGACAGGGTGGTTAATGACAGAAATGACAGTACGCTACTGCAACAGGAACTAGAAAAGTTAGTCAGGTGTGCTCAGAAATGGCAATTGCAGTTTGAAATTGAGAAATGCCGTACTGCCTAAGGGTAGCAGTAAATCAAGAATAATATGAGATTGGATCATACTACACTCAGGGTAGTGGGAAATGAAAAAGACCTGGGGGCTAAATTGCACAGTCAGATGTGACGTTCTCTGGGAAAAACTCCATGAGCTGCCCTGGCAACTCATGGATTTTAGCCAATGATAAACAGGAATTTTGCTAACAGGGATAAGGAGGTCATTATCTTCCCATTGTATAAGGCAATGGTCAAGCCACATCTTGAATGCTGCATACAAGTCTGGAGAGGCCTCATTTTAGGAAAGATGTAGAACTACGGGAACAGATACCAAAAAGGGAAATGATATTGATGAGGGGAGCAGAGGTGTGCTTTTGCCAAAAAAGGTTCCAATTCTGCAAATTGCAGGTTCTGGATACGAGGCACTTGTGAGGTGATCTGATTGAGGCATGCAAGGCTTTGAATGCATTGAACAAGCGCAGTGCTGTAGTGTCTTCCTCTTGCTCAGGCAACACACATGGGAGGTATAAATCCCCAAATTGAGGGAAGATAGTTGCAGAGTGGATGTTTGGAAGTTTGCCTTTAGCCAGCAGGGTTTTTTTTTTTTTTTCTGATGCTGTAGCAGCTTGCTCTTTTTAAACTTGAGCTTGTTCTTGGGAAATATGTGTAAAGGCAAAAGATGACTCCATCTTGTAGAACTTGAATGTTATTAGTGGAGTCCCACAGGGTTCGATGTTAGAGCCACTGTTGTTTTGTATATTTATCAATGATATTGATGAAGGTATATCAGGCATAATGTCGTTTGCAGATGATACAAAGGTTGGCAGGGTTGTTAATGACAGTAATGGCAGTGTGCTACTGCAACAGGATCTGGATAATTTGGGCAGATGGGCTAAGAAGTGGCAACTGAAGTTTAACCTTGACAAATGCAAAGTACTGTATATGGGTAGAAGTAACCCCAGAGAAACGTACCAACTGTGTGGTACTACACTTAAGGTGGTAAAAAATGAAAAAGACCTGGGAGTAATTGTGCAGTCAGATATGAAGTTTTCTGAGCAATGCAGACAGGCTGCCAGGGCAGGTCATGGGGTTTTGTCAATTATATATAGGAATTTTTCTAGCAGGGAAAAGAGGCGATTATCCCTCTGTATAAGGCAATGGTCAGGCCATGCCTTGAGTACTGTGTACAGGTCTGGAGGCCTCATTTTAGGAAGGATGTAGATTTACTTGAGCATGTACAGAGAAGGGCAACAAGATTGGTGAGGGGAATGAAGGGATCCTCTTACCAAGAGAGGCTTAAGTTCTGCAAATTGCAGTGGCTGGAGACTAGGCACCTGCGCGGTGATCTGATTGAGGTGTATAAGGCCTTGAATGAGTTCAGCACGCTGAATTCTGATGGGATCCTTCCACTTGTTCAGCGAAGAATGGAACAAATTATATTAGGAATGAGACTATTGGATAAGAAGAGAAACACATGGATTAGGCAGCAAACACAAGTAAAGGACCTTATCCACTTGTTCAGATTATGAACGTAAGGGGGCATAAATTCAAATTAAGAAAAGACAGATGAACAATAGATGTGCTGAAATTTGCCTTTAGCCAGTGGGTGGTTAATTGCTGGAACAAACTTCCACCTGTCGTTGTGGAAGTTGATAGGTTGAATAAATTTAAGGAGGAACTGGACAGGCATTTGGAGGGAATGGTGTGATTTTTTTTTTTTTTTTTTTTGGCTGATGCTGCATAAGCTCATACACTTGCTTTCTTGCATCACATGCCACTACTACTACTACTTTACTACAAGATTATGTGTAAAGGCAAAAGATGACTCCATCTTGTAGAACTTCACTACAAGATTACTATACCGCAAGATTATTTAAGAAAAAACGTTCGAGCCTACAGACCAGTAAGGCTCCTGGAGTTGATGGAATATACCCTATAATCTTAAGGGAGGCGGCAAGCGAGTGCATTGAACCATTGAGGCTAATTATGCGAGCATCACTAGACTCTGGGGAGATTCCCTTGGATTTGAAAAGTGCCAATGTATCTCCCATACATAAAGGTGGCTCTAAAAGTGAAGTTGGAAATTATCGACCTGTCAGTCTGACTTCAGTAGTAGGGAAAATCATGAAGGCAATGATCAAGGGTGGAATTCAGGATCATTTGGATCGAATTGAAATTCTCAAGGATACTCAGCATGGTTTTGTAAAGGGAAAATCATGTTTAACAAATCTGGTTCGCTATTTCGAAAGGGTCACTCACGAGCTGGATTTAGGGAATAATTTCGACATTGTTTATTTAGATTTCAGCAAAGCTTTTGACTTAGTCCCACATGAGCGGTTGCTTTATAAGCTGGAACAGGTTGGAATCACTGGGAAAATCCTTAGATGGATAGCAGGATGGCTTCGGGGCAGGAGGTAGAGGGTTGTGATAAATGACCATTCCTCAGATTGGGTTGATGTAAGAAGTGGGTTTCCCCAAGGATCAGTATTAGGACCACTGTTGTTTTTAATTTTCATAAAAGACATCGATGAAGGGATAGAGGGCATGATGTCTAAATTTGCAGATGATGTTAAACTTGGTAGAGTGGTTAATGCTCACTGTCAAGCTGAGCTTCTTTAGAAAGACCTAGATAGACTTCAGGAATGGTCAGAAAAATGGCAGCTATGCTTTAATCCAACAAAGTGTAAGGTATTACACCTGGGAAACAGTAATCCCAAAATAACTTATTCACTTGGTGGAGTTCTAAATCCAGTACTGGAGGAAAGGGATTTGGGTGTTACGAACAGCAGACATGAAATTCTCTGAGCATTGTAAACAGGTTGCAAGGAAGGCCCATGGTATCCTATCGATGATCTATCGAACTTTTGCAAGTAGAGATAGGGACGTGATAATACCATTATATAAGGCTTTTGTTAGACCACACTTGGAATACTGTGTTCAAGTATGGAGACCGCACCTAAAGAAAGATATCGAGCTTCTTGAAAGGGTGCAAAGACCCGTCTCGATCTCGCCTGGTGCCGATCTCGCCTGGTGAGATCGGCAAAAGGGCATCCTTATGAAGAAAGACTTTGAATATGTGGGTTGCAGAGGTTTGGAAACTAGACACCTTAGAGGAGATTTGATTGAGGTGTTTAAAGCTCTGAGAGGCATCAGTAAAATGGATAAGGACGAAATTTTCAAGATTATAAATGATGCTAGAACTAGGGGACATAAATTCAAATTGGGGGGGGGGGAATGTTTAGATTGGACTGCAGGAAGTTTTATTTTAGCCAGCGAGTTATAAATTACTGGAATAAGTTGCCTACATGGGTGGTAGAGGCTGACAGTTTTGGGAAATTCAAATATATGGATAGTACCTTCGAGTCAGGGAAGTGCGTAGGATGATAGGTTTAATTTCCTTTTTATTATTTTTTTTATTTATTTATTTTTTTTTTGGCTGGTGCAGCATAAGCCATAGGCTTTCTTGCACCATGCGGCCATTACTAATACAAACACTAATACTAGTACTATCCAAAACCATGGTGTAAGAATGAAGAAAAGCAAGAGAGGTACAAAATCAAGCTTGGGGAATCTTTTGATATCTACATGATATTCAAAGATCGGTTCCCATCTTTGATATAGTCTTTTGCTCGAGTGGTCCGTTTCTATCTTTCTTTTCTTCTCTTAGATTCCTGTAGTAAGTTCTTTGGTTTTCATCGAAGATTCAGTTGTTTATTTTCCTCTAGGAGCTCTCTTTGTATCGGTGTAGTCTCATGCTGAAGACAAATTTTTTGCACATCAATTCTGCAACTGTTTTTCCTCAGTTTGAATTTATGCCCCCTCATAATCTGAGTGAGAGCAAGGATCCCATCAGCATTGAGCTTGCTCAAACCATTCAAGGTCTTATACACCTCAACCAGATCACCTTGCAGGTGCCTACTCTCCAGACACTGCAGTTTTGCAGAACTTAAGCCTGTCTTGATAAATGCAACCCTTTTTTCCCCTCACCAACCTCGTTGCCCTTCTCTGTACTCATTCCAGCAGCTCTACATTCTTCCTAAAATGAGACCTCCAGTCCTGTATGCAGTAACTCAAGGTATGACTTGGCCATTGCCTTATACAAGGGGATAATCATCTCCTTATATAGGAATTTTGCCTTTAGCAAAATTCCTATATAAGGAATTTATAGGAATTTATATAATATATAGGAATTTTGCTAAAGGCAAAATTCCTATATATTATTGACACCATGAGCTGCTCTTGCAGCCTGTCTGCACTGCTCAGAAAACATATCTAACTGCACAATTACCCCAGGTGATTTTCATTTTCCATACACTGAGTGTAGTACTGCACAGTTGGTACGTTACTGTAGGGTTACTGCTAGTCATTGTTGTCATTGCCGGTTTTCATGTTGTGCTGGCTAAAACCCCAGAATGACTTACCAGGAAAACCACACTCCCTCTGCCCAAGATCAGCTAACTGTGACCTCAATTGAAGAGTACTAGAAATTCCTCCAGTCCTCAGTGAGAACTAAACCTACACCTCTCATAATGAGTGACAATTGGTGAAACCACTATACTTTCGCAGAGGACTGCTGATACAATGTTGCAAGTCCCAAACAATTAGAACAACAGAACCATCAGGTTCTAATTGTTTGGGGTCCTGGATTATGGTGGATTCAGCTTTCAAGAAAGTTGCGATATGTTTGAACCACTTCTCTCGGTGTAGATTTTGAGGGAAGCTTGGCTAAACATTTGCAAACGGGTTTTTCCCTTATCTGATTTGGTACTGAGGTAGTTCTTCATGGCCTATGACTTTGTTTGATTAACGGTAGCTTAGTCTATTGCATAATTTACTCAATGGACTGAATTCCTGTCTTCTTCCAGGTAGCATGCAAATGTTGCTTAAGCATGAAACGTTAACAAAGACGTGTCCATCATACACTGGACCCAGTAATAATGGTAATTGTTTTTGAGGCTACATATCCAGAAACAGTATTAAGCTTTTGTGAGAAAAAGAGAAATGGCTAAATCCACTGAACAAGTTAAGAAATCCCATAGAATTGTGGAACCACCTAAAATGCACTTATTAATATTCAAATTGTTATGATTAACTGTATTAGTGCACTTGCGAAGTGGCTTGCTGAAGTTAATAAATGAAGCTTAGAGAAGAGAACCGGTACAAGATCTGAATTGAAATATGTTTCTGGAGGGGGACAGCGGTTTTATTCAGTTTTAAGACAAATTAGGTCCAGATGATCGGAACTTCATACTGGAAGTTCAGTAACAGTTTCCATGCCATTAACACCTAGATCCTGTGTTAGCATTTGCTGAGTTTTCCAAGTTGCTTAGGGAAACATAAATTATTTATAAAAAAAAAAAAATAATAGATTCATTAAATGAAAGATGTTGGCCACGGTAAAAAAAAATGTTCAGTTGGCCATTACATCAAAAATTTGTAAACAGTAACAACTAACTTTCTTAATGAGGATAATACTTTTCGGAGACTCAAATAATTAACAGTGATTAAAAGAAAATAACAATACAGTATACATCAGTGACAAATTTTAATCACTAAGAATGGAGCTTTCAGGGTAAATGGACCCTTTCTTCAGTATTATAACATATACAAATTCTAACAGAATATGGATGTTAGAGATAAAAATTTGACAGATACAAGGGTTGTGTGTACGTGATTGAGCATTTATATACTAGATTGACATTCATTGTTGGTACCCGGACTTGTGTGGGTTTGCTGCCAGTGTTTATTGAGCTTCAAGACAGTTGATTCCAAGATCGGGTGTAGACTCATGCCCTTGCAGCGATTCAAAGTTCTTGAATTGCATGATATGTTTAACGATTCTAGGCAAAGGTGGTGGCAGAAGTGCCAGGATTGGTCAATCACTTTGTAATCGTGTTTAGGGTTAAGGTCATGGTGGATCGACCAGAATTGTTCCACGATTGCAGAGTGATCAGTCTCACCAAGGCAAATCGATCTGTCATGCTCTGCAAGGTGGTCTTGAAGGCATCTCAAGCTCTTCCCCTATATAGCAACTGCCATAACCTTTGCAAGTTATGCAGTATACCACTCCGCTATGCAAAAGAGGGGCGACTGGAGTTTACACATTAGAAATCAGAGAATGTAAGCTCCTACCAAGTAGTTATACTCATTTTATGCAGTATTCCTGGAGGATTTTCAAAATCGGTCCGACATGCCCAGATAGTAGGGAATATAGGCAGTAGGCATATTGTCGTGTGTAGATGGCAGCCTCAGGCGGGTCGTAAGCTCTTACACTTGTAGCAAGCATTTGTCTAATATATGGGTTGGGTAACCACAATTGACTAGGTCAGTTTTTACTCTGGAAATCTCGATGCACCTAGCTTCCTCTGAGCTGCAATGGCTCAAACTTTGGAGAATAGAGCGCGGGCAGTGCTGTTTAGATGACAGGGGGCATGGCCCGATCTGTAGTTAATAAACTGCCCACACCACATTGGATTAGGGTATACCAAGGTTTCCATGTGTGGGCCCACCTGCTTTACTAGAACATCTAAAAATGGAAGAGGCTTGTTCACTTCTAGTTCTAAAGTGAACTTGATGAATAGCAATAGAGAATTGAGGTAGTCTAGTACTGTCTCTGAACCATTTGGGATGAAGGTGAAGATGTCATTGACGTATCTGCCCCACATTGTAATAGGTACAAGTGGGCTCGGGAATATGTTCCTCTAATTCCTCCATAGCGATGTTGGCAATGACGGAGCTGACAGGGGCACCCATAACTGTACTGTGTTGTACCTGCTTGTACAGGGAATCACCGAAGGTAATGACACTGCCTGACAAGCATAGGTTGAGGACAGTACAGATTTTTCCAACCACATCATTCCTAAAGGCTTCCGTTATAAGGCTCCCTTTAACAACACTCGCATGGACTGTGCCTGCTTCAACTTCAGCCTGCAAACGTTAAATAGATAAACTTCCATTGTTGTCAGGAACAGTAAGCATCAGAAACAGATTAGCTTGGCGAATAAGAGTATGAATAAGGTTAGAAAATACTTTTGTGATCCTACCTCTTAGTTCCTGTAAGAATCTTGATTTGCTAAAGCCTGCTCTCTGAATTAACAATGATATTATTAAATCATTAGATATCTTAGTAGCAGCAAATTACTTTGCCGTGATGGTGTTTTTTACTGGTAGTTATTTAGGGTACCAGTGGAAGAAGAAGTCATTGGACATGAGGAAGAATTTTACCTGGAAACTGAGAATAAAATCATTTCCAAATACCTTCTTCTCAAATTAAAAATGTATTTTTTTTTTTTCATGAAAACCCCAAACACTAGAGGTATTAAACCTATAGTATATTTGTTGACATTAGACTTCAACTTCTGTAGACTGTAATTTTCAGGAAATATGTATGAATGAAAGTTGTTCCAGAAAACAGCAGTTGAATGAATAAACAAGGAAGATGAAAAGTTGGTTCTGTGAGTTTGAAGTTGGGCAGTAAATGGCGGCACGTGTTCAGACTGTTTTGAAAGAGAGAATCGTCCGGAAACATCGAAAATGAAATAACACTGGATAGTTATGTTTATGTAGATCAAGATCTGGCCACAACAGAACATCCAGATGAAGATGAAATACTTCTGAACAGTGTTAGACGCGACCATGATCACGAAGAAATTAACGATGACGTTGAAGACACATCAGAACAACCATAGAAAAGCCAACTCGTGAAGAAATGATTAACGCTTTTAAAACCGTTCGTATGGGTTTACAGTTTTGTGAAAATGTTCCTGATAATGTTTTTAATGCTCTGAACAAATGTGAGGTTTTTTTTGAGAATCAGACATTTTTTTAATGTACTGTGCAAACGAAAATTACAGATTTTTTTTTTTTTTTAAATTTGTGATACCGGCGAAAATTGTATAAACGTAATTTAAATAAGTGGGAATTATAGAAGCCAATTCAGAAGAATAGTGCCCATGAATAGTGCCCATGGAAGTATCTGTAGAAAAGGCATGCAGCAGAAACAGTATGTCTATAAGACAGGGAGTGGAGAGACTCTGTTAGAGATGAGTCATTAATTAACCTTAACTGCCCTCTTCTGAATGGAATCTAGAAGCCTGAGAGAGGTTTTAGGGGCACCGCCCCAGATGTGAGAACAATATTCCATAGTAGAGCGGATTTGCAATTTGTACAGAGTGAACAGCTGGCTGGGAAAAAAAAGTAACTCCGAGAGCGAAAGAGAAAACCCAGTTTTTTTAGATGCAGAGGAAGCAATATTTGTACTGCTGTCTCTGAAGACAGGACTAAGTTTTAGAAGGATTGAAATCAACTAAGTTGTCTTTGCCCCACTGGAGAATTACCTGGAAATCAGCATATAAGGAATTGGTTTCAGATATTTGAGAAGTTGAAGCAGATTGAGCAGGGCAAGGTTTCTCAAACTGGAAAGTGGAATGCAGTGTGCTATCATCAGCAAAACTATGAATTGGATAGGATTTCCAGTCAATGAAAGAAGGTCATTAATATACAAGAGGAAAAGAGTGGAGAGAAAGAACTGAACCTTGGGGGACATCAGCATTAGTGGAGAAGTCAGAAGACAGCGAGCGATCTATCGTCACCCTCAATAAGTGCCCAAAGAGAAAATTGGATAACCACTTACAAAAAACAATTGGCAAACCATAAGATGGAAGCATGTTTAGAAGACCTTTATGCCAAACACGATCGAAAGCCTTTGAAATGTCAAGAGCAACTGCTTGTTTTTCATCAAACTTTTCCGTTGAATTTGTCCATAAATGGGTAACATAAACCAGAATATCACCAGTGGATTGTCACTGACGGAATCCATACTGACGATCGTTGATAAGATGGAAGGTTTCTAGGTAGTTTAAGAGTTGGCAGTTAATTGATTTCTCCATTACTTTAGAAAGGGTAGAAGTAATTGCAATGGGACAGTGATTGGATGGGAGGGATTTGTCACCCTTTTTAGGAACTGGCTGGAGATGAGCAGATTTCCTAGCAGAAGGAAAAACACCTTTGGGGTAAGAAAGTGAAAAAGGGCGACAGAGAATAGGAGTAAGTTCAGGAGCACAGGTTTTGAGAACAAATGAGTGGAGAAATACCATCAGGACCTGGAGCCTTCTATGTATATAAGGTATATACTCAATTGAAAAGCTCAGTAAAATTGTGAAATTTTGAATGGATTAAACCTGAATTGAATTACTTAAATGAATGAATTGATTAAACCAGAATGAATAACTGGAATATGCAGTGGAAAATCAAAGCCTAAAATTTTTTTTTTTTTTATATTCACTAGGAGGCTCTGTCCCCTGCTCACTTTGCTCACTAACCTCTGCACACGCTTTTCTACATAATATGTAGAGTTATGACGGAGTAAGTCAAATATTTTCTACGTAAAAGACACACTTGTCAAAACGCACTGATCGATATCTAATCTAATATATAAAAGAAAATAGAAAGTGTAAGAAAAACTATAAAAAGTAAAATTGTGTGACTGTGTTGAGTGAATGAAAATTATTATTAATCGCATGTTCTATCTTAACTTTTTCACCAGACACCATGCTGTAGCTTTTCCTAGCTGGCATGGTGTGGGATGCTGACACTGGCCATTAGGGTAAATGCCCAGGCCAGTGTGGGACAGAGCTGTAAAAAGCATGCACCACTGAGTCTTGTTTCCTATGTTCTCATATTCCTATCACTTGGCTTGGTTATCTCCTTCACCTAATCCCCTTCCCCCCCACCCTGGGGTGGCCCCTACCCCTCTTGCCTGGTGGCTCACCCCACCACCCACTTCCAACTCCCACACTCTGGACCAGGATGGGCATCCTGTACCAGGATCCCTTGACTGTCTCTCCTTTCAAATCAGGCTCGTGCCTAAACAACTGCCCCTCTCTGTTCTCGACTCCCTTTATCCCACCCTCCTCTGTCTCCATTATCTCCTTTCCAATAAATTTTGGGGGGGGGGGCTCCTTGAATGTCTAAGCTACCCCAGGGTTCGCCACACCAGAGCTTCCCTCTCTCCTAATGTATCCTGGCCTGCCTCCCTGGGTCGATGACGGAAACTGGAGGTGTTAGTGGCTCTCCACATACCCCCAGGGTAAGTGGCGAGAGGAACAACACAACCCACACTAATACTTCACAAAACATACTGGAACACACCCTGGCCTTATGCAGAGTATTTTATTCTACACAGAGTAAAAACGCAGAGTTGGGGAGACCCCAGTGCCACTAGGAAATAAAAATCACTATGATCGATATCTAATCAGGAAATGACCTATGTAATTGAGGAATATTGTTGCATCCGAAGGAGCAGGACTAAAATGTTTAACTGAAATATTTACAAACTATGCAGATATTTATAAAATACTAAACTGTTTACAAATACACAGTATTCATTAAGATACAAAAAACAGCACAATGGAAGATCAAATGTTAGGCAGAGAAGCATGTTTGTTTGTTATTTGGTTTTTAGGAGCATTGGCAACTAAGGCCAATTGCTCCGGGGATGTGCCGAGGTCACTCCCTGACCTTTCCGCATCCTCCATATTTGGTGGTCACGGGCTCGAACCCCGGTCTAATCATGAAGCGTGGTGCTACGCACTGCTGCTCCTGCCCACCTGGCCACGGAGGCACCTGAGAAGCATGTGCACTAGGTTGGTGAACGTTATGGAGTTAGTTGTCAATAATTAATTGCATTGTAGTGATGTAATTGCCTTGCCCTATTCTCCTATTGGCTCGAATAAATATCACTAGGAGGAAACTTTTAATGTACAAGTATAAAGTGTGTTAGTTGTCTGGCGGCACCGGGTATTTCCCCCACCTCCACATTGTATTCTTTGTAAGTGACACAGAACTCTGTTTAGTGTGTGGGGCAGTTTGTTGTGTAGTGTTATGTTCTGTTGTTTCTCTGACCATTTAGCTGTTGGGCCCCTATTGGGACCCACCATGCCCATGCTTATAAGAAAGAATATATGAATTTTATAAGAAAGAATATAAAAGATTAAAACTAGGGTAAGTGTGTACTTAACGGTAACATTTATGGTTGGTGTTCTTTTTCTCACACACTTTCATTCATTCTTCTAGCTTTCATTTCATTTGTTCAACTCTTGCTTTCGGCACTGCAATCTCTGGGCACCTCAACTTACTGTTATTCTTTAGTTGTGGTGTAAGCCTAGCAGCAAGTTTTTTGTTGACCAGGGGAGATTGCAGTGATAGTATTTGTGTTAGTAAATGTTTGTTAGTATATACAGGGTGTCTATAAATGGCGGGAACACTTTCAATAATTTATTGCACATGGAGTAAGAGAGATACCATTTGCTTATTTATACCATGTGAAAGAAAAAACAAGAAAGTTTCCCAGTTGTTACTGTCGAGGCATGTAGTTCTATCATTCACCGCCAATTGGCATTACCTGTCGTACCTCTACTACATGCATAGCCTTTTTGAAAGATGGCGGCTTCCAGTCCCAAGAAGGCATTTTGTGTGCAACAGATGTTCAAAGGAAATTTCGAAGCACGTTCAGTAGAGGGCCACCAACCGGGAAAGCTATTTAAAGTGGCATAAACAATTTGTAAATGCAGGTTGCTTGTGTTCTGGAAGGAACAGTGGCCAGCCTAGTGTTACTGTTGATAAAGTGGAATGAGTGAGAGAGACATTCACAAGGAGCCCCAATAAATCAGTACAGAGAGCATCATGTGAGCTGCAAATGCTAGCCCCGACAGTATGGAAGGTTTTTCCTAAAAAACTTTCTATGAAGCCGCATAAATTGCAATTGGTGCATATGTTAAAGAAAGACAACAATGAGAAGCCTTTCCAATTTTTTTGTGAACTGCAAGGACTGATAGAAGAACATGAAGACCTTTTAATCGTGTAATGTTTAGCGATGAGGCCACATTTCACACCAATGGGAAAGTCAACCGACACAATTGTCAAATCTGGGGTACCCAGAAACCTGAAAAGATAATTGAATATGAGCGTTGTACACCGAAGGTGAATGTTTTCTGCGCCTTGTCACGCTGAAAACTGTACGGACCTTTCTTCTTTGCCGATGGCACTGTAACTGGGCATATCCTACCTTAATGTGCTTCAGCAATGGTGGATGCCTCAAGTTCAGGAAGATAGTGATCTTTACAAGCAAGATGGGGCCCTCTCCCTACTTCCATAATGATGATGTTTGGGCCTACCTTGACACTGAGCTACACAAGTGCTGGATTGGACGTACTGGAGAAAGGAATGAATGTTTCTTGAAATGGCCTCCGAGATCACCGGACATAACTCCGTGTGATTTCTTCTTGTGGGGCTACATAAAGGATCATGTTTATGTACCGCATTTGCTATGTGACGTCCAGGAACTAAAGCAGAGACTTGAAGAAAAACTACCACTACGGTCACACAGCATATGCTGGATGGTATGTCAAAAGTTCGATTACTGTGTGGACATTTCCCATGTCACACGTGGTTCCCACATTGAATTGTTGTGAAGTGATGTGATGTTAAAAAAAATTGACATTTTCTGTTTCAGAAGGTATGAATATAACACTGTTATCTAGGTGTTGCACAATAAATCACTCAAAGCGTTCCCACCATTTCCCACCCTGTATAAAGTTGTTATTTGTTATTTGGTTTTTAGGAGCATTAGCAACTAAGACCATATTGCTCCGGGATATGCGGTGGTCATTCCCTGACCTTTCCGCATCCTCCGTATTTGG